>NW_028073279.1:0-2400000 GCF_014824575.4 Sturnira hondurensis
ATGATCCCACCTTTAACAGGAATCTAAACAACAAAACAAACAAGCAAGCAAAGTATGACCAATGACACTCAAATACGGAACACGCTGACAGGGTCCAGAGAGGAGAGGGGAGAGAATCATAGGGAGAAAGGGGAGGGACTCACATGAATAAGTATAAAGGACACATGGACAATAATTAAGGTGGGGGTGGAAATGGGAGGGAGATGGGGAGCACTGCGGGGGGGGGCAGTGCAGGGAATATGAAACAGAAAACTGTACTTGAATAAGAGTTAACTAAAAATAAAAAAAATAAAAAAAAACAGTTTATTCCTTTTCAGTGCTTAGTCATTTTACATTATATCAAAATATCTGTTCTTTGTAGTTTGGAGCAATTATGAATAAAGGGCTATAAATATTAACGTATGATTATTTGAGGCATATGTTTCTATTTCTTTTTCTTGCATTATTTTATTGTATTTTTCCATTACCATTTATCCCCCTTATACCCTCTTCCACCTCCCCCAACCCTCCCCCCCAACCCCCTACCACAATCTCCACACTGTTGTCCATGTCCATGAATTCTCCCTCATTTTTTTTTGCTGAATCCCTCCATTCCCTCAACTACCCACCCACAGAGCTGTCAGCCTGCTCTCTATGAGTCTGTCTCTGTTTTGCTTGCTAGTTAATTTTGTTCAGTGGATTCCACATATGAGTGAACTCCTACGGGATTTGTCTTTCTCTGACTGGTTTATTTCACTTAGCATAATGTTCTCCAGGCCCATCCATGCTGTTGCAAAGAGTAAAATTTTCTTCCCTTTTACAGCTAAGTAGTATTCCATTGTGTAAATGTCCCATAGTTGTTTTATCCACTCATTTATTGATGGACACTTGAGCTGCTTCCAAATTTTGGCTGCTGTAAATAACACTGCAATGAACATAGGGGTGCATATATTCTTTTGAATTAGTGTTTCAGGTTTCTTCAAATAAATTCCCAGAAGTGGAATAGCTAGGTCATGTAGCAGTTTCATTTTTTATTTTTCAGGTAACTCTTTACTACTCTCCACAGTGGCTACATCAGTCTGCATTCCCACCAACAGTGCAAAATTTTTCCCCTTTCTCCACATCCTCACCATCACTTGCTGTTTGTTGACTTATGGAAGATAGCTATTCTGATAGGTGTGAGGTAATATCTCACTGTGTTTTTAATTTGTCATTTCTCTGCTGATTAGTGACATTGACCATCTTTTCACAACTAGTGGCCATCTGTATGTCCTCTCTGGAGAAGTATCTATTCAGGACGCTTTGCCCACTTTTAAACTGGATTGGGCTTTTTTCGAGGGGGTGAGCTTTAAAATGTTTTCATTCCTCTTGTATAAGTACCCAGAAATAAAATTTCTGGGTATTTAGTGTAGTCTTAAAAACCACAAATAAAATTCCACAATTTGTGTGAAACTGATGAGCTAATTCTAAAATTCAAAAGGCAATATAAAGGGGTAAAATAGCTTTAAAGAAGTACAACAGGTGGAAGAGAGAGCTCTCCCAGAAATAAAGACTCATTATAAAACGTATTATAAATTCACTACAGTGTGGTGCTCATATAAAAATAGTCAAACAAATCTATGGAGTATTTTTAAGAAGCCCAGAAACAGTCCCAAACATATGAACACTTGGCATAGGACGAACATGCCTCTGCCAAGCAGAATGAAAGAAAGTCTTTCTAATGAATGGTTCCAGGAAAATTAAACAGCATAATGGAGGTGGGGAGATAGGTACTTCATTTTACGTCATTCAAGAAAACTAAATGGGTTTTAGGTCTAAATTCAAAAAACAGAATAACATAGTTTCTAGAGGTTAGTATTTTTGCAAAATCAGGGTGGTAAAAGACTTCTTAAAGAAAGATTTTTAAAATCATTTACTATAAAATAAAATAAACTGGGCTACATTAAAATTGTTTTGCTCATCAAAAGACACAATAAAAAGATGAAAAGGCAATGGAAACATACAATAAAAATAAAAATATAAAATATATTGATTAAACGTGTGCTCTTTTGAAACATACACACAATCTGATTCCCTGCTTGCAGATACAAACCAACGACAACAACAATAGCAAAAGAGACAAAGAAAAAGAATGAAAAGACAATCCAAAGGGTGGGAGACAATCTCTGCAACATACATAATTGGAAAATATATAGTATGTAGAACTATAAAATACATATATGGGCCCTGGTTGGTGTAGCTCAGAGGATTGAGTGCGGGCCTGCGAACCACACGATCGCGGTTTGATTCCCAGTCAGGGCACATGCCTGGGTTGCAGGCCAGTTCCCAGCAGGGGACTCACGAGAGGCAACCATACATTGATATTTCTCTCCCTCTCTCCTTCCCTTCCCCTCTAAAGATTAATAAATAAAATCTTTAAAAATATATATATGAAGAGTTCCTACCAATAAAAAAGGAAGAAGACATGTAACTCAATTTTTAAAAATGGGAACAAGACTAGAACAGGCCATTCACATAAGAGGGTAGTCAAATAGCCCATAAACATCTGAAAAGATAATCCAACTAATTATTTATCATAAAAATGCAAATTAAAAGCACAAAGGTATACCATAAACACCTACCCGAATTAGCCAAAATTACAAGTCTGATGATACCAACTGTTACCCAGAATATAGAGCAGCCGAAACTCTGGCACACTTCTTCTGAGAGAGTAATATGAAACAATCACTTTGGAAAACAATTTGGTATTCCGCACTGCCAGGAAAAATCATGAAAGACGTTGAATATTAGGAAAGAAAGAGTACTGAGTATCCAGTCCAGTGTACCCTTGCATGTCATCCTGCCTTTCATTGTCTTTGAGTTTATTCTACAACGATTTAAATTGTAAAAAAAACCTGACAATAATGTAAATGCTTCTTGTCCACAGAAATGCAAATTAATTGTGTCATTGCAATGGAGTGGGTTATTACTGCCTGTGGAGAGATTCATTTTGCATCTGCTCATAAATTCTTTTCAGCATCCCTTGCTGCCTATATATGTGTGTGTCCCTTTTATTTTTTGAAGCAGTTGTAACACTCTTATTAGTTCCTTCATCAATTAATGAGCTCAATGAAATCTCTGACACTTGCTCATTTTATACTCTTATGAGAGTAATGAGTTTACTTTAAACAAAATGATCCTTTAACATCACTAAGGCCAAAGATACATATCTTATGCCCTATGAATTCCACTCCCAGGCACACATCCAGTGCAAGTTTATGTGCCCAAGAGACATGTGCAAGAATGTCCATAATAGGCCCTAGCTGGTGTAGCTCAGTGGATTGAGCATGGGCCTGCGAACTACCTAATTGCGGTTCGATTCCCAGTCAGGGCACATGCCTGGGTTGCAGGCCAGTTCCCGACAGGGGACACACCAGAGGCAACCATACATTGATATTTCTCTCCCTCTCTCCTTCCCTTCTCCTCTAAAGATAAATAAATAAATAAAAATCTTTAAAAAAAAAGAAAGCAAGTTTAAAAAAAAAAGAATGTCCATAATAATATCACTATTTGGAATAGTTAAGCCCAGAAACACCCTAAACATCCATCAATGGTCAAGAAGATAAATAATCTGTGGTATATTCAGATAATACAGTACAGCTAGTAAGATAAATGAATGACAGCTACCAACTCCACAGAGGTTAACCTCAGAAACACATTGGTTTTAAAAAATGAAAAGCAGAACCTCACTATATGACTCCATCTATACGGTACTCCAAACAGATACAAAACTAAACCGCAGTGTCTAGCAATATACTTAGGTGTTTAGTAATACCTTCTTTGCTTTTCTTTATAAAGTCAACACAGTGTCCCTTTGGGGGCAATGACAGAGGCAAGGACCGGGAAGAAGTAGGAGTGCTCCTGGGACATCTGCGATGTTGTCCTCACCTCGGTGTTGGTAACAAGCATACATATACTCACTTTATGATAAACCACTGGACTACTTAATTGTGTCATGAACTTTTCCTAATGTGCACTGTCCTTCACAATAAAAAAAAAGTTTTCAAAAAAGACTTTGGGGGAGTGAAAGATCCAATAGTCTAGTAGAGACAAAAGCTACAGTATTCACTGTATTGTCCAACAAGCAAGTTTTCCACATTAATATTTCAAGTCATTAAAGAAATAGCCTTCGGAGACTATTTCCTAATCCCCCAAAGCAGTAAAATAAATGCAATAAGCTGCTGAAAAGACAAGAAGCCTAACAGTCCGGCGCCAGGACTGTTTTATGCTTAAAAGGCTTGCCAGGTTCACAAACGGAATCTTTTCAGGCAAAAGTTAAAGTTTAATCTTTACCCTGTTTCCCTGAAAACAGAAAATTAACTGCCAGTCAAAAGAAATTAATGCCTGCATCTACCTCATTTCAAGAGAAAATTGTTTCTTTCCAGCTCCCAGTCACCTGATACACTTCTGCGTGCATCAGAGGACAGTGACAGCCCCTTTGTCACCAGCATAGGTAAATGTTGCCTAGGTAACCAAGCCCTCCTACCAAGGGCTCCCGCTCTGAGTCCACCAGGCAGAGTTGGCACCAACCCCGAACGTGAGGGAGTGAGAAGCTAGAAAATTCAACTAACGCCCCTTCCTATTTGTGCTTTGATGCATGTGTCAGTGTTAAAAGGGCCGCCTGGGAGCCCTACAGCAAAGCTGGCACCGTGTTTGCAGACATCCACTCTGATTCCATCCTGAGGGGAGACAAGGATTGGAGACGGGGGTGAGGGACATCTGAGAGGAGCAGAAGGAAACTGTATAACACCTCTCATGCTCTTGGCCTCGCCCTGATACTCAGCTCTGGAATACTAACTCCTTTCTCTCCAGGAATAAAAACAATAATAGTTGGCATTGATTGAATAGTCTGTTTGTGCCAAGTACTTTTTAAAGGTAAAGAAATTTAAGTTTTTATTGTTTTTCTATGACAGTTGTTCCAATTTTTCCCCCTTTGCCCTCCTCCACCCATCCTATCCCCCACTCCCACAGTCAATTCCCACACTGCTGTCTGTCCATGTCTGTGGGTCAGCCATACTTGCTTTGTGACTAGTCCCCTTCCCCTCTTACCACCATTATCCCCGTCCCTTCGCCCCTCTGGTCACTGTTGATCTGTGAGAATATTGTGCTAAGTGAAATAAGCTAGTCAGTGAAAGACAAATACCATTATGACCTTACCTGTAAAAGGAACCTAATGAACAAAATAGGCTAACGAACAAATAGAACCACAAGCACGGAAACGTGGAGCAGAATGACATTGCCAGGCTGCCTGGAGAAAACTGCCATCCTCCTCACCTCCCGTCCTGGCAACGAATTACCCAGTCTTCCCAAACGGTAACTCATTAACCACAGTCTGCCCAGACCTCTCCAATGCTGAAATGATATATGAAGTTGCCATGAATGTTGAAAAAAACTGAGGTAATAAATAAAGTTTCTTATACTAGAGAAGATTTAAACAATAAACAATATTTATACAAAGTGTAATATATAGTTGTACTTCACAATGTTCCTGAGAGCAAAGAGAGGAAGAGAGATGCTTGTTCTGCCTCATTTAGAAACTGGGAAACAAAGGTTCGGAATGGTTTGCTACCTGCCCCCAGGTCTTAGTGCTAAAAATGATGGGATGAAGACCCCAACTGACCTCAGAGTCCTCATTCATCTCACGTACTAACAGACCCTCATTGGGTGTGCACACTGTGTGACTCTTAACCAGTATGAGTGTGACCAGAGACCATATGGATATTTATAACTAATGGAGAAGCCCTCAATAAATGTTAGCTATCATCATCACCACCCCTAAGCCCTTGGGCTATAAATCCAAACTGTTAAGTTAGCACACAAAGTTCATCAGTATTTAGTCACCCTCCACCTACCTCTCCCATATCATCTTCAGCACTCCAGCCAGAGCCAAGTACTTGCAGTTCACCCTGACCATGATCCCCTCAGCTCCATGCTTCTGTTCTCACTGTTCCCCCCCGTCTAGGACTTTTCTTGTCTGAGACACTATGTCTTGCTTCTCCACCTGGATAATTCCCAAGCTTTCTAGGCTCCTCTTAACAGTCAGCTGCTTTCCTGGGGCTCCTGGGGCCAGCGTCTGCCTCTGTCAGAGTCTGGGTGCCCCGGGATGGCTACGCTTGTGTCCTTACTCCTTCCAACTCGGAGCTCTGGTGTCTTGCTGACCTCTACCTCTTCACAGAAAGTTCTCAGGAAATGCTGAGGCAGAACTCAGGTGGTCTCAGGTTTTAGCCCCAGATAGACTACACAGGACGCTTTTTGCCAATGTGATAAAAATCCTTTCCTATCTTTCTACATTTCCCTTGATGGCACTCTTCAAAAAGCGAAAAAGCAGCTTCTCATAAAACAGTCCATAAAACTGCGTGGGGTAATTGTCACCAGCCCACAGAACACCACAGGCAGATAAACAGGGCTGAGGGACTGTCTTCCTGTCACATGCACTGGAACTTTCTTTTTCTTTTTTTCCCAGGAAAGTTACACAGAACAAATACATATAACGTTCCTACTTTATTCTCATTTATTTGGGGGCTATGATTTTCCACCATGTAAGGATGTGCAATTCTTGCCTTACCTTCAAATCATCTCTACTGCTCTCCTATAAAACCTAATTGGGGAATTGTACGTATCAGCCCAACAAGCAAAGGTGAATCCACGAAATTCAACAAAGATGAGTCAAACCACCTGTCTCTCAAGATAGGCCCAGAGGAAAAGAAGGTCTTAAAAGAACCTTGCTTTAAGAATATGGGATGTGGCCCTGGGTGGTGTAGCTCAGTGGACTTAGCTCGAGCCTGCAAACCACACGATCGCAGTTCGATTCCCAGTCAGGGCACATGCCTAGGTTGCAGGCCAGGGACTCACAAGAGGCAACCATACATTGATATTTCTCTCCTTCCCTCCCCCTCTAAAGATAAATAAATAAAATAGTAAAAAAATAGCCTAGAAGCGCCTAGGTCTTTAAAAAAAAAGAATACGGGATATGGGAAGCCAAGGAATGTAAATGAAAGAGTGCAAGCTTAAGGCCAGGCATCTGGGTTAGAATCCCACCTCTGCCACACGCCACTGAGTGACCTTGGGCTATTTCCTTAGGCAGGACTAGCTACATCATTTGCAGAAACCCCATACAAAACAAAAACACACAGCCCTTTGTGTAAAAGTATGAAGAGTTTTTCAGCAGCAACTGAAGAACATTAAGTCAAATGTGGGGCTCTTGTAAGCATGGGGGCCTGTGATTACCCAGGTAACACAGGCCATGAAGCCATCCCTTCGTCTGGCCTCCACCAGTCTGTTCCCTCCTCTGTGAAAAGACACAACAGCACCCAGCTTGCAGGGCTGTTGTGAGGATCAGATGAGAAAATCCTGTAAAAAACGCTGGTGAGAACACCTGGTACACAACAAAAAACATCAGCTTTTGCCATTATGATTTTTTGAAAGTCAAATTAAGAAACAATAATTAAGGCATTGATATTCAATTACAGAATAATTTTTTATGTTACCAAGGGATTTGCAACAAGTCCCTTCAAATAGCCAACTTCCTTACTTATCTTGGAGGTCACAAAAGACTGATATCTATACTACTTAACAAAAAAATTTGTTTGGCAAAACAAAGTATATCTTTCATTAGAGAAATGACCCCCAAATAGAAAGATGGGCTTCAGTTAAAATGACCCCAGAGATGTTTTTATTTAAGGCCTATAAGAAAGACACTTCTTCTCTGATCCCGCCGATCATGCTGACCTGACCACAGGACAGTGTTATGTCTACGACCGGGTTGGGGATAAGAGCATCAATTGTGGAGTCAATCAGAACTGGGACTTAGACTCCCGGGTGCTAGTTACACTCTATGACTTAACTTGTTTAAACCCTTAACTTGTAAGCACTTAACTCCTATAAGGCCGATCATTTCTTCACTAGCAATACAAACCAACAAGGGCTTACAAAATAACCTGTTGTTTCATGCTACCATATCTTTGTACATGCTATTTTTCTGCCTAAAATTAATTCATTCAATCATTGATTTGTTTGTTGACTGCACTGCGCTAGATGCTAGGTACACAGTGATGAACAAAATAATCATGATCCTTGCCTCTTCAGTCTTTTCACTGACAGGTAAACAAACAAATACACATGCATTCATATATTAGGAAAGTGCTATGCACACAATAAACAGGGAAGCATAACAGGGGGTATCAGGAACAGTTATATTTCACTGGCATAATCAGCAAAGGCCTGCCCGAGGCAATCAATTTTAATTTGGGACATGACAGGTAGGAAGAAACAGCCTCAAAAAGAACCTGGAGCAAAGTGTGGCAGGTAGGAAAACAAATAACCCTGCGTCTCTACAACAGGAATGAACTTGACATGGTTCAAGAACTGAATGGAATAAAAATGAGCAGGGCACCAAGGTGTTCCTGCTCATCTCCCCAGAATAAGCAGGGACAAGACCACGAGCACTGTGAGCCATGGAAAGGAGCTGAGGTTTTGTCCCAAGTGAATTGGAAAGCCATCGGCTGCCATAATGTGCTTTACTTTGTAAAAAAGATCACTCTGGCTGCCCCGTGAGGTCACCCTGGGGGGTGGGCAGTGATGGGGAGAACAGAGAGGGCGTTCGACAGGGGCGACTGCCTGGCTTCCCCGACCTAGGCGAGTGACGAGCTCACCCTCAAATACAAATACCGTCTCCACGAGGAGATTAATTTCAGCAGGTCTGAAGATCCAAGTGGGTCTTCTGCAGTGGGATCTGATTCAAAATTCTTCAAAGGCAAAGAAAAAAAATAAATTAAGCCATCTCTTTTTATTTCTGCAAGCTCCTTGAAGTGAGTTAATTTCATATTTAAATGAATTTCAGAAGTCCTAAGTGATTTGCTGCACTAGTAGGTAAACCGCCAAAACAGGAGAAGAAAAAAGGGGCATTACGTCCATGTGGTTACGTCCATTAGGTTCAGTGCACCCACAGACATCAGAGCCAAGCTGCCTGTGTCAGACTCTCACCACTGCTAAAAACAGTTTGGTACCTTCTACCGCTCTGTGCCTCAGTTTCCCCATCTTGAAACTAGGGGTTAAATGAGTTAATAAGTATAAAGTGCTGAAAATAGTGCCTAGGCCTTATTGATTATAGAAATGTTAGCTACTAATAATATTTATAAAAATAAAATGGCCACACAAACTTTCTACTCACTAACCATAGGACCTCGGGCAAAGAACTTGAGGTTTCTCTAAGCCTCAGAGTTTCCTCACAGGTGAAACAGATATGATAATCATAGTATTTTCCTAATAGAATTGTGGAATATTAAAGGAAACCATGTGTATGTCTAAAAGACAGTACCTACCATAAAGTTAGTGCCCAGAAAATGGTTACTAATGTTATTTTATTATAAAAGCTATTATTATTGTGGGAGAGTTACAAATAGATTTGTCTATGTATGATTATAGGAATATATTCAATTACATGTGTACATTTGTATTGCTTAAGTAAATCCCACCTCTTCCTTTAACAGCTATACAACGTTAGGTAGATTACTTAAAGAAGCCTTAATTTCCTCACCTATATGGGAAATTGATAATAGTATCTACCTTATGGGCTAGTAAGAGTTAAATGAAATACAAAAATATAAACACAATACCCTCACACAATACCTTGAAGCACTCAGTAACTAAGCTATGGTTTACCATTAATGTTACTATTCATAGAACCCTAACTTCTCTTAAAGAGGAATTAAATCTTCATGTAAGTCCCTTTATTCTCTTTCCCTCTCCTCTCACCTATAATACTTGAATTCTAAGTGCTTGATAATAAACTCCCTCTTCATAAGTCTTTGTTTGCCGAAGATGAAAGAAAAAGGTCAAACAGATAGAGCCCTTTAACTCATACAAATCTAGAACAATATATAATGAATTTCAGTGGCTCTAACACAGAAATTTGGAGTGATACATAGTGTGCCTGTCACTTCTTTTTTTTTTTAAGATTTTTTAAAAATTTATTTATCTTTAGAGGGGAAAGGAAGGAGAGAAATATCAATGTATGGTTGCCTCTCGTGAGTCCCCTGCTGGGAACTGGCCCACAACCCAGGCATGTGCCCTGACTGGGAATCAACCTCCATCATCTAGTTTGCAGGCCCGTGCTCAATCCACTGAGTTACACCAGCCAGGGCGTGCCTGTCACTTCTTGAATGAGATTTCAATAGCCAGGGTCAAAGATGAGTGAAAAAAAATAAACTTTACCAACAAGTTAGAAGTCACACGCAGAAATCTTGGCTCAGCTCAAGCCATCAACCAGATTTCTGGATAGGATTAAATATACACTGAACCAACTAAGGAGCGAATAACTAAGTGATATAGACCAGGGTAGGAGAGAGATTCTCTTACACACAACTGAAGGTGTGAGAGGAACAATAAATAAGGCAGTAGGCAAAAGTTGGCAATGGTTCGGGTATCTGCTATTTCTGGGGAATAAATTTCCTCCTAGAAATGGGGAAGAAGGAAAGAGGGAGAACAAGGTCAAGAAGGTCAGCAGAAAGAGAAAACACAGGTACAGTTGGCCTCCAGACCTTCATGACAAGGGTATGCAGGATGGCATTGGGCTGTCACAAAAGCCAAGCCAATAATTTTATACCAGGCATGGAAATGAGTCACAGTTCTGTGAAACTTTAATGAAATGGCTTATATCCTGGGACTCTGCAAGAGGCCCTTCTCCACTTGGTGAGAGTTCCCTAAGGCCTCCCTTCCACAGGGCTGAGCTTCTGGCTCTGCAGACAGACTGGCTAGTGATCCCCATGACCCCTGCATGCGGGAAGGGCCAGCGGCCAGACACAAAAGTTTAGGGAATCAGAAAAACGGGATGAACAATAAATAAAGGCATAGAAATAGATAGCCAGCAGAAAGCAAAAGGAAAAACTTCAGAGATTTATTTTCTTCTTTATGCCAGAGGTTTCTCATCCTTTTTGTTACATGTCAAAATGTCAAACAAAGCTATGAATCATCAACATGAAAAAAAACTATCATCTTTCACCAATCTTCGCTCTCCCCATTCCTAATCCTTAAATAATGACGTTTTAAATACTTGACTGCCCATGCCAATAATTAAGATGGTAAACTAGCACTGAGGCACTCACGTCTGAGACCAAAGCCCGTACAATGTGACTGCAGAGGCTGCTTCCTGCCCACCCAGGTCTCCTTTTCAGCCAGCAAAGAAACCGGACAACAGTACAAGAAAGGGTTCGACACACACTCAGCCAGGAACCGAATTCCTGCTTTACAAACCATCATACACTGATTTTGAAACCGATTTGAAAGAAATGAGATTCCAGAAAGGCATGAGGGATGCCACCGATGAGGGTTCATTTCAGCCCCAGCCCCTCTCTTACTGGGCACAGAGCCAGGCGCATTTCAACATTCATGGTGCCCCAAGCCCCATGACATCAGAAAGCTTGGGTTTCATGAAAAACAATGGAGGCAGAAACCAAATGATTACAATGTTCAAGAAGCCTGTGACAAATGCAAATTCTTGGGCCCCACCCCAGACCAAGCTAATCATAAACTCCAGGAGGGGGCTTAGCAATCTCCAGTGTAAGGAGCCTTGAGAGTGTGGGGGGCAGTCCTAGTGCAACAGTTCAAGTTTCACTGGCGCTATGGCCAGCATATCTTTTAGAAGCAACAAACTTAGGGATCAGGCTTTGTCGTCTAAATTCCAGCCCCACTACGAGGCTTTGGAGAATTATTTATCCTCCCTAAGCTTCAGGCTCCTCTTCCACATGGAGTTCTTGGCTCCATGCTCAGTAAACATCCTTTATATTCAGGATGTGGGGCCCAGGGCTGGTGCTGGCCACCAGCAGGGAACCCGCACTGCCCCTCACCTTCTCTTACCTTCTACTAAAAAAATGTGATGGTCCAGCACAGGAACGGGCTCACTTCATTTGTGAAGAAACAGATATTTTAAGGGGATTAAGCAAAGGGAAAAGGGAAAAGAACAAGAAAAATACCTCATAAATAAGACTATGGTGATTAACAGGGGGAAAGAGGTGTGAGTGAGTTACAAAAGGGCACAGGGCACATAGATGGTGAGGGAAGGAGACTTGGCTCGGGGTGGTGAGCACACCCTACACTACACTGACGATGTGTTACAGAATTGTGCACATGAATCCTATGTAACTCTGTTAAACAATGTCACCCCAATAAATTCTATAAAAAATATAACGTATTTAAGGCTTTGTGGGCCACGCAGTCCGCATGTCCACGGCCTCCATAGCCCAGAAGCAGACGGACAACAGAAATGCGTCAGTACGCTGTGTTCCAAAGGCCTTATTTGTGGGCACTGACGTTTGAATTTCACACATGTTCACATGTCATTAAATCTTTTCTCTTGATTTTTACCATTTAAATATTCAAAACCAATTCTTAATCGCGGGCTATTAATAGACAGGCAGCAGGGGTATTCGGTCCAAGGGCTTCGGTTGGAGGACCCTGAAAGCTTTTTGCATTAGTGAAGTTGTGAAATACAGGAACCAGAGTGTCCTCATCTGTCAAGTTAAAGTAATAATGCCCATCCTAAAATTTTGTGAGTTGATAAATATCTGTAAAGTATCTGGCAGGCTGTCATTATTATAATGAATTGTTCATCTCATTAAAAAAAAAACAAAAAACGCTGATGCTCTGTGATCCAGGAAGACTAGGTAAAGCAGGGGAGGAATGCAATGCAGAAAAGTAGGCAAAACAGAGATGCAGGTTTACAAACTCATTTGCTCTAAGCACCGTTGGACACAGGTCTATTAACATATTGCTGAATTTATGTACACCCAAACAAGCAGTTTAAAAAAAAAAGCAACCAGTACAAAGGAACTCCCGTTACCTTACCCTCTTGACTTTAAAGAAGACGTGGTTTATTCTGGATATATAAATTGCTGCCATATGTGATCGCCCTCTTGGAGCAAAGGAATGACTCCAATAAAAGGGTATACGGTTTGTCTCTGAACTCAAAGCCTCCGGGAGTTCACACCACCACACTGAGACCACAGCAGCGCTCCCTTGGGAAAATCCACAGCTGCTCAACATCTGGGGGGCCACCTGGGCTCAGGATGTGAAAAAACCTGGGACTCCACTTTCAGATGAAATTTCAAGGGCTCATCAAAGGCTCCATATGTCCCTGGATACAGCACTCATTAGTTGGCCATCCTCTGCTCTTCTTTGGCTGCCCAGAGTCTGACCAGCAGAGGTGTCCTCCCCTTCCATCCCCTAACCCCTGACCTTCCATCCCCTAACCAGTGGACAGGGCTGCCCCTCACCCCCTTAATGCTCTCATTGCCCCAAATTTATCAAGCCCTCTGATGAGGAGGGTGAATACCTGGACAAACATGCTGTCCCGTTCAGCCGCTACTACTCACACATGGCTGTTGAGCACTTGAAACTTGGCTGGTATGACTGAGGAGTCACATTTTTATTTCATTTTATTTAACTTTACTTCCATTTAAAAACTGGTATTTGATTCAACTCATGGAAAACTTCTAAGCATCCACAGAACAACTTGGAAATGTGACCTATTGTTCTGACTATAAATTTTATAAACTCCAACAACAAATCAAGTGTTTCTGGTGAAAAGTTAGCATCCAAATTGAGATATGCCATCACGGCAAAATATGCAATGGATTTTAAAGACTTAATGAAAAAATATAAATATCCCATTAATCATTTTTATATGGAGAGGTTGAAATGAGAATGTTAGGGATGTACTGGATTAAATAAAATAAATTATTTAAATTCTGCCTGCTTCTTTTGTTTTGTTTTTTAAATTGTGGCTCTTAGAAAATGTAAATGTGCATAAGTGACCCGCATTATAGTTCTATTAGACAGCACTGCTACAGAGCATTAAATAAAGGTATCATTATCATTATTCATATTCATCACAAAGCTGGAATTAGACCCAGCTCTGGACCCTGACCTTTGCACCTGGCCACCCTCCTGCTACCCATGCCCTGCAGAACAGAACTTCTTTCCTGGTTACCATCCTCCCTGATAGACAAGGCAAGCCCTTCACAAACAGAGACTTCTTCTTCATTTCCTTAGAAATCAGCGCATTGTCGGGGCCAAGAACACCACCCAAGGACACCAGGAACAGTAGCCCTGCTCTCCGCAGGTGTGCACGCCACTTGTCCTGAGAGGGAGATGGTCCCGGCACAGTCACTTGCTTACTCACTTCGGTCCAAATATCTAAGATGAGCTCCACGGGCACATTTTAACCCCGCATCATGACTCATTCCCAACACAGGACGTACACATTTCACTTTCAATTCCCTTAAGATCATGATCTTCTCAGAGGAAGATGCAAATAGTTTTTCATAACCGATCAAAGAAGTTTCTCCTCTGCGTCTTGTAATGCACAGCTAATAAATTCACCAGGGAACAAAACGGCCTTTGAAATTTGAGAGAAGTCCCTTCCAGAAAAGGATTTTACGTGCAAAAGTTTTCAAACCTGAGAAAATATTAAAAACAGGATTGAGTGTATGTAGGGGTATATTTCTATTTATATGTTTATATTCATGATGTATGTGCAGAGACACACATATTTTTATACACAAACACTAGAATGGCTCAAGTGCAAGGATGCCTCTTTTCCTGCCCCCTGAGCAATCTCTTCAGGAGTTAGCTTTCCCCAACTGTCCCAAGTACCAGCTGTTGTGAACCCCCACCCCTCACATCACAGGAAATGAGAATCAGGCCAGAAGATTCTGCACCATCCCATGAAGTGGTGCCTTCAGAAGAGCTGCGATGCTCTTCTTGGCTGTGCAGTACATTCAGGGGCTCTCTGAGAATGCTACCTGCCCCGCACTGCTGTTGACTGAAGTCTCTGGATACCCTAGGCCGAGGTCTCTCCGACTTAGTGACTTTAAAGCCATTTAAAATCAGAACCAGAGCGTACTCTCAATTCTTGAGCTGAGAAACAGACTCATGAAAGCACAGATGATCCTTTCACTTCATATGAGGCATTTCCTAGAATTACCTTCCTGCTAACGAACTTTGACAGAGCTGCTAACAAGGAGAGGAATGAACCAGTCTGGGGTTAGCTCCTCTCCCTTTCCCAGCTCTGGTAGGGGCGATGATTGGCAGTAAAAGGCATACCTGGTATACATCAGAATGGCCAGGAACAGCCGAGATCTGGATAATCCATAAACTGAGTAACGAGCCTGCTAATAACCAGGAGCTAACTGCCGCTTTCTGTAACAGGGATCCAGGTAGCACTTGTAAATCTACCCTCTCTAATTAGAAAAATGCAGTCTTCCCCTTCTCCCTGAAGCCAGGAAACAGAAATCAACTCATCCCCCTCCCAGCTTTCAGGCACAAGTATGTGTGAAGTTCTCACAAGCAGCAGACAGACTTCCCCACCCCCCACCCCCACCCCAGGAGCTTTCAGAACTTTCCTGCCATCCAGTGGAAGGCAGTACAGGCTCCCTCAGCTTTCCTCAAATCTAAACCCTTCTTTCTCCCACCAGCCCCCCAAGATAGACTTCCCGGATTCAAGCTGCTGCCTAATTATTCATACTAACAATATTTTGCCATATGGGCACAGTGCATTCTGCTTTACAAAGTGCGTTAAGGAGCATCATCTTTTCTGGATTCCAACCCTGACCCAGGGAGGACCCACGTTGTAGAGACTGAAGCATATATTGCAGGTCTCTTGAAGAAAATGAATGTAAAATAATAAATGCAAATGCCAGGGCCTCTTCCCAGAGCCTTGAAGCGGCCCTACATGTAAAGGCAAATACAAGTCTCTAACACCCCTCTCCTTCACTCCCCCAAGACACTTGGGAGTTTTTCTGAAAAGAGGGGTTGGGGGAGGGAGTCAGGTCACTTACCCAGGGTCAAAGAACTATTCAGTGTTAGAGGCAGAATGAAAACTGTATTGCCCAGTCTCTGTGGGCCCTCTATTTCCTCCAGTTCCTCTGTCACAAAGGAAACCAAGAAAGGAACAAATAAATACAACACAGCTAAAAGTGACTCCCACCAGGCGGGTATCAGGAAGCTGTCTAGACTGAGTACTGCCAGGGTAGATGGTGAAATAAACTCCAAGCCCCTACAATTACCCACTGGGCACTGGGGGTAAAGGACACAGCACATAACCACACAGAGCGGGGGTAACCCCCCTGTCACCACTTGAGAACCACAGGACCTGGGACGAGTTACTGTCCTTCTCTGAACCTCGGTATCTTCATTTGTAATAAAAGTTTACATAAGATGATGCATGTAAAACTCTTAGCACAGGACCCAACCTGAACACTCTAGGTATTCAATAAATGACTACTGTCATTGCCACAGTTATCAATTCACCCAAAGAGCATTGCTGGGACACAAGCAACCCATTTCCCATGCTGTGCTAATGGAAGTTGCAAAAACATCTGCTCTGTCATCATATGACTAGAAATCAGTCCCGGCAGCTACTGAGACTTCAGCATCTCCTGGGCAGCAGAAATGTCACAGGATACTTACTAGACAAAGTGCTTTGTCTGTTCTACTTGCTGAGGTTACCTTAGCGTTTCAGGTTTATAACCTGTGTACCTGTGAAGTCTTCCCAGCTTTTGAGTCTCCGTGAAGCCCGTATTAACTTCAAATGCTTCGAGACCTCAGAGTTTGAGAACCATAAACTGTGGGTTGTGGGCGTTGGGTTTTTATGCTTTGTTTTATTTTCTGCTTTTGCTTTTTTGTTTCCATTCACTTGGGGAACTAAAATGATCACAGCAAAAAGGTAAGCCACTCCTATACTTCCCTTCCAGTCCAGCTCTCTCTTCCTCCTCCCCCAAGATTTAAAATTGGCTGCAGATTTTATTTGAGAAGCAGTAACAGATCTACGAGAAACAAACTTCAGGATCTTAAGGAGCAAATTGATGGATAAACACTAATAGACTTGCTATGCGAAGAGTGAAAAATCCATGCTATATTCATGGAGAATCCAGCTGTTTAAAAAGGAGGACAGGTTAGGCCCAAGTCCATCATAGGCATCTCAAAATATTTTAATAACATCATATGTACATTCCACAGACACTTAAGGAACACTTTACCGAGAGCCAGGCTAGTCCTTATCTATACCAAGCTGCATAAGACAAGGCCCTTTCTGCCTCAAGGTTCATTTGGGTAACCCCCAGCGCCCCCATCCAGATACTCCACACCACTAGGTATGCCTTTCAGAACATTTTGTGTACTTGAATCCATTAGTTTAATGATTGCCTGCCCATTGTCTGTTACTTACTTAGCACAAGAACAGTATTCATTTACTGACACGTTGTGAACACTAGCTGATCATTGACCTGCTGGAGGCCCCTGCCTGTTCTGAGTTATAATCACACAAAAGGGCTGGCATGTAACTAGCTAGGTGACAGTACAGGGTAATGCCTTCACTACAGAGATAACGAGCAGGACCCTGGGAGCACAGAGAAAGCCTTCTGAAGCAGGAGAAGGTTTGAATGCAGATGTGATACTGCAGTAAGAGTTGAAAGATAAGTAGAATTTCTGTCAGTAAAGGAAAAGTAATAGGAATTTCCCTGCAGAGAAAACTACATGTACAATAACAACTCATAGCTAAATATTATCAAGGACTTATTATACAGCAGGTTCTGTTCTATGGAAATTAGCTCATTTATTTCTCATAACTTTAAAAAGTAGGCATTATTTTTACTCCCACTTCACAGAGATGGAAACTGAGGCTTAGCGATCTCACTACTGGAAGAGTGTGTTCTGACATGAGAGACCAGGATCTCAATCCCTAGGCTACGAAGACACAGGGCCATGAAAGGAGATGCTACATGTACAAATTTGGGGAAAGTTTAAATAAGTGTCTGGACCATGGGAACGTAGTAGGTAGGGAGGCCAATTCTTGGACAGGGCCAGATTCTGGAGGAACTTGAATACCAAACTACCTAGTTTGGTTTATCCCACAGTAGTCGGGGAGCAAAGACAAGCATTTAAGCCTACAAATGGTTTCATCAACCCTGTACTTTAGCACAATACCCTGAGAGTGATGTGAGAGATGGGTACGATTGTGAGGAAGGAAGGAAGGAAAGGAGACTATTCAAGAAACGAAATACTACGCTCTGGACAAAGTGGAGGGGTAAAGTTAGGAAGTAAGGGGCAAGATTTGAGAGATTTTCCTGAGATAGAATTGATGTGATATGATGAAGGATTAGGTCTGAGTCAGGGGACGGAAGAATAAATGAGAAGATGTGAAGTTCATAACTTGACACGAACATTCATCCAGTTTTCCATCAGTCAAGATAAATGTTATGCAAGGACAGGTGTCTGGTAGAGAAGATGACAGTAACTTAGTCACGTGGCAGTTGTGTTATTATCTAACTGCTTCATGTTCGTAAGTCTCATCAACTTGGAAAGCTGTAAACGTCTCCAAGGCAGAAGTGACTCACAAGTGTCCTTCGTCCACATGTCCACTCAGTGTCCACTTCAGAGTTGAATAGGAAAAAAAACTAACCTAAATACAACTCACCAAATATTTGCTAAATACAGAAGGTTTCCAAGATACTATGCTCAAAAAGTTCCTGCTGATCAAGGTAGAAGTCATAGAAGGAAATATGGATGAGTTGTAGTATATAAAATATTAAAGTATCTGTAACTTACAAAAGAAAAACAAATTGCTAATATAAATTTAAAAGTTTACTTCACTGGGAATCAAATAAGTACAAATGAAATATTTCCCTTGTCTACCAAGTTTTGAAGACTTTTATAACACCCCACGGACAGAGACCGGTCCTCGACCTGACTGTTCAATGGCCCTTGCCCAGGAGAGCTGCCTAACCAGGTGCATGGCAAGAAATGAACCTGCTAAGACTTCTTGTTTAAGACTTTATTTTTTAAAGAGAGGGAAAGAGAGGGAGAGAAACATCAATGTGAGAGAGAAGTATCAATCGGTGGTTGCCTCTTACACTCGCCCTGAGCCTACTAAAGAGGTTTTTACTGCACTATAACTAGCCTGTCCTTACCAATATGCAGATATTATCACCTAACCCCTAGAAGAATCTATTGAGGGACACATGATCATCCCCACTTCAGAAACCCAAGTAGCGAAATCAAGAAACTTATTCGTGGTTATACAATTAGCAAGTGGTGGAGCTATAACTAAAATCCACAGATTTCTGACTTCAAAGTCCATGCAAAGTGGTGTGAATACGAATTCCACAATTAAATGATTATTGAGGTAATCACCCTTCTGTTAGGAGAACCAGCTCTGTGCATGGGCTGAATAGGCCCTGGCCATGCACAATACCTTCAGGGAATAATTCTCAGTGCCCCACAAAGATCACCACCTACCTGCCACGGCATGGGCTTCTCCTCTCAGCTAGTCAGAGGTCCCCACTATCAGGGTCACTATGGTGTGCAATAATGTGACTTTAATTAAGCTTTCTGCATCTCAGTTTTCTCATGTAAAAATGGATAGTAACATCTACCTCCAAAATCTATGGAGGAGAAGATTCCGTTTTGTCCACAAAATAAAAGTGACACATTCTCAAAAGTTATCTTTCTAAAACCCAAGCTCCATCACAGTAAATACTGCTTGGTCTTCAAAACCCAGCTCCAATGTCTTAAGTGAGAAGCCTGTCCTGATAACCCACTGAGAAGGTTCACGGCTCTCTCCCTCTGTGCATCTGTTATGCCTTCCACTATGTTACTCTTCATTATGTAACATAGATATTCATTTACTCTTCCATTCCCCTTACTATACCATAAAGCACTTGAGAAGAGAGCCAATGGCTTAGACACCCTGTGATGCCAACACCAAGTTGAACGCTGGCATATGGGGGAAATTTTTTGTTAAAAAAAAGAAAAAGTCCATTATTTTACCCTCACAAAAGCCTGTCAAGCAACTATGATAATTATCTGCATCCTACAACTTGAGCACATCGAGGTTTTAAGTTGCAGTGACAATACAAAACCACACACAGGAGAACTAGCTCTACTGAATTCCTGTCTCCAGACTCCCCACTCCACCAAAAACAGCCTTTCAAAGACAATTGTAGGGAAAGACCCACCGAAGACAATGCACACCAGTGATTTCAACTGGTGTGCTGCAAGAATTTTTAAAACATGCAACACCTGACTATTTAGTTGGGGCACTGAACTCTTTTCCCTTAGATTGTCAAATAAAAAACTGACAACAGCCACACAATAGCCATCCAGTGTGAATGAACCTAAATTATACCGCTTTTTTTTTTGTCAGATGGGCAAAATATATACCTTTTGCTGTGGTGCAGAATTTTAGTAATTGGTTCATGTGCACCTGAGATGAAAAGGTTTGAAAATTGCTGATCTAGACCATCACTGCACAAAGGTACTTTGTTCTTCAAAGGTGCTATCAGCTCTGAATGGTATTAGGACAACTTGGAAAGTCATCACCTAGGAAAACAGGGAACAGCATTAAAGTAGGAGGAATGCTGGCAAATGTGGGTCTGACTCCGGGTTCACTCTATCCTTAACCCTGCCGTCTTCGGCAAACTCTTAAACTCAGGAACTTCAGCTTCCTCATTTGTAAAATGCAGTTTTAAACAGTGATACTCACCATGTAGGGTTTGATGTAAAACTAAAAAAGTTATGAGATGGGCTGAGTACAAAGATTAATTAAACCATGGTTGTTATTATGTCTGAGAAAATGGCACATATTAAATGCCTGTGCCACAAAGTATTTTTCATACTTTATCTCATTTCATCCCCACAGCAACCCTGTGGAGTCGGTGCTATGACTTTGATCTTACTTTGAGGTGAGAGTCAAAGACATTTAAGAAACTTGTCCAAGGTCACACAAGTAACAACTGGCAGAGCCTGCATTCAGACCAAGGTCTTTCTTTGCAGGCTACCTGTAGGCCTCCCAGATTAGGTTCAGTGGAGGAAAAATTAGGAGGACTCAGATATGCCCCCAAATTCTGAGGTCAGTGTGAGGTGCTAGAAAGGTTAGATCCATGTGTAGCTTGGAATGTGTACTAAAACTGTGTGGAATATGTACAAGATAAGGCAGGGGAGAAACCAAAAGGTAAGGAGATAGCCTGAATAATAAATGTCATGCTCCTCAACTTCCCTTTCAGCTAATAAAACAATCAATAGTAGAGATAATTCATATTTATAGTTCAGTCCTGTGGCCTTCAAGGTAAAAATCCCATATTGTAATAGCGATGTATTATTTCCTCTTGATCTCGCGACTATTTGTTGTGTACCAGAAAATGTTTCAAAACCAAACAGGAAGTTCAGAAAAGTCACAGGGTATATCTGATCTCCTCTACCCTAATAAATGGAAACCGAACTCTACTAGGTTAGTCTCTTAGTTGTGTCATTAATATCAAGGCACGTTGGAAGAGATAACTAGAAAAGCAACAGATGGCTTCATACTACAGAAAAACAAAGACTATTTCACAATAATGCAATAAAGACATAAATTGTTTTCTGCTGTTTTCCTCCGTTGCACACAGTTTCCCCAAGCTTTGAACAAACAGGCCTTTGCATTCTCCATTCCAGGCCCAAGAAACCTTCATGCTGTGAATGTTTTTGATTTATGCACTCAGGAGTCAGATTAGGCATGAGTAGAAAAGTAGTGGGAAAAAAAACCCCTCTTCCTGTGGGATGTAAAGTTCTCTCCTCTTCCTGTGGGATGTAAAGTTCTCAAGTGAGGCACTCACCCCAAATCCTGCCACCTGATGCCACAAGGCTGTGAACCCCAAAAGATGCTCCGTCCAGGCTAAGAACCCAGACTTGGAGAAAGAAAACTCAACAAAGGGATGGGGGAGCAGAATCTAACGGGGAGTAAAATCATTTTGTTGGTTCAGATTTATGAGCAAAAGGAGGGTCTGAAATTCTCTACTAATAAATACACTCACCTGTAAACTTTTCCAAAGTGCAGCTAATGACACACAGAGCTAACAGATTTCATAGAAAACTCATTCTTAAGGTACTGACTACCTGTAAACTTAGAAGTTTCTGTCTTCACGTGATCAAATGCTCAGTAGAACACCAATCTGCTCCCTCTCACCCCCATTTAAAGTGCTATACCCCTCACCACCAACAACCCATACACAGCCACTCCACTCTCCGTGGCCCCTGAAAGGCCTCAGGCGACACAGGCACAGGACACGCGGGAGCACGCCTCCCCTCCCTGCCATCCCCGTTATTGGGCACACAGCCCTGCTTCCCCTGGAGCCAACAGTCTGCAGCTCCTTCAATGCAGGCGCGAGCAGACAGGAATGGTGGGGAAAGAGGCTGTGCAAGCTGCATGCTTCAGAATCTCCCCCATATGCATTTGCCAAAGGAACAAAAACAGGATCGGTGCCAGGAAAAGACAACTGAGATGGGGATGCAGTGGGACCGCGGCTGACTCCGTGCCTCTAAGCAGCAGAAGGCTGGCCAACCACGCGTCGGAACCGCAGACCCAAGTCGTTACCTTCAGGATGCAGGCCATGACGCTCCGCCGACCCTCCTGCCAACGAGCAGTGGGCGCGCCTGAGTCAGGGGCAGTCCCGGCGACAGGCTGGAGGCTGGTACCACGACTGGAGCGCTTCAGCCCACATTCCCGCAGATCCAAATAAGGGGACCGCGGTGCGAGCTGCGCGGGCACAGGCCCCGCCCCCGAGCCTCGGGCCCGCCCCCCGGTCCAGTCCACTGGCTGGCGGCCCGCGAGGCCTCGCCTCCGAGTCACGTGCCACCGCGGGCGCCACGGGCTGCCCGTAGGTTCTTGCTAGTTTATTCTTTTCTCTTTTATTTCTGTAAATGTTATGTCTTTCAACGTATACAAAGTCAGCAGCAGCCTGGAGAAAGAGCGAGGTGTTTTCTTCTTGATTCCGCCTCCTCCAACAGGTCAAGGAAACTCCTTGCACACGTCTCACACTTCTTAAAAAGTTGAATGAGTTGGAATCACCCCTCTGCACGCACCATCGAAGGATTCTTCAAAAGTATCAAATGAAATGCTTCCTTGGCTGTTTAAGGATAAAGCCTTCACTCTGCTTAAAAACTCTGTGATAGGCTTATTAAAATTAATAATTTGCCATTAATAATAGCATAAACTACTTATTAATTTAACCAAAGATGCCATAAACCTTGCACTGAGTATTTTATGTGCGCACATGCGCATATACGTGTATGTGTATATATAAAATGCATTTCTCTTTCGTGCTTTAACGTGTTTATGGAAACGTGTGTAAATACACAGTAAATAGAATCTATGTATATGAACATGCATTCTCATGTATACATTGATTATATGTATGTACAGTGTGTGTGTGTACATGCATAGACAGGACATTGCTCTTCCTTGCTACAAGTTTAGAATTACAATGAACTTTGTTGCAACTTCAGTAACAAGACTGCATCTAAACAGGCTTGGAAATCCAGAAAGACCAGTTTTCACAATACAACCTGAACTCGTGTTAAAACAGAGAGGAATATAGCAGCTTTACTTAACAGGCAGGCGACTGGAAGAAGAAATGCCTTGGGTCCTCTCCACCCCTCCTCCGCAGGCCCTCTTTGAGTGGAAATCAACAAGGGAAGCCCAGTTTCCAAGTAAGAACCTGCTTAAAGAATCGGAGTTAATTCTACAAGGAAAGTAACATCACACACAGCAGAAGGAAGAGTACATTCTGTGTGTGTACACAGATTTCTACCACTTGGTCTTTCAGAGA
This sequence comes from Sturnira hondurensis, assembly GCF_014824575.4. Classification (NCBI taxonomy): domain Eukaryota; kingdom Metazoa; phylum Chordata; class Mammalia; order Chiroptera; family Phyllostomidae; genus Sturnira; species Sturnira hondurensis. The sequence goes on from NW_028073279.1 coordinate 23,655, forward strand.
AATCTTGAAACCAGGCCCCCAAAACCAGGCCCTCTTTACTCACAAGAGGTTACACCTGCTAAGAAGCGCTGGCTAGTTCACCTACGTGGAGTCAGGAAAAGCACTGTGAGCTGCTAGTTACAGTGACATCATGAAATTGGCTCACAGACACCAAGGTAGAAACCAGGCCGCAACGATTTGGTGTTTTACTGATGAGAACATTCAGAGTCATGTGAGAGGAGGAATCACAGAAGAAGGGGTCTGAAACTGAGGATGAACTGCCTGCTCCCAACACACCCTGCTCTCCACTCCTTCCTCCAGCCTCCTCATCTGCCTTAGAGAGCTGCTTGCTAATTTTCAAGAAGAACTCCTTGATCAGGACTGTATATTTCAAGCTGCTGCTTTAGCTCAGGGTCTTTTGTGGGCCAGGAAAACTCAATATTTCATTCATTTACTAATTCAACAAAACTTTATTGAGCTATGAGTAGAAGAATAAATCTTTTTTTGACCTAACTACCACCTACTTGGGGGATAACGTCTTTATTGACATACTACGGGACTGGTCAGGGACAATGAGAGAATGATTTTCATGGTCTCTAGCATTGATTCGGCTGCAGTTAAGTGGGAAAAGAGAAGAGATAGATACCTGATGATATAGCAGGGTAAACTCTTTAACCAAGTGGAAGCAAGGCTCTAAGCAAAGAGGAACTGGACCTGACAGGTGGGAAGGCAAGGGCGGGCAGAGCATATCATTTCTCTTTCCAGAAAGTCTGCAGGTCCATAAGACAACACAGCAGACTCTGGTGAGCAGCCTTGCTTAGCACTTCCTTGCTGGGTGACCTTGATCAAGTTCTTAACCTCTGTTTAATCCTTAGCTTAGCATCTATCCCTGTGAGAATTAAATGAGATAATGCTTGTAAATCCACTTACTTCAGTTCCTGACACGGTGAACACTCTTTAGTGCTATTTATCTAAAGAATAAAACCTTCGAGGAAAGATGGCTTGTGGGAGAGAATGAATAGAGAGGAACCACAAATTTATACAATTGCCATTCACCTTGGCTGTCTCAAAAAGATGGACACGGAGGTAGTGAGGGCTTTACTAACTCCCTCAAGTCTTGGGGATGGCTATCTCAATTAAAGTCCCATCCACCCTTGTCAAAATGTTATTTTTCGTAGGATCGACAGGTTGTGCCTAAATATAGATAAAAATAGAGGTACATTTATAACAACCTAAAAAGAAACTCGAGAGATTCTAGAGCAAATCAGGACCAGAAGTTTTACTATGCAGTATTAATAATCACTGTTTCAGATGGTAAGCAGTTATATAGGAAAAATCGATTGGGTGGAGATAAAAACAAGTTTTGAACCTATAAAAGGATGAAGGTACAGCCATATATGCCAGATATACAGCCAGATATGGTGGCGTTAGGGTGGGGGTATGGTCAGGATTTTTTGGTTTTAAAACTGGCCAAACTACAGGAATAGCTTAGTCTGGCCCAAGATACAGCATAATTTTCCAAGTCTCAAGTTACATGACTTAAAGCCAAAAACCTGTTTCCAAAAATAATAGTAACAAAATTGAGGCACCTCTCAATTTAATACAATATGCCATTTGATCCTCATAACATCTATCTGGTTGCTGGCATATCAGCCAGTAAGTGGGGAAACAGAGGTTTGAACCTGGGTAGTTTGATTTCTAAGTCTTCATTCTTAACTGCTACACTCAGCTGTCTGGTATGTTAGGGGCCTGATCTCTACCATTTGGCACCATTCTGATTTAATTGTAGTCTGTTGTTTAGGTTTGGTAATCACAAAACCTAGGGTAAGAATGTCTCCTCCCTAGGAAATATACTAGGATAAAAACCTAGGATAAGTGTGTGTATACATGAAGCATACACACTGAGTATGCACAGGTATACTCACTCTGTGTTTATCAACCCCTAGCGCCTCAGTACAACTCTAACTAAGATGCTGCACATCCCAGCCAGGTCTCCCATACAGTCAAACTCCCAAAACACCTTCTGCCCATGAACTCCCACTGAGGACTCTCTCTGCTGTATCTCACCTATGACACGGGGCCTGTCATGTAGTAGCCCGCCAGCCCTTGTTTCCCTGGATGGAGAGATCCTTATGGGCTGGTCCTCTCACTGCATCAGCCTCCCTACGGCCCTTCTGGACCCCAAATGGTCCATCTTCCTTCTCTTCACAGACCGTTCACCAATGAGATCTCAGCAGGCCTTAAGGCCGATACCTCATGATTTATGACAAGTCATGGGCTAAAACGCCCTATTTAAATTCAGTTGTGCTTCATTGTCAACAACCCCATTACCAGGTAATTCTCAGAGTTATAACATACAGCTTCCTGATAGAAATAAAATTAAAATGCAGACTCCCATAACTTTTCCAATTTTATCTTGTACATATATTAATTTAATATGTTTATGTTCAACACAGAGTCCTTTATTAAGGTTTTCACTGGATCCCAATTTTTCCCACGTAAAGTTTTTAAACGGATTCTAGAGATCATAAAACCCTTCTTCTCATCCGCTGCATGAATTGTGCTTCCCTAGGAGGCTGTGACCAGAAGATCCATTATACAATTTTATAGGGAAGTCAGTTTGTTTTTTTTTAAGCCAGATTAGGGAGCAGTCTTTTTCTCTAAAAACCATTGCACTATTACAATTTTTACCTAGGAACTTTTTTAATATCCTAAAGCATGTGTCTATCTGTCCATGTCCATGTGCATGTCTGTACAAGTATGCCTGTACATGGGTATGAGTGTGCCTGTGCCCTTTGAGATGGATATTTATGAGAATGTATTGACATATGAGATTAAGCTTCATTTCCCTCCATTTGGATAGTAGATTATTCCCAAATGTCATACATTTGCATTCCCAAGACTTGAGCTTACTGCCTTTTCCAAAGCTTTGCACAGTTCTAATCCAGAATTCATCATTATCCCTGACTATACTGATACTTATCTGGGATGAACTCCAAGACAAGTTATGCATGATTTAAAATTGCATTTTAAAAATATTATATAATTTCTATCTCTCTTAATGTTCTTCCTTAATTTCATCTCTGTTCTACCCTTCCTATTGGAACTTCCTATCTTTTCTCAAAAAAAATATTTTTTTCAAATGAACCAGAAAAGGAAAATACTAAGATATCCGTCTTTATTTAAAAGAGAAAAACATGAAGTTAATGTTCTTTACCTAATTTTCATTACCTAAAAAATGTAAGTTTTAACTAGATTTGGTTTTCTTAAAGAATTCCTCCCTAAGATTTTTAGAAACATAATCAATTGAAAGTAAATATGGCTGGAAGCACTGGAATGTAGTTTGAATTTGGTTTGCATTGGATTTCTCCAAGGCTATTGAAGACTCCATTATTAATAGAGTCTGATATTTCTTAACCACATTTCTGAGAGTTTGTTTTCTTCTTATTATAAGGTTTTCCTCATGTGTGTTACCCTACACTTTTCTTAGATTTCGCTTCTGAGGCTTAATAACAGGCTGCCTTAAAATACTACAGTAGAAATTTGCAATGCATCCATGGTGAATCTAATGGGAACACCCCACAGGAGGTGGGGGGCATCTAACAGCTGGCCTCCTCCTGAAGTTTGTTTTGCCTGGACCATTTTTTCTTTAATGACCTGGTCCTCACAAAGCCTTTGGAGAGAACTAGGACTTTTTGCTAATTCTTTGCTGTCAAGACAAACCCTCACTCTTTGTGTCAAACCCTCACTCTTTGTGTCTAATATCTGCACCATTGAAGGAAAGGTAGAAGAGGAACAACACCATGCAGTGCAAAGAAGAAAGATCCAAGGAGGAGTCATCTAAATGCACTCTAAGAGAAGCCCGAAAACACAAAGTATTGTCTTGTGCCAAACTGTGAAAATCTATGATAACTGCTCACAGCAAATCCGTCTGAGGGAAGGATTGATGGACAACCTGAGAGTTAAGAACCATGTCTCATACAGAAGCATGCCCCATATTTTCAAGAGCAGACATATATATCCACCCATACATGTGTATGGTAAAACAGTAGGCTTTGGAATCTGAAACATTTTTCTGATTTGTTGACTTAACACATCTTTGCAAGCCCAGGTGATATGTTCAGGATGAGAGACAATTGCAAATTGGCTTCCTCCTATATTCAAAACCTTCAATGGTTCTTTTTCTCCAGAGCTTGGTACGGTTGGTTATAGGCCTTTCCACCATTATTGCCCATTATTGTCTTACAGCAGGAGTCAGCCAACTTTGCCAGAAAAGTCTAGATGATAAATACTTTAGACTCAGTCAGCCATTTCATCCCTGTCACCACTACTCAGCTCAGCCATTGTAGCACAGAAACAGCCACGGAGAGTGGCTGCTTTCCAACAAAGCCTTAGTCATGAGCACTGACGTTCACATTTCATATAATGTTTGGTATTATGAAATATTATTATTGTCTGATCATTTTTTTCCACCACCTAAAAATGTACAACACATTCCCGGTTCTACAGGTGTGCAGGAGCAGTCTGCAGTCCAGATTTGGCCCAACAGTAGTTTGCCAAAACGCCTTGATCTTCGCACTCTTCACTGAGGCAGATTTCACCATCCTTCAAGGCCAGATCAAATTCCATTTGGCCGCTGATGCTTTCTCAGACCACCCTAGTCCATTACAGTTTACCCTATTTGAATTCCAGCAATTACTGTCTGTAAACATCTTTGGCAATCAATCACATCCTATCTGGTGGCATTTCTTCTAGCATTAACTTGTCCTGTCATCTAGATCTTTATTTTTGCCTTTTATTTGTGGCCTTGTTTCCCAAATAGATCACTAACTTCTGGCTTATTTTTTTTTTCTTTTCACCTTCACCTCTCTGAGCCCCAGGCAAGGAAATACAGCAATTCTGAAGAGATAACTAAGAATGGCAGGTGAGAAGGTGTTAGGAACCACAAATTCATACAATTGAAAATCAGATTGGCCTACTATTTTGGACACCACTGAAAGATTTTGAGAAGAAAATTTTGGATGTAGTATTGTTAATCCCTTAGCCACATATGGTATTCAAAGATCATCTTATATTTCTATAAGGCATGTAACAGATCACATTAGCCTTTTGTATTTTTTAATCAACAAAGTGATTACTTGATTTAGATGGATTTTGCAGACCATGTTTAATGACAAGAGTGGCCTGTAATTATCCCTGTGGGGATTCTCAGTTGATTGAGAAATCAGCGATGCTTTTATTCCAAGTGGAAGCTGCCTTATTTCCATCATGATTTTTTAAAAATCACTATGTACAGTGTATTTTAATCAGTCACGGTGCATTATGTTTGTTTGATATTTATTCTCATTAAAAATGACTCACTGACTTCTGCTACGATTTTTTTCAATTCGTTCCACTTTATTTTATCTTTATTTTCATTAAAATAAAATGAAAAGGATCTTATAAATAAATCCATTTTGTCTAAGAGGCGAAGAGATCTGGGCTTTCAAAGGCATCAAATATTTAAATAACTGAGTTTTCCATTTTTGCTGACATGCTTGTAATTAAGAAATAGTAAGAAGTTAAAAACTAGGTAATGGCATATTCCAAAAAGGATTAGTTTTCCCTTTCAAGTGGCGAATTCAGCAGTACTTTGGACAAGCACCGCATAATTTGAACACTAGAAAAATATCATTTCCTTCACATTTCATATGCTTGCATTTTAAATGGTATAGTTTTCTTCATTTTTAAATTGCAATTAAAATTTATTGTTTAAAAGTAGGTGAAAAGTGGCAAACCAATTGTCTCTGTCGACAAACAAGCCTCCTGGTATTTTTAACACAAGTCCGTCTATTAGTTCATTCATTGAATAAACTTCAATTTTTTTAAAAAAAAACTTCACTTGCCTAACTTTATAAAAATGTTAGTATTTATATCCAGCTCTTTTCTTTGACCTGTTTTTCTTTTTTCACGGTTTTTGGTATCCCTATCGCCCCATTTCGCCTCTTCTTTCTTTCATAACATCCTCTATCCTTTTTCCTTTGTGAAAGTTTTTCAGTTTAAATTTAGTAAGAAAATTAAAGGCCAAAGGAGATATTTTACCTTGAGAAAGGACCAGTTTTGCCCAAGTATCTGTCTGAATAAAGTGCAAATACTCAAAACGATTGACAAGATTTGTGAAGGGCCTACAATTCTACCAAACGTGCATATTTCTATGGCTGTTGGCTAAAGCCCAAGACCCTCAGGCCAGAGATACAGGGCAATTTATTATTTACAGCCAAAGGACAGCTTATTAAAGCAACTGCTGACAGGCAGAGTATCAGCATTTGCACCCATTTCCTAAGCCCCATTCCCACAACATAACTGAAAAACAAGCAAAAAAAAAAAAAACCCAAAACAAAAACCCACACACCTGTACTCTGTGGATTGCACTTAGTAGAAGGACTCTGAGCTTAGGGAACTCAAGTCTTTTGTAATGTAAGCATGCTGGCCTTTCACTCCTGGAGGAATGCTTTCTCTTCCAAGACTGATATCCTTAAAAAGATAATCCAGAACAAAGGCAGTCTCTACCTGCTTTTGCAAGATACACAGAAAGTTAGGAGATCAACTGAGAATTGTCTCCTACCAGCAATAACATTCACTGTACATGCCATTATGAATTTTTACTGATGTGGTACTTCGTACCTGTTTTCAACAAATTTAGGCAACTGGAAAGCATAAGGCATTCATTAATGTTTGTTGTGAGCTGCCTGAAATAATTTTTATAAGCAGAGTTTGTAAAAATAATAATGGTAATAAATAATTCTAGAGTATACACAGTTTCAGAATATTTGTTAGTTCTTCTGCAGCCTCAGACATCATATTCCACCCAGGCACTCTATGCTCTAAAAGGAAATACTTACACATTGACTTACAAATTATTTTATATCCTTTCTGTTTTCTTCAGCTACACATACACACATCTTTCTCTTGACCAGAGGTTACATAAATATCACTAAAGTTTTAGCTATGTGGAGAGTGGTGATTGAGTCACTAGTGAGTAACTGATGCTCTGTTAAACATTCAAGGTGCTCATATAACCACATAGGTTTGTTTTTTTCCCTTCTAAATCATACTTCTTTATTTTCCTTCTTATTTTTGGCTAACACGAATATTTACTTGCCAAATTCAGGGAGGAATTAGAGAAAGTGTACACAGGAGCACCCTTTATTTTCAGAATTGCTCTCTGTATTAATATTTTAATGACATGAAACAGTCACACAGACCTGGCTTCTGCACAAATGTTAATGATGTTTTAAGTGAGTATCATCTGTATTAACCCTGTTTTCAGCCAAGGTAGTGCTAATTTACTCCATCTCAGAAAGGAGAAAGCCCACTGTATTTAACAAGGAAATTTTACAACATTCTTCAGGAACCCTCAGCTCCAGTACTTCTAATCTTTCTAAAATTCTCCTTTATATGAAACCTGACATTTCTCTTGCAACAAATTAAAGGTCTTTCATTACAGAGAACTCTGACCCCCCATCACTCTCTGGCCCCATGGTCAGCTTGTACCCTCCACAGTTTCACTCAGGCGCCCACGTGTGTCTGCATGTTCAGTGCGCTGGGTCCTGAAATGTGTGTCTGGTGGTGAGCCTCTGATGAGAGACATAAAATAAACACTTTCCATTTCCTGTCAATGGTAAACTTCCTCCTCTTCATAGGCGTCTCTTGTCTGAAACTGTGGAATGGGAGTGATGTCACTAAACACGTAATATGTGGTATGCTGCGGGGTCAGCTGGAGGGTAATTTCTAGGAAACATACCTATTCAGAAGACAAAACAGTGCAGGCATTGAGGAGGGGCACTCAGCCTAATGTATTTGGGATGTTATTTCCGCAGGGCGCACGTGCCAAACCAGCCAAGCTAACAATCAGCATGCTAGGGTGCTTCAGGAGCACCTCAAGGGGCTTCTTTATGAATTCAACCTATCGACATAATGAGATTCAACCAAGGGTTCGTCTTGAATAAAAGCAAAGGCATGCTGTCAAATGGAAGACTCCTAGAGCCTGCAAAGTTTCTTTCAGCTCTGCACCTCAGAGTAAACAAGTCCAGTTATCATTTTTGTTCAGAATGCTGCAGGGCTAAAACCTAAGCTGATACTAGCAGCAAGCAGCCACTCTTTCTCCTAATCCAAAATGTCTGTGTGTGTTAGGGGGAGGGGATAAGAATAATATGTGGAAGAACAAAAATACACACACAAGATGATATCTCTCTGATGGGTTAAAGAAATATTAAGAATCCCCTCTGTTTATGCATGAGCCGTGACCTTTATTATAAGAATGAAATATAGGAGTGCTGTCTCCCAGGAAGAACTAGCCCTTCCCCACAGAATACTAAGCACCATTAATTTTTAACTCAGTACCTGTGAACACTGATCATTTCCTTGGGGAAGAACCTGCTATTCTCTTGGAGGGAACGGTTGGTCAATCGAGTGACGAAAGACCCCTGGCACATAGCCACTTTTGTCTAAACATATTTAATCAAAGCCCCCAAAGTGAGACTTTGGAATCCCACCCAAGGGAAGGACACTTCGCTCGGGACTATTCCCAGATGAACCCCGAACATGGCTGCCTCCAGGATTCCCCAGCATCTGTGTTCAGGTGGTAGTGGTTTTCCCGTCTGGTGATGTATGCTCTTGATTCCTGCTTTTCTCTTTGCTATTGCTTAATAAACTGCTTAACTATTTGCCTCAACTTTGGGTTTTTATTGTCTGCAAATTCGAACCTCCAAATTCTGTGGCCATGATCTCATATGTGCCCCTTAACAGCATACTCTCTAAAGTCATCACCAAATCTAACCACGAGATAAGACATGAGGATAACCCACTGAGTGACCACCCAGCTCTGTGAAGTATTTTATCCTGCCCCTCACTTTCCTTTCCACCTCTGCATTTTTTTCACATGTCATTCCTCTACCTACATGGTCTCCCCTTCTCTTCAGCAGTCAAATTCAACTCATTTTGAAACACCTAATTCAAAAGCTATCACTGACATGCTGACCATCCCAACAGGAAATATTTATTCAACAGATTCATTTGGGTTAGACATGGAGCTCTGAACAAGGCAGACAGAGTTCCTGGCATTACAGTGCTTGTAGCATCCAATTCCTCTTCCAAACCACTATGGTCTTTACTGTATAACTCTAAGTCGTTTGGTAGATAGGATATTTATTCTTCTCCACATTGAGCTAGTTGATGGATCTCTTTGATAGGCCTGTTTGGAGATTCTTCTGTCTTAGAGACCCTGAGAAGAGTCAGGCCACAGAGCCCATCTCCAGACACAGCAAGACTTAACAATCTCCAAGGAGCGGGTAGGGCTGAATAAGTAGACCTTTGGTTTCAGTAAAATGGATGAAGAATTACATAGAAAACTTTTACCTCAGTTCATATGGTTAGAAAATGTTGCTGAATGCGCCTGTTTACTTTACAAGAGCAATATTGCAAACAAATCTGGTATTTCTTTAAAGGCTGATATTTTCCAGGCTCATTCCTAGCTATAATAGTTTTCCCTAAGTAGAGCTATAGATGGAAGTGGGCTAGGAAATTGGACTTAATATATACTGATTTAAAACCATGCTTAGGAACTCAATTGGAAAATTCCTCTTATTGGTTACCATCTTAGCATCTTACCAATTATTTGAAGGTTCAGTTCATTGGGTTCCCGTGTAACTCATTTCCAACATTAGTCTATAGGGCCACAGCTGGGCAAACTTCAACTCTGGAGAGACACTCTCTGATCACCTGGCTGCGGTGTGGTGGTTTCTCTCTCATAGTGTTTAATCAGTGACTGCAAATTACCCATACTTCAAACAAATGGGTATTTAACAATTTAATAAAGGAATCTGTCAACATGAGAGTTAGCAAAATAGTCAGACCAATAAAATATTAAACATACAATTATAACTGCATTACATACTGGTTAGGTCTCTGGTTGTTTCCTGGGTGTATGGCCCATGCTTGTGTAAGTCACAGGCTCCTCTTGGGAAGAGACTATGTCTTCTCCTTCTTTAATTTCCTCTGAAAGGCCTGGTATAATCAAGTCCTGATTGAAAATATTATGGAACTCCCTCCCTCAATATATGATTCAACCCAGTAACCCTTCCAACATATTATCTGTAAGAAGTCCAACAAAGCTCTTATCTGTTTTTCTCACAAAAACTACCTTGAAAATTTTATTTAAATATATGCTGTCAACTTCTTGCCCACTCCAGATAATTTCTTTTTTGGGTCCCCTATTCTGTTGATGCTTTTAGAGTAAGTACAGTTTCCCTACTGTAATCCAGCATTGAATATAATGAAACCACATTGGAAAAATAAACAAAATGACAGGCATTTTATATGCACAGAGACCTGGCTAGAATCTCAACACCTGCTTCTGACCCCTAGGTAACTACTCTTAAATACAATGCTTCATTACAGTATCAATATACTATTGAGCAGCCATACCAGACCATTTGCCTTGGAAAATAAAATTTCTTGGATGATGTGGTTTTCATTACTAAGATACTTGTAAACAAAAACCCTCTTAATATTCCTACCCAAGTCAATGAAATCCCTAGAAGTTGAAAAATTATCACAATCTATATCATTTTACTGTTGCATGAATATACTTTGAATTGAAGATGCCTAAGAAAGAAAAAGCAACTAAGAATCCATTGTCATAAAATTTGCTTCTACTGCCAAAAGGGAATAGTTCCAATTCCATTTTCATATCCAAAGTATCCATGTGTATTATAGCTCCCCTCAAGCAGATATTCAACCAGCAAATTTCTAAGTTGGAGTGAACTTTTTACAGCATTCTCATTGCAACTCCTGGTTTTAAAACCTGTATCACCATTTGTTATTTTTTAAAGCAAATATCTCCTATTCTAATTCTTGTGCATCAACTAAACTGTGTTTCTCATTGTGGTTGTGTGCAAATACTCTGAGTTCAAAAACAAATATGATTTTGAAAGACACTGTGTTACTCTAACAAAGGGAGCATTGTCCATCTTCTCTGACAGCCTCTCTCTAATTAGAGAGGCCCCAATGCTCTGCAGAATGCCAGGCTCCTCAGCACCCCCACCCCCCCACCCGCTGTTTTCACTGCATAAACAGTGAAGGAAGCAATTTGTAGCTAACTGGGCTCTCCTTCCTAGAAGAAAACTTAATAAGGTCCCAGAAAGGATAGAAAGCAAAATTTCCCGATGGGACATACACACTTCTCTTAAAATATCACTGGCAGGAAGATTGGGTTAGAGAAAGGGGTTCTCTTTACCACCATCTCTGAGTCGTGTGTAGTTTGTCTCATTTTTTGTGTTTCTTTGTTTTTTAAACAGTGGCCCTTCACTTATTTTACCTATGCTGATAAACCGTATTTGACTTGGTTTTCTAAAATGTGGCTCTGCAAAAAACGCAAAATCTGAGAGATCATTTCATGACTAGAAATGGCAGCATCAACTTCCTCCCTTTCTAAGCATCACCTGAAGATACGTATTTTTCACGAACAACCAAAGATATGCTATTATATACTGACCGTGTCTATTCTGCCGTCACCATGTTCCACATCAGAGCCTACAGAGGGAAATTTTTCTGTGTTTCTAAGTTAAATCTAAGTATCTGTTTAGTGAAGCTCCTGTCCACAGCACCTCACACGTACACATTCTATCTATACACCTTGGTAAAAGGAATGCAATAATATCTAACATAACACCACCCTGTTTCCAGTTTCCTTCCTTTTCTTTATAAGAACTGTTTATCCAGTTAGAGATACATTGTACGTACTTTAAGTTATAATACTCTATATTCATGCTTTAAAAGTCCCAAAATAGTTCATTCCTATTCTATCATTTGACCTTCACAGCAAGCCTGTGGATCCAACAGCTGGTAAACGTTAAGAGGTGAGGCAAAGTCCAATTCTCATGCTCTAAACCAGAGATCGGCAAGATTTTTCTCTGAAGGGCCAGATAGTAAATATTTTAGGCTTTGTGGGCCATATGGTCTCTGTCACAGCTAATCAACTACACCACTGTAGAGCAAAAGTAACCCTAGACAGCATATTAATGAATGAGTGTGACTGTCTTCCACTAAAACTTTTTGTGAGAAAACAGGCAGTGGGCTGTGCTTTGCCAACTTCTGCTCTAAATGACTATGCTTTAAAGTCCTGAGAACGTAGAAGTCAAAAGACAATTAGAGGTTGAAAATATTATTGGTCTTCAAGGGATTACAGCTTGGGCCATCAAATAAGGCTTTGTGGAAGAGGAAGCGTTCTAGTTAGGGCCTGAAAGATTCATTGCAGCTCCACATGGGCACCAGAGGGGTGGGCATTTCATGTGAAGTGAGCTATGTGAGGAAATTCTGCAGACAGGACGTGGGGTGGGGCAGGTGCAAGAAGAGGAGGTAGTTCAGTCTGACTGAGGCCAAGATGTGTGAAGACAACCAGTGAGATAGAAAAGGTAGGATTTTCCTTAAGCAAAATATTGAGCAAAAAAATACCATCTTATTCCATGGAAACCGTTACATGTTTTGTGAGTAGAGAGGCAAATGGTAGAGGAAATAATCATTCCTTCTTCTTTACAATGACGTAAAAAAGATGTGTCAGAGGGGCCGAGTATTGAGCTGGGTCCTCAAGAGTGAGGACACATTTCCAGTTGTTGCAATAAACTGATCTGACACAGAAGAATTCCAATGGAAGACGTATTTGAAAAATTGTACCCACTAGACTAAGGCAGTGGTAAAACAGCTTGCCATCTACTTCTACCATTAGTGGGAAGGAGTCAAGTGTAAGAATCAGAATCCCAAGGCTGGTCGGTGGATTCGAATTATTTGCTAGTGATCTGTGAGGGATTTAGGTTGAACTTGGCTTAATGGTTCTTCAGCTCCACTGGAGGCTGGGGTCATTTGTTCTCCTGCTTTTAGCTGGTGACCTAATGGGGCTGAGTGAGGCTGAAGGTCTAAGAAATCTTCATTGCCATGTTTGATTGCTTTGGTGCGCCTCCATTTAATCTCTGCTTCTTTGGGTAGACAATGTGGGCTTCTTTATACATGGTGGTCTTAAGGTAGCCAGGCATGGAACCAAATGACTGACTTCTAAGAAGAAGCATCCAAAGTGATGAAGGTGAAAGCTGGGAATCTTTTAAGGCATTGTCATAGAAGTTACACGATGTCACTTCTGCCACATTTTATTTGTCAAAACCCAGGAAAAGGGATGACCAGAATTAGGGGGAAAATAAACTCAGACTTTTGGCAGAGTTGCAAAATCACATTGCAAAAGAGCTTGCGGGGGGGGGGGGATATTATTTCAGCATGCTTTGGAAACATAACCCACCAAAGAAGTTTAACATAAAAGTTAGGCCAGAACCAATGAAACCTCTAGGGACTTAGAGAGGCAAACTGAAAACCACTTCCATACCCCAAGCCTTAAGGGACTTACATGAAAAACAAACCCTGCTGAAAATGAACTTGCAATAAAAAATTATAAATGACGGACTTCCGCCAAGATGGAGGCATAGGTGGAAACACTGTGCCTTTTCCCACAACCAAGTTTGAATACAACAAAGGTTTAGAGAACAAAGAAAATGGTTAGAAATAGTTCTAAATAGACACAGCCAAAGAACAGAAAATTGAATTATACAGAATTCCAACAACAACGAACCATTCAACAAGGGTAGTAAGAGGGGCAGAGCCAGCAGCGGAGCAGGGTCGAGCAGGAAAGATCCCCGACCTAGGCGTGCAGGCAGCCCTGATGCAGTCAGGGTGTGGGGCAGACTGACCACTGTCACACATTCGCGCACAGTGAGACGGACCACACAGGCCCCAGGGGGCGAACCCAGTGGTGGAGGGCTGACAGCGGTGGCACACTTGCATGCAGTGGGACGAAACACGCAGGCCCAGGTGACAGTGGCAGCTGCCGCACCTGTGGGGGCCGTGGTGGGAGGCAGCAGGCGGGATGCCATTGCTCCTCTTTGACCCCGCCCCCACATACTTCATCACAACCCAGCAACATAGTTGCCCTGATCTGGTGAACACCTAGGGCTCCGATCCTGCTACGTAACAGGCACAAACAGCCCAAAAGATGGCACAAGAAGAACTCAAAGTCCCAGAGCCGATAACTCTAAGCAACTGAGAAATTGCCAGCCTCTCAGAAGCACAGTTCAAGACACTGTCTATCAGGATGCTCACAGAACTGGTTGATTATAGTCACAAATTAGAGGAACATATGAAGGCTAAACTAATTGAAATGAAGGGAGATGCACAGGAAACCAATAGTGATGGAAAGGAAACTGGGACTCAAATCAATGGAATGGACCAGAAGGAAGAACGAAACATCCAACCAAAAAGGAATGAAGAAATGAGAATTCAAAAAATGAGGAGAGGCTTAGGAACCTCCAGGACATCTTTAAACATTCCAACATCCGGATTATAGGGGTACCAGAAAGGGGAAAGAAACAGCCACGAGCGGAAAACTTATTTGAACAAACAATAAAGGAGAACTTCCCCAGTCTGGCAAAGGAAATAGACTTCCAGGAAATTCAGGAAGCTCAGAGAGTCCCAAAGAAGTTGGACCCAAGAAGGAACACACCAAGGCACATCATAATTACATTAGCCAAGATTAAAATGAAGGAGAGAATCCTAGAAGCAGCAAGAGATAAGGGGACAGTCACCTACAAAGGAGTACCCATCAGACTGTCAGCGGATTTCTCAAAAGAGACCTTACAGGCAAGAAGGGGCTGGAAAGAAGTATTCCAAGTCATGAAATCCAAAGACCTACAGCCAAGATTGCTTTATCCAGCAAAACTTTCATTTAGAATGGAAGGACAGATAAAGTGCTTCTCAGATAAGGTCAAGTTCAAGGAGTTCATCATCACCAAGCCCTTATTATATGAAATGCTAAAGGGACTTATATAAGAAAAAGAAGATGAAAAATATGAACAGTGAAAGGACAGCAAACTCACAGTTATTAACAACCACACCTAAAACAAAAGCAAACCAAGAGGACAGCTAGATCAGGAGTGGAACCATAGAAATGAAGAACACATGGAGGGTTAGCAACAGGGGAGTGGGAGGAGGAGAAGGGGGGAGAAGGTACAGAAAATAGCATAGACAGTAGGTAGAAAATAGATAGGGGGGAGGGCAAGAATAGTAGGGGAAATATAGAATCTAAAGAACTTGAGACATGTGGTTATAAACTAAGGGGGGAGAACGGTGGGGGAGGGAGTGTGTGGGTGGAGGGGAATGAAGGGGGGAATAGAACAACTATAATGGTATAATCAATAAAGTATATTTTAAAAATTATAAATGATATAAGAAAACAGGATGCAGACATAGCAGAGAGTGGAAACTGCTCACTGTAACCTGAGATAATGGAAGAAAATGAAAGAGACTTAGAAATAATCACACTTATAGGGTAAAAGGTAAGAAACACAAAACATAAAGCAAGAACAGAACAGTATAAGAAACAAACAGTCACAATTGAAAAGTATCACATTGAAATTTTAGTGAAAATGATATTCATTGAAATAAAAATCCTTAACAGGTAGAAATAGAATTAATGAAATAGAAGATAGACCTAAGAAATGATTCCAGTACAAGTGTAGCACAGATATACATATTAAAATATGAAATATGAAAGGAATATTAAGAAACTAGAAAGTTAAAATAAGAAAGTTGAACACATATCTAACAGAAATTCCAGGAGGACAGAATGGAGAGGATGAAGAAGGACCAATATCCAAGGAGATAATGGATGAGAACCTTCCAGAACTGAAGAAAGAATTAATCAGATTTATCAATTACACCAAACCTCAAGCAGGATCAAGAAAAAAGTTACACTCACAACATCTTAGTGAAATGGACAACATCCCAAATGAAAAATGTTCCAAGCACTGGAGGAAGAAAACAAGAGACATTAGCGATTAGAATGCCTGAATTCCCCTCAGCAACAACAGGTAGGTAATAGAATAACATATTTAAAGTGTGAGGGGAAATGACTACCCCCCTTGAAATTTGGATGCTACTAAACTGTGATCACAATGAAGGCCAAAAAGCCCTCCTGTGGTAAAGGACAGAAACCATCAGATCAGATTTTTTTGTTGTTGCTCAATTTTATTGCAACATACTTTATGTACAATAAAGTGCATCTGATAGAGTAGGCAGTTAGGAATGAGCAGAGCAGGAATAGGCCAGGTACAGAATGTCACCAGGCCACACAGTCTAGGGTGACTAACAACAGGCTAACTAGAGAAAACAACTATTATAAGCTAGGATCTTGCCCCCAGGGTGAGCTTTCCTTCCCTAGCATTAGACCCCCTTAGAGAAGGAACAGGGGGGCTGGAGGATAGCCTCCTAAGACTCCCATGCAAGCCCTTACAACCACTTCCTTAAGCATTAAGCCCTCAGCACAGTGAGGTTCTGACCCGCATCAAATAATCTTAGGAACAAAGCCTCAGGTCTGCTGGCCACGGGGTCAGGATGTCTAGGCCTCAGTTGTGTTTCAGCTCCAGGCCCAGAAAAGCAGCAAAGCCAGAGGAAGCAATGCAATGGCTGACATCAGGACCAGACAGAATGACTAATGACCCCTGTCGACCTGGTTCCAACCAATCAGTAGAGACCAAAATCCTCCCCTGAGAAAAGGGCCCAGTGTGCATGCCTTTTCTCTCTGTCTCTCTGTCTCTGTGTGTGTGTCTCTCTCTCCATATATATATATGGAGATACATATATCTCCATATATATATGGAGATACATATATATATGGAGATACATATATATATGGAGATACATATATCTCATGGAGATACATGTATCTCCATATATATATGGAGATACATATATCTCACAGGGGTGTCCAATCTTTTGGTGTCTCTGGGCCACACTGGAAGAAGAAGAGTCGCCTTGTGTCACACATTAATTACACAAACACTAGTGAAAACAAAACCAATCTCATAATGTTTTAAGTAACTCTTAGGTAATTTACAATTTTGTTGGGCCGCATTCATAGTGATCCTGGGTCTAATTTGGCCCATGGGCCGTGGATTGGACGCCCCTGCCGAGCACGCCTGCACGTTCTTTCTCAGGTGCATACCTTTGCTTTCTTTCTTCTAAGCTCCAAGGGCCCTTCTCTTGCCTCTGTAACTTGTTGCCTGAGTCCACACAGCTTAGCTGGCTCACTTCTACCTCTGTGACCTTCTAAAGAAACTTTTTGCATCAGAGTTCTTGGCTCTGAAGTCTTTCTTAGCCAAACTCAAGGACTGGGGTCTAACACATAGCCACTAACACATCCATTTTAAGAATATAGTTTGCCACGTTTTCACAAATGAATACAACCTTGTAACTACCCCCACAATCAAGGCACAGAACATGTTCTCCACCAGGAAAGGTTCCCTTGTGCCCCTTCTTAATCAGTGTCTCCGCCTGGCTCGGGTCCCCTAGCAACCACTGATCTACTTTCAGTCACTGTAAATTAAATTTATTTATTTCCCCCTCGAGTTCTGTTAATGGAATTATATTGCATGTAATCTTTGTGTCTGGCTTCTTTCACTCAGCCTAACATTTTGGAGATCCATCCATGTCATCTGTATCACTAGTTCATTCTTTTTTTATTCCATTCTATAGAAAAATCAAACACACAAACCCGATGTTTCAAGATTAATTACGGCAAAAGAAAATTTAATTCAGAATGTACTATTAAGGTTAAAGAGGGAATGTACATGATGATAAAAAGCAAATTATACCAAGAGAGTAAAACAAGTGTGAATTTCTGTGCTTCTAACGATATAATTACAAAGCGTTAAAAATAAAAACTGACAAGAGGACGCACAGCTATTTAAAAATTCAACATCACCGTATAATTTTTAAAAACACTTCTCTTAGAAATGGATAGATTGAGCCGTCAAAGATGAGTAAGGCTATAGAAGATGGGGGAGAGGAGGTGTTGAAATTTACCGTGAGTGGTCAGTGGAGGCTTTGCTGAGAAAGCCAGCCATTGTCGCAGGGCCTCTTACACGGTTCCATGCTCCTAGGGCAAAGCGTGATCACCTATCTCCACTGGACATGGAGCTGACGTGAAGGGGTTAACACTACTAGTTGTTTTGTAGGACACTGGTAACAACACTTCCAGGGAAGATTTAAAAACAGAAGTGGAATGCTTATTTCGTTTCCATGAAATAAAGGCAAAAAGAACAATGGTAATAAACAACATTAACTGAGTACTCAGCCTATATCAGGCAATATGCTAAGCACGGCATTCGTTATCTCTTTCACTTGCATCGACTTTTGAGTTCACAGAAGAGGAAATTGAGACTCCAAGAAGTGGCTTGTGAATAGCAACATCACTACCTGAACTTGTGTCTAATTCTAGAATCAATACTTAACACCACCAGACCATAATATGTTACCCCAGAACTGAGAGTTCACAAACTTCCACCATTAACTGCCTCTTCTTCTGACAGCATAGTGCATTCCTGACCCAAATCCCTACTAAATCACAGGGCAGTTCATTCTTATTCAAACTGCGGAGCAAAGACTCAGCTGGATTATTTCTCACGTAAAGCATTCCATCTGTGGAGAAGCAAGACAGACTTTTATTATTTTTTTTGAATAAACAATTTGCCAGTCAGGGCACATGCCTGGGTTGTAGTCCAGTTCCCTGCAGGCCAACTCCCAGCAGGGGATGCACAAAAGGCAACCATACATTGATGTTTCTCTCCCTCTCTCCTTCCCCTCTAAAGATAAATAAATAAATAAAATCTTAAAAAAAAAAAAACAATTAGCCTGGGGCTGGCCGACGGCTGGAAGTGAGAAGCGGTAAGGTTCCCAGGGCCCCGACTGACAATCAAATGTTGGAGATCAGAGCTGGGAATGACATGCAGGTCCAGCACATCAAAGCAGTGAAGAGCGGCCTGAAAACAGTCATCTCAGATTAGCCCCAGCTCCCTGCTGTAGGAGGGATGGTGCAGTGCCCTTAGGCAACCACTGTCTCATTGCCCACAACCAACACAGCCAAGGCCTGGCATTGCATTTGCATGGATCTTTGCTGACTGTGGCCTCAATTCTTACCTTCTCCTCTGATCACTTTGCAAATAGTCATAATAACTATTTTTATTATTACTATTATTATTATAGTTTTTAATCCAAGACACACAAATGACTCATGGATTTTAGAAAGCTGGAAAAACTACAACATGAATGAACCCCCCCATGCTTATATGATACCTAAATCTAGGTTTATGAAACTGACCCTTTCCATAATCTGAATTATGCCTTGCACAAAAGAATAGAAACAACTCATTGGTATTCTGCAGAGAGCTCGATGTTTTCTGCAGAAAGACTATGAGGAGATAAAATGTTGAGAAGGCTCAAATAAAAACCCTTGGAAAATACACAGCATCTTGGCTTTTAACAAACACTGCATATGTTGCCCACCTAGGAAGAGGTCTGGCATGTGGCTGGTGCTAAATAAATGTTTAATGACAATGATGAATAATTATGACACATTAGAGGGCTTGAAGCTATTGAATTAAGCAAAATGAGTGCTTTATTGTATTGACATGAGCAAAATTAGGGGACAGATGAGAAATGTGAAGTGAATTTAATCAACCTGGATCGTCAATTGCCTAGGTTCAAATCCCCAGTCTTCTGTGTGACCTTGGGCATATTACTTGAATTCTCTGTGCCTCAGTCTTCTCTTTGAAATTGAGATTATGAGGTTTTATATCCTTCTAAAGTAGTTATGGGGATTACATTAAATTATAAATGTAAATAGATGGCACAGTGCCTACCATGCAATGAGCACTCAGCTTTTATCTTTTTTATCTCTTTAGGCCACTTCCTCTACTGTTTCACTTTCGTGAATAAAATGTAACCATAACAACTTCAAAAAGACGTTTTTAACTAAAGGATTCTAAACACCTAAACACAAAACTCCACATCAAAGCTGACTTTCTTCCCGTGGTTATGTGATGGCTAGCGTGGCCCAGAGTTACATAAACACTGAACTTTTACTCTGTCTTCCTTTCAAAAAACACCCGTCCTTAATGAAAACAGAAAACGGGTCTTTTAATTAATACTTTCAGAAATACACCCTAATTAGCCACCATTTTAAATCAAAATAGATGAGTAGATAAGAAATGTTCCCATAGGCAGGGCTAAAAAGAGGTTTGGCTTTAGTTTTAGAAGGACTAGAGAGCAGATTTTTATGAGGGAAGAATCTGTCCATCTCTTACTGTAGCTCGGGTGCTTGGCCCATGCTAAGAACTCACAAAGAGAATATGTATGAGAGTAGCTAGTTAACTTTTCTCAGGCGACCTGGTTGTTCTGACGTCATCCTCCAAAGATCATGTGGTGTAACGGAAAAAAAACTAAATCTGACAGATCTGGATTCAAATCCCCAGCCTCTTACTAGCCTGTGGTCTTCAGCAAGATAATCTTTTTAAATTAAGGAGCAGTTTTCTACCTGTAATGGGGCAGCCTCTGTAGGGTTATTATAAGAACTGGAGAAAACAATGTGAAAATTTCCTGGACCTAATACCACTTAAACATGGTACTTATTGTTACATAGATTTCCCTAAGACTTTATCATCGCAGACTCTCTTAACATTTAGTCGATTCTATTTAAATTAGCCAATACTCCCTCTTCCTCACATTTTTCCACAGTGTAGCATAATGTGCTTACATTCTGGAAACTGACAAATCTGGGTTCAGAACTCTTACACACAGGAAGAGGGTTTACTCCAAAAAAGGCAAAGATAAAAAAAAGTTCCTGACCTGCCATTCACTAGCTCAGTGACCATAGTCAAGGATTTAATGTCTCCAAGCCTCAATTTCTTAAATGGAGATCAGAATAATAACCCTAACCCATAAGGTTGTTAGAATAATTAAATAACAGCTCAGAGCTTTTTCTTTCTGATCACACAGAGAATCACCTGTGATGAGTATCTAGAAGGTAACCAGTAATGATGGATGAAAAAATAATTGAATTGATAAAGGAAGGAGAAGAAAAGAGAACAGAAAGAGGGAAGAAAAAAGGGAGGAAAGACAGAGGAAGGGAGGGAGGGAGGTTGGGAGGGAGAAAAGAAAGGAAGAAGAAAGAGAGAGGAAGAGAAGAAAGCAGGCAGGCAGCAGAAAGACAGAAGGGGATAGAAAAGAAACTGTACCCTGCAGATATTTCAGGACATAAGAACTTTATGTTGAGCTTTCGATTTTAATGCATAGGGTAGTCAAATCTTGAGGGCATATCATAAAGGAGGCCATTTGTAAAAATTAACACTACCTATGTGACTGTCACCTCCTCCTTCCCAGACCTCATTAGGCATCTAGAACATCTTGGAAAAGCACCAAATACCAAATCATGAAAAATGGGAGGAAAAATTTCCAGGGCAAAAGAATTGTCTTATATCTTCCCAAGCATCTGTTTCTGCAGACTGAATTATTTCATGCAAAACATATTTCATGGAATTCAAATAATTAAATAAAATAAATATTAAATAAGTAACAGAAAGTAGCAAATAACAAATCTCTTCATATTTCATTGCCATTGTTCTAAACCTTCAATATGATATAAACATTCTTTTACTCAAAGTGGCAACAAAATTAAGAATGCATTACCAGTTTACTTAGAAAGAATTATTTGGAAGAAAATACCATTTGAGTAATTTTTTAATCATAGAAGAGCAAAACATACAGTTAATATTGTTTGTTTTTAAAAAATAACAAAACAAGCTATTGAAATCAATTAAACCTTTTTCATATGGAGGTAACATCCAAAACGCAGTGAAAATTATCTGTTGTAAGCAGGCATAGTTTTTATTATTTCTTAAATGTATCAGACATAAATTTCACAGCTCATAATTAACTCTCAGTGCCCAGCATCACCATTAATCTTTAATCAAAGCAGAGCTGCTGTGATTACTACTGATATTTCATCAAGTTTAGTAGGGGGTTGTTTTCAGGCTTGGAAACTTTATTTGTTCTGTGTAACAGAGACTGTTTTCTTAAAGGATGGCCAGATGTACCCTGTATTCCCAGCTAATTACCTACAGGTGATGGGGACCAAACTCTGTTTTGACTCCAGAAAAATCTAGTTTCACAGATAATTACACCTTCGCACAGACTAGGGATTTGAAGTTTTATATTCTTGGTGGTGTTAGGCTTAGAAGGTGTACATTATTGAAAAGCATTTCCTCTATATGTATAAAGGGAATTCTCCACAATCAATTTACCACCCTTATGCTCATAAATGTGTGTTTACAAAAGATCCCCAGATAGTTCGGGAATATTGCACCAGGGAGCAAATGTGATAAAAGTGTAAAGAACTTTTCTGACATAAAATCACCAGACGAGGAAATGATTTCAGTGTGGGCTTGGGAATGCCCCAAGCAAGTTATTCTCTAGCTGAACATCAAACAACACAAGGCAAAACCAGAGGACACAGCTCAGTTTCAAACCAGGTAAGTGTTGTAAGTAAGAATGAGAAACCACATTGCAAAAAAAATATTATTTCTTGAGGCTTAATACTTTTTCATGAAAGACACAAATTGGTCATTTAGATTTAAATATATACATATATTTCAAATCAATTTCTTTTTGGAAAACAATGTCATCTTTATTAAATCTAATGAAATGTCTAATAATAAAAGATGAAATCTGTGTAACCCAACAAAATATAAATAAAAGCCAAACTGTTTAATATATTTTATGATATTTATATACATATATACATAGATATACCTTTTAAAAATATATGTACTTTAAAATATTTATAAAATATGTAAAGATATATACCTATACACCTTAAAAATATATATACCTTATATACATGAAATATATAAACTTTAAATATTATATATATTAAATAGACATTTTAACAACTTAAAATATATTTTTAAATAGCTTGGCTTTTATACACACATTCACAAAGAGATTTTCTAGGATAAAAGTATTAGTGGTATTAGTGATAATTTCAGTTTGTTATTATTCTATTTATTTTTCAAATTCGTAAGATAAACTGTTGGGAACCACTCTGCCTGGTTTTCGGAGTTGTAACTGCCCGCATGGCTAAGGCTGAGTGAGCGACCTCCAGAATGCGAGCCACAAGGAGACAAAGCTTGTCTCTGGCAGCAAAAGGCTGCTTATGCTTCATCCCCTGTCCCCAATGCTTGGTCAGTTAGGCTATGACGGGTACAACCCCTCAGAGGAGGGGCAACCTAAGCCAGACATGATCACTTGGGAGGCAATTATGGAAGGACTCAGGGGGCTGCAACAAAGAGGGAGTGATCCTCGCTCCTCGGTTATTCTGACATAGCCCAAGTCCCCATATCCTCTGGGAGAAGCGCTTCCTGGCTCTAATCCACTTAAGCCTGAAAATTTATAAGGGGGGAGGCAGTTCAGCCCCTTGCCAGCTAGAGCAGGGTCCAGGGTTATCGAGCATGACAGAGTTCCTAAAAGTCCTATGAAGCCTGCTTTGCTAAGAGTGTTTTCATTCATATGATAAGGGTCTGAGCAGGGAATGAGTATATCTCCCAAAGTTTTTGCAACCCCCTTACCTGACAGACACAGACTCCGATTAAGCCCTCGGATTTCTTTGAAATGCTATCTACTATTTGATCCTTGCCGCCTGACATTGATGAACTTTACCTGTATTCCTGTGTATTACAACCCAATAAAAGCCGTTGAAGAAGAGGTTCTTGGTCCTTCTCCTCTGAGAGATTGACCACCTCTCCTCCCCAAGCAGATCATGTCTTGGTAGTTTCACTTTCATCCATGGAGAACGGGGGGACTTTGCAGGCAAAGTTACCCCCACAATAAACATGTATTACTTTATAATACATTTTTTAATATTGTCAGCCTTAAAATTTTTAAGTTAACTCTCTTATTTACCAAATTTGAGATGTGCTAAAAAAATAATTTGGTGACCAATAAGCTACACAAGTAAAATTTGTTCCCTCAATCACACCTGCCACCATCAAACCCTCCATAATGTAGCAGTGAATGTTTAGTAAATGACTGATCCATGTTTATACAATGGATAGACCTTTCCAAGGACTCCAGAAATAGACCTAGTTGAGCAACTTCAGCCCGATAAAAACAGCATGGATGAGGTTTAATGTGGACCACTCCATGGCACTGTGTGGTGTAAATGAAGTTCAGAATCCAATGCAACTTTAATATAACCACAGCTTCAAACAGCATTGATTGAAAAACCATGAGAATCCAGGGTTTGTATAATGAAATGCCCAATTTTAACCCATCGCTTTCAACTCTCTCTCCAGCTCCATTAGCTCCCACCATGTCAGGTAGCTGGATCACTCTATTCATAAACATGTAGGCCCTTAGATAATGGGGGCACAGCAATCTTTCCCAGCTTAAAATATCACCTCCATTGTCCTATAAAGATGCTTGAATTTCCTCTTATTCGAGACTCTTAGCCAAGACGGAAACACCAGAAAACAAAGAACCAAGATTTTTCACAGTTGGGAACGATGGCAGATGATTTACTAGAGTAGGTGAACGAAGTTAACAAATGCAGAGAGTGGGAGTGGAGGACATGCATCCAGGTGAACGGAGTAGTACCTAAGTGTAGGGAAAGGTGAGGCACCTCTGGAAAGGCATGTGGAAGACTCTAACCGTGAGCCTAAGATGACAGATTTCGTTGTTGGAGGATGACAGTTCATTGAAGACTCCTGCCAAAAGATAACACAATCACGGTGGTGCTTTAAGCAGAGGATGGATTGGAGGAACAATGACTAAAGGTAAGAAGGCTCTGAGATGCTAGTCAGTGGTTCAAGCAAAGTGTGTTGAGGGTGTGAACAAATGTGGAGGTGGAGGGAATTGAGAGAAGAGAAGCTGTTGGACATAGATCAAGAGTAAAGGAGAATTCAGATCTGACTTCAGGAAGTAAAAAGATCAAGGAAAGGTTTTAATGAGAAAGGGAACACCTGAATATGCTTTAGGCTATAGGGGAGAAGCTGCTGAAAAGGAATAATTTGAACCAAGCATGGGGAAACAAAAGGATCCAGGGAAAAAGAAAAAATACATTTTCTGAAAATTTACTATGTGTCAGACCAAGGCCAGGCATATGTGTGTGTATCCACTCTCTGAAAGCAAAATCTGTATCTTTTTTATCTTGCTATTTCCAGTACTTCATATTTAGTAGCTACTCAGTGAATGTGGAGTGAATGGCCCAAAGAAATAAGGAAGGATTAGCCTTGGTGAGATAAAGGGGCACTTTCTTAAAGGCAGAAGTAAATGCAAAGAGTGCCAAAAGGATGAGGTAGTAAGCCCCGACGGCTCAGCAAAGTGAGAGTCAAGGTCATTTGTTCAGATGAAGGACAATGATGTGGGTTGGGAGTGATGTGATTAAGTCTCAGAGAGTAGAAAAGGATTTCAACAACTACTGTAAATAGTGAAATAAGGATTCATCCAGACATGAATAAAAGTGTCCAGACAGCAGTGAGGGACTAGCTAATGTTGACATGCCTCCATGGGTCCCCATTTTCTGACTTTCACTTCCTAAACAAGGATTAAAATTAGCAAAAGCCAGACAGAGGTCATTCAAGTCTTCTGACCCTACTTAATTCCTGATGTATAGCATTATCATGTATCTGTCATGTTATTTTGAGTTGTCTGTTTTTTGAATGTCTGCCAATATAGAAACATCTTTCCAAAGATAGAACCTATGTTTTATGCATCTCTAGTCTCTAATATGGTGCCCAGAACATAATCAGTGCTCAGTAATATTGATGGGACTATGATCCAAGGACTGTGCACCAACCAATGGGAACACTGGAAATTCAATGCTAAGCAACAGTCTTTGGGGCAGGAGATAGTATATCAGCCTGAAGGACATACTAGATAATGTATGGAATAAAAACAGAATGAGGTGAGTAGATTGTAAGAACACAAAAGGGAGATAGCTTCAAGGAACACTAAAAGTGTCTAAAAAAATAAGGTCATTTAATTGATCACATAACAATAAGCCCAGAAGCAGGGCAGTTCCAGGGTTTGTGCAATGGCTCACAAACTCTTAGACCCAGCATTTTTCATATTTTTTGCTCAGATTTCAGCACATCATCAGCGTTCACTCTTTTTGGTTGCAAAATAGCTACCAAAGTTGTAGGCATTATATCCAGATATAACAAGTTCTGGCAAAAAAAAGAAGGAGGGGGAGGAGGAGGAGAAGGAAAAGAAAAGAGAAGAAGAAGGAAGAAGAAGAAGG
Source organism: Sturnira hondurensis (assembly GCF_014824575.4). Taxonomy (NCBI): domain Eukaryota; kingdom Metazoa; phylum Chordata; class Mammalia; order Chiroptera; family Phyllostomidae; genus Sturnira; species Sturnira hondurensis. The sequence goes on from NW_028073279.1 coordinate 49,840, forward strand.
AAGAAGAAGAAGGAAGAAGAAGAGGAGGAGGAGGAGGAGGAAGAAGAGAAAGAGGAGGAGGAGGAGGAGGAAGAAGAGAAAGAGGAGGAGGAGGAGGAGGAGGAGGAGAAGGAGAAGGAGGAGAAGGAGGAGAAGGAGGAGAAGGAGGAGAAGGAGGAGAAGGAGGAGAAGGAGGAGAAGGGGAGGCGGAGGAGATATTTCTTTGTTGCATGTTAGTAAGGAAACCCTTTTCTAGACCTCAGGAGCAGAGCTCAAGTGCCACTGGTCACATTAGGGTCATGTCTCCACCTTTGCTGAAATGTGGGTTGGGAAGGCTCGTGCATTTCAAGTTCACATGTTGGGGAAATCTGCACTTTCAGGAACAAAAAAGAAGTAGTGGTATGGATGGGGAGAATACTGGAGCATAGATACCAAATAACATCCTCAAGGGAGCTTGAAGGAATAACAATCACAATGAGGATTTTATGGCCTGGGAAAGCCTCAGAATAACTGTCTTGCCTACTGGACCCCCCATAACCTCACAGATTATGGACTATTTGATTCCATCTACAGCTGACTGAACCAGGGTGGACACCGAAATAAGAGTAGGACAGTAACATGTGTCAGTAATGTGACATGGCTCAAAGTGATAACCAAACCAACTGGATGCTTTTTCAGCTACTTATATCAAGGACAGCTGTGGCAAGGATGATATATTCCTCAGTATATTGATGCACTATATTTTCCTGCATTTCCTTATTTGTGTACTTCTCTTTATTCAGTAAGAGGCACTTGCAGAGCCTCAAGAAGAATTAGTATTGTCAAAGCAGGAAGTAACTTTTCAATTTATCTGTAGCCTTTTGTTAAACCCCCTTTACTGAGGAGTGCTGAATGAGTGATTCTCTGTTTCTCGCTATTAAAATTGCTGAACTATAAAGTGGAATAAAACATGGGCTTTTTTGATTACCAGCTATAGACCAAAGGTCTGGGCAAGGGACTAAGATTTCTGAATATCATCAACAACAATAATAACAATCACCTTTTGAGCACTTCACTAAATGCCAGGCAGAGTATTATTTCACTTAAGGCATATGACAAACCTATGAAGATGGTATAATTACTATCACCATTTTACAGATGCAGTTTGCAAGTGGTCTAAAGAACATACAGTTGGCCTACCCAGCATCCTCCTCTCTGTCCTCCTGTCTCTAACACTACTGCCTCGTAGTCAGCCTGCACTGTGGAAAAATCTTCTATTGCATCTAAGAATCATCCCACCCCCCAACCCAGTAATTGGTTCCAGGCCTATGATAATTAGCACATGGCATTTCTTTGAACACAGGATAGGAATAAGATCCCACCTGGGCAAATGAGACACAAGAAAAGGTTGTCTTGGGGTTGCTTCAAAAGAGTCCTCTCCTCTCTAAGAGATGGACCTTGTAAGAAATACCCACTGTTTCTCCGAACATGGTGATTTGCAGATACAAAGATTGAAAGAATAAGACACAATTTTTGGCACGTAAGTTACCGATCTAAGACTGACTTACAAATTAGAAAAAGTTGTTGTTGCATGAACAGAAGGCCTACAAGTATGTAAGGAGCTTTGAGTTAACCTTCTCTTCATGATTGCTGCCACGGTCCTGGGTATCACAGGAGGTTCCATATTTTTCATTGGCCAGGGCTGTATCACATGCCCGTGAGTAAACCAATCTCTAACAAGAAGAACAGGATTACCATACTTGGTTTGACCAATTAATATTCCCCTTTAGGCTGTGGAGGGTCACACTTCCCTGAATATATTGAAAGATTAATACCTAACAAAATCTGAGTCCTCCCGGAAAAGAAAAAAAGGCAGGTGCTGCAAAGGCAATGTGTGTGCAGTCACCAAATTAGGAACCTATCTGTTGACAAAACAGTCAGAGGAAGCTGCGTGGACTTCTTGAGGGAGGGAATTAGGAAAAAACAGCCCTGGCTGGTACTGGTTTGTGAACAAAAGGGTCACCTGTTTGGTTCCCAGTAGGGGCACTTGCCTTGGTTTTGGGCCAGGTCCCCAGTAGGGGGAGTGTGAGAGGCAACCACACATTGATATTTCTCTCCCTCTGTTTCTCCCTTCCTCCCCTTCCCTCTAAAATAAATAAATATTTTTGAAAAAGAAAAAAGAACCAGAGACACTGGATTAAGCCAGCCTTGAAGGTCATTCTACCTAGAAATTCCAGTTATGTCAATATATTTTCTGACTCTTTAATCTTGTCAGAGTCAGGTTTTTTCTTTTGTTTTGCTTTTTGTTTTAAAACTTGCAGCCCAAAGCATCCTAATTGGTGAAGTGGAAGAGGAAGGATTCAAACCTAGGTCTGTCTGAACCACATCTCTCTACTGAATCTTCAGTCTACATCTCAACAACTATACCTCAATATGTCTCCAAAATGTAAGAGAAAAATGAGTTAGTGGCCAGCTGATTTTATGCACTTAATTGCCTGTAGTCCACCCAATTGTCCCCTTCAGGTTATAGCAGGGAATGAAGATCAGCCAGTCAACTGAGGGTATAAACTTCCAAGCCGTTTCCCCACACATCTGGATCTTGATTTCAATCTTCGCCACTGGCTTTTCCCCTTTGTTGTCTCAGTCTCCCCATTTTCTTCCTCATGTTCCCTGGTACGGCCTGTACACAAGTCAGGCTTTAGTTTGGAGAAGCCTAAAATAAAATTGTCAGGTAGTGACAAGAATACTTACGAAAAATAAAGCAGAGGGATTTGGTGGAAGGGAAGACAGTAAACCATTTTATCATGCTCCTGGGGAAAATTTGAGGTCTTGATGTCAGTAAGCTATGATGAGACAAAACAAAGTCATGCAAACATAAATATTTTATTCTATCCATTCATCCAGTCTATAGTGAACACTTATTCTGTGCTATACAATTTACTAAGCTCTGAGAATACAATAGGGAGCAAAACTAAAATTCTCTGCGTTTTTGAAGCTTGCAATCTTGTCTAGAAGACAGATGTAGAAAAAATCATCACAAGATTAATAGTCATACAAATACAAACCCAACTGCCATGAAGGGGAGGTATGTGTTGTGCAGTTTAGAAGAGAAGTTATTGCAAGATGTAGCAGGACAAAGGAACGGGCCCAAAGAAACAGAAGATATAGATGATTTTCATCACCTTGCAAGGGGAGGAGTGTCCACATAGTGTAACTGGCCTGATTGAACGCTGTCTAGTACATCAGACATGAATGAAAACTAACCAATTATAGTCAACTAGCCACATAGTATGATTAGACCCACACGTTTGTCTAGCTCTCTTACATAAGTACTAAGAAGCTTCCACCCGATAGAGTCAGGAAGCATTACAGTGAATGGGGAGTCCAGAACCTTCTACATTGAAAGTGGGACTCTTGTCCTTGCATGGCTAGGAGAACTGTCATTCTCCACAAGGAGAAACAAATGAGATTTTTATTCTGCTTTGTCTTTAATGTACTATAAAATTTCAGACAAAAAAGCTATAAAAATAATATTCATGTACTCACTACTTACCTTAAGAAATAAAATATTTCTGATATAATTTAAAGTTCAAAGTACCATGCGCTTTTCCCTCAGTACATTCTGTCCCAGAGGGAACAGCGACCCTAAATGTGATCAGCATCATCATGAGGTTTTTTTAAATATTAACTGTATAAATATATGTATCCCTAAAGAATAGTATCATTTTATATGGTTCTATACTTTATATCAACAAAATCATATTGTATGTATTCTTCGGCAACCTGCCTTTTGTTTATTACATATGTATGATGTACAATATTTATGTGAATGTGTATAGATCCTATTTGTTATTTTTCACTACTATATAATATTCCAATGTAGTCATTCATCCTCTTTCTGATGAAAATTTAGCATGTTTCAATTGGAATCCTTCTATCCCAAACATAATATGTTTTTTCTCTTAAAATAACTTAATTTTTAACTTCTTCAAATTTGCTTCAAAAATATTCTGTGGATTTTTGGGTAGTGTCACTGAATGAGTACCCAACTGGTATGTCAGAAATCTAGTACTAAAATTCTACATGTTTAATGTGTCGCATACATGTGAACATTTGGTCTGAGCACAGGAGAAATGGATCTGTGGAGTACATCTCTCAAATGATTTTTATCTTTGCTACCACTAATATTACAATAGCCTGAAAGCATGATTATCTTGTAGACTTAGGAGAAGAAATGTGAGAAACCTTTGTTCCTATGTGGACACAAAGACATGTCAGGAAAAGGCTATCATTATTTTAATTTATGTCTTTCTTCTAAAAGCACTTTAACACTGTGTAATTGAATTTATTCTAAAAGCACTCCTGAGGATGCGGGTCCTTTTAGCTCAATTTAATAAGTGACACTGAAGTTGGTTGGATCACCCCAGATCACTCAGACTAGCTTTGAATCTTTCTCAAAATGACATATACTCAACCAAGCTGTCTCGTACAGCTTTTGTCTTTGATAGAATAGTTGAGCCCACATTATTTTACATTCTGGCACTAGAAAAGCTATTTCAGCAGCTGAATCAACCAAGGCTCCAAATCCCCTTGGACAGTTTTATCAGTCACGGTCCATTCAGCTGGCAATAAAAGAAACCCAGTGGTGTAACAACTGGGAAATATATTATCTCATAAAGAAAGAAGTCTAGAGGTAGTTAGTTGATTCAGTAGTTTATCATTATCATCAAAGACCCAAGTTCTTTCCAATGCTACAGTGCCTTTCTCAATATCAGCCATACTCTCAATCTGGTAGCAAAATGGCTGCAGCTGTTCCAGGCATCACATCCATAAACAACAGCACTGAGAGGAATAGAGAAACATATTTTCTTATAACTCTCTCTCAGAGATATTCTTCAGAACCCATTTCCTCCCCACACCCAGCAGACTTGCTTCTAGATCCACAGAGCTGAGTCACATGTTCATCACTAAACCAAATATTATCAAAGGAAATGAGACTGATAGTAGTTCTGCCAATCAGGCCCACCGCTAGAGCTGGGCTTGGGCTCTGTGAACCCACATGACTTCATGGGGTCTCCTGACTGATGATTACATGGGGGAGGAGCTATGCAAACAAAATCAAAGTTCCAATAGAAAGGGAGAAGAGGAACAGATCAAGGGTAGGCACCCAAGAGTGCCCAGTAGAGTTAGTCCTCTTCAACTCCCTATTCATGCACTAAGGATAGATTTTAAATACCAAGGAAGTGAATTTCAGTTCGCTCTAGCCCTATGAAAGATTTTTACAAGCTCCAGACCCAAGCCCCAAATAACTACTCTATCTCAAGTGCCTAACTCCTGTTGACTTCTGAGCCACAGCTTCTACGGTCAGAAGGCCTGTATCTCCCCAAAATTCATATGTTGAAAACTCAATGTCCAATGTGATGATATTAGGAGGTGGGGCCTCTGGGAGGTAATTAGTGTCCTTCTAGAAGAGGCCCAAGAGAGCTCCCTAGCCCCCTTCACCATAAAAAGTGAGAAGGTACCATCCATGAAGCAGAAAGTAGGTCCTCACCTGACCCCAAATCAGCTGGTACTTTGGTCTTGAACCCCCAGCCTCAAGACCTGTGAGAAATAAATCTCAGTCCCTGGTATTTTGTTACAGCAGTCCAAACAGACTAAGGTAATGGCTTTAATCGACAAAGGTGGTAATCAATATTTGGTTACTCATGCTCCAAAATAAAGATGCATCTGGGCCTGGGGAGTAGAGTTGATTAACCCTGGGAATAACTGTTTAATGTACAGCTACCTGCAGTCTAATTTGGGTACTTAAGAACATGGAATCTAATGTTAAATGGCAAACTAATATTCAGCATTTGCTTGAGGAACTCTCTAATGTTCAGTGTAAATTTTGAAGTACCAGTATATGGAATTAAATTAAATTACTAGAAACACTTTCCTTCATTTTCTTCCTGCTTATCCTCCAAATATAAACTGCTTAGTTTCCAGACCAGCCTAGAAAAAAATAAATCAGACTTCAGGTAAGTATTTTAGATGAACTGGAACATTAGTTAACTTTTTTTCTTTTTTTTTGAGTGACAGCTATCTATTTGCCAAATGCTATAAATAGGACACATCCAGACACTGTGCAGGAAACTTTCCTGATATAACACTTCGCATATCTGCTTTTTTTCAAATTCACATGTTCTTAAAATTAGATTTTAAAATGCTGCCAATATACTCGAAGATGCCAGTCTAATTTAGGCAGAAATGTGAAAGTCTGCTTCCATTCGAGTGAAGCAACTGTTAAAAACAAGAAGGCATTCAGAGAATCTAATGATGAAGCTCTAAGCAAGAACGCTGTAAAGTCTTCTCAACCGCGTCTAGTGCCAGATTTAGATGCTTGTTAACTAAACTACAGCTCAGGCCTTTACATGATAAGGGACCTCCAAAATTGCAAAAGTTTTCCAATAACAGGGCACTTATGATGCGTAGGTGAGTTTTACGCCGATTTCTTCCAACCCTGTGATGAGATTCTGCGTGCCCCCGCTACAGGCAGGATGCTGTTACACCCTTTCCCAGGTTTCATGAATTGTTCAAAGTTGATTTGAAAATATACACAGACTCCTCATACTGCTTTAGTATCAAATCAAAGACAGTTCTGCTTTCATCATTACATAATGTAAATATATACTTCTTTAAAATAAGTTTACTGTCTTTAAGAATTCAAAGGTATTTTTTATGTGTGTAGGAGAAAATATCTTTGGACTTCATGAAATGAAGCCTGTAGGTTTCATCAATATACATGGACATGGGCTGTTTGAAAGCTGTCAGTTTTCTTCTCAAATATTTGGGGAAGAGATACGGTTGAGGAAAGAGAAGTCACTAGATTAGGCTCCAATAGATTAAAGAAGAATGTCAATCATGCCAAACCCTGGAATGTGATTGGAGGCCCTCAATTTACAAGCTAATTTCAATGATTTCTTCTGCATTTAACCTCTGTTTCTGTATTTTTCTTTCACTATACACCTTTCCGAAACTACAGCCCAGGCTGTCAATAGTAAACAATGGTAAGAGAAAGCTACACCCTAGGAACCTGCATGACAGTCCTGTGCGGAAGAGGAAGGCTGGCACACTAGGCACTTAGGGGGCTGAGGGAGAAATCATGAGGCTAAGAAAGACATTGCCTGGAATCGGAAATCTGGAAGCTCTTCTCTGTCTCCCAGTTCACAGCTGCCATTCATTTTTTTATTTTCCACAATATTTTACCCCTCTTGTGTTTCTCCTCATATTTCCCCTTTCTTGGTCTCTAAAACATACGGGAAAAAAAAGACTTAAAGCAAAAAAACATGTCCTGCAGTTAAATGAAAGGGGTCCCCCTCCTCCAGGCTGTGGATGGGTCCTGATCTGGGCCTGTTAGGAACTGGGCCACACAGCAGAAGGTGAGCTTGAATGTAATGAACTTGAATCATCCTGAAACCATCCCCACCCCCCGCCCAGTCCGTGGAAAATTTGCCTTCCACAAAACCAGTCCCTGACGCCAAAAAGGTTGAGGACTGGTATAAAGTGTTTGCAGTCTCTTCTATGCCCCGGCCTCCCATGTATTAAAGGAAAGCCCTTCCCAGAGCAGCCCTTTCTCCCTTCCCATCCCCATGCGCATCCCCACCAACATGCAGGAAGGGTAATAGCTGCCTGTGGGTCATTAGATTCCATCAGAGCACTTCTGGGAAAGAACTGGGAAAAAGTGCAGGACTAAAGAAAACATTGAAAGGGAGGGGAAGACCATGGGCATCAAGAGTCCTTTCTGGCTGGACTTGGCAGTGAGTTTGAGGCTGACAGCTGAGTGCACAGGGTGCAGAGGGGGTCGGGGGGATGGGAGATGTATAAAGTCTGTGAGCCCTGGGACCTCGTCCCTCTAGAGGCATGCCTGACACATAGGAGACATTTAGTAAACATTGAATTAAGAACAAGAAGAATAATGAAAGAATAACTTATCGCTTGTTAACTTTCTTGTATAAGATAAGTTAGCCTTTCTTGTATATTTTCTAAGTCTTCAGTAAAATTTGCATTACGTTTAGGTACTTTGGTGGGTGCACTGGCATCCTCTCTGTAAAACTCCTTGCCCTGGCTTTTATTCCAGTTACACACTCACCTTGTCATCCCGTGTGACGAGGTCCGTGTCATCATGACAAGCTGCAGAGCCGGGGTTAGAACTAGGTTGTGACTCTTGTGGGTAAGCATCTCAATGACGGGATAAAATTGCTTTTTACGTGTAAAGTTGTCTCCCCAAGAAAATGACAGAAGTCTTACCATTTGAATATATGAGTATTATTTTAGAGGGAGAATAGTGCTAACTGCTTTATTTCACAAGTGAGCAGTGGGGTAAAGGTAAAATGGTGAGATACATTTATACATTCAAGAGCAGCGGCCGAACGTCTGCCGGGTGCCAGGCCTCATGCTGGGTGCAATGTAGCGTAAGGAAGTGTAGTTAGAGCATGAACAAAATCAAAAACTATGATTTAAATTAGGGATGTGGTCAATGCATTTCTATTCTTATCAAGATGCTAAGTCACAAATGATATGAGCAGATCCCTTTGTAAAATTAGGGTCAAGGTGGCTGAAACTTTTTACGTGTAACCTCACTGAAGTCGCCCTGTATGGGGACATGCATCTCTCTTGGGAATGCTAACCCCCTTCTCAGGACTTTCTCTCCCCCTCACACCCCCATGTGGCGGATTTAATGAGCTGCAGGTGACAGGGCCCCATTCTGTTGGCCACTGCTCACAAGTCTAAAAATGAACATGCGACCCAAACCAGGCAGGGATACTGCTGGAGGCTTTGTTTCCCACAAAGTGGAAAGACTTAGTTTGAAAAAAAATGGGGGGCATTACTTTACCCACCCAGGACCTCATATATTTATTCCTTTTTATGAAAACATTGAAGTTCTTCTGTCTTAACCAACCTCATTTTTGCAACACTGTTGTCAACTACCTGTATTGTCACCATACTTTCTGCTAGATGATAACACCTTATTCATCTTATAACTGAAAGTTGTACCATTTTGCCCAACTCCCCCTATTTTCCCTACCTGGCCCCTAAACAATCACTTTCTTCTTTCTGTTTCTATATGCTTGACTTTTTTTAAGACACCACATACAAGTGATTCCACACAGTATTTGTCTTTCTTGTCTGCTTTGCTTAATCACCTAGCGTACTGCCTTCCAGGTTCATCAGTGTTGTTGAAAGTGACAGGATTTCTCTCCCTTTTTAAGGCTGAATAACGCTCCATTGCATACATGCACTACTTTTTTTCTTGATCCACCATTCATTGATGAAGACTTAGGTGGCTTCTCTGCTCTATCTATTGTGAACAATACTGCAATGAACAAGAAAATAGATAATCTCTTTAAGATAATGGTTTTGTTTCCTTTGGTTATAGCCCCAGGAATGTAATTGCTGAATCATATGGTAGTTCTATATTTAAGTTCTTGAGGAACCTCTATACTCTTTTCCATAATGTCTATACCAGTTTTCATTCCTACCAACTGTGTACAAGGTTTCCCTTTGAGCGACATCCTCACCAGCATTTGTTACCTGGGACACGAAGGGAAATGGCAAGAGATGGAGAGAAGGAGAGGTGGGCAGAGTGGCACGGTGAGAGTGCCTGGCTCCAGGGGGCCTGAGTTCACGGACACCTCTGCCTTCTCCTGCAGACAATTGAACCAATACATTCCCAAGTTAGCTTAGGTTGTTTTTTTTGGTCATCACCACCAAAATATTTCTAACTAATATACTTAATAAATTTAAAGTGGTTTATATAAATAAGCAAGGGACTTAGCTAAATCAAAGATTACTTTATGAATCTTAACAAAATAGGCTTTAAACTCTGATTAAAATCTCAAGTTTACTGTTTGCTAGTTTAGTAACTTTGGCTTACCCTTTGCACTGTGGCTTCAACATCACGTGTAAAAAGTAGTAATGATGTATACATTGCCAGGTCATTCTGAGGATCAAATAAAATAGTGTATATTAGCTCTGGCTGGTGCAGCTCCCAGTCAGGGCACATGCCTGGGTTGCAGCAGGGGAGGCACAAGAGGCAACCACACACTGATATTTCTCTCCCTCTCCTTTCCTTCCCCTCTCTCTAAAATCCACAAGCATGTCCTCCAGTGAGGATTAAAAAAAAACACTGTAAGTGCAGTCTACTCTATATGATGAACCAGAATTAGGGGAACCAAGAGTTACAGAAGTACTGGTGCATCCTGGAAGAACGCAGCCTTGGGTGACGAAGGGAGTTTAAGGGCATTCCTCTCAGTCAGACAAGGAGAGAACTATGTCTGTGCTGAGCTCATAGATTATTCAGAGCAGAGTCAACAAAGGTTTTGGGGTTGGTTTTTTTTTTTTTTTTGGTCTCAAGATACTACAGATCAAATATCTGATGGAGCACATAGATCACCTCTGGTCCAAGTTCATGAGAAATTACTTGACATGAGAAAGAAAGTGAAAGAAGTAATAGTTCTAAAACTAATTAATCCTTCTCTGAAAATTCCTGGGCTTCTCCAGTGGCCTTAGCATATTAACTGGATACCTTACTTAGATTCTGTGTACTCTGTGTAGTTGTGACATTAGATCACTGGTGAACTTTTAAAATAATCTTAATACATCAAGATGGAGGCATAGGTAGCCACACTTTGCTTCCTTGTGCAACCACAGAAAGAATTACAACTATATCTCAAAAACAAATAACACCCAGAACTGCCAGAAAATTGAGCTATATGGGAGTCTGACAACCGAGGATTTAAAGAAGTCATATTCGTCTGGACGGGTAGGAGGGGTGGAGTCACAGAGATGGGTGGAGACACACTGTGGTGTATAGAGGCAGCACAGCAGAGGTGGCGGTAGCTGTGGCAGAACAGGCAGTCCAACACTCATGTGCGGTGGATAAAAAGGGGGAGGGACACCTTGAGAGCAAGGGATCCGAGCCCTACGCCAGACTGCACATCCCAGGGTTCCAGACCTGGGAAGATAAATCCTCATAATTTCTGGCTGTAGAATCAGTGGGGGTTGAGTCAGTGGAAGAGACTTCCTGATTATCAGGAGTCTGTTTAAAGGGCCCACATGGACTTAGAATGTATGCAAACCAACCCACTCTGGGATTCCCCACCAGGGCAACAGCTGGAAAGGTGCAAATTACATACAGGAAGTGGGTGAAGCAACTGGAAATGGGGCAAGTGCCAGGCACACCTCCAGAAGCCAGGCAGCGGCACTGTCCCCTCTCTGGGCCCTCCTCCTACACGGAGGAACAAAGTGCTAAAGTGCGTTGCCCCACCCCAGCGATTACTTATGGTTCCACCCCACATAATTTGCAGGTGCATTTTCTAAGACAGGGAGTCAAAGTAGTTCTACCTAATATGCAGAAACAAACACAGGGAGCCTGCTGAATTGAGGAGATGAAGAAATATGGCCCAAATGAAAGAACAGCACAAAACTCTAGAAAAAGAACTAAATGAAACAGAGATAACCAACCAGTAAGATGCAGAGTTCAAAACATCGTTGCTCAGGATGGTCAAAGAATTAATTGAGTACTGCAAGAATATAAGGGAATAAATAAAGGTTAAACTAAGTGAAATAAAGAAAAATCTGCAGAGAACCAACAGTGGATGGGGATGAAGCCAAGAATCAGATCAACAATTTGAAACACAAGGAAGGAAAAAATTCAACCAGAACAGCAGGAAGAAAAAAAGGATTAAAAAAAATGAGGACAGGCTTACAAACTTCTGGGATAACTTTAAATGTACCAGCATCTGAATCATAGAGATGCCAGAAGGAGAAGAGGAAGAGCAAGAAGTCAAAAGCTTATTTGAAAAAAGAATGAAAGGAAACTTCTCTTAATTGGCAAAGGAAATAGACATACGAGTCCAGGAAGCACAGAGAATCCCAAACATATTGGACCCTAAAAGGACCACACCAAGACACATCATAATTAAAATGCAAAAGGTGAAACATAAAGAGAGAATCTTAAATTCAGCAAGAGAAAATTGGAGTTACCTACAAAGGAATTCCCATCAGACAGCTAATTTCTCAAAAGAAACTTTGCAGGCAAGAAGTATTCAAAGTGATGAAAAGCAAGGACCCACAACCTAGATTACTCTATCCAGAAAAGCAGTCATTTAGAATGGAAGGGCAGATAAAGTGTTTCCCAGACAAGGTAATGCCAAAGGAGTTCATCATCACCAAGCCATTATTACATGAAATGTTAAAGGGACTTATTTAAGAAAAAGGAGATCAAAACTATGAACACTAAAAGGGCAACAAAATCACAACTATGAACAACTGAATCTAAAAAACAAACTAAGCAAACAAGCAGAAAAGGAACAAAATCATGGATATGGAGATCATTCAGAGGGTTATCAGCTGGGAGGGGAGCAGGGAGACTGGGGTAAAAGGTTCAGCAATTAAGAAGTATAATTGGTAGGTACAAAAAGGACAGGGGGGTGTCAAGAATAGTACAGGAAATGGAAAAGCTAAAGAACGTATATGTTGCCATGTATAATGCATACCTATGCTTTAGTATGAATTTCCATGTGTAATGAGCATTACTGTTTTCCTCTGAAAAATTTGGACATAAAAGTGTGCATTGTACATGGCAAAATACAGTATGTGCACAATCCATGGACATGAACTAAGGGGGGGTTGCTGGAGGGAAGGGGATACTGGGCAGAGACAGGCAAAGGGGGAAAAATTGGGACAACTGTAATAGCATTCTCAATAAAATATATTTTTAAAAACTAAATTAAAAAATAATCTTAACTTACTGATTGATGCACAGGGTTCTGGCAAATTGCCTTAGACGAAGAATGTGGTGCCAAAATTGCATTTGTAATTCTTGGCTGTGATGATCTGCTTTTCCAAATTTGGCCAGTGGTTCAGCCATTTGCAAAGGCCATAAAGGCATCATCACAGCATGTAGGTAAAGTGTAAAAGATCGTTGGGGACACTTCAAAGTCCTGACCATTGAAAACCATAACACTGACCTTAAATGAAATCATAGAATGCCAACTGCCGAGTCAAGCACTCCGCAGAAGATGGAAAGTGAACGAGTAGACATTCCTCCCACCACTCATCCCCTTAACCCCTGCACTGTAAAACAAAAACATGCCTTCAAACACTGGAGACATCTCCAACCAAAATGCAGCTGTCACCTTGCGTGTGGCACTTTCCCCGAGCCTCCACCACCGCTCTCACCCCACAGGCAGGCAAACTCATCTCCTGCATGGGGCTCCCACAGGACTTGGCTCGACACCTAAGAGTTCGGCCCTTATTGTGCTTTATCGCAGATATGAAAGTGTTTGTTTCCCACTCATGATTTGGGGAGAAGTCCTAAGCCTCATTTGTTCTCATTCTTGGAGACCTAGGACTCAGTAAGCAATTGCTGAACATTGGGTTTTCTTCTAACAAGGACACCTAACACTGGTGAGAGGTTGGGTGTTGATCCATGAGTAATTTTAAAAGAGCTCCCCTTGGTAAGGATCTTCAGAAAACTGTCTTTGTCCTCACATGTCACTGTTGAAAGTACCCAATAAGAAGCCAGTGGAGGTTTTAAGATGGTTGAGGCCCTCCAGCTACATAGAAGCCATATCATTTAACTTAAAAAAATTAGGTGAGCCATTGGAGGTAGTAGCCACGTAGGACGACCAGGGTGGGGAAGAGATGGCTTTACTGAGGCCAAGTGGAATGTGGCCTGTTGGCTGTGGGGGTGGGGCAGGGCGGGGCCACAGATTACTCACGTCTACATTATTGCATTAAGACAGTTTTCCGATTCAAGTCAGCACAGGAAATGGGAATTGCTTACCTGGATACTGGAATGTTAAGAAATTTTTGCAAAACAAATTTCTAGGTTGTTCATGAAGTTTCCAAATGTTCATTATCCTTCTGAGTGTCAAGTAGTCTGTCAGATAAAAGTTTGAGGTCAGGGGTTTTTTTTTGAAGGCCACAGTAAGGTAAAACACTGTCATCTACTTTTGAAGAAAAGCATTAACAAAAAACATTTGCCTTCTATTCAGAAGAAACTATTTAGTCATCATAAAAGCTTTAATAAAATCAGGATTACCAGGATCCTACAGAAACACCGGAATGAGCTGAGCCTCACTCGGCACAGGTGGAATCAGAATCCCGCTCTGAAAGCTGAAACAGATGGGGCCTGGGACTTGAAGTCACTGTCCAAGGTTCACATTACAGTGGCTTCTTGTTTGGAAAATATGCAAAAGGAGAAACAGAAGGCCAAAGAAAGAGGCCTGAAAAGCTGATCTCTGTATGTTTTAGGACAATTCTCTAAATTTGGTATCACTTTTGGGCCCCAATAATGCATATTCTTAGGACCAGCCCAGCCCCCAAAGTATGCATTTTAATAATTCTCTGATTCCATATCTTGGTGACTGTAAAGAATGCTGGAATGAACATAGGGGTGCTTATGTTCTTTTGAATTAGTGTTTTCGGTTCCTTCAGATATATTCTCAGAAGTGGGATCGTCAGGCCAAAGGCAGATCTGTTTAATTTTTTGAGGTGTCTCCACTGCTTTCCACAGTGGCTGCACCAATCTGCATTCCCACCAACAGTGCAAAAGGGTATGGAAACAGCCCAAGTGTCCATCAGTAGATGAATGGGTAAAACAACTATGGGACATTTACACAATGGAACACTACTTGGCCTTAAAGAAAGAAGAAAGTTTTACCCTTTGTGACAGGGTAAACAAAGGAGAACATTATGCTAAGCCAGTCAGAGGAAGAAAATACCACAGATTTACCTGAAGTGAGCAAACTTTTGGCATTAAGATCAATCTGGGATATATTAAATATTCATGAATCACTTTAAAAATGGAAATTTAAAATAAGTTTAAGTGGAATCTAATGAACAAACTGAACTAACAAGCAAAATGGAGACAGACTCATAGATAGAGAGCAAGCTGACAGCTAAATGGGGGAGGGCAGGGGTGGAGGGACTAAGGAAAAAGGGTTCATTGACATGGCCAACAGGGTGGTGATGGGGGGGAGGGGTATAATGGGGCTAAATGGTCATGGAAAAGAATACAACATAAAAAAACAAAAATCAACTCTCCGACATGATCAGGGTCTTAGGCCACCATTGTAAAAACATTTCTTGTGCACTCATNATGGAGACAGACTCATAGATAGAGAGCAAGCTGACAGCTAAATGGGGGAGGGCAGGGGTGGAGGGACTAAGGAAAAAGGGTTCATTGACATGGACAACAGGGTGGTGATGGGGGGGAGGGGTATAATGGGGCTAAATGGTCATGGAAAAGAATACAACATAAAAAAAACAAAAATCAACTCTCTGACATGATCAGGGTCTTAGGCCACCATTGTAAAAACATTTCTTGTGCACTCATTTTAAATAAAAAGGATGTGGTCTTGTGAAACAAAGTGCTTAGTGTGGTGAGAAGAACACAGAGTTGAAGCAATAATTCAATATATGTAGTATGTTGTCATGAGCTACTTGCTGATTCACTGATGATGGCAAGACATGGGTCATTCTCTTCGGTCAAATTCTGTGAGCTTTTAGCAAGGTGTTGAGAGCTGAGCAACCCCTGATCAAAATGACCCTTTTGGCCCATGAGCTAATTTCAGTATAAAAAATTAGAGAGCAGCAGCATAATTCTTGTGGATAATAAGTGTGCCATTTTCTCACTGACACTCTTGTATTAAATAAAATAGGTATAATTTAATTCGTATGGATATTCATTCTTTCCAAGGGGCTTAAATATATTTTAAATTTCCATTTTTAAAGTGACTCATGAATATTTAATATATCCTACATTGATCTCAATGCCAAAAGGTTGCTCACCTCTGGTAAAGCTATGCTGGACACTGGACACCAGGAAGTTAATGAAGCCCAACCACGGAGTGCTTCCGACACTGCAAGGCCCTCTAAACGTTCTGCACGTGTATCATCTCACCTAATCCTCAAAGCACACCTACTAGTACAATTCTATTTTTGTTTTACATGTAAGGAAGATCAGACTTGGAGCTTGAATGCGGTCATTTGGCCAGTTGACACTGGAATCAAGAGCTGAACTCAGATTTGTCAGATTCCAGACCCATGCGTCCAAGGACTAATGACATGTCTAGGCCTGGCTGGTGTTCCTGAGTGGAAAGAATGGGGAAACAGTCATATTTTGTTGTATGGTTAAGTTCAGACTCAGGAATTAGAAAGTTCTGCTCCCTTTCTGGACTGCGAGTGAGTGTTAGAGAGAATTTTCTTCTGGTTTTAATCTGTGACAATGTTTATGGGCAGGCAGGTCAAAGGGGCCATCAGATTCCAGCCCTCAGCTGAGCTCTGCCTACTCGGAGCCTTCCTGAGGATGTCACATGCTTGTCTAACGGAAAAGCTCACACAGAAATAAAGGAGATCCTTATTTAATTTTTAGGATATTTTTCCAACTAGTTCTCTACAACAATGATTAGGGAAGGATATCCAGTCATTGGGGAGCAAGACAGAGCTTACAGATGTAGAAGCAGACATTTGTAAAATTCTCAAAGGCAAGAGATGACACACCCCTAATTCTACCATGTAGGCAAACTGATGCCATCTCCTGGCAAAGCCAGTACATTTTGACTGTGCAATCAGAGGAGGACTGGTCAGTTGTGAATACAGAGCGCTAACTAGGCATTACTTTTCTGGCAAACCCAACTGCCAGAATATATATAGCCAGAAACTAGGAAACAAAGATTTCTGGAAAGGTAAAAGAGCCCTGGCCAGGTGGCTCAACTGATTGGAGAGTCATCTCATACACCAAAAGTGTATGCGGGTTCAGTTCCTGGTGAGGGCCCATGCCTAGGTAGCAGATGCAATCCCTGGTTGGGGCAGGTATGGGGAGGCAACTGATGGATGTTTCTCTCTCACATGTCTCTCTCTCTCTTTCCTCTCTCCTCACCCTTCTCTCTAAAATCAATTAAAAAAAATCCTTGGGTAACAATTAGAAATAAATAAATAAATATTAAAACTGTGGTGTAACACACACACACACACACACACACACACAAAAGAAAGGCAAAAGAGAGACAAAAGCTTCCCTCACACAGAATAACTTGGCTGCTTGATTTTACTCCTATTTTATAAACAATTTTAACAAGCTTGGTAATCAGTGGAGCAGACACCAGTGGCAAGCCCATATATAGTCCCAATAGCTGCTGACAGCCTGGAAGAGAAAATTGATTTTTAATCTACTTTCAAAAATAAAAAACACTGAAAGTTGCCACAGGATGAGGGTAAAAGGACATCACTGTACTACAGCCACGTCTTTCAGGCATATTACCCCTCATATGCTAGCAATGAGTCTATAGGGAAGTTTTTTCAGTAATACTCTAGCTACCGTTTTAAAGGCAGGGGAGGATACAGTCATTTGAGAAAGAGGCAAGGGTGGAAAGAAAACTCTTCATTTTAGCTTTTAATCTTTGAACCTTATTGTATTAGTCTGGCCAGACTGCCATGTAGAATACTGCAGACAGGATGGCTTAAACCAAAAAAAAAAAAAGATTTTCTCATAGTTCTGGATGTTGGAAGTCCAAGGTCAAGGTGCCTGCGGGGCTGATTACTGCTGAGAACTCTATTCCTGACTTACAGATGGTGGCCTTCTCACTGAGTGCTCACACGGCCTTTCCTCTGAATATGTGCATTTACCATACCTCTTCCTCTTCTTACAAGGGCACCAATCCTGCTGAATTAGGACCAAAGCCTTATAACCTCATTTAACCTTAATTATCTCTTTGAAGGTCTTATCTATAGTCACACTGGGGTTAGAACTTCAACATATGAGTCTAGGGGGTACAATTTAGTTCATAACCCATGTGAATGAAATATTCAAAAAGTAAAATAAAACACATTTTAAAAGAAAAAAGTGAATTTTATCCTGCCATTCCCCCCCTTCCCCCCAATTAACTGAGCAGCTACTAAGTGCTTGCTAATAATGTGGTAACACTCTGGAAGAAAATGTATCACAATAGAGAAACTCATCATACAGTAGAAAAGGGGCAACCAAATGCTTGAATTTCCCAGAAGCAGAACCGTTACTCTCCACTGATGTTTCTAAGATGTTGCTGCACACTAACTACATCAATCAGATCCTCTCTTCTCTTTCCATCCTCTGTCTCTGTGTCTCCTCCATTCTTTTCCCAAATTCTTCCTCTCCTCTTATTCACTTGCTTATATTTCTAGTAACTTTTCTGTGAAATCATTCACTGATTGCTCCTAATTAAAGTCTGTCAATCAAGAAGTAGACCGAAGACTATTGAAAGTTTTGATTCAGTCTTGCTCATGTAAGAGAATTTGGGGCTCAGTAAAAATTGTGTTTACCTCACTCTCTTGCTTAGAGTGGAGGGTAGCAGGGACAAGTCCCACCTGGGACTTGCTTTCACTCCTTTCTCCATTCCACTATTATTATTATTGTTGTTATTATTATTATTGCAAGTGATAGGTTCAGCCATCTTTATTACTTACACAACTGTATCTGATATGTAGGATTTTGTTCATGCATTGTCCTAGAAAAAGACTGGAGAGACTATTCTGGTATGGCTCTTTGTCGTGAAAACAAAACCAAGAAATCAAGGCCAGTGGTGATGACTCTGCAAAGTGCCATGTTCCTCACTGCAACATCCGTCGCTCGCCATTCTAATGCTATTCTAGTGCATTGGTGGCTGAGGGCAAATGTTGAACAGGCCTAGTCATTTCAAGGAAATGTTTAAAAGGAATATTTTTCATCTTTGAGTTGTGAGTTAAGGTTCCTGTTTTAAGTTTGTTTTGCCAGGCATCTGAGGTACGCAAGGGAGAGTTACCAAAAAAGCCCGCACACGAGACAACCTGGGATGGGTTATAAATACCCTGTAATTTGCAGGAAGTACTGACGCACAGCTTTGTATCAGGTTTTTCTCCTTCTTCTTCTTTAAACCTCCTGACATTTCTCTTATCAAATGCGACAGCAGTAGGCCTGTAGCTCAGCTGCCTCTTTATGCTTTAATGAAAGACTGAGAAAACATTTCGCTGCTATAGATTACTTTCTAGAAAGTTAGATCCCTATTTAGTGTGGAAAGTTCAAGAACTGCCTGCTTAAAATTGTTTGTTAAGCAGTCACAGTGGGAATTACAGTTACTGAGGGAGAAGACATGATTGAAGTGGGGAGCAGATGCCATTCGAATGGACTTTGAAGTAAATTTTATAATTGGGGTATTGAAATGAGTGCTCATAAAAGTGTAAGTCTCAGACCTACGACCAGCTGCAAAGCCCATATAGCTCCTTGCTGATCTGCTTCCCCCTTTCGATCCTCACTAGTAACAGCTCTCACAAGATTTTCAATGTCAAAATGTCCTGCTCACCGGGGTAAAATAATCACAAATTAACGTCCTACTCCCCATTTGCATTCTGGCCACATAATGTCCCTAATGTGCTTAAGTTTCTGCCTGCCTGTCAGATAGGTTAACTCACCTTTTAAAATAGCCACACACACACACACACACACACTATTCTTGAGAACTTAACTTTGGTGGTATGAAAAATTTTGTGACTTGAAGGCTTGAAGGCTATTTCAACAAGAGATGCTTATCTTGCAGAATTCCTACGAGCCTAACTCACACGCTGTGCTGGATTCCTGAAGCTCACTGCAGTGGGGGCAGCTGTCCACGTCGACACTGGAAGAATGCTTGTTTTGCTACTTTATTCCAAGGATAGCCTGCGTCTCATCTTAATAGACGGCAGGGGAGGCAGGTGGCCTCTCAGACCTGCAGAGCTAAGAGGCCATCTATCTAGTGATTTCAAATCAGTGTCCCAGAGGGTTCCAGCCTGGCTGCAACGAGCTTGTTAAAAACCAGTGGCTTGGGGCCTGCTCTCAGGATGCCCTGAGGGGGGCCCAGGAACTTGGAGTTGTTAAGGCCCCCGGGGTGACTGGGATGTGCAGGCAGGCTTGAGAGCCTTCGCTGTCGATCCAATCCCTCACCCACAGACACAGTTCCATTCTGTCACCACCTACTCTTCACACTCTGAAAATGTGCAAGTTAGTGTGCAAAAGAGACACAGGAAAGACCCCTGAAAACACACCCAGCTTGATAACTGGGCGTTAACAAACATAACAACAAAGACACTAGCATGGTTTTTAAAATGTTAAACCCTCAGAAAGTAAGTACAGTATGTAGTAAATATGACCTGACCTTGGGGTGGGGACGGGGGCTGGAGGTAGGAAGGGATAGAGAGAAAACTCATGGACACAGACAACAGGGTGGTGTTTGGGAGGAGGTGTAGGGGGACCGATGGGGGATAAGGAGATGAGACTTGACGTGGTAAATGCACAACACGGGGTACAGATGATGTGTCGTGAAATCGTGCACCTGAAACCTGTACAATTCTGTTCACTAGTGTCACCTCAGTGAATTCAATAAAAAAGAAAAAAGACAACCTTTAAAAAAGGTAAACTTACGATAATAGAATAAACAATAAAAAATATAAATTTTAAGAAAGGTAAAGTTAGTTTGGTGGGGGAAAAATCACAAAGATTGGGGAGAACTACACAACAAGCCCTTCTAAGTTGGATACACCATCAACCTGGGCCGTGAAGATGGAGCTGGAGTTGCTCATGATCAATGCTGCTCTACGTGGCTCCATGGCTTTCTGCGTTCAGCGGCGTTGGGGCATGTGGCCGCCATTGCTTGATGGTGCAAAACATCAAAGGGTCAGTGAGAGCCACGGAGGATCCAGCGTAAGGTCTACGTCACGCTGACGTCATCTTGCTAGCGGGCAACTGAGTGTGAGCTAAGTCACATCTAGAAGAAACCGTGTCATAGCAGAACAGACGTAGTCTTCGGGACATTTCCACCACGTCCTCCTTCTGCTTTTACTTGAACACTTTGTCCTAAGGTAGTTTCCTCCATTTTTGGAGGGCTCTAAAATTAAAAGCTCTTCTGCGTGTGATGCTGAAATTTGTCTTCCTGTGGTGCCCACCCACTCATCCAAGTCTAATTTTCTTGCACATAACAGAGATTCTCAGAGGTTTGGACATGGTGATCTTAATTCCCCTACATCTTCTCTTTCTTCACCAGGCTAAGTATCCCCAGTGTTTTATGTGCCCCTCATATGTCAGTGCTCAGAGTTCTCTGACCACCCGGGCTGCCTCCTTAAAACAGGCAGGGCCTGATGTCCAGAATTAACCATAATACTCCAGTTTGGTCTGATTAGTGTAGACCTGAGTGAGACTATTAACTCACTTGAGCTGAACACTGTGTTTCTATGGATGCTGAGTAACTTGAATAAGCTTCTGGTGGTCAAATCACATCATTGGCTCACCTCGTACTTGCAGTCACACAATCCCTTCCCTAGAGAGTATCCTTTAACCCTAAAGGCACCCCTTGCCCTTGGCCACAGGAAACTTACCTAAGCCTCTTTGCAGGCCTGACTGTGGGCTGAGGGAGTTGGCCTTGCCTTACCTTTCCGGGCCCCTCTTTGTACCTCCCTTGGCAGAAGCTAGTTTGATTCTAGACTCTCCCTTGAACATTATATTATTCTTATTCCATCTACTTTTAGATAAGCTATCACATTTTTGTACAGATACGTCCCTGGAAACATCCATATCTTCCTCACATCTGGAAGTATCATGCCTCTGCAGTGAACTCAGGCTTCCACATCACTGCCCGCAGCCCTAGGGTTCCCACTGTGTCCACACACACACAAAAGAATAATCCAAAACCCCTAAGCGTGTGTTTAGCATGAACGTCTGTTAAGTTGTATCTTTCTAGGCACATTTAGAAGGTGGTTGTTGGTACGTAGATGCTGCTTAAAACATGCATCCTTATAAAGCTTTATGCTGTTAGATGTGCCTGTCATGCTGCAGTCCCTGTGGTTTGCACTACAGCCTGACATATTCATCACACTGCCACCTCTGTATCACCTGCCAGCGTGATCTGCGTGGTGGCCATCGTCTTTTCCAAAACATGAATAGAACCTTTGAAGAGCAAAGACAATGACAAAGCCTTGCAAATACGTGCTAGAAAGCTCTGTCCATATAACACTGATTCATGTAACCATGTTCTTTAGGTATTGTGCTTTAATAAGCTATGAGACTGTATGCAGCTGATTCAAAAATAAACTTATA
The DNA here is from genome assembly GCF_014824575.4 of Sturnira hondurensis. Lineage (NCBI taxonomy): Eukaryota > Metazoa > Chordata > Mammalia > Chiroptera > Phyllostomidae > Sturnira > Sturnira hondurensis. The sequence goes on from NW_028073279.1 coordinate 71,921, forward strand.
ATTAAAAATTATATTAAAAACAAAGGCCATGAAAAAAAAACAGGGAAGGCCTGAGAGACTGTTGCAGGCCAGAGGAGACTAAGGAAATGCAACGATTAAATGCAATGTGGTGTCTTGGGTGATATCCTTGCACAGAAAAAGGACATTGGTGGAATAGCTGGTGCACTCCAAGTAAAGTCTGCACGTAACTTAGTAGTCAGTATTATACCAATGTTCATTCTTAGTTCTGACCAATATTCCAGGGTTATGTAACAAGTTAACATTAGGGGAGCTAGGTGAAGGGTATATGAGAACTTCCTACACTATCTTGCAACTTCTGGTCATCTAAAATTATTTAAAAATAAAAGGTTTTAGCCCTTGCTGGTGTGACTCAATTGCTTTGAGCGTCATTCCATACACCAAAAGGTTGGAGGTTTGAGTCCACATCAAGGCACATATCTAGGTTTGTAGGTTCAATCCCTGGTCCTGGTTAGTATCAGAGGCAACTAATGATCTCTCTCTCTCCCTCGATTTCTCCCTTTCCCTTCTCTTTAAAGCCCATAAACATATTTTTAAAAATAAATATGTTTTTTAAAGTTTAAAATAAAAGTTTTTTGACAAAGGCAATAAATGCTTAAAACTTGTCACTTCCTAATTTTACTGCGTTTTGCTGTATTATTTATGACCTTTAAGTTATTTACTTGTGTACACACATTGCTTTCCCCCCAAACAGCTAGTTGTTAAACCCTAGCATATCACTCTTCAAGACCACCCTTGCACATTAGAAAAACAGTAATAGTCTGCACATGCTCTTAATCATGGTACTCAATAGTCTTAATCATGGTACTCAATTTTTATCAGTTGATTACTGTGGAAAAATCCGATCCTTTTGTAAACGAGTGGATTGTGTGACTATGCAGCTCGGCATCTCTTTCGATCTGCATTGTCTATGTCTGTGCTTTCTTTCCGAAGCAGTCAGGGTTTTCTGACACCTGCAATAATCTTAGGAGCATGCTAAATACTAAAGTCAGAAGAATCACTTTCTTCTTAGAGTCCAAACTAGAAATGAATTGCCCTACTGTGAAAAAGCTTTATGCCATTAGCCACCTCCCTGGAAACAGTCACTCAGGGCATTGCTACCAAGCCACCTGTGCTGTCCACACCAGTCACAACCCTACCTGCCTAATCACCACACAGTCAGCATCACATTTCCCATATTGGCAACAAAGGGGACAGAATGTACCCTGCAAAAAGTTTTAAATAAGCAGATACATTATGTCTATGTCTGTGGCAGGTCCTTGACTAAGTGGCCTAGTTACCTCCTTTTAAAGAAATAAGCTGATCTGACACAATTTTTCCTTGGTAAAGTACACACTTACCAATTACGTTCTTCTAAAAAGTATTGAACATGTGAGGTGACTTCCCTGTTTATTAGTCTGATTGCAAACTGTTTGAGACTCAGACAAATGCAAGCAGGAAATTGTTTCCTAATAGTCGGACTCCCACATGAGACTCAGGAAAAGCCAGTCACCGGCTTGCTTAAGAACTGCTTCTACTTCCCTTCATTTTAATCGAAAGCAAGTAATTAAGAAATTTTCTCTCTGGAAGACTTCTAATAAGCAGATTTCCATTATCCTTAACCACATAGTGTGAGCTGACTTTTCTCCCCTTAATGAATCCTGAAGCGTGGACGTGGCCATGCATTAATCCAGCCATGGCTGAGCAGAGCCGAGCCCCGTGGAGACAAGAATCAAAGGTCCTTCTTCCTCAGTCCAGAAATTAACACATGCAACATACAGACATTATGGTCTAAAAACGGAAAAGGACAAGAAAACACACATCTTTCTCTAATTCAAAGGACAAGAAATTATTTACTTTTTTAATGTAGCCATGTTCCATTGACACAGCGGAAAATGTGACAAATGCAAAGCAGCGTATATGTGACTCCAGTTTGCATCTGTGATGCTAACTGAAGATGATAACTTGAAGAGTGGATTTTACAAATGATAACAGATACTGTTTATTGTGCCAACCATTCTAATATGCACTTTTAAGTAAATTATCTCATTCAAAATCATGGGGATAATTATCCCTTTTTCACAAGTGAGAAAGGTGATGTTCAGAGACATAGGCTAGTCCTAGATGACCAGTGTGGTCAGCAGTCAAGCTGAGATTTGAACCCAGGACTCTTGGTACCAACATCTTCATTCTGTTCCTATGCCTCTCTCTCTGGATTTGTACTCATCTGAAGCACTGAACAATAAAACAACAACCTTATTTTTTTGCAGTGGGAGCTATATGTAGTTCTCACATCCCTTTAGTAAAATCTTTCTAGAACACACCTAATACATGTACATGTATAGATTCATAAATTAATGTACTTGTGGAACTGCAAGACTATAATATGTACATTATAAAAATACAAAAGTAGGAAGATTGCAAAATGCTATACAAATTTTAATATATTCTATTTTCTTCTCTCAATCCAAAGGGTCTTCTTATCCATTTACGTACCCTCCACTCCAACATAGAGGCTACCCTTTGCCAAATTTAATTAATTATATGCTGTCTTGGGGAAATTCTTATGCATACCTTACACTAGCATTTTTACATGTGGGTTTATTATTCTAAATATAACTAATAGTAGTCAATGCCGGCCACTTCCCAGTCGGTGACAGGAGAGGAACATGGCTCTGGGAGAGGATCAAAGGGCCAGAACCAACCCCAGCCTTATCCTGTGCCTGTCACAGGACCTGTCGCCTGCAACAGCCTCCACAGCCATACTGCACCATCTCTGCAGAACAGGAGAAGCCTCATAACCAACAGGGCTTCTGACGACGAATCAGTGGTTCCAAAGCATAGAACTCCTGGTGGCAAAGTACTATGTGAATATTTCCTAGCTCAGCTCCATCATCTGCTTTGTGGCCTGACAGTGAGTGTTTACTACATGACTGGAATGGAGAGAGTCCAGGAAAAATGTAAAGAACTGTGCAAGTGGAAGCTTCCTTTTTCATAATAGTCCTCCATATTGTCACTAGGATACTCTATGTTTACTCGGAACATAAGGTGGAGTATAACTTCCCACCTTAAATTCCCAGCACAAGGAGGAAGAGTTTTCCAGAAGAATAAGTGCATTATTGTGGCATAATTAATCAGGGAGTAAGTGTATATTTGGGGCACATACACTACATGGAAAACCTTGGGTGAATAGCTATTCTTCTGACGGTCCAGTTAAGTATTCTTTTGTTGCTTTAATTCAGAGGTTATCAAATTGTATTCAGTGGGTTTAAGAATGATACCTGTCACTGGAGCAGGGTGGAGAAGAAGAAAAGTAGAAAACCAGCAGGGGGCGTTCTGTGTCCCCTTCTCTATTCAGAACCATTTTGATGTTTTATGTATCTGGAAGCTTAGAGAAATCCATTTAGAAAAGGGTCTGTTAAAAAAATTAATGAGAACCCTAATATATGCTGAAAATTTTTATCTCTTTAAGTAAAATATAAATGATTCCTACCAAGTATTTTTAAAACTTTGGGCAAGAATGTGAAGCAAAGATCAGACTTAATAGAACCCCAAGGGCAAGAAATAATGTAAAAAACATTCAGCAAATTAATAATTTTATAGCTTCTACACTCCAAGTTGAGAGACAGAAGACTTAGATCACCCAAAGTTAGAATCTCCAACTGAATCCCTGCTGAAGATGACCTCAGTGACAAAGTCACCCAGCCTGACACACAGAGTTTTTCCTCAGATGTATCTGGTGGACTGATAAAGGATGTGCTGGGCTTTTGAACTCTGAATCACTGATTATCAATGTTTTAGGGAACAAAATCAAGATAGATGAGTCATCTAGCATGTGGGTGAGGATGGGGGGAATTATAAGAATTAAAACATAGCGAAAGAGGCAGTGTCCTTGCTCTGAAGGATTTTCAACAAAACGTATTAGTAGAGAAGTGTCACTTTCGGTGGAGTGCAGCATTTGAGCCCGTCAGTGCTGACAGTCTGCTCACTGTGGGTCTTGTTACCCTTGGCTACAGGCAAGACAAGGAGCATGCAGTCAAGGCAATTGTACCAAAGTCATGACTGCAAGTGCAGACAGGCTGCCACAAACTTGGGCAAACAGAAATTGCTTTGACATGAGTAGCTCAGTCTCCCAATTATTTCTAGTGCCTGTGCTCCAGAGGCATAACTCCTTAGTTACTTGGTCAGCTCAGTCCCAGTGGAACCTATGGCTAAATAATCCACAATAGGAAACACATACCTTATGGGCAGGCAAGTGTACTTCCAGCTCTTCATCACCCCCAAATCCGCGCTTGCTAAATCTGGCTGCTGAAAGGTCTCTCTGCTTCTATCCATCAAGCTTCATTCATCAAGAACTAAATCAAATGCCTCTTGCTCTTTAGTCAGCTCTGCTTATAGTAATTTCTCTAGTCTCCAAATTCATTCACTTATTCAGCCAGTATTTATTGAGCACCTACTATGTTTCAGGCACTGTTATAGGTGTTAGAGATTCAATGGTGAGCAAAACACACAAGTCTCCACTCTTATTGAGTATAAAATCCTATTGGGAGACAAACATCTGGGTGACTAAATTATATGTATATGTGTGTGTGTCTATATATGTATATATAATGACTTTAAAAAGAGTGCTATGGGGAAAGTACAAAGCAGGATAAAGGAATCTCTAACATCCACTGTCTATGCCACTTACTTTTGATACAACACATTGTATTCTGATTTAATCTTTTATCTGTGACCATTTATTAGAGTCTAAGGGAGAGATGTACTATCTTTGTCTCCACAATGCCTAGCTCAGGTCTTGTAGTAGATGCTCCATAAATCATTGTTGAATTCCCTCAATTAAATGAAATCCACTCAGTGGCATCACAAAGAGGGATTTTTAATTGATGCTGACTAATGGGCTGGCCTAGACCCAAAATAAAGACAAGAAGCATTGAGAATGGTCGTCAGCTGTCAGGAGGACAGATGCTAATTGAAGTCACAGATATGCTGCTTTGAAATATACATAGATTCCATCCTGCAATACTTATTGTAGCCACACTCTAATGGTTCTTAATGTATAGTGTTCATACTTTCTCCATTTTCTGGAACAGTCTTGAATCTATATATTTCTATTCTTTTCAAAATGAACTGTGTAACTATTTAATTGAATTGATAACTTTATCATTTAGGTACATTTTAGAGTTTCTATGTAAATAAACTCACAAATTGTGGGGGAAATGATACTGAATGAGACAGCATTGGCAGGTGCTCCTTTTTGGTAATGCCTTCAGTTTTCTCACTTAACCAGAATCTAAAAGGCAAGTTCTTTTTGTCATGCTTTGCCCTATAAATAAGTTATATTTTATAAGCCAGCCTGGTAAACACTTCTCACTGACCACAGCCACAGGACTTGCCTGGGTAAAGGATACAGAAATTCAGGCGAGGATGAAATTCTGCACTTGCCCTGGGGGGTGGTGATCAACAAGATACTAAATGCACTAAGTTTCTTATCAGCCCCTTTGTACTCCTTTCCACGTCACTATAGCTCAGACAGCAGAGCACCCCTCCAGGATGACCTTCATCTTGCGGTTGTAGTAAGCAGAGTATGTGTTCTAGAATCAGACAAATGGAGATTGAAATCCTAATTCCGCCATTCACTCAACAGGTGCTCCATATCTCTAATCTAGGTTTCCACATTGTAAAATGAACATAATAATAACTACCTCTTAGAGTTACAGTGAAGATTAAAGATGCATGTTATGTGCCTTATGTATAAGAAACTGTCACTGGTCGTCAGGGTCCATGTGTTGTGGCTGCGATGAACAAATTCACAGGGACTACAGAAGTCCTGTGGAGAAAAAGGGATGGCATGGCCACTCTCTAAGTGAGAGAGGACTGCGACCCTTGCCTGGACAGGCTTTTATTGCTTTTCTGGGCACATTACATGAGGATGGTCCTCATTTACTATGCACAGGTTCACTTTAGGTGGTTACCTTTTACAGAAAACAAAGGAGAAGATGTTGCTAATTACATCAGAAAAGAAGGATATTTGCAAACGCAAAGGGAAAAGTGGTTAAAGTGGTTACACTCCATACTTGGAAGGTTTAGGACAGATTTTAGGAAGTTACTTTAAAGATGTGCAGTAAACATTTCTGCCTCAATTCAGGTGAGGGAGTTTTAGCAAAAGCAAGCCTCATAACAGCCTACGTACAATGTAGGCCTGATTCCCCATGGGAGAACCTATTCATGGGTGTGGGTCCAGTATGCCGGACCTCTCTCCCCACTGGCCTTTCTGAGTGGGGGCTGGGCTACATTTCTCATGCCACGTAGAATGGTCCTCTATATATTGCCATTATGTTTATCATTATTTCTCATTCATAATCACGTGGTAAACATGGAAGAACAAATAAGTACAAGACAGCTTCCATAGCTTCAAGAAATTCACAGTCTACACCAGGAGAGAGAAATATAAGCTGATAATTCCAACTAGTGAATGAATAGCAAGGAATGAGTACAGTGATGGAGATAAATTGAGGATGGAGAAATACTGAGGGTAGTGTGGGAACTCATAGGAAGAGTAGCTAACTCATAGGGTGGGAGAAGGCTTCCTAATGAAGATCACCTAAGAGGTCTTCAAGGATAAGTGGAAGTTCAGCAATGGGAAGAGTAGAAGAGCAGTCCCAGTACAGAAAACAGCATCAGTACAAGCATGGCAGCAAGACAACAGTGTGTGCAGGAGCTACAAGCCAGTTCAAGGTGAAGAGTGGTGGATACGGGGAGATGCATCTGGAGAGAGAGCAGGAAACAGCTCATGGAGGCGGCTCATGGATGCGTGTCATGGTAAGGATCTTGAACTTAACCCTGCAGAAAATTTATAGAGAAAATGCAACTACAGCATTTTCATAAATAGTTGACATTGTTATATTTAAATAAAATACTCACATATCACACCAGTGGCTACGTAGTGAGGGGATTGGATGAGGATGTTAAGAAGTAGAGGGAATAATAATAAGATCCTGAACTAAGGCATGGTTGTAAGGTAAGATGCAAGAATCCAGAGGTAATTAGGTAGGGCTTGATTAGGGAGGGAGGCGTTAAGGAGAACTCATAGGGTCTACCTAGGTGGTTGAAACGGGATGAGTTTAGAATATTGGAGACATTGTGAGGCTTCAATGGGGACTGATTCATCTGTCCTCCAGGGTCCTGAAATACTGATCTGGAGAGCAAAAGTGAAAGCTAGAGACTTCTGTGAATTAGTCAGAATGATATTCTGGTTCCATACACAATAGTCACTAATATACTCAGTACAGCTTTGTGGTGTCAACCACCCAAAAAGTACGAGCTTCACATGAGAGTAGATGCATGCTTCTGTGAAGAGGAGGCAGGGGAAAGCCCGGGGAAGACTACAGCCCTCCCCCTGTGGTACGCTGTGGAACAATAGTAGCCCCTCTGAGCAGAACCGGAGGGGGAGTCTTGCACTGGGGCAAGAACTAGGGTACTGCCAAGATGTACAGGAATGCAGCACTCTATGAAGAGAGCATAAGGACTGCAGAGATTTTTAGCAGTAGCACAGGGTTTTCCCTCACCTCTAGACCTGCCAATGTTCATACCACCTTCATTGGTGCCAATATGAAGTGCTCTCTGGTTTATCATTCCTTCCCCTCTCAACAGAACAAGCCGTTGACTATTCCTGCCTCCACAGCCATTTGCTTCTCTTTCACTGATGCACTGATCAATGCCCACAATATATCTTTTTCCTGAGGGATTTCATTTTTTAATTTTTACTTATTTATTGTTGTTTAAATACAGTTGTCTCCATTTTCCCACCACCACTTCCCTGCCTCACCCTCCCCCCTTCCCTTTTGACTTTTTTTTTTCTGAGAAGTTTCAAACACCTCACAACTCATCGTGGTGAATGAGCAGCTCACCCTCTTTGTTCCGTGGAGCCTGGTTGTGGTCAAGACAGCAAGTGTCATGCGTCTTCAGTCATGACTGATTATGCCAACAGTGCCAGGTGCAGCTGTGCTGGGACCCTCAGGGACATGCGGTGCTGTCACTTCACAGTCCCCAGAAGAGGGGCTTAATCAGCACGTATGACCTCCTCTCACCAAGCAAGACCAAACCGGCTGAGCCTTTCTGCAGATTTCTATTACTTGGCAGCATTGCAGGCAGACTTGTTGCCAGTCTGAACTTCTGACTTTAAATCCATTTTTTACTGAGGATGTATATGAATGCTCCGATTTGGCTAATAAAATATTTAGAGGGAAAGATATCTGTAGATGCCATCAAGAGGTTACTGGTGGAGGTGTTTCTCCACCCTTCAATATTTGTAAATTCAAAGCCATTATCTGTACAAAATAAATAAACAAATAAATAAATAAATAAACCACTGAGTTCTCTTTATCCTCTTAGGGATGGAAACGCTGCCTTTCTTTGGTCTTCTAACAAGGTCAACAATAACTAACATGTTTACCAAAATGTGTTACTCGAATATAGAGGCTATTGAACACGCCAGTGGTAGAGGAACTAGATTCAGGCTATTTACAAAACCCTGCCTTCAAGTGTACTTGGGGAAGCAAATGTGTTCACTGTGATGCTTTAAGAAAACACTTTCCTAAGAGCACAGAAAAGCACAGAGACAAACCCAAAGTTCGGTTGTAGGCTTCTCATTTTCACAAATGAACTGAGCATGGTGTTCACTTCTCCTGCTCTACTTTCTGACTCCCTACTTGGCTGTTTTAGAAAAATAAAGAATTAACTCTACATACAAAACTATAAGACACCTTGACCTGTATTCAGGCATCTGTGACCCCCCCAGTCGGTGAAGTCATTTTGACACAGAGTGGCCTCTCCCACCATGTAAAAGTGCAAATGAAAAGCACTCCAGCATGGACAGCAGGCTGTTGATGGTACGGCCGCGCAGGGTCGCAGGAGTAAAGGGATTGCTTGCTTTTTAGGAAGACTGGATTGGCTCAGAGTACGCCTTCCATGGGTGTATATTCTGGCTGCAGTTTGGAGTCAGTTTTAGGGCAGAAATGTGAAGCTGAAGGTAGGAATGGTGAAATTTTTGTATAACAGCAGTTTCAAGGATACAGTCTCTTTTCGGTAGAAAATAAGAAAAAGGATGCTGCTAGCTTATTTAAGCAGAATGATTCAAACTGGGTCCTGTGAATGAGGGTTTGACAGAACTGTGCTAAGCAATTTGCAAGCATGGACAAAACTGCTTGCCTTTTCGCTTTTTGAATGCTCCCAGCACCCCTAATACCTGAACCCATGTCTGTGAGTGCTCATACCCGATTGAGTATATGTTGACATTTATATTTCAGTAACATCTGCAAGCTTAATTTTGCTTTTTTTCTCTACTCTGTGCATTGAAAAGAGTTTTATATCTTCCCAGAACAATCATAGTTGTCCCAATCTGCAAAGGTATCTAACCTTTTGGTGTCCCTGGGCCACACTGGAACAAGTGTTGTCTTGGGCCACATGTTAAATACACAAACAGTAATGAAGACTGGTGAGCAAAGAAAAGGTTTTAAGTAAACTTACGATTTTGTGTTGAGCTGCATTCATAGACACTCTGGGCTACATGCAGCCTTCGGGCCACAGGCTGGACACCCCTGGTAGAGGCTAAAGCTTCAGCACAAACTTTAGCAACCTACAAACCCTGCAGATTTGAAAAGTCCTCATTTGGAACTAAACATCCATGGCCTCTCAATCTGGGCATAGAAAAGTGACAGGTAACCAGTGTTCCTGCCTTGGCCAGCTGAACATGGCAGAGTTGAAAATGTTAACTGGTAGTTATAGAACAAAGCATCAGTTAGTATTCTCTACTCTAGAATTAAATTTATTTATTGACATTGTATTCTCACCTTTTTCAGACACAAAGGACTGATTGGCATTCATCTTATTTAATTTTAATTGAACTCAACAATTATTAGATATCTCCTACTTGTCAAGCAAAGAATAAGGTACAAAGCAGCAGATGGTGATCTACGAGGTGCCAATGTATGAGAAAGAAACAATGTCTACAGTATTAAAAAATAAAAAGTCAAAGTATATTTTAGTTCTAACAATTTTTATATATGTGTAAGAAAAATACTAAATACAATTTTACAGTTCTTTTCATGATTATGCATGACCCACCTTTTAAAAAATGAGGCCCTCTGCCCAAGAATAACAAGGAATCCAGTAAGAGATCCCATGATGCTGAATGCAGGGTCTCTGCACTGTGTAGAGGTGGTGCTCACCCTCAAAAACATTCACTCATTTCCACTAAACTGGCTTCTTGTCCATCTTTGCATGCCTGTGGTCTTCAAGTTTCCTTGCTCATGAGTCCCCTACCATAAGTATGAAAAACTCGATATCCCTTTATATATTCATAGACCATTATCTAAAATGATTCAGTATTAGTTTAAATAGTTGCAGAGACATAATTTCCAGCATATTATAAATATTCACACTTATAAATATCAAGTGTTTTATTATGTTTTAAAATAAATACAGTGGAATCTCAATACCATAGTGTTTGATACCCACCATCATCTGTTTAAAAGATACATGATCGTGCTCTTTACTGTATATTTCCTGTAATACTTTTTTCCTTGTGAAGTTTTTCCATTCCATTCCCCTCACATGATTTTATCCTAATGTAATATTCTGCTACAAACACATTTCTAAACTGAAATTTATAAGAAATTATTTCTTTTGTAAACATGAAACTCTATTAAATTTTTTTTCTATATTCTGCCATTCTTAAAATTCTTAGTTGCACATGGTTGATTAAAGCAATATAGCTATGCGTACAATTCTGAAAAGTAGTTATTGGACAAAACAAGTAAAATGTTATCAGAAATAAGCGTCTTAGCAAAATAGATTTTTTCTCAATATATATAAGCTTGGATGAATATTACTTAATACCAAAATGAAACAAGATTCAGCATCAGTTCAATTCTATTTGTCTTTTTAATTCAAGTGCTGAGGAATCATTTGATGTAGATGGATGGGGTTCTGTTACATTTTACTCAATTTTTCATCTCTTGAGTTAGATGTCAAACGTCACACAGTGATCTACCATCAAAATTATTCTTCATAATCTTTTATCTGACAATTTAAAGGAGTTTTCTTCGATTTTGTTGGAAACAATGAAATGAAAACAACCTCACTTGTAAAAGAGTGTGTTATCAAGGCATTAGAATGGTTCGCTTTTTCCCTTACTGGGGACTCATCCAGTGACCAGTGGTTGTTAACTACATGCAGTACAGGTGAGAATGGACGCGCCCAGTGCAGGGAGGAAGGACATGGGAAGAAGGCTCACCCTAATCTCGGTAAGGAAAATGAGGACAGAGGAAAGATGAATGAGAGAAAAGAAGAGGCACACAAACAGACGGTGGGGTGGTATGACGATTCTGACTGTGAATGAAGAGGACCCAGAGCAGCCTTTGATTTTTCAAAACCAGTCCTCATCTTCCCACAGGAGCCCCAGGTATAGACAGTGGGAAGCAAATTAATCGATTTCTTAGTTGGAAACCTACAAAGTTCTGATATACCTTCATTTGTAATTCTGATGATCTAAAAATATTTTTATAAAAAAGCAAATTTCTTTATCAATTGCATCATAGTAAGTTCTATAAATGTGTTACTTTAAATATTTTTTGTCATTTAGAGACAGTCATTGTTTCACTGTGATGCATTTGCAAGTATGTCACACCTTCAGAAAGATTCATGGAAGGGACACTGACTGACTCTAGAGTATGGGTTTCTGAGAATAAATTTTCAGATCATATCTTTGAACTGGATGAAGATTTATAGAACTTCAAGGAACGACTGGATTCATGGAAATACTGGCAAATAATCAAGATACATAAGAATTGGTTATAGGACAGAACTAACTGAAGGTAATAATTATTTTTATGACTTTGTTTAAATATTGTTGATTTTAAATATTTTTGTTTCCCAGATATAAAAAAAGCTTTTTTTCTTTAGAGCAATTTGGTGAATTATACCTTGATAAGCAATATGGAAGCATTTACATTTTTTTCCTACTTCATCTCTCCAGAATTTGAAAACTCTTAATGAGCAAGCATTATTATTTTCATAGCAATGTTTGTTTCATAGCATATGTTTGTTTGCATGAACCCAATAAGAATCTGCTCTCTTTAGAACAGGACACAACTGGAAACTGATATTATTGACCAAACACTGACTGTCAGTGTCAGGTTTAAGAAAGACATGCCTGGACTCTGAATGTCAGCAGAACGCTCCAAGAATTTAAGATTGACTTTGGAAGCCAATAAAAACCCCTTGGGAAAACAGCCTAGTACCTTGCTTATTTACATGGTTCAGAGCAGTCTCTCCAGGTAAGAAATGAAGGTCCCTCTCCTGGGAGGTGGCAAAGAAAGAACCTCAAGATATTGTGAGGGACCTAGAGAACTCGAGGAACTGAACATTGCAGGCAAAACCCAAGGGCAATGACATGGCTTGGCTTTTTCACTCTGAGAAAATAATTAAAGTTCAAATCGGAAAGTCCTCGTGAGGGTCTAGCCAAGCAGATTTAAGAAACCCTGTAGGATCAATTGCTATTCTTGCTGTCTTTGCGTAAATAATCAGGCCAAATTGAAGCTGAACTTAAAGCAGTAACTAATCTTAATTTGGTTATCTTTAATATAAATTAGGATGATTTTAGGGGAAACATTGTGTTTCATTAGAACCTATAACACAATTGTGGATATTAGAGCCTAGTTCAATTAATTGTCCTTAAAGCCTTTCCTAGAAGAAATTATAAAGGTAGATCTAACCATCTTATTTCTAATATTAATGCTTCATAAGACATTTGAGATAATCATGTTATGTATAACAAAGATGTGCAAACAGACTTCAGGAATTGGGTAGCTAAGGCACCTCTAAAACTTCTCCTCTAAAAAAACCTAAAATTTATCTCATGATGAGTTTGGGCATTTCATGCTAAATCAATGCCCCAAGGTTCTGCAACAAATTAGTCAGAGAAACTTCCCTGGAAATGGAAGAAAAACTTGAGAGTGGGGATTTCATGGGACTGCATTTGAGGAACACTTTATTTTACACTTAGAAATTAACATCAAGAAATAGTAAAGGCTTGGCTTAACATGAATGCGGGTATAGTAATGATTATTGTTAATGGCATTCTTTACAATAAAATCCACACATCTTCTTGTTAAGTTAAACGATATTGTGTAAGGACATAACAGAAATAACATATATTTGCAAAAAAGAGGTTGAAAGATGACAGTGAGTAGAAGGCACCTTGGTCCCAAGTCAAAAATATTATATATTTATAATATCCAATTATTTTTGGTAAAAAGTCATTAAAAGTACTTTTCCTACAGCTCTAAACAAGTGTTTAAGAAACAGTTGTTTCATTTTCATGAAAATGCAATGTTAATCTGTTGAAAATTAATGGGACATTTACACTTCCCTCTCTTTGAAATCATGCAAAAATACTTAATGAAATGAACACCCACTTGCTCTTTTTTCATTATTGAAAATGGTAAAGATGCCCAGATGATGTGCTTCATACTCAATTGGTATTCCCCAGCATCCGTGTTACAAACTCAGCTACCTAATAAGTTGGTATGGTATGTACATGTCAGGGTCCAGTCAAAAAAAACAAAAACCACAGGAGGCATTTTAACATGAAATTTACTACAGGGAATTGGCTTCCCAGGTGGTGGAAGACTGAATGGACAAAAGGGGTCACCGGCATAACTCTGACACAGAACAGCAGGAGCAGCAGCAATCAAGGGAAGAGGTTCGAATTATCAGAGCCCAAAAGCTCAGAGAGAGGCCCACAGAGCTGGGACTCAGACATCTGAGGAGGGGCATGTCCCAGCTGCTGCTGCTATTCTGAGAAAATGTCCAAAGGCTGGTTCTGAGAGAACCAAAAAGGCTAGAAACCAGAACCAACTACTGCTGTTAGATGAAGGACAATGTTTGGGTGATACTCAGAGGAACAACTACAAAACAGGGAGGAGAAAGTCCTCTCCATCCTCGCAGTCTCCCGCTGCTGTCCCTGTTAGCAGACCTTCACAGGAAGCCAGCTGGCCAAGGAGAGTTTGCGGAGCCCCAGCCTTGGGACCACAGAGCAGTGCATAGAAGGAGATTCTTGCAGCTGAGGAGTGATACCCCACAAGTGGTTTAGCTAAGGCTGAGTGAGCCTTGAGCTTGTCACCTGGCTGATAGTGGCGGCCTCTCAGACTAGAAGGTGGTCACTCATGTTTGCTTTCCCCCTCTCTTTTCCATCCCATGCCTGGGACAGAGTCTAGCACATAGTAGGCACTCAATAGTTATTTGTTAAATCAAGAAATAAATGAATGGAATTCAAACATAGATCTCTCTATGATTGCAAAACCCATGATACTGACTTTTCACTATTGCTACAGCATCCACTGCCTTTGAAGGGAATTAATCCAAAGAGAATTTCTTTCCATTTCACCAGTTTGCCCTCAAATGGCCTTGGTAGCCCATTTCGTTGTGTCCTGTGCTACAAGGGTGAACCCGGAAGAAGTGATAAAACATGGGCAGTGACTAATGAGTCCCAGTCTGCCACTTTTCACAATGTGCAACAGAATTTTACCGGCTGACCACGTTGACATGAAATCTTCTTACACAGAGAGACAGTCCAGGTTCGTATTTTGCGATAAATTAGAACTACAAATAAAAATAAGTGATAACTGTGACAAGAATCTCAGCAATGTTTCAGACATGCATTCTTTTTCCAAAAGAGACCAAACTATGTATATCGCTCTCTATTAAAATCTGTATAAACTTAAATTGCCTCGGAGCCAAGCAGCGAGTTGTGAGTGAGTCACGGCCTTCTTAAGCCCATGGATTCACTAACTTGCTTTTGAAAGTGAGTCACCATCTCCCTTCTCTGTCTGCCCCAGGCACTCACCACAGGCTACCGGCAGCCTTTGCTCTTCAAAGCTGGGAGACATCAGCGCCATTCTCCTTTGCATTTTTAAAAAAAGAAAGACGAAAAGGAAGTTTTTCAGATAATAAAAGAAACTATTACAACCCTGTGATTGGGGTAGACCCATTCTAATTGCAAGCAGGTAGGCATTTAGTCTTTTTTTCCCACCAGCCCTGATGGACTTTAACCTTCCTCAGTGGTGTCAGACGCCTGGCAGCATGCCAAGCCCCCTGCTGACAAAGGAAAATGCAGGTCACAAGCACCTCAAGCCACATTTCATCCAGCACAGAAGTTTCGAGCTGAATTACTTTTAGCGGCTGGGGGTTTGTGTTCTATAAGGCTGAGTGAAACTTAGTAGGACTTCTTTGGAAGTTTGCACCTGGTCTTAAAACCAGAAGAGATATCTCTCACATCACCTTGAAGTTCAAGGCCATGTAATGATATTGTGGATTCCTGTGACTCTTAACAACAAAAGTTGAGCATTAGTACAGTTTGGGTTTTGAATGTTCTTTACCGATGCATTGCATTTTCTAGAAGGAAAAGTTGTGTTCTGCCTCACTTTGGAGGTGGATGAAGTGTTGTCCTCTCCTCTCCCTCTAGGGCAGTCTGTATTCCCACTCTCATTCAGGCGAGTGCGGTGCTGCGTCCTATCACTCTCAGTTGTACTCGCCGACAGTGAGTTGTATGACAGTTATGGTGTTAAAGCCAGAGTCTCACTTCGAGAAATGAAGTGTTGGCGTCTGAGTTGAGAGAGCTTAGGTGGAGGTTGTTTTTATAACCTCCAAGTAATGTGAGAGCAACATATGACTTGAGACATGTGGGTATCCCCTCCCTTGGGCCCACTGTGTGGGGGAAATCTCGGGGTACAAACACCACCATTTGGAACCGGCTGCCAAAGCAAAGCTGGTGGGTAATGGAAATCTATCTGGAGTCACTGGGCGAGGCTTTTTTTACCATTAGTGTCCCATTCCCGCAACATATATCCTTTCCTTGTCATTTCTTCCTTCTGTTTTTTCTTTTTTTACCTTGCTTTGTTCTCTTCTGTCAGAATCTTAGCTGTTTCACACTTAATCCTACAGACATTATCAGGAATGAAAAGGTTGTGGACTACCAATGTAAAGCAATCCTTAAATTGTGGTCTGGTTTTCTGTATACCTCCAATGCTGGTGCATACAGATGAAAAAGGAATTCTACAATGGTTTCAGTGTCTAATTAATGGGATTGATGGTAATATCTCTTTTAGACAGAGTTGTAATCTTCACACTGAGATCACCTGCCTTCAGATTAGGAGTTCTCAAAGGGGCAGTCTAAAGAACCCTGGGGATTGTTAAAATTAAATTAATTAATTTAATTAAAATTAATTAAAATTGTTAAAGTGGGGGTTGTCCTACTTTCAGGGACCTGAGGGTCAGCATTTTAAGAACAATGATACCAAGATGTCATTGCCTTTTTTATTTTTTTTAATTTTTATTTTTATTTAATTCTTGTTTAAGTACAGTTTTCTGTCGTATATTCCCAGCCCTGCCCCCCTAATGCTCCCCACCTCCCTCCCATTTCCACCCCCCACCTTAGTTATTGTCCATGTCCTTTATACTTGTTCATATGAGTCCATCCCCTTTTCCCCTATGATCATTGCCTTTTTTAAATCCTAATTCTCTTACAGCAGTACAGTGGAGTTTCCCAGAGGCTGCGTGAGCTGTAATATTACAACAGACTGAATACAGGGGCAGGTATGGGATTCCAGCTGTCTTTTCTAAGTGACATTAAAGACGTTTACAAAAATGTAAAGCAATGTCATTTTTCTCACTTATATTTTTCTATGGTGGTGGAGAGTACAGTTCGTTTCCACAAAAAAGAATAGGTTATTTCTGTTTACACATAACATGTTTATTCTTATTGTTTTTAAATGAAAAACATTTATCAAGAGATCTAATCCACATTAACAAACAAAAAAGTTCTTTGGGGTCCTTCATGATTTTCAATGTTATGAATAGTCTGGAGACCAAAATTTTTGAAGTCTACTGTGTTGGATTAGAGCCTGAGCGGGCAAGTGTCAGTCTTCCTTTTAGGGGACCTTTCACGAAGTGCAGGCTTCGGGGCAAGGTCTAATAGATCAGAACACCTCTCGATAGTTTGAACTCCAAACCATATTGGGAATCCAACCACAGCTCCCCACCCTAATTACCAATACCCTAGTCCATTTCTACTGGAGATATTGTTCATTGCATCCATTTGAACCCCACTACAACCCATTCTGGATATTGCAACCAGGGTGACCATTTAAAAATGCATCATGTTTAATCATGTCTCCATCTTGCCCAACCTTTTACCAGCTTCCCATCACACCTAGGACACATCTGGAATAAACCTTCGTAGGCCTACAAGATCCCATGTGACCTGGCCCTGCCAGTCTCAACCTCACCTCCAACCACATCCTGCTGGTCACACTGGCCTTGTGGTTCCCAGATAGACTGGATTGCTCTTGTCTCAGGGCCTTTGCCCGTGCTGTTCCCTCTGCTTGGAGTGCTCCTCCCTCAGATATCTGCATGACTTATTTACCCCTTTGTCATCGCCTCCTAGTGCTCTCAAAAGAGTGCCTCCTTCTCTCATCCCACCCCATACTCTTTATCCCTTTATCTTTCTCCATTTCTTTGTTAGTATTCTGTAGCCTGACATTATGGTACATATGCTTTTTATATTCTCAGTCTCTCCCACTAGAATAAAACCTCCATAAGTGCTGAGACTTTGTCCTACTTATCACAGTATATCCTAGATATCACAGTGCTTAGAACCAGGTAGATGCTCAATAAATATCTGTTGGATACCAGAGATCTAAATAATCTGTACCCCACCCTGGCCACTGTTGCTCAGTTGGTTGGAGCATTGTCCCGTAGACTGAGAGGTCAGGGGTTCGATTCCTGGTAGGGCATATGCCTGGGTTGCAGGTACTGGCCAGGGGTCATATCGATGTTTCTCTCCTCTTCTCCCCCACCCCCTCCCTCCCTCCCTTCCCCTTTAAGCATGTCCTTGGGTAAGGATAAAAAAAAATAAAATTAGATGACTAAATTTAAATAAATAAATACTGCATATCTTTGTAGCTACGCATTAACTCAACACATGCTATGTACTGAGCTCTTTACCAAGTAGCAGGTTATGGAGATGAATAAAACACAGGCCAGAGCCAGTATGACAAGTCAGAATAACATTAATCTTAGAAAAGAGTTACAGATAAGGGGTATGGGAAAGAAGTACAAAGAAGAAAATGATAAATTACCACTAGGAAATTCAAGAAAAACTTCATAATGTAGGGATTAACTGAAAATGTCTAGCAACACTGATTTCAACTTTATCTTTTTAGGCTTTGCAAAACAATCTTTTCATTTTCTTATAGCCCTCGCTGCAACCATTCAAAGGCTTTTGTCTTAGAAACTGGTGAATCCTTTGGTTCATTCCTACCACCAAGAGACCTACCTGTATCAGCAGGGACATAACTTGTATCAGCAGACCTACCTAACCCTGAAGCCATAACTGTGAAAAGGAGAATGGGCTCACCCAAACCTCAGGGCTAGAGTACAATGAGAAGAGTAACTTTAGGATGACAACCCCAGTGTCCACAGAAGACTAGGAGGTCTTTTGTCTTATGACATTTCACGGCCATTTACCAGTAGTAACTTCTGTTATAGTCCTAGCTATCTATCTAAATGTAGTTCTCTCTAGCTCTGCCAAGTAAAACAACTTTTAAGTGGTGAGCACTCACAGTATAAATCTGTAAAACACTGCCTCCCCCAACCAGCCTATTAAATTGTTTTATTTGTGCTGTTTGTCTGCATTCACCCTTTGCTTCCACCCAAACCCCGTTTTCTTGGTCACCCCTGAAGAGATATTCACTAGTCTTGTCTCAGAAAAGAGAAGCCATATTTTTAACTAACCCTAAGGCCGTCTGAAGGAAGGCACTGTTTTAATTAACGCATTGATGTTGGCCAACTCCTGAAGTGACCCTGAGAGATCAGAGTATTGATTTCTCACCCTTCCAGCTAAGAAATCTTCAAAGACTGTGGAGCATCTGGAGGGCTCACAAAGTAACTCCAGGGGGTTAATGCACTTTATCACTTTGATGTTGAAACCGCAGTCATTTTCTTCTATCACAGGCATGGTTAACAAAATGGCAAGTCACAATTCATGCTATCCCATCTATCCAGATACAAACTTCAGTGACTAAATTGCCACGTGGATCTATTTAGTTCATCCAAATAAATACTGTCAAGCCTCTGAGGGTGCTGAAGAAGAGCTGGGCCCAAATACATCTCCTGGGATGCCTTAGACGTCCTGGAAGCATCCCAAGAGGAATCCTACGCTGAAGCTGATACCTTTTATAAAAGGCTTCACACGTGGCTCCTGCCTAGGTGCACACAAATGCTTCCAACAGAAATAAACAAGTCCAGTGGGAGATGCTTCCAACAGAAATAAACAAGTCCAACGTGATTCTTAATGGCTTTAAGTCATAGAGAAGATTCCCTCCACGCCTGCTGTAATGCTCCACTTAGGCCTTTGTTGCTGTCTCTTTTTGGTGAAGAATGACCAATTCTTTCTGAGCCATATCTGCAATTCTTACTCTCATATGGACAGTGAATTTTATATAAGCTATTTGTTCTCCTTCTATCCCTTTTCTAATGCTAGGGACAACTAGATTTTAAAAAGCTGTTCTTTATAGACATTTTGTTCTCATAGGGCTACATAATATAGATTTTAGAGGATCACTTTTTGGACATTTTTAATACAAATATTCAATCGAGACATTGTGACTGTGTCATGTGATTGAGTCGCAGACTGTGCTATTAAACATCAGCTGAATCAGCAATCAGACATCTCTGTGGGATCTCAGGGAGAGCTATTGGAAAGTACTGGATTCTGAGGGAGCCGGGATGTGGCCCCCAGGAAAGATCCTAAATGATGGCTTTGCACTACGTGAAGCCACAGACTGAAAGAAGTAAAGAAATGTTTGCTTGTCTTCCAGACCTCCTATGAAGTTTAATAAGTCAAATTCATAGAATGCAGGTCCTTGCCTAGTTGTCATTCAAAGCTCATTCAAAAAAAAAAAAAGCCTTCTCAAGAGGTACTGAGAATTTTATTTTGTCAGCCACTGATACTATCTAAGATCATAGAAATCATTCAGGATTATTCTATTTGCTGGAAAATGGTTAAATATTAGATAATCAAAGTTTTTGCAGCATCAGCTGAAGTAACCACTTGCAAAACTTACCCAAAGGAGGAGTAGATGACAAATGCTCCAGAGGTAGGGACGTTTTCCAAGAAGAGACAGTAAATTCCAAAGACAGTAGCATCACTCAGCATCATTGCCCAGCATCAGTTTTATCTATTGGTGACAGATGTCTGAGCTAACTTGAAATTGCACAAGTCAATGTTTTCCAAACTGACTTATAAAATAGACAAAAAAAAATGGACATAATCTTGTTACTAAGCACTACCTACTTTATACCATTACTTACCAATCTGAAATATTCCTCAATTATAAACATTTTAAAATTCGAAGTCTGCTTCTAGGTTTGCTGTCAGAGCCAAATCTCACCTTTTTTTCTTGTTTACACCCAGAAATCTAAGAGAAGTTCTGGGTATCCGGTCACATCTTCCTCTGTAACCCAGGTACTTTGTACCTTCCATAGTGCAGCCTCCGGAACTACACACACTGGTTAGGGGCACAGAGGCTGGAGCCAACTGTAAGGCCTGACTCCTTTACTCATTAGCTATAGGAGCTAGAAAATTACTTAGCCTCTCTCTATACCTTAGTTTCCTCATCCGTAAAACAAGAATAATACTACTATCAACCTCAGAGTGCTGTTGTGAGGATAAATTAATTTTACACGTAAAGTGCTTAAGGATAATGCCTAACCATTAAAACAAATATATGTGATAATACATATTCAACAGTTTCCACATATGAAAGGCATATTTCAATATATAATGGGAGCTAAATGGAATTAAATAAACTTTAGAGCAAACAATGTATAATAAAAAGCTAAATAAAATTACCCTATTTTTAAAATCCCTTGAAAAATAAAGGTATGCAGAGTTCTGGCCAACAGGAGGCACACGTAGAAATGCTTCACTCCCTCACATAACCAAAAGAAGGATAACGACCAATTTAAAAACAATCAACAACCAGAAGTGCTAGAAAATCAAACTGCATGAAACTCTGACAACCAGGAGTTAAAGAAACATTCATCCGGACCAGTAAGAGGGGCGGAGACGGGAGATGGGCAGCTGAGCACAGAGGAGGGACGTAAGGTGGCAGACCCTGCGGGCGAGGTGGGGCTGCCTGAATGGGAAACTAACGACTGAAAACCTCTAGCAGGTTTTGAGACCCGCAGGGGTTACCACAGCAGGAGAAACTCCCAATCTCAAGGGAGAGTGTATTGGAAGTGGGGCTAGGACAGAGTGAGCAAGAGGCATTATTCCCTCTCTCATCCCTCCCCCACAGATAGCATCACAGATAACTCAGCAAACAGGGTTGCTGCATGCTGGTGAATACCTAAAACCCCGCCCCCTTAACACATAACAGGTGCGCAGAGACAAAGAAATATGGCCTAAATGAAAGAACAGATCAAAACTCTAGAAAAAGAGCTAAGTGATAAGGAGATACACAACCTATGTGATGCAGAGTTCAAAATACTGGTAATCAGGATGCTTACAGAACTGATTGAGCTTGGTTGCAAAATGAAGGAAGAAATGAAGGCTACACAAAGTGAAATAAAGCAAAATACACAGGGAACCAACAGTGAAGGGAAGGAAACTGGGACTCAAATCAACAATTTATAAAAAAAGGAAGAAATAAATATCCAAGCAGAACAGAATGAAGGAACAAGAATTCAAAAAAATGAGGAGAGGCTTAGGAACCTCCAGGACAACTTTAAATGCTCCAACACCCAAATCATAGGGGTGCCAGAAGGAGAAGAGGAAAAGCAAGAAATTGAAAACTTATTTGAACAATTAATTAAGGAAAACTTCCCTAATCTGGTGAAGGAGATAGATGATCAGAAGTCCAGGAAACCTAGAGAATCCCAAAGAAACTGGACCCAAGGAGGAACACACCAAGGCATATCATAATTAAGTTACACAGAATTAAAGATAAGGAGAGAATCTTAAAAGCAGCAAGAGAAAAGGAGACAGTTACCTACATAGGAGTTCCCATAAGACAATCAGCTGATTTCTTGAAAGAAATCTTGCAGCTGAGAAGGGGCTGGAAAGAAGTATTTCAAGTCATGAAAGGCAAGGACCTACATCCAAAATTACTCTGTCCAGCAAAGCTTTCATTTAGAATGGAAGGACAGATGAAGTGCTTCCCAGATGAGGTAAAGTTAAAGGAGTTCGTCATCACCAAGCCCTTATTATATGAAATGTTAAAGGGACTAATCTAAGAAAAAGAAGATAGAAAATATGAACAGTAAAATGACAACAAATTCACAACTATCAACAACTGAACCTAAAAAAACTAAAACAAAAACAAACTAAGCAAACAACTAGAACAGGAACAGAACCAGAGAAATAGAGATCACGTGGAGGGTTATAAATGGATAGGGGGAGGGGAAGGATGCTGGGGGGAAGGTACAGAAAATAAGAAGCATAATTAATAGGCATAAAATAGACAGAGGGGAGGTTAAGAATAATATAGAAATAGGGAGCCAAAGAACTTATATGTACAACCCATGGACCTGAACTAAGGGGTAGGGGAAGCTGGAGGGTGGGGGGTGCAGGGAAGAGAGAGGATAAAGGGAAGAAAAAATTGGGAAAACTGTAATAGCACAATCAAGAAAATACATGAAAAACATTTTTAAAAGGTACGCTTCAAGTGTAATAAAATTAATAGAAAAGTACCATATACGTGGATTATATGAAAGAGTTCCCAATGTAGAAAACACATAAAATTATATAAAAGTCTGACTGGAGCTTATATGCTAGCAGCATCAAATTTACTAAGAATATGTAAGAAGAGATTTTTAGTAATATGCCACATATATCCAATAAAGGGTAAGCTGATCCTTCTTTTAAAAAAAAATTATAAGCCCTGGCTGGTGTAGCTCAGTGGATTGAGCACGGGCCTACGAACCAGAGGATCGCGGTTCGATTCCCAGTCAGGGCACATGCTTGGGTTGCAGGCCACTTCCCGGCAGGGGACACACGATACATTGTGTGTCCTCGGCAGAGGCAACCATACATTGAAAAAAAAAAATTATAATTCTTTTTAGTATTGAGCAGAGTCATTATAAAACATTATTAACTTCATAACTTAATATAATAGGTACTCACTATACATTTATCTTTGTTAATAATTGTGATAGTAATAGCTCTATCATGAAGAAAATAATAAAACTTCATTACTAACAACATTTATCAGGTCTTTACAAAGCACATCCCATATTATTATTATTGGGATGGGGCCTCACTGGAACTCTATGAGGAGAATAGTATGTTGTTGTTTTTTTCTCACAGTGGAAAACTAATTCAGGATGATTGAATGACTTACTGGATGTAGCACAGTTTGTTAGTCATAGGGATGACCCTCAATTCAAGTTCACTTCCTCTATGTCTAGAGAAGCTAGGTATGTGCCCAGCAACTAAAGACAGACTGTTATAATTGTTCCACAAATCTTTGGTGGTTGTCATGTGCATGAATGTAGGTGTGACTGGAGCTTCCCTCTGTAAGAAAATTACCCAATATTTTTCGTATTTCTCTGTCTCTACATTCTTCAAAGTTACTAGGGCAGCTGTCTCAAAATCAGATCAAAACAATGCACAAAGGAAATATACCTGTGTGGGCTGTCATTCTTTCTTACAGTTCTTTCTGGTCACTACTATATAACCTTGTGTTGGGTGAGTTGTCGTTATTAAAAGCAAGAGTAACCAGCATGATTACCTATTTAATTTACTCAAATAAACTCAAAATTACTTTGGGCTACTTTTAAAAAGTAAATTCACTTTCAAAGAGTAAAATTTTGCTAGAAATCAGTGATATTCAATATATAAATGAATTCTCAAAAAGAGGTCCAGAAAATTTTGATCAAAGGAACATCATTAAAATATAAGCCAAGTTCTGCTTCCACCTGGTGTGTAAAGAACCAGAATAAGTATCACTTCCATCCTAATAATGAGAACTGAAGAGGCAGGGCAACAAAGATGCCCAAATTCCAAGTACAGACCAACCCCTTCAAGGAGAGTGGGACAAGTAGACTGGCTCACCTGTGGCAGATCATGGCAGAAAGAATCACTGGGTAAGAAATCAATTAATATTTGAACATGTTGCTAAAGGCCAAGTGTGGGCTAATGTGACGAGAAGAACTCCCAGGAGCCCCCAACACAGGAGGCATTTCTGGCATGCTCATCTCTCCAAAAAACAAAGAAGAACAGGAGCAGGTTGGACATGGAGTCAGTTTTAGTGCTGCAGGTATGCAGGAGACTGGGCCTCTGGACAGGCAAAAAGAAAAAAAAAATTAGACACTGCTGCCCTCCGTGGCACAGGTAGATTACTCACTGCTGCTGGAGAAGGATCAAAGAAAAAACCCTCCACCCCTGGGGAAGAAGTAGGAAGAGTCCCAAGCCCATGATGCCTCAGCTACACCATCGAGGACTCCTACCTCTGAGAGAAAGGCAGAGTCTCTTCCACCTGAGACGTAGCATGAATGCAAGATGGCTTAGCTGCCAAGAACAAAAGGGGCAGAAACATGGAGAAAGCCCCACTCCAGAAGTACAGGCACACAGCTTAGCGGAAATTGAGCCAGGACAGGACAAGAGAGTAGTACAGGAAATAGGAAAGCCAAGTAGGAGTTACTGCAGCCACCCAAAGGTGAGACAATGACGGTGGCTTGGAGCAAAATTGTAGTAGTGGCAATGATAGGAAATTGGTAAATTTTGGACATGTTCTCAAAGTAAAGGTAATATTTCTCCAGGACTTGGATGGGGGGTAGAGGTAGGATTATGTATCACAAATCTGCTTTTCCTTGGACAATCCCAGTTTAAACCTGTTGTCTGGGACACAGGTAATAACACTTCCTTTCATTCTGAAAGTATCCTCGTTGTGTAATAAATTCCATGGACTCCCTAAGAGTCCTGAAAGACAGAGGGGAGTGAAAGGGGTCTGAGAGACTGAAGGGATGAAGTTTCCCCCGAGATGGGGGAGTCTTCAGGTGGTACATTCATGGGAAGGGTGGTCAGGAGCTCATTTTGGGATGTGTTGAATTTAAGATGAGACATCCCAGTGGAAATAGCAATTAGGCAATGTGTTGTGCAAGTCTGTAGTCTGAGTGAAAAACTGGGCTGGAGATATTTGGGTGTCATCAACATATAAATGGTACTTAAAGCAATTAGACTGATGAGATCACCTCGGGAATGAATGTATATAGATAGAGAAGAAAACAGGATCATTGGGCGGAGCCCTCGACCACTTCAACTCAGCAAAGGGGACTGAGGAGGCTCCACGGCCAAGGCGGGGGGAAAAAATCCCAAGGGAATGCTGTGTCCTGGAAACCGACTGAAGAAAGGGAAAGTCCTTTTTAAAAAGAAAAATGTCACATACTTCTAATTTTACAGCAGGCGATAGAGACCTTCCTCTAAATGAAGCTGCTAGTGAGCTTTACAAAATGTACGAGTATCTGGAAGAAGTGTTCACTTTGTTACGTGAGGTCAGAGATGCAGTAAGAGATAACGTGATGTGCTTTCCAGGTGAGGAAACGAGGCTTGGCGCAAATTCTGATGATAACTTTAACATCAGTCAGTCATGTGAAGTCAGTCATGACTGATGTTAAGTCAGTCATGGCCTGGTGGTGTTTTAATTCTCTCATCTGACATGTTCTTTTGTTTCTCCAATTATTCAGCAAGTATTTGTTGAGTGCCCGCTGTGCGCATGCCCAAGAGGGATCAATCCCACAACACCTAATTAGGACAGATGTGATCATAGAAGTGCTTTAGGAAGTGCATGGTGTAAATATGCTACATGTTACATATGATTTTGCTGACTGTTCTTTTCCAAAGGCTCTTAAAATCTAACATATGCTAAGATTATGTCCCTCAGATGCCCTTGACGCAGTCCCATTCAGAATCAGAAGAAAGACGTGGGACCTACTCTCAGAACACGCTCATTCGTTTCCATGTGCTGAGTGTCCAGAGGATACCGAGCCCCACACTGTGGGAAGACAAAGATGAATGAGACCCAGTCCCTGACCTCAGGCAGCTCCTAATCGAACAGGAAGACAGTCAAGCAAGCAAACTGGTTCTCCCAAGACTTTTCTCAATGATCTCTTTCAACTAAGCAATGGTCGAATCTAGTTAAGAAAACACAGATGGTAAAGTTTCTTCATTCTCACTGACAAATTTAAAATGTTTTAATTGTGTACTAAAGAGAGGAGCTGTCCTCTTCCCAAAGATTTGGAAGCTTTAAAAAGTCAAAATGCTTAAAAAAACAACAACAAAAAAAACCACCTGGAAACAAGTTGATTACCTAACAGCAAACATTACCTTAAATTGTTTCTTGGTTTAAGGGTGAATCACCATGTCCAGGGGTGAAAACTGGAAATAAAGTGACAAGAAAATTAAGGTATTAAAGCTTCGAAGTTGGAACTCCTGACAGTTATTGCCAGGAACATTCACCCTTTTAAAATAGAGCCAAATTCTCTCAGGGATTATCTGAAATTCTGCAGAACAGCATTTTGTGTAGGTTGGCCCTCCTTGGTAAGAAACTAAATATCTTGCTTGTTTACAATTCAGTTCCCATCAGAACTCTCAAACTCAAGGATGGAAAAGAAAGGAAATGAAAGTGCCTTGAGGGAGAAAAAAGCTTCCTCGTTTCACTCATAAACAGTTACTTTGTTATTGAGAAAAGAAGAGCTCATTAAAATAGGAAGGTGACAAAAGTCTGCCTTTTCAAGAGCCAAGGCAAGAGGCAACAAAAAAAGTTTTGGGGTCATGACTTAGAACTGAAAGTCCAAACTGTAAAGGAAAAACTATTTCAAATGGTATTTAGCTGAATTAAAAACCACAGCATTTTAATTTTTATCCAAGGGCTTGCTTTTAGAGTTTTCTTTTAAGTATAATATCACTCACCAACTTAAAAGAGAGAGAGATTACTATTTCTCCGGAACACCAAATAATTTCAGTTTCAACAAACACAGAGTGGTTAGCTGTGTCTGTGGCTTTTATGACAAACAACTTGATTGGCTTATTCAGATAAAATCTAGAAAAATAGTTCTTCTAAGTTTACATGTCCCATCTCTACTCTTCCCATTATAGTTTGTTAAATTAGGGGTTGCTTGATTTTCACCTAGTTTCTTTCATCGGCTAGACTCAGGGTGTTGAGTTAATGTGTGTTTAAGAAGAAAGATTGTGTATTTCCTTTAAAAATCAAACACATGTCACATTCAAACAATGACAATCCAAACTGATTTATAAGGGCAACCTATATAATTTTCAAATTGTGAGCAGACCTCAGAGAATGAGATTGCCTTTTGTCTGATAGACATGATTGCAGATGAGGTCTCCATTAAGACCGTTTTTTTTTTTTGCTCTTTAGAAAATTTTAAATGACATCCTAATAATAGTTAATTTCCAAACATAAACCATTAGGGCTGACACTAGCCAAATAAAATGTATAGTTCACAAATAAAATGTATAGTTCACGTATCACAGGAAAGGCTAACACTTTGCACTTCCAATGCCCCCTTTATCCAAACAACAATGACAAAAGTACGTCCTCTTTATCACCTACATCTAGCATTATTGCTGTGATAGGCAATGCGACAAAAAATGCTTGAGAACCAAAGAAAATGCTACACTGGAAGCACTTTTGCCGTGGCTCCACCCAGTGACATCTCCCAGGAAATATCTATTCAATGCCAGTGTGGGTGGCCAACTCACAGGGAAGACAATGAAACTTCAGAGATGCCAGCATGCCCATCTGCGGTGTCTCCCGCACTAGCCTCGCGTGATACCAAAGACTGCTCTCCACAATGCCCCTGTTCAAAAGGAAAATACGAAACCCAGCAGGAAAAAAAAACCCTAGAGGCTATTAGCACCAGCTAGTATGTGACTAGGTGCCAGTTAGGGTCTCTTTAGAAAGAAAAGGATATATATGCCATATAAGGTTGTGAGTGTTGAAATAATTAGTACATAAAAAGTATGTAGAGTCTACCTAACCAATAACTTATATACATAAGTACATATGTTGCAATAAGAGTTATGAATATTGAATAGAAAGCTGCTTTGCAGTTCGTAGGATATAAATAAGGAAGAAACTCAAAGCACTGTGAAGCTCGCTGCCCTGCCCAGGGAGACAGAGGAAAGGTTTAAATGTGCTGTAGGACGTGGAGAACTCACGAAAGAATAAATTATATCCTTATATATTCTAAGTTGGGAATCGTGACCACAATTGTACCTCTAGCCCTCTCTCTCCTATAGCTGTCAACATTTACAGATGACACCTGAAGCTTTTGTACAAAGTGCCAATTTCAGAATAAATATCTTACCCCCAAAGTGCCAAATCCATTTGAATAGTATTTCTTGACATTACTAGAAAAGGGGGTTTCGAGGAACAGCCCCAGTTATATCCGTGCTCGCCGGTGCCTACTCCCGGGGCTACTGCCCTGGGCACTGTGCAGGCAAGGACACGTCACGCAGAACCCGTGGGAAGGGCAAAAGCAGTGCCATCGCAGACTGTCCCAGGTGAAACACAACAGAACACCATCTGGACACAAAAAGCCATTTCAACTGTCTTCGTTCTGCAATAATTAAAATAGGTTGACTGCACTGGTATATGGAAACTTTCGTCCAGTGAGCCAGAGCGAAACCTCCTGGATGAATATTTAAAACACGTAGAAAAATTCTTCTGTGAATAGTCAGTTCTGGGCAGCTCTGTACACAAAATATTTTCAATGTAAGTCAAAAAATAAAACAAAGCTAAACACTCAGCATTACTTCTCCCAGAAAACTCTTCTGGGTGGCTGTAGGACATGAAACCTTCTGGGGAAGTGTTTTACCGTAATATAGATGACTTCATGGCAAAAGAAAAGACCACAATGCATGAGAGATTTCATGGTTTCATTTAGCACGGGTGTCATTTCAACACGGGTCTCCCCACAGAAACATGCTGGGGGCCACGTTTGGCCACGTTGACAGAGCAGACAACAAGGACTCCAGCCAGGTTCCATTTTGGTTCAAAGGTTGCCATACCATGACCTTACCTTTTCCCAGGCCCCTTTCCGTCCACTAACAAAAGGTTTTGTAGAAAAAAATGGCTTCATACTAGCTCATTAGAAGAAAAAGAAAAAGGCCGAAACAAGCATCCTTAATGGCACAAATATTAAGTCGCTTTGAAAGTTGCCTTAGAGCGTTGTATCTCTTAATATAACTATACTGATATTTCTTATACATGTAGCCTGCCGCCACAACAGAAAGTTCAGAGATCCCAAAGAGCGTTATCACCTGAGCTAAAACCACAGCTGGCAAAGTTCAGGGACTTTAAAATCCGAACTGATGGTTGATCAAATATAACTTACAGAGGTGCCCCTTGATGGAGGAACCCCTTTACAGAGGTTCCAAGCAGAGACACACTTTTGGAGGAAACTGAAAGGGAGGAAGTCAGTTGGTCAGCATGTGGGCTCAAATTATGTAAGTAGCGCTGTGAACCATTATACCCCTGCTCACAGCGCTAGTTACATAAACCGGATAAAAGGGAAGAGTGAGGGAGTGGAGTGGCTCTCCCATTTCCCTTGGTTCAACTTCAAATCCCGTCCCTAACTCCTAAGCATCTGCAGACCACACTGGATTATCGTGCATGGTTTTATCTACTTTCCAGCTTTCAGTCTCTCTTTTTATCTCTGTGTCTCCTCCCTTTTCTCCCTCTCTCAATCCCTTTTCACAAATATTGTCTGAATTAACTTGTCTGGCGATTCCTGGTCAAGCTGTCTCAGATGCAGATGTTAATAAGGAAATCAGCTATAAATCGACGTTTGGGGAAGGGGGCATTTAAAACGATCGTGAGCATGAATTCTGAGGCAGTATGATTCCTCAAATAAAAAATTGCCCAGAAACTCCCCTGAACAGGCTATGTGGCAGTTCCCCCAAATCTTCACTCCAATGGCCCTTCTTCCAATGAAAGCAAGGAACTGTTTTCTTGCCAAGCCACAGCCTGGTGTGGCCTATGAGCATATGAAGAATAATCACATCAGAAGCACCAGTCCTATGCCTGCTTGGAGAGTGTTTCCAGACAGTGTCCCTCCCGGTCATTTAGGAGGCAGTGCAGCTGTGCCCTCGCTCTAGATATTTCTGAAACTCCTCCATCAGTCTTCTTACTGATTGCAGCATATCCACAGCATTAGTTTGAGCGAGGATGCGTTTTATTTTTGAAATTCATCTGAAGTCAGTTAGAGTTAAATTTAGTGATAGAAATTGGATAAACGTTATTTGAGGTTGAAACAAAATACGACTCTAAAGTTCCAGCCAGGATATGTTCTCCATCTTCTACTCCTCCCAGTGTCTAATACTCTACTTAGCATGTGTTCCAGAAATGCTAGTAGTAACTAAACGCTCATAGTTCTGGAGGCTGAAATGCTCCCAGCCTCCAGAACTAAGAGAAATAAATGTCTGCTGTTTATAAGCCCCCTGGTCTGTGATACTTTGTTATCAGCCTGAACAGACTAAGGCACAACAGTCTCTATTTAATCTCATTAAGGGCAAAATCCATGTTCCTGAAGTCCCGTACCCTGGAGGGGTCCCAAGGCAATTCCCCTGGGGGACTCTAGGACAGAGAGGGATGAGGGGGAGGTTGAGACTTCTAGGAAGGGACTGTGTCTGATACTGTCTGCAGATTTACTTTATTTCATTGATTGAAAGCAATGTTTCTTATTTTAATGCCTCTGAAATCAAGTTGGGCCTTACAATCCATGATTTAATTTAATTGGCATTTTTTTTTCTTCCTTAGTGCAAATAAAACAATGGGGAGACTTATAATCGATGGCATCTTAGCTTCTATAAACATGGTAATATATCTCATTCAAAGCTGCCATTAGCCCCCTCTGGAACCTCT
This sequence comes from Sturnira hondurensis, assembly GCF_014824575.4. Classification (NCBI taxonomy): domain Eukaryota; kingdom Metazoa; phylum Chordata; class Mammalia; order Chiroptera; family Phyllostomidae; genus Sturnira; species Sturnira hondurensis. Next base: position 102,928 of record NW_028073279.1, read on the forward strand.
TCATCCCTGTCTGAGTAACTGTTTTTCTTATCAGAGCCATATTCTGCCTCCTTCTGTTGCCGCAGAGATGGCCCTTTTGGAAATGTTCTTCCTAGAAGCTGTCAGTTCTGGATTACTTGGTAGCGGGGTAATTACTTGGTAGCCCTTGATAGGGCCTTGTTTAGGGGTGAAGTTTCTTGTAGTTAAGAGTTTATCTTTTTAAAAAATCATTTGAAATTCCTTTCCTTTCCAAACGACAGGAGGGACAGAATTCCTGAAGGTTAGCGCATCCCGCCTGTAACCTCTCTTCTGGATTACCTTCCCGGGAGGGGGAAGCCAGCCTGCCTCAGCTGGCACAGAGCCCTGTTCCCTTGACAACTGCCTCTCCAAATCTGATGCCAAGCGCCACCTGGTGTCCGCATCAAGAAGGCACAACAAATAGGCAGCCGGCTGAAGGAAGGTCAGAGGATCTGCAAAAACTGGAATGCAATGAATAGAACCAGGAAGTGGGCTGTGACCAGATGCAGGATTGTAATACCTGTATTTGTTTCACTACATGGAATATGGAGGCCAGTATATAAATCAACAATGTAGCATAAAAATCTTGATATTTTAAAAAAATGGTTACTGTGGATAGGGCATCAAATAACAATCAGATTTCCTTGGTTTTAATTCTGGTTTGCCACTAATAGGTAGATTGTCTGCTATGCAGCAGGTACTTTATTAGGTACTAGAGCCTAGCACTGTGTTAAATGCTCTAAATAGGTTATTTCATTCTAAACTTACCCATGAAGTAGACATTTAAATTTCATTCGGAAACGAAGCTCAAGGATGTTAAATATCTTGCCCAAACTCACAGAGCTGACAAGTGGTGTTGGGGTGCAGCACTGAAATACAAAATTTTACTTGGTATCACGCCTGCTACACAGTGGACACTCCGTATTTGTTTAATGAAGAAAAGTCCGTATCTGCGTGACCCTGGCCAGCTTCGACACTCATAAGTAATTACTACACACCCATGCTTAGCCCATGCTTAGGCTGTCTGCCTCTCCTTCCCATTACCTGTGCAGGGCAGCATCCTCTGAGGTAGAACTCAGAAGGTCTGACACCGCATCTTCCTCTTAGTCCAGGGGAGTGAGAGCAGACAAGTAGGGAGGAAAAGGAAGCCTTATCGGTGGTCGGAACAGGGGCTAACATCCTTGTTAGTGGCAAGGAAAGTGTTTGCTCACAGGCAGACTCTCCTGAAGTTGTTATAAAAGTTTGCTACCAATCTTCTTTTAGTGATCTCCTGGCCTCACTGAAAATCAAATGATTTCCCGGTAAAAAGCCAGGGCTCCCAGAGCTCTTCCCACCCCCCGTGGCTGTCTGAACTCTCCATCTTCGTGCAAATGCCAAGAATTGCATCACATCACTGCAGCAGCAGCCTCTCCGTTCCGTTCCCGCAGCCTCCCAGCCATCAATCTCCCCAGCACGGCTCACAGAAGGGGCCCGAGCCAGAGATGAATCACAAACATAAGGAAAGAAAAATGTATAAACATATGGAGGGAAAAAAGCTCTCCTGGAAAGTGGCAGAATTTATTTTCACTCTCCAGGAGCTGTCCTCCAGACTTGCAAGCCTGCACCAGCTTGAAAAAGCATCTGGAAGTTCAGAATTACTTTCATCTGGCAAATTCATGAACTATGACTAATATTTTGTATCTATCTCCCTAAGACTTTCAAGAGCACTACAGGAAGAGCTCTTTCTGTCTTTTTTTCTCTCTTTTTTTTTAACATCATCACTGTTAAGAGGTTTAGGATTAGTGTAGGCAGACTCATGAAGAAAAAATAATAATATGTTGAATCCCAGGAAAGCTTTGGAGTAAATGAGATCATGTCTGTGAAAATTATGTGTGACCTGAAAGTCCTGTGCATGTGTCAATGTTCAGTTAGGAAAACAGAGTTCTGTGTTATGGGAATAAAGGATTTAGTGGACGAATTAGGCTTTACCTGAAATAGGGGAGGAATGGGGGAAGTGAAGATCTGGAAGAGAGGATAAGAGAATCAGAGAAGAGAGTCACGAACCAAGGCACCTAAAGCTCCAGCACAGATGGACAAGTTACTGCCCCTCTCTTGGCCTTGGTCTCCTCACCTGCAACGGTAGGGAACTGAGTCTCTGGAACCAGCTCTACCATTTACTAGCTGAGCAGCCCTGGACAAGTTAGTTCACTTCTCTGGATTTCATGTTATTTCTAGAATAAGGATAAACATGACACCTGATAGGGTTGCTATGAGGATTAAATAGGACTACACTCAGAACAGTTCCTGGAATGTGTGGTCATTCAGTGAATGCAGGAATCTTTACCAACAGAGGAAGTTGGTGACGACTCCATGGGAGGTAGACCCCACAGCTAGGTCATCACCTGGAACATACTAAGTGCTCAGTACACACTAAAGGTGCACTACAGTGATTTAGGATTTTGAGTTAGAGATGTTTTAGGAAAAATATGGGGGAAAAGATATGGGTTGAGAATGCCAGGACACATCATGGACAAGTAGTATGGCTAGAGGGTAGGTTTTCAGGGGGACACTGATGGAGACTCCGACTGGAGAGACACGTCAAGTCTCTCTTGAGAGAGAGAAACATCTGACTTAACACTAAAGAGGCGCAGTATGTCCTTGGTTTTTCAAACTTAGCTGACATAGCTATTGTAGACTAGCATGGGATGGGTGCAGTAGGCAATCATTCCTACAGGGAGAAAATCTAATGAGAAAGTTCTTGCAGTAAACTAAGCCAAGCAGTAGCGAGGACCTGGATTATAACAGTTGAGACAGAAGCGAAGAGGTGGAGTGACGATACGCCACGTGGCAGAAGTAATAGACCGCTGAAACTATTGGATGCTGGACATGGTGAGAAAAAGGGGCCAAAGATAATTTTTAGGTTAAATAAGTCAGAAAACAGGTCGGGCCCAGAAAAAAAGAAAAACCCAAAGAAGGTGGGGCTTAGGCGTGTACAAGTGAACTGCTCAGACGGTCAGGTGTGGTCTGGAGCACAGGGGAAATGTCAGGGCTGGAGGTGAAGGTCTCAGGTCAGTCTGGAGAGAAACACAGGAGTAGGAGGCAGACTACCTCATGGCCAGTCTCACTTTGCAACGTGCAGGAAAAATTAAGAAACAAAAATTTAAAAAAAATCCTAACTATAGTACTAGCAAATCTTATTTAACAAGATTTGAGTGCAAAAAATATAAACAAATATAGACAGAACATCTTGATCAATTAAGATTTATTCAAGACAATCTATGCACTCCAATGTTCATAGCAGCACAATTTACAATAGCCCAGAGTTGGAAGCAACCTAGATGCCCATCAGTAAGTGAATGGATCAAAAAACTATGGTACATTTACACAACAGAATTCTATGCAGTAGAAAGAAAGAAGGAGCTACTACCCTTTGCAACAGCATGGATGGAACTGGAAAGCATTATGATGAGTGAAATAAGCCAGGTGGTGAAAGACAAATACCATATGACCTCATCTTTAACAGAAACCTAAACAACAAAGCAACCAAGCAAGCAAAATATGACCAAAGACACTGAAATTCAGAACAGGCTGACAGGGACCAGAGGGGAGAGGGGAGAGAATTTCAGGGGAAAAGGGGAAGGATTCACAGAAACTAGAATAAAGGACACATGGAGAACAACTAAGGGGGGTGGAAATGGGAGGGAGGTGGGGAGCACGGTGGGAGGGGTTTGGGATGGGAGTGGCGGACAGAAAACTGTACTTGAACAAGAATTAAATTTTTAAGAAAATGTATATACATAACACATAGATACAGACAACAGTATGGTGACAACAGTATGTCTGGCTATCAAGCCAGAGGGAAAGGTGGGTGGGAACCAGGTGAAGGTGGGCAAAGCTGGGGTCTGGGGCAATGATGGAAAGAAGCTTTGCTTGAGGTGAAGGATGCAGGGTGCAGGGTGCAGAGAATGTTTTATTGAGCTGTGTACTTGAAACCTCTATGGTTTTGAGAACCAGTGTCACTCCAATAAATTTAATTAAAAAAACAAACAACAACAAAAAAAGATTTATTCAAGGCATTGAAGGATGGTTTAACAATAGAAAGCCTATTAGTGTAACTTACCATATTACCAAATAAAATGAGAAAAGACAAATGGCCTTTTCAATAAATGCACAAAAGAGACGTTTGATAGAATTCAATATTCACTCATTTTTTAAAAAAAAGACTCTTAACAAACTAGAAATCAAAGAGAAATTTCTTAGCATTGACTGATAAAGAATATCCACCAAACTCTAATGCAAACATTGTATTCACTGGCATATCTTTAAAAGTATTTCTTTTAAAATCAGAAACTGGACAAAAATACCACTTACTGTTCAATATTTCACTACAGGTATAAGACAGTATAACAAGACAAGAAAGGAAAAAATGACTGTATAGTAATAAATAAAACACATTATTTTTAGACAACATGTCCTATAGCAAAATTATTTAAAATTAACAAATCATCAATAATTGTAGAACTAAACTAAAATGGAGTTACTTCTGTCAGGGACAAAATGGAGCCAGTCAACACAAGCACATAAAGAAAAATGAAGCTTAACCTCACCTAACAGGAATTTACAACTCTTCCTAGAGACCAGCAAAGAACACCAGCAAATCCCAAATGCCAAGTCTATTCATACCACCTCTAGACTTTCTTATTCCCCTGACTCAGCTACCCTGATCCAAATAAGAAAAAGACCACTAGGCAACCAATCAGCTGAACAAGCCAAATAACTTTTGTATCTATCCCATAAAAACTCTTAGTTTGATAGCACGAAAAGAACTAGAGAATATTATGCTAAGTGAAATAAGCCAGGAGGGAAAAACAAATACCATATGATCTCAACTATAAGTGGAACCTAATCAACAAAACAAACAAGTGAACAAAAGAGAACCAAAGACATGGAAATAAAGAACTGACAGTGACCAAAGGGGAGGGGGAGAGGAGATAACAGGGGAAAGAAGGGGAAGGGACTAGTCAGGGAACATGTATGAATGACCCACAGACGTGGACAATGGGGGCGAGGATTGAACGTGGTAGAGGAGGGGTGGGCAGGGCAGGGGAAAGCAATGGGAGAAAAATGGGGATCACTGTCATTGAACAACAATAATTTTTTTAAAAATCAGTCTGTGAGCAACTTGAACTCACTGATCCATAGCCTTGCATTTCCTGACTTCATGTTGCAGCGCTTATGATAAACTCTTCTTTCTGCTTTGTTTCTTTCAGTTATGCAGTATGACTTTTTACATAATTGATAATAAATTTTCCTGCAGATTTGAAGAATGTAAGATAAATATATACAAATCAGTTGCATTTCTTTTACTTATTTATTAAGTTTATTGGGGTGACATTGGTTAATAAGATTGTATTGGTTTCAAGTGTACATTTCTATGACACAGCATCTGCATACTGCATTGCGTATCCACCACCCACAGTCATGTCTCCTTCTGTCACCATATATTTGGTCCCCTTTACTATCCCCACACCCCCCTTCCCTCTGGGAACCACCTTACTGTTGTCTGTGTCTATGAGTTTTTGTTTGTTTTCTTGCTTGTTCATGTGTTGCTTTCAATTTTATGTCCCACATGAGTGAAATCATATGGTTCTTAACTTTTTCTGTCTCACTTATTTCGCTTAGCACGGTATTCTTAAGCTCCGTCCATATTGTCACAAATGGCAGTGTTTCATCTTTTCCTATGGCTGGCTGAGCAGTGCTTTGTTGTATGTAGGTATCACATTCAATTGTATTTCTAAATGCCATAAACAGATAAATGTATTTTTAAAAAGATGCCACATATAATAGCAGCAAAAATACAGGGAAGGGCAAAAGTAAGTTTACAGTTGTTCACATGGAAAATAACACAATAATTAATTAATAATACAAGAATAAACTGTTTCATGTACTCACAACTGTAAATCTATGTTTGCCCCACCCTGTATATGATTATATCATCTATATCACATGCATATCATATCATAATATTTACTATGATACATATTTATTTATAAATAAATTTGAACTAAAGATGGAGGAATTATTTTTAAATATTAAAAGATAACAGCAATATTCCAAGAGAGATAAACAATGTCTATACATAAATGACTCAACATAAAAGTGTCAATTTTCCTGAAATTAATTAATTCAATGTTATTTCAACTACGAATCCAGAAGTTTTCATAAATTTCACAGTATGATTTTAAAATGTATAAAAGAGAACAAAAGACCAAAAGTGGATGTGAAAATTTTGAAGAAAAAAAATAAGATTGAGGGATTTGTCCTATCTAATACCAACATTTATTACCCATCTGTAGTAATTAAGACACTATGATGTTGACGAGAGATAAACAAAAGATCAATGGAACAAAACGGAGATGCCAGCAACCGACCCGTGCACAGGTCGAAACCTAATATAGGACATGTGCAGCACAGGTTAGTAGATAAGAATAAACTATTAGAAAATATATTATGCTAGAACAACTGAATTTTCCATATGAAGAAAAAGAACCTACCTACCTCATACTATAAACAACAATAAATTCTAGGTGGTTAAAAACTTAAATTTGAAAAGGGAAACAAAGAATTTGAATATACTGACCACAGGTATTTGTGAGTCTCACACAAAACATAAAAATCACATGCTGTGAAGGAAAATATTAGTAAACTCAAATGTATTAAAAATCACAATTCTAGTTAATTACATACCATAAAAATGACTAGGGAAATATATCTATAAAGAATATAACTTAAAAATGTGGTACTCATAACATCATACTATTAAAAGACATACAAATTGATAAGGAAAAAGGCAACTCAAAAAACTGAGTAAATAATATGAACAGGCAAGTCTTAGAAAAGGATATCATGGCCAAGAATACATTTTATGACAAAAGCAGCTCAAATATAAACAGATATGTTGAGCAACTGGAGCATGAATCCATTCTGGGTGGATCTGTGAGTCAGCAAGACCCCTTGAGAAAACTGCTACTGTTTCCGGTGGACTTGAATGTGAGCTCATTGTTTCATGTAGTAATCTCACTCCTGGTGTAGACCTCAAAAAACAAGTAAGGCATTGCTTCCTGGGGTCATTTGGAAATTTTTCAACTGTCACCTGACTCCAAATTACAAAATATACATCCAGTCATAAGGATATGAGAAAATTAGCAATTTCATCTTGAAAAACATGAATGCAATGAGTTATACGCACTTATTTATACAAAAGGGTAACATTTCTTTTTGTCTTTGTAATCTCCTAGCAGATTGTTTACGATGCACTCATATTCTTGTTTAATGTTTATTCAATAATGAAACTATCTTTCTGTTAAAAAACCAGCTCAAACTCACTAGTATTCATAGAAATGCAAATTAAAATCGTAACATACCATTACATGTCCATCAAAAAAATAAAAAAACAAATTCAACAACTGCAAATGTGATGAGGGTATAGAGCAGCTGCAACTTTTATTACACTGCTGGTGCAACTATAAACAGATACATCCACTTTGGAAAACAGTTTAGCATTGACTAGTAAACTTGAAGAAGCACATACCCTACACTTCAGCAATCCCCTCCTTAGTTTTGCATACATACCCAGAAGAAACTCTGGCATGTGCACCAGAATACATATATCCAAATGTTCCTAGTGATACTGTTTTTAACTGCCAAATGTGTATCAAGAGGAAAATAGGCAAACTTCAGCTTCCTGCAAAAATATGAATGAATCTCCCAAACATAATGGTGTAGTAAAGAATTAAGCTTACCCAAATTGATGCCTGGCCTTTGCCTTTGGCCAGTGCGAGTTGAACTCTAGGCCCTTGGAATGTCACACCTGATAGTTCTTTGTCTGGGGAGCCTTGGTCCCCAGACAATCTAACAGTGTGACTTATGGTGTGGGTTTTGGACTACTCAGTATTCACTTTACCTCTGGAGGGGCTGCAGACTAGAGGTCAGTCCCATGGACAGTCAAAGAGAGAGTCCCAGGAAATACTCTGGACATCAAGGCTTGGGCAAGCTTTCCATGTTGGCAAAGTTCCATACATGTTATGCCACACTGTTGCCAGGAAAGTAACACAGGCCGTGACTCCAGGAGAAGATGACTGGAACCTCCATGTGTGGTCATTTCCTAAACTCTGCTGTATACATTCTTCCCTTGGCTGATTTTAATCAGTATTCTTTCCCTATAATATCCATACATGTGAGTATAAGAAGTTTCAGTGAGCTTGGTGAATCTTTTAGTGAATGATCAAACGTGAGGGTAGTTTGGGGAACCCCCTCAACTTGTAATTGGTGTCAGAGGGGAGAGTGGTCTTGTGGACTGTACCCCTCTCCCCAGTGTTACAATGATGTTCAGGGAAAGAAGTTAAGTTACATACATATATTCAATATAATACCATTTATCTAAAAAGCCCCCAAGCAGGAAAAACAACAAAGACCCTGCGTCTCCTCGTGCAGGTTGTGCATGGCACAGTTTTAGAGAGCACTTCCCCATCATAGCCTCGGTCAGCAGCATTTCCCTGGACTCACACGAGTACTTGCTGCTCGAGTGAACGAGAGATATCATAGACATTTTTAGTGACAACATGAAACACTCATGAAGATGGTAACTCCCAATGACTGGTATCTCTCTGGTGGGAAAGGAGGAGAATAATCAAGAAGGCAGCCCTGGCTGACATAGCTCAGTGGATTGAGCATGGGCCTGCGAATCAGACGATCGTGGTTCAATTCCCAGTCAGGGCATGTGCCTGGTTTGCAGGCTAGTTCCTGGCAGGGGCCAGTTCCCAGCAGGGGATGCAGGAGAAGCAAACATACATTGATGTTTCTCTTCCTCTCTCCTTCCCTTCCCCTCTAAAGATTATTAAATTTTTTAAAAAAGAAGGCATACACAGGGGATTTCAGCTATAGCTGTACTATTTTATTTCTTAGGCCAGGTGGAGTTTATTTGTATTATTTACATATATTATTCTCTCTATATTTTCATATATATATAACATTTTATTTAAAAAACATGTGTTTAAGGCACAAAAGGAAAAAATAATCTGATATGGAGGAGGTCAGAGATAGAAATACAAGGAGAAAACAATCAGAGTACAACATCAGTGAAATCAAAAGAAGAGTTTGAAATAGGACACAACAGTGCTACAAAGAGCTGGGAATCAAAAGAAATGATTTGTGGAAATGGCAATTAGATCATTTCCATCTTTCAAAGAGCAGTTTCCACAGAGCAGTGAGGGTGAAATCTGACTGCAAGAGGTCAAGGAGAGAGTGGGGAGTGATGAAATGGAAACGATGAATGTTGATGCCACTGGAAGTTCAAAGTAAAAGAAAGGAGGTAGGCCGGGAACTGTTGATGCACAGAATATCATGGTTAAAGCCAGGAGTCTGTTACAGACAGAAGATCTGTGTCCCTCCAAATTCACATGCTGAGATCGCAGGACCCAGTGTGACGGTGTTAGGAGGCTGGGGCCTTTGGGAGATGACTAGGTCACAGAGGTGGAGCCTTCGTGAGTAGGGTTAGTGCCCTTGTAAAAGAGACCCCACAGAGCTCCTCCAGCCCCTTGCACCATGTTGAGGACCCAGGAAGGGGGTCTGCCTGGACACCCAATCTGCCGACACCTGATCTGGGACTTCCAGGCCTCCAGAACTATGAAAAATAAACTTCTGTCTTTTATATGCCACCCAGTCTGTGGTATTCTGTAGCTGAATGGACTAAGACAGTCTTTTTGTTGTTGTTTTGCTTTGTTCATAAGAAGCTGGTGGTATAGGGGGAAGAAATTAAAGACTGGAAATAAAAAATGTAATGACACTGACAGTCTCCGGGAATATTTACTTTTCTCAATTCTGAGAAGACTAGGTTATAGTAGTTACCAGTGATTTAAATAGTGTCCTTATCAAGATCCTAAGTTACAAAAAAATTCATTTTTAAGTTTAGAAATTTGAAGGCATTTTTCTGTCTGACCCAAGTTAACAAAAGATGATCCGTTTCCAAGCAAATCTCTTTAATTCAGACTAAAATGCTGTGAATCTCCCTTACTCCCTCTAGATACGACCTTATTCTGACCACCTGACAAAGTAGTAATAAGACAAAATTAGACAAAAATAGATTTAAAAATCTTTATTTGGAATTCTGATGCTAGAGTAAAAACAGGGATAAAGGGGTAGAGATGATTAGGTTGGCATTTTTATTGAGAATCTTCTCTTTATATTTTTTAATCTTTTTTTCAGACTTTATTTATTTATATTTAGAGGGGAAGGGAAGGAGAGTAAGAGAGAAACATCAATGCATGGTTGCCTCTCATGTGTCCCCTGCCGGGAACTGGCCTGCAACCCAGGCATGTACCCTGGCTGGGAATTGAACCGCGATCCTTTGGTCTGCAGGCCTGGAGAATCTTCTGAAGGGGCCTCAAGTTGCTCCTCAAGGCTGTCAAATATGATCACCATTGGCTCTTTCTTTTGAGGCCAGGACTGGGCTAAATCCTACACATATTAAGGTATCCCTCCAAGTTTAAGTGTGTGCCCACTGTTGTTCACAGAACCTGAGCACCTGCTGTGGAAAAAATGTTTCACCCCTGTCCTCAGCAGTAGCAAGTCTAGGCATGGAGTGGGACTGGGGAGGAGGCAGTGAGGGGAAGGGCAAGGTCCCTTGCAGGGAGTTTCTCCTTTGGGAAGGAGTCTGGCTCGACATGAAGTGAAGTAGTAAGGTGGGAGGGTGTGAATACAGCAAGGCTGTGGCCAGTCCACTGCTCAAGTGGGGAGGCTGTTGGTGCATGAATAAGACACATGTACACATGCATGAATGCACACACTCAGAACAACCACATCACAGAGGACAGAAGCACTCTCCTCTTACTGCACTGAAGCTTGAGCATAGCCGGGGCCAGGACAGAAGACCTGAACTGCCCTCCGTGCCAGTGCTGGTGCAGCTCTCAGAGAGACAGTGCCCCACAAAGGTACAGCAGTCACCTGGAAGTGGCACCATCATCAAGGCCAGCAGCAAGCGCAACTATCCAACATCATGAATTGCACAGGTTCCCACCTAATACGTGAATTCAAACTTACTCGCTCATAGAAGGCATGAAGTTGTGCAGGAGAAAGAGGACAGCAAGCCAGCTATGGAGTGTGATGACACCATGGGATAGCTACTAGAACGGGCTGATTTGACCCATCTGTACCACCCCAAAGCTGGTCTAGAATGGTACCTGATCACGTATATTACCAGATTTTAAACTTAAATTGTCCCTGTGCTTACATCACTTACATAAATGTTGTATTGTCTTCGTCATTAAAAGTCAACAATTAGTATTCTGGATTGGGATGGACAAAACACTGTCTGGAACAAATGTATATGTTTATTCCAACCAAATGTTTTTTGTTTATTATCTGTATCATTCCCCTGTAGCGTCCAAGTCCAAACCCGTGTCCTCTCAAAAACCACGGGCAGAGTTTGCCAAACATGGAAAACAGGACAGATGTTGGAAAACCCCTGGGCCTGGGTGTGAGCAGTGGTCTTTCCAGTTCTACTTTCTTTTGTTCCAGGTTCTTAGAATCCATCCTTTCACTCATCTCCTGAACTCTCAGGAGATGTTATTGTTGTTTTTTTATTTTTTTATATTAAATGAATTTTTTCAGCTCCTTGAGTCTGCTTTTTCTTTATTTATTTTTATTTTAAAATGTATTTTAATTGTTGTTCCAGTACAGTTTTCTCTCTTTTACTCCCATCCCAGTCCATCACCCCCAGCCCTATCCACCTCTCTTCCATTTCCATTCCCCCCTAGTTTTGGTCTATGTGTTTTTTATACTTGTTCCTATAAACCCTCCCCCTTTTCCCCTGAAATTCCCTCTCCTCTCCCCTCTGGTCACTGTCAGCCTGTTCTCTATTTCAGTGTCTTTGGTTATATTTTGCTTGATTGTTTGTTTTGTTGTTTAGGTTCCTGTTAAAGTGAGGTCTTTCACCTCTGGCTTATTTCACTCAGCTTAATGCTTTCCAATTCCATCCATGCTCTTGCAAATGGTAGGAGCTCCTTCTTTCTTTCTGCTACATAGAATTCCATTGTGTAAATATACCATAGTTTTTTAATCCATTCATTTACTGATGGGCACCTAGGTTGCTTCCAGCACTTGGCTATTGTAAACTGTGCTGCTATGAACATTGGGGTGCATAGGTTCTCTTGGACTGGTGCTTCAGGGTTCTTAGGATATACTGCTTGTCTTTAGAGGGGAAGGAGAGAGGGAGAGAAACATCAATGTATGGTTGCTTTTTGTGTGTCCCCTGCTGGTAGTTAGCCTGCAAGGAACCGGCCTGCAACCCAGGCATGTGCCCTGGCTGGGAATCGAACCGCGATCGCCTGGTTCGCAGGCCCGCGCTCAATCCACTGAGCTACACCAGCCAGGGCAGGATATACTCCTAATAGTGGAATTGCTGGGTCAAAAAGCATGTCCATTTTTAGTTTTCTGAGAAAATTCCATACTGTTTTCCATAGTGGTTGTACCAGTCTACAATCCCAACAGTGAACTAGGGTCCCCTTTTCTCCACAACCTCTCCAGCACTTGTTATTTGTTGCTTTGTTTATGATGGCCATTCTGACTGGTGTAAAGTGGTATCTCATTGTGGTTTTAATTTGCATCTCTCTGATAGGAAGCGATATTGAGCATCATTTCATGTGTCTCTGGATCCTCTGCATGCCCCCTTGGAGAAGTGTCTCTTCAAGTCCTTTGCCCACTTTTTAATTGGGTTGCTTGCCTTCTTATAGTGGAGTTGTGTAAATTCTTTGTATATTTTGGAGATTAAACCCTTGTCTGAAGTATCGTTGGCAAATATGTTTTCCCATACAGTTGGTCCTCTTTTTATTTTAATATTATTTTTTAGCCATGCAGAAGCTTTTTATTTTGATGAGATCCCATTTGTTTATTCTTTCCTTTATGTCCCTTGTTCTAGGGGACATATCAGTAAAAATGTTGCTGTGTGAAATAGCTGAGATTTTCCTGCCTATGTTCTCCTCTAGGGTTTTAATGGTGTCATGGCTTATATTTAAGTCTTTTATCCACCTTGAATTTATTTTGGTGTATGGTGTAAGTTGGTGCTTGAGTTTTATTTTTTTGCATGTAGCTGTCCAGTTCTCCCAACACCATTTGTTGAAGAGGCTTTCTTTACTTCATTTTATGTTGCTGCCCCATTTGTTGAATATTAATTGGCCGTAGAAACTTGGGTTTATTTCTGGGCTCTCTGTTCTTTTCCATTAGTCTATATGCCTGTTTTTATGTTAGTACCAGGCCGTTTTGATTACAGTGGTCTTGTAATACAGTTTGGTATCAGGTATTGTGATCCCTCCCACTTTGCTCTTCTTTTTCAAAATTGCAGCAGCTATTCAGGGTTGTTTATGGTTCCATATAAATTTTGAAGTGTTTGTTCTATGTCTGTGAAATATGCCATTGGTACTTTAATAGGTATTGCATTGAATTTGTAAATTGCTTTGGGTAGTATGGACATTTTGATGATGTTAATTCTTCCAATCCATGAACATGGTATATGTTTCCATTTGTCTGTGTCTTCCTTGATTGTGTCTTCCTTGATTTGTGTCTGTGTCTTTCCATTTGTTTGTGTCTTTCTTCAGTGTTGTGTAGTTTTCTGCATACAGGTCTTTTACCTCCTTGGTTAGGTTTATTCCTAGGTACTTTATTTTTCTTGTTGCTGTATCAAGTGGGATTTTTTTCTTGATTTCTGCTTCTGCTGTTTCATTGTTGGTATACAAAAATGCCTCTGATTTCTGGATATTGAGTTTGTATCCTGCTGTTTTGCCAAATTCATTTATTAGGTCAAGCAGTTTTTTGGCTGAGACTATAGGATTTTCTATGTACACTATCATGTCTGCAAACAGTGACAGTTTTGTTTCCTCCTTTCCGATTTGGATGCCTTTTATTTCCTTTTCTTGTCTGATCACTGTGGCTAAAACTTCCAATACTATATTGAATAGAAGTGGTGAAAGTAGACAACCTTGTCTTATTCCTGATCTTAGTGGAAAAGCTTTTAGTTTTTGCCCATTGAGTATGATGTTGGCTGTAAATCTCTCATATATGGCCTTTATTATATTGAGGAATGCTTCCTCTATTCCCACTTTGCTGAGTGTTTTGATCATAAATGGGTGTTGTACCTTATCAAAAGCTTTTTCCACACCTATTGATATGATCATGTGATTTTTGTCTTTGCTTTTGCTTATGCGATGTATTACATTTACTGATTTCCGAATACTAAACTATCCTTGTATCCCTGGGATGAATCCCACTTGGTCAAGGTGTATGATCTTTTTAATGCATTGTTGGATGTGGTTTGCCAATATTTTGTTGAGGATTTTAGCATCTATGTTCCAATACTATACACCTTCCAATATCAGCGATATTGGCCTGAAGTTTTCTTTCTTTGTTGTGCCTTTATCTGGTTTTGGGATTAAGATGATGCTGGCTTCATAAAAAGAGTTTGGGAGTCTTCCATCATTTTGGATTTTTTGGAATAGTCTCTGAAGTATAGAGGTTAGCTCTTCCTTAAATGCTTTGTAGAATTCTTCTGTGAAACCATCTGGCCCAGAGCTTTTGTGTGTCGGGAGTTTTTTTATTACTGCTTCAATTTCATTTGCTGTTATTGGTCTGTTCAGGTTTTCTGTTTCTTCATTCAGTTTTGGAAGATTATATTTTTCTAGAAATTCATCCATTTCACCTAGGTTTTCAAATTTCTTGGCATACACTTCTTCATAGTAGTTTCTTACAATGGTTTGTATTTCTGTGGTGTCAGTTGTAATCTCTCCTCTTTCATTTCTGATTGTGTTTATTTGGGTCCTCTCTCTTCTTTTCTTGATGAGCCTGCTTAAAGGCTTGTCAATTTTGTCTATCTTTTCAAAAAACCATCTCCTGGATTCATTGATCCTTAGAATTGTGCTTCTCATCTCTATGTCATTTAATTCTGCTCTGATCTTGGTTATTTCCTTCCTTCTACTTGCTCTTGTCTGTCTTTGTTGCTGTTCCTTGAGTTCTAGGTGTAGGGTTAGGTTGTTTGTTTGAAACGTTTCTATCTTTTTTTAGGTAGGCCTGTATCACTATGAACTTCGCTCTCAGGACTGCCTTCACTGTGTCCAATAAGTTTTGGGTTGTGAGTTCATTTTCATTTGTTTCCAGAAACTTTTTGATTTCTTCCCTAATTTCATTCTTGACCCATTCATTGTTTAATAGCACGCTATTCAATCTCCATGAGTTTGAGTGTTTCAGGTTTTTTCCTTTGGGGTTGGTTTCCAGTTTCAGTCTCTTGTGGTTGGAGAAAATGCTTGGTATCATTTCAATTTTCTTGAATTTGTTGAGGCTTGTTTTGTGTCTTATCTTGCAGTTTATCTTTGAAAATGTCCCATGTGCATTTGAAAAGAATGTGTATTTAGCTTCTTTGGGGTGGAGGGCTCTATATATATCAGTTAAGTTCATTTCACCTAAAACATTGTTCAATGCCACAATATGTTTGTTGATATTTTGTTTGTAAGATCTGTCAATTTTTGACATTGGGGTGTTAAAATCCCCTACTATAATTGTGTTGCTGTCAATGTCTTCCTTGAAGTTCTCTAAGATTTTCTTTATGTATTAGGTGCTGCTATGTTGGGTGTATATATATTTACAACATTTATGGCAGACACTGCTTCTTCAGCAGCTGACTCTCACTGTCCCATTTCTGACCACAGGTCTTCACTGATGACGCTCACTCGAGGGTGCCGCTGACTCACCCATTCCACAGCAATTCTCCTTCAGCAGCTGCTGCCTGGCTGTCTTCTCCCTTGGTATGCACAATCCCATGGCCATGCTCCAGACTAGCTCATCCATAAAACTCATACCAATAAGTTATAATATCTATGCTGTCCCCGAGACTACTTCTGACCATTTTCCTTCATGCCCTTTAAAGAGGAATCCCAAGGGGCCCCCTGGAATTATACAAATCAAATGTCAAACTCTTATGCTGATAGGGTACAACAGATAACATAAATACTTGAAGCAAATGGGTAAGAAGGGGCTAGGACATGGTGGGGCGTGAAGCAAACTGGAGAGCATATGCCCCATCTCAGCACAGTACAGCCAGAACACAGCTGGAACCAAATGTTGCCATGTGGAAATAAACCAGGGCCGGCTCACTCCAAATTCTTTGACTTTTTCAGAAATCTGCCAATTTTTAATATGCTAGCAACCAATTTAACATTAAAATATATATACTGTAAGAACTAACACTACAAGAAGCAAAAGGAATACATGTCCCCCTTTTGTGATGTGTGACATGTTGGTTCTAATAAAGGTGTCAACAGGGCATTAACTTGTGAATCTGTGGAGTGGCAGCAGTCAGAGAATGACCATGACCATGGACCACATCACGATTCTGCAATCCCCACCATATTATGATGAGCGGCACAGGGGAAAGAATCCTAGATGGAAGCTACATGATATTATTTGCTTCTTTCCTCCTCCTAGTTAGGTAGAAAAGGAAATAGAATAGGATCGATCATGTATTTTAGGGGCATCTCAAGTAACTATGTAAATATGAGTTGAATTCTGGTTTCAAACTAACAGCACTAGAGAAATTAAATTTGAGTCTCTGGACCTAGGGATGTCTCATGGATCTGAAAACCCTTTTTGGGGGGGGGGGGAAGGCTCAAAGTGAAGACATTATGAGCTACTACCTAGCCTTTGATTTTCTAGCAATTAAGGTACTTAATTGTGACAGGAGCAATTATGCTTCACTTCTTACATGGACAAGTGACGATCTGCCTTTCCTAAATTATTCCTATCAGCTTTATACCTCCCAGGCAGTGTGTTTAGGCTCAGGTTATATGAATAAACTTGCTAAAACTCTAATCCTCTGAGCCCCAGCTAGAGCCCCTGAGCCTGTCACCTCTCACCACAAGCAGCCCAATCTGTTTATACTAATGCAATATGAAACTATTTTATTGATATGCCACAATGAATTAAATATTAGAAAACAGGGATAACACATCTATCTGCAGGGATTTTATGGATGGGTTTGCCTTGGAGGTGGCCTTCATCTTTGCCGTCCGTGGACGTGCTGCTTCGACTTCCCCCTCCAGGACTGGAGGAGCACTTCTTTCCCCAGCTGCTGGAGTGTTGGCAGCTGAGAGCTCTCAATGGAGCTCGCCCTCTGCTGAAGGAACCACCCGACTCAAGGTCACTGCCTCCTTTGAGGAGAGCCTGCAAGCAATGTCTGCTCAGTGAAGGGGGATGGGAATGAAGTCCTTGCTCCCTCTCCCCAATTCTAAGCAAGTTGGAAAGGTCAACCGAGAGCTCCTTTAAGTTCAACAGAGGCCTCTGTTTCAATGCATTGCAGTTCAATTTCCCTTTGTTACCGATCCTGCCGCTTTCTGTTCCTACAGCTGCTGATCCCAGGAGGTCACTCACTCAATAAGCCTCCCGCAGGCAAAACCCCATTTCAGAGTTGGCCTCCCAGAGCTGACCTCTGACAGCCTCTGATCTAATCTCTCTTTCACATAAAACTCATCTCCTCTGGAAACATATAGAAACATAACTAAGCATAGCCTTACTATCTTAGATGAATCTCATTTCAACGTCCATTTCTCACAGGTTATTAAGGACTCAATTCCTTTCCTTTTTTCTCCTGTAAGTCATGAGGTTTGTCTGTTCTCATTATACTGGTCTTCTTCAGTGAGGTTGAGAAAATGAGTATTACACAGCAGGGAAGAGAAGTAAATCCACAAGAAGTAAAGTAAAACTTCCTACTTAACATCCTCCCTCCATCTCAGGCCAACCACAAACTCAGATGTTGCCATCTAGGGGTGGACTCAGGATTGGATTGTCCATGCTATTACCCTCAATTAGGTAATAATTATGATAATCATAATAATTGTTACTGCCGTAAGTCAAATACTTGTGTGTCATAAGCTCCATACTAAATTTTTAATAGATTATCTTTAACTTTCCTAATAAACATAGTAAGGAAAGCACTTTCAACCTTTTCTGCAGGCAAAGTGAGGAAAGTTCAGTTGCCCAAGGCCACATCATTCTGGAGCTAAGAATACATGCAGAGCCCTTCTGCTTTCAAAGACTAATCGTGTTCCTCCACACCAACACTCCCAGCCTTCTATTCCTCCCAGCTCCCCAGCACAGAGTTCACTTTGGAGGGAAAACTCCAAGATGGCAAAGGTGTTTGCTCCCTGTCATGTGCCCACACAGTGGCTGGCATATAGCAAATGTCCATTTAGTTGCTTGTTTGAATGAATAAATGAATGAATGAGGTCCAGTAACACCCGCCTGCTAGAGTGGACTGAAGCATCGAAGAATGCTGAGCAGTATGTCTGAACTCATTTGTTCTTGAGCAAACAGCTGCCGCTAGCCCATACAGTGTGTGAAAGGTTAGAAAAGGAGCCCCTTTCTCAAGACACTTATATCTGCCACTCAGAAAACTGTCCTATGCTGTGGGTTTTTTAGAGTATGATGCTTTACTGCCATCTTCCCCTAAATAATTACACAGATCGACAACGTGTATGGCTCGGGCAATGCCTTGTTTGGTGCAGTGCTTTGTGCCCCAGACGACCCGCACAGCCTCGTGTGGCCACTCTGCCTAGGCCTGGTCAAGCCCAGTACATGCTTCTGTCTAACAAGGTACTGAAGTCAGATAGATCCTATTTTCTGACAGTTGGACTCTAACCCACATTTGTTTTTAATTCCTCACCCAGCTACCTTTTGTCAACCTAGAGATAAATGGCCAAAGTCTCCGAAAGTTTGCTGGATGATTGTCTCAGCATTACCCGGGCTCCCCACTCTGCATGGCTCAGGTTTTCAGAGAGCCCTCTTACCACTCTTTGATGGAGAGCTGTTTTCAAGAGCTGTGCAATTTCCTGCCATTCTTCTTTGCTTGTGGAAGACAGATTCTCTTGGGAAGTACAATATCTTAAGTACTTTAAAAACACTGTGAATGCCATCGTCTCCCTTCTGAATCAGGCTTTCTTTCGCAACAATTATCTTCCCCTCTGACCTTCTTTTCACAAGCTGTTTTATGCCCTTTTTTTTCCCAGACAGATGAAACACCTGGTCTGAAAAAGGTCACATTCAGTGTGCCAAAATAATACATATTTCTATATTCCCAGTGAAAAGAAAGGCAAATTGATAGATAACATTAACCAATCTATCTCTGAGGTTCTTGAGGAAGGGACATCAGAAATGTGAAATTGTAAGCAGTCTTTGCTCAGGGATGCTCAGATGCCAATATACCAACCAACTGAGTTATTTTATGTATAGTTCTATACAAACAAAGGCCACCAGAAAAACAAGACAAAACAAAGCAAAAAGAATGTCACAGGCCATCCTGCTGGTACAAAATGTAATGAAGCCAGGGCAAATCTGATAGGAACCAGAACTATAGTTGGCCTAATTCCCAACATACTGAAGTGAACCTGATTTGAGAGTCTAAATAGGTCACAGCCAACAAATGTCAACTTTACTTTGATAATCAGTTCACCCTACTCTCCATGGCAGCTACACTAAATCTTAACGCCCCTGGCAGACAGACCTATGTTGTTTCCACTCTTGAGAACCACTGCATTTTGTTTGTTCTTCTGTTGGAGTATTTAATGTGTGGCTTTGAGTTTTCCGCTCACTCACCCATATTTTTTTATTGGATTGTGATGCCTTGAGGCAAGAACCACATCTTGCACATTTTACTATTCCTAGTGATAGTATAATGTGCACCCAGGCACAGCATGGGTGCACGCAATGATTTCTGGGAGTTGGTTAGATCTTGTTACGAACCAAATGTTTTTGTCTCCCCCAAATCTGTGTTGAAGCCCCAATCCCCGATATGATGGTTTTTGCAGGTGGAGCTTTTGAGAAGTCATCCAATTTAAACGAGGTCCTGAGAGTGGATCCCCGTGATGGGATTAGTGCCCTTATAAGTAAATAAAGAGATCGGAGCTTTCCCCTACTATATGAGGATATATCAAGAAAGCAGCCATCTGAGAACCAGAAAGAAGGCCCCCATCAGAACACAGCAATCTTAGACTTGCACCCTCCAGAACTGTGAGAAATAAATGTCTGTGGTTTAAACTACCCTTTCTGTGGTATTTTTATGACAGCAGCCCAAGCCAAAACAGATGTTTTCCACCAAGGCAGAGGAATTAGATACCATTCTTTATCATGAAATCTTGCTTCTAGGTACTAAAGGAAGAGGTGTCTTTAGCAGCATCCCAAAGGTTCAAAGACAAATGTCCATAACAAAGTGCTTTTTAGCTCACAGTGTTATTAATATATTCATTTCCTTTCATTTCTCCTGAATTTGCCATAAGTCCATTTTTCAGAAATCTTTTGTATATTGTCTGACAATGTACAATGACTCAAGCAATGAAATGCATGTGCCTAGAGGGGGTCTGTGACCCACATATGATTAGGCATGAAGCAAATGAACAGCAGTTGCTTCACTACCCCAGGAAACTATTTGGTGATGCTGCACAGCCATGGTGCTACACCAGTGGGGACTCTCAGGAAGAGACCCTGCCCATGAAAGGACTTGTAACATCCTGTCATCCCACCACACTCAAGGATAATGCAGCAGTGGGATCGCAGACCCCACTGCGGAGAACACCTATTACGTGAAAAAAGGAGGCAGTTCCTGGAACATTCCAGTATAGAACATGGTCAGGAAGATGGCAAACAACACAGCTAGCATTTAAGAATATCGAGTACACTCCAGGCACTTTGCTAGGGACTGGACAAGCACTTATCCCAGACCCCTCCAGGGAAAGAGGCTCTCTTCTTATCTCCATTTTACAGATGAGGAAACTGAGGCTTATTAAACAGGTTGATCATTTATCTAACGTCTCACCGAAAGTAAGAAGCAAAGCCAAAACTGAACCCTGTCTGTCTGCTAGACCTCTGTACCGTTAGCAAGTGCATTAGCAGAAATTACGTGGGGTAAACTTACCCATGTATTTGAGTCCTTCTCTCCTTCCAAATATGTGGATAGTTTACATAACCCTACACATTTAAGTTTGTCTTGATCTACTTTGGCCAATGAAATGACATAATCTATTTCATGGCAGAAGCATTTAAGATCCAGAGTGCAATTCTCCACTTCTCCCCCCACAGCAAAGCCTGAAACTCCACGCTGAGATGCCAGCATCAACCACTGACCACCTCAGATATGGGGCCGAGGATAATAACAGAGAAGAAGGACCTCCTAGAGAGCCAAGCCAAAGGCTGTGGAGATCAACAGACTAGATTTTTCTAGGGATGAGAATGGAGCTCACTATAGGAATATTTTCTACCTCCAATGCAGGGAACCATCACATGAAAGTGAGTTTTCAAAATGCTCCAGACCAGTTACAAGTATGTGACCCTCATTCTTTCTCTTACAGAATATGAACATTTATTGACGGTACCCTGTCCCTGTTCTATTAACAGGGCAAGAAGGTGGGGGCAGATGATTTGTCTTTTTAGGTCACAGTGTGCCATGGGGATTCGGCATTCCTTTGCGTGATGCTATAGTCTGAATGTGTTCCTCCAAAGCTCATCTGCTGAAATCTGAAATCCTATCTACTAAGGTAATGATATTTGGAGGTGGGAACTTTAGGAGGTGATAGGCCATGAAGGTAGAGTCCTCATGAATGAGATTAGTGCCCTTATAAAAGAGGCCCAACAAAGTTTCCTTACATCATCTGCCATGTGAGGACACAATGAAAAGATGCCATTTATGAATCAGGAAATGTGTTCTTTTTTTTTTACTTTGAATTATTTCTTTTTATTTATTTATTTATTTGTTTTTAAATATAGTTTATTGATTATACCATTACAGTTGTTCTATTCCCCCCCTTTCATTCCCCTCCACCCGCACACTCCCTCCCCCACCATTCTCCCCCTCTTAGTTTATAACCACGTGTCTCAAGTTCTTTGGATTCTATATTTCCCCCACTATTCTCACCCTCCCCCCATCTATTTTCTACCTACCGTCTATGCTATTTTCTGTGCCTTCTCCCCCCTTCTCTCCCTCCCACCCCCCTATTTCTAACCCTCCATGTGTTCTTCATTTCTATGGTTCCACTCCTGATCTAGCTGTCCTCTTGCTTTGCTTTTGTTTTAGGTGTGGTTGTTAATAGCTGTGTGTTTGCTGTCCTTTCACTGTTAATATTTTTCATCTTCTTTTTCTTAGATAAGTCCCTTTAGCATTTCATATAATAAGGGCTTGGTGATGATGAACTCCTTGAACTTGACCTTATCTGAGAAGCACTTTATCTGTCCTTCCATTCTAAATGAAAGAAATGTGTTCTTAATTGACACCAAATCTGCCAGTGTCTTGATCTTGGACTTCCCAGCTTTCAAAACTGTGAGAAATAAATTTCTGTTCCTTATATACTACTTAATCTCTGTTATTTTATTTATAGCAGCTGAACAAACTAAGACAAGAGGAGATCAGGAGCATATTCTGCACATAGGGAAACAAAGAGAAACTAATATTTGAGTGTCAGATTATGGTCATCATTACAAGTACTCCCAATATCTCTCTTTTTCTTTCCTTCCGTGAATACTAAAGGATTGTGCTTCCTTGTCTTTGGAAGGTAGACATAGCAAATGGCTTGCTTTGGCCAATGGAATGGGACCAGAAATGATGTGCTGTACCCGGGCAAATGCATTTAAGACCCACTGCATGGCCATCCATGCCATATCTCCTGTCACAGCAAACCCTGAACACTCGTGTTGAAACAGCAATGTTGGAAGATGATAAAACTTCCACCAACCTGGGCCCCTGGGTGACCTCTGGTGAGCATTGTCACCTGCAAACACAAGTTAAGTGTGTAATATTAGGAAAAATAAAACTTTGTTGTTTTAAGTTCAGAGACTTTAGAGGTTATTTGTTACCACACCATAACCTAGTCTACCCTGATAGTACTCTAAAACTTAGCATTAAGAGAGACCTGAAATTAGAAGTTATATCCTAGTTTGGACTGCACTGTACCGGAGAAAGGTAGTTGGAGACACAGATAAGAGAGTCAAAAATGAACCTGAGCTCTTTGTTAGCCAAACTGATCAGCATCTGCTACTTAGTGAAGAAGATATGACATAGACTCTATTAATGCACTGGCTGGGGTGACTCAGTGGATTGAGTGCTGGCCTGTGGACCAAAGGGTTGCTGATTCGATTCCCAATCAGGGCACATGCCTGGGTTGCAGGCCAGGTTTCCAGTGGGGGTGTGTGTGAGAGGCAACCACATACTGATGTTTCTCTCCTTCTCTTTCTCTTTCCCTTCCCCTCTCTCTAAAAATAAATAAATAAAATCTTTAGAAAAAAAACCAGAAAGAAATAGACCCTATCAAGGTTATTATAAATACACATATTATAGTAAAAAAATAGGGCTTATGGAGTCAGTCATTCAAAAAAAAAAAAGCTTTATTCATCTTCAAAATGAGTTAAAAGTCCCCAGAGACAACAACAAGGTAAGCAACACCTGGAATAGCAGTAATAATTATAATTAGTTTGCAAACACTTTACATCAGCATCACTAGGGTCTATGTTAAAATTCCACAATCTCTGGGCTCCATGATTAAAATTCACTGCTTTAGAAAATTCTGTTTTAAGGATCTCTGCCTTGGTATGCAACATAATATTCTTTGATTTTTCCCAGAGTTATGTAACTCCCATCTAGGAATGCAATGATGCCTTTAAATCAATGACTCTTCAAGACCATTCCTCAGGAGTTAATGCACAAGCTAATACTAAAAACTGAATTGTAACCATCTGGACTTTGAACAGGCATTTTTGGTAGACTTGGATAAGGAA
Source organism: Sturnira hondurensis (assembly GCF_014824575.4). Classification (NCBI taxonomy): domain Eukaryota; kingdom Metazoa; phylum Chordata; class Mammalia; order Chiroptera; family Phyllostomidae; genus Sturnira; species Sturnira hondurensis. The sequence continues at coordinate 126,754 of NW_028073279.1, forward strand.
AATCCATAGTTAACAGTGAAATCAGTACTCGAAATATCTTTGGTATTACTGTCAAGAATTTTAAACATCAGCCATGTTCTTGATCTTAATCATTATGCTAGGTGTTAGATATATAAAGACAATGATTTCATCTTTCAAGGAATTCCACAGGCACATAAATATATTTGATTCTTGTTATTCATCAGTTTTGTTTTGTAAAGTTACTGGATGGAGGGAAAGAAAAAGCTGTCAGAGATAAAGTAATGCTTAAGAAAAGACTTAAGAAAATGCTTAAGAAAAGACTTTACTACATCACCAGTAAAAATGGCAATATAGGCAGACATGGCTTGCCTTTTCTCACAACCACAACAAAATCACAACTAAAATATAGAATAACAATCACTCAGGAACATCAGAAATTGAATTGAATAGAAGTTTGACAACCATGAAATGGAGTGAAGGAAGTCTGACAACTACAGAATTGAAGAAACCATATCCATCCAGACTGGTAGGAGGGGTGCAAACACTGAGTGGGCTGGCTCCACACCCCTGTGTATTAAAATTTATAAAGGGCATTTCAGGAGCAAGGAGTCCCAGACCCACACCAAAGCCCCCATCCCAGGATTCCAGCTCCAACAAGTTATGTTCCCACAACTTCTTGCTGTAAAAACCTGGGGGACTGAGTTGGTGGAGAAGGCTGCTAGATCCCTAAGCAGTTCCTCCTGGGGAACCCATATGTGGACTTGCCTACTCACACTCACTCCCTATGAGGTCAGCACCAGGGTGCAGCTTAAAGGCACCATGGAGACACTGAAGTGTCTGGTGTTGGGGCTAGCAGAAGCTCTTGTCCCTTTGTTGAGTCCTCCCCAACCCAGTGTTGATAGGCTGGTGCCATATCTGAAACTCCATCAGCCTGGCTAACACTGTGTGACTCACCTTGGAGACTAATAGAGGCTCTAACCCACCTAATTATGGGCCCATCCAAGCTGCTTTTCCATAAGAATGGCTGGTCTTGGCTCCTAAATCCTATTACACAAGCAATATGACTTTAGTGACCCTAGCCACTGCCAGAATAGAGTCACAGCTTGGCTTTGCCCGGAAATATCCAAGTGCAGCACCAGTAGCAGCCATCTCAGACTGCTTTCCAGCTCAGGAAGGGTGCCCCAGGAAAAACACAGGTGGGGGGCTGACCTTGGCCTAAACCACCCAAGAAACCCCAGGGCCAATACACCTAGTGGACAGATACACACCATGTTGAAGCACCACCACGTTGCTCCTGCACAGCTGATCATCCACAGAGGGTGGAGGCTGGTGATCAGTGGTCACAGCCAGTCCTTGCAGCTTCCTGACCTGGGTAAATCCCTCCCATTGATCTGCCAACAGCAACCAAGACTCAACTACAAGAGGAGGGTGTACTCAACCCACATAAAGGGAGCACCTTGAGTACCCAGCTTGGGTGATAGGGGAAGATGTACCACACGACCCTACAGGACACCTACTACATTAGGCCACAACACCAAGGCATGGAATTAAAGCAGTTCTACCTAATACACAGAAACAAGCACAAGGAGGCTGTCAAAACAAGGAGACAAATAAACATGGCCAACATGAAAAAAACAGATCAAAACTCCAGAAAAAAGAGCTAAGTGAAATGGAGATAAGCAATCTATCAGATCCAGAGTTCAAAACACTGTTTATAAGGATGCTCCAGAAACTTGGGACATCAGCAGCATAAAAAAGAGCCAGTCAGAAATGAAATGTACACTAATTGCAATAAAGAACAATTTACAGGGAAATAGCAGCAGAATGGATGAAGCTGAGAATCAAATCAACTATTTTGGAACATAAGGAAGCAAAAGAAAACCATGCAGAAGAACAAGAAGAATAAATAAATCCAAAAATATGGGGATAAAGAACCTCTGGGACAACTTTAAGAGGTCCAACATTCACATGATAGGGGTGCCAGAAGAAGAAGAGAAAGTGCAAGAAATTAGATATCTATATGAAAAAATAGTGAAAGAATACTTTCCTAATTTGATGAATGAAAGAGACATGCAAGACCAGGAAGCACAGAGAGTCCCTATTATGACGGATGCAAAGAGGCCCACTCCAAGACACATCATTATTAAAAGGCCAAAGGTTAAAGATAAAGAGAGACTCTTAAAAGCAGCAAGAAAAAAGAAGTTACTTAACAGATGGTTGCCAGATGGGAGGGGGCAAGGGAAAGAAATGGTGAAGAGATGAGGGAATTAAGAAGTATGAATAGGTAGTTACAGAATAGCCATGGGGATGTTAAGTACAGTATAGGAAATAAAGTAGCCAAAAAACTTATACACATGACCATGGACATGAACAATGGTGGAGGAATTGCCTGAGGGAGTAAGGGGCGCTGGGTGGAGGGGGGCAAAGAGGAAAAATCAGAACTATAATAGCATAATCAATAAAATATCATTAAAATTTTAAAAAGAAAAAAAGAAAAGACTTGTAACGTGAATAGGATTTTGACCCATAGATCAACGAGAGTAGTCCAGAATCAGGGATATGTGTATGGGAAGAACATGAGACCAAACAGGTGGAAGGAGACAATCCTGAAAGGCCTTGTATTTCCTGCTAAGGAGGTTAGATTTTATTCTTTGCAAATAGCAGCAAATTATATCCTGGTTAATTGAGTAGACACTCTTAATTTGCATTTCCCTTCTATTTGTCACATTGCTACCCTACTGCAAAGTACCAGGAGACTTGTAAATGATTATCCTCAGAATAGTGATTGTTTACCCTATGCTTCTTCTAATTTCTCCTACTTAAATTCCATTTCCTAAACATGGCTTGCCTGAAAGCTGCACATTATGATTTATTCACTGAGTAATTTCACATTTAGGAGACAATGTTTTGACAATGTTTTGATTATATGAGAATTCAAAACAGGGAACATGATGTGAATCAATATTTGTTTAATCCTCAAATAACTACAACTCAATCAAATTAAACCAGTTGAAAGGGCCATGATGTCTACCACGTATTCTCATGTAGTTTGCTTTTGACTGAGCAGGGGAAAATGGCATCCAGGAGTAGTTTCTGCGGGTCTGGAGCAGAACAGTTCAATTCAAGTTCATTCAAAGACTGGACAGGTTAATTGGCCTGCCCCTGTGTGGAATTTGCACTACTTGGCGGGGGGTGGGGGGGTGGGGGGGCGGGGGGGCGGGGGGGCGGGGGCGGGCACTGTGGTTGCTGGTGGCCTGGTTTTAAGTGCCTGGAGTCATTTTGTTGCATTGCTAGCCTTCGTGCTCAGGTATGCCTGCCTTTCGTTCACTACAGGGACTTGCCACAGTTGCTCAGGTGACCAGCTGTGGTCACCAAACAGCAGTTCAGGTCACTATCGTCCACCCCCTCTTTTCTCACTGTAATTCCTTAGTTGTCTTTCCTTATGCTAGTCTCACTTTCTCTCTAATCCATTCTCCACACTCCTACCAGAATGGTCTTTTTTTAAAAATATTTTATTTATTTATCTTTAGAAAGGAAGGGAAGGAGAGAAGAAGAGAAATATCAATGTATGGTTGCTTCTTGTGAGTCCCCTGCTGGGAACTGGCCTGCAACCCAGGCATGTGCCCTGACTGGGAATCAAATCACGATCATGTGGTTCGCAGGCCCGCACTCAATCCACTGAGCTACACCAGCTAGAGCCAGAATGATCTTTTTAAAATGGTAAGGCCAACACATCACTCTTCAGCTTGAAAAGCTCAAACTCCTCTTTTTTTCTCTTTTAAATATATTTTATTTTATCTCTTAAATTATTTTGTTATTCTATTACAGTTGTCTGCATTCCCCCCAAGCCTCTACCCCACACCCTAGCCACAACCCCCACCCTTGGTTTTGTCCATGTGTCCTTTATAGTAGTTCCTGAAAACCCTTCCCCCCATTATCGCCTCCCACCTCCCTAATTATGCTGTTAGAGTCATCCCATTTTCCCCCCCTTTATGCCCCTCCACCCTGAACTCTCCCTTCCACCAGCATTCCCCATCCTTAGTTCATGTCCATGGATCAAACATAAAGTTCTGTGGCTTCTGCATTTCCTATACTATCCTTAACCTCCCCCCATCTATTTTGTACCCACAATTTATGCTTCTCATTCCCTGTACCTTTTTCCCCTCTCTCCCCACTCTACCACTCCACTGATAAGCTTCCACATGAACTCCATTTTTGTGATTTTTTTCCTGTTCTATTGTTTGATTAGTTTGTGGGGTTTTTTGTTTGTTTTTAAGTTTGGTTGTTGATAGTTGTGACTTTGTTGTCATTTTACTGTTCATATTTTTTACCTTCTTTTTTTCTTAGATAAGTCCCTTTAACATTTCATATAATAAGGGCTTGGTGAGGATGAACTCCATTAACTTGACCTTATCTGGGAAACACTTTATCTGCCCTTCAATTCTAAATGAGAGCTTTGCTGGATAGAATAATCTTGGATGTATGTTCTTGCTTTTCGTGACTTGGAATACTTCTTTCCAGTCCATTCTTGTCTGTAAAGTTACTTTTGAGAAATCAGCTGATAGTCTTATGGGCACTCCTTTGTAGGTAACTCTGTCCTTTTCTCTTTCTGCTTTTATGACTCTTTCCTCATCCTTAATTTTGACTAATGTAATTATGATGTGCCTTGATGTGTGCTTCCTTGGGTCCAACTTCTTTGGGACTCTCTGAGCTTCCTGGATTTCCTGGAAGTATATTTCCTTTGTCAGATTGGGAAAGTTTTCCTTAATTATTTGTTCCAATAAGTTTTCAATTTCTTGTTCTTCCTCTTCTCCTTCTGGCACCCCTATGATTCTCATGTTGTAATGTTTAAAGTTTTCCTGGAGGTTCCTAAGCCTCTCCTTATTTCTTTGAATTCTTGTTTCTTCATTCTATTCTGGTTGAATGTTTATATCTTCCTTCTGGTCCAAACCATTGATCTGAGTCATGGTTTCCTTCCCATCACTGTTGGTTCCCTGTGCATTTTCCTCTATTTCATAGCCTTCAATTTTTCCTCTATTTTGTGACTGTACTCAATCAATTCTGTGAGCATCCTGATTATCAGTGTTTTGAACTGTGCATCTGATAAGTTGGCTATCTCTTCGTTGCTTAGTTGTATTTTTTTCTGTAGCTTTGATCTGTTCTTTCATTTGGGTCATATTTTTTTGTCTCAGAGCACCTGTTACATAGTAAGGTGTGGAGCCTTAGGTGTTCACCAGGGTGGGGCAACCCACAGGCCAACTGTGTTGTGGTGCTATATGTGGGGGAGGGGTCTGAGAGGGAACAGTGATACTTGCTTAGCTCTCAGCTGGCTTTCAGTCACTTCCTCTGCCCTCACAATCAAATTGGGCCCTTCTGGTGCTGATTTCCAAGTGGGTAGTTTTGTATACATTCTAGGACCCTGTGTGTTTCTTCAACAAACTCACCTGTGAGGCTGGGAGTGTCTCCTGCTGCCACAACACCCACAGGTTTTTTTCAGTGAAAGATTTTGAGACTTTATTTCCCTGCACTGGAACCCTGAGTTGTGCTGTCTGTCTCACTCCCCAGTTGTTCCTCCAGGTTTGTTTGCACACTAGTGTAGGATCACCTACTCTGCCAGCCACTGTCTGCCCTGGTCCTCCAGCCACCGCCTTGCCGTGAGTCCTCTTCACCTTGCTGCCCATCTCCATGCCTCTTACCACTGGTCTGGATGAATGTTTCTTCTTTAACTCCTTGGTTGGTGGACTTCCATACAGTTTGATTTTCTGGCAGTTCTGGTTGTTTTTTGTTTTTAAATTTGTTGCTGTCCTCCTTCTGGTTGTGCAAGGAGACACAGGGTATCTACCTATGCCTCCATCTTGGCCAGAAGTCCCAGACTCTTCTTAAACTGGTGTCAAGGCCCAGCTTGCTCAGGTTTCCCTAAACTCTCTCATGCATCTCATCTTCACACGCAGTGTTTGAGTTATCCTGGTTTATTTAATTAACATTTGCCTTCTAAACAGTGACTTGTCCTGCCTCAGGGTCTTTGCACATGCTGTTCCTTCAGCCCAGAACATTCTTCTCCATTTCCCATCACAAATTCCTACTTATTTATTCTGTCTCATGTCAGATGTTATGTCTTCCAGAAAGCTTTTCCTGACCACCCCATCACTCCTTCTGCCCCACTGAGGCTCCCACCATTTCCTGTACATTTTTCCTAACAAAGAACTATATTATCTTTTTCTATATACTTGACTATCTTCCCGTGTTAGATGCTGTGCTTCACCAGAGCAGAACCAACACAGTGCCAATGCTATGTTCATAAATACTTTTGAATGGTTAAGTAAATGAATAACACTGTCTTTTTCCTTTGAGGAGATAAGACACAAGATTTAGAATCGGATAAAGGGGTGTGAAGTCCAGTTCCAACAGCTACTGGTGTATGATCACGGGCAAGTCCTATTCTTCCTGAGTCCTATTCTTCCTGAGTCCTATTCTTATCTGCAGAGTAAAGAAGATAATAATACCTCTTTCATACAATTATAGTGATGGTTGATTAAAACATGCATAGGGAAGCACTGTAAACTACATTTGTTAGTTATTATATACACAGAAAATACAAACTTTTATTCACAGGGTTAAATTTTTTTAATCACTGATTTTATTTAAAAAGAGAGTTTAATTTGGTGATGTGGGTGAAATTGTATCCTATAAATGAAAATCATACTGCGACTAGATTAGGTAGGCTATTAGGATGCTCACAAATGCAACCTAAAATTTGAATTATTTTTAAAGGCTAACTAGAGGGAAGGTGACAATTCGAAGCTCCAAGCATTCACTAAAAGGAAAAAAACTGGAAATACACTATGCAAAAATTAAAAATAAAATACCTCTATCCAAAATTTTCACAAAAGAAGAAAAATCGCTCCCGATACCATTATTTGCTGACACTAAAACAGTAATTTGTAGCCAACTCATTTTCTGTGTGGTCAAGTAGAACACAGGATATTGCAGATGATCTCAGGACATGTAGGTGATAGACATTCTATTCTTCAGCTCATTTCTTCCTTAGACCCTGCACAGAAAGCTTTGTGAGCAATAGCTCAGGGGAGCTAATAGAGGGTCATGCTTATCAAAAATGGACATTGAGTATTTCTCACTGTTGGTTTTCAGATCATTTCCAAATCTACTTCTTTTTCAATTTTTAGATCAGCAATCATTTTTAAAGTTAGAGGAACTGGCTGGTGTTATCAACATATGACCTATCATTGAACCCCAGTATGAAACAACCAAGTAGTTCAAATAAAACAGGGACCTATTCAAACCAATACCTGCTCCCAGACCTCAACTGTAAATGAAAGTCATGTCAGCAGGTGAGTTTTTCAGTTGCTGTTCTTACTAAATTGCAGAGAAAAAGGCTGACTGTCTAGCAAATATTTCTTTAATGGTTTCCTCTGAGCTCTGATAAAGACATGGGCAGGCCCTCAGTTCCCTAGTCTTTTTATGTTCATTTCTGCATATCTGTGTTGCTTCATCTCTCCTTGTGGATTCGCCCCTGCGCTCTCAGATGACAAACCATCCACCTTTCCTATGAGCTTTGTGCTACTTTGCCTCTGTATGTACCAGAGAGGAAAAGAAAACCAATAAACTTATGGAATAATTGACCTTGATCCCACATTATAACTCCTTCTGTAGCATCTTCCGTAACTACATTAATCCTTACTTGATACCTTGAAACATGCCCCAGATTTTCCTACCTTAAAATAAGAGTGCTACTCGACCAATTTATTTTAACTGATAGTTAGAACTAAGATATGTTTAAAGAACTATGATGGAACTATAGGAACACAAAAGAAGTAAGATGGTCTCTTCCCCAAAAGACCTTTCAGTCTGGCCCAGGAGAGGAAATACACAGACAGTAAGACTGGCTTCCAGAGCCTCACTCTTCTGCACACCTGTGCAAGCTGCTCACTCCCCCCACCAAACTTCAGTTTCCTTGTCTGTGAAACAGAAGCAGTAATGGGCAAACCTCAGGAGATGATTATGGTACTGAATGTATTAATGATGTAAAGCACTTAGTACAGTGTAGCTCAAAGTGTCAGACAAGTGTTGTAAAAATAATAAATTGATTACATATGATATGGCAAAAGTCTTCGTGACTCGCATAATCAAATAAGTGATCAACAATCCTTTTTAAAAACATCCTGAATACCATGAAGAGCCACTGAAAATTTGTTAAGCAGAAATTTGGCAAAATCCAATTTATATTAAACACAAAAATAAAAGCTAAAAAATGAGTAATGAGTATCTTATTATTATTTTTCAGAAAACACATCTAGCTAGCATCTATATTTATGTTAAGTGCATTCCAAGAGTCCTTTTTTCTCTACCTGGGCCTGTGGTGTGCCTTGCTATCTTCCTTTGCTTATTTACCGGGGCTCAGAGGCAGGTGTTGGGGCATCTTGAATGGCCAAAGGCCCCAAAATGGAAGAATCATACTGGTATCTGCTCTTTGGAGTTGACGCTGTAGCGGCAGGCAGGCTGTCAGCTCCCATATTTCACCTCAGCATCCAGTCTGCTCCCACTTGCTCCTCCTCTGGAACAGAGAGGACTCAGCCCACCTGTTGGCTACTCCTCAGCTCCCCAAGGTCCAGGGGAACTATGTATCCTGATAGGAACTGTCCCCTGGGACTGACCCAGAGCAAATACATCCCTGTACCAGCCCTCTCCAGCAGTCTCATGCCCCCTCACAGACACCTTCTGGGAAGTGCCAACTGCTATTTGGCTCAGAAATGGAAAGACTAAAGTTGCAAACAGAGAAGAATCAGGCTATACTGAGGCCACCACCTTCCCAGAATCCTTTCTGCGTGCATGTATAGATAACTCTGTGTTTTATGTTTTGTGTCTGTGTTCTTGGAAAAGTAGGTATTTTAACTAACATTCATTGCATGCTTACTAAGTATACTGGGTTCAATTAATTTCCCTAAAATTTATGTACACCTGGAACCTATGAATGTGGCCTTATTTGAAAATAAGATCTTTGCATAAATAATTAGTTAAATTAAGATGAGGTCATACTGGATTGAGGGAGGCCTAATTCTAATGGCACTATCTACCAGAAGGCCACGTGAAGACACAGCGAGCCCCGGCCGGTGTGGCTCAGTTGACTGAGTGACAGCCTATGAACTGAAAGGTAGTCAGTTCCATTCCCTGTCAGGGCACATGGCTGGGTTGTGGCCAGGTCCCCAGTTGGAAGCATGTGAAAGGCAACCAGTTGATGTTTCTCTTGCACGTCGATGCTTTTCTCCTCTTTCTCCCTCCCTTCTCCTCTCTCTGAAAATAAATAAATAAAATCTCTCTAAAAACAAAGAAGAGAGAGAGACACAGGAGAACAACATGTAATGATAGAATCTGGAGTGATGTGTCCACAAGACAAGGACCATTGAGGATTGCCAGCAATAACACCAGATGCTAAGAGGCATGCTAAGGAGATGGCCCTGCTGACACCTTAATTTGTGAATTCCAGGCTCCAAAACTGAGACAGCAGAAAGGGGCCCTGTTTTTTACATGAGAAAATAAATCTTAATATTTTAAGCCATCCAGTTTGTAGAAATTCTTTATGCACCCCTAGGAAACTAACATGCTAGGCTTCAGGTACAGTGCGAAGACCTCTAACTTGATGACATCATTTATTTCTCACAGCAATCCTACGAAATAATGTTACTAAATATATTATTCTCATTGTACAGATTAGGAAACTGAGGCAAGAAAAACTTAAGCCTCTCTCCAATGGTCAAACTATTAATAAGTGATAAGGCCTGGACTCGAGCCTAAGGAGGCTGGTTCTTAATCACTGCTCTCTGTAATCTTCCAGGAATCTAAACACACTGTATGGTTGTTAATATGGGCAAATACCTGCCAAATACAGCCTGTTGGTATGATTTGAGGACTTGGTTCGCCAGCATGAGAGGATCTTCACTGAGCACCTTTCCACACACCAGGGGGAGGGAAGCTAGAACGTGTGTGATCAGAAAGCGATTCAGCAGCCCCCTCTCTGTTGAGTGTGAGATGCTGACAGAGACAGCAACCTGCATCTAATGGTGCCCATGATCTGAATACTGCCCTCTGCAGGAAACATTCCTCTTGATGTGTATTTCCACTGGTTTTCTTTTATAACTGTGATGCAGTGGTTACTCAGCAAAAGCAGAGAAACTAAATTGTGTGGCACAGTTTCTCAGTGATGCAGTTTCTAAGGGTTACCCAGGCAGCAACAATCCACCCCAACAGACAGATACCCTTCCTGTAACATCCTTCATCTGTTTCTACTGTGACATCCTCTTCCTTGTATTATAATTTTCTGTGTATCTGTCTGGGTCCCTTACAGGATGGTAAGTTCCTTGGGGGCATCAGGACAATGCATTACTCATGAATCTATCACCAGCTCATGCACAAATGGCTATTCATTGTATATTATCTTGTACTTTTTCACTGTTGTTTCTTTGGAGCATGGTCCCTTTCCTCAATTAAACCATGCATCTTGAATGGAGGAGAATTTTGATTAAGCTGAGCTCAGACGAAGTAAGGTACCCAAGAGGTTTGCCCAAGAGTACAACAGAAAGCATTGTGTGTAGAGACAATAGCACTGATACACTGTACAAAAGAAAGCACTAGTATAAATCAGGTAGGATGATTAGCATTGTAATTAGTGTGGCTGGAACTGAGAGCCTCTATTAGATACAAAATGAGAAAAGAGTGAGGCTGCTCTTGACGTCTGAGAAAGCAGAGAGGGGCCCTGTTTTCCATATGTTGTGAATTAACTCCAGGAAGGTTCCTCTGAACGTAGTAAATGCCTCCTCAGTGCCATGGGTGCCCAAAATTAAGTCTTTTAAATGATAAAGCTTAGTAAATTATTAAGGGGGTTGGAAAAAAAGAGCACAAGAATTCTTATAGACATTGAATCTCAATGCCCATGAGTTTATCACATCCTTTGTTGAGAACACAAAATGTGAAGATGAAAAACCATGAGGATTTGGAGTGAAAGATAGGAAGCCTGATGGCAGAATATTAAAAATATGTACAAAACTAATTTCACAGCCTTGCTTGTAGTCCTTGTCTTATAAATGAGGCTGGGCATCTGTAGGACAAAATCTTTAAAGACCATTTATCCCTAGGAGGCCATCTTTTATTTACACATTGAAAAATCTGGTTTTATTTACACATTGAAAAAGGAGCTAAGTCAGAGCTTTTACCAACATTCTTCTACACTCAGGAAAAACAAGGAGGCAAATACCCCAGTGCCCGAGTGATTGATAGGTGATAAGTATTTTATTTTTATTACATAGAATAGAGCAAGAATGTATACTTAAATGATTTCTAGTCTTTCTCAACTGCTTTTGACCGTACATTAGATTTGCTAGAAGGCCTTTTTTAAAAGGCACTTCAAGGACAAACAAGTCCAGATCTGATTATTCTTTCTTTGGACAATACCTATTAAAAACTGGACAGACAGAGACACCGTCAATTTCTCATTTTGGGTGACCTTGCCATTTTCTAATGACATCAGCAGGAATCAGGTATATCTCTGTCAAAGGTAATATTATTTTTGTAATAGGATATGTTGGAGTGTTGGAGAAATTAACTATCTAGTGACTTATAGCTTTTTATCGCTCTATCACAAACCAAGGAAAAGAATAGAGAATAATATTGGTCGAATATATCCTTATTTAAAATCTATTCTGGCATTCTCACTCTCATGTTTTCTAAAAGGACAAAGGTTTATGCTAACAAACTATTAACAACCCTTTCAATAATAATACTAGTACAACCACTAATATAAACTATATTGATATAATGAGTCTATATGCCAAGCATAGTGATACATTCTTTTGCATTCATTTTTTTAAAGTTTAATTCTCACAACAGCCACAGGTCTGTTCATAATCCAAACCTTGTTCTCTTTTTTTAGACACTGTCTTTTTTCTTGGCCAGTGTAGCTCAGTGGATTGAGCATGGGCCTGCGAACCACACGATTGTGGTTCGATTCCCAGTCAGGGCACATGACTGGGTTGCAGGCCAGTCCCCAGCAGGGGACACATGAGAGTCAACCGTACATTGATATTTCTCTCTCTCTCTCCTTCCCTCTCCCTCTAAAGATAAATGAATAAAATCTTTTAAAAAAATAAAATAAATATACACTGTCTTTTTTCAGCCAGACATATTGGAGCAGAGTCTCTGTCATCTAGAGTTGTGTGTGACAAGGAGTCACATCACCTCTCTCTTCTCCCTCATCTGAAAACAGGATAACACACACAATTTACTGTATAGGAGTGATGGCTAATGTTAATTTATGTGTTAATTTAGGCCACAGGGTATCTGTATATTGAGTTAAATATTATTCTGGGAGTGTCTGTGAGGGTGTTTTTGGATCAAATTAACATTTGAATTGACAGACTGAGTAAGCAGATTTTCTTACCTAATACGGGTGGGTCTTACCCACCTGGAGGCCTGAATAGACCAAAAAGGTGGACCCTCCCCTGAGTAAAAGAGACTCTCTCCTGCATAACTGCCCTGAAACTAGGACATCTGCATTCTGCAAGCCTTCAGACTACAACTAAAACTCAGGCTCTCTGGGCTGTCACGGGACAAAGTGGGTTAGCAGTTGTTTGTAGGGAAAATAATACAATAACTAATAAACAAGAATAAACTACATATTTTGCATACTCACAACTGTAAATCTACTCCTTCCCCTCCATACATATATATATATATATATATATACATACACACACACACACACACACACACACATATATATGTATACATGTGTATATATACATATATACACATACACACATATATATGTGTGTACGTGTATACATATATATATGTGTGTATATATATATAATTTCTCTGGAGAAGCCTCACTAATATAATAGGGTAGTAAGATCTAAATAAGCCAATGAAATAAAGTATTTACTGAGTACAATGCCTGGCACATAGTAGTACAGACTACTATGCAACTGCCTATTTCCATAGTAGTCATAACATATAAAAGGTTTTAGCCTTTTTATAAAGTGAACATATCCCAGGGTGTTCTCTTGGACTCAGAACAGAGAATGAATATGATAGTATTGATCATTCTTGCTTATCATTCATTTCATGTGCCTTTGTTGGTTGAATTATTTGTTTTAAAGAAACTACAGACTGGATGATTTCAAGATCTATCTTGGGTTAGTTATTAAATCAATGCTATCAAAGTTAGTTTATTATAGTGTCAGGAATTTAGAGGCCAACTATCCTTGATTTTTCTCATATATAGATATTTTAGGTTCTTCATCTTTTAAAGCTATATTTTTCTGAAAGAAAGAGAGTCTCAGAAAAAAATAGCAGTTCAATAAATAAGCTATTCGATCGATAGCAATACTGACCTATATTATAGGAGCGACAAGAGAATTGCTGTCTATAAAATATTCTTGTGAGAGGTAGGCATACAGAGCATAGAGAGAGAGCATGATGTAAGTTATTTTAAATGACCTTTTCCTAAAGTATTCTTTCAAGTTAAAATAGAAGAGTAGATATAGGGATCCTCATAGGAGCCATGAACAACGTGGACATGGAAAATTTTCATCAGAACCTCAATTCAGTTTACTACATGTTCCACACTTACTCTGTGCCAGGCATTCTGTGTGGTACTAGGCACAGAAAGGCAAATAAGATGTGCTCTCTGCTCCCAAGGAGATCACAGTCTAGATTCCATTTAAAGTAGTGTCCAGACTTTAATGAGGACATGAGGAAGAAGTTGGTCAGCCCACCTGGAAGCTAAGGTGAACAACATGGTCAGGCTGATGGAGAGAAAAGGGGACGAGGAAGGAAGAGGAGTCTTATGGAGAGGGAACACTTATTTAAAAGACACTAAAGCAGAGTAACATCATGATGTGGGGAAGCACACAAAAGCTTCTCAGGACTGAAATGGGGGATGGGTGGGGGAAGAGGCATAGAAGTGGTAGATGGTGCTCTGATTGTGGAAGGTCTTCCATGTCATGCACAGGGATTTAGATTGGGCATGTAAATCATTTGTATTAACCCAACATAATGGTGTAAAGTACTTGGTGACACCTCATTCCTAGGAACAAAAGACACTTCCTTCACCTTTCAAATTCAATAGTTTATTAGTGCTAGACTCCTCACCACGGTTTGCTGTGCTGTGGTCTTCTAGTAGAATCTATTTGATAACTATCTTTCCTTTACCATTTATATAAAGATAATTAGAAATGAGGAGAGGGAAAAAGAGCTGGAGAAGGAATCAACTTGATACCTGGTCTTTTCTCCATCTTGCCATTTTCTTGATGGTGGAGAGGGGTTTGGGCAAGGTGAAGATGTTCCACCTGCCAACCTCTCTTGCCTTGGAAAAATCTGGAAGTCCTAGGAGAACCATCAGCCAGGGTTTGAGGATTACTCTAGGACTCAGTACTAGGGCCAGTTTTTCACCTGGAGTTGCTGAGAGCTGGCTCATTTCAGAGCTCATGCAAAGCATGCAGAGTATTCTGTGGCCCCAAGGAGGAGAAACAGAAGATTCCCATGCTCCTGGGGACTGAGGATTTGAAGGTGATTTAAGAGAGATATCAGGCTGTGTAGCCGGATACACCACACCTGAGAAAGCCCGTGGCACACTCTTCTGAAGTAGGGTGGAAGTGAGACAGGAGCATCCTCCCTTGGCAGCTACACTGGCCTGGACCTGGGTCAGAGGAATATGGCTGAGAGTGCACATCACCTACACTAAGACCAGTTGGACAATGGGGAGCCTGCTTTCCACCCAGGTGGAAATGTGATCTGCAGATATAAGCAACTCTGTAGGCCACTGCTGTCTGATGCATAAGCACAACTTGCCAACAGAAAAGGAGTTCACCTCCTTATTTTTAAGGATTTGGCAGTCACTGAAGCAGATTACCCTCTTTCCCCATTTATGCCATGAGGGGCACAAGCACATGAGAGAGAGAGGAGAAAGATGCAAGAAGAGCAGGTCACATTTTTTGTGTGTCCTTCACAAAGCCTACTCAGAAGCCAGGGATAGAAAAATCTACCTGAGATGGGACTAAGATCATAAGAGCAAGCTTAGACTCCCAGTCACTGGACTGGAACTGAGGTATAATCAGTGAACAAGTCCGTTTTCTTTTCCTTTTCTCCTCTCACCTAGTGACCTGGGTTTCTGGATTGCAACCAGGAATTGTGGTTAATAGGGAAATAAGTACCTGCAAATGGGGTTGCAAGTGAAAAGCCCTAAAGTGTAGGACTGTCTCAGTCAAGGGGAGTTGACTGGGGGTTTCCTCTTGACCCCAGCTGGGAAGTGGGCATTCCCTGTAATGCAACAGAAAAGCTGCTGATTAAGCCTGATGGTTAAACTATCTCCTCTTGCATGTTAGGGTATCAAAGATGCCACTCCAGGCTCATCTTGACCACAACTACTGGCTAGTAGGGATTTTAGACTGCACTTCTTCTGTGGGTCAGAGCAAATGCCCTTCAAAATAGGCCCTGTGCAACAGAATAATGAGTAGCCTATTATCAGAAGGAATTTTTAAATTTTAATATAGTAGCAATAAATTGGGGATCTTTTATGTTGTTTAATTGTGTTTGGGGCTATGTTTTTACATGGTGTTAATTTACATAACCCCATTTCATTAGGCAACCCAATTGAGCATTTTTGAGATGGCAGGAATACATGAAGGATTTCACTGAAGAATGAAATCTCAGCCCAATACATACAGTGACCATGGAATAAACTTCATCTCTGGGCTTAATCCATCTCAGAAACTTTTAGGGACAATTTTGAGAAATACCTATAAAGGTACTCAAGCTGAGGTTGACCTTATATTAGCTCTCAATTGTTACAGGAGCAAAGAATGCTAAAGGAACACTACAAAAGGAATAGATGGGACATATTTACTGTGATGCTAATCTTTCCCCCCACGAGAGCCACAATCCCACTCTAGACTGACCACTAGATTGTTAAATCAATCCAATTATTAGGCTAAAACCCAAAATATGGGAAATACTAATCCTACCCCCCCCCTAAATTGTTGTCCTTTGAAAGGGGCACTTGATGCTGTGATTTGACCTGTTTCAGGGGCATTATACTGACCACTGTACTACGGGGGGGGTGTCACTCTGCTAATTAAACATCACAGGATATATAGGTTTAGCCATTCCACCTCTCTTTTCTTTCACAGGCCTATAGTGATAAGAACACTACAGCTGCCTTAAGAAGTCTCCATCATCTCTCTTTTCCCTTTTCCAGATTATTTTCTCCAACACAGAAGCATCCCAAGAGCTACTACCCTGTTTAGAAAAACCCTAGGCAAGCAATGCTAGGCATTCAAGGAAATCTGCTTCGTTTGTCAGCTCTCTCTGCTTTCCTCTCTCTTCTATCATGGGTGCACTTCTTCCTTCCCCCCTCTAGGGTGGTCAGCTTTGCAGAGGAAGTGTACCTAAAGCCTTGTTGGCCTGCTCTTGTATGTGCCATTTGGACTTCTCTAGCTTCATTTAACAATTTATCCACAGACCCAGGGCTATTGAGGTTTGGGAACAAACTCCAGCTTTGCTGTGTGTGTGTGTGTGTGTGTGTGTGTGTGTGTGTGAGCGCATTCCCTTGGGGATCTTTTTGGAGGAGTAACTGGTCAAGGGCAGGATTCAGATAGCCGTGATTTTANCGTGCCATTTGGACTTCTCTAGCTTCATTTAACAATTTATCCACAGACCCAGGGCTATTGAGGTTTGGGAACAAACTCCAGCTTTGGTGTGTGTGTGTGTGTGTGTGTGTGTGTGTGTGCGCGCGCGCATTCCCTTGGGGATCTTTTTGGAGGAGTAACTGGTCAAGGGCAGGATTCAGTTAGCCGTGATTTTAAGGTATGCCTGCAAACTCTTTGGCACTCATCTCTTCAAAAGGTGGAGCCTAATTCCCCTCTCTTTGATTGTACATTGGATGTAGTTGACTTACTTTTAATGAATAGAATGTGGCAGAAGTGATGATTTGTGACTCTTGATACTGAGTCATAAAAAGCATTGTCAGTTCCAACTTGCTTCTTGGATTGCTTGGTCTGGAGGAGGTCAGACATGTCTGAGGAGAGTGTTAGCACAATTTTGATAGTCTTCAAGGAGGTTACTGGTGAGGTCTTAAAGGAAAGTAAGGAAAGTGTCACTGAACACTGGGAAGGGATCTGTGTTGTGCAGTGGCAGAAATCTCAGTAACACAGGAAGTATGAAATGTAGTAATGAACTGGATTATCCACCTAAGGTGATTTCTAGGAATAGTGTTGACAGTGTCACATGGCTTTTTGGACTGATTATAATCAAATATGAGAAAAGAAAGATGAATTCAAGAAAAGACTATTAAACAAAAAGGAGCCAGCGCTTTCTGATTTTGAAAACTCCCAACCTCTCCAGATGGCAAACTAATTAAGAACTGTCCCTGGGTAGACAGCAAATCCAGAACACTATCTGAATATTTTGTAGAGATGCAGCTGAAGGAAGAGCTGTAAAATGCTTTGATTAGACCTCAAAAAATGTAGGGGAGGTGCCTCAGAGAACTTTTAGTAAAAAAAAAAAAATAAAGCCCTCAAAGATTAGGTTCTTTCCTTTCAGCAGAAGTCTACGTAGAGAAGGGCATGTATCAAAAATATTCATGGATGAGACTTCTGTCTGATGTCACGAGCCCTCGGTAAGAGTCACAGGAGACCCACAAGTTTTAAAGACTACTGCATGGCAGAAATAGCGCCCATCTGGACTGAGAGGAACAATACAGCATATAATGAAAAGGGATACTTGGGTTTCCAGAGTTCCACAGGAAAGATGCAGGCTTATAAGACTACTCAAGTACAAGCATTAGCTGACCTTCATGTAAAAGGAAGGATAACTCAGAAGATGAGACAAAGAGACTAAGGTGCAGAGCCAAGAGGTATGGAAAATTATTCCCAGGACTTGATTCCCAGTCAAGGAGCTACCAACTAATGCTCTGCTACATTATGGAATTTCTATGGACCTCTGTCTCTTGTAAGCTCTTGCGTTTACCCTTTTTGAATGGTAGTAACTCTAGCACTTTTCCTAGGCCTGTGCTACCACTGTGTGTTGAGTATTTGCAAGGGCAGACGACTTGTCTCTTGCGGTCACAGGTCTTCAGGTCAACAGAAACTATATTTGAGGAACCGTACTTAAAGAACACCACAGAAGCCTCATCCACACTTGGTTCTAAGAGACGATATGATCCCAGACTTTAAGTGGATTCTGTAAAGGATGAGACTTCATGAGGAGGATTTTGAGAGTGACTGAGTATATGTTGCATGTGGGAAGAGTTCAAATAATTTTTTGCTGCAGGAAAGCCTATCATGGTTTTAAAGCATGTCTGTACCCTTCTGTGCCAATAGTGCTTTTGCAAACATGGTAAAAACTTGTAAAACCCACCAGACTTTCTGTAAAAGGTGCAGCAAGTACCAAACCCACAAAGTAACACAGTGCAAGAAGGACAAGGATTCTCTGTGTGCACAGGGGCAGTGGTGTTATGGCAGGAAGCAGAGTGGCTATGGAGGGCAGACTAAGCCAATTTTCCACCAAAAGCTTAAAACTTCAGAGAAGATTGTGCTGAGGATTGAATGCACTGAGAGCCCAACTGTAGATCTAAGAGAATGGAGGCTATTTAGAGACATGAGCACTTTGAATTAGGAGGGAATAAGGAGAGAAAGGGCCAACCGATCCAGTTCTAAGCTTTATATTGTATTTTATTATGTGACAGTAAAATCTCGGTGACATGTTTTCTTCAAAACATGCTCTCAAATTCTTTAATACTCCTCTATTTGAAACATAGGGACAAATTCCTCTCCCTTTGTAAGCGGGCTAGACTTAGTGAGTTCACTTCTCATCAACAGAATATGGCAGAAGAGAGAAAGTGGGACTTGTACTACATATTGGGGGAGTTTGTTACACAGCACTAGACGACAAATGTCATTCCCAAGTACCGTCCTACTACTATTCCTAAATGCTCTCTAAATAAAAGTAGAATCTGATATAACTTAAAACACCACATTTTCAATGAATAGTCTCTCCCTTCATTTGCGACAAGTCACAAAATGATTCCTTCCCTGAATATCCTTCTTCTCGCCATACCCACAATTTTAAAGTTGAAATAGTTTCTATGCCTGCTACCCAGACATGGAGCATTTCTATATGACCATGGTATCTTGTATATAGTAGGTAATTAAAACTATTTTTTACCCCAAAATAAAATAAAATAAAATCCAGGGTAGATAGTACACACTTTTAAATTTCAAATAAATAACAGAAGAACGACTTTTACATAGCAGATATGCCATAAATACCGCTTGCATGATTGACTGATTGATGGGACATGGTTTCATTAAAAATGTTAAAAAGAAAAAGTATGGATAGAGAGGTTTGTTCAATTGGATAAAGATGGTCCTAAAGCCAGGAGCTAGGTCAGTATAAACAAAAACTAGCATGATGTTATTGAACATTTCCAAAAAGGCAAAATAGCATTATGTGGAAGGAATAAGGATAACAGAAAATCAGTAGATATATGGCTAGAAAGGAATTCAAAGAAAAATAAATTCTTTTTTACTTCATTTCCAATCTTATTGCTTTCCTAGTTAAAAAAAAAACATAGAAAAATATTAGATGATTTTGAGTTAGAAGATAGAAAGTTTTCCTTAAAAGAGGCTATTTACCTCCTTAATAATTTAAAAACAAAATTAAAAATCTCTTACATTTGGGTAGTGCTTTATAAGGCATATGGGATTTTTCAATTTACCTTTTGTAGCAATCCTATGAAAAAGGCCCAGCAGAATGTTTTCCCATTGGCAGATAAGGTAAGTAAAGTTCAGAGAGTTTACAGAATTTGTTCAAGGTAACACATAAAGTAAGTGGCGGAGCCAATACTTAAAATACCAGCATTTTCTCACTACATCACAATAAAAAACTGAGTTAAGTGCATGGGAAAGTCAATTCAGTTTATCAGTGAATGAAGGATCTGCAAGCATAGCAGTATCTCCTAGCAAACCACAGTGATAAAAGCTCCAGTTGGAACAAACCGCCTAATTGTAGAAGTATAGGCCACACAAAAATTATGCCTTACCTGAAATTAGAAAGGAAAATTCACAACACTGCTAAACGGTAGATGGCCTCATCTCACAAGGTGTTTTCCTTGACTTTATAAAGACCAATACTTTCACCCATCATTAGTATGCTGACTCATTTTCTCATCTAGTAGATGTCTGTGGACGTAAAAAAAAAAAGATTAGTCGTTAAACAAGTTTATCACATGTTTTAAACTTTTCAATGATTATAACTTTGACCAACATAATCTGTGTGTTGAAACATGGCATTGAAAGTTACAAATATATATGCCACAAATCAAGTATATGATCATTAAGGAAAACTGAGTAAGAGAATGATTTGCATGGTGTTAGATATACAGAAAGGCTGATCAACTTAAGCCAGAGGGAATCCTAAGAAGGATCCCAGAGGAAGGTAGTAGGATATTGAAGGCAAAGAGTGGGAATAACAAGATCATATGTAAATGATAAAAATCAAATAAGTTTCATTGAAGCAGAAAGGGGCTTGCTGGGAGACCACAAAATAAAAGGTGTTTGGGACTACCAGGTTAAGGAGTTTAGACACTGTAAAGCCATTGTGAGTACTTGAGACAAAAAAATAATAAAAATAATTAGAAAACTTCTCTGGCAGCTATCAATAGGCTGCATGTATATTTAGGAAATTCAAGAGTTTAGACATTGGAAGTCAAAGAAATATAAAATTTAGGAGCTGGAGAGTAAAAATGGAGTGAAGTGATAGTCACCAACTTAAGGATTAAAACTTTGCATCATTTTTTTACAATTATCTTTTTAAATTTTGTTTCTTTTAAACTGCTTATGTTTCCCCCTAGGTTTTTATGGTATTGCAACTTTTTAAGCCTTTTGTCCATTTTTTTAGTTTATTCTGGTGTATTGTGTGTAAGTTGGTGCTGGTCTACTTTCATTTTTTTTTGCAAGTACTAGTCCAGTTCTCCCAGCACCATTTATTGAAGAGGATGTCATTACTCCATTGCATAGTCTTGCCTCTTGCCAAATGTTAACTGATCATAAAGGCACGGGTTTATTTCTGGGCTCTCTATTCCATTCCATTTATCTATGTCTGTTCTTATGCCAGTACCAGACTCTTTTGATTGGTCTTATAATATATTTTGATATCAGGTATTGAGATCCCTCCAACTTTGTTGTTTCTCAAGATTGCTAAAACTACTTGGGGTCCTTTATGGTTCCACATAAATTTTTGGAATATTTGTTCTAGATGTGTGAAATATGCCATTAGTATTTTAATAGGAATTGCATTGAATCTATAGATTGCTTTGGGTAGTATGGACATTTTTATGATGTTAATTCTTCCAATCCATGAACATGCTGTGTGCTTCCATTTATTTGTATCTTGTTCAATTTCTTTCTTCAGCACCCTGTAGTTTTCTGAGTACCAGTCTTCTACTTCCTTGGTTAAATTTATTACTAGGTATGCCATGGAAACAGCATGAAAGAAGTTTGAGAATTGTTCCAAAGTCCCAAGAAACAAAAAAAATTAAATGCAATCTACGAATTCCTATTGGATTCCTATTCTTTAAAAAGCTACAAAAACATATCTTAGGACTTGGGGAAATTTGCATGTGGACTAGATATCAGCTGATTTGGAGGTGAGTTGGAGAAGAACTTAGGAATGATGTGGTATAACATATTTCGCTTGTAAAGCCCAGAGAGTTTACAAGTGACTTGCCCAAAATTATACATTTTACTAACCACAGATCAAGTTTAAATCCTGGTTTTTCTCTTTCCTACTATAAC
Source organism: Sturnira hondurensis (assembly GCF_014824575.4). Classification (NCBI taxonomy): domain Eukaryota; kingdom Metazoa; phylum Chordata; class Mammalia; order Chiroptera; family Phyllostomidae; genus Sturnira; species Sturnira hondurensis. The sequence goes on from NW_028073279.1 coordinate 148,578, forward strand.
ATGAATAGAGGCAGACACTATATAAATCATGCCTACTGTATGAGAAAACAAAAATGACTAACCATATGGGAAAAAAGGAAAGAAATGCTGGTTTGGGGGTATCTTTTACAAGGGATTTTGTTCATATGCTGGATGGGTGTGTGAGGGCCACCTATAATAGTGCTCCCTTCAGTGAGAAGCATCTCCAGCGCCGACCTTTTTGCATCCATGTATTGCTCACTGCCCTTTCAATACTTTAGAATGAACAGACATTTACCCTACTGGTCGAACAATTAAAACCACAACTGAGAAACCACAGCATAAACACAAAGGATTCTATCTTGGCCCTCTCAATTGTAAAATTGTATGTTTCTTCTCAGAGAAATCAAATGTAATGAAATGCAAAAACAAGAACAAAGAGGTATAATAACCACAGCCTATAACTTCTGTGGTTTGGGTTCATTATTGTTTTCTATTTTTCTCCACAGCTGTTATTAAATTCTTTTAAATACCCACAATACAATAGACTTACCCACACGTAGGTAGACCAAAAAAAAAAATCCCTAACATAATTAACAAAATTCTTACTCTTTTTTCATTTTATCAGACAGCAGACTAGAGCTGAGATAAGTTTGTTTGTTAGTTACTGGCTTGTATTTTTGTTTACTTACCTGCATGTTTTGCAAAAGAGAGAGAGAAACCCAGTTCTTTTGTTTGTTTACAAGATAATTGTTAGAACTACATACATATGATCAATTGTCATTTATACCCTGTAAGGACAAGAATTGACAAAATGCAGCAGTAATATTTCACAACCAAACAAGCCTTTCCATTTCTATAACTTTTTGACCAAATATTGTATTTTTAAAACAAAGTTAGCTGTGAAAAAGTATCCAAACATATTGCTTTTAGTTTATGTTCTCTGCTAGAATACTGCCTAGATAGTCAGTAAATTTTGGTATTTCTGAAAGGTGACCTGGAGAAATAGAGAAAAGAAAACAAGAAGCTTAAATAATATGCAGGCTTTATAATAAACTTTCAGAAGAGTTAGTCATAGATCTGCAAATATTTAACCTTCCCAATTATCTCAGAAGTCTGTCCTCTGATTTAGCCTCTCATGTTGTAATTAGGTCCCTGCTATAGACTAATTGATATGCCAAATCAAATCATAGTGGTTCTCAGCTTCATTATAGAGATGAGAATTATCAATTACCAAATAGCCATATAGGAACACTAGGTGATAGAACTAAAATACCAGAAAGTCTCATTATTCTGGAAAAAAATTAAATTTAGTTATAAAGTTTAAAGCTAGCTAGAGGTAACTAATTTGCTCAACACCAATTTTTCATGAAATAATAATGAAAAGATAGTGATACTCTATTATCTAATGGAACCCAAGAATTTTCATAGAGGAAAATGCAAATGGAGTCCTGAGGCATAACAATTAAATAAGCAAGAATACTGTAAAATAATGAAATCCAACTTCACTTTGTATCCCCACACAAAACTGTACTTTTTTTTACTGGAAAAAATGTACTTTTAATGATGTAAAGTAGGGGTCCACAACCCCCAGGTCGCAAACCAGTACTGATCCATGGCCTTTTAGGAACCAGGCTCTCCTGAGCTCTACCCCCTCCCCCCACCAACTCCTCACACCCAGCCTGGTCCAGTCCATAGCAGGTGAGCAGCAGCCAGCAAATGACTCGCCTGAACTCTGCCGCCTGACCACCTACCTGCCTTCAGCCTGAGCTTAATTTTTTTGAGATTATTTATTTATTTATTTTTAGAGAGAGAGGAAGAGAAGGAGAAAAAGAGGGAGAGAAACATCAATGTCTGGTTGCCTCTCTGGAACCCTCCACTGGAGACCTGGCCTGCCACCCATGCATGTGCCCTGACTGGGAATCGAACTGGTGACCCTTTGGTTTGCAGGCTGGTGTTCAATCCACTAAGCCACACCAGCTAAAGCCTGAGCTTTTTTGTTTGTTTATTTGCATTTGTTTGTTCATATGTACAGGGGTCTTGTTTAATGCTTTTTCTCCTAAATTGTCTTGCTTCTGTTTAGTGTACTAGGGAATGTTTGATAGAGAATAAATGGTGATATAGACCTTACAGTCTCTAATACAGTCCAAGCTGGCCCTGACTACTAATGGATCTGGGTTTAGAACCAGATAAATAATTTGTGAGTTCAGGGAGAAAGTTTAAAAATTATTAAAAATTTCAAGATAGCAATCGCAGAAAATTAAAGCAAGTTTGAGGTCCCTCTAAGCACAGGGCCCTATTGGACTGCCCAGATCATATACCCATGGAGCTAGTCTTGTGAAGGTCCTTTAGATTGGTGATCAATTTGTGGAAAAACATGAAGTCTGTATTTCCATTGGATTCCTTTAAAAACTTGACTTGTGTACTTGTGAGAAAAGATTACTTTGTTTAGTCCATATTCTGGGGTCAGTGATAGTTATCGGTATTTCAGGCCCTTTCTCTGCTTGATTTAGGAATTCGAGACAACATTCAAGAGCATACAACTTGGTGAATTATACTACCTTTGTTTTTATATATAATGGGTTTGTCTGTGACAGTCATTTTCATCTGGGACAATTTTGTCTCCCAAGGAACATTTAGCAATGTCTGCAGACATTTTTATTATTACAGCTGGAAACCTTGTAGGTCAAGGCCAGGGATGCTGCTAACCATTGTACAATGTAGCCCTGACCAGTGTGGCTCACTCAGTTGGACATCATCCCACAAACCAAAAGGTTCAATTCCCAGTCAGCGTACATGCCTGGGTTGTGGGTTCAGTCCCCAGTCCTGATGGGTACAAGAGGCAACCAATTGATGTTTCTCTCTCATATCGATGTTTCTCACCATCTTTCTCTCTCCCTCTATTCCCCCCTTTCTAAAAATGAATGAATGGATAAATAAATAAATAAATACAAAATAAAATGTTAAAAAATATACAATGTACAGGACAGTTCCACACAACAAAAAATTATCTGGAGGATCAAAAGCAGTGGTAAAGCTCTGGAAAATCCTAGTTGGTCTCTCTTGTGGCTTTGGTGGAATGAGGCCCGAAAAGGGGAGTGAGAATAAAAAAGTTCCTATGCTCTTAGGAAAAGATTGATTGTTCTGTAACCATTGTGGCACAATGAGGGACAGCCCCTTGTTTCCCAAAATGAGCCAATGAGAATAAACTGATAAACTCACTCCAATAAACCTGCCTTTGAGTGCCAATCAGTCAACAACAATCTTAGTCGAAGTTACCAGGCTTCTATGATGTCCGTATATTTACACCTGTGAAAGTTCGCCAGTCCCTGAGCTCTGTGCATCACAAAACCTTGTACAAGATCAGCAGTGAGCTCTACTCAGAGAGACTGCGTCTGAATGGCGAAGCTCTCTCATATTATAGTAAGCCATCAATTCAGCTTTGTCTCTCAATCTCACATATTGAATAATAATCTCGCCATCCTTTGACAACAACTATGTCCTCAGGTTATATTCCTTTCACCACTTGACTGAGGAGGAAATAAACTAAAGTCTGATTTTTGAATGATTCTACATAATATGCTGACATCAACAAAAGGCACGCTTTGCAGCACTAAAAGCCCAACTGAGAATGTTCTGGAATAACAGTGATGGCAGGAAATTCTCCCAACAATGAGGAAAAACTCTGAGTACTATGTTTATTATTTATGTGATTTAGATTAAGAAATTGTCATACAAAAAAGGACTTATGGACATGGACCACAGTGTGGTGATTGTCTGAGGGGGAGGAGCTCAGGAGGATGGGAGAGGGTTTAAGGGGACCAAATGGTAATGGGAAAAATACAAAAAATTTTTTTTAAAGAAACTGCTATACATACAGATCTACAGTCATTCACAGGCAACAGGTAATTGTTTGGTTTTATTGTCAGGGACTTGGAAAGAACAGGATTGAAAGATTAAGCATAAGGACATCTAGGAAAGAAGTAAATGAACAAACCTTTAGTAATAGGAATCATGTAAAGGTGCCTGTGTCCTGTGTGAAAGCATACCATAGGGCATACATTACAGCAAAGGTGCTTAATAATCAGCTTGATAAAATAAGATATTTTGTGTATGTCAGTCTTTTCTCCAGCTACTTTTGTGCTTTCTCAAAGGTCCCATGAGCAAGTGGCTAGGGTGGAAGATGAGGAACTCAAAAATATGAATTTCCCCTCATTGTGGCTGACTTAGTGTGGCAGGTTTTATTTTCCTAATGTTGGCCACAATAAAATATCAGCTCCCACATTTTCTTACACTTTACCTTGACACTTTCCCCAGCAACTTATGGATCCTATGTCTCCTCCCCTCTAACTTGAGAAGAGCTTTGTGACTGCTTTGATAAGTGATACAACTTGATTTCATGAGCCAAGTCATAAAAATGGCATGCACTTCTAATCTGTTCTATGGAAATGCTCACCTTTGGACTTCTGGCCAAGATGGAGGCATAGGTAGACACACCATGCCTCCTTGCACAAGCAAAAGAAGGACAGTAACAAATTTAAAAACAAAAAACAACCAGAACTGACAGAAAGTGGAACTGTATGGAAGTCTGACAGCCAGGGAGTTGAAGAGGAGGCATCCATCCAGACTGGCGGTGGTGGCAGAGATGGGCAGCTGGGCTGAGGGGACCTGCAGCAGGGTGGCGGCTGGGGGACTGGAGCAGGCAAGGCAGCAGCTGGTGGACAGGGTGCTCCCACGTGCAGGCCTGGAGGAGCAACTGGGAAGCAGTGAAATAGACTTCACAACCCAGGGTTCTAGTGTGAGGAAATAAAGCCTCAAAGCCTCTGACTGAAAACACCTGTGGGTGTTGATGTGACAGGAGAAACTCCCAGGCTCACAGGAGAGTTTGTTGGAGAGACCCATAGGGTCCTAAAATGTACACAAGCCCACCCACATGGGAATCAGCACCAGAAGGGCCCAATTTGATTGCGGGTAGTGGGGGAAGTGGCTGAACTCCAGCAGAGAGCGGATCAAGAGGCCCAGTTGGCTCTCAGACCCCTCCCCCACATACAGCCCCACAACACAGCTGACCTGTGAGTTGCCCCACCCTGGTAAACACCTAAGGCTCCACGTCTTACTATGTAACAGTCACACCGAGACAAAAAAAAATTGCCCAAATGGAAAAACAGATCAAAGCTCCAGAAAAAATATAACTAAGCAATGAAGGGCTAGCCATCACAGAAATGATTGAATATGGTTGCAAATTACAGGAAAAAAATGAAGGCTATGAAAAGTGAAATAAAGAAAAATGTACAGGGAACCAACAGTGATGGGAAGAAAACCAGGACCAAATCAATGGTTTGGACTAGAAGGAAGAAACATTCAACCAGATGAGCACGAAGAAACAAGAATTCAAAAAAATGAGGGGAGGCTTAGGAACCTTGAGGAGTTTAAAAGTTCCAACATCCAAATCATAAGGGTGCCAGAAGGAGGAGAAGAACAACAAGAAATTGAAAACTTATTTGAAAACATAATGAAGGAGAACTTCCCCAATCTGGCAAAGGAGACAGACTTTCAGGAAGTCCAGAAAGCTCAGAGAGTCCCAAAGTAGTTGGACCGAAAGAGGAACACACCAAGGCACATCATAATTACATTACCCACGATGAAAGATATGGACAAACTCTTAAAAGCAGCAAGAGAAAAGAAGACAGTTACCTACAAAGGAGTGCCCATAAAACTGTGTCAGCTGATTTCTCAAAAGAAACCTTGCAGGCAAGAAGGGGCTGGAAAGAAGTGTTCCAAGCCATGAAAGGCAAAGATCTATGTCCAAGATTGCTCTATCCAGCAAAGCTCCCATTTAGAATGGAAGGGCAGATAAATTTGATCTCAGATAAGATCAAATTCAAGGAATTCATCATCACCCAGCCCTTGTTATATGAAATGTTAAAGGGACTTATCTAAGAAAAAGAAGATAAAAATATGAACAGTGAAAGGACAGCAAACTCACAGTTATTAACAACCACACCTAAAACAAAAACAAAAACAGAAACAAACTAAGCAAACAACTAGAACAGGAACAGAATAACAGAAATGGAGATCACATGGAGGGTTATCAGAGGGGAGGTGGAGGGGAGAGAGGGGGAAAAGGTAGAGAATAAGTAGCATAAATGGTAGGTACAGAGTAGGCAGGGGGAGGTTAAAAATAGGGCAGGAAATAGAGAAGCCGAAGAACTTATATGCACGACTCATGGGCATGAACTAAAGGAGGTGAATGTGGGTGGGAGGGTGTGTGCAGGGTGGAGGGGAATAAAGGGGGGAAATGGGACAACTGTAATAACATAATCAATAAAATAATTTTTAAAAAAGAATGCTCACCTTTGGAACCCTAAGCCACTATGGAACAGGACTGAGGTCACCATTCTGTGAGCAAGCCCAGACCATAAGGAAAGACCACGTGTAGTTTCCAGACAACAGCCAGTGTCAAATTCTTGGCATATGAGTGGAGATACTTTCAAATCTCTCCATTCCCTGGCTATCAACACACCCTCAGTCTGTAAGTCTTTCCAGGTAAGAACCTAGACATTGAAGAACAGAGAAATGCCACATCTGCTATTTAAATATCAGTGATCTGTCTAAATTAGTGATCTAACATCTAAAATAAATTGTGATCTACCTAAGTCCCTAACCCATAAGGTTCAGGAGTTTAATAAAATAATTCTTTTATACCATTAAGTTTGGTGATGGTTTGTTATTCAGTAATAGGTAATCAGAACAAAATTAGAAGCCTGGAAGTGGAGATTTCCATACCCAAACCCTAAAACAGGTGGCACTGACTTTAGGATCAGGCCAAAGTTGGGTGGCTGTAGGGGAGTGTTCGTGGAAGCACAGGGCTCAGAGGCGGCTTTGAATAAGTGCCCAAATGATAGTAAGGAAGATGTTATTGGAATCTGGAAGGGAAATCTTTTTTTATGTAGTGTTAGGAAGCTTGGTAGTATTGAAAAGGAAATGTATGTAAAGAATTTAAAAATATAACTAAGGAGATTTCTAGGAAGAATATTAAAAGTTCTATGAGGCTTCTCACTATGACAAAATGTGAAAGGAGAGCGATAACATGCAGTTAAATATAATTTAGGACTCACCAGGTCTGAATATAAAACTGTCTCTTATCCCTAGTAGTTTCCAGGCTAAGGTCAAATCCAGAGTAGGGCTGTATGATCTTTGTAGATACCTCAGAGAAATCCAGACCATATCTCATAGAATCTTAGAGAGTTTCCAAGAACCTTAAGGGCTTTTCCCATAGCAGTCTCACAGGACCCAAGTAGAAAAGGGCTTATCTCAAAATGATTTGTATTTGTGGCATGACATAAAAATATGGATTATAAATTGATACATAAAAGTCCTAAAATGATTTTTAAACAATGTATTAGCTTTGATTGGAAGAGAAGGAGACAGTGAGAAATAAAGAGGTGTTTGGACTGCCACCAACCACTTTCTCTAAAGTGATGTCACAGTTATCTATCTACACCTGTGAACCTCCACCTGCCCCTGAACTCCAAGCTTCAAAAACCCTTATGTAAGATCAGAAGCATCAGGCTAGGTTGGGGCAGTGGCAAATACAGACAACTTCTTGGGGAAAAGGGAGGATGACTCAAAAGGCAAAGAGGGTGGAGCCATGACCCCAGCGGCAGAGACAAGAGTCATGGAAAACAACTTTCAGGAAGCAGGACCGAGACCTAGTCAAGGAATTGGCAACATGTGTCTGGCTGGGTATCAGAATTGCTATGGGCCACAGACTGCTATGTGCCTTCTGTTTTCCTCCTTTATCTGTAAGGGGTTCTCTTAGATCTCTCCCACCATTGTATGTTGAGTGTGGAGGGGGAATATTCTTCAGAGGCAACAGTATTCAAAGGAACCACACCTAAGGAGCCTCATTTACACCTGAATCCGATTAGGTGGCAAGACCCATGATTCTGAGGTGACACTGTAATGAGATTAATAGCTGGGAGAATCCTAAGAAGATGTGAGTAAATGCTGCACATAGGAGGCATGTAAATTCTGACCAGAAAGTAGGCAGAGCGTGGACCTGGTGTTTCACATAGATAAAATCACACACAAGTAAATGTGAAATTCATAATTCACATTAAGTTCAATTTGTTCCTAAATATATCAAGTGTAGTGAAACAAGTTCACATTTTCAAACCAAGCATTGCATCAGAATTGACCACTTGAAAGGATTATTTTGAAGATTAATTTCTTAGCACAGAATTAGAGCAATGAAAGAATTTACCCAAACAGTACAGTCTGATGAGATCTGCTGAAAAGTTCCTGTCCCAGAGCAGAGAAAGACTCAACTGACACCAACATCCATGTAATTCAGATTTAACAACACTCCCGAAAATGCTGCACGCACATTGCTAACATGTGTTTCTGTAGAGCCTGCTTTTATCTGTCTGTGCTATATCCTTTTTGTTTTTAAATATATGTTAATATTACCAATTAAGCAATAATCAACTAAAGTAATTTTTCTCCAAGGATATAAGAGATATTTTGTAGTACTCATAATGTGTTGTTTTGATTATTTTAACTTTCATAAAACTTATTTTTCTTACAGCTTTGCACCAAGTACAATGGATATTAACACTTTATTTTAAGAATGTAAAAGTAAATAAAACAAGTAAAATGAGTTTCACCAATAACTATATATAATATTCAACAACTGAATATGAATAACAATAAAAGTAAAAATTAAAAAATACATTCAAAAGATAATAAATGATCAAGATTAAAAATTTTTACAAAACAATATTATTTTTGAAAACATATTACAAATGCCTTTCATATCATCAGCTAAGTATAACTGTGGTTCAATGTATGTAGCAGAGATCTTTGAAAAATATTCATACCAAAGCTATTAGAATCTCACATTAGTTCCCATGATCTTTTAACATTCTAATTATAATTATATTTATCTTTTAATTAAATCTTCCTATAAGTAGAGGTCATATTTAATTTTCAACACTATTTGGCAGTCAGATTTTGACAGAATTTTAAAAATATTTTATTTATTTATTTTTAGAGAGAGGGAACGGGAAGGAGAAAGAGTGGGAGAGAAATATCAATGTGTGGTTGCCTCTCATGTGTCCCCTACTGGGGACCTGGCTTGCAACCCAGGCATGTGCTCTGACTGGGAATTGAACTGGCGACCCTTTGCTTTGCAGAACGGTGCTCAATCCACTGAGCTACACCATCCAGGGCAGATTTTGACAGAATTTTAAACATAAAGTGCCTGTGTTCTTTCTTTTCAGTATTATCATTTTCTTCAAATAGAGTATAATGTCACCATAAGTTTCTGTAAACTAATTTTCATGAGTACATATTTTCTTTTCATCGTGGCTGCATTCCTATTTTAGACTACATTATTATTTATTTTTTAAAATCATTTAAATCATTTTAAGTCATTTTTAATTTTTATTCTATTACAGTTGTCCAGGTTTTCCTTTCTTTGCTTTCCCCTGTCCACCCCCAAACAGCCCCCTACTCATCAGTAAATGAGTAGATCAAATAACTGCGGGACATTTACACAATAGAACACCACACAAAAGGAAGAAAGGACTCCTACCTTCAATGGCAGCATGGATGGAACTGGGAATATTATGCTAAATAAAACAAGCTAGTCGGTGAAAGACAAATACCATATGATCTCACCTATAAGTGGAATATAATGAACAAAATAAACTAATGAACAAAATTGAACCACAGGCATGGAGACATGGAACAGATGAAAATGATCAGAAGGGAGGGAGGAGGGGGATAATAGTGGAAAGAGGGGGAGGGACTAGATAAAATACACATTACTATTTAAAAAAGAAAAGTCTCCACCCTAATAAAGTAATTTTAAAACCCTCTCCCTCCACCTCGTTTAGGTAAACACACAAAAATAATGATAAAACTAATTCAGAGTAAAAAGAAGGGGGCAATCCCCAGGAACAGCCTACTTTACAAGAGTTCAGAGTGTAAATGGTAGAATAGTTTTAGACACTTCTTTTTTGCTTTAAAGTACATGAGATGACTAGGCCAGGAGTTTTCAAATATTTTTAGAAGCAATTTACTTTTAAAAAGGAAATGTTTATCCAGAACTGATATGTAAAGCACATGACACAGGCGGGCTGCTTCAGTTTTAACCTGAGGGAGCGGGTCCCAGACACACCCCGGCGGGCACGTGCCTCTTCCTGGGTGGCCCTTGAGCAACAGCTTTCGACACTCAGGTTTCTAGGCAGCAGGTAGGTATTGAACAAAAATGTACCATTAAACACTTATCAGTGGATACGGTATCAGTGACAGACAAGTCTCAGAAGCGATGGCAGAATGTTAATATGTATCAAGTATAATTGTTCCTTTTATTTTTAATGGTCAAAATTATTATAGGGTGGTTCTATTTTTAATTTTTTGAGGAACCTCCATACTGTTTTCTACAGTGCTGCACCAATCCGCATTCCTACCAACAGTGTATCAGGGTTCCAATTTATCCACATCCTTGCCAACACTTAAAAAAATTTCATAATAGCCATCTGAATAGGTCTGAAATAATATACCATTGTGGATTTAATCCAGCAATCCAACTTCTGAGTATATATTCAAATGACTGGAAATCAAGATCTCAAAGAGGTATGTGCACCCCCATGTTTATTGCAACATTGGTGCACAGAATCCAAGATATGGAAGCAATCAAATCCCCATCTGCAATAAATGAATAAAGAAAGAGGTCTATACATGCCATGGAATATTATACAGCCTTAAAAAAGAAGGAAGCCCTGCCATTTGTGACAACATGGATAAACTGAGAGGACATTGTGATAACTAACATAGGCCCGTCACAGAAGGACAAATACCATGCGATTCCACTTACACAGGAGACCTGAGATAGACAAGCTCATAGAAGCAGAGAGTGGGATGGTGGTTGCTGGGGGACTGAAAGAAAAGGAAGTGAGGAATTGTTTTTCAATGAATATAGAGTATCTATTATGCAAGATGAGTAAGTTCTAGAAATATACTGTACAATATAGAATCTATAGTTAACAATATGGTATTGTACACTTTAAAATATATTAAGAGGATAAGCCCTGGCTAGTGTGTAGCTCAGTGGATTGAGCGCAGGCCTGCGAACCAGATGATCGCGGTTCGATTCCCAGTCAGGGCACATGCTTGGGTTGCAGGCCAGTTTCCGGCAGGGGCCAGTTCCCAGCAGGGGATGCACGAGAAGCAACCATACATTGATGTTTCCTTCCTCTCTCCTTCCCTTCCCCTCTAAAGATAAATAAATAAAATAAAATAAAATAAAATATATTAAGAGGATAGATTTTGTATAAAGTGCTCTTACAAAAAAAGAACAAAGGGATATTTTTGGAGGTGAAAGATATGTTTAGTATCTTGGTTGTGATGATGGTATCACAGGTATATGCATATGTATGAATTTATTGAAATGTATACATTAAATGTGTGAATGAATTTTTGGCATACCATTTATACCTCAATAAAGGTAAACAGACCATCAAGGCTTTTTACCGTAAAATTTTGCTTTCATGTACACAAATATGTGCTATTTCTATATTTTTAGAAAGAATTTAACTTTTGAAAAAAGTTTTGGGCTAGTACTCTATCAAAAAATAGCTCAACATATATATTTTAGCACTTTCACCCTCAACTATTCCTTGGTCTAGATGATAAAGTTGCATTTTATGGTTAAGAAATTAGAAGTGTTGACACTACCAGTTGACTTTCTATATGTCAAAATATTATTAATTGAAAAAATATACTTTAAGGATGCTGAAGGCCTGATAAGCTCAAAGCAAAGAGCAAATTACCAAATGAAGGATAATGTCAATTCTATTTTTGAGAGTAAAATGTTCTGTTAGCCCCAGTTTTCTGGAAAAAAACAGATGCAAATATGGGATTAAGTGCGGAAGAATTTTATTAAGGGAACACAGAGAAAAAAGGAAGAGACCTGAAGAAGGCTGGGAGAATTGTCAGTCTACAATGGAAGTCTGTCTCAGGGAAGGAGAAAGGAAGAAAGGCTGAGGCTGAGGCTGGTGTGCTGCCGTGCACAACCCATGGCCACCACACACGTGTCCATATTTCAGCCCCGACATTTCCACAAACACTATCTTTTTGCCACCATCTGAGTACTCTTCCACTGTAACTGTCAAATAAGTCACCTATGATCCTTCTGATGTTTCACTAAATTTAGATGCTGCAGATCTGTCTTCTAAATTGTATTCTCTCTAGATATAATGCACATTAAGCCATTTACAGGTTCCTACTAGTTACATTTTACAAAGTGGAACTAGAGATTTTGGAAATCAAAGCTCATACAATAATCTGCCCTTGTTTAATTTAATCAGTATTTCTCTTGCTTATGAGGATGAAGTTCAACATCTTCCATGGTGACATTTTTGATTTAGTAATTGCAATTTCCTAAAAGTTTCAAAAACTGAAGGTGTTGGGTGCTACATTCATGGAATGTTTTCATTAAAGATCTCAAACTGATTTTGAATGGGTGCCAGAAAAATCTGGAGGATCTGTTTCCAAAAATAGTCTAATACTAATATGGTAGCACAGGTTGATTTGCAAAACAGCTCTTCGAAGGCTCAGCATTCTGAATGGTGAAGGATAAAGAAAGTGTTCACTTTCTAAAATATGTTTTATAATTCAACACAGGCTTCATTACAACTTTCTAGGTTAATTGTCCTGTATATAGATGTATGTCCCCATTTTGCTAGCCTGTGCTTCTGTTTGGATTGGTAGAACGCCAGAGCTTTGGGCGCAGCTGCACATCGGGGGGTTCCACATCCAGTTCCATTCCGTAATAAGAACATTGTTTTTCCCACAAGTCTGTGCTTCCTAATAAAATCTGTTTAGTATTTTCACTGTTAAACCCATAATTTTTTGCAAGAAACTTTAATATTAAACTTATTCACAATATTAGCTGTTTCACCTTTGATATAGTAAACTTCCAAAAGTTTTACTCTGGTTCCATGAATTGAATGAAGAATTGAATCATCACTGAAATTCACTGGGTTTGTATTTTAATCATTTCGCATTAATGTAACATTGTAAATATTTGAGTATTTGTGAAGTTCTTCTGCTAATAAAACCAGCATGTTTACATTCTTTAATAATTTGTTATTTGCCTCTAATACTATTTATTCACTGATAAAGTGAATTATCACTTTGATTTTCATAGCTATACATGAAAAGTTTGAATAAAAAATGAGCCAGAAATTATTTTAGAAAAATTACTTTTTGATTTAGATGCAAAAAGTCATGCTTTGTAGGGTGATGTCTAAATGCAAATTCTGAAAGTGCATTTGTAAAATCATCAGCTTTGGACATTAAAAAGTCTTTTTCTGTGTTCTAACCTTTGAACTAACTACCAACTTTTGAAATATATGATACTGCTTCTTAAGCAGACTTGTGTCACTTGGTTTTTAGGTGACCATGGATTGTAATATTGACATTTCGTGCAAAATACTGTTTGTTCATCATAAATTTCTTTGAGAAACGGATAGTCTGGATTTAATTTTTTATTAAATAAAGCATGTGCTTTATTTAGATCATTACTGCTTAAAAAGTATATTGGAAAACACAATACTGTTAATCAAATTATGTAATTTCATTATACAATAAATAACAAAAACTCATAAAAATAGCATTCATTATATCCTGTGAGCTCAAGAACAGGACTGTTAAGCACTATTTTTTGCATATACTTCATGCACACCCAACTAATTTTAATTTTCCACTAACTCTGCCTTCTAATGGCATGGTAGCTTTGGGTATTTTGCAAGTTCTTGCACAAGCCACATCACGAATTGTCTGGAATACCAGGTGTTAAAATACGTCTATCACCACCTGCAGACAGAAAGTGTTACCTGTTTCTAGGCTACAGGGAAATAGATTTAACCTACGTGTTAAAATGCTTCATTTTTATCATTGAGCGCCATTATGTTGTCTTTGAAAGGGATGTATTGGTTTTTGCACCTGCAAAGGTTCAGGACACAAATTCAGGTTATTAAATGTCAAAGTGAGAAATCTGCTAACTGCACATACATCTGACATCTTACCTGATGAGATTAAGGCAGTAGCTAGAAGTGAAAAGTGGAGATCTGCACAGATCAGGTTCCCCAAGCATCAGACTCAGAGATGAAGACTGGTACATGGCACGTTTGTGGGAGTGTGTTCTTGGCATGAAAACGTGGTAGAGGTAAAAGAAGTACCACTGAGTAGAAGGAGAACTAAGCAGCAATGCAGTCACAACAAAGGCCCTGTCTCATCCCAGGGGGAGCTCTGGAGCTGGAATGGTTCTTCAGATTGTTCAAATTGGGAAAGGACGGGCCTTTGTACCTTTGCACTAATCAGTCCCTGGATGTGGCAATCCAATGTGGGATCATACCTTTGCACTAATCAGTCCCTGGATGTGGCAATCCAATGTGGGATCATACCTTTGCACTAATCAGTCCCTGGATGTGGCAATCCAATGTCGGATCATATTTTTCAGTCATAAAATGAGACAACGTGGCCCTGTGTACAATTCTTGGAATTAAGCTAACAGATTTTACATTTAAGTATTTAGGGAGTAATTAGTTGAGAGCTACCAGCTGCCAACCCAGTAGCTGCAGGAGTGAGTGCATTGGTCTTTGGAGGAGTCAGATCTTGGCATCTACTACTTCTCCAAACACATCCCAGGGTACCTTAATGTAATTATTCATAACAATGCCTCATTAAAAAGGAAAAACCTGAAACAATGCTAAACTGGACAGGAGTCAGGATAGTGGGCGTAATTCAGCACTGTCCTAGATAAACTGGCATGTATGACCATGCTCACTCTAGTCCTGGTTCTCCTCTCTTTGGAGAAAGTGATCATCCTTTGGCCTCTATTACCCAGTCTCGTCCTCTGCCTACCTGTTAAACATTTGTCTCCTCTCAAGGATCACATTTTTGTCACTTTTTCTCATTACTCTCTATTCAGATCAATGTTGTCCATATCAATGACTTCACTCATTCAAAAAACTTTTGAATGAATTTTATGTTTCAGACAATGTGCTAATTTCTGGAGATATTTCTTAAAAAATAAGGTCTCATCTATGTAGCTGCATAGAGGTAAACACATGATTCTATGGAAGTATATAAAAGATTCATCAAAGGGCACTGAATCCAATTCATATGAGAGAGTTTAGGGTCAGAGAAGACTTTCTGGCTTAAGAGTCATTAGGAGAAGAATAGAAATTAGCGGGCAAAAAGTAGGAGAAAAGATTTTTCAGGTAGAAGGCATAATAGCATGACACATTCAAGCAGGTGAAACTATTTCAGCACAAATGGGTTTTGTAGGGATGAAATAGAGGAGATGTGGCTACATAAAGGACATATACAAGTTTGGAACTTTTTCTTGAAAACTATGATTGAGATTCAGAAAAGATTTTCAGTTGAACAGCATCGTCAAATGTATTTTGAGAAATCAAACTGGCAACAATGCAGAAAATGGTTTAGAATGGACAAGATGTAATAACTGGAGAATCCAGGAAGAAAGTATGGGGCTTAATCTAAATCAGTTCAAGAGATGTTGGAGAAAAAAGGACTAATGGGAAAACATTACAAAGTAATTTAAGATATAGGAAAACCAGATATTGGGTAAAAGAAATGGATAGAGGACTCAAGTTTTTTACCAGGATATTGGCTAGGGAGCAATGCCACTCACTAAGAACAAAAATAATATAGAACAAGCAATAAGTTCAGAGGTAAGAGCTGCGAGTATAATTTTAACTTGTTGCATTTGAACTGCTTGTGAGACATCCAAGAGATGATATATAACAGTCAGTTGCATACATAAGACTGGAGTTTGGACAAGCAATATAGGCTGGAGACATACATTTTGGGAGGTCAAAACTATATAGGTGATGTGGAAGAAATGCAAGAAAATAAGACTAACCGAGAAAAGTCTATTGAGTGAGAAAGAGAAAGATAAATCAATCAGAGGAGGACACCAAAATTTATGGAATGAATAGAGGAAGAAAAGTCTTCCAAGATGGCTAAGCACTCAAAGAGATAGGTAGGAAACATCTTGTAAGTTAAACAGCACAGAAATCAAAGGGTTTATTTTGAAGGGGCTGGTTTGAAGAAGACAGGATGATCAAAGAACCCAATGAGACATTAAGTTTTATAATGGAAGAATAAAGAAGTGTCCATTGATTTAACAACAAGGAGATCATTACAAATTTTGTCAAGAGCAGTCTCAGTGCTGGAACAGAAGTCAAATTGCAATTGATGGACAGTGAGTTACAGAGGAGACAGGGTAAGACACACATTTGGAGGTACAGAAAGCAGGAGGGTTAGGAGATAAAAACAAATGGAGGGATGAGATAGGATTTGTTGTTGCTTTTAAGATGAAGGAGTCTAGAATATGTTTACATGCTGAGAAACAGCCAGAAAAGAGATAAAGTTTGAAAACACAAGAGAGAAAAATGATACTTGGGATAAGGTCACTAAGAAAAAGAAGAAAATTTGACAAGGGGAGGTAAAAAGAAAAAAAAGAAAGAAACCCAAAACAAAAGTAAAGGTAAGTGCCATTATAGGTCAACTTGTATCCCTAAAAAATACATGTTCAAGTTCTAAACACTGAAAATAAATGTTCAATGCAACTTCATTTGGAAATAAATTCTTTGCGGATGTAATTAAATTAAAATGCGATTCTTTCCTGGCCGGGTGGCTCAGATGGTTGGAGCATTGTTCCATATACCAAAACGATTCGGGTTTGATTCCCGGTCAGGGCACATACCTAAGTTGAATGTTCCATCCCTGATCAGGGTGTATATGGGAGGCAACCGATCAATGTTTCTCTCTCACATTAAGGTTTCTCTCTCTCTCTAAAAAAAAATCAATAAACATATACTCGAGTGAGGATTTAAAAATTAAAATTAAAACTAAAATGAAGTTATACGGTCTTACTAGATTGGGGGGTGAGGGGGTCATAATCCAATAACTGAAGACCCTACAAAACAGTGACAATTTAGACATAGGCACCAGGCACAGAGAAAAGAAGGTCATGTCAACCTGGAGATTTTTTCAAACATATGCACTATTTTGGTGTAAAACTAAATTTAGCAAAAGAATTTTTATATTTAGTTGAGTTTGGGTAATTGCAATATTCGTTTTCAGGTCTCTCTCTAATCAACTAGTGATGCTGACCAACAGAATATCTTGAGACCAAATGACCAAGACTCAAGAGCTTTACTGTTTTTTACTCCCTGGCCTGGAAAACAAGAAAGAATTGCCATTCATAATATGATTTGGGAATCATGGAACTGGTACTTAATTCACAGATACTGATAGTGATTAAAATTTCATTCTACCAAATAACTTAATCTCTCCCCTGCAAAATCTTATTGATTGCCATTGCAAATTAGTTTCCAATGTTTTCATTCCCTCTGCCCAGGTGATCATATATTAAAAAATAAGAGAGTTCAAATTAATGTTTTACTTGAGTCTTTCTTCAATATCTTTTAGTCAATTGTCTTATGACCTTCAAATGATTTGTAATGCAAATGAAAGAATCTCAGAAGTCACAAATTGGATTCTGACCTCTTAAATCAACCTCATTTAAATAGCTCCAACTACAGGAAAGAGCAGACTTCTTGCTTTGGAAGTGAAGAGAATCAGAATTTGAAATGTCAGTTGCCTCAGGCAGGCATATCACATTGAGTTGCGTTTAAACATAGCTTAAAGCTAGTTTCACAGTGAATCATAATAAAGTCACTAAAGTTATTCCTTTTCATCTATAGTAGAAAAGGGAAATTAATGTTACTTAACATAGGGAAATGGTTAATGTACATAACATCCACCTTTACATAATAACAGGCTTTCTCTAAAAGAAACTAAAATTTAGCCACTGGCTTGTGTGGCTCAGTGGATTGATCACCAGCCTGTGAACCAAAAGGTTACTGGTTCAATTCTCAGTCAGAACACGTACCAGGGTTGTGGGCCAGGTCCCCAGTAGGGGGTACACGAGAGGCAACCACACAATGATGTTTCTCTCCTCTTTTTCCCTCCCTTCCCCTCTTTCTAAAAATAAATAAATAAAATATTTTAAAAAGACACAAATAGATAAATTTAATAAAATAGAGAGTTCAGAAACATTCATTCATGAGATTCTATATATATGATAAAGTTAATAGCTTAATGATAAAGAGATGATGAAGTTTAATTTGTTGGATATAAAGTCAGATCTTTACATCATGGAAAACCCAAGATTTATTCCAACAGCACTGAAAAGAACTAAATATGTGAAATAAAAACACAGCAAATCTAGTAAGCAATGCAGATTAATAGTCATCATCTTGAGAGATGTAGGTATAAACTCCAAGTTTAAAAAATGCTAGATAGAACACTAACAGATTAAGCTTCAGAACATTTCAACAATTTTATATATCTCAAAAGGTTTTTAAACAATTAAATAAACTTGAATAAAATTTCACATATATAACAAAAATAAACATTTTTACAAATGAATGAAAATAATTTTAAATACCCCAACAAAAAAGAACAGTATGAATAAACAACTCACAAAACAATACCTTCAAATTGTCAATAAGCATATGAAAAATGTCTTACTGTGGATCAAATTAATGTCAAAAAAGAAATTTCATAGAAAATATTTAATTGCTGAAGCTTAAACTTTTTTCAATGCCCAGAATCATTTTGATTTCAGTGTGACAGGAATCTTTATACTCTGTTAGTAGGAATACTCTTTGGTGAACTCTTTTTGAAGACCCTGGTAGTCAGAATAATGGCCCTCTAAAGTATTTATGTCTTAAATCCCCAGAACCTGTGAATACATTACTTTACATGTCAAAAGGGACTTTGCAGGTGTGATTAAATTAAGCACCTTGAGATGGGCTCATTATCCTGGGTTATCCACGTGGTCTCAGTGTAGTCACAAGGATCCCCACAAAACAAAAAGTCAAGAATCAGAAAACCGAGACAATGACAGGGGAAGCAGAAGTCAGAGAGAAAGAGATTTGAAGATGCTACACTCCTGGCTTTGAGGATGGAGGAAGAGGCCACAAATCGAAGAATGCAGGCGGCTTCTAGAAGCTGAACAGGCAAAGCAACAGATTCTCCCATAAACCTCCATAGACATGCAGCCTGGCTGACACCTTAAATTTAGGACTTTGGGCCTCCAGAACCATAATATATTTTTGTTATTTTATAACAAGTTTGTGGTAATTGATAAAGCAGCAATAAGAAATTCATACAAGAGCAATGGGATGACTTTAAAATTATACCTATTCTGGGACATTATTTCTACTTCTAGGAACTGATCTTAAAGATGCTATCAAAGAGCATAAATAGCTAACTAAAAGTAGATTCACTACAACATTGTTTGTGGTAGTCAATAATTGGAAGCCATCTAAGTGTTAAACCATAGGAAATGCATTAAATAAATTACTCTATATCCTCAATAAAAATAATCAACACAACAGTCACAAATCAGCTGCTGGAAAAACATCTAGATAAATGGAAAATATCACTTAAAAATAGTGTGCAAAACTACATTGTTTTCATGTTAATCTCAGTCTATCGATGGTGATGCTATTAGCAAAGGATACCTGGGGGCACTCACTTGGACCTGTGGGAGCCCCCATCCACGTCTCCCTATGAGAGCCAACGTGTGGCTGGGGTAGCCCTCATAGTTCTTATGACTGCAAGACACACTTCAGCAACAACCACCAGGGAATGCTAAAAGGAAAGGTTTACTACTCACAGCTGTTGGAGGGTATATGCATGAGGTTGTGGGTAGAGAGGAGAAAATGCTGTTTGACTTGGGGTTCTGCCTGCATTGGATTGAGGGTGGGATGCCTAGCGTTTCGAGGGTTTACTCTTTATTAGTGAAATTAAAACTGAAGAGCAGGAATTAGGATGCGAGACGGGAAAAGAGCAGGGTCACTCAACCAGTGAGTTATCTAGGTCAACCAGAACTTTCTAAAAGGGGAACTTCTAGATGTTTTGCTGGGAACCATGTTACAAAGGCGACACTATGTTTATCAGAGGTGAATGTCTTCACCTCAGCAATTGAAACCTTAGTGTCAGGTGCTTACATTACAATCAAAAAGTTTACTGTCAGTACCAATTTTTAAAGATATATATCTGATTATGTCCACAATGTTTATGTTTACTTCTGGGTGGTAAAATTACAGGTGATTTTCCTTTATACTTTGATAGGGACTAATTTTATACTCAACAACGTTTACACAGGTATAAAATAATTACATACATATCTACTTGCCAAAAGAGCCTATGCAATATAATTATATTCACAAATATCAATATCAATTATTATACACTGTAAAATAGCCTCAAGGTGTGAGATAATTGTGTTTTCCTCCATGATAAACAATCCCAGCCTCCCTAATTATTGAAGACTGAATTAGATCACCTCTGCCTGCATAAGTAGAACCTCCCAGTGGCACTCCACACCACTTTTTTCATGATTGACATGTTTCCCCAAATTGGAAATTAATCATGAAAGTTACCTGAGAACAGCAAATAACCAGCTCGTTGTTACTGGTCTTAACTTTATGTATACAAAAAGGTATCTGACCTTCAGCTACTTTCAAGTACATCAGCTTTGTAACAGCTCTTGTTTTTCTTTGATACTCAAAGATCTTTTTTCACTTGATGTTTGTGATTTGATAGGTCAGATTATCATCAGTTAAATAAATACAGTTAACTCTTGAACAACAGGGCATAGGTCTGCTTATACAAGGACTGTCCAGAAGGTATCCAGCCATCTAATATGAAAAAGAAACATTTATTGAAAAAGATACAAGAAACACTGTACATAGGACAGTGAAGGGGACCTCAGTCCCCTTCAAAGTAGGCACCTTGAGACCTCACACAGTTCTCCCAAATGCCAACAGCTGCCCTGTAGTATTTTCCTGAATCTCATTAACAGCCTGAAATCTCTTCCCTTTGAAAGGTGATTTTAGTTTTGGAAAAGCCAGAAGTCACAGGATGCCAAATCAGGGCTGTAGGGGGCCTGAGTCACCTGGGTGATTTGATGTTTTGCCAACAAATTCTGCACAAGATGTGATGCATGAGCAGGTGTGTTGTAGTGATGAAACTGCCAATCACCAGTTGCCCATACCTGTGGCCTTATGAATCACCGGAATAGTTTCCATAGAGGAATGTTCAGGCTTAATGCAAAAGCTGATGCAGATTTGTTGCTCTACTCACTCAGTCATTTTGAATGTGACAGCCACACAGTACACATGCTCATTCAACAGCATCTACCACCCCCACAGACTAGTACAGTGAAGTCATCACTATTCATCCATGTGCATTCCAGTCCACTCTCCTTGGCTGCCAGGTTACATTGATATCACAAACAATTCTCAGTATATTAACAATTGCTGGACTTTTTCCAGACAGACCTTGTATGTGGATATTTTTGGATAAATATTGTAAATGTATTTTTCTTCCCTTATGCTTTCCTTAATATTTTCTTTTCTCTGGCTTCTTTTATTGTAAGAATACAGAATATAATACATATATCATATAAACTATATGTTAATTGACTGTTATCTACTGTTTCTCTTATTAGTAAGGCTTCCGGTCAGCAGTAGATTATTAGAAGTTAAATCTTTGGGAGTCAAAAGTTACACATTGATTTTTGATTGTGGGTGTTGGGGGGGTGTTAGCTCCCTAATCCTTATATCGTTCAAGGGTCAACAGTATATCTATATAAGCATAATTGTGGACTTAAAAAGAAAAGGAGAATGATGATGAATTAAAGAACGAAAATTTAAACTACATACCTCCTTTAACTTAGATTCTAAATCCTCCCCTTAATGATGTAATGCTCAAACTAAAGATTCATAAATAGAACAGAATGGTAAAACAATAATTCAAATAAAGGGCTAATGCTTTTAAAGACATTTTAACACTTAAAATCAATTGTGTTACTAACACAGGAGCATAAAGACTATAAAAAAATGTTCTGAGTCCCAAAGAAATTCTGGACAACTGCCAACATTTTCATTATTTAGTTTCCTTCCAAAAAATGAATTTGAGTGGGCTGGGATGGGAGTAAAAGACAGAAACCTTCACTTGAACAACAATTAAAATTAAAAAAAGAAAAGAAAAAATCAATTTGAATAATGATGTCTAAGCTTGTGATAGATATGCTTTCTTAAATTATTAATAAGTGTCATACCCTTTCCTTTTAGGGGATGGAAGGGAATAGCATAATAAAAAATATCTATTTAAAAAGTTTGGTGATTTTTATAAAACTCCAGACAAAAACATTGTTTACTGTACTTTAAAAGAGTAAATATTGATATTATGGCATATAAATTATACCTCAATAAAAATTACCATTATACTATTTAGTGTTCATTATCAGAAGGAACCACATGACAATTGATTAACAAAAGGTCTGGAAATTTTAATTCCTAATAATCTAAGAATGTAAAAATAATGATAGGAAAACCTAGAGAAATATATCATTAATTTGTCTGCTAGATTTTTTTTCTTTTTTAAATATCTCTCACTCAACCATCGCTTAAGTGCTGGATTCCAATAATTTTATGTCTGGATTTTCAAAAATGCTGATGTATTATGATAAATGCTTAATAGAAGACACAGAAGTAGGGGGTTACATCAGCAATGTGGTAGAATAGGAAGCACGAGACTCTCCCTCCAGCAATGAGACACTGAACTAATAACACACACACCAATTCCCTTTGTGGAGAATCTGGAAAACAGTTAAAAGGCTCCTGCACCACAGGCAAGTATGAAATCAGCCAAGAGGAAAACTCATGGCACCGCTTCTCTGTAGCCCCTCTTCCTGGTGCAGCAGCATCAAAAGTGAACTCCCAATGCCCCGCTTCTCCCACGGGAGGGAAAGGCTAGAGCATGGGTTCAATATTATGACTTTTCAGGGGGCTGACGAGGGAGTGGTTTCTGTCTGCTCTATCTCAGAGAGCAGACTTCCAATTTCATTTATGAGGACAGCATTACCCTGATTACAAAGCCCATCAGACAAGAAAATAAAACTGCAGGCCAATATAAATGCAAAAACCCTCAACCAAATACTAGCAAACTGGATCAATATCATGTTGAAAGGACTGTATACCATAAACAAGTGGGATTTATCCTGGTAGGCAAGAATGGCTCAACACACAAAAATAAGTTAGTGTTATTTACCACAATAACAGAACAAAGGAGAAAATCACATGATTCTATCAATAGTGGAAGATAAAGTATTTGGCAAAATGTAACACTCTCATGATAAATAATACAACTAGGAAAGAAATTATCTAAACGTAATAAAGGCCACATATGACAAGCCCACAGTCAACATCATGCTCAATAGTGAAAAACTGAAAGCTTTTCCTCTAAGATCAGGAACAAGGCAAGATTGTCTCCTTCTGCCGTTACTACTCAACATAGTACTGTGGTCCTTCCTGGCTAGAGCAGTTGGGAAAAATAATAATAAAAGGCATCAAATTGGAAAAGAAGAGGTGAAATCATCTATGCTTGAAGATGTCATAATTTCATATGCAGAAAACCCGAACATTCCAGGAAAAAATGTTAGAAATAATTTTTAAATTCAGTAAAGTTGTAAGATCCAAAATCAAAAAATAAAAACCCATTGTGTTTCCACATATTAACAATAATCCATTCAAAAAAAGAAATTTTGAAAATTCCATTTAACATAGCATCAAAAAGAATAAAATACTTAGAAATAGACACAACCAAGGAGGTGAAAGACTTGCTCACTGAAGTCTATAAAACATTGCTGAAAGAAATTTAAAGTGATATATTTCAATAAATTATAAGAAATCCTGTGTTCATGGACTAAGAAACCTAATATTGTTAAAATTTCCATACTAACAGAAGCAATCTAGAGATTCATGTAAACCCTATCAAAATACCAATACCATTACCATTTTTTAAAGAAATAGAAAAAAACTCAAATTCATTGGAATCACCAAAACCTTGAATATCCAAAAAATTCTAATAAATAACAGTAAAGCTGGAGGCCTTACACTTGCTGACTTCAAAATATATTAGAATACTACAGTAATCAAAATAGTATGGTACTGGCATATAGACAGACAAATGGACCAATGGAACAAAACAGAGCCAAGAGATAAATCGATGCATATATGGTCCACTGATCTCAACAAGAATGCCACAACTACACAATAGGGAAAACATAGTCTCTCCAATAAACAGTGTTAAGTAATGTGGATATCCACATGCAAAAAAAATTGGACACTTATCTTACACCAGACACAAAAATCAACTCAAAATAGATCAAAGATGTACATGTCAGACTTGAAAATCTTCAAAACATTGGTCTTGATGCTGAGTTCTTAGATTTGATACTAAAAATCATAAGCAACAAAAGTAAAAATAAATAAGTGGGAATACATCAGAATTGAAAACTTCTGTGCAGCAAAAGAAACAACTGACAAAATAAAAAGCCACCATGCAGAATGAAAAAACATTTGCAAACAATACATCTGATAAAATCTTCATATTCAAAATACATGAAGTAATCTTACAACACAATTACCAAAAACAAAAAGACCTAACTTTAAAATGGGGCAAAGGTCTTAGACATTTCTCTAGAGAAGGCATGCACATAGCCAACAGGTATATGAAAAGATGTTCAATTTTACTAATTATCAGAGAAATGCAAGAAAAAATGCAATAAGATATTATCTCATGCCTGTTAGAATGGCCACTGTTGGAACTCTTGTGAGATGTTGGTAATGTAAAATGGTGCAACCATTATGGAAACCATTACAAAGGTTCCTCAACCCCTGGCTGGTGTGGCTCAGTGGATTGAGCACATGCCTGTGAACTAAAAAGTCCTGGGTTCTATTCCCATTCAGGACAAAAGCCTGGTTTGGGCCAGGTACCCAGTTGGGGGCATGTGAGAGGCAACTGATCATCATTTCTCTCACACATCAATGTTTCTGCCCCTCTCCCTCTCTCTCCCTCCCCCTCTCTCTAAAAATAAAATTCTTTAAAAAAAGCTGCCACAAGATAATTAAAAATAGAATTATCATGTGATCTGGCAACCCCATGTCTGGGTATTTATCCAAAATAATTGAAAACAAGATTTTGAAGAGATATTTACAATCCTATATTGATCATTGCATTATTTACAATATCTGAGAGGTGGAAATAATCTCTTGACCATCAGTAGATGAATAAAAAAATTATGGTAGAAGACACAAATAATGGTAAGATCACCTGTGCTCATAAACTGGAAAATTTAGTATTGTTAAAATGTCCATAGTACCCAAAACAATCTGCAGATTAAATGTAATCCCTATCAAAATTCCAATGGCATTTTTCACAGAAATAGATAAAACAAACCATCCCAAACTTCGGGATAGCTAAAGTAATCTTAAGAAGAATAGATCTGACAGTATCATCTCCTTGACTTCAAACTATACTACAAACTATAGTAATCAAAGTAGTATAGTACTGGCATAAAAACAGAAAAGAATAAAGCATAGAAATACATTGTTTTAGTATAAATTAGAAGAATTAGGTATCAGTCTTTGGCTTTTAAAGAGTTAAAATGTTCATATATGTGCATATTATTCTTCAATAGGTAATCATATTTCTAATATGCTTAATATAAATCATCTGTGTGTTTGCTCTAATGTTTAATCATAATACGGCCATGCACTGCATAAATGATGTTTTGGTCCATGGCAGACAACATATACAACAGTGGCTCCATAAGGTAATGGAGTTGAAAAACTATCGCCTAGTGATGTCACAGTTGTTCCACCTGGTAGTACAGAGGCTACGAAGTTGACAAGACTATGGTTGAGAGAACAAACACTTGAACCTGGAGTGGACGCAGATAACACTGAGGAGCTCTTAGAGGTGGTTCTGAGAAAATGACTACTGAGGAGTTGGAACTGGAACAGAAACCATAGCTGAAGAAGAGACAAGAGAAAAGAAAACTGCAGAAGAAGAACCCCCAAGAAAATTCACAGTGAAGGGTTTAGCAGAAGCTTTTGCAGACCTTAACAAGCTCCTTAAAAAGTTAAAAACACAGACCCCAATGCCAAAAGGTTTTCACTGATAGAGAGGAATTTTCGTGGTGGCTCATCTGCTTACAAGCAAATTTATGATGAAAAATAGAAATAAATCAAGCAAACTGCCATGAAAATATGTCTGAAAGGAGTGATGCCTCCTCAAGAAGGGCCTTAGGCTGGTCCTTCAGGAGGTGTTGCAGAAAAAGGCATTGTTGCTATAGGAGCCGACGGCTCCATGTGTGTTTTTGCCCCTGAAGCCCTGCCAGTGGAACAAGACGTGAAGGTGGAGGATGGTGACATTGATGATCCTGATCCTGTGTCAGCTTAGGCTGATGTATGTGTTTGTGACTTAGTTTTTTAAAAAAAAACATTTAAAACGTTAAGAAAACTTCATTTAAAGAGTAGGAATAAAGCTTATAGAATAGGATATAAAGAAAAATACTTTTGCACAGCTGTACATGTGTTCATGTTTCAAGTTTATAAAGTAAAGCTACAGTAAGCTCAGGTTACTTTATTATTAAAGAAAAAAATAATCTTAAACATTTAGTGTAGCCAAAGAGTACAGTGTTCATAGAATCCACAGCAGTGCACGGCGAAGTCCTCAGTCTTCACACTCACTCCCCACTCACTCCAGAACTCACCCGGAGCGGCTGCCATTCTGCGAGCTGCACGCAATGGTAAGTGTCCTGTATAGGTGTGCCATTTTTTCTCTCTTATGTCACATTTTTACTGAATTTTTTCTATGTCTAAATACACAAATATCTATCATCAATCTATAATTACTTACAGTACTCAGTATATGTTGGGAACTGCTGTGCCTGATTTCAGGAGTTGTAACTGCTCCCCATGGCTAAGACTGAATGAGACACATGGAGACAAAGCTTGTCTCTGCTTCCTCCCCTGTGCCCAATGCATGGCGGGTTAGTAGAGACGGGTATAACTCCTCAGAGGAGGAGCAACCTAAGCCAGACATGGTCACTTGGGAGGCCATCATGGAAGGACTTGGGGGGCTGCAACAAAGAGGGAGTGATGGACCCTCGCTCCCCGGCTATTCTGACATAGCCTGAGTCCCCTTGTCCTCTGGGAGAAGCGCTTCCTGGCTCTAAACCACTTAAGCCTGAAAACCTGTGATGGAGAGGTGATCAGGCATAAGAAAGAGTTCCTAAAAAAATCGTGAAACCTGCTCTGCTAAGAGTGTTTTCATTCATATGTTAAGGGTCTGAGCAGTAAACCCTAAAGTTTCTGCAAAACTCCCTTCCAGACAGACTCTGACTGAGACTAAGCCCTCAGATTTTTTTGAGATGTTATCTACTGTTTGATCTTTGCCACCTGTATTCCTGTGTATTACAATCCAATAAAAGCCATTGAGGAAGGAGCTCTTGGCCTGTCTCCTCTGAGAGCTTGGCCACCTCTCCTCCCCAAGCAGATCATGTCTTGGTAGTGTTACTTTCATCCACGGCGGTTGGGGGAACTTGCTGGCAAAGTCTCTCCCACAAGTACCTGCTGTTCAGGTTTGCCGTCCAGGAACAATAGGCTACCCCATCTAGGTGTGCGTAAGTGCACACTGTGATATTCAAGCAATGAAATCGCCTCATGATGCATTTTCCAGAATATATCATACCTGTCTTTAAGTGACACATGACTGTCCTACATATTTCAGTGGTACTGCCTTCCCTAGCCACAACTGACTAGCCTGAGCAGTAGATATAGTCCCAAGGACAATTCATGTACAAGGTAGCACAGGATCTATGGCTTAAAATGGCCTAGCTCAAAAATTTGGGTTAAAATCATGCTTAACAACTGAGTTAAAAATTTGAGTGGCTGCCATGAGGTAGAAACAAGCCTGGCAACCACAGTGCTATGCAGACCAAAGGTCTGAGGGGAGCCAGGATTATGACTCGAAGTGTTCCTGGATGGTTGCCTCAATTCATAAATAGAAGAGTAAAAATTCAAATTGCCATGTATTTAAGGTACCCTTTAAAGCTGACACAAAGCTATCAAATATATGTCTAAGGCAGCATATAATATGTACTTGTATTTTTCATTCTACCTTTAGAAATGCACACTATCCCTACCCATACTTAAAAGTCAGGAATTCCCGTTTCTCTCAATTCTGATTTAACTTTTGACTTTTAAATATGGAAATCAATATTAGAGATGAATGGTATTAAGAATAGTAAATTGAATTACAAACAATAATTTTATATAATTGTATAGAAATTGTACTATTGGACCCATCAAAAGACCATTCTTATCTCCTGACCTGTGCTTTGCAGTTTGCTGAGGTAATACAATCATGTCCCTCATCCACGACTTGCACACGGAGCTCAGCTCCTGTGAAACCACTTAGCAGGCTGAGTTTGAGCAGGCACCTCCCCTTAGTCAGAGTTGTCCAGTACAATTGTGCTACATCCTTCCTGCTTTCCTGATCCTTAAGCATGGCTCCAGGATTTTCCTGGTATGGTTCCTCCTTAACAAAACGTAACTGTGCTGAGCCCAGGAAGATTATAGGCTTAGGCATCTCATAAAAATGAATTTACTTAAAGGATTAATGAGTAATAATGGTTCAAGTGTAAGCCTTCCAGGTAACACCTAGGCCTGAAAAACCCTAACCTAAAGGAAAAATTGAGCAGGAATTTCAGACTGCCTTTGGGACTTATATGCTTTTGGCCAACTCTCAGCTCATAGAAGTCAACATGCTCTAATCTATGCTTAGGTTACTCAGTCTTAAGCACTAAAAAACATATTAAGACATTTCTGTAAAGTCACAATTTTTTAATTACTTGTATATAATATGTGGAACATTTTTTTAAAATCAGGACATTTATTAAAGCTGGTAGACACATTTTCAGTGTCATTAGGCTTCGCATGATTTTCCTAAGGGCCTTCCACGAACAGAAGATGGGTAAGCGACAGTCTGGAGCAGTTGTCACTGCACTCGCAGCCAGAAGGCAGCCGTGCTCTGAGCCAAGGGACTGCGGGCTCAGCCTTGGTCCAGATCTCTGCTACTCACTACATGTATGACCTCTGGCAAACGACTTAACTAATCTAAATCTCAGGTTCCTCAACCATAAAGTGGAGGTAACAGTAGAGAATTATGAGAACTAAATGAGGAAATGCATATAAAATACATGGAACACCATGAGTACGTAAGAACTCAATGTACATGAACTGTCATTATTAATCAGTGCATTGTCTACTGAATATGTCTTTGCTGTTTACCATTAGTAACTATAATTTAATTTTTTTAAACTAAAGCAGCACCCATTTTGACTTAATATGTTCTGGTTAGTATATCCGAAATGAAAATGATTTGATTGTTTTTTCTGAATAGAAAAATATGTATACTCACTGAGATTCAAATAATAAATTATACAGAAAAAAATCACTGAAATTTTATACATTGTTATTTCTTTAATAATAACACTTCTTCTCTAATTGCAGAGCTATGGTTTTGTGATCTCTATTCATGAACTAGTCATAACAATGGCAAGGTAGCATTCTTGTTTTAGAGAAGCAGAGAGACTGCTGTGTCTGGCATCGGCCAGTCTGGGTTCAGATCCCTGATTTACCACCCACTGCTCACATCACTCGCTTCCTTATCTGTGAAGTGGAGTTGTTGGAAAAGAAAAAAGATTAAAGGAGTTAATACATAAAGTACTGAAACAGTCCCTGGTATGTAGTAAGTGGCATGTAAGAGTTTCTTATTATATATATATATATGGACATACTTATGAACCTGTGAGATGTTGTTATGTAAGTAAAAAGCGGCTCATAGAACCAGTTGTGTGTAATATTATCCCATTTGTAGGAAAAAAGAACCAAGTAAATAATAATATATCTATTTCCATATAAGCATAAAAGTATTTGAAAGGCTATACATAAAACGGCTGACACGATTATCTTGGGGAGGGACTTTTCACTGGCTTTATAATGTTTCAAATATTACAAACTTCTTGTACAGTATTGTTAAGAAATCAATAAAAATGGTTCAACTTAAAAATATATTTTTGAGGTAGAGAAAATAAAAAGAGAAAGTGGAGGAAAACAACAAAACTGTAGGTTTTCAGAAAGATGACAACAGTTATTTTCTTTTCATGCTATGCTGGGAAAAGAGAGCTTAGAGTTTAGAGAAGTAAGTGCATTATTAGTGGAAGCATATTATAGTAAACCCAAAGTAATAACTTCCTTACACTAAAGAGACATTATTTATGTGATTTAAAGAAAAATTGCAAAAGGAAAAAATTAAGTACCTTTAACCTTGCTCATAAATACACCCAAGTGTTAAATTTCACATAAAAGTGGCTGAAGCATAAACCACTAAATAAGGATAAAACCACATATTTCCCATTTACTTTACCTGACAAGGATACCACATAAAACTTGAAGCTCCTTTAGTGGCCAAATTGTAATATTCTGCCTATTTATAGATAAATAATCTCTATCAAACATAAAATGTGAAAATAAAGTTCGCAAAATTTTGTTTCATACTGTATGACATCTTTTCTAAGAATTAGTAGAGTGCCTATTATCAGGTTACTTTAACTATAAATAGCTTCTTCAACTATAAAACAGGGAAAATACTCAATGACTATTCAGTGAGAACATGCAGTTCTCATGCAGAACACGAGAACAATAGTATTGGACTTTCACGTTCTGGCTATAAGCTCTTTACTTATGTGATAGCATAAAAGAATAATCAATCTGACTTACTATTATTTTGTCTAATGTACCAAGAGCTTATAGCACCTGACAAGCATGCATACTCTCTTGAGCTGAGTTCTTAGAAACTATATCTAAGAATACTGAGTTCTAAGAATACTGAGTTCTAAGAAAACTGAGTTCTAAGAAAACTGAGTTCTAAGAATACTGTATTTTAGCTCTCACACATGCCATTTCTGCACAGCATCTCTCTCAAATGTCACTAGTTACATATATTATTCCAAATTACTGACCTATGCTGATGACAGATCTCCATCTATTGTGACGTCACCCAGTACTCTATGGTAATAGCTCATATGATATTTTTCCAGCCACAGTTTAAAGGGCACTTCCTGTTTGCAGAGTGAAGCCTACCCATTATCAAAATATGTAACT
This sequence comes from Sturnira hondurensis, assembly GCF_014824575.4. Lineage (NCBI taxonomy): Eukaryota > Metazoa > Chordata > Mammalia > Chiroptera > Phyllostomidae > Sturnira > Sturnira hondurensis. The sequence continues at coordinate 179,735 of NW_028073279.1, forward strand.
GAAGGGTTACGATATGACTTGCTATGATTTTATTTGTAGATCATCGCCTTAAGTAGCAATGAGTAAATCTTCTAAATTATGTCGTAAGACTTCTTGTCCAAGAAGCAATATATTCTGCAATCTTGTTGACAAAATTGTTAAAAGACCGTCCTTGCAGTTTTTGGGCCAATGGGGATATCACTGTTATGAACCTCGAATTTACAGAACACTGGCAAAAATCCTGAGGTATGTCGACTTGGATGGGTTTGACATACTGCTCACAGATTATATTGCATTTGTGGAAAAATCAGGATACCGTTTTGAACTAAATTTTAACCTTGAATTTACTGAAATATGTGTGAATACAATTTTGTACTGGGTTTTTGCCAGAAAAGGTAATCCTGACTTTGTGGAATTGCTTCTCAAGAAGACAAAAGACTATGTTCAAGACAGAAGCTGTAACCTGGCACTGATATGGAGGTAATGGTCTCATATGTTTTCACCATATAAGGAGAGAGAGTTCATTTAGGCAGTTATGCTACTGCTACTGTTTCTAAAATGAATATTCATAGTGGCTATATATGGATAAGAAATCCCAACTTGAATGCTCATGTGTTTACTCCTTCATCCCTTCCCGTTTTGTTCAATAAATTTTTACCTATATGTGTATTATTATGCACCAGTAAATTACTAGTTGCTCTGCTCTGTAACGCTGGCATGACAATGCTCAAGGTGATGCAACGTTAGATAACTTCATTGTTTTGTGTAATACTGTGATCTCTTCTTTTTGAACATACTGAGAATGTATAACTATTGTATACATATAAATTGGATATTTAAAATACATTAAATGTTCTTTCAAAGAATAATTCAGAATATACACACACATTCACTTAATGATACTTATTAAATACACATATTCCCTATTTGTATGTTAAACATTGATAAATTTTACTCCAAATTTCCCAGAAATTGAGCACAGTGAAAGTCAAATATTTGCTTCAGTCTCTTATAGAATCAAAATTTCACACAGTCTGGACATGTCAATCCAGGCGATTTAGTCTGGACATGCCTAGGCAATCTAGGTGATATCACTAAGGATCTTGGAAAAATAAATCTCCAATGCGACCTCTTTGTAGAATCCATAGCCTAGAGTCTAATATTACTTAGTTTGCACTCATTCCAATTGACTCTTTAGTTTTAGGTATTGGTTTGATTAGATGTGCATTTGTTCATTCCTTCAGAAGTATTTATCACCTTACTATGTATGATGCACCATAAGGCACAGTGATAGAAGTATGCATACAATGAAAAACAATACAGATAAGTTAGAGTAAGCCAATTTAGATTCTGCCTGACGCTGAATTGTTTTCCTGATTGTCCATCATGGTGGTATTGGAGAACTGGGTCGCTTTCTTTAGTGATCAACCAAGTACAGGAATAGATAGCTGTGGTATAAAATATCATAAGTAAAACCCCAAAATAGCACTTTTTGGTTGTTTTAAAGACCACTATATTTGTAACTACAGCAGAGGTCAGCAGCTTCTAACAGAGTGTCACTAGCTGAGCTAAGTAATGTCTATGTGCATCCCTGGCTGATGCATGAAAAAGAAAAATGGAGGAACACAGAGGAAGAAAGATTTTAAAAAATTAAGAGGGTTAAGAGGGGAAAACTTAAAGAAAGAAAAACAGGCAATGGGATATGACAGAGTACCATTAACAACTGTCTTAAGTGACAGTTGTAAAATTAATAACCTTTGACTTAGATGCACCTAGAAATGCAGGTCAATTCTACACACCAAAACATCATTAGGGCCTTTCAGAATAATAGAATTTTAGATCAGAATGGAGCTGAGAATTTGTTAGCAAACCCCGCAGGCAAGAACCCCTTGCAAAGCATCCCTGGTTGCTGTTTGTCTGCTCTGCTTGAACAACTCTAGTGGTAGTGAGTTTGCTGTCTCCTGGGGCAAACCATTCCTTTATGCAAAGACCCCTCTCTTTCCCAGCTACATTCTTTTCACCAGGGGTTTTACTCAGTCCCATGACTGTAAATAGGCATAGAGCAAAGACTCCCAAATCTTTACCTCTGGACTGTGAGCTCCGGACTTCACCTTTGTTAAGCTGACACCTCCACGACGAACCTCAGACTTCACAAAAACAAACAGTTTGCTGGGCAACTGCAACAGACCCTTATAAAAGCCTTCCAGCTGCCACTCTCCCCTCTCAACCTCTATAATCTACTCTTGACTCAGAAACCTCAGTGGCCTTGTAAAAATGTAAAATAGGTATGTTTAAAGTCCTGTAAAGTTTTCTCTCTACAAATGGGATAAAATTCAAATTCAATACCCGTTTTTAAAAGTCCTACCTGATCTGTCCCCTCACTATATTCTTCTTCCTCAAAATGTACTGATTCGGTCTCCATTTCTCTAATTCTGACCCCAGAGCTATACAGAACAGTCTCGTTCATCTTCCTCCATCATAAAAACCTCTCAGATATTTAAACAGTTATTACGTCCTCATAAAGAATACCTTAAGTTTCTTTTGATGTTATTTTTTAATTCTATAGCAGCACTATTCTGTGGTTACCCACCCTTGTATATAACCCAGTTTGATAATTTTCCTATTTTAACAATGAAGTGTATGATAGGTACCTGGAGGAGAGGAGATAGAATTAAGGAGAGAATAGAACATAAGTTTGTTCATTTTTATAACAAACTTGCAATATAGATCTAAATGGCCCTGACTGGTGCAGCTCAGTTGGTCAGAGCATCATCCAGTAAACGAAAGGTTATTGGTTTGATTCCCGGTCAGGGCATGGCATGGACCTAGGTTGCAGGTTGCCTCCCCACTTATAGGAGGCAACCAATCAATTTTTCTCTCTCACATTGTCGTTCCTCTCTCTCCCTTACTCTCTCTCTAAAAGCAATGAAAAAAATTTCCTCAGATGAGAATTTAAAAAAAGGATCTAAGTGATGCCGTATGACAAACATTTAGTGGTTTAAAAAAGTTGATCTCATTCAATTAAAATAACAATAACCATTTATTATTAAGCATTTTTCAAGTGCCAAGCACTGTGTTATCTGTTGGAAGTAAAAAACTGAAGTAGAAATACAGGGCAGAAGTAACGCCTGTTTGAGTGTGGTTGATAGGATAATAATATGGGTGCAATGATTTATAGTTTTAATTTGAACATTTCACCTAAAATGCCATGTGGTGGGCGTGAGTGTGATATTGTGATGTTACAGAATTACATGCTTATAATTTTGTAATAAAATATTTTGTCGTGAAAAGGGGGTGTTATTTGTGCCAGACCCTGTATTTTTGTCATTTTGGAGAGTGTTTAGACTGGTAAGGGAGCCTTGGAAAGTTATCATCACACTGTGGGTACCAACATAGAAGCAAGTACACATAGAACAGAGGACATTGTCAACACTCCTGGGGAGGAGCAGGTATCTGAGAAGGCTCTCTATAAAAGGTAATGTCTTAAATTGATTTTTCAAAGATAAAAGGAAGTTTCCATTGCCTTTTTCTTGAAGAAATGTAACTTAGGCAGGCAGAAAGATAACTAAAGCCACAGAAAACACAAACATATTATATTCAGTGACTATAGCAATTCAGCATTGCTAGAGTGAGATGGGAAGCCCGGAAGTAAAACTCTAAAGGACTTTGTAGGCCATATTAAGGAATTTAAAATTTATAGCACGGGTGATGCCCAACCAGTGAAGGTCAGACGTGTAGTGCGAAAACATTTATCACCTCCCATTTGAAAAACGGATTGTGGAAGGGGAGGCTAGAGCAAGGGGTGGAGAAATCAGTTAGTAGACTGTTCACACACTTCAAGTACAATGACAGCTCCAGAATTTCTCTGTATGAAGGTTTGGAGGAAGCAATCTGATTGAAAAGGAGGAAGTGGGTGGAGGAGTAGTTTGAAACTGAATTTTTATAGCAGGCACTGTGTTCCAACTTAAATTATATGCACATTTAAAACACCAATAGTATGATTATGGGAAAGGTTAATGTACTAGACTTTAAACCAAACATAAGATAGGTTTGTCCCATGATTTAACAGTATTCTTGGATCTTTCTTTCACAGTGATTCATTCATTTATTTGTACAGTAGCTCTGTAAAATAATGTTGGCTATGAATTGATATTGCAATCAATAAAGTGCTTTAACCAGAAAAAAATAAAATAGTCTGAAGGGCAGAACTAATTCCACTGTACCATTCCCCTATCCCAAACCCCAAACTTCTAGCCACTCATTGCTATCACAATTGTCCGGGTAAAGTATCATGAGGAATTAAACTAAAACAACAGCTGTACAGAAGAGATATTATTACATATTAAGTAACAAGATACCATGAGTGGAGAATCAAAGGCAGAGAAGACTTAATCTTCAGATTTCTAAATTTGGAGACTGGCTTATGGTTGTTTACTTTGCTTTTCCTGCTGTAACAAGTTGCCACAAACTTAGTGGCTTAAAGCAATAAACTGATTACGTTATAGTTCTGAGGGACAGAAGTCCAAAATGAGGCTATACAGCTAAACTCAAGGTGTCAGCAAGACTGGTTTCTTCTGGAAGCTCTAGGGGAGAATGTCTCCTTGCTTTCATCAGCTTCTAGAGACTGCCTGCATTTCTTGGATCGTGGCCTCTTTTTTCATCTTCAAAGCCAGCATTGCAATAGCATCTTCCTGGCTATTCTTCCATCATTTCCTGACACTTCTTATAAGGACACTTGTGATTTCATTTCACCCATCTGGATAATATCTCACCTCAAGATGTTATCTTAACTGCATCTGCAAAATCCCTTTTGCCATATTGAGAGGGTGTTATCCAGTCTACCACAATGATCGTGTAACAAACCTATCAAGATTATTACATAGAAAATTACAAAATTATTTTTAGACAGACAAGTTGTGCATTGCATAATGGATATGCAGGTAGAGATGTACAATAGGTGGTTAGGTATAGTGTCATCCTTGCTGTCTCTCTTGCATTCTACATCTTACCTGTCAGGAAATCTGTTAGTTCTACCTTCAAACAATATACAGAATATCGCCTCTATTATTATTACCCTGTATCTCCTTCTATCTCATGATAAGTTCTCAACAAATGTAAGATCTTGCTGTTGCTTTTCTCAAAATCCCCAATGGCTCCTCCATTCCATTTAGAGTACAAAATTGTGGGGGCGGCTTTGCCCTCAAGTCCCCCCGTCAGCCACAGATGAAAGCAAACACTACCAAGACATGATCTGCTTGGGGAGGAGAGGTGGTCAGTTTCTCAGGGAAAAAAGGCCAGGAGCCCTTTCCTCAATGGCTTTTATTGGGTTGTAATACACAGGAATACAGGGTGGCAAGGATCAAACAGTAGATAATATTTCAAAGAAATCTGAAGGCTTAGTCTGAGTCAGTGAGGGGGGGTTGTTTTATTTTTTATTTTTATAAACTATTTTATTTTTTTTATTTTTTGTCTGTCAGGTGAGGGGGTTGCAGAAACTTTGGGAGATATACTCATTTCCTGCTCGGACCCTTAACATATGAATGAAAGCACTTTTAGCGAAGCAGGTTTCACAGGACTTTTAGGAATTCTTTCTTATTTCTGATTACCCCGGATACCGCTCTAATGAGGTAAGGAGCTGCACCACCTCCCCATCACAGGTTTTCAGGCTTAAGTGGATTAGAGCCAGGAAGCGCTTCTCCCAGAGGACATGGGGACCTGGGCTACGTCAAAATAGCTGGAGAGCGAGGGTCTATTACTCCCTCTTTGTTGCAGCCCCGAGTCCTTCCATGATGGCCTCCCAAGTGATCATGTCTGGCTTAGGTTGCTCCTCTCTGTGAGGACTCTTACCTATCATTGACCATCAACCATGCTTTGGGGGCAGGGGGAGGAAATAGAAGCAGCATTTGCTACCAGAGGTAAGCTTTGTCTCCTAAGTGACTTGCATTCCAGAGGTCGCTCACTCATCCTTAGCCATGGGAGGTAGTTACAACTCCTGAGACCAAGCAGGGCGGTTCCCAACACAAGATGAAGTCCTTACAGTGATCTACAAGGCTCCATCTGACGTGGCATGCTATGATCTCTGTCTTTCTTTCCTACCATTCCTACCCTATTCACTCTTTCAGCCGTACTGGCTCCCTTACTCTTCTTTCATCTGTAATGGTACACTCTCCTGCTTTAGAGTTCTTAAATATCCAAATGGCTCACTTCAGCTCCTTTTTCTTTATCCAATGTCATCTTTCAGTAATGCCCTTACCTATTTTCACCCTATTTAAAATTGGCAAATGCCACCCTGACAAAGTGGTTCAGTTGGTTGAAGGGTCATCTCATACACTAAAAGGTTGCAGCTTCGATCGCTGCTCAGGATATACTCCTAGGTTTGCAGGTTCCATCCCCAGTTGGGGGCACATATGGGAAACAACTGACTGATGTTTCTTTCTCACATTGATGTTTCTCTCTCCCCCTCTCCCCCTCTATATATATCTTCAAATGAGGATTTAAAAATAAAATAACATTGAAAAATGCCCTCATTACACCCTCTGCACTTCCTGCAGAGGAATCTTTATACTGTTCTACGTTGTCTTTTCCCACAGCACTCGTCAAACCTTCTAACACAGTATAAAATTGGCTTGTTTCCTATGTTCACTGGGTATTGTCTGTCACCCCTCACTACAACATAATCAAGAAAAGAGGCATCTTTGTTTTGTTCACTCATGTATCCCAAGCACCCAAAATAGTGCTGGCATACATACGCATTCAATAAATATTTGTTGAATAAATTAGTAGAGAGTAGTTGAAGTTATAGTCATAAATGAAATTGCCTGAGAACAATTAGTCAAATGAAAATGAATCAAAAGGCCACATCTGCTTAGATACTGAGGGGATCAGAAGAAACCAGTGAAACAGGGTTGAGAATAGTCAGAGGTAGAAGCTCAATTTGGAGAAAATGGTCCCACTGAGTCAAGAGAAAACATGGTTTGAAGAAAGTCAACTGTGTTAAACAGCAAAGGTAAAATTATGAGGCAACAACTATTGAATTTAGCCTCCTAAATCCAAAAGAGAAATGGTAAAAAAATAATCATTAAATCTTTAAAACTAAATCATTCCCTGCATGTCTATATGGAAATATTATGCCTGATTTCATAAGCGTGTGTGACAGGTTTTCAGATACAGAGGGTTCAGTTCATTAACCTCACATTTAAAAACTGATTTCTGGTTTGCTTGCCTTGCTCCATCCATATAAGTACTATTATAATTAACTGTCAGTACAGATTAAGCAAATTTTGGTTTACAGTAGCATGCTCTTTAAACATGAGGATTAATCATATGTCATTTGGGTACAGATTAGACTTTTAAATCACATTTTAAACCTATTTGAGTTTTAGTTATGTGTTCAACATTTTTGGTCCAAAGTAGCCTCTAAATGGTAATGTTAATCTTACTATCTTAAAATCAACTAGAACCTCTAAATCTTAACTAGGGCTACTTGTGCTATTTTTTGTTACCTAAGTTCCCTTAATTTCCATACTTACAAGACTCTTAAGTCAAATATCTTCTTAGAGTTAGCAAGGTGAATACATTAGATTGCTTTTGAAAAATTTAAATGATCTCACTTAACTACAAACTTTGTTAGCCCTGAAAGCTACAGAATCGATTTAAGGAATATATATATTCAGGATAACAGTGAAAAAAAACCAGTTAACAATTTTAATTTAAGTGTTATGACATTGTTCTAGGCATTTAGGAATGTAACAGCAGACTAGAGCAGACAAAAATTATTGCCCTGTGGAACTTAAATTTTTATAGTTCATCTTGCTCACCCATTTATTTTTGAAGGCGTGAAATAAAAGATTAGAGATGTTGCCCAAAATAATAAGGGCTTAATGGAAGTACACACAAAATACCATGAGGAATAAGAGAAGGTCAGGTAATCAAAGAAGACTTCACAAAAGAGTTTATTAGGCAGGGTCTTATACAATGAGCAAGACATAATTGAAAAGAGAGGAAAATAACATGTACAAATCAAAGAAATGTGAGAGTTGAATGCAGTGGTGTTTTGGGAAAGTGAATAATAATAAGCAGGATAGGAATGCCAAAGGAGAAGTAGTTTAGGAGTTCAACTTTGGGTGTGTGTTGGCAGCACTTGTGACAAAGTTGAGATGTCCAATATAATATCGCTCTGGAGATGATTCTGGGGACAGTGCATACACTTATATACAGAACTAAGAAGACTACAGATGGTACCATGGACAGAGTTATGACAAAAACCCACTTCTCAATTTCCAAAATGCTGATCTGCACTATGCCATGCTATTGTTTTGTTTAAGTCACAAAATATCATCATATAAGTGCTCGTGGAAGCTTTTGGAGATAAAGCAGTTGGTCTAGGGAATCACCACAGAGGAGGTTTCTAAGACTCCCAAATACACACCAACCAAAAAACCTGCCTAAAATGAAATACTAATTTTATATAGCTAGTTCAGGCATAACAATCCTCCAATGTCGCTTTCTGTTTGTAAATGAAACATTATTTCCAATCTTCTTGCTGGCAAATAATTACGAATCCTTCAAGTCTTAGCTCCAGGATAACCCAGAGCAATGGCTATTCCAGTTGAGTAAGTGCACTTTCTCAGCTCTTCTCAAGCACCCAACCATTTGTCTATCACAGCAATTATAGCTTTGCATTGTATTTATTAAATTACTTGTCTATTTCCCTTACTACACTGTAATAAGCATCTTGATATCAAGGACTATATCTTTGGTCTCTGCATATCTATTACTTGGTATGCTCTGAACAAGCAAATATTGAATAAGTAAATGAACACATTAATGCATGAGGAAACTGACACTCAAAGAGGCTGACTTACCAAGCGTACTAGCTAGAACCAAAACCTAGAACCTAGAACCCCTAAATCTCCATTGTTTATGGTGTTATACCATGTTGCCTCTCATCTTAAATAAGTATACGCAATCTTCAATTCCTCTTTTTGAATAACACTTCCTTTGCTTTGCATAGTTGTCTAAAGCCAGACTTTATAGTTTATATGCCATGTTTACTTGGCCAAACTAAGGCTTGATAATTTAAAAGCCTCTGTAGTATGTCCTATCTATAGAGAGAGATGAATTCAACATAAATATCTTTAAATGAAACAATTGAAAGGACCATATAAATTCAGGAGAAATAAAATTTTCATTTCTGTCAGAGGGAAGAGAAATTTTCAAGTCTAGTCATCACATAGCACTCCATGAAAAACAAGATCGTAGGAGGCTTTCAAAACTTTTCTGAGCAAAGTAAATAAAATTTTGCCCTTGTGGGACCTGAGAAGACATTTACATTTCTTAAACCTTCAAATACCAATTCTAATTTTATAAAAGTAAAAAAATAGAATTAAAAAATCAGAATTAAAGTAGTTGCACTTATTGTTTTAGTTCAGTATTCAAACACAATTGAAGCTTAGCTCTGACATAATCAAGAGCAATAAAAACAAAAAGATATCAAAGTGGTCATATAATTCTGTTCCATTAATAAACTATAATAAAAAAAAGCCTTCTTCTCTCTTCCATTTTAGTTTCCAGAGCTACATCAGTTTTCTAACACTTGTTCTAATCACAGTGGATTCTTCAAACGAGAAGCAGAACTGATGTTACTAAAACTTTGTGCACAGTGAAAATCTTTTTTGCTTTGTTCTTAAAAGTGTAAAGGGGGTTTAAGTATGTAGTAGAAGTTGTCTTATTTTTTTTTTAACCTTCAGTTTAGTCTAGATTCAGAGAGCAGAAAACTAAGACATCATATGTAAAGTTACATTAAAAGTTAAGGCAATGAACACAGAAGGTAGTATTATTATTTTCCCATTACGGTTGAGATAAAGTGTTTGCCATACTTCTTAATTGTATGTTCAGTGAGGTTTTGTTTGTTTGATTCACAGGACGTTCACACCAGTGTACTGCCCCAGCCCACTCAGTGGCATCACACCTCTACTTTACGTAGCTCAGACAAGACAATCCAGTATCTTAAAAATACTCCTGCAATATGGAATCTTAGAAAGAGAAAAAAACCCTATCAACATTGTATTAACAATACTGCTCTACCCTTCAAGAGTGAGAATAATGGTCGATCACGAATTGGTAGACATCCAGGAAGATGCCAAAACATGTCTAGCACTCTGTGCCAGAGTGCTTCCTGTCATTGCAGTCAGGGAAATAGAGGTAAGCAAAGTTGTTTTTCGAGTTTGGGCTCAAATATTGATCAACTGTAAGATAAAATTGTGAGATAAGAATAAAACTAATTTTAAATCTGATTACATTGAAAAATTAATCATTGAGAATATGCCTGTAAAAATAGACAAAATCCAAATTATCTCAAATATTAGTCCTTTATTTCATAATTTTGTCTTATAAATATGAGGAAATTCCAAAAGCTAAGTTTATAGTTTATTTTAGTGATTATTAAATAAATTTTTATTGTTGTTATATTGTAATTACATAAAAAGTCTCTATAAAATTTCTATGTCTCTTAAAAAACATAATAGCTGTCGGGGGCGGGGTGGGGAGGCAATGAATGAGAGAAGGTGAAAGGATCAGCCAAAGAACATATATGCATGACCAATGGACACAGAGGCATGGAGACTGCCTGAGTGGGGGAGGGGCTGGCTGCAGGTGGGAAAAGGGGGGGGGGAGTTGGGATGACTGCAATAGCATGAACAATAAAACAGAAGAAAAAACAATAAAATTTTACCAGACCTTTTTCACAACAGAAAATTTTAAAATGAGAGTTACATTTCTCCCCACAAATACAATCCAATTTTATATAATCAGAATACAAATTTTTTCTTTTCAAAATCTCAAAGTAATTTTGAGCATAAAAATATAAAGGCTTAAAATATTTGTTCAGTGGAAAATATCCCTCTGATATATGGAGGGCTTCTCCTTGATAAGATTTTTGGAAATAAACCAAATTGAGAAAAACAATCAACTATATGTGGATCGGTTGATTGGAATTCTGTCCCATAAACCAAAGGGTTGGGAGTTCGATTCCTGGTCAGGGCACATGCCTGGGTTGCAAATTTGGTCCCAGTTAGGGTACATGAGAGCAGCAACCAATTGATGTTTTTCTCCCTCCCTCTCTTCCCTCTCCTTTCTTTAAAATCAATAAGCATGTATTCAGGTGAGGATTAAAAAAAAAACTGTGTGGAGGGCATGTTTACCCTAACAAAACAAGCTGCAAGTTTCAGCATAATTGTATTATGTCTACTAGAATAGCAAGAAGTAAATCTCCTCAAGGGAAAGAAAGCTACTCCTGTAAATTTAAACCAGTAAAATTACCAAGGACTTTAGCAGTTCCCCTTATCTTTAAATGTGCAACTTCAGAAACAAATTCCTTATAAATATAACTCTGCTGGTTTTTTTCTTGCTTTCTTTTTAAGTCTCAACAGTGCACATCAATCAACCATGCCTGGAACAATTGTAAAAGTGACTGAAAGCAAATCAATCAAGTTATTTTGGCAATAAATTTTTTTAATATTTTGATTTTAGAGAGCATGAGGAAAGGGGAGACTAGAGGAGGGAGAGAGAGAGAGAAACATTGATTTATTGTTCCACTTATTTATGCATTCATTGGTTGATTCTTGTATGTGCCCTGAGCAGAGATCGAACTTGCAACCTAGGTACATTAAGCTACAGAGATCAAACTTGCAACCTAGGTATAACTGAGCTACCTGGCCAAGGCCTTAGCAACCAATTTTTAAAACAAAAACAATTAAGGTTTTATGCATCTTCAGTAATTTGCTTGTCCCTGTCTAGTGTTAGTCCTGCATAGTAATTCTAGATGAAAACAATTCTGGACCAGTTCCATTAACTGCTATTCCCAAGGCATAATCACAGTAGAATAGTATTTACTAGGACACAGTGAGTTGACCAAGATCACCTGTCTAAGGGACAAAAATTTAGCCTCCAATTAACTGCATTTTAATGAGCTAAAGTGAGTAGCATTGAGCAAGATGGTGAAAGATAGTATGAAAACTGCCTTTAAAAACAGTTCAAATGCCCCTACTTTGCATTTCCACACTTTCAGTAGTTTCCCCTATCACAGCATATATATTTTATTATAAACATATATTTAGACAGCTTTACCTCTGGACCATAGTTCTGTCATCACAGACAACAGTGCACCCTAGCATTATCACAAGTACCAAGCTCAGTTGGAGCATATACTAGATATTCTTTAAGTAGTGCAGTATTGAATAAATAATGAAAAGTTATACAGCATTTAGGTGAGAATATCATAGAGTCTGTAGAGTATAGGTTCTACTGGAGAAATGTCTATGCAAAACAACATTTTTTTTACTCCTAAATCAATTTACTAACATGTGGCTTCTAGAATTAAATCTCTAATAAACGGGTAGCTTAACTGAAACTTTAATAGTTATCTTTTCATACACGTGGGCCTCCTATCAGGTCTTCTCATGCCTTAGCAGTATGAAGTTGTTCTCTATAATGATAGGAGAACAACTTCAGGGAATTTTTAGGGTTTATGTTGTCTCTGCCCAACCCCAGACCAACTGAATCAGAATCCCTGAAGTAGAACCTTAGCACCATATCATATGTTTTAAAGTGCCCTAGATAATTCCAGTGCATATCCGAGTTGACACTACTACTCTAGAAGAAGTTAATAAAACATAGGTAAGAGATCTACAGTTAAAGCACATGCAGGTTCATAGTTGTAAGAAATAATGTATGTGTCCTAGACATATTAAAGTTTATATATATATATAGTTGTAAGAATGAAATGGGAGTAAAAGTACTTGCCTTAGGTGAAAATGTTTTAGAAACATATTAAGGTATGTTTTATTCATTTGAATAAAAAAACAAAAATGTTAATAACATGAACTAATCCAATGATTCAAATAACAAAATGAAACCATTTCCCTTTCCTTCAGACACAGCTGAGTTTAGGAAGACGTCCGATTATCTCGGACTGGTTGGACTACATCCCTTCAACGAGACACCGAGACCCATGTGAGCTCCTACATCTCTGCAGAATGACCATCAGGTCTCAACTGCTGACCAACAACATGCTCCCAAATGGAATATTTTCACTTCTAATTCCTGTTCGTCTACAGAACTACCTGAATTTAGAAAGTTAACACATGTGTTTTTTCTGAGTTCTTTAAGGATGTTCACCATCATATGTCTTAGAAGTTAATAAACTACTAACTTCATGCAAACTTTTACTGCATTAAATATTACCTTAGGAAATATATTTTCACATGACACCCTAAATGAACCAATTTTAAATCAACACATGGCTCTGCCCATTACCTTTCTATACAGTGGAAGAAATACATGCATTTTATTTTGATATTTACCTTTTTAATCCAATCTTTAAAGTTGTTTTGCCTTATAGCATTATTGTCACTTGTGGAAATTTTGGTCATGTTAATTTTCTGAATTATGAATATCTTCTTATTAGTATGTTATAAGCTAGATAAATATTATTTTATATTAAGCAGTTATATCAAGAAACATTTATTTACTAAGTATTTTGGCAAATAAAGTATCATAGTCAGTAGCAGGAAATAATTAAAGAAATTAACACACCATTCCTTCCTTGAGAAGAATTTGTAATTCTGTAACAGCCACAGTATCAAATAATACAAGGTGAAGAAATAGTCAACTAAAGGGTAGGGGGTGGAGCAGGGTGACAGCAGTGGATTATATTTAAAAATAACTTGCCTTAAGTTATAATATGGAGCTTTGGTATTCTGGTCTGTAATATATCTAAATGCTAACCCTGTAGTATTTTTAAATTGAGATTTAATTGTCAAATAACATAAGTTTCAGGTGTACACAATGATTCAATAGATGCATATACTAAAAAATGGTCCCCACACTGTTACAATTTTTTCATGTGATAAAAACCTTTAATATCTATTCTCTTAGCAACTTTCAAGTATAGAGTAGTATTAACTATAGTCACCATGCTACACATTACATCACCAAGACTTTTATTTTATTTTATTTTTTTAAAATATTTTATTTATTTATTTTTAGAGAGAGGGGAAAGGAGGAAGAGAGGGAGAGAAACATCAATGTGTGGTTGCCTCTTACTTGGTCCCTACTGGGGACCCAACCCACAACCCAGGCATGTGCCCCGACTGGGAACTGAACCAGCAACCCTCTGGTTTGCAGCCCACGCTCAGTCCACTGAGCTACAGCAGCCAGGGCAGGACTTTTATTTTATAACTGGAAGTTTGTACCTTTTGACCACTTTGACACATTTTCTAGTATAATTTTTTAGCCTCTTCTTTCTTAATATCTAGGGTACTAGACTTTTCTCTTTATAACTATGTGGTCAAATTGTTACAACACAAATATGAGCATCAGGAGACAATTTTCCATGTGTCTCTCATGTTTCTGCTGTCCTATGGGGAAAGACACTGGCTGCTTCATTCCTGACGACTGTTTTAAGGATATCTGTATAGTGAGCAACATTGAAAGCTAGAGACAGTGTCTCCCTGTAGGCAAAGGGCAGATTTGCTCAGTAAATAGTATAACATAAGTGATTTCTTCCTATGCAGAAAAGGTCGAGTATGCTTGCTTCAAGCTCATTATAAATGGTCGGAGCTCCCAAACTTGGTGTTCCTCAGCTGTAACACAAACCCACTGCATGCACATCTACACGGACCACTCACTGTCTTACAGGATGGAACCGATATAAACGCAATGATGCTCAAGCTGCATGCTAAGTCATTAGTATCAAGTCTTTTACTTTAGACCCAGGAGTCTTTCAACATTTTTTTTCAGTTATTTATTTTTTAGAGAAGGGACAGGGGAGAGAAAGAGAGGGAGATAAACATCAAAGTGTGGTTGCGTCTCATGTGTCCCCCACTGGGGTCCATGTGCCTTGGACTGAGAATTGAACCAGTGACCCTTTGATTCTCAGGCCAGCACTCACCATTAAGCCACATCAGCCAGGGCAACTGATATTAAACTGATAAGAACAGATACTACACTTGATCTTAGCCAAAAGGCCAAGAAGAGATTCTTTTGACTTCTGACAGCAAACATCAAACTATAGTAAGCTAACCAGCTGGTCTACAATTAAGGTAAAAATCTCAGACCCTGTAGTATTTTTTTAATCAAGGTATAATTGATATATATTACAGTAGTCTCCTCTTAGCCACAGTTTCACTTTCCAGGGTTTCATTTATCCACAGTCAACTGTGTACTAAAAATACTAAGTGGAAAATTGCAGAAATAAATAATTCATGAGCTTAGAAATTACATGCCATTCTGAGTAGTATGAGAAAGCTTGTGTTCTGCTACACCCACCAGGGATATGAATCACCCCTTTGTCTGGCACATACAGGCTGTAGGAGTTACCTGTCTGTTAGTCTCATAGTGGCCCGCCACCTGTTATCAGATCAACTGTCATGGTATTGCAGTGTTTGCATTCAAATAATCCTTATCTTGCTTAATAATGGCCCCAAAATGCAAGAGTAGTGATGCTCTCAATTCAGATATGCCAAAGAGAAGAAATAAAGTGCTTCCTTTTAGTGAAAAGGTATGTATGCATAGGAAAAAGCATAGCATATATAGAGTTTGGGACTATCTTCAGCTTCAGGCATCTACTGGAGGTTTTGGAACGTATCTCCTACACATAAGAGGTACTGTAGATTAGTGTTAGGTATACAGTGTATACCTAAATACTGTATACAGTATACCTAAATACTGTATACAGTATATTGCTTTGCAATATATACAGTGATTCAATACTTGTATATATTGCAAAGCAATCACCACAGTAAGTCTTAGTCAGTAACATTTGTCACCATACATAGCTATGCCTTCACAGTTCTTCACAATGAGAATCTGTTCCCCACCTCAGCACTATGTATTTTAGGATACATTATAGATTTTATCAAATAGTAGCCATCTGCACTGCCTACTTGCAATCTGAGGACTATAAAAATTTTAACAGTTCGGACTTCTGGCCAAGATGGAGACATAGGTAGATACACTGTGCCTTCCCAAACAACCAAAAGGAGGACAACAACAAATTAAAAAAAAAACAAAACAGAACTACCAGAATATCAAACTGTATGGAAGTCTGACAACCAAGGAGTTAAAAAGGAAACATTCATCTAGACTTGTAGGAAAGGCAGAGACAGGCAGCCAGGGTAAAGAGGATGTGTGACAAGATGGAGGCTGGCAAAGCAGGTGGTCCCACATTTGCATGTGGATAAACCAGGAAAAACAACTGGGGAGCAAGACAGACTATGCAAACTGGGGTTCCAGCACAGGGAAATAAAGCCTCAAAATCTCTGGCCGTAAAAATATGTGGGGCTTGCAGTGGCAGAAGAAACTCCCAGCCTTGCAGGAAGGTTCTTTGGGGACACCCACATGGTCCTAGAACAAATACAGACCCACCCACCCAGGAATCAGTGCCACAAGGGCTCAATCGCTTGTGGGTAGTGGACGAAGTGACTGAAAGCCAGCCGAGAGCTGAGCAAGTGGCTATGTTCCCTCTTGGGCTCCTCTCCCACATACAGTGCCTCAACACAGCAACTTGGGTGCCCCACACTAGCTAATACCTAAGGCTCCACCCCTTACTACATAACAGGCTCTCCAAGATTAAAAAAAAAAAGGCCCAAATAAAAGAACAGACCAAAACTCCAGAAAAATACAACTAGGTGATGAAGAGATAACCAACCCATAAGATGCACAGTTCAAAACACTGGTAATCAGGATGTTCACAGAATGGGTTGACTATGGTCAGAAAATAAAAAAGTGAAAGCTATGAAAAGTGAAGTAAAGGAAAATGTACAGGGAACCAACAGTGACAGGAAAAAATGTGGGACTCAAATCAATGGTTTGGAGAAGGAAGAAAACAGTCACCCAGAACAGAATGAAGAAACAAGAACTCAAAAAATGAGAAGTTTAGGAACCTCTGGGACAACTTTAAACATTCCAATGTCTGAATCATACGAGTGCAAGGAGAAAAGAACGAGCAAGATATTGAAAACTCATTTGAAAAAATAATGAAGGAGAACTTCCTCAATCTGGCAAAGGAAATAAGCTTCCAGGAAGTCCAGAAAGCTCAGAGTCCCAAAGGAGTTGAACCTAAGGAAGCACATACCAAGGCATATCATAAATAAACTATCCAAGATCAAAGATAAGGAGAGAACTGTAAAAGTCTCAAGAGAAAGGAGACAGTTACCTACAAAGGAGTGACCATAAGACTACCAGCTGATTTCTCAAAAGAAACCTTGGAGGCAAGAAGGGGCTGGAAAGAAGTATTCCAAGTCATGAAAGGCAAGGCCCTGCATCTAAGATTACTCTATCCAGCATAGCTCTCATTTAGAATGGAAGGGCAGATAAAGTGCTTCCCAGATAAGGCCAAGTTAAAGGAGTTCATCATCACCCAGCCCTTATTATATGAAATATTAAAGGGACTTATCTAAGAAAAAGATGATGATCAAAAAACATGAACAGTAAAATGACAACAAACTCACAACTATCAACAACCGAACCTAAAATTCAAAGACACAAACAAACTAAGCAAACAACTAGAACAGGAAGAGATTGAAAGAAATGGAAATCACATGCAGAGTTATCAGTGGGGAGGTGGAGGGGGGAGAATGGAGGAAAAGGTACAGGGAATTAAGAAGAATAAATGGTAAATACAAAATAGGTAGGGTGAAATTAAGAATAGTATAGGAAATGTAGAAGCCAAAGAACTTATAAATACAACCCATGGACATGAACTAACAGAGGGGGATGCAGGTAGGAGGGTGGGTGCAGGGTGGGGGGGCGATAGAGGGGTGAAAATGGGACAACTGTAATAGCATAGTCAATAAAATATACTTTTTAGAATTTTAACAATTCATAGGAAAAGAGTATTCATTCTGATCTTATAGTAAGATAAAAAAAGCTGTGTAATTTAAGTTTCTAAAGAACAGAATGGAAACAGCAAAGTGGCAAAACAACTAGATTACTTGCTTTTCCTTTCCTTCCATTTTCATTCCTGTGAGGTACTAATGCATTATTGGATTTAATTTATATACTTAATTAAACTACACTGAATTATAATTAAGCCTATTATAACCTAATAAGTATATGAGTGTATAGTGCCTACGGTATATTAACTTTTGAATATATTTTAATAGCATAAACATAGTTATTATTTGGGTTAAAAATATGTTAAAATGAAGAAAGTATAAAAAAGTAGTCTTAGTCTAGCTCACAAAGAAACACTAGACTGCTGATTCAGATGAAGAGATTTCTCTGATAAAATAGCTTAGCAAATCTTTTTACATTTATTCTCTTAATTTCCATCCATTTTTCCCTTCCTTCTTCTCTTACACCTTCAACACTACTAGAATTTAGTGAATTTGGTCTAGTTATCACTTTCACTAAACATGGCTCATATCTGTGCCAGAAAATGGAAAAGCAGCTGTTGGAAACCATCCTGCCTGGTTTCAGAAGCTGTAACATGCCCCCCATGGCTAAAGCTGAGTGAGCGAACTTGGGACCATAAACCACGAAGGAGGCAAAGCTTATCTTCCTGGCAGGGGCACAGCCTCTATCCCGATTATTTCACCCTGCTTGTCCCCGGGTGGTTGACTGGTTAGCTAATGACTGGTAAGATTCCTCAAGGGATGGAGGACCTAAGACAGTCATGGTCATGGGGAGCCCTCAGGGAAGGACTTGGGAGGCTATAGAAAAAGGGGGTGATGGACCCTTGCCTCTCAGCTTTGACGTAGCCTGAGTCCTCATTCTGTCTGTAAGAAGTCTCCTAATCTCTTGGCTGCTTTACTTCCCCTGCCTGACTTAAGCCTGAAACAATGACAGAGGACAGTGCAGCCCTGTGCTGGAAAGGGCAGGTTCCTTGGGGCAATCAGGCTTATGCATAAAATCCTGTGAAACCTGCTTGGATAAGAATGCTCTCAATTAAATGATAAGGGTCTGAGCAGGAAATGACTTTGTTTCCTAAAGTTTTATAGCCCTTTAGCTAACTGAGCCTACTCAGAATAAGCCCTCTTAGTTCTTCATTTGTCATCTACTGTTTTATCCTTACTGCCTGACAATAACTGATGGAGCTTTACCTTTTTTCCTGCCCAAACTGAACCCCCCAAAAGCCCACTGAGGAACAGGCTTTTGGACCTTCTCCTTTGAGACATTAGCCACCTTTTCTCCCCAAGCAGATCATATCTTGGTAGACTTATTCGCATCAGTGGCGACCAGAGGGGCCCTGTGGGCGGAGCCCCCTCCCAAGCAGCAGCACCTCTCAGTAATTCCCAGAACTACTTCTTAGTAAAATTCTTAGCAGTACTTCCCTATTTTTCAACATGGTTGATAGCATCAACACTCATAATCACATTTAACTTTTCTTTCTTTCTTATTGAGTATGCTATTACAGTTGTCCCATTCCCCCACCCCCTGCCGCCCTTCATTCCCCTTCACCCTTGATGGACACCCTCTCCCACCCACATTCCCTCCCTTTAGTTCGTGTCCATGTGTCATTAGTTATTTAGCTTCTACATTTCCCATACTATTCTTGCCCTTCCCCTTGTCTATTTTCTACCTACCATCTATGCTCCTTATTCTCTGTACCTTTTCCCCCTCTCTCCTCCTCCCACTCCCCTGTTGCTAATGCTCCATATGATCTCCATTTCTATGGTTCTGTTCCTGTTCTAGTTGTTTGCTTAGTTTGTTTGTTTTTGTTTTAGGTGTGGTTGTTAATAACTGTGAGTTTGCTGTTGTTTTACTATACATGTTTTTTATCTTCTTTTTCTTAGATAAGTCCCTTTAACATTTCATATAATAAGGGCTTGGCGATGATGAACTCCTTGAACTCGACCTTATCTGAGAAGCACTTTATCTGTCCTTCCATTCTAAATGAGAGCTTTGCTGGATAGAGCACTGTTGGATGTAGGTCCTTGCATTTCATGACTTGGAATACTTCTTTCCAGCCCCTTCTTGCCTGGAAGGCCTCTTTTGAGAAATCAGCTGACAGTCTGATGGGAACTCCTTTCTAGGTGACTGTCCCCTTATCTCTTGCTGCTTCTAGGATTCTCTCCTTCATTTTAGTCTTGGCTAATGTAATTATGGTGTGCCTTGATGTGTTTCTCCTTGGGTTCACCTTCTTTGGGACTCTGAGCTTCCTGGATTTCTTGGAAGTCTATTTCCTTTGTCAGATTGGGGAAGTTCTCCTTCATTATTGGTTCAAATAAGTTTTCCACTTGTTGCTCTTCCTCTTCCCTTTCTGGTACCCCTATAATTCAAATGTTGGAATGCTTAAAGATGTCCTGGAGGTTCCTAAGCCTCTCACTTTTTGAATTCTTGTTTCTTCATTCTTTTTTGTTTGGTAGTTTCTTTCTTCCTTCAGGTCCACTCCATTGATATGAGTCCCAGTTTTCTTCCCATGACTATTGGTTCCCTGTGCATTTTCCTTCATTTCACTTAGTGTATCCTTCATTTGGTCATCTAATTTGCAACCAAAATCAATGAATTCTGTGAGCATCCTGAACACCAGTGCTTTGAACTGTGCATATGATAGGTTGGCTATCTCTTGGTAGCTTAGTTGTATTAGCTCTGGAGCTTTGATCTGTTCTTCCATTTGGGCCATTTTTTTTGTCTCATAATGCCTGTTACATATGAGGGGTGGAGCTCTAGGTGTTCACCAGGGCAGGGCAACCCGGTTGCTGGGTTTGGACGTTGTATGTGGGGGTGGGGTCCAAGAGGGAACAATGGCCCTTGTTCTGCTCTGTCAGATCTCGGTCCCCTCTGTCGCTTCCCAGAAGCAAACTGGGCCTTTCTGGTTCTGATTCTCGTGTGGGTGGGCTTGTGAACATTCTAGGACCCTGTGAATTTCTCCAGTGAACTCTCCTGTGAGGCTGCGAGTCTCTCCCTGTGCCTCAACCCTCACAGATGTTTTCAGGCTTTATTTCCCATCTCTGGGGCCCTGGGTTGCAAGGTCTGTCTTGCTCCCCAATTTTGCCTCGTTTACCTGTGCCCAAATGTGGGACTGCTGGTCTGCCATCTTGAGCACAGTGCCTCGCTTCACAGTGGCTGTCTCACTGGGACTGCCCATTGCCACCCCGCATCCGGGATCTGACAGCTGCCACCTGTGTGCCGGAGGTGCATTTCATGTGCAGTGCCACCGCCTTTTATGCCATAACCCGTCTCGGCTCAGCCCCCCGACTCTGCCCCACTTACCGGTCTGGATGAATTTGTCTTTTATCTCCTTGGTTGTCCAACTTCCATACAGTTCAATTTTGTCAGTTCTGGTTGTCATTTTGTTTCTAAATTGTTGTTGCTCTTATTTTGGTTGTGCAAGGAGGCCCAGTGTGTCTACCTATGCCTCCATCTTGGCCGAAAGTCCTAACTTTTCTTTCTTATATTAGTTTGCTAGATGTGCCATAATAAAGTAACACAAACTGGATGGCTTAAAGCAGCAGAAATTTGTCTCACAGTTCTGAAAACTAGAATCAAGGTTTCAGCAGAGCTATGCTCCCTTTGAAATCTGTAGGGGAATGTTTCCTCACCTCTTTCTAGCTTCTGGTAATCCCCTAAAGATCTTTGGCTTTCCTTAGCTTATACAGGTATCACTCCAATCCTGTCTTCATGTGGCAATCCTCTTATAAGGACACCTGTCATACGGGATTAGGGGCCCACCATATTAGTATAACCTTATCTCAATTAATTACCTTTGAAATGATCCTATTTCCAAATAAGGTCACATTCTGAGGTGCAGGGGCTGAGATGGGGGCAACTGAACCCATAACACCTTTCCTTCAGTAAAAAACTGGATGAGTCACTAATCTGGTTAATCAGTCACTAAATCTCCTTAATATCTTACAAATCAATTATCTTCTCTCTCCTACCAGCTACTCTACTCTCTCTTCTTCTTTCCTCCACCTATCTCAACACATCTGTTCTACTCCCATTGCTTCTATCTTTAATGATCAACTCTCTACTGGACCATTAAAACAGTCTCTTGAACAATTTTGTCTTCCTCCCTATGGCTTCAATCACCCTTCCCCAATCACTCATGCTGTCACCCAGATGATCTTCCTAAAATGGAAATCTCATTGTTATCCCTTGACTTCCACTGCCAGAACCCTCTCCCATCCTTCGGAAACACACACACACACACCTTAAAACTCTTCAGTGGTCTACAGAAGAAATTTACATAAAGCACCTAGATTCATCTTTTTTTTTCACCTTCTCATATGCACTCTACCTCCCAGCTAAACCAAAGAGCTTACTGTTGCATATTTCTTTGCTTTTACATATCCTGATCCTTCTACCAAAAATGCTCTTCTCTTCATGAATACCTGATATATTTTACTATCTTTTAAACTCCTTGACGCACAAACATTATTATAATTTTTTGTGCCATTGCACTTTTTATTATGTTCCATGATTAAATTTATAACATAGTGTTCCACCTCTAACACATGGGTTTTTTTTTCCTTCTTTACTACACCTGCAAAATGTACTTCAAGGTCAGGCATCTTTCGTACCTTTAGCAACTAGTATGTTGCCTGTTCCACAGTAGATATTAGTAATTTTTTTGTAGTTTTTAAGAGTAAGACCTGATTTCTGGCCAAGATGGAGGCGTAGGTGGAAACACTGTGCCTCCTCGCGCAACCAAGTTTAAAGACAACACAGTTTTAGTAACAAAAATGCAACTAAAACACTGAAAATTGAATTATACCAAAGTCCCACAACAATGAACCATTCAGCTGGACCAGTAGGAGGGGCAGAGCCAGCCACTGGTGGAGCTGGGTCCAAACAGGGTCGTGCAGGAAAACTCGGCCAAACCAACCCAGGCACGCAGGCGGCAGTTGGCAGATCCCAGGCGTGGGGTTGTGACGGGCAGAGCCACTGAGGGCACAAGGCAGCAGGCTGACTGCGGTCACACATTTGCACACAGATAAACCAGGCGAAGGAGCAAGTAGTGAGATGGACCATGCAGGCCCCAGCGGCGGGAAGCAGCAGAGTAGACCACCATTGCCCCTCTTTGACCCCGCACCCACATACAGCGTCACAACCCAACCACTGAGTTGCCCCGCCCTGGTGATCACCTAGGGCTCTGCTCCTTGTACGTAATAGGCGTGAACAGACCAAAATATTATGGCTCAAGAGCCAGTAACTCTAAGCAACCAAAAAAATAGCCAACCTATCAGATGCATAGTTCAAAACACTGGTGATCAGGATGCTCACAGAACTGGTTGATTTTAGTCACAAATTGGAGGAACAAATGAAGGCTACACTTAATGAAATGAAGGGAAAATCACAGGAAATGAATAGTGAGGGAAAGGAAACTGGGACTCAAATCAAGGGAGTGGACCAGAAGGAAGAAAAAAATGACCAAAAAGAAATGTATGAAGGAACAAGAATTCAAAAAAATGAGGAGAGGCTTAGGAACCTACAGGGCATCTTTAAGCATTCTAACATCCGCATTATAGGGGTACCAGAAGGGAAAGAGGAAGAGCAACAAGTGGAAAACTTATTTGAACAAACAATAAAGGAGAACTTCCCCAGTCTGGCAAAGGAAATAGACTTCCAGGAAGTCCAGGAAGCTCAGAGAGTCTCAAAGAATTTGGACCCAAGAAGGAACACACCAAGGCACATCATCATTACATTAGCCAAGACTAAAATGAAGGAGAGAATCCTAGAAGCAGCAAGAGATAAGGGGACAGTCACCTACAAAGGAGTTCCCATCAGACTGTCAGCTGATTTCTCAAAAGAGACCTTCCAGGCAAGAAGGGGCTGGAAAGAAGTATTCCAAGTCATGAAATCCAAAGACCTACATCCAAGATTGCTCTAACCAGCAAAGCTGTCATTTAGAATGGAAGGGCATATAATGTGCTTCTCAGATAAGATAAAATTCAAGGAGTTCATCATCATCAAGCCCTTATTACATGAAATGTTAAAGGGACTTATCTAAGAAAAAGAAGATAAAAATACAGTGAAAGGACAGCAAACTCAGTTATTTACAATCACACCTAAAACAAAAGCAAACTAAGAGGACAGCTAAATCAGGAGCGGAACCACAGAAATGAAGATCACATGGAGGGTTAGCAACAGGGGAGTGGAAGGAGGAGAAGGGGGGAGAAGGCACAGAGAATAAGTAGCATAGATGGTAGGTAGAAAATACATTGGGGGAGGGCAAGAATAGTGGGGGAAATATAGAATCTAAAGAATGTGAGACACGTGGACATAACTAAAGGGGGGAATGGTGGGGGAGGGGGTGTGGAGGGGAATGAAGGGGGAAATAGGACAACTGTAATGGCATAATCAATAAAATATATTAAAAAAAAGAGTAAGACCTATTTGAAAACTTATGCATGAAGGGAAAGATTTAAAAATATGCTATCAGAAGGGTTAAGCTAAAAAATAATTTAGAAGAAGGGAAAAAAATCACTGCTTAGTATAAATAATGATCAGAATAGCTTTAAATTTTTCAAAATGAATTATTCACCACACATCTATTAGAATGGCTAAAATGTAATCAAACCCCCCAAAATGACAATACCCAGTATAGAGAACATGTGAGACAACTGGAACTCTCACACATGGCTGATGGTAATACAAAATAATATAGCCATTCTGGAAAAGAGTTTGGCAACTTCTTATGAAATTAAACATACACTTATGATATGATGCAGCTATTTCATTCCTAGCTAACCTAGATAAATTAAAACTAAAACACACAAAAATCTGTACATGAATGTTTATAACAGCTTTATTCATAATCACCACCAAATCTGGAAATCCAAATGTTCTTCAGTGAGTGAATGGATAAACTGTGTTACATTCAAACAATGAAATACTAGTCAGCAATAAAAAGGCAAAACTTTATGGACAAATTCTAAAACACATTATGCTGAGTTACAGAAGCCAGTCTCACAAGGTTGTATGCTGTATTATTCTATTTATTGGACACTCCAGAAAAGAATCCACAAAAACATTATAGGGAAGGAATACTTCATCATTCCCAGTGATTGCTGGGTTAAAGTTAGGAGCCAGGGAAGGATTCGACTGTAAAGAGACAGTACTACGGGAATCATTTAGGGGGAATGGAACTGTTCCATGTCCTGCTTGTGGTAGTGATTCCAAGAATCCATAAATGTGCACCATTTAACCAGAACTATACACCAAAAAATTAATTTTACTATATAAGTTTTAAAGTAAGTGCATTGCTTCCTATGCACAAGGATAAGCTGCCCTATTCCTCTACTCTCACATACCTTACTCCCAGACTTTAAAAACGATGCCTTTATACAAGGAGAAAGGTGGAACAGACTAAAAGAATAGCTTGGAGGTGGAAATTGAAGGAGTTTGGTACAACATTATGGACATTTATCTTAAAAGGCTGGATTATGAGATAATGATCTATAATTTTAGAGAAAGGCAAAGGCAAAGAGGTCTAAAGAGTAGAGCCAAATAAACCTTAAAATTAAAAAATGCACTGTTTTCCTAGTATTCACCTCTTTCTACAGTACCATGACATGATAATTATATCTTCATTTGCTTTGCTTTTTGAAGTTTCTGCTATACAAAATAATATTGAAGAAAAAGTATCAGTAACTTAATTTTAAGAAAATATACAGCTATTTTTATGTCAGAATTACAAATCTAAAATAAAAGAAAATCAGTTGGCTGCAGTTTTTGCATTAAAAGGTCTAAATGATGCAAAGTTTCTTAGAAGTCTGGTGCAATCTAATATTGGAACGAAAAGGAACTTAATACAATTCATGAAATAATATCCAATGTCTTTAATACTGTGCACCTGTCTCTGCTTGCCTGTTGTTCTTCCAGTCTGCTCCCCTTCTGCCCTTTATTGCTTCCTCACCTTTTCCCTATCCTCCCCGACAATCTGCCATGCCCTCTTCCTCCTCAGTGCCTTCTTGAAATCTGCCACAAACCTAAATTATCTAACTGCTTTTAGGAATGAATGTATAAAATACAATTAATTTCAAAAGCTATGAATGAATATGTAGCTAATGGTCAAATCCAAATACTCTTTCTGAAAGAGGGCAATGGAGAATATAAGTAGTTTAATAGGGCATTTAATATATATCAAATGTAAATGTCATTACTAACTTACATTTACTCTTCCAACAGTATATTTATATCATTCAAATGATAACTTTTTCAATATGTCTGGCTACTAATGTGTACTTAGAATGCTGAAAAGGAGTTTAATAAAGTTAAACATATTAATAATAAGTTTGTAAGATAAAATATGTGTATTTTAACAAAAAATAGGGCCCTAACCAGTCTCTAAATAAGTTTTAGGCCAAATTAGTATG
Organism: Sturnira hondurensis; assembly: GCF_014824575.4. Classification (NCBI taxonomy): domain Eukaryota; kingdom Metazoa; phylum Chordata; class Mammalia; order Chiroptera; family Phyllostomidae; genus Sturnira; species Sturnira hondurensis. The sequence goes on from NW_028073279.1 coordinate 206,038, forward strand.
AATTCTGAAGATTCTTGAATGTACACCCTGAGTTCCAGACACTTAGTTGTCCAAGAAAAGAACAATTTCTCTATCTTGGCCTCTGGGCTGAGATTATGTAAATAAGTCATCCACTGTAATGAAAATGCAGAAATTAGGAGTTTGAGAAGACAACAACTCTTTACAGTTACTGAACAACTGGTGGTCTTCCGTTTTCTTTGTCCAGTTATAAAACAACGACCTGTGGGGAGATTCTAAAACGGTGGTGTAGCCACATGCCTACGGAACAACAAGTCTATGTGATGTCCCCTCCCAACCAAGAACTGAGATAAACAAATCAGGATTACCTTTCTGCAGCCATGGTAATAATGGCTCACCTAAAACAGATGGCCAAAAATGAAAATGGTAAGCCTGGCTATTTGGAAAACTGAAAGGGTCTGTGGTGGTGACTCCCCATTCCAAAAACACGCCGCATTACAAACGGCCTTTGTTTATTTTTGCCCTTTAGAACTACAGTGAATGTCAAAAAAAATACTTTAAAATTTCCAGTATCATTCTAACTAACTTCTGAAGCACCCAGTGTTAGAATTTGGGATATTAAGTAAAAAATTACTGAGACACAGGGTATTATTGCTTCAGAATAAAGTGTAAAAAACTCATGTATGTTTCCAAACATAAAAAGAAAGTTTTTTAAAATAAGATATTTACTATAACACTTTAAATTCTAACTTTATAAGTATAAATTTAAAACAATAATATAAGTTTTCATAAATGAAAAAAGTATCATATCATACTGTTTTTTGTCCTAAAAATCAACCCTTTAAATAGTTCTTATTGGTAGGTAGTAATAACAAACATTTTCTTATACAGAATACATAGGGGATGATAATTCTGAGATCAATATAAAGTAGTTACTAACTAACATATAAAATGAATTTTAATTTCATTTGTATAATTTGTGAATTATTCAGTCTTCCCTGAAACTTGCTCAGCCTTGGGAAAATCTGCTTCATATTTCTTTTTGAGATTGCTCAAATATGTTCGCAAACTGTCTGCATCCAACCGAGAGTTTCGAGCAGTCTGAACTAGCCTAGTAGCTAGATGGTACACAGCTCTCTGTCTTTCCATCTCAGGGGTGTTCCACTGGTTTTTCTGTTATTGAAAAAATACAGATAAAAATTAAAATATGCCTACTATGAATGTACATTAAACTTTTAGTAATTTTCCATATCTTTTGACAGAAATGTAGAACCCAAGGGTTAACTAATCCTTTCAAATAAGTCAGTTCTATCCAATTAGCAAGGAATATGCAGAAGCAATAAATATTATTTGGAGAATAAAAGTTTTCATTAGTATTTGCAACTTTATGACAGATCTTTAGATCCTTGAAAAATCACATTTCAATGAAAAAAATATGCTAAATAGGTCAAATATCTCAACACAAAACCAAAAAGTAAGAGAAAATCCACTAAAGCTGTGTTCTACAAATATTTGTCATTAAAAAACTATGGAAAAACAGCATTGCTCATTGCTATGTAGTACTCAAAATTTTAATTGTCACTCAAGGCTACCACTATGCAATCTCCTACTTTAATTCCCCAACAGATAAATTGGTAGAAAGAATGGTTCATCCATAAACAGCTTATCCCTCAAAAACATTCTTACACAGAAACTGCTAAGCCTAAGAGAAAATATTACTTGACAGGTGAATTACAACATAAAAATAAGCGACACAATTAACTACTTAAAATTATGCCTTGATGCTTAGCTAACTACTTAAGGATACCCAAGAAATAATGTTTAAAATGGGAATTTTCTAATGTGTTGGAAGACCTTAAGATATTTGGTCCTTGAATAGTATTTCAGAGTTGGAAGTACTGCTAGAAAATCCTTCCCCTGGCTGGTGTAGCTCAGTGGATTGAGCACAGGCCTGTGAACCACAAGATCACGGTTCAATTCCCAGCCAGGGCACATGCCTGGGTGCGGGCCGGTTCCCTGCAGGCCAACTCCCAGCAGGGGACGCAGGAAAGGCAACCATACATTGATGTTTCTCTCCCTCTCTCCTTCCTCTCTAAAGATAAATAAATAAATAAATAAAATTTAAATTAAAAAAAAAAAGAAAATCCTTCATTCGTTTCTCTACCTGAGCTAGATAGGGGAATCAGCATTTTCAACGTTAACTGTTTAGTATGTAAAGTCTTAGTGAGCTTCCCTTTACTAAGGGAAATAAAACCTCTCAAGTCTTTAAGACAAAGAGCAATTTTAGACATTTAGCAAGCAATTTTAGACATTTTTCTAAAATATCTACAGTATTACTACAGTATTACTACAGTATTACTATAGAAAAAATAAATACGATTTCATGAGTAGAATAAGGTTATTATGTATTTACACATTTAATACATTGATCAAGCATCAGTTCATTATTTAAATAAACATTTATTGAACATCTATTATCATTTATAATCTGGATACCACATCTTGTGTTTATGTCTACAGGAGATACAAAAATGTCTACCTGACATGTTAATGAAACTCAAGATCAGTCTTACAATGTAAAGGCATGTTTATAAGCAACAATGTAATTATGATAAGTCCCATGTGAGAATACAAAGTGCTCAAAGGAAAAAGAGCTCAATTCCCGCTCTGGTCAACCAACTCTTAAACATGATGGGGTATTTAGAATGAATCTTGATAGAGGAACCTGGAAGAAAAGGCATTCTTGATGAAGGAAACATCTAGAACAGACCCATTAAAAAGCATGGTACACTTATATAATCAATGTCACCCCAATAAATTGAATTTTCAGATAATTAAAAATAAGCCCAGGCTGGTGTAGCTCAGTGGATTGAGTGCTGCTGTGTAAATTGAAAGGTTGCCGGTTCAACTCCCTATTCAGGGCACATGCTTGGATTGCTGGCCAGGTCCCCAGTTAGGGGCATGAGAGGCAACCAATCAATCAATGTTTCTCTCCCTCTCTTTCTCCCTCCTTTCCCCTCTCTCTGAAAATAAATAAAATATTTTTAAAAAATTTAATAAAGAAGGAAGAAAGGAAGGGAAGCAAGCAAGCAAGCAAGCAATCAGGTTAAAACAGTAAAATGACAAGTAATTGAGGGTGGCAGAAAAGTAGGTTATATAATGAACTAATGTTTAAGGTTAGGGTAGTAAGCATAAGAAAATTACACAGCAGTAGTTAACAAACTTTAGTGTGTTTAAGAATCATTCGAAAGAAAAAAATAAAACAAATTCAGGGACACAAACAACTGGAAGTAGTTACCAGAGGTGAAGGGGAGCAGTAAAGAAAGTAAAGAGAGTCAAATATATGGTGATGGAGGGCAAACTATGTAACACATGGGTCAGACCAAATTGCCAAGAGAAGGAAAGGGTCAGAGAGAAAACCCCAAGGCAAAATTGAATGTTCAGGTGCTCTGCCCTTCTCATGAAGGGAAGCCGCCAGAGAAGGGAGCTTGTACAGAGCATGTGTGACTGGAGACTCTGACCCCTTATAAACATGGCTGCTGGAAAAGGGGCAAAGGCAAACATGGCAGACACTGGCCTTCACTGGTTGGAAAGCTAGACGCTCCCACTGGCTTTGGAAACACACAGGATTCTGGGAGAGGACATTTGAAACAGAGTGTGCTGGAAAGCAAAACATTATTTGGTCCTCTTCCCTCCCTAGGGCAAAGCAGGAGGTGTGTGTCAAAGGTCACCAGCAGGCCTGCCAAGAGTGGCCAGGGCAGGCCTGTGAGCGGAAGCCTTGGGGCACAGACTCTGACAGATGCCTGAAGCTGGACAGAGACTGGAGACCAGCTCAGCCACCCACATTTATGATACTTTTGGGTGGGAAAAGAGGTTCTTAGTGCAACCTTGAACTGAGCTGGCAGAAGGTGACAGAGTGATTTTTCTTTGCATGTCTTAGAGGAAATGGGCTTTGAAGCAGACACTTGCCTTTATTTCCAGAGACCTTGGTGATAATAGCACTGTGAAGATTTTTGCTCTTATGTTATTTTCAGTTCTTGAACCTATGTAGCAGTTGTAATGCCAACTATTTAAATAACTATTTTTGATTTCATGCTGTTTTTCTTTCCTCTTAAGTTTTTTACCCAGATATTTGAGACAGAAACTTGTCATTATTTCAAATTATATGATTGTTAAATAAAAGATTATTTTCCACTGAACTCTGTCTCTGGACACTTGCTTGGTAGGCAGCAAGTGGTAGGACCTCCCCTACTGGTTAGGTTCCAAAACCACCACACTTTGGGTGGAGAGTGCACAATGTGTTATGTAGATGATCTGTTATAGAACTGAACACTTGAAACATATACAGTATTACTAACCAATGTCACCCAAATAAATTTGAAAAGAATCATCTGAAGACTGGTTAAAAATGTACATTCCTGTTCCACAAGAGACCACTGAAAATCTAGAATGGTACCCAATATTACAGATGATTTTAACATAGGTAATCCTAGGACTGTGTTTTGAGATATCAAAGCAGGCTTTTAACACTAGGCTAAGAAACAGTTGAAAGTTCCTTGGCAGGGGAACAATATGATAAGAGCTATACATTAGGAGACAATCTGGTAGAAATATTTAGAATGGGCTGGAAAAGACAGAACTCACTACCTACTTCTAAAGAGAGGTGACTAAGAAGCAGGATTCATAGATGACTGATGGATCAAAGGAAGACTGAAAATGAAGAAAAGAGATTTTACAGAAGATAATAAATATAATTTTGGACCTATTAAAGGCTACAAACATGAATTAAGATTTCAAGAAATATGGAGAAAATACAGAGTGGGGCAAAAGTAGGTTTATAGTTATGAGTATGGGAAGAGGCATGCAAGTTCATTATTGCAATAGACTTACTAACTAAAAATTATGTCACAATGGCAGAATAAAACTACTTTTGCCCAATCCTTATATAGATTGAGTCAATAAGAAATAAAAATGGAAACTGAAGAGAAAATGAGATCACAAAGAAGAGACTTCTAAATAAACAGGGCAAAACCTTAGAAATACTTTTATTTGATAAGTGAAATGATAAAAAGCACTGACAAAGAAAGGAAAGAAATAATCGAAGATGTAGGAGACTGAAAACATCCAGGGGAAAACAGTTCCACAGCAGCCAAAGCAGGAAAGAATTATGAAAAGGGAAGAATTGTAGTGCCGAATGCCACAGAGCGACCAGGAAAAAAAAGTAAAAAAAAAAAAAAAAAAGCCAGATGACTTTACTATTACCTCGCATATAAGAGGAAACTTTCAGTAGAGTGATGACAGGAAGATCCAGTTTATGAGTGAGAAATGGAAGAAGCAACTCTTGAGAAGTTGGCAGTAAAATGAAGAGAAATAGAGTTTGAGAAGGCAAAAAAAAAAGAACGTCTTTTTCTTAGGAAAAAACCTAAGTGTAGTCGTAGGAAAAGAAAAGTCAGACTAAAAAGTACTAACGATCCAAGGAGAAGAAAGGAAACCAATGATGTAACATCTTAACAGGGTTGGAGAGACTGTAGAACAGTTAAATAGGTTGAAAGATAATCTCTTCTTCTGAGATAAGAGAGAAGAAGGGAAGATAAATGGGTGCAAAAGAAAATTCCAAAATATTTGTCTTTCACTGCCTGACTTATTTCGCTCATACCATATGATATCACCATTAACAGGAATCTAAACAACAAAACAAACAAGCAAGTAAAATATGACCAATGACACTGAAATACAGAACAGGCTGACAGGAACCAGAGGGGAGAGGGGAGAGAATCATAGGGGAAAAGGGGAGGGACTCACATGAATAAGTATAAAGGACACATGGACAATAACTAAGGTGGGGGGTGGAAATGGGAGGGAGGTGGGGAGCCCTGGGGCGGGGCGGGGGGCAGGGCTGGGAATATAAGACAGAAAATTGCACCTGAACAAGAATTAAATAAAAAATTTTTTTAAAATATCTCCCTGGCTGGTGTAGCTCAGTGGATTGAGTGCGGGCCTGTGAACCAGAGGATTGCGGTTCGATTCCCAGTCAGGGCACATGCCTGGGTTGCAGGCCAGTTCCCAGCAGGGGCCAGTTCCCAGCAGGGGATGCAGGAGAAGCAACCATACATTGATGTTTCTTTTCCTCTCTCCTTCCCTTCCCCTCTAAAGATAAATAAATAAATATTTTAGAAAAATAAATAAAATAAAAAGTGTAAATGTAAAAAAAAAAAAAGAAAATTCCAAAGTAGAATTTTGAGGGGGAAAAGATTCTAGAACTCATCAAGATGACTTCAAGCCTTTCAAAAATTATAGGAGGTGAATTCCTTGTTGAGAGTGAGGTCACAGAGGGCTTAAGAACAACAGAATGTTTTGAAAGAATTACTAAAGAAACCATACTCATCAAAATAATGGCATAAAAAACTAATAAATATTAAACTAAAGTTAAACTATATGAATTTGTAGTGGAAAAAACTAGCCTTTTTTTAATGGAGAACAGGAGTTAATTNTAAAAAAAAAAAAAGAAAATTCCAAAGTAGAATTTTGAGGGGGAAAAGATTCTAGAACTCATCAAGAGGACTTCAAGCCTTTCAAAAATTATAGGAGGTGAATTCCTTGTTGAGAGTGAGGTCACAGAGGGCTTAGGAACAACAGAATGTTTTGAAAGAATTACTAAAGAAACCATACTCATCAAAATAATGGCATAAAAAACTAATAAATATTAAACTAAAGTTAAACTATATGAATTTGTAGTGGAAAAAACTAGCCTTTTTTTAATGGAGAACAGGAGTTAATTTTTGTTCACCAACAACTTTCAGTACAAAACTATTTCCAGTTATATATACTTTATTTGTGTGACTCCAAGATAACGGTTTTTTGGAGGAAAACAAAAACACCACAACATTAAATATGTACATTAATAATAAGACTCGTTATAATTCCAAAGGTTAAAGTGTCCATCTTAGAATATAGTGTATCAAATAAAATTAGCCTTCCGCAAGCATATTTGGAGCATCATTGGAAAAGCCAAAGCCTGCACAATTACTGAAGAAGTTGCCCCCAGTTAAAGGGGTTTTCCAGGACAAGAGCACTGTCAAAATGACGGATGAAGGGATCCAAATGCCATTAACTGGAAAAGTGAACTCAAAAAGACAGTACAGGAACCCAAAAGACTGAGGAATGCATTAAAAATTGAAGGTAGATTAAGAAAGTGTGAAAGACCTAGCAAACTATTACTACCATAGAACATTTCATTCTGTACCTAGCTCAGTTTACTAAATGCTGGATTCTTAAAACAATATAAATCAATCTGATACAAAAAGAAATTTCCAAATTTCGACCGAATAGATGTGAATTCAGTTTTGGAGCTACTACTTCCTAGCGAATCCCTTAACCTCTATGAACCTCATCTGTAAAAATATGAGTAAAACTTGTACCTTTTATCATCTTTTATTAGATGTAACTGTTTCATGAAGAGTTATGAGGTTTATATAAGATAATAGATAGTAGAGCTTTGAAAACTATAAAGAAGATTTTAAAATGTTATGCATAGTGATTTTTACTTATAATGCATACTTTACATAGATTTATTTTCTCATCAGAAAGTTAGTGTAGCAGTAAGTACTGTAGGAACTGAACTGTTTAACTTTTGTCTCATATTAGTTGATTTACTGGAAACCGCGATGAATTAAACCAAAAATTTTAAGAAGAGGATTTTCTTTATTTAGATATTAGGTTTTTATTTTAAATATTTTAACTATTAATGTGAATTATTACATATTTAAATACAAGGCCATTATAAACATGCACACTAAAAGTGCGCTCTTGAATTTGAAGAATGATTCTTATTGCTAAAAAGTTTCTTACCAAAATTTGTCTGGTAATTTGAGTTGTGATTTCTTTGGCATCCAAGACAATTGATGGTGGGAGTGATGACACCTCTGCAGCTTTTAACCCTAAAATTATAAACAATGATGGGACTTCAATATTATTATTGCTGGTATCAGTGTTTCTTTTAACCAATGTTAATCTTTTCTTTCGGATTTAAACTTTTCCTCTCAGACCTTTCTAAACTACTTGACAATTCTCAAAATTAAGTTTTCCAAAGTCTAACTTACCATTTATTAGATTTAATTATATGTTCAAGACATGTTAGGCAAATTAGATCAATTATCTCTCAAGATACCTCTGAGATACAATAAAACATGTTAGGGAAAGGGAAAGAGGTAATTAGAAAATTGCATAATAAAAAAGATTAGGAATAGTAATAACTATTGAATAGTAATAACACTGAAATTGTTATTGAATAGCAATAACATTGAAATTGCAACTACAAATGCAGTTGGTTGACACATGGTCCAAGGATATATGGGTTTTGCAAGAGAGGACATTGTTTAGCCACTGAGATGTCCCTATAGCTGAATGTTCCTGTTTCTAGCAGATCAATGAGGGAGGAATTTCTCAGAAGCTTTGATGGTAGGTTATTACTCTTCATGCAAACTCAAAGTACCAACTAGTAGTCTTCACGTTCTCAGAATTTAATTTTATTACATTGTATGAATGCCATATATACTTACTACTGTGTGCTAATAATTTATTGCACTTATTGCTTTAGAGACAATAGAAGCCCTCTAATATTTATTCAGAAGTTGGTAATTATACTAGATAGTTCATATTTGATAATTCATTCAATCTTCACAAACCTATATAGATGGAAATTATTCTCATTCATCAGATGAAATTAAAACTTATAAAGATTAAACATTTGATACAAGTTATCTATTTGACTTCCTATTTCAAATGGAAAAATACTTTTTTTCCCTCTGCCAAGTGTCACATTTACTGCAAAAATAATTTTTGGAACTTTGTAAGTCAATTGAAAATTCTCTAAATCCATGAGATTTTACACATGTCAAATAATAACACAGATAAAAATGTAATCAAGTTCATAAATGTCTTAAAATGGGGTAAATTACCCCTTTTAGATTTAATTATCAAGTTCTCAGACTCTGAAGAATACAGAGAAAGAAACCTACCACTGACAGAGTATGTAAGGAATATATGACTTTCAACTCATTAAATAACTTGCAAATATAAACTATATTTTTCTAAGGATAGATACCAATACTTCTGGGATCTTTATGTGTTGTAATTCTACATAGTTACTGGTTAATATGTTTTAAAATAAGCTTAATACAGAACAGGCTGACAGGGACCAGAGGGGAGAGGGGAGAGAATTTCAGGGGAAAAGGGGAAGGATTCACAGGAACAAGTATAAAGGACACATGGACAAAAACTAAGGGGAGTGGGGGAAATGGGAGGGAGGTGGGGAGCACTGGGGGATTGGGCTGGGATGGGAGTAAAAGACAGAAAACTGTACTTGAACAATAATTAAATAAAAATAAACATAAAAAAGTAAAATAAAATAAGCTTAATACATAAGTACGGTATTAAACTCATAAAATGAGTTTGACATAGAAAACAGTCTTAGTGCATTTAAGCACTCAAAAGAATGACCAAGTACTTAGACTGACAGTCAAATAAAGAGGAGAAGAAACTTTGTCTTATGAGAGTATGTAGACTTTCAGTGTATAGATATAATTTTGACATAAATACCATAATTTTTTTCTTCTGTGAATCCCTTAGAAAGTCTGTAGGTGTACAAGATTGCTCCTTTATTTCTTGAGGTGTTTTTTACATGTTGAACTTCAAAATGCATGTTTTCTACATTAGGATACAGGACCTCTAGATGGCATAGTTCCAAGAAATGCGTAGCAAACAGTGTAAATGCCTAGAATATATAATAATAAATATCAATGCTTTTTAAATAAGAAAATTTTAATTTCTTAAACATAAAATTTAGTTCCGTTTTCCAAGTAGCTTAGCAGAAGTGTAGGAATGAAACTAATAGCTTTAAGGCTAACGTGGTAGATTCATTTAAAAATGTTTAGGAAATTCATATTCAATGAAGGACAGCACATAAATGGGTTTCTGGAGAACCTTGCTGCAGTCCTGCAAGATACTGCCACCTAGCAGGCACAGTGACTGTCTTCCAAAGGCCATTTCATTCTATCAAGGCAGCTATTGGGGAACAGGCTAAGACCAGTGAATTTCATGAGCACAGACCCAATGCTTCACACCACTTGCTAGGAAGTGAGTTCTTGATCAAAAGCAATTCTGTGTGGAGTATGACAACAGTGGATAAAGCATTCTGTTAAGTTCAAGGGTGGTAGTTTTAACAGAAGCAATTAATGAAAAGAAGGCAAATCTGTATCCAGACTAAGTACCTAGCCCAATAAGAACAAATTGCTGCCCCTTTCATGATGGAAGTGGTCCAATGCAACCAAACCTGGCAGGTGACTGATCACCTTGGGGAATGGTGCCATATTGAAGGCTCAGTGTTGGCATCCATTGTTGGCAGACTGGGTACAAAGTAGTGGTTGTAGCCAGAATGGTCATGGTTAGTGGAAATCTATGTTGCTGCGTCCATGCCTAATCTCTATCCATGCCATCACAGCCACTGTGTTCATGAGTCCTTTGGAAGATGTCAGGAGTGGCTGGAGACAGAAGCTGATAGGTATCCACAGAACAGATCATCCTATCCACTACATTATTAAAATCTTCCTTTGCTGAAGCCACCTGTTGGTTGAGTATTCTCATGGAGCACAAATAGCTTCACATTTTCCCCATTAAGACAAATTTATACATATACTTCTTCCCCAGACTTCCTTGTCACCAATTTTCTAAACATGTTCCTTCCAGGTCCCAGCCACAGCACATGAACTAGTATATAATTACACATTTGGCACTTTTATATCCCAAGCAAAATGAACAAGTTAGGTACTCTGCTTGAAGTCCTGCTGGCCTGGACAATTTTCCTTCACTACTGTCCTGCAGGGGTGTCCCAGAAAGGGGATTCACTTCTGTAGCTGTCCACTTCCCAGTGGCACCTGAATATCATGAAAAACCATCTGTAAACCAGGAAAGTCTTCTCTTCCTCTGTCAATGATCATAGGGGATTATCAATGAGGTCACATGTACAGGCTGAGAAAGAGAGCAGTGTAGCATGATGGGGACCATGCACATTTAGGCCATTTCTTCATGCAACTCACTCGTACCTTTATCACCAGCTCAGGCTTGATCACCTATATGCCACGTCCATCTGATAACAGAGTGCTTCTGTGTACACCCAACTTATTGGCTGGTGGGTCAGATAATACCCAGTTCATGATGGGCAGCTCAGGTTGCATGACAACTTGACAGCCCATGTGTCTCTACTAAGGCACAGTAGCAGGCCAAGTGTGGTTTTTCAAATGCCCTGTGCTATAATTCATGCACAGGGCCCTGCCAAATAGCATCTCCATCTGCCACTGACACTTCAAGCAGGACTGACTCTGCTTGGTCATGTAGCCTAAGCAGCAGAACAGCTTGCATGGCTGAGCACGTTGCAGAGCCTTCTCTTGTTTTGGGCCCCACTTAAAACTAACAGTTTTCAGGTCACTTGGTAAATGTGCCAGAGTAATACATCCAAATGGGGATGACTTTGCCTCTAAAATCCAAAGGCCAACTATGTATTTTGCCTCTTTTTCAGTTGCAGGAGCTAAATGTAACAAATTGCCCTACACCAGTGGATCCCTAGAAACTTCACAGAAATAGAAGGCCCCCCCGCTGTACTTTTGTCAGATTTATTTCCCCCATCTGACGCAGATGTTTACCAACAAATCTATAGTAGTTGCTGCTTCTTGCTTACTAGATCCAATCACTCACTATAAGATTATCATTGTAATGTAATGTAGTATCTTGTGGCAGGTAAAGTGGTCAAGATCTTCACAAACTAAATTACGACGCAGAGTTAGAGAGATGATATGCCCCTGAAGTTGAAAGTGCACTGCCAACATTGCCAGCTGAAAGCAAACTGCTTCTGGTGGTCTTGATTCTCAGGGAGAGAGAAAAAAGCATTGGCTAGGTCAATTAGCTGCATACCAGGCACCAGGGGATGTGTTAATTTGCTCAAGCAATGAAACATCATCTGATACAGCAGCTGTGATTACAGTCACCACCTGGTTAAGGTTACAATCATCCACTGTCATTCTCCAAGATCCATCTGTCTTCTGCACAGACCAAATACGTGAATGGAATGGAGATGTGGTGGGAATAACCATCTCTGCATTGTTCAAGTCCTTGACAGTGGCGCTAATCTCCGCAACCCCTCCAGGAATGCAGTATTACTTCTGGTTTATTATTTTCCTGGGTAGAAGAAGTTCTAGTAGCTTTCATTTGGTCTTTCCTACCATAATAGTTTTTACTGAGGAAGTCAGGAAACCAATGTGGCAATTCTACCAGTCACTGAGTACATCTATCCCAATTATGCATTCTAGAACTGAAGGAACAACCACAGCATGGGCTGGGAACCCACTGGGCCCACTGTGAGATAGACTTGAGCTAAAACTCCATTTATTACCTGACTTCCACAAGCCCCTACTCTGACTTGTAGACCCCAGTGATGTTTTGGGTTTCTTGGAATTAGAGTTAGTTTAGAGCCAGTATCCAGTAGTCCTCAAAATGTATGACCAAGGGCTGGGAGAATGATTAAGAGAATAAATTTATGGCAGTGTACCACAATCCTTCCTCAAGGGGGCCTGGCCTCCCTTCATTTAAGAGGTTCTAGGTCTATAAATTGGCCCAAGTCTAGAAGCTGGCTAACAGGTTGTGACTCTGTTTTTATGATTTAGGATAGACTTTATTCTCTTGACCTACAACTTTTATGTTTATACAGATTGAGCCATAATTTAATAAACTTCCTATCTATTTCACATCTATAAACACCATGATCAACTAGCCAATGCCACAGATCTGACAAGTCAAGACTATTCTGATGGCTCTGCTCTGACTCTGCTGTCTGCTTTGGTAGCCACTCCCACATTACCTTTGATGGCTGAGTGCCACCAGTTGGCCCCTGCCACCCTGAGCTCCAATTACTCCCTTGTATTTAGGTTTCCCAATTCAGTGACTGCACTTCCCAATGCGAGGTCTGGCTTACAGAGAAAAACAATCACAGAGATCTTCAAGAATGTTCACACTCTCCTCACAAATTTATTTCTCACAGTCATGGTGAAAAGTATGCCTTTTGGACCCGTCCAGGGTGGGTGAGTATGTCTTAAATGGTAAATCCAAAAGAACATTGCAATCTCCCTAAGAGAGAGATTGAATCCTTTCCTCTGTGGACGAAAAAAGAGAGGGGGTTCCATGGAAAGTAACTTCACAGGGCATCTGATCATAAATTGCTAACTGGGCAGGTTATAGTGGATAGTCGTGCCCCAGGCCTATAACTTCTTTAGTAAAAGGTTTAAGCCAGTCCTGTCCATTGTTCTTTTGGGTTAACACACCTGTGAAATATGAGATGTAATCACCCTGGAAAAGGGTATTAACCCTGAAGAAACCACGTAATTTTAACTATCCTATAATTCAAACCCCACCTTATTTTTTCCGACCCCCATATAATCTTCCTTATGTTACTGCCTTAATTTCAAATGCATAAAGGAAACTGCAAAACTGTTATTCCCTGCAGCATTTGAGGTCATGCTCTCTAATACATGTCAGTTTGGCTCAAATAAACTCTAATAAAACTTCTCTTCAGGTTTAGACATTTCTTAGATTAAGATCTCTACATTAAAGCAAGGAAGGCCCAACACCTCCAACTTACTCAATGCGGGCCACCTTTTGGTTCATGTTTCAACCAATCAACTGAATATCCCAAATTGCAACATTAAATGTGTAATCTCTCCCTCACAAGTCCAATCAATAAATTCAGTCCAATCCAACTTTATGTTCCTGATATATGGGATAATTATATCCATATCCAGTTCTACACGTGTTCCACAAATTTCTATCTGTATAAGTTAGACACAGATAGTTCTTTTGAAGTATAGTGTACCTCCTTATGGGCCATACTGTGTACCCCATCTTTAGGGACATTCTAGTACCCTCATCTAGTTGTGGCAAAGAAGGTTGCTAAAGACGGATTCTAAGGAAAACCAGCATTGTCTTATGTTGCAGTTGCCTCAGGGGAGGCCATTAGTTTCCTCAGGTAGAGTAGAGTTAATCTGCTCACATGGCAGGCCTCTTCCACTGGTGAAAGTAGACTTAGCAGAATTTTGAGGCTCAGTGTTGAGCCCCAGCTTCATCAGGGTCTTCCCACATTCTTTCAGGGTCTCATTTCTTCCTAATCAATGCTCTCACTTTAATAAGACAGTTGTTACTATGTGGCTAACAGTTCAACCTGCATTGTAATTCAGCCAGTCACAGGATGAGATCTAGGTCCGATTTTTAGGAATCTCATTCATGTGGTTCCAGAAGGTAAGACTCTCCTTTAGGGTACATAGGAAAGCTTTTGGGTTATTTATATAGAGATTTATGCAGGCGCTTGAACACCTGAACTCTCTCTTTTCTTTCTCCATTTTGTCCAGTAATGTTAGTAGCAACCAGCCAATCTCATTATATTTGCTGTTCTGCCAAAAATACTTGAAAGTATCATATGTACAGTCACCTAGCTCCTTGCTTCTTCACAAGTAGTTGATTAAGAGTATCCAATGGTGATATTTTGCATATTTCTATTGCCAGGTCACACTATGGACAACCAGTGCTTTCTCACTGCTAGAAATAGTCATGATTATCTTATCTAATCTAATCATATACAGAGTCAATTCCAGAAACCCCATAATCAATTCAGAAAGCTCATCCTTAAAATTCTCTCTATTTAGAACCACTGTCAACACCAAAATCTATATTTTTAAAGTTTCCCATAAGAAACAGAATAGAGATGTATGTGTGTGGAGAGAGAGATTTATTTTTTTTTCATTTTTTTCATATATTTTATTGATTATACCATTACAGTTGTTCTATTCCCCCCTTCATTCCCCTCCACCCTGCACACTCCCTCCCGCACCATTCTCCCCACCTTAGTTTATAACCACGTGTCTCAAGTTCTTTAGATTCTATATTTCCCCTACTATTCTTGCCCTCCCCCCTATCTATTTTCTACCTACTGTCTATGCTATTTTCTGTACCTTCTCCCCCCTTCTCCTCCTCCCACTCCCCTGTTGCTAACCCTCCATGTGTTCTTCATTTCTATGGTTCCACTCCTGATCTAGCTGTCCTCTTGGTTTGCTTTTGTTTTAGGTGTGGTTGTTAATAACTGTGTGTTTGCTGTCCTTTCACTGTTCATATTTTTCATCTTCTTTTTCTTATATAAGTCCCTTTAGCATTTCATATAATAAGGGCTTGGTGATGATGAACTCCTTGAACTTGACCTTATCTGAGAAGCACTTTATCTGTCCTTCCATTCTAAATGAAAGTTTTGCTGGATAAAGCAATCTTGGCTGTAGGTCTTTGGATTTCATGACTTGGAATACTTCTTTCCAGCCCCTTCTTGCCTGTAAGGTCTCTTTTGAGAAATCCGCTGACAGTCTGATGGGTACTCCTTTGTAGGTGACTGTCCCCTTATCCCTTGCTGCTTCTAGGATTCTCTCCTTCATTTTGGTCTTGGCTAATGTAATTATGATGTGCCTTGGTGTGTTCCTTCTTGGGTCCAACTTCTTTGGGACTCTCTGAGCTTCCTGGATTTCCTGGAAGTCTATTTCCTTTGCCAGACTGGGGAAGTTCTCCTTTATTATTTGTTCAAATAAGTTTTCCACTCGTGGCTGTTTCTTTCCCCCTTCTGGTACCCCTATAATCCGGATGTTGGAACGTTTAAAGATGTCCTGGAGGTTCCTAAGCCTCTCCTCATTTTTTTGAATTCTCATTTCTTCATTCCTTTCTGGTGGGATGTTTTGTTCTTCCTTCTGGTCCATTCCATTGATTTGAGTCCCAGTTTCCTTTCCATCGCTATTGGTTTCCTGGACATCTCCCTTCATTTCAATTAGTTTAGCCTTCATATGTTCCTCCAATTTGTGACTGTACTCTACCAATTCTGTGAGCATCCTGATAAATAGTGTCTCAAATTGGGCTTCTGAGAGCCTGGCAATCTGTTGGTCGCTTAGAGTTATTGGCTCTGGGACTTTGAGTTCTTGTACCATCTTTTGGGCTGTTCGTGCCTGTTAAGTAGCCAGATCGGAGCCCTAGGTTTTCACCAGAGCAGGGCAACTCAGTCGCTGGGTTGTGATGCTGTATGTGGGGGCGGGGTCAAAGAGGGACAATGGCTTCCCTCTGCCTCCTGCTGCCACAACCCCCACCAGCACCGCAGCCACCACCGTCACCAGGCCCACGTGCCTCGCTACACGGCACTCGAGTGTGCCACCGCTGTCAGCCCTCCACCACTGGGTTCGCCCCCGGGGGCCTGTGTGGTCCGTCTCACTGCGCGAGAATGTGGACCTTGATCAGTCTGTTCCGCACACCGACTAGTTCTGGGCTGCCTGCGCTCCTAGGTCTGTCCTGCCCGACCCAGCTCCACTGCTGGTTCCACCTCTTACCGTCCCCGTTGCTGTCGGACTTCCGTATAATTCCGTGTTCTGGTCTTTGGGTGTGTCCTAGTTCTCCAAAACTTTTGTTGTATCCAAACTTGGTTGTGGGAGAAGGCACAGTGTTTCCACCTATGCCTCCATCTTGGCGGAAGTCGAGAGAGATTTATTTTAAGGAATTGGTTCTTGTGATTATGAAGGCTGACAAGTCCCCAGATCTGGAATCAGCAAGCTGGAGACTCAGGAGAGCTGATGGTAGTTCCAGTCCAAATGTTGGCAGGCTCAAGACCCAGCAAGAGCTAATATTTCAGTTTGAGTCCAAAGGCAGGAAGAAACAATATCCCAGAATGAAGGCAGTCAGGCAGGTAGAGTTAACCTCTTACTCGTAGGCCTTTTTGTTCCACTCAAGACTTCAACTGGGCCCCCCCCCAGTAGAAAGGCGCCCACCCACATCAGAGAAGGCAATCTGCTGTACCCATTCTACCAATCCAAATACTGTCCTCATCTAGAAACACCTTCATGGTTACACCCAAAATACTGTTTGACCAAATGTCTCTAGGGTACTCTGTAGCCCAGTCAAGTTACCATTAAATTAACTATCACAGATATGAATTAGCTTTTAATCCTAACAAGTAACACACACACATTTCTCATATGAGAAATTCTGATCAAATGACATAGATTCAGTATTACAAAGACTAATGTTATCCAATAATGTTACTTTTGACTCATCACATAACTTCAAGTATAAAATAATATTCTTCAATTCTGTATGATAAACTTCTAGATTTATTTAAGGTATATTAAGGTACATATAGTAAATCATCATGGACTCTTAGAAATATTATTTTTAAGGTTTTATTTATTTTTAAAGAGGGGGGAAGGAAGAGAGAGAGAGAGAGAGAGAGAGAGAAAGAGAGAGAGAGAAACATCAATGTGCGGTTGCCCCCCAGGTGCTCCCAACATGGGACCTGGCCTGCAACCCATGCATGTGCCCTGACTGGGAATTGAACCAGTAACTCTTTGGTTCACAGGCCCATACTCAATCCACTGAGCTACACCAGCCAGGGCTCGAATATTTTAAGATACCTTATATATGAAAAAATATTTTTATTTAAGTTTTTTTCATATCTGTATGTATTCTAAGTGATGATCTAAAAGGTAATTTTATAAATTAGCTTAATAATAGAGAAAAATCATAGTTTGTTTTATATAATTGATTAGTTAAAAAACATTTTTTAAAAGAATGAACTCTCAGGTAAAATATTAATATTTTCCATAAGGTGACCTCAGATGCCTAGTTAAATTTCATACTATGACATCATAGTCATTGTTATTACACAGAGACAATTACTGAAATGCTTTAATGTTTTGCTATTTAATTTGATAAAAATTAAGGCCAAGTTGACTAGTTTTAATATTATTTGTACTTCGTGACTTCCTTCTTTCCTTGTCTACATCATGAATATCACACCAACCATTCCTACTTCTGTCAGAAATAAAGTAACAAAACTACAAATGCTATGGCAATTTTTACAACCTAAAATTGTTTAAAGAGCTGTTTATAGGTGCCTGCAAAATGCAATCACGATAAATATATAAAAGACACATCAAAAAACGACTCAAAATTAATATACTTAAAATAGAGAATAATACCTTTAAACTCAGCAGATATTCACAAACAGCATAACAAATGCCAATACCTTCTTCTGTATTAGTACCTCTTCCAAGTTCATCAATTAATATGAGTGATTTGTCATTAGCATTATGTACAATGTATGCTATCTGAAAAATATATAATTTTAACATTATTCATTATAACCAAATAGCTATCACTATCATAGAAAAATGAAGAAAAATCCAGTGTCTCTATTAGTTCATATGAAATATATTTTAATAGAGAAATACAGCTGAGCAGAAACTAACATATTGCTTTATAAAAATCTCATGACTAATAATTCCAAGAGAATAGCTGATATATTTATAGATATAAGCATATGTGTATGTTTCTCAAAATATTGATGTTTTAGATACAGTAAAATAAAGGAATGGATTAAATGTTTAAATGAAGCATAAAACTGGTCATTTTCTTCTCCAAAAATGACTAATCAATTGTCATCAAATATTCAAAACTATCTCTCAAAACTTACTGTTACTTCTCTATATCTTGGTAAATATGGAAAGAAAATTTTCAAAAACATCCAATCATGTCCACTGATTCCTGGTTAAATAAATAAATTTAAATCCATGCCCAACAAAGACCTTTCCTTAAGATATGCTCCTTCTCAAATGAAGATTATTAACCTCCTTCTCAAAAACCAGAATTTCACTTTTAATATGCAATGACACAATAGTAACCCTCATTGTCCTTTTACCTTCCTATGGGTCTAAGCTTCACAAGAGTTAAAATTATTTAAAAATAAATGTAATTTAAGCACTTAATATATTGCTATATTGTCCTACAGATAGTCAACACATTCTGCTAATAATTATATAAACATCATATACTGTGGAGAAATGATCATTTTATTCCCCATCTATCTACAGAAAATTAGACTATATAGTGATCCAATTATTCCTACCTGCTAAAGATAGGGCAAGAGCTATATTAAATTCCTTTAGCCCTTCAAGTCTACTTGACATCTGCTCAGATCAGATATAGGTAATGATACATACTTTACTAGAAGTGAAAATTCTATAAAAGTACAGAATATGTAATGATTTTCAAAAGCCTTCTAACACAGTGATCTTTTCTTTTAAAACTAAGCCTAACAGGAACAACAGATACTATGCAAAATGTTCCTGAACAGTTCCTCATCCTTCTGAGACCTTCACATATCCCATACAAAAATGTGAAAGCATGCTTGTATCATTCAGTAACACTCTTTCTTTAAAACTATATCTTTCAATAAAACATTCATTTCCATTTCCACGTAAGACAGAAACTAGCAAGCTGTCTTTGACTGCCCTCTGGCTCTTGAAGAGTAGTACAAGCACATCTGCATGTTTAAGAATAATTTCTTACATGATGATTGGCCATCAGTGGCAGAATTTAATGTTTTTAGCATAAGTTTAGTTTTGGTACCTCTTTCATTTCCTTCATAAATGTTGATGAATTTGTTTCTATATCATCATCAGTACTGATTCTTGTAAAAATCTGTTCAGCAATTCTAAAGGAAGAATATTCTGCTGGAACATATGAGCCTATAGAAATATAAGATCAAAGTACACTGAAATGTTTTTGTAAAATGCAAGTACTAACATTTCCACTTCCCACCACCGCAGATTATTTCTCCTACCTAAGGATTAGGTGGGAGAAAGATCACTGAATATAGAGTCAGAATACACGGCCCCAGCTATGTTATTCATTATATAACCTTGGACAACACTTATATTTCCCCAGTCTTTTCCATATATAAAATAGAATTCTTGCCCTACCTACTGTATAAGTTATTTGAAAGTTCAAATAAAATATATATACCTAAGTACATTAGAGGGGTTTGTTATAAGTGTAATAAAATTTTTAAATAATAGATGATGTACATTCAAAGTATAAAATTTAAGAGAAATGCTTATGAAGCTAAAGTTGATAAAAATCATTATAGAAAAACACATTAGAAAATATCTGTTAATAGAAATGTACATAAATATACTCAATCAGAATAAAAATAAAATATTTAAATTTTTTTAAGTTGAATTTTCATCTACAAGATTGTTTCTGCCTGAGAAGTTATCAGGCTAACTAATCTAAAATATTCTTTTGAAAACAAATCTATCTGATTAATACAATTACCTCTATATTACGGAATGACATATAAAAGGCATTCTGAAATCATAAGAGAAAATATACAAATAGTTGAATGGGAAAGTATCAAAACTCTATCTGTATACTTGGTGAAATAATGGAAATATGTAAACAAAGCCAGATTATTCCAGAATTTAAAACAAAGGTAATGATGAAGAATAGGATCTACCTCTAAGAAATTAAAACTGGTAGGAAAAGAAAGCAGAAGTCAAAGACAATACTAATAAAAATAATAATAACAATATTAATTATAAAGATCAGACCCCAGAGAGCATATTTCTTGAATATAATTTGTAAGAGTATCAGAAGAATTAAATGGAAAAATAAATGTGAAAGTACCAAGTACAGAATATAGCATATATATGTTTATATTTTCTCCTCTCTTTTACTTCCATCAAAAAGGCTCTCAACTTTTTTAACAAAGATTTCATTTATTTACTTTTAGAGAGAGGGGAACTGTGGGAGAAAGAGAGGAAGAAAAACATCAGTATGTGAAAGATACTCCCATGGGCATGTGCCCTGATTGGGAATCGAACCAGCAATGTTTTGGTTTGCAAGCCAGCATTCAATCCACTGAGCTGCACAAGCCAGGGTAAGGCTCTCAACTTTTTTAAAATCTAAATTATTACAGAAGCCTCCTGGCTGGTATTTTGCATCTGGTGTGATTCTCATCTAACCATACATCAACCAGAGTGATATATCTAAAAGTCAAATCCAATCATACCATTCCCCTGCCTAAATTTTAATAGCTCCCTACAGATTTCTGGATAAAGTTCAATATCCTCAGTTAAGTTCCTAAGGCCCTTTGTAATCTGACTTCTGCCCATCTCTCCAGTTTTATACCCTGCCACTCCTCACAGCCACTTTTTGCTCTATAAAGCAAAGGAACTACAAAGCCTCTGAACTCCTTGCAGTTCCTTGGGAATACCATGCTATTTTTTTTTCTTCCATACTTAAGAACATGTTCTTACTTCTGCCTGAAAACTGTTTTTTTATATTCTTTCTGTAAGTCCATATCACTTTATATACATTATCTCACATAATTTTTACTATTCTCAGAAGTAGGTAGTGTTATAATTTTCACTTACAGATGGAAAACTAAGGGGGTTAAATAATTTGCCTAAGACCACGTAAGTAGTAACTTGACAAACTTAGTTCCAAAGCCTATGTTCTAAACATCCATGCATCACAGAATAATCTAGTCTGTTCTAATAATAGCCCTTCAAATACTTGAGAAAATTATTCTACTTCTCCTGTCATTAAATTATTCTGTGATGCATGGAGGATAAGAAGTAAGACTAATGAGAGAAGTTATAGAAAATCGAATTTCAATTTAATATAATGAATGATCTAATATTTACTGCTGTCCAATAATTGCATGGCCTGTTTTCAAAGGAGAGCATTTTCTATAACCAAACACAAATAGGATTATATTACATATGAATATGTATTCTCTTTTTAAAGATTTTATTTGTTTGTTTTTAGACAGTGAGGAAGGGAGGGAGAAAAAGAGGGAGAGAACCTCAAAAGTATGGTTGCCTATTGCACACCCCCTACTGGGGACCTGGCTTGCAAACCAAGCATGTCCCCTCACTGGGAATTGAACTAGCGAGTGAAAGCCATTTATATGCATATGTGTGCATGTGTGTGTGATATATCAATTTCTGTGGACCTCAAGTTATTGGTACCTCTTAAACTAAATAAGGGAAATGCTTATCTGACCAATGCTATCACTTTGGAAATACCTTCTATGGGTTATTAAAGACAGCAACTTATTTATGTAATGCTTTCCCACAACAAAGTTTGCTTTTGATAATTAAATCATTCTGTTTAGTAATAACTGATACCACATTAATAGTTATAGTAAGAAAATTCCTACTTACGTTTTATTTCTAATTTTTTAGTATACTCCAATCCAAAACTGGATGAAGCTTAATAAATAGCAAATTCTAAAAGTTATGGTCTACATACTAGACACTACTACATATACTTTGAGGTAAGAAAATCTACTCCAAACTGTTCTTGGGTTAATTAAGAACCTGGATCTAAAACATCGGACATCAAACACTTTACATGGGAAGCAGAACTGGTAACTATAAAGCAAGCCATAATTTACCAATCTGGGCCATAATCTGACAAAGCGCAATCTGTTTTAAATATGTGGATTTCCCACTCATATTTGGTCCAGTTATGATCAAAAAATTACTTCCTTCTGTAATATAGGTATTGTTGGCAACAGGTTTTTCCACAGATATTCTTTCAAGAATGGGATGCCATCCTTGTTTGATTGCTAATGTATCCGTAAACTCTGGCCGAACTAAAGAAAAAAAATAGAATGGTTTTGAAAGGTTAGTATATATTTATATTGAAAGATTTTGTGGTGTGTACATACTTCAACAACTTAGTGATTTTACTAGGGTCAATTTTGAACATTATTAAGGCATTATTTTATCCCAAATAATACACAAATATATACATCCATCTAAATTATATCTGACACACCCTAAACATCATCACTTTTATTCACTCCCAGAAAACTCTAGGGTTTAGTTCCCTGTTGTCCTAGACTCCAAAAAAGTTCATAACATTTTCATATTTGTATAAATTAAGAATAATCAACTAGCCATTGATAACAGTTTTAAAATAACAATAAATTACTGGTACTAAAAAATTGCCCATTACTTAATTCCTGCCTTAAGCATTCTTTCAACTCTGGCATACTTAGCTTTTCGAATGAGTACAAATATAGAATAAAATCAAGTATAAAAATAATTTTTTGTCCAAACCCTTATAGAAATTTTATTTAAAACAAAATCTCAGAGGCTAGAGAAAACACACACAAAAGCTATTGTTAATTTATAGAAACAAATAATGATCATGTCTCTATGGATAGTCTTTGAGATATAGGGAGAAGAAGGTGAAAGGAATGTAAAATGTCACATCCCTTAAAATAAAACACAGATAAACTTGAAAGTATTCATTATAAAAGTAAGGATGGTTAGAAAAAATATTTTTAGTTATTCCAAATTATTTTAATAGCAAAAACTCAATATTTATAGGTTTGGAGTTTCAAGATGATCCCTCTCAAATTAAAATGAAGCAACATCAGCCCTGGCTGGCATAGCTCAGTGGATTGAGCACGGGCCTGCGAACCACAGGATCGCAGTTCAATTCCCAGTCAGGGCACATGCCTGGGTTGCAGGCCAGTTCCCAGCAGGGGATGCAACCACACATTAATATTTCTCTTCCTCTTTCCTTCCCTTCCTCTCTCAAGATAAATAAATAAAATCTTAAAGCTGCAATTAAAAAAAATGAAGCAACATTAAATATCTTAATAGTTACAAAAACTATTAAGATTAGCCGATCCCTAATGTAAGTCTTTGACCCAAAAGGAAATACAAAAGATTCAAAATGTGAGACCTATAAAATACCAATTGAAAAAGTTAACATTTTCATAAAAAATATGAGAACATGAAAAATAATTTTATGATATTTATTTGCCATCATAAAAATAAATTAACATAATATTTTGGAAATGCTACTGATGATTATAGGTAGAAATTTTAATGTTATTAAGTTCGTAATTATTCAACCTTAATGATCACATACTAGTTCTGCAAATTTGTATACTGGAGTATGGTTGTTACTAGTAAGATGAATAAGAAATGTCAAGGGGATAATTTGAAGTATTCATCTAACATTGGACAATTCTTTATATTCAAGGCCTGTACAAAATATGATATAACTCTTGATCCTGGGATGCTCACACCTAAGGAGCTGGCTTAGAAAATGCTCACTTTGGAGATTCCTTTCACATGTCCAACAGTATTAGTCAGACTACTTCTGAGTCTTCAGATTGAAACTTTATAAATTTGGATCATTGTCATTTTCACCAATGAGACAGCTATGTAGTCTTTCTTATTTTGGGAACCTCTAAAATTTCTTGCAATTTTTTCTTCTGATTTATCAATTTCTTGGTAAATAATTTTCTGACTTTTAAAATAAATTTTAAGGGTAGTTTCAGTTTCTCTATTTTGAGTGAGTCTAAGAGCAGAGGCAAGAGACTATATTTAAGGTAAAAATATAAAACATTCATAACTGTTACATAAAACTGCTTGAATGGAATACAAATTGCAGTATGTGACGTATTTACTTCAAAGACAGTAACTTACCATAGTCAGAAAGAGTGCAGGCATGAGCGAATGACAGTAGCATGTCCAGCATTGACACGGCGTCAGACAGTTTATATAAACAATGAATATACTCATAAATCTCACTAAGCAGCTTGCACACTATCCTGAAAGTACATTTTTGGTAAGGTAAGTGATACTTTCTAAGACGAGTGTACAATGTAATTGTAAAACAGTATTAAATTCATTGCCTGAGGTAAAATAACATTCACATTTGAGTTGTACACTACAGATATTCTATTGTTCTACTGTCTCACTGTAGACAGGAGGAAATTGAACTTCATACTTGACGTCAAAGCTACTTAGTAGCAAAGAATTCTTCTGGTATGTTAGCACCATGTTTCTGCAATGACTGATTTTAATTAAATCTTAATAAAATAAACTTATTGATGAAAATATTTTTTGAAAATATTTTATATAAGTCCTTACTGTACTTCAACAGATCCTATCTGCTAACAATTTTGTGATTTTACATGTTAAAATTCACCACAAAACCTATCACGTATTTTCTTTCACTCATATATTCTCTCTCTCTCCCCCACACACTCGAACAATAAAATTCTTTAAGCTTTTATGTGGCAGAGTTATCACAATTGTGATATAACATAAAAATTTTAACCTTACAAGGAAAAATATGTTCCCAAAATGTGCTATGTCTTGTCATCTCTGTGGTCTATGCCCTAAATTGTTTTGAAAGCCCAATGCGTCTCTTTATCATCTCAGATCACCAATTCTAAATGTCCTATTTACTATTTCTAGCAGTGTTGCTATTATTTCATGAATGGCAAGAGACTGGCAGTACTGTGATGTTGCTGTGTAAGTAGTACGGCATAAGAAGTGGAAGGGCTTACATAGCACAGAAAAAGACTGAACTGAATGAAACTCACAACAAGCCCATGATGTGCCAAGTTCTACATTATGGTGGAAGTATCAGTAATAATGCGTTATTTGGCAATTAGATTTGCACTAAAGCTTCTGTGAGGCTCACTATTCCCAATCACAAAGAGAAAAGTTTAACTTTGTCCAGGAATGTTCTTTTCTTTGCTAACATTTATTCTGCAGTCAAAATATCAATTAATAAAATCTATTACAGTACATCAAATTAGACCAATTTAATTTAATATTCAAAAATTCTAAATGCTCTTACATGTAAGTCATGTGATAGATTTCTCTCAAAGACTCTTGGCATCTTTCATTCATTTTAATTAAATCTGCTGAAGTAAAGCTATAAGAATTTTTCACTTTAGAAATCTGTTCAGAAATTAAATAAGAGTCAAGATACATGTACACTCCTATGAAATAAAACATACAGATATCAAGCAATAAAAATATAGGTATTCAGGTTAATAACTTTAATTTTTCAGATATAGTTTCACAGATAAAGTCCTAAGTGTTTGTGAATTAGAAAAACATCACTTCTAAAGTTAAAGCAGAATTTTTTAACTTAGTCCATCAGGCATGACTATTTTTATAGGTCTTAAAGTGATCACATAGAATATTAAAACGCTACATATTATTATCAAGTAATGTGCAGGATACGTATCAATAGTCCTCACTCCATCTCTGACCCGTTTCAGGCCTTGTCCCATAACTGAACGTCACTCCATCTCCAACCCCATAACTAAGTCTCACCCCATCCCTTTCTTCACCTATCCACCTTACTTGGTAATACAGTATATATTTTAAAACCCCCAAATTTAAATGGTTTGTTTTTATCAAAAGGGACTCCCTGGAAACAGAGAGAGCAAAGATAAGAGTGGGTTAGATTTCCCCAAACTGGTATATTATGGAGGAGTTAATATGTGTATATGAAAAAATATTTCCCTGGTCTAAAAGTTTGGTAATATTGGATAACAGTAAGTTAAGTAGATTTTTCTACTTCATGAATTTTAACCTTTAATATACCAATGTGTGTTGGAGAACTACCTAAAATGAGATGGTACAGTATTTTCCAAATTTCTTTGATCAAAAATAACTTTTAGACTTTATTCTCCTTCCTTCTCTCCTTCCTCCCTCCCTCCCTCCCTTTCCTCCCTCCCTTTCCTCCCTCCCTCCCCTCCCCTCCCCTCCTCTTCTCTTTTCTACCCATATCAGACTTCCAGAATTGTGGGAAGCACTGTTTGGTATTCCTCTTGGAAAAAAAAATTCTGCCCTGCCTGGTGTGGCTCAGAGGATTGAGCACTGGCCTGTGAACCAAAGGGTCACCAATTCGATTCCCAGTCAGGGCACATGCCTGGATTACAGGCCAGGTCCCCAGTTGGGGGCAGATGAGAGGCAACCACACATTGATGTTTTTCTTTCTCCCTCCCTCCCCCTCTCTCTAAAGTAAATACATAAAATCCTTTTAAAAAGAAAGCTACTAAATCACTCAGATTAGCATAGTTGTTACATTAGTATGTAAGATAAGC
Source organism: Sturnira hondurensis (assembly GCF_014824575.4). Classification (NCBI taxonomy): domain Eukaryota; kingdom Metazoa; phylum Chordata; class Mammalia; order Chiroptera; family Phyllostomidae; genus Sturnira; species Sturnira hondurensis. The sequence goes on from NW_028073279.1 coordinate 232,835, forward strand.
AATACACATAACATTCAGAAATTTGGCATGTAAAACTCAAAGAATGTCTAAAAACACAAGTATGTAATGTAATCCTATAAAATCAGAAACAATAATTTCCTAAACAAGCTCTAAAGTATACCTTAATAAACTCTGAAGGAAGTTGATCATTGGGTAAGGCTGTACAATCTATAGTCATCTGAATGAAAAATCCTCTAGTAGAGCTAAAACTTGTCCTTAAAGGAAGACTATATTTTTCTGCAAGTTGTGATATCATTCCTAGTGACCAGAAAAAAACAAAAAACACAGAAATTTTAATTAAAAAATCATTCTTTTTGTTTAAAAATGTCACATGCTTTTTGTCTTGTTATTTTATAGATAAATAATAAGGTCTGGTTATACTTTTAAACTGTAAAGATTTTTAATGTCTAACATACTTGGTCAAGTATTCTTTCCAGAACAAAAAATTATAGAGCAAAGGTAGTCATTTTGGCTGGTATTTTGAGAGTAAAGGAAATTATAAAAATTAAAATTAAAAAATAAAACTGGTCACAATGGCAGCATAGATAAACATGGCTCACCTCCTCCCATGACCACATCGAAATTGCACTAAAATATAAAACCACCACCACTCAGAACCATCAAAAATGTAGCTGAATAGAAGTCTGGCAACTGTGGAATTAGAGACCACATCCAACCAGACTGGTAGAAGGGGTGGAGACACGGAATGGGCTGGTCCTATATCCACGTGTGGCGGATATAAAATTGGGAGTGATATCTCAAGAGCCAAAAGTCCAAGACCCAATTCAGGCTCCCTAACCCAGGGTTCCAGTTCCAGGAAGATAAATCCCCATAACAACTGGCTACAAAACCCAGTGGGGATTAAGGCAGTGGAAGAAACTTTTACATTCCCCAGAAGTTCCTCTTAAAGAACCCACACACAGACTCAGACTTACTTCCTCAGAGCTCCAGCACCAGGGTAGGAGCTTCAAAGGCACCAGGCACAGAGGGAGGAACTGAAGGGTCTGGCATCAGGGCACAGCTGGTGGACAGCTTTCTCCCAGACAGATATGGGGGCAAAGGGCAAAGGCCATTGCCCCTTTTCTGAACCTGCCTCCCCACAGAGCCACAGAGATGGCAGGCAGGTGCCATATCTGAGACTCCAGACTCCATTAACCTGGCTAACACTGTTGCCCCAGCCTGGAGATCCCCTGGGACTCAGTCCTACCCAACTTCCCAGCCTACCCAAACTGTTAACTGTGAATTAACACATCCCAAGTAAAATGCCAAAAGTTAAAAGTAAAAAGAGAATCTTAAAAGCCCCAAGAGAAAAGCAGATAGTTACCTACAGGGGAGGTAGGTAAAACTGTCAGCTGATTTCTCAAAAGAGACTTTGCAGGCTAGGAGGAATTGGCAAGAAATATTCGAAGTCATAAAAGCAGGGACCTGCAGTTAAGATTGCTCTACCCAGCAGAGCTGTCATTTAAAATTGAAAGGCAGATAAAGAGTTTCCCAGAGAAGAGAAAGCTAAAGGAGTTCATCATCACCAACCATTATTACATGAAATGTTAAAGGGACTTACTAAAGAAAAAGAAGATTAAAATGGCAACAAAGACCTATCTATCAACAATTTAATCTAAAAAACAAACCAACCATACAAGAAGAACAGAGATAGAATTGTGGATACAGAGAGCATTTTGGTGGTTGCCAGAAGGGAGAGGGGCGTGGGAGAATGGACAAAGAGGTAGGGGGATTAAGAAGTACAAATAGGTAGCTACAGAATAGTCATGGGGATGTGGAGTATAAGAAATGGAGTAGCCAAAGAACTTATATGCATGCCCTACAGTCATGAACAAAGGTGAAGGGATTACCTGAAGGACCGGGGAGTGCTGTGTGCAAGGAGGCAAAGGGGAAAATCAGGACAACTGTAACAGCATAATCAATAAAGTGTAATTAAAAATAAATAAAACCAAGACTATTGTCTTAGGAATATTAGTTTTGACTTGTTACTCATTCTACTTTTTTGAAAAGAGAATAAACACTTAAATTATTGCAATAATTAATTCACAATGAGCAGTTCCCCCTATCAAACATATATTATAAAACAAAGTATTCCAAAAAGGAAATTGGTGATTTATTAAATAAAATTTAAAAAGTATCCAAATCTCCCTATCAGCTTCATGCTCAGTACAGAGTTCTAAATTTGTATTTTTAACATGATGACCATTAATGCTTTGAATATTACTTGAGAAAACTAACATCTTTATTCCTAAAGCAGGTTCTCCAACGTTCCTACTTTTCTCAGTAGAACCACCATTCTAAGGAGACAGATCTCAGTGAGCACTAGTAGCCACATTCCCCTTTGCCTTGGCCACATCTACTCGATTAATAATTCTTAGCAAATCCTTCTTCAGTCTTTGTCTTTCTCTCCTCTCTTACGCATAGCTCTCACCCCAAATAATGTTTTAATTTGTAATAGATTAAAATGGTCTCCCTGTCTCCACAGCTCCACCTAAATCCATTCAATACATCTTCCTGATCAATTCACTCCACAGAGGAAAAACATCTGAGTTCTCTTCATTTTTTTCTGGGGAAAAATCCAAACTCCTAACTAAATTCTGGTCTCCAGTATACATTTATGATGATGTCTCCTACTAGTTCAGTAAGAGAATGCCCTGCTCAATCGTAACAAATTTCTTCACTACCCCTTGTGGTTTCCTGATATCTTTGTGCTTCAGCTTGTTTACTGCTAAGTGGGTAAAATTCCTTCTAGGCTGCTCTATCTACTAAAAACAGTTCCATCCTCTGTGCCTCCATACCCAGTCTCTCTGATCCCTCTAACCTGCTATTACTTTTCTTCATATTTTATATTCATGTGAAGTTATACAATATATGTAATTTATACATATCAATATTGATATACATAATTACACACGCAAGTATATATATGTGTGTATTTTTTTAATGTCTGTCTCCTCTACTACAACATAAACTTCATGAGGACAGAGGCTTTGTCTTTTCCTATGTATTCCCAGTACCCAGAACAGTGTCTACATTTATTTACTAAGAGCTCAGTAAATACAGGAATGGGTAAAAGCAGGTTTACAGTTGTTCATTTGGAAAATAATACAACAATTAATGAATAATACAAGAATAAACTCTGCATTTCATATACTTACAGCTGTAAACTGACTTTTGCCAACCCCTTAATTTGTTAAATTACTGCACTAGTTCAAATGCCACTTCTTCTGGACACAAATGATCTCTCTCCCTCCACTGAAACCCTTTAGTACTGACAGCCTGCATTTTTTGTGTAGTATCTACACAATGTTGTGTGAGGCTACCACTTTACTTAACTTTGGAGGGGAAAACAGACATATCACGACACTCTGAGATCTTTATTTTTTTTTTAATATTCCATAAATGACAGTATGTTTTAACCTTACCTATTTTGATAACAAAAACATAAATTAAATATACGCATGGCAGGTTATCATCAGCAAAAAAGCAGTGTCTAAAAAACCTGTTTTATTTCTAAAAAACAAAAAATATATGCTCAAGTAATTAAATTACCTGCTATGTCATCTACAATCTCTGTATACGTTCTTCTAGCTATGTCAAGAAACTCATTTATGTTAGACCGCACTGCATAGCACTTCTGAGTCCTCATGTTCAGGCATCCTTTCATGTATCTTGCATCATCATTAATTACTGTTTTAATCTTTTCAAGTATGATTCCAAACCTAAAAAAGAACATTATAGGTAGTAAGTCAAAAAGTTATAATCTATAATTTGAGTCACAGTTAATGATAGCAAATAACATTTTCTTAAATTACTCTTTTAAATTATGTTGAAAATAAACAATTAAATGATATATAAATTTAAATTTATCTAAGTTAGAACTGTGACTATGTCGATTTGAAACTACTTTGTTGGGTAGGACTAGACTGTGAAACAACAGAAGGCCACCAAGAACGATTCCACGCTGCCATGAGCTCCCAGACTATACATACGGAATGTGCCCGTGAGTATAAAGTATGCCCCTGCACAACTGTGACAAAAATTCTAGCTTCATGTTTATTGACTCAATAAACATTTACTCCTATCATGTATTATTCTCTGTGTTAGATGCAAAGATTCAAAGAAGAATTAACATACGGTCCTCTCAGTTGGTGTAAGGGAGACTAAATATATATTATGAGACAGTATAAAAGTGATTAGGTACAATAATCATGCAAACCAGAAGTCTGGTAACACCTGTTTCCCTAACCTTTTGTTTTATTCTGTTCTGCATTTTATTTGCAATTAATTCAGTTTGATTATGAACCTCCATCTGTAGCTTTACAGAAGATCTGAAGCTTAAATCAATATAATAAGAGTTCTTAAGTATCGTAAGTCTTTTTGGTTAAGAACCAAGTTCCTAGTGCTAAAAACAGTATTAAAATTAAATTATATTTAGATCTTATTCAGTAGTCATATCTACTAGTTTTGGTTATATTAGGCCCTTCATGATTAAGCAAAAAAGAAAAATATTTTTTACATTTGTATTTCCACAGAAAATAGCTAACAAAAGACATTAAATTGTATATGATTTCAATTTTTAATGCTATTCTAACACAAATACTCAGTGTGCTGTTACCCTGCTTATTGGTATTTATAATACAAAAAGCATAGTTAGAGTTTTGATGACTAGTTTAAAGAGTCTATTAACCAAAGCTGAAGTAATTGTTCTACGGAATATAAATGGAGTCGTTAAAATCAGTTACAATCAGGAAGAAAGGGAGAATCTGATATTTCATTAACAGGTGAGTGACAAAAAGACCTCTTATCTTCCAAGGATCCATAGTAAGCTCTTAGTAAAGGCATGTTACAGTTCTTCAGAGTAATCTATTAAAGAATAAAATAAAGGATAATAAATTATGACATTATTCATACACAGCATTTTACATTTGTTTAATAGTTTATAGCTTACCAAGTACATTATTGCTTATCTTCTTATTTATACTCATAAAATATATTTTAGGTATATAAGTGAGGATGGATAGTATCTTTTCCGTTTTCCATATAAAGAGCACAGGGCTAATAAGTGGCCTCCATTTTTCTTGCCTTCCAACTAATTGTTAACATCTATCTGCTTATTAGAGGTAGGTGCAATACTTAAACGGCTATCATTGTCCATTGGGAATACTGTACATATAATTCCAAAATTTGCATTAAATTTACATTAAACTAAAAAAGTGCTTTCTCCATTTATATATGATAAAATAAAGTATCAATGAAAATTGTAAATAGTCATTACTTGAATAAACAGAAAAGAGAAGGAGAAAACATGTTTAAACTGATAAATTAGTTTGTTATGAGGCAATGGGAATATTTTGCTTGTGAATAAAAAATAGTATTTACACAGTGATAAAACTAAGAAATTCATAAAAGCATAAAGAAAAACATTTAAATCACTCATAATTCTATCACCCCTCCAAAGATAGCCTAAATATTATTGTACATTTCCTATCACTTCTTTAAATCAAAAAGTTACATCACTGCATGCTCCTTTTCTCCCCAACTTAATACTATATCATATACATTAAAAACTTTCTATAGTAAAAATTTGAACTAATTCCTATTATGTATTCCACCCTGTGGGAAGAAGTGTCTTTCCCTACTTACTCGAGTACTATGGTACTTATATTCTAATATACATAAAGCTGCAATGACCATCATTAGGCATAAATCTTGGTCAGCATTTCTTAGGAGTCCTTTCATATGTCTTTCTAGAAGTAGTATTACAGGATCAAAGAAATCTATTTTAGTCCTGGCTGGTGTGGCTCACTGGATTGAGCACCAACATGTGAACAGGAAGGTCACTGGTCACATTCTCCCTCAGGGCACATGCCTGAGTAGCAGACCAGGTCCCCAGTTCAGATCATGCAAGAGGTAACCAAATCGATGATGTTTCTCTCCCTTTCTCCTTCCCTTCCCCCTCTCTAAAAATAAATAAATAAAATATTTTAAGAAATGGAAAGAGTTTTAAATTCAAAAAAGACATCTGTTTTGAAACTCTCCTGTAAAGATATAACTGTACTCCTAAAAGCTAGCTAGTTGCCTGTCTCACTGCTCTCTCAGCAATTAGTTACATCCATTAAGAAGGAAAATAATCTTTGCTTCTTGGAAAGATAAAAATTATGGTTTTAATTTTTATTTCTTTGAATAATAGTGAGATTAAGCATTTTTGGTACTATTTATTAACCACTTTGATTTTTGTTTGGGGGTCATTTTCCTTATTTCCACTGTCGTCATTCCAGTATTTTCTTTAAAAATTACATAAGTATACTATGGTGACAGAAGTTAGTATTTTGTTTCTCATTTGCTATAAACTATTCCTATAATAAATTTCTTTGGCTTTTACTTTGTCTTTGAAATTTCAAAATTTAAAATTTGTTTCAGCAAATCTTCCAATTGAAGGGGAAGATTTATTATTATACCTCTTTGATTTTAAGAGAAATAACAATACTTTTGAAATCTTTTGCCAACTTGCTTTTATTATATATATATATATTTATCAAAATGAATTCTGTAAAACTCCTCCACATTTTTCATTATTTTTCTTTTACAAAAGTGGTTCTTTTTGTCACTTGTATTTTCCAAATGTTTTGCACAAGACAGTGTTTAAAAATTGAAGAGAAAAATTACCATTTTGAACCATCAGAATAACAATTACTTCAGGTAAAAGTTGCAATAAATATTGAAATAAATGGGTGAAATGTTGATGAAAAACAGGATATTTACAGTTACAAAGTATCTCTCCATACATAAAACTTTAAAGAGAAGAAACTGATCAAAGTTAATACTGCCATGCATAGAGAAATGAGGTCACAAGAAAGATACAACATTTTTATAGAGCACTACCACCAAATATGAATAAGCTGAATTTAATAAGAACAATTATACAAATTGAAGAATATCCTAAAAAACAACTGATCCTTATTCTTCAAAATGTCAATATCCGAAGAGACAAAGAAATGCTGAGAAACTTTTCAATTTAAAGGAGTATTAAAAATACGACATTAAATACAGTGCAAGATTCTGAACTAGACACTGTAGCAGGAATGAAATACATAAAGAACATTTTAGGACAACTTCAATATGGGCTATCCATTATACAATAGCAGTGTACGAATGCTGCATATCCTGAATTGTATAATCATGTGTTTATGTAAGAGAACATCCTTGTTCTTAGGGTATACACTTTAGTAGTTAGGTACTACAACCTATTCTCAAACAGTTCAGTAAGAAAAATAATAGTAAGGATAATAATGTGTGTGTGTGTTGAGTGTAAAGAGAGAGAATATGGGAATTAATTATACTATTCTTAGAAGTTTCTCTACATTTGAAACTTTTTCAAAACAAAAATTTAAAAAATACTGATGGCAAGGCATGTTTAGTACAATATACACATAAAATTACCTTTAAAGGATCCACAAGTTCCAAGGTATGTTTTAGGTATATTAAATTTGTTATCTTTGATTCAGCTACATTAACCTATTAACATAAAAATCCAAATGTGAACATCTAAAGTATTTAATACAAAAATGGGTTTTCCTCTAAAATGTTCTATGCTTACCATATTCCATACATTTGTATATATTAACCTAGCCAGCATGACTGCCAGCCTAAACACTGTTTAGAAATTAGCAATCCATTATAATGAGACTAGTGGACTAGTTTCCTGAAAGTCTGACAATGGAAAGAGTTCAAGTCAATGTATCCAATTTTCATTTCTGTTCAAGCACTTTGGTTTCACCGTGTTAACGCACAGTAGTAACAGGAGGTACAACTCAATTCTGAGCAGCACTAGGAAACTAGGATTGATTGAAAAAGGCACAAAAAGTATTTGTGGAGAGATGATCCAAAAAATTGATTCCAAATATTTCAGATTACAGAACAATACAAATTTCCCTCATTGGTTCCTGTTTGTTCAAGTAAGACAACTTTCATAACTCCAGGCATCCAAATTAAATACAGGTTTCAAAATAAAGCAACACCAGCATTCTAAATTTTATAAGTGAACTTTTTACAGATTATATTGTAGTACTATCTCTAACATCGAGCAGTGGTACTAAACCTGGGGAACATGAAGATGTTCTTGTAGATGGACTAATCTACTAACACCCACAAGCACTTTTAGGATATTACTATTAAGATATAATAGTAATTGATATGAAACTGTTTCTTTTTATAACCGCTGACTTTATCTCCATTTCATACACAATACCTGATCTGTTCTGTGACCATATGGGTTAGTTTAGAAGAAATACCAAAGTGGAGGTTTTTAGTCCTAAAACAAGTTATCTCATGCTCTCTTATAATGGATTTCTAGACTAACTGGAAGATTAAAAATAAATAAAATTCACCAAACAGAAGACAATTATTATCACTATTGCCAAAGAAGAACATCTTCCAAAATAGCCAAGATACTCTTGTACAAGAATAAGATGAAAGGACCAAATCTAACAAATATCAATTTATAACAAAGTTAGAGTAACTAAGAAACTGTGGTATCAGTACAAGAACAGAGCGAAACCAAAGAAGCATAAGGACAGTCTGGAATTAGACCCCATAGTATGAGTACTTGGATTTATGACAAACGTTGACTGTAGAACACTATGGAAAAGAACAGTTTTTCCATAAATGGTGCCAATACAATTATGAATTCATATGAGAAAAATAAAATGTCACACTTTCCTCACACCACATCCAAAAATCAATTCTAGGCAGGTTGTAGATCTAAATATAAAAATTAAAGCAATAAAATATTTGGAATATAACAAAAAAAAGAATATTTTCATTACCTTGGGTGTTCTAATTTATTTTTATAAATTTCATAATTAATTACTTGGCAGCCATTAATCATAGGGCCAAACTAATGCCTAAAGTTGTTCATATAGTCCCCATAATCTGGCTTTGATGGGTACATAAAAATCTTATTAAGCCCTCCAACCACAAACTCCCACATTTGTGTCTTGCTTTCTACCCAGTAGGGGATGTTTCTACTAACAACTTCCCATAATACTTTTGCAATGTTTTACCCTCACTCCTTTCGACTCCTGACCAACCCTGGTACTCTCCCATGTGGCCTTGAGAGGCATGCTTCCTCTTCTCAGGAATAGCAAGGAATAAAAATCTCCTTTTAAAGGCACTAACCTTACTCAGTCATTTCTGTAAGTTAAAATCCCATGGGTGCAATCAAGACATTGAGGTAGATAAAGACTTCTCAAGCAGCATAAAACAAATACTAACTACAAAGGAAAAAACATAAGTTAGACTACATTTAAACTAAGAACATCTTTTCAGCAAAAGATACCATGACCCAAGACCAGTTCCAAAAGCCAACTTTGAGAAACTAGAATTTGAGGGCAAAGAATTTACTTGAAAAGTAATTTCTACTGTAGGCACAGGCAAGGGAGTACAGAAGTACGAAGAGAAGAGGACAGCAAAACAGGATGCACTGATGATGCTATTACTACTGAATGGTACTATGGCTCGATCCTGCTGAAGACCTATTAGAGATGGTGTAAGGTAGGCTTCAGAAGCTATCTCCATAGGTAAGAAAAATGGATCTTTATTCATCCAGTCCTGTTCCATATTGGTTATGACCTATTGCCGGAGCAACAACTCCGATCTCTCCTGTGGCTAGAGAAAGTCCTCAGGCAGTAAGTTGCAGCTGCTTGCCGTAGAAGCTCTCCCTGTACAAAAGAGAATGCCTAGGGGGCATGGGTAGTACACCAACAGCATCCAACTAAAAATTGGAAAAAGCAAACTAAAAAGTATGAAAATACACTTGCAACACAGAACCAATAAAGGGCTCATATCTAAAATGTATAAAGAAGCCCTGGCTGGTATAGCTCAGTGGACAGAGTGCAGGCCTGCAAACTAAGGGACTGTGGTTCAATTCCCAGTCAGGGCACATGCCTGGGTTGCAGGCCAGTTCCCAGCGGGGGACATACGAGAGGCAACCATACATTGATATTTCTCTCTCTCTTTTCCTCCCCTTCTAAAGATAAATGAATAAAAACTTGAAAAAAATAAAATAATAAAATGTACAAAGAAGCTCTACAAATCACATAAGAAGATAAACAACCCAAGAGAAAAATGAGCAAGAGACTTTCACAAAAAGACTTTCACAAAATGTATTCATATGGTCTATATACATCTGAAAGTATGTTCATCTTCATTAACAGGAAAGTGCAAATTAAAACCACAATAAAATACCATTATTTACCAATCTGTGGCTAAAATTTTAAAGCTGACAATATCAGGTTTGGGCAAAGAACAATGAGAATTCTGATACACTGCTGATGAGACCATAAATTGTGCAATGATTGTGGAAAATATTCTGGCAATCATTTTGTCACTGTCTCCTGAAGTTGAAGACTTATTCCATGACCCCAAAATTCCATTCTTAACCATGAACCTAGTAAAAATGTACACACAATTGTATTAAGAAACAGGTACAAGATGGTTTACCAGCATTATTTCCAATTGCCAAAATCTGTCAACAACTCAAAAAGTCAAACAACAGTGAAAGGAGTAATGGAATATTCATACAGTGAAATATTATACAGCAATGGGAATACATGAGCTACAGCTACATGCGGCAACACGACTAAAATGCCATAAACATAATATTGACTATAAGAATCCAGATATAGAAAATAAAAACTCAATGGTTATATGCAAAGATTTAAAAATAGGCAAAATTATAAAGAAAAACAAGAGCGTGATTACTAAAACTTGGGGGATTTTTTGGAGGGTCAAAGAGAATAATGATGGGAAGGACCAGAAGGGAGAATTTTTGAAGTAATGGTAATACCTATTTCTTCACCTAGGTAGTCATTACACAGATGTTCAGTTTGTGAGAAATCAATGAGCACTGCATTGTTGTTCTCTGCAGTTTTCTATGTGTACATTTCTCTACGTTTTATGGGTCTAAAAATGGTAACACATGTAAAGAAAGGTAGGAATAAAAGAAGAAAAAGGTACTAAGGCAAATGGAGAAAATATTTCAAGCAAAAGGTTGTGTTCTTCCAATTTTGCTGGAAGGTCAAATATGATCAGCACTTCTATTAACTATTTGCTTTAGCAAGGTGGAGATTATCAGTGGCCTTAACAAGAGCTGCTTTAGTAGAATAGTGATAATGAAAACCAGATGGCGATGGGTTCAGGAGACAAAAAGCATAATTGGAGGTATCAATTACAGGTAATTTTTTCAAGGAATTTTTTTGTAAAGAGAAAGATAAATAGGGAGGAAGTAGAAGGGCAAGTAAAATAAGGGAATTTTTTTTGTCTTAATGAAGGGCAAGTAAAATAAGGGAATTTTTTTATTTTAAGAATGATAACAGCATGTTTGTATGCTGATAAAAAAAAAAACACAAGTAGAAGGGGGAAACTGACACAAGCAACACAGAAAATATTCTGAAGTACTGTCCCCTGCAAAGATAAGAAGTCGTGGAATCAAAGAAACAAGTAAAAGTGTTGGCTTTAGCCAGGAGGATGGACAGGTAGTTTATCCACAGTAATGAGAGAAGATACATGCTGGTAAGTGTAGATAAATGCAGTCACAGGAGCTTGTAGAAGTTCTCTTCTGATTTCTTCACTTTTAGGAAGGAAGGTCATCATCAGCTTAGAATGGAGTGGGGGAAGGAACTGGTATTAAGGTAAAATAACACCAAGCCCTAGAATATACACCCCCAATCTCAAAGACTTAATATAACAATATCTTATCTTTTGTTCATACAAATTTTGATGTGGTTCTGATGTGTGTGGGAGGGCAACGTTCCATATTGCCATTTAAAAACCCTGGATCCTTCTATCTTGTGGCTTCACTATCACTCTACTGGATTCTCTGTATCTATTTAGAAGAGGCAGAAAGAGCAANCATCAGCTTAGAATGGAGTGGGGGAAGGAACTGGTATTAAGGTAAAATAACACCAAGCCCTAGAATATACACCCCCAATCTCAAAGACTTAATATAACAATATCTTATCTTTTGTTCATACAAATTTTGATGTGGTTCTGATGTGTGTGGGAGGGCAACGTTCCATACTGCCATTTAAAAACCCTGGATCCTTCTATCTTGTGGCTTCACTATCTCTCTACTGGATTCTCTGTATCTATTTAGAAGAGGCAGAAAGAGCAAATTTTCTATGAATAAGATATAAGCTGGCATTTACCACTTCTACTCACATTCCACTAGACAAAACTCAGTTACTTCGCCCAGAAGGGAGTCTGAGAAACACAGTGTAGCTGTGCACCCAAAAGATAGAGAAAACGATTTTGCCATCACTGCCAGAGAGGTGCTGAAGGCTGAAGAAGAAAGAAGATGGATTGAAATAGTTTCTCAGAGCATAACAAGAAGCAAATGAACAAGGAAAATATACAATGACTGCTGGGCAGCTTTGAGGGACCTCTGACTACATGAGAGTCAAAACCAGTGACTTTTAGGAAGAGGGATCTGAATGGCAACAAGGAGCAAGGAGGACACACACTCTAACCTCCCAAGTAGGAGCAATGTGAAGAGAACGAGCACCACTTAAGAGGTCTGTGAAACAGCAGTCACAACAAAAAAGAGACAGGTTTCCGTTAAAACTCACAGACACAAACAACATTATGGTATTTAACAGAGGGAATGGCAAGCTTAGGGATTGGTAAAGGGTCAAATATGTGGTGAGGGAAAAAGATTCGACTTTGGGTGGTGAACAGAGATGATGTATCATAGAACTGTACACTTGAAATCTATATGATATTATTAACCAGTGTCACCCCAATAACTTTAATTCTAAAAATGGGGAAGAAAAGTAAGTACTGACTCACAAAAACATTGGTTCACACAAACAATAAAAGTAAAGGCTGGTGGGAGAAAAGTCTTGACAGAGCAGGAAAAATTCCAAGGCTTCAACTGACTCTTACTGATAGAAATACGGAGTTTTGTAAAGCAGTGGTCTTATGAGGGCACATGGCCAATCACTTGACCTCTGTCCTTTAGAGTGTGTACAACAGTGGTTCTCAACTAGGAGAAATTTTGGCCTGTGGAGACATTTGGCAATGCCCAAAGACATCATATTGTTAAAATTAGGGGGGTGCTAGTGGCATCCAGTGGGTAGAACCCAGGGATGTTGCTAAAAATCCAACAATGCACAGGACAACAAGATTTATCCAGCCCAAAATGTCAACACTGCCAAGGTTGAAAAATCCTGCTGTAGAAAGATTGTCTTACCACAAGCACCCGGGCAGTCTCTTAACCTCTTACATCACTAGCGATTTCCTCCTTGTTTTTTCTTTTTTGTCTCCCTCTTCAACCTTTCCCTGCCTTGTCAGCTTGAAGAAGCTGCTCTGAATGTTACAGCTGCAAGGAACAAAATGTTGCCAACACCACATAAGTGGGGAGGCAAATCCTTCCCTTGCTGAGTACTCCAGACGAGTTTCCAGCTTGGAGGACACTTGTATCTGCAGCTTTGAGACCCTAAGCAGAGGACCAACCTAAGATATGCATAGGCTCCTGACCCACAGAAACTATAAGGTAACAAATATGGGTAGCTGAGGCTGCTATGGTTGTGGTAATTTGTTACACAGCCATAAAAAAAACCCATAATACAGAGTATCTTTGCAGTTTGTTTCTTCAAAGCCAGAAAGAGATTCTCTCCAGGAAGAATTAGGAGACAATTCTCTGCTGGCCTCTACATCTCTGCCTACCTTATAAGCAGAGGCATTGACTGCCTTTGTTTCTGACAATCTGTTCAAGGTTGTTTGTACAGTGAGCAGGCTTGAAAGATACAGAACAACAGGCAACTTTGCTTATAGTCTTGTAAGATTAAAATGGTGTCATCCTCCATAACAGCAGGCAAGTATGCTTATTTCCCATTAGAAAAGACTCTGGTTCCCTAAGTCCAGCAGTTCTCTCTTGCAATATACTATACATAGGAAATAAAGCTTGGGGAACCAGAATAAGAAAATCCTGATCAGGCTACTACCATTGCTTTGAGCACTCAAGTCCTTTCTTTCTGACCCAGGAGTCTCGTATCTTCTGTCAGCATTCACGAAACCCTGTCAGGCTAACTTGTTAGTTTGCAAGTAGGGTAGAATATCAGATCACTTATAGTTCTTGATACTACTATACTGTAACTGATTTTTTAACCTAAATCTCACACTGGATCATAAATTTCTTTGGCTTAGGGACTTACTTCTTATAGTATCCCTAGCACTTACATGCTTGGTAAAATAAAATAACTTGTTGAATGAATAAAAAAATGTATGGTTTCGAGTATTCTATATGGCAATCTGAAGTCAATTGAGAAAAATTAAAACTTATTCAAATAAAGCAGAGAACTTGGGTAAGACTTGAAAAAATGTTTAATATTGACATTTTCAAATACTGCAGAATTTTCAATGTTTATAATGAGAAACACAAACTTTCTTAACACGATACATTAAATAGTATAGTCATAAATATTACATAAAGAAAAGACATTTTAGCTACTTCCAGTAAGAAATTTTAAGCACTACTCTCAATAAATATTTATGACCAGAAAACTGCATTGTCTAAAATCAATATTCTTGAAGGAAAATATAATAAATCATCTTAGGCAAGTAATTTCATGCTGAAGATTTTCAGAGAACATTTAGTTTATTCAGAAGTTGTTGCCTTTAAAAGGCATAAAAAATCTAGACACTAATAATGAAGTGCTTTTCCAAAACATCTTGACATTTTCTAACTGTTACATTACATTAAGACAAGTTATATCATGCCTTGGTCAGGTAGCTCAGTTGGTTTGAGCCAAGGTTGTGAGTTTAATCCCCAGTCAGGGTACATATAAGCAACCAGTGAATGCAAATATAAGTGGAACAACAAATCAATGTTTCTTTCTCTTTCTCTCTCTAAAATCAATTTTTAAACAGACAAATTATATTACAATGTATAAAAATATACCATAAAATGTATATATAAACATACCGTGTCTTGCTTTGGAATTTGGACTAAAACAGAAAGAAGCTGCTCTGTATCAAGAAATCTTGATATAACTGAAATAAACAAAAATATGAGCATTTAAATTTTGTTGTAGTTTAAAATATAGACTATGTAAAATATCCTGAAATAATACAATAGAACAGTTCTACCTGCAATATTGTTTTAATTGTCTTTATCTATCTTACAAGTGCCAGGAATAAAGCAATAAATCCTAATGGTCATTTACTAATTTTGATTACTTACTCTCTGCCTTCCAAATTTGATACTATTAATCACCCCATTCTTCTTGAAACACTACATCTCTGGCTTTTTGATTTTCTCTCCACCTTTTTAATCTCTCCACCTTTTTAATCTCTAACTTTTCTTCCTGATACATAAAAGCATTAATTTAAAAGCATAAACCACTGACCATGTAACACTCCAGAAGTTACCTAACTCCTCCATTTTAAATGTGGATAATGACATCTACCCCCTATGCCTGCTGTGAGGATTGAGACAAAGTGTGTAAAGTACCCCACACATACCAGAGCTCAAAACTTATTTTATTCTTTCAACTCATTTTCCAGCTTAAAGTATTCTATAAAAGTAAATGTATAGAAAATTATAACTTATCCCTTTTAAATATTCCCAAATTGTTTTTTTTCTTAGACATTTAATATACGGGTCTTTTAAGAATGCATCTCTTCATACTTAAAATATAATAAACATAATGACTCATTGTTATTACAATCATAATATATAACCTCAAAAGATTTTGTGTAGACTTATTGACACTTTACAAAGTGGTTCCAACTTGTTATCCTTTAAAAAAAGTTTCGGCAGGGATTGAGTGCGGGCCTGCGAACTAGACAATCACGGTTCGATTCCCAGTCAGGGCACATGCCTTGGGTTGCGGGCCAGTTCCCATCATGGGACTCACGAGAGGCAACCATACATTGATATTTCTCTACTTCTCTCCTTCCTTTCCCTCTCCTTCCTAAAGATAAATAAATTAAAAAATCTTAAAAAAAAAGTTTTGTCACTTGCTTTCTGTTCAACTGCCTAGTCTTTTGATAATTTTCAGTTTGTCTACTTCTAGCACTGTGTCCTTTTCTAACTTGCAATTCAAGAGTAATTTATATTTAAACTATTTTTTAAAATTAGAGTAAACAGGCTCAGTATATACTACTTTTATATTCTTCAATGTGACATAATGCTATGGTGACATTTTACATGTGACTCTACTAGATTCTTAAAGTTCTCACTTAGACTGGCCTTCCTCTTTTTGTCTCTTTCTTTTTCCTTTTCCCAAATCTATCATAACCACCAAAATAGTTTTTCTAAAATAAGGACTTGATCATACTACTCTCTCAGTTTAAAACTATCAGCTCCCTAAGTTTTACATGATAGGATCCAAATTTCTTAGTATTATACAAAAGCCCTTGATAAGCTAATCCCAGTTCTCATTTCTTACCATTCCCCAAGGCTTCAAGTCATAAATAAGTATTGGCCATACCTTAAACTTAAAAACAACAAGCTTTTTTATATCAATGTAAGTAAAACTGTAGAATATTATCTTGACTCTACCTTCCCCAACTTTCCAGAAAAACAAGTGTAATCTAGAAAGTAATGACTATTCAAGATCACAGCCAGTGGGACTCACACAAGATCTTTATCTCCATTACCACATCTAAAAAATATTTTTGTTGTCCCTATGTGCATCAACATAATTTACACAGGCATGTTCCCTTTGTCTTGAAAGTCATTTCTAGGTTTCTTCTTTGGTCAAAGTCTTACTCATTTCCTTAAGATAAAGCTGTGAATCCCACTGGATTCTATTTTTAATCCCATTTCCTCCTTCTGTGTTCCCATAAAATATCAATAATTACTGCATTTACCACATTGCATCATATATTGGAGTTGTTTCCCTAACATGAATGTAAGATCTTTGATGACAGAAACTTATAGCTTAATCTTCCTTATCTTTTTATCCCTGATATGTATAAAATGCCTATAATAAAGTAGGTACTGGGCTTTTTAATGAGGTTCAGACTCTCATATTTTAATGAACTATAAAAGTTCATCTCCCACCATACTGTATGGTTGTGTTCCCCTACTTTTTACATGCAATGATAAATTATAAACTGTCAAGACAGAAAAAACATAGAGATAGAGCTTGACTAATATTACATGATTAAATGACTTAACACTCCGGGCACTTATGTATTACACAGAATGCCAGGTATAGGTAAGCCAGTAAGATGTTGCTGCAACCAAGAAAAAATTACCAGTTAAAAATGGTTTCCTTGTACCTATCCAAAAGTTCACTAAACACACTGGGATATATTTAAAATATTTAATATTTAAATACTAAATATATTTAATATAACTATATATTAAATATATTTAACAACATTGAAAATGCAGTCACAGTCAATACATTGCCAGGATTTTGAAGGAACTATTTAAAATGTATTGGGAATTGGACTGAGGAAAAACTGTTCAGACTGTAAATGCTTCCCAGAACACCAGGACGGGTGGTTGGGGAATGGGGTATGGAAGACAGCCGAAGCTCCTAGAAACCAGAACTGGATTTGGAACAATGTATATAACTTGCCCTTCCACCTAGAGGTTTAAGAAGAACATTGCACTGCTATGCCAATGAACAAATAGCCAGGTACCAAGGGTAGTTCTCTTACCTCATGTTATAGGTTAGATTGCATCCCCCAGTGAGATATTTTGAAGTCTTAAATCCCAGTACCTGTGAATGTGACCTTTCTTGGAAACTGGATCTTCGCAGATGTAATCAAATTAAGATGAAGTCATTAGGGTGGGCCTTAACTTGACTGGTGTCCTTACAAGATAATCTATTTTTTCTAATAATTTGTATTTATAAAATTAGAGAATATTCATTTACCTGACTGAAGTCCAAAAAAGAGTTCCTCATCTTGAAGTAGCTCTTGAACACAATCTAATCTCATGTTAATGGTTTCCATATCAACTAGAGGTTCTAATATATTAGAACGAAGTCTTCTACTCCCTCCAGGAGTCTTAGTGTAATTCAGAACACCAAAGAGGGTGTGATTATTCCTTTGAAATCACAAGTTTGAAAATTTTCATTAGGTATACAAAGAAAAAATTCAAGAAAATTGCACTCTAACTTTGTAATTGAATAACTATGATCTACAGTAGTGATTCTCACACTTTAACAGGCACACAAATCACATGCATATTCTGATTCAGTAGGTCTGGGATAAGGCTTGAGAATCTACATGTTGGATAAGCTCCGTAATATGCTGTATGTCCATGAACCACACTTTGATTAACAAGGATCAGCAGTATCTTCTTACACGTAACATGTTTTTCCACGGACACAGGCAACAGTGTGGTGATTGCAGTGGGGGGTGGGGAAGGGGTGTGGGTGGAGGTAGATGATGGCATGAGGAGATAAATGGTAATGGAAAAAATAAAAAAATTTAAATTAAAAAAACAATTTTCTCAATATTCAGACTAACATAAAATGTTCTAACCCACAGCATTCCATCAGTAACAGCATGATATCGATAAAAATTTATATAATAAAAATATAGTTTTTCCTGTGATGAAAAGCAAATGATAATAATTAATCCTGAAGGGGGAAAGAACTTTCACATTGATAAAACAAGTATTTAATATAATCACTTGGTTCTAATTTAAGAAATTAGAGAATTACAAATGAAAGGAAAAAATAATCTCAATTACAGAAACTGTTTCTAAAAAAAAAGAAAAACAGGCTTCTGGTCAAGATGGAGGAGTAGGCAGATGTGGTACTCGCAGCCTCCCACAACCACATCAAAATTACAACTGAATTACAGAACAATCATCATTTAAAATTGCCTGAAATCTAGCTGAACAGCAGTCCTTACAACTAAGGGTACAAAGAAAAAAAGCTACATCAAAACTAGTAGGAGGGGCAGAACAAACAATAATAATTAATTATTATTATTTGAGGGGCAGAGATGAGGAATACCAGTGGTGGATAGAAATCAGGAGGGCTATCCTGCTGAGGTGCCAGGATTCCCAGCCCCACACCTGGCCCCCCAGCCCAAGGTTCCAGTGCCAGGTAAAGTCCCCATAACTTCTGGCTATAAAACCCAGTAGGGCCCTGGCCGGTGTAGCTCAGTGTATTGAATGCAGGCCTGAGAACCAAAGGATCGCAGTTTGATTCCCAGTCAGGGCACATGCCTGGGTTGCAGGCCAGTTCCCAGCAGGGGACTCATGAGAGGCAACCATACATTGATGTTTCTCTTTCTCTCCTTCCCTTCCCCTCTAAAGATAAATAAATAAAATCTTAAAAAAAAACAGTAGGAATTGTGGCTGAGACAAAGGACCACTAAAGACCCAGGGGCTCCCTTTAAAGGACTTGTCCCCAAGCCCCCTGCAGAAATTTACTAGTATTCACTCCTGAGCTTCAGCACTGGGAAGTAGCTCTAAAGGCACCAGGGATATAGGAAGGAATTCTCAATCAGGGCATCAGGCCAAGAGAAGGAGGGGCAGCTTTCTTCCAGATTGAAGTGCTGACAGAGGTCATTTTCCTTTTCTGAAACCCCAACCCACCCAATCCCACAGAGCCTGCACAAGGGCATGGACAATCTGAATCTCCATCAACCTGGCTCACAGTATTAGCCCACCTGGTGATTTCCTAAGACCCTGCCCCACCTAACATCGGGGGCCCATCCAAGCTGTTTCCACTGGCTTTACCATACAAATGGCTTGTCTTGGCTCATGTTCAAACTTCCCCAAAATCTTTCAAACAAGCAGCATCTGCCTCACTGTGCCCTGTACCTCTCATTAAGTGGCCCCAGGCCCAGCATTAGCAACAGCCAGCCTTGGTTCGCAGCTTGGCCTCTCCTGGACACCTTCAAGTCTAGCACAAGTAGCAGCCATCTGCAGATTGCTTTGTAACTCATGCCAAATGGCCCCCGGCATAACGCAGGAGGCAGATGACCTTGGCCTGCACCTCCTGGGAGGCCCCAGAGCCAACGCACTCAGCGGACAGCTTCAAACCACACCAAAGCACCACCCAACCATCTCCACAAATAACACACTCAAGGGATGAACTCAGCAGCCACAACAGCCCTGCTGAAGTAAATCTTGCTTCATGAGGTTGGCCCTTGCATAGCTGATCCTCCACAGAAGTTGGTGGTCACAGCCAGTCCTTGTAGAAGACTGGGCTGGAAATAAACCCCACTTAATGATGTACCAACAGCAATAAAGGCTCAACTACAACAGGAAGGTGTACCCAGCCCACCTGAAGGCAGGGGGTCACAGACCTAAAGTGCCCAGCTTGGATGACCAGGAAGGCTACACCACTGGAGCCAGCTGATAGAAGCCAGGACACAGAAGTCCCTGTAGGCCTTGGTAAAAAGTCTGAACTATACTCTGACTGGTGTGGCTCAGTGGACTGAGTGCTGGTCTGCAAACCAAAGTGCTACCAGTTCAATTCCCAGTTGGAGCACATGGCTGGGTTGAGGGCCAGGTCCCCCACTGAGGGCATGTAAGAGGCGATTGATCAATGTTTTTCTCATACATCAATGTTTCTCTCCCTTCCCCTTTCTCCAAAAAATAAATAAATAAAACCTTTAAAAAAAGTCTGGACTATATTCTAACAGTAATGTAAGATATTGAAAGGTTTTAAACAGGAGAGTTCCAAGATCTGATTTCTGGTTTAAAAACATAACACTCTAGCCATTAGGTTGAGAATAGAGTAACTGTAGGAGACTAAGAAGGCAGAGAGACGAGTTAAGGGATACTACAGTAGTCCAGGCTGGCATGATGAAGGTATGCACTAGGGCTGTAGCCTTGAAAATGGTAAGAAATTATCCAGAATTGGTATGTACTCTGAAGGTTGAATGAAGAGGATTATTTTGATAATTGAATCTAGATTGAGAAGAGAGGAAAACAAGAATGATTCTTAAGTTTTAGTCAAGTACCTGATTTTCTATTTGCTATATCAATTTAAACAAATTCTTAGGGAACTACTCAAATTGTGTCCTGGCTGGGATCTCTCATCACAGGCACATTTCTTTTTTTAATTTTTTTTAAATTTTTTGAGAACTTGACTTCTGCAGGAACAAATGAAGTGAGGAGTGCACCCAAACTTGCCATTTCCCATGAAAATCAACAGGTGAAACAATGAACTGAACAAGTGACAAGTCTATGGAAACCTTAGAGCTATTCAGAAAGTTCAGTGTGCGGAATATCCACCTTTTAACCTGACACTCTGACTCAAGTTTGTGAAAAGACCTCAGTATCTCCTTTTCAACTATAATATGACCTCCTGAAGGTAATATATCATATTATTTAATTTATAACAGGAACTCAAGCAATGTTTGATGATGATAAACAATGATTAATTATGAAATGTGACAAAGTGAAACTGAGGATAAAGTACTTTGTAATAATTATCAGGCTTGGTTATTGACTTTCTGTTACCCTATGTTATTCAATGATAGTCTAATTTTTCCAGATCATATTATTTTAATACCTTTTATCTAGCAAGAGGAAAAGTTACTTATTTGCTAAGCTGAAAAGGAATAATAGGTACAAATAAATGTAAACTCCTAAAAAGACTATAATTTTAAACCATTATGATGCAACCATTAAACATCTTTAAACTACAAACGTGTTGAGGACACTCTACTGATGGGGAAATGAAGTTAGTATATATAATATTAATATTACTTTTACCTTTACTAAAAGCAGTACCAACAGTACCAAGACAGATCTAAACTGTTCTTAATGACTAAAATGAATAATAAAATTAGATGACCTAGATTTCTAAGTTTGCAACAGCAAATAATGTCTAGAGATTTCAACATAATCAAAAGTGAAGCCAAGATGATGCACAATGAAGTGACAGTGATATTTAAACAAATATGACTCTAAACTAGCAGCACTGAGCAGTTTAAGATTTCAGTTGTCCAAAGTACTCTTTATGCTCTTCAATTATCTTAATACTAAAATTCACAATCATTTAAAATGTGTCCCTTTTATTCATGTCTGAAGTTGTATTTAATTACTGAAAGCTAAGACTTAACTACTCTAAGCTTACTAATTCTCTCCTTGCATTTACCAATCAGTAATACTGAATAGCTTATAGTTTCTTCGCATATACCATACTGTTATACTGAAAATTGTTCTTTAAGCCCTGACCAGTGTGGCTCAGTTGATCGGGCATTTCCCTGGTCACCAGTTCGATTACCAGTCAGGGTACCTGTCTGGGTTGTGGGCCAGGTCCCCAGCTGGGGATGTGTGAGCATTTCTCACACATTGATGTTTCTCTCCTTCCTTCTCTTTCTTCCTCCTTTCCCCTCTCTTAAAATAAATGAATAAAATCCTTAAAAAAATCATTCTTTCATAACAATGCTTTTTACTATCTTAAACTTTGCAATTTCTTCATTTGGATAACTTCTATTTGTATTTCAAAATATAACTCCCTTCCCTTCTCTCTAAAAATAATAAAATTTTTTAAAAAATAGAAAATCATTGTTTCACAACTTAATGTTTTTTACTATTAAACTCTGCTATTTCTTCATTTGGAAAACTTCTATGTGTACTTCAAAACATCTCACATATTACCTCCCTCAGAATACTTTTGTTAATTATTCCCATTTAATAACCAAGCCCACAAACTCTGTCTTTGCTATGATCCCAACATTTTAATGTCAATTTTTATCACTGTACTTAGCACATATTAATGGCACTATGTGTCTCCTCTAGACTGCCATTCCTTAAAGAGAAAAGACATGTTCACAATTCTTTGTGACAAACTGAGCCCAGATTAATACATTTCGGCTATACCACCACCACAGGTTGTCTACATTATCTTCTAGTAACATTTTTATTTTACTTTAGGTCCCCATGATGAAATTGATTAATGTGTGTGTGTGTGAGTGTCTGTCTACACCTCTCCCTCTCTCTCATTAATGTTGACCATCAATATTCCTATTACCTTTTGTGGTAAATTCTACGGCTTGATCCTGGTACTCTGTCTAATAGTCAGTTTAGGCTACCAGTAAAACCAGCAACTAGTCTAAACACCACAGACCAAGTAGATCCAACTTTAGTTTTAGTTTCTCAAATGACTACAAAGCCCTTGCATATCCAGTATATATTTTAGGCTAATTATTTTAATTATGTGGTATTCTAACTACAATATCTTTTTCCAGCTTTATTGAGGTATAACTAACAAAACTGTAACATAAAGTACACACTGCAATGATTTGCTATATGTACGCACTGTGAAAGGATTCCTTCCATCAAGTTAACACATCCCTCACATGTTTATCAGTGTGTGTGAGAGAGACAGAGAGAACACTTAAGTTCTACTCTCTGAAAAATTCAAGTACCCTTCCCAACCTTAGGGAGAGACTGTTAAAAGAGTACAAATCGTATCATTTTTTATCAAGATAAAACATACATAAAATTTACCACTTCAACCATTTTAAATGCACAATTCGGTATCATTAAAAATACTGTCAATGTTATGTAACCACCACTACTATTCCCAGAACTTTTTCAACATCCCAACAGAAATTCTATATCCATTAAAGAGCACCTCCCCATTCCCCATTTTCCCTGGCCCCTGGTAACCTCCTAATTACTCTGTAAATCCATCCAATGGATTTACCTATTTTATATACCTCATATAAGTGAAATCATGAAACATTTTTCCTTTTGTCTGGCATATTTCACTTAGCATGTTTTTCAAGGCTCATATATCTAGTGGCATAGATCAGAATTTCATTCTTTTTAAAGTTAAATAATATTCCATTGTGTGTACACATTTCATTTTGTTTACTCACTGTCATGCATTGGTGAACATTTGGTTTATTTCCACCTCTTGGCTACTGTGAATGATGCTGCCATAAACACTGATGTGCAAGTATCTGTTTGATTTCCTACTTTCAGTTTTTTGGGTACATACCTGGAAGTGGAATTACTGGATCATATGGTAATTCTATGTACAACTTTTTGAGGAACTACCATACTGTTTTCCAAAGTGACTGTATCATGTTACATCCCCACAAGCAATGAGCCAGGTTTTTAATGTCTTCAAAGCATAACCAACATTTATTTTGCATTTACTCCATAATCACCATCCTGCTGAGTGTGAAGTAGTACATAATTGTGGTTCTGATTTGCACTTCCCAAATGTCTACCAATATTGAGCATCTTCTCATGTGCTTACTGGCCACCTGTATATCTTTTCTGGAGGAAAACCTATTCAAATCCTTTGCTTAGTTTTGCATTGGGACTTTTTGTTGTTGTTTAGTACAAATATATTTTTAATTAAATTTATTGGAGTGACACTGGTTAATAATATTACATAAGTTTCAAATGTGCATCTGTATAATTTGATGTCTGTACAGTCTACTGTGTGGCCACCACATGAAGTCTAGTCTCTGTCTTTTACCATATATTTGATACACTTTACTCATCGTCCTCCCTCCTATGATTTCCCCTGTGGTAACCATCATCCTGTTGTTTGCATCTACAAGTTTGCTTGTTTGTTTTGTTTCATACTGTTCTTGCCTTTTCCCATCTGATTTATTTCACTTACCATAACCTTCTCAAGATTCAGCCATGCTGCTAAAAATGGTAGTATTTCATCATTTTATGGCTAAATAGTACCTTCTTTATCCAATCATCCATCAAAGAACACTTAGGTTGTTTCCAAGTCATGGCTATTCTAAATAATATTGCAATGAACATAGGGATGCATATGTCTTTTTGAAGTCATGTTTGGGTTTCTTTGGGTACATATCCAGAAGTGAAATTACTGGGTCATATGGTAGTTCTATTTTTAATTTTTGGAGGAACCTGGGTATTTTCCATGGTGTCTCCACCAAGCAGCATTCCCACCAGCAGTATGCAAGAATTCCCTTTTCTCCACATCCTCTCCAATACTTATTTCTTGTCTTATTGACAAGTCATTCTAACAGGTGTGAGGTGGTATCTCATTGTTTTGATTTGCATTTTTCTTATGACTTGTGAATTTGAGCATATTTTCATCTATCTGATGGCCATCTCTATGGCTTCCTTGAAAAAGTGTCTATTCAGGTTATCTGCACATTTTTAACATTTTTAAGGGGGAGAGAGAAAGAAAGGGAGAGAAACATTAATCAGTTGCCTCATGTACCCAGTGACCTTGGAATGAACCTGCAACCTAGGCATGTTCCCTGACCAGGAATTAAACTGGTGACTTTTTGGTTTGCAGGACGATGCCCAATCAACTCAGACACACAGGTCATGTCTCTCATTGATTTTTGACAGCCTGAATAAAATGTCTTGTAGGTCTCTTTGCATTGATATAATTAGGCATTCTGCTAGCTTCCTCCATGCTAAAGTCCAATTCTTTTGATACAATTGGGAAGTTCTCATCAATATTTCTTTGGGTAGGCCCTCTGTTCTCTCCTGCTTCTCTTCTCTTTCAGGTATACATACCTATTATCCTTATGTTGCTCTTCCTAATGTTGTCAAGTAGTTCTTAAATTTTTTTACTCTTAGTTCTCTCTCATCTTCCTCCTGGGTCACTTCTAGGTTTCTCTCTGTCTTCCATCTGGTTTACACTATTTTCAATACTCTCTAGTGAATACCTCATGTCCTTTATTGAATTCTTCAGCTCCAGAATTTCAGGTTGGTTCTTTCTTATAGTTTCAATCTCTTTTAAGTATTTCTTCTATTCATTGATGTTATTCCTAACCTCATTGAACTGCCCTTCTGTGTTATTTTATATATCATATTGTCCATCAGGACAGTCCTGAATTCTGCTATGTTGCATAACTGTTCAATGTACTCTAATCCTTTTGTTTCATAACTGCAGTGTTGAATTCTCTGTCATTTAAATCACTGTTTGGGCCCTGACCATTGTGGCTCAGTGGGTTGGGCACCACTTCGAAAACTGAAATGTTGTAGGTTTGATTCCTGGTTAGGGCACATGCCCGAGATGTGGGCCAGGTCCCTGGTTGGGGGTGTGTGATCAGCATCATGTATCAATGTTTCTCTCCCTCCCTCCCCCTCTCTCTAAAAATAAATAATTAAAACCTTAAATCACTGTCTGGTTTCTAGAGATTTTTCATTTTCTTTCTGTGTTCCTAACTTACCTTTGTTATTCACAGCATCTGATGTAGTAAACTCTTTTCTTGTTTAGAATCTATTTTCCTCTCAACAATTTAGTAGGTTGATAGGTAAGGTACTGTCTTTTTGCTATGCTGCTTGGGGAGTCTCAGAATTCTTCACCAGGCTCTGCTGGGGAGTGTTGGGTGGAGGGAGCAAGCTTGCTATCCTATGAATCTGCCCATTTCCAGTAATGGCTGTCACCCTTTTGAGTTATTTAAAGCCTCCCACCTTTCTTTACCAGGCTCTGAGAGGAAGGTGGTGGCAGGGAACAAAGTTGCAACTTGCAGCTCTGCCCCCCTTCCCGTAATGGTGGCCAGCACTGCTGTGTTGTTTAGTTTTTCCCAGCCACCTTTACCTGGCTCTCCCACAATGAAATGGAGCAAGGACAAACCTTTACTCAAAAGAAACAGCTTCTGCCTGTCTTATGCTCCAGCCACAGTGTGAGGCCTGACTTCTCTGCTCGTGCTCTCACTGGAGTTACAGCAAGCTCTGAACTGCATCAGCAGCTGCTATAAGCCTGTCCTTTCCCTATCTTGTGTCACCAAAATGCTCAACTTCAGATGCCCCAATGCATGGATCTTTCAGGCATGTTTGTGTGCTGAGCAGGGGACCATTTGTTAAGTTATAGTTGTCTGATTTGCTGTCAGTTTAAGGGGAAAAACAACGGAGTCCTCTCACTTCGCCATGATGCTTATGCCATTTCCACAAGTGTTTTTTTAATACCTGATTTTGGTGAAACATCTGAAGCATCCAGCAACAACAGCAATCATTCTCCATTAATTTTTTAAAATATATAATAACTATTCATATAAAATGATATAATAAAATATACTGATATATTTTATAAAAAATGGGTGATCTTACCTACAGTCTTGACTATTAATTAGTAATTCAAGGTTTTGGGCTGATGATGAATCTATCATGGCAGTCTGTTCACTACCTTGAAAACAAATCTTCAGAGACTTGGGTGCATAAACTGAATTTTGAATAAACTCAACATATTTTAATAAAGCTGCAACAGCTGCAAGGCAGTAATACCTGCAAGATGACCAATGATACAATACTATAAATCTTTAAAACAAAAAAACTACCATAAAATGAAAACTTTATTTTACCTCAATATCAGGAAAATTATAAATATTTGCATAACACCACTCAAATCCCCCAAAAATACACTAAGTGTTCCTGATTTTTGAAAACTATGTAAATTATCTCCAAAACATAAAACTTGATGAAAACAGACAACTTTCTGAAGTCTGACACTTAAGGGATATTAGATGCCAATAAACCATATGTTAGAAGTCGATATTCAACAGGAATTTGTGTCATTTTTGATGCACCATTCTAAATATTCACATAATGTTGAAAGACTCTGAGCCTTAAAGGTAAGTCGGGAGACCCCAAGGCATAGGAAAGTCCATTACAATCCCAGGGAGGGTAGTCATTGTGATTAACTGAGTAAACAAGTAGTCCAACCTGGCTCAGAGAAAGTGTCTATCTAGCATGTTCTAAGAAATAGCCTTTCCAAAAATATCATTCCCTGTCTCAGATTGAGGCTTTTAGGAGTAAAGGTATGAAGTAACAAAACAAAACTTTAAATGTATTTAACTCCTGTGCCCTCTCATTTCTAGTTTACAATAGCTACTTGAGCTGCTGACTCCAAAGTAAAGTGAGCAGCAACCACTAGGGGACAATAGATTATGACTAATTTGGAGAGATTCTATATAAATTCAGTTAACAAGATATGTCTTGTGTGCAAACCTGAATTAACTATTCTAACTATTTCAATAATTATCCAGTTGTATGATAAGCCAAGCACTTTTCTAGGTGGTAGGAATATGGCAGAGAACAAATCAGACAAAAGATATTATCCTTGTAGAACTCACATTAAACATTTATAACTTTCCTTAAGTTATAACTTACTTGGACTGAACCTCCATCAGAACAGTGCTGAATTCTGCTATGCATAACTGTTCAATGTACTCTAATCCTTTCGTTTCATTGAAGTATTTTCTTTGGACAGTAGTGAAATTTACATTCTGAAAAAAAATTTTAATTTCAAAATGAATTTTTAGCCCTGACTGGTGTGGCTCAGGGTACTAAATGCCAGTCTATGAACAGAAAGCTAGCTGGTTGGATTCCCGGTCGGGACACATACAGTGGTTGTGGGTCAGGTCCCCAGTTGGGGGCATGTAAGAGACAACCAATTGACAGCTCTTGCACCAATATTTCTCTCCCTCTGTTTCTCCCTCCCTTCCCCTCTCTCTAAAAATAAATACATAAATATTTTTAAGATAATAAATAAATAAATGTTTAGTTTCATGCACTTGCCCAAAACTGGCTTGTTAAACACATGTCTGTACATAGCTTAAATATTATATAAAGTTTATTTTTAATGTTTTCCAGAATTAAAAAGTTTTGTTATCTGCAAAAAAGAATGATTATGTGTCTTGCTAAGTGAATGACAGACAGCCTATAGCTCTTACCAAAGTGTATTCACATGAAATTTAACTCAATATGTTAGGAATCATAATAAAAAATAATACAAGAGTCTCTTCCTTCTAGTAATTTTACTCTACAACAACATCATCACACAAAATTTTACAATCAACCTGACATACTTATAATGTGCTAGTTGACTAAAATGAAAACATCAATCCCACCTGTCAAATTTATGAAATGATGTCTACATGAGGTGAATTTAACCTACTTAAAATAAAGTCAATAATGGAATTTGTTTTTAAAAAAGAAAAAACAGCATAAAGTTGTAGAGCAAGAGGTATACTACTTTGAATAAAATTAGGTAAGAAAGGTAATCCAATGCTGTACTTTTAAAATCTGTAAGACTGAAAACAACTGTAAACAGATAGGTAATTTGTTATGTGCCAAGAATATTTTAACAGCTGTCATTGTGAAGACAACAACCCTATGATCTAACTTTTATTAACTATAATTTCCATACAAGTAAAATTCTGAAAAGTAAGTCACTTTTCTAGCATAGTTGATATGCAATAGGCAGCACCAAGCTCCTTGCTCCTAGTTAAAGAGTAGTTACGTTTATGCAGTCCTAAAATTACATTTGGCTCTTTGAACGCAACTGTGAGGCTGATGTGGCCCCTGGTGAAAATGAGTTTGACACCACTGTAGAGGTAATTTATCAGCAGATAAAAAAAAAGATGGTGGTGGGAATGACAGTATGAATACTATCTCTCCAAATATGTGGCTTCCAATTTATACAAGCCAATACATTTCCTTTTTTACTTAAGCTAGTTTAACTTGGTTATTTATAACCAAAACTTGTAATGCTTAATCAAAAAAATAATGGAAGTTTGAGAGGTATGCACTAATAAGGGCGATAGAAAGAAGTTAAAAATAATGAATGAAAGAAACAACATGAGAAGACTTGTCTAATGGAGACAACAGATTTACATGAGGGACAATTTTTAGCAATGAGTGAAACACAGCAAAGCTACTACATAGGATCTCTAAGAGGACCAGAAGAAATCTTACATGACTGCAGATTCTGTATATTAAGAATAATAAAGAACTCACTGGACCCTAAATCTCAGCTTGATTCCAAAAGTGTTGAAGAGGAGTCTGAAAACATTACAAAATACAGTATATTATAAAAATAATTTGCACTCATCAGGAATTATTCCAAATGCAATGCTGCCCTTACAACAAAAAAAGGGGGATTTGCTAGAGGGATGAAATAAACCATAATATATGGTGGAAACGGCCTCACTGAGGGAAAGTGCACTGGTCCGGTAAGATTCCAGAGCACGCACCTGTCATAGTCCCACAGCGGGAGGCTAAAGTAGTAGGCTAACTGTGAGGCAATCCATACTACCAGGTGAAGCTGAAATAATTCTGTAATACAGATCAAATTCTCTAAAGGAAAAGTACTTGCTGATAGCTGCTATTCCCTAAAAAACAAGAAATTTAATTTCAACGCGTCTGCTAGCTTAGTAATTAGTCTCCAGGAAGCCAGACCTAAGGAAATCCATGCTTTCTCTAATGGTCTGCTTCCTGTATACTCTAAAAAACCTCCTTAGTACCTAAAATATTTTTCCTTTTATTTAAAGTAGATAAAGGTGCAAAGTCAAATTAGTGGATTCCCTGTTCTTTTTATTGTATGTATTAACAGTTCATTAGATTAGAATTTGTATTTGGTGTATCCTTTAGGGTGGGGCAAAAGTAGGTTTACAATTGTTTATATGGAAAATAATACAGTCATTAATAAATAATAATACAAAAATAAACTTTGTGTTTCACATACAACTGTAAACCTACTTTTGCCCCACCCTATAAAGTTCCTCAAAGAATTGGAGTTTTTAAAGGTTTCATTTATTTATTTTTAGAGAGAGGGGAAAAGAAGGGAGAGAAACATTGATGTATGACAATCAAACTGGTGACCTGTCGGTTTGCAAGTAGATGCTCAATCTGCTGAGCCACACCAGCCATGGAAATACTGGGTTTTAAATAAAGATCTCAAATGTAACTATTGAGAATAAAATCACTTACCTTGAAATTCTCTGTGATCAGAGTAAACAACTTAGTTGAGTTCCCCGCAACACAAGCAGTATTTGACATTATTATTTCCAAAGGTGATAAAATTTTGAGTTTAGTGATCACCTGAAATCATTTGAATAATCAATTTCTTAAATGTAAACTTAGGATTCTCTAAAACAAAAAAGTTTCAATCTTTTGAGAGAGAATTAAAATTACTTCATAAAATATAAAATTAACTGTCTTAATTACATATTTCAATTAAAAGGTATTTCTAATGATTGTATATTAAATATATATCCTATACAAATATAAATTAACATAAACATAAGTTGTATTTTAGTCACAATAGCTTGTAATATCTCTAAGTCTAAAAATTAATTTGAATTGATCAAATATGTATTCCTAAGATTTTTTAAAGAAATTTTTCTAACCAGCATTTTATTCATCTCTATCAAAAACACTCAAAAGAGCAACTATGGCGATACAATCAATATGACTTTACCAGTATAGCTTAGAAATTAAAAAGTAAAAAAATGAGAGATGAGAAACATTTGCTTTATGAGTTATGCTTTTCACAGTATAAGGTACATTTCTGAAAACTACCCTAGAACACAGAAATTCTTAGTCAGTTTGACTAAAATTCCTATTTTATAAAAAATTGCTTCCTATTCTTTTTAAGTTGCATAAAAATCTGAAATATACAGAGATGAAGGTAGTATGCTTTTTAGAATATAAAGAGTAGCCACAGACTACCTCTACCTGTTAAGTCACAAAAATTCCCATGGCAACAGACCAGTGGCCCCTCTTCATGAGTAATAAGAAGTAAAGGCAAGAAGAGATTAAATTATGACTAATCTAAGAGACCAACTTTCCTTAAACCTCAAAAATAATATTCAAGTATTTGAAATTCAGTAGAAATAACACTGTGGAGACAGCATTAATACACATATTATTTTTAGAATAAATCCAGGAATTACAATTTAAAGATAATTTTAGAAACTAATATTAACAGTAATTTAGAATGTTTAACAGCAAAACACTATTTTTAGGACTAGATATATTTAAAAATCAGATATAGAACAATTTTATTTTAATTCAGACTAACATTAAAATAATACCAAATAATCAGTATTCTACCAAAAAGTACACTAATTAGTAAAGTACTGACTTGAAAATGGCTAGTACCCACTAGATCAACCATTTTCTAGGATTATAAATACTCACTTTTGTATATGTTGTGTTGTCTGCAAACTGAGATAATATAATCTGTGGGCTTTTTAAATCAACACTTGCTATTCCTATTTCACCTCTGGCAAGTCCTCTCCCTTCTACGACAGCTACAATAACTGATGGGGAGTGTGCAGAAACTGCAGATGAGGACGTAGCTGCTAAAAAAAAAATTTAATGTGTAAACATTCATAATAATAATTTCTAGTTTTTTCTCAAGATCTCAAGGCTTCAAGTCTAGGACATGGCTATTAATATCCAAGACAATAATCCTTTTTTAGTCATTAAAAAATAAATTTTCATATTCAGACCAAATAAAAATATTAATTTCCACAGTATTTTGCCAAAACTTAAACTTCATTCACACTCAGAAATAACAAATTTACACAGTGTCTTATTTTGCATTTTATTGAAATGTAGTCTATAAAAGAAACACTGAATTCGGGATCAAAAAACCTAGATTATTTATCTTACTCTGTCATTTAAAAGCTATATAAATATGGCCATGGCTGGCATAGCTCAGTGGATTAAGCGCAGGCCTGCAAACTAAAGAATCATGGTTCGATTCCCAGTCAGGGCACATGCCTGGGTTACAGGTCAGTTCCCGGCAGGGGACGCACGAGAGGCAACCATACATTGATGTTTCTCTCCCTCTCTCCTTCCCTTCCCTCTAAAGATAAATAAATAAAATCTTTTTTTTAAAGCTATATAAATTTAAACAAATTATCTCATAATAAATAATCATCGATCACAAAATATAAAGGAATCAGTGCTCTGCCTAACTCAAGTATAAAACATTATATAACTATAAACTCCAATTTCAAGATATCTGTGTAATGGTGGATATCTTATTTCTTAATGTGACAAGAATGTCCTAAATTCTCCCCTTGGATTAATTCATTTCATTGTCACAACAGTTCTATCGGACATCATTATTTTCTCCACTTACTTACAAGAGCACTGAGGCACAGATGGAACTGGCAGAGTCAGAATTTGTACTCAGGAAGTCTGGTTTCGAGTATGGTGCTCTTGATCACTACATATATGAATATAACTGGTTTTGAGATATGTGCCTTATAAACAGGTAGGTTGTTTGACCTTTCTGAACTACTATTTCTTCATTTGTAAATTGAAAATACAGAACCTTTTACACAAAGTTGTTTTAAGAATGCAATAATATAAAAGTGTTTGTAAAGTATATGAAATTATTTAAATATACAGCATTATTCATAGATAAAAATGTCAGACTAAAAATACCTAAATTTTATTTTCAAAGTAAAATTTCTTATATTCCCTTGTCAACATTTCTAGGTACCCCTTTTCATCCCTCCTTTCTCTCCCTGACCTAGATTACTTTTTTCTAGTCTTCTACTAATATGTATACAAAATTACTTACACATTTATCTTGTTAGTAGTCAACTTAAGAATTCATGTAAAAAGCTACTATGCCTAGTTTTCAGAATCCTTTTGCCATGAAAGCCATGTTATACATTGTGATTGAGCTCACATTACATCTATAGGAGTCAGTTGAAGCTCTGCAATAGAATATGACCTTCCTATTTGTAACTGTAAAATAATACCACTTTCCAATGGAAATTTCAGTACTCTCAGCAGACACGTCCTTTAAACTTCTATAAGAATACTTACTGTTATCTCTGTTATAAACAATCCTACAATACTATAGAGTGTGGCAAAATAGGTATACAATTGGATGTGAAACACAGAGTTTATTCTTATATTATTATTCATTAATTATTGTAGTTTTACACACAATTGTAAATCTACTTTTGCCCCACCCTGCATAATGAGCATCCTTATGCATAAAGCTTTTTTCTGGGTCTCTTATTATTTGCTTAAAGTGGATCCTTGGAAGTCAAATAATAGAAAGCCACCATTTTAATTTTATTAAACTTATTGGAATGACATTAGTTAATAAAATTATATAGGATTCAAGTATAAAACCCTATGATACATCATGGATATTGCATTGTATCCCCAGAACACTACCATTTTTTAAGGATCTCATATATATTAGCAAATTTCCTTTCAGAATTATGCCAATTTTTAATTCCATCAGCAGTATGAGAAAAAACAATTTTATAGTATCCTTACCAAAAATTACCTCTAAAATGTATTATTATTATTATTATTATTGGTTAATTTAATAGATTTAAGCTTAAATTCCTATTTTTTAAATGACTATAAAAATTGAATATAATTTAACACATTCCTCTGTTTTCTGTATTTTCTTTTGAGATGTTTATACCCTTTTAATATAATTTTTACTAGGTCTTTTTAATTTTTTATGTATTGATTTTAGAGAGAGAAAGGGAGGGAAGGGGAGAGGGATAGAGAGATAGAAACACAGAGTTGCTGTTCCACTTATTTATGCATTCACTGGTTGCTTCCCCTTGAGCCCCTGACTGGAGGTAAAATCTGCAACCTTGGTATATCAGAATGACACCCTAACCAAGTTACCTGGTCAGGGGTACAATTTTTACTAGGTCTTAATGTTTTCAATCTGTTTTTATGAGTATTTTGTAACTCAATCAGAATAATTTGTAGTTACTACTAATATTAATTTTTTCATATCTCAAAGATTTCTTCTTTGTATAGACAATGCTTTTGTTTATAATTTCTTCCATTACTTTTCTTCTAAGAAACTCCTCCTTCATTAAGATATCTGATATGCTGCCCTGACTAGTGTGGCTCAGTTGGTTGGATGTCATCCTGCAAGGTGAGAAGTCACCAGTTCAATTCCCTGTCCCCAGTTGGGGCACCTACAAGAGGCAAACAATCAAAATGTTTCTCTCTCTCCCTTTCTTCCTCTTCCCCCCTCCCAGAAATAAACAAAATATTTTCTAAAAGATATTTGATATGCATTACTATTTTTTTTGCTTTTTTAACTTATTTTATTCATTTCAATCTTTAATTTGGGTAGAACTTTAAACAGTATAGGTATCTACATGTCTGGAATAAGGATAACCAGGCACATAGATTTAGACTCATTCATAAGCAGTTCCTAAAGTCTAGCTAGACAGTTAAAGATTTGGAAGGAATAGGATTAGAAGATGGTGACAAGAAAAGCTGGGGAAGATGTGGATGAATCTCTTAGAATGGGCATAAACTTTGAGCATCCACTGCAGAGGACACTCTTAATAATCAGGTGGACAAAATAATATGCTCTGTGGATATGAAGTAGCCTCTTTACCAAGCTACCCAGGTATTTCCTCAATAGACCCATAATCAAAGCGGCCACAGTGGCAAGGATGGCGCCTATGCATGGGCTCAACATGAGTTCCTTCTTACCAAAGCTGACTTGGTTAATCATACTGCTGAGTGCCTAATCTGCCAACATTAAAATTCAACATTAAATGCCCCCCAAAGCACCATTCCCCAGGGAGACAGCCCATAACCTTAGATTCATTACACTAGATTTCTTCCATTATGGAGGGGGAAAATATTCATCCTCACTAGAACAAATACATGCTGTAGATACAGATTTCCCTTCTTTGCCCACAATGCTTTCACCAGCATTACCATGTATAAATTCATAGTATCACTTACTCACCATCAAGGTGTTCAGCACAGTGATACATCTGATCGAGGAGCTCATTTCATAGCAAAGGAAATACATCAATGGACCCGGGCCCATAGAATTGACTGATCTTACCACATATCCCACCACTCAGAAATGTTGAGCTTAACAGAATAGCAGAATGGCTTTTTAAACTCCATTATGGTGTCAACTAGAGTACAGCACTCTCAAAGAATGGGTTCTATCTTAGAGAATGCTGTATATGTTTTGAATCAGAGACCATTAAAAGATGCTGTATTCCTCAGAGCCAGAATATACAGGTCCGGGAATCAAAAGGTAGAAGTGGGAGTAACTACTCACACTATCATACCTATGAGCCCACCTTAAGCATTTTTATGTTCCATCCTGTCAACTTTGAGCTCTGCTGGTTTGGAGATCTTACTTTCTACAAGGTTGTTGCTTCCACCAGATGACACAACCACGGTTCCACTGATTTGGAAGATGAAATTCCCACCTGACCATTTTTAGCTCTTTATGTATGCTATTGAACCAATTAGCAACGAAAGGTTGGGGGGCATCTATGAGTAAAGTGGTCAATCCTGATTACCAGTGGGAAATCATGTTGCTACACACAATCGAGGCAAAGTGGACTATGTATGAAACTCAGGGAATTCTCTGAGGCATATCTCAGTATTTCCAAGAGCACAGATTAATAGAAAAGTACAGCAACCAAAAAAAAAAGAGTTGACTATATGAAGAGGGGAAGAAAGAGTTTTCTAAGCAAAGGAAAGAGCATACATAAAAGAGAGAGAGTACCATGTTCAAGGTACAGAAAAAAGTTGAGTAAGGTTAAAATGTAAAATACAAGTGAGAAAATAGGTGAGACGAAGCTGGAAAGCCTGACTAAATCTATATCATGCACTCCCTCATAAACTATATCAAGATATTTAAACTTGATCTTAACAGCAATGGGGAGCCAAAAGTTATTAGAAATAATAATAATACAACAATATGGCTATCATGGGATAAACTGTGCCCCCCCCACACAAATTCATATGGTGAAGTCCTAACCATTTGGTTCACTGGGATAGTAACTGAATTCAGAATGTGATTATACAAGGTGGGGGAAAAGGTAGGTCTATAGGGATGAGTATACAACACACAGACTTTATTCTTGTAGTACTTATTAATTATTGTATTATTTTCCATGCAAACAACTGTAAATCTTTTCACACTCTGTTTTTGGAGATAAGGTCTTTAGAGAAATCAGTAAGGTTAAATGAGATCATTAGGCTAAGCCTTAATCCAATATGACTGGTGTCCTTATAAAATTAGAAGATTAGGACACACACCAGAACAGGGGTGCTATGTAAAGGGACCAGAAGAAGAGAGCCATCTGCAAATCAAAGAGAGAGGGAGGCCTCTGAATAAAGGCAATCTACTGATATCTTGACCCTGAACTTCTAGCCATTAGAACAGTGAGAAAGTAAATTTTTATTTAAACCACCAAGTCAGTGGTAGTTTGTTATGGCAATATTAGGAAACTAATACAGTCACTGACAATAAAAATCAAGAGAAAGAACAACAAAAGAAAAAATTTCAAAAAAATGAGGGAAGTATAAGGAGCCTCCGGGATAACTTCAACTGTTCCAACATTCACATCATAGGGGTACCAGAGGGGTAGAGAAAAAGCAAGAAATTAGAAATCTATTTGAAAAAATAATGAAAGAAAACTTCCCTCATTTGGTGAAGGAAATAGACATGCAAGTCCAGGAAGCACAGAGAGACCCAAACAATATGGATGCAAATAGGCCCACTCCAAGACACATAATAATTAAAATGCCAAAGATTAAAGTAAAGAGAGAATCTTAAAAGCCCCAAGAGAAAAGCTGTTAGTTACCTACAGGGGAATTCCCATAAGACTGTCAGCTGACTTTTCAAAAGAAACTCTGCAGGCTAGAAGGGATTGGCAAGAAATATTCAAAGTCATGAAAAGCAGGGACCTATAGCCAAGATTGCTCTACCCAGCAAAGCTATCATTTACAATCAAAGGGCAGATGAAGAACTTCCCAGACAAGAAAAAGATAAAGGAGTTCATTATCACCAACCATTATTACATGAAATGTTAAAGGGACTTAGGAAAAACAAGATCATAACTATGAACAATAAACTGGCAATGAACACATATCTCTCAAAAATTGAATCTAAAAAACAAACTAAGTAAATAAGAACAGAAACAGAATCATGGATACAGAGTATTTTGAAGGTTGCCAGATTGGAGGGGGTTGTGGGGAAATGGGTGAAAAGGTAAGGGGATTAAGAAGTACAAAAAGGTAGTTACGGAATACCCATGGGGATGTCAAGTACAGTATAAGAAATGGAGTAGCCAAAGAACTTATATTCATGACCATGTACGTGAACAATGGTGGGGAGATTGCCTGAGGGAGAGTAGGTGCTGGGTGGAGGGAGGACAAAGGGGGAAAATCAAGACAACTATAATAGCATAATCAATAAAATATAATTTAAAAAATTATCAGAAACAGAAATAAATCTAACATATATAAAATCTGTATGTAGAAAATTATAAAACCTTGTGGAAAAACTTTATACAAGGCCTAAGTGAAGAGATATCCACATTCATGGATGAAATACTCAGTATTTTAATTCTCTCTAAAGGGATCTACTGATTAGTACAAATGCAACTTCAATTAATAATTCAATGTGTTGTTTGAGACACACTTGATAAACTGACCTAAAAACGATATGGAATAGCAAAGGGACAAGAAGAGTCAAGACTCCTCTGAAGAAGAAAAAATGGTCAGTGGAAGATAAAGGTGGGAGGGCTGCCCTTGTAGAAATCAAGATGTAATACACAGCTGAAGACAGTGTGATATTGGCAGAGATAGACATAATGACTCATGGAGGTTAAAAGAGAGGTAGAAACAGAAGCATAAATATTTGGGTCTATGATACATGACAAAGGTGGCATTCCCATTCAGTGGAGGAACGATATTCAAGAAATAGACATTATCTCTATGAGAAAAATGAAATTGACTTATCTCATAAACAAAAAATCAATTCCAGGTACATTAAAAACTTAAATATAAAATGAAAAACTTCAAAACTCTTGGGAGTTACAGGCAGATATTTTTCTGTCCTGGGACAGAAATAAAGTTCCTAATCGATATACACAAAGCAGTAATCACAGAAGGAAATATTGACAAATTTGACACTATTAAAATGAAAAATTCCAATTTCTGCTTTCTAGTAATGATAGACAGAGTTATTAAACCAATTCTTTTGATGAAAACAACAAATTCCTAAACAAAACATAAATATACAAACATATATGCCAAAACCATACAAAACATAAACATAACAAAAATCCAAACAAACATACAAAAAACTTCTTAAAAGCACGGAAGAGTTTCAGGAATGCCTGTGTTTATACGTCAGAATATGTTGAATTATACACGTAAATTTTTTTGTTTTGCTTTTTTTAAAGATTTTATTTATCTATTTTTAGAAAGAGGAGAAGGGAGGGAAAAAGAGAGGGAAACATCAATGTTTCCAAACATCAGTGTGGTTGCTTCTCACACTCCCCCTACTGGGGACTTGGTCCTCAACCCAGGTATGTGCCCTGACTGGGAACAGAACTGGGGACCCTTTGGTTCACAGATCAGCACTCAATTTGCTGAGCCACACCAGCCCGAGTGAATTATACACTTTAAATGTGCAGTTTATTGTATGCCAATTATATCTTAATAAAGGTGTTAAAAATACACCATGAGGTCATACTGATACTTTCAATTTACCTTTAAAAAATATTAAAGAGCAGAAAGATACTGAGGAATTTTGGGGTGTATACCAGAAAATATAAGAATCTGAAAATGTAAGCCTAGCAAAAGTAGTAAATGTTTCTTTGAGGTCAATTGACTATATAAAAGTATAGAAGTAAGACTTCTGGCCAAGATGGAGGCATAGGTGGAAACACTGTGCCCTCTCCCACAATTAAACTTAAAGACAGGTAAGTTTTAGAAACAAAAATGCAGCCAAAACAGTGAAAATTGAACTGTATGGAAGTCCAACAACAAGGAACCACTCAGTCAGACCAATAAGAGGGGTGGAGTCAGCAGTGGAGCAGGGTGGGGCTGGCTGACCCAGGAGTGGAGGCTGAGGCAGTTGGTGGATCCCAGGTGTGGGGCGGTGACCGGCAGACCCAGTGAGGGCACAGGGCAGCTGGCTGGCTGCAGTCACACATTCACGCACAGATAAACGAAGCCAAGGAGTGAACAGTGAGACAGACGGCTCAGGCTAGGGCCTCAGTGGGAATTAGAGCCTGAAAGCACCAACTGGAAAGACTTTCTTGGGGTTGAGAGGCAGGGAGAGGCTCCCAGGCCCACAGAGAGTTTGCTGGAGAGACCCACAGGGTCCTGGAGAGTACACGGGTCCACACATCCGGGAACCAGTAGCAGAGGGGCTCAATTAGCTTGTGGGAAGCCGCAAAGGGGACAGAAATCTGAGAGAGAGCGTGGAGCTGAGCAAAGTGCCATTTTTTTCCCTCTCTGACACCGCCCCCACATACAGCATCACAACCCAGCTACTGGGTCGCCTGGCCCTGGTGAACACCTAAGGCTCCGCCCCTCATACATAACAGGTGTGAACAGACCAAACATTATGACTCAAGAACAGTCCAAAGCTCCAGAGCCTGTAAGTCTAAGGGACCAAGAAATAGCCAAACTTTCAGATGCACAGTTCAAAATACTGGTGATCAGGATGCTCACAGAACTGGTTGATTTTAGCCACAAATTAGAGGAACAAACGGAGGCTAAACTGATTGAAATGAAGGGAAATGCACAGGAAACCAATAGTGATGGAAAGGAAACTGGGACTCAAATCAAGGGGGTGGACCTGAAGGAAGAAACAACCAACCAAACAGAAAAGAAGAAACAAGAATTCAAAAAATGAGGAGAGGCTTAGGAACCTCCAGGACATCTTTAAATGTTCCAATATCCAAATTATAGGGGTACCACAAGGGGAAGATGAACAGCCATGAATGGAAAACTTATTTGAACAAATAATAAAGGAGAACTTCCCCAATCTGGCAAAGGAAATAGACTTCCAGGAAGTCCAGGAAGCTCAGAGAGTCCCAAAGAAGTTGGATCCAAGAAGGAACACACCAAGGCACATCATAATTACATTAGTCAAGATTAAAATGAAGGAGAGAATTCTAGAAGCAGCAAGAGATAAGGGGACAGTCACCTACAAAGGAGTGCCCATCAGACTGTCAGCTGATTTCTCAAAAGAGACTTTAAAGGCAAGAAGGGGCTGGAAAGAAGTATTCCAAGTCATGAAATCCAAAGACCTACAGCCAAGATTGCTCTACCCAGCGAAGCTTTCATTTAGAATGAAAGGGCAGATATAGTGCTTCTCAGACAAGGTCAAGTTCAAGGAGTTCATCATCACCAAGCCCTTATTATATAAAATGTTAAAGGGACTTATCTAAGAAAAAGAAGATAAAAAATATGAACAGTGAAAGGACAGCAAACTCACAGTTATTAACAACCACTTCTAAAACAAAAGCAAACTAAGAGGACAGCTAGATCGGGAGCGGAAACATACAAATGGAGATCACATGGAGGGTTAGCAACAGGGGAGTGGGAGGAGGAGAAGGGGGAAGAAGGTATAGAGAATAAGTAGCATGGATGGTAGGTAGAAAATAGACAGCGGGGAGGGCAGGAACGCTATGGGAAATATAGAATCTAAAGAACTTGTGACACATGGATATGAATGAAAGGGGAGGGATAGTGGTGGAGGAGTGTGCAGGATGGAGGGGAGTGAAGGGGGGGAAATAGGACAACTGTAGTGGCATAATCAATAAAATATATTTTAAAAAAAGAAAAGAGTATAGAAGTAAAAAAAAGAAAGAAAAATATATACTACTTAAGTACTTAAGTACTTAAGCAATTTACTTAAGTACTTAAGCACTAACAAACAAGAGTTGCTATAAACTTTGAGGCAAAAAGCATATCTAGAGATGAAGACAGCCATTTTATAGCAAGACATATTACTAAATTTTTATATTCCTACTAAAATAGCTTCAAAATACTAAAAAAATTACAGAACTACAAGAGAAATAAGTAAGTTCACAATCATAATGGAAGATTTTAACATGTCTCTATAAAAAAGTCAGTAGTGATACAGACTTAACCAACCCAACTTTAAAAATTACCTAGTAGAAATCTATATACACAATTGTAAAAAAACCACATTCTTTTCAAGCAGATACAGAACATTTACTAAAAAATTAAGATTTTCTGTTTATCAAAGGACATCACAAAGAAAGGAAGAAGACATACTACAAACCTACAGAAGCTATATACATGCAATCATCAAAAGATTTAGTATTCAGAATATACAAATAAGTTCTCCAAATCCAGAAAATAATCTTAAAGAAAAATGGGCAAAGGACATAAACAGTCACTTCACAAAAAATGAGCGCTATGACCAAAAGTATACAAAAAGATAATCAACCTCATTGGTAACTAGAACAATGCAAATTCAGACTACAGAGCAGTATTTTACAACTGTTAGAGTGGTAAACATTAAGAAAATCTGACCAAATCAAATGTTGAGAAGGATGTAGAATAACTAGAACTCTCATTAATTCTTAGTAAGACTGTAGTTGGTACAAACACTCAGAAAAACAATCTGTCATAATCTTGTAAATTCACATGAAAACATTCACATACTCGGTAACCAAGAAATTCTACTGTATGAACCTCAGGGAATGTTTATACATTAAGACCTATTTCACTCATTTTCCCCTCAAGAAAATCTAGTAGATTTAGATAAAAACTAAAATTTAAGTATTTTTTAAAACCAGAATCAGCTTCTAGATTTAAACAAACATTATGTACAAAAGGGACAGCTCTTCCTTTCCTGTGCTTCCTTTCTGTGCTCAGAAAGGTTAAAATAATGTAGACCTGCATTTATTAACAAACTATCGAAACTACATAGGTTTATTAAACTTGTCTCAGATTACATATTGGATAAATGAATGTATTTATCTTTTAATCACTCATATCAGTTTCAGAACACTTCCAATGAACTTAGCCATCCTAATTCATAATTTTAAAACCTTTTAAAGTTTCAAAAAGTCACTTAGGTCAATATTCCACTCATTTTACCTGAATATCCCATTTGTGGTGTCCAACTTTTATAACCTGATCTCTGGGGATTTCCAGCAGACAATGGAGTTTTTACTGTTCGAACATAATTATTGTCTTGTGCGGAAGAAGAGCTTGTACCAAAAGTAAACTTTGATGCACATGTCTTTTCTGCATAAGATCTTTTGTTTCCAAAGTATGAACCTAAATTCAAAAAATTAAAAATCAATTCTTAAAGATTTATAACTATGCAATTATGTATTAATCCCTATAATTTATACCATGCTCACTTTCTATAAAATTTTATCAGTTAATGATTTTTTAAAATGTAACAAATTATGATAAATGACATTACTGATAAATAATCTTGTACTAAAACATAAGGAAAAGTGTTTGCTTATATGGCTTTTGCTTCTACAGGTTCACTAACACTACTCTTGCTAAAATTGTAAATTACCTTCCAATCTTTAAACACACCATATAGGTTTACTTATGAGGCTGCCTTTCCTCTGTTGACTTCTGCATTAAAATTTTCTCCTCCCATGTAAATGTACAAAGAAAGTACTAGATTCACTTGAATTCAGTTACTTACTTAAACTGTTGGTCTGAGACATTATCTATTTTACAGGGTTGTCATAAAAGTGAAAAGAATGTACAACAACAGCCTGCATAGTGTCTTTTAAAAAAATAATGGGGCTCTTTTCTCACATTCCCTTTTATTTCCATGACAACTTTCTATGTTGATTCTCCTTAAGTCGCTTTTTAGTTTCCTTTGCCAAGTCCCTTTTCCTCTGTCTGCCTCTAAACTATTGGTTTCCCAGGGTTCCATACCTTTTCACCACCTCTCATATTAACATTACCCATTTTCTCTGGGAATCTCATCTATTATCTTGGTTTCTATTAATATCTATTTCCTGACAACTCTCAAGCCTTCAAACACAGCCCTAACTCCTCGACACTGAGGAGTGTCACAGGTTGGCAAACTTTAATAAAGGG
Organism: Sturnira hondurensis; assembly: GCF_014824575.4. Lineage (NCBI taxonomy): Eukaryota > Metazoa > Chordata > Mammalia > Chiroptera > Phyllostomidae > Sturnira > Sturnira hondurensis. Next base: position 276,420 of record NW_028073279.1, read on the forward strand.
CCAGATGGTAAATATTTTAAGCTTTGTAGGCCATCAGATCTGTCACAATTACTCAACCCTGACACTATAGTGGGAAAGCAGCCATACACAATATGTAATTGAATGAGCATGACTGTATTTCAATTGAACTTTATGTGTAGACACTGAAATCTGAATTTCATGTAATTTTCACACAACACAAAATATTATTCTTCTTTTACTTTTTCAGTCCTAAAATGCAAAGTGCAAAAACCACCCTGGCTGCTGTGGCTCAGAGGACTGAGTGCTGGCCTGTGAACCAAAACGTTGCTGGTTCAATTCCCAGTCAGGGCACATGCTTGGGTTGTGGGCTAGGTTCCAGGTTGGGGACATGCCAGAGGCAGCCAACTGATGTTTCTCTCTCATAAAGATGTTTCTCTCCCTCTCTCTCCCTCTTCCTTCCCCTCTCTCTGAAATAAACAAAACCTTTTTTAAAATGCACAAATCACTCTTACATCGATACCTGCATTATTCAATATAGTAGCTATTTAAAACATGTAGCTATTCACATTAAATCAGAAATAAATAAAATTTAAAATTCAGTTCTTATATCACACTAGTCATGTTTCAAATGCTCTCAAGCTACATTCAGTTAGTGGCTACCATATCAGCATAGATATGGAATATTTCTATCATCACAAATTTCTACCAGACATTGTAGCTCTAGATCCCTATGTCTATTGATCTTTTGGATGTGAACCTTTAGATATCTTCCTCAAATTTTTAAATGTCCATAACTGAACTCAGTATCTTTTCCTCAAAATTAATTTTTTTTATTACCAGTTGTGGTCAACTGTGCCATCTTGTACCATTACCCAAGCCATAAACTTAGGAGTCATTCTTAATTCCCCATTCATCAATTCTAACAATCAATCCATGACCAAGTCTCATAACTCTTTTTCTTTAAATATCTAAAATTCCTCTCCACCTCCATTCTTCCTAGCCCATTTCAGGCCCTTATCTTCTTCAGAACCTTTGCAAATCTCCTAATTGTTCTCCTTGTCTTCAGTATTTTGCCTAATAGTCTTCATATTGCTTTTAGAAAAGGAGATTTCACCGTATGTTTCTCATTCTTACAACTCCTCAGGGTCTCCCCATACTCACCATATGATAAAATCTAACTCCCAGCAAAAGTTGGATGACATATTCAAACTAGAATAACTGTAGGAGTTTGACAAAAGGAATATTTACAAAGGTGTGGAAAGAGTGTAAGGATAACATCATAAAGAAGAGCGTACCTCTGGAAGAAAGTGTGTTCCATTACCATCTATAGGCTTAAAGAAGCTAAGGAAAGGAGTGGGTGGTTACCAGAATCTGAAGAGAGGGCTGTGTCTTCTTCTGTTTACTTTTAGATTCTAAGCTCATTCTTGAAACTCACTCACTCTTTTCCTTGACCTCTATTTTGCTGTACCTTCTTTATCTTCTTCCCTCTAACCTCAAATATACTGGGAATTTATAAATCTGTATCTCTCCCAAGTTTCTCTTCTTAGCCCCAGATCCGTATGTTCAGTTGCCTTAATATGAATATTTTGATATCGAAGAGGTTCTTCAGAGCCATCGTGTCCATAGAGAATTCATCATTTTCCCTCTAAAAGGTGGTTCTCCACCCAAATGCCTCCCCTACCACCCCCAGGATACAGTACTACAATGTACCCATTAACCAAAGCCAGAGACCTGTTGTTGGCATGGCAAACAAAACCTATTTGCCTCCCCTACCAACTGCCAAAAAGTACTTCAAGTTTCTATCAGATTACCCTACTGCTCTAGCCAAACAAAATTATTTGTAGGCATGTTACATCATACTTCTGTGCTTTTGCATAAGGTTTTTTTTCTTAAGAATGTTCAGTTGTTCTTTCCTCTTTAGCTAACACTCTTTGTCCTAATTATACTTCAACACCAGGTCAAGTTGTATTCCTTCTGTAAAATTTTCCTTTTGTTTCCCTACCTTTCATACAAAGACCCCAAACATCTGTGAATACCTCAAATACAGTTTGAGGTATTTAAAAACTTTATTTATTGATGTTTAAGTCTGTCTTCCCTACTGAACTGTAAGTTCCCAGGGAACCCATATTATTATTATTCTCATCTCTTAGCATTACTATTTCACCCATGAGGGCCTTGGGTCCTTCTGTAAATGGGGACAAAAAAGAAAAAAAAAACACTGCAGAATTACTATGAGGATCATAAACACCACATGCCTAGTAAGGAGCTGAGAGTAGGCAGGCACTCATTAATTGGTGGATGCTATTATTAGTGTTGAAAATAAATGTGTGACAAATCATTTCATGAAGAGGAGGATTATACTAACAAAGTGAACATGCATATTGCCTTGTAAAAACTCCAAGTAGCTTAGAAAATAACCCCAGTTAGCTTAGAAAATGGAGTAACCATTAAGAGCTGATGGGAGATAAGGCTGTAAAGTCCAGAAACAGACCCTGAACGGCCTGTTATCCTGCTCAAGAGTTTGATCTTTTACCTGAAAATTGCCACTGACGTAAATGGCAAGGGATATGATAACATTTTCACTTTCCATATGACTCTGGTGACACTAAGCTTGGAAAAAGAAATACTTAGAAGTTTGATGCAACAATTCAGACATAAAATTTGAGGGCCTATAATGGGACAGAGATAAGGACAGAATTATTTGAACAATATAGAGAGGACTATATTTGGATGTTGTGAGTGAGGGAACATTTGAATTGTTAAAATCTTCTAAGTTTAAGATTTAGGCAGCCCAATGATTGAGTTAAGTGGAAGATGAATTCAACTAATCATATAGTGAGTCTGAGGTGTCCATAGGGCCCTCACTTGAAACTCTTCAGACGACAGTCTGAAATTGGAATTTGTAGTATAGATGCAATGAGCACTGTGGTGATAATCATCACATCCAGGTTGAAGTGGTCTAGAAGGCAAAAAAAAAACCTCTAAGGACAAACCAATAATTAGGAAACTAACAAAGCTGAGCAGAGTTCTCTGGAATGTAGGAGAAAATTGGAGGAGTAGAATCAAGAAAACCAAATTAAGAGAATTCTTGAGAAGACTGATGAGTATTAAATACAGTGGAAAGGTCACAAAGGATAAACTGAAAAGTGACCACTGGATCCGACATTTGTTTACTTCCCATTAAGCTGCAATAGAATGTGAAAAAAGTGATGGTTTTGCCATGGGTGATCAAATATAAAATAAATGAGTTGAACTCACCTTGAAGGATACACATTTTAAAATACTAAGCACACCATTAACATGAATTTGATAAAATGTTAAGTTTAATCTATTTTCATCATATCCTAGAAGGCCTGGAGACTTAAGTTCAGGAGCCAATAGGTTCATCACTCCTATCACCAAACTGTACACAAATTCTATCATTTTGTCATATACAGTTGGCCCTTGAACAGGTGTTTGAACCATGCAGGTCCTTATAAGCATATTTTTTTCAATAAGTACTATCAATATATTTCCTTATAATTGTTTTGCGTTATTACTTTTTATTGTGAAACATACCAGTATGTGAACATACAGGTATTTAATCACAGATTTTTCTTAATAATATTCTTTTCTCTAACTTGCTTTATAGTAAGAATACAGTATATAGCACATATAAACATAGAAAACACACATTAATCGACTATATTATCAGTGGTAAGGCTTTCGGTCAACAGTAGGCTATTAGAAAAGTTTTGAGGGTGTCCAGTTATTCAAGGATTTTCGACTGGGTAGGGTTGCGACCCTACCACCACCCCACACACTATCAATGACCAACTGTATTTTGGGTGGGGAAGGCTGGGCTAAAGGAAGGAGCGATATTATACCGGATACTCTGGCCTTCATCAGAACTTCGCCATCCACCATCACATCCTCGTAATAATATCAATTTGGAGAGTCCAGCCTTTTAATCACTCAGACCCTCAAATTCCCAGAGCGCCTGGTTGTCACCCTCCAACCAAACCACAACTGAAATCTCACTGCGCAAACCACCAGCCCCTGCTCCCTGAACCTCCAGGAGCTTCAGGTCAGCCCCCGTGGGGAATCCGTTCCCCACTCCTTGCCTTGAGCTGGCAGGGTACGTGGCGCAAGCCGAGGGAGGCTGCTGCTGCTGCTGCTGCTGCTCCGGTCGCCTGCGGCCCCAGACGTGCCGGTCGGCGTGGCGGCCGAGGCCTTGGCTGAAGGGTGGCTCTGGGGTGTCTCCTGGATCCCGAAATTGTAGCGGGGCCCTTGGGACCGAGCCTCTAGAGATTCAAGAGAAACAGCAGGGGCAAAAGGTGAAGCTGAAGAGATCTCAGGCCTCAGCATCTTCACAAACCTCAGGCCCCAGGGTGACACTTCCGAACGGGACCTTAGCTGTGAGAAAGAAGCAACGCAGGGAAAAGGCGGGAGGACGTCGCGCAAAGGCACGCACGGAGCCACAGAGCGCAGGCGCAAAGCCACAGAGCGCAGGCGCAAAGCCACAGAGCGCAGGGGCAGAGGACCCTAGCTTTCCATACCACCTTTCCCTTATTCATAACTGGTGTACACCCCTGCAGGATTTGGCTATGGCCTTTATCTGAGGTACAGTACTCCTCAACATGTAGTTTAGGTGGTACCCTGCATGTAGGTAGCCTACCAATGACCATCAGTTTGGTAGCCCCATTATTTACATAGCACCCTATTTCTTGTATCCCAAGGCTTAACATTTCCCATATACTCCCAAATACACTAGCTCCTTTTTCATGCTTACACTTTATGGTACAATCCGTCTAACATGGGTCTTGTGGCTAAATACAGGGAAGAGCAGTTAACCTCTTAAGTGTAAGCATCCACAAGGACACTAGCACTGCAAGACAGCCTTCAACCAGTAAACAGATGGTTCTGTACACAGTATAATACGAACCAGGCAAACAATGGATCTCTCCTGGGGCAGTTTTAATAGATCCCAATCTCTCAATTTCTACTATTGAGGTTTCACACCTGTAATTCATTTAGGAGCAGACTATACTTCAAACTCTAGCTTTTCAACAAATAATCTTTGGGAAACTATGTATCTGCTCAGTTTTCTTCAGTATGGAAATAGTATCAACTTCATACAGATACACTCTTGATACCCTTAGAAGGCATCCTTTTAAAACACTGAACACATGCAATTATCATAAATTGGGTATTCAGAGTAGTTCAACCACAGGCAATGATGGCAGCCCTCCAAGCTTCTTCAAACACTTCCTGTGCATGCCATTTAAATGTTCCACCTAATGACTTGCAAGCTTTCAGTAAGACTGCAACTTAGCCAAAACTCTTCAAATTAGTTACCTGTCAAAATACTCCTGGACATTCCGATTGATCTAAGCACCTATATTCAAAATGTTAAAATTGACACTGACCAATGTGTGTTGTGAATATTCACGTACAAAATCGCTTAAAATGACCAACACAGAGTATTGCAAACACATTTGAGAAATTCCAAATTCCATCTCAAGAAAAATATTTTTCGCCAAAAATGCAACACTCTGAGAACACTTGTGCTCATTTCAGTCTTTCTGAAGATACAAAAAGTGCCGTCAGGCCCCACTGGGTGTGGCTTACTAAGTCAAGCACTGTCCCACAAAACAAAAGGTCATTGATTCCATTCCTGGTAAGCACACATGCCTGGGTTGCAAGCCAGGTCCCCCTCTGGGGGCATGGGAGAGGCTACAGATCAATGTTTCTCAAACACCCATGTTTCTCTCCCTCTCCTTTCCCCTATCTGAAAATAAACAAAATCTTAAAAAAATTATTGTGGCATCTGTCTATCTCAGGAGGGTGGAAAAGCCAACACTCCCTCAGTAATAAATAGCTCGCACTCTGCCATAAAAAAATTCAAAATTATAAAAAAAGTGTAGTCCAAGTTGCAATCATATTCTAAGATGGTGAACTGTCATTTACCTAAGTTACTGTGACCACTTCAGGGTAACCATAAGCACTCGAAATAACTCCCAGACTTCAAAAGCCATTTATTTTTGTGCATCTTTTAATTCTTCTGTGGGGCTTATCAATTTGTATCAGTTAACAATCTCATTGACACAGGTCAATTTACATGAATTACTATGTAACATATGAAGGGAACACAAACTAGAGTTCTTAAATTACAGATTACCATTAGGAAAATTTAAATACATTGAAACATAAACAAGACAGACCTTTATTTTACAGTATGTATAATTGTATAATTTATTAAAATTAACACAATCATATATAAAATATTAACATAGAAATCATTTTAAGTTTGATAAGCATTTCAAATACAGAAATGTTAGGATGACAAAAGATGACAAAATTATACCAAGCAACTTTTATGTCAATAAATCTAGCTCACTAGTTCAGGTTGAACATTCACTCTCCGAAGTACTTCTTCAGGCATGCAAAAAACAGGACTGACAGGTTTAATTTGTTCTTCTCCCAAAAGTGACAATCCAGCAATTCCAAATAAAGTATGAAAGGGATCTACCTATTTAAAAAAAATGAAAACTTAGTGTTACAAAATGAAAATGTCTAAAACCCTGCTTCTGAATGACAGTTATCTATATTGGACCTCACTTTATTTCCTTTACTTGAGTATATGCTTCAAGTTTTCTTAATAAAAAATGGCTTCAAATTGTGATGTAACCATACATTATTTTGGCAATGTGATAAGAAATTTCTGAAAACTTGTTTTATATTCTTTGTAGTCTCAAAAATTACCCAAAATAGCATCTTGCTTTCAAAGCAACACTTGGATAAATCTGGAATAGCTTAGAAACATACAACACAAAACACTGAAATGTAACTGTTACATCATGTCAGAAATATACTTGCCATATCTCCTGGCCTGTCTGCAAATCCTCCAGTTTCTTCATCTTGACATGCTAAGATGAAGCTACGCAGTTTCTCTCTATCAATCCAATGAAGCCTTCCAATTATCTTTAGAGAAGCCAACACCCACCATGAATAGCACACATCTGGTAACTAGGAGAAAAAGCCACAAAGTTGCCACAATTTTATTCTTTAAACCACACATGGGTAGGAGTGGGGAGAAGTACAGGGACAGACTGATATGCAGTGTTGGAAATCCTGATTCATAAAGACGGAATGACGGAAAAAAAAAAAAGATCAAACTCTCCAATCCACAGAAAGCTATGCTGTGTTTCAGTACTTCATAACATCCACCTACATTTATTTCATCGCAGTGAATGAATGCCTAACTCGGTCTCTTATCCAAGAAGCTGGTGGTAAGGCTCATGAAATCTATGGTGATGTATGATGCATTTCCACAGTTAGAATAGTCAACAAGTGCTGTCCAACACACCTGCTTAAAAACCACCTATAGCCTGGCTCCTCAAAACATGGCTGTTTAAGAAATGTAAGATCCCATCTGAGAATGAGTTAAGAATCTTCATTTCAACAAGATCCTTGGGTTATTCACAGGCATATTAAAAGTTGCCCTACACTGTATATGCCCATTCCTGTCAATTCCAATTCCAATCCCAACCCATTTTCTAACTGTTGGAAGTTGCCCAGCCCTGACCAGTATAGCTCAGAGGGCTGGGCATTGTTCTACAAAGTTAAAGGTCCCGGATCAATTCCTGGTCAAGGCACGTACCAAGGTTGCAGGCCAGGTCCCTGACTGGGGTCACTGAAGAGGCCAAATGTCTCTCTCCCCCTCCCTTCCCCTCTCTCAAAATAAATAAAATGTAAAAAAAAAAAAAGAGTTGGTCAGGTTTTCAATAGGATCTTAAGTAGAAACCACCTGGTTATTTCCCTAGGTGCCCCTCCCTCCCCGACTTATTTGGAAATATTAAGGAAGTAAAAGTAAACAAAAATTAAAGAACTACCAGGCCCTATTTTTTTAGGTCAAGGCCCAACAAGCTATAGCTCGAGTTAAACCTAGACAACCAAAGAAGTTTTTACACATGCAGTTTTAAGTTTTCTGACAGGAAAAATCCTATGAAGTACAAATGTATCCATAGTTTTATTGCAAAATAGCTAGGCCTATATATTGCTTGTCTTTGGCAGGCATTTTCAACATTTTTCATTCCATGAAACACAAAAATCACTAAAAATCTGTGGCACAACAAAAAATATATTTTTTGCTGATGTAACAATCACAGTAAAACAGCTATTGTTGTGTTGCTGTTGTTTTTTATTTTGACAACCCAAAATAAGAGATCAGTCCCTGTAACTAGTCAGGCACTGCATGCTTTAAAAATTCTTGCAGCACACCAAGTGAAAACTGCCGGTCTATGGCAGCATTTGCTCTTCAGGGTAGTTTAGCTGCAGTAAGACTGTATGTCCTGCAATGCTGAAAATATCTACTATCTGGCCTTTACAGACCCAATTCAATGTGTGAGAACTAAACAAAACTGTTTAGAGGATAATGTGTGAGAGCTAAACACACTGAAGGAAAAAATTTTCCCTTCTTCCAAATCCAACTGTGAAAAAATTAGTTTTTCCTTTCAAAAAAAGACAAAAATTTTGAATGAAAAGTTTTAACAGTATTTTAAATCCTCACCCAAGGAGGTTTACTGATTTTAGAGAGGGAGAGAGAAAGAGAAACATCACTGTTTGCCTTCCATGCATACCCTGATAGGAGTTCAAACCCGCAACCCTTTGGTTTATGGGATGCTGCTCTAACCAACTAAGCCACAGGCCAGAACAATATATTTTTTTAATCTCTTTGATTTGACAAATCTATTGTCCCTTCACACCCATAAGTCAACATGGAGACTTCTTTCTTTCTTTAAGATTTTATTTATTTATTTTTAGAGGGGAAGGAGGGAGAGAAACATCAATGTTTCTCACACATTCCGTGCTGGGAACTGGCCTGCAACCCAGGCATGTACCCTGACTGGGAATTGAACTGGGGATCCTTCAGTTTGCAGGCCTGTCCTCAATCCACTGAGATACACCAGCCAGGGCCAACATGGAGATTTCTATACTAGATGAACGTGTTCACTGAACAGTAGTCTGGCTCCCAGACATAAACCCTTTAATGCATAACTTAATATTTGTCCAGAAATAAAAAGGGGAGAAAGACCATTAAAGAATTCAGATTATGTGTGAAAACAAACATGAGTCTACCCCAGTACAGAAAAGATCAAAAGACAAATTTGTAAAGGCACCATGCACATCTTTCCTTCAAGTGTCTTTTTTTCACAAGGTTTAACTCCCAACCTGCATTCTTTTTTTCAGTTAAATTTACTGGTGTGACCTTGGTTAATGAGATTATATAGGTTTCCAGTGTACATATTTATGATACATAATCTGCATACTGTATTGTGTGCCCATCACCCAGAGTCAAACCATCTTCCACCACTGTGTATCTGACCCGCTTTTATTACCCTTCCAAACTGCCTTCCCTCCAGTAAACATCGAGTTGTCTTATAAATGGTCACCAGGTTTAAGAAGCATTTCAGCCCCAGCTGTTTTACTTTCACAAGGGCCTTTTTTTCAGGGGTACAACAGAAAAATTGTAACAGAAGATAAAAATTATTAATTTACAAGAGCAATATTGTAAGAGCTAAGATAAAGTAGTACTCACTAAAGCTTATAAAGCTATTAGAACAGTTTATCTTATGAAACAATACCTTCTCTGGCCTTCCATTCAGTCCACCTGAAGGTAACTGTCGTTCACAAAGCCACCAACCGAGCAAATCGGAATTTACTTGATGTAACTGATTAGTAATAGCCAGAAATCCTGTGCAACAATAGATCTAAAATTACAGACATAAAGTGTATGTATATAATAATTTTCAATAAGTAGTAAATATTACCAAATTAAAACTCCACTCTTCGTAAAAACTAAGTAACACTTCAACAGTTAGAACTGCAAACTTGGAAATGTCACAATATTCTTCGGAAAAAAAAAATCCAAGCGTACTATTACCAGGATCCAATTTTGCAATGAAATACTGTCAAAACTTCTCCATGGCTAAAATAATTTTGTATCATAACTATTTACATGTATACAATGTTGTTTGACACACGCAATAGTTTCATTCAAAGTAGATAGGAACAAAATGTTTTCAATTGCTTAGTTAGAAACTAAGAAAAATCAAAATGTATTTTTGGTGATTACAAACCTACTTATATTTGACTGGGACAGAGTTTCACCACAGGGGAATGCATACAAAGCAAACTATTATTTTTAAAAAAAAGTTTTCTTTAACCAGCAATTAGCAACTATTGTTATTTAACATCCTACATTATATTACATTCAAATTAACTGCACTCATCTTTAACAAAAACTAAAACTGCTATCAATGTATTTTAATCTGTATTAGTGAATTACCTGTCCAGCATGGGACTCAGAACCTGGCCTACAACCAAATCCACCATCAAAGTTCATACATGATAAAACAAATTCAATCGCCTTTTCCACATTAATAGCTTCCAGCTTCCCCTATAAACAGAAAAAAAAATCCCTATTAAATTCCAGAATAACCATAAACATTAATTTCAATACATTGTCATAACTTACCAATAGAGCCAAAGTTGCCACCGCACAGAAAGAAAATCTTGTATCAATTTCTCCTAAAAATGAAAGATCACACCAAAATTTAAGTGTTCTTAGAGGCTTCTGATCATAATACATACAAGCTACTCTGTACAACTACCACAGTTAAATTCAAGCTTAAAATTTACTTTTAGGTCATCAGAATGTAAACTAAATCTCAAGTGATGTCATTTTACTTCTAAGAAAACTAAGAAAAAAAATGCTCTCTCAAAAATACAGCAAATTATCCTCAGTTGCTTATATAGTGCCCAGAAAGGGAAGGTAATTTATAGAGCCAAACGGACTAGTCAATTTCTAATAATAATAAACTTACCCTAGTATATAAAAGTTGATTTTCACATCCCAGGAAGCAGCTGGTCTCTCCGGCCTGCACTGTATTCAGCCCTAAAGTAGAGATTATCTAAATACATTTACCAAGTAAAATGCTATTCCCTCCCTCCACTCAAATATTCAGTAAGTTTGTAAAGTTTTTTAATAGTTTTCCCCTGCCAGTAAGCAGTTTTTTGTTAAAAAAAAAAAAAAAAACTTTACAAAGCCACCAAATACTGGGGGAAAAATTCACCTACCTTATCTTTTAGACTGGCCCCCTCTGTTCCAGCGCTCCCATATGCTGATATAACTAGCACAGTGCATGCTGGAACTTCCAGCAGACTATTAACTCCAGTTAGACCAGCTGCTTAGTGGGACCTGAAAAGATGAAGAGCTTAAATCGTTTATAAATTAGCAAAGCTTCCAATAAATTATACTTAAAAAATATGTAGCAAAGCTTATCACTAGAACAAAACATTTTCATATTGGTATTTTGGGTAGCATAGATTAAACTGACATTACCCCATATATCTCCAGCAAACGAACCATCTTCTTTCTGTAGACTCTGAACATACTCCACAACTTTATTTATGTCAATAACATTAATACTATCATAGAGAGTAAGAATCTATAACCAAAAACAAAACATTAAGTCAATACATCTTCAACCCTGGTAAGTCTGATCTAATGTTCTTCCTCAATGACCTTTTACATCGTCAAGCATGCCCTCTTGTCTACACATATTGCAAACTTTTCTCAAATATATAAACTATCTTCCATGAAACAAAATTACAGTATCAACAAACCCAAACTCTAAAAATCATTTTTCTACGTATAAACTGCAACTTAAAATTTTAACACTCTTAAACAGCCTAACTTCTGTAGACTTTTGACCCTTATTTGTGGATCTTCTTTGTCTAAATTAAAACATTTTTAATTCTACCTAGTTCTTCTCAAACATATAAACATTTTACCATTCAAGGTCTCAGTGTGATTTTAGAATTGACATCAAATTTGAATTCAGCTAATACATGCCATGACATCATTGACCTTGTGGAATAGACTTCATTTGCAAAAGTTAGGCTAACTTTTTCACATACTCATTTTGTCACCTTCCTTGTTTCAATGTCCTCACTCTCAGGTAAGAGCATACACTACCATAACTGCTAAATTTAATTAGCATTTACCTGGACAGCACTCAGAGTGTACAAAAGGTGAGGATCGTGTCCAATACTAGCACTTATTCCGCCACACTCGTGTTGGCATGACTTAATGAACGTTAGAATTTCTTCTCTATTCATGCGATGTAGTTGTCCCATGAGATCCATTACAGTCAGACCCCAGTAGATGCCACTCATTCTCAAATACTCAGACATACAGTATTCCTAAAACACAAATTACTCTACTGTGTCAGTCTGAACTCATGCTGGGTTAGAAACAGAACACAAAAACATTTAATACTGTCAAAAGTTGAGTTTGGTGGGGAGGGTGGGTGGGTAGAGAACCCACTATCTGATAAGTATATAACTCACTTGTGACTATATAAATAGCACTTTAATCTTTCCCAGGAGCCAAGCATAAGTCTAAGTCAGAAAAAGACACAAGTTTAGGGGGAACATTTCTTTCACAATATCTACATTGGACTTATTAGATATTCACTTTTAATACATGGACTTTGTGCAAATATGCATTACCTGTTATTAAGCGATATAAATACACAAAAACCAAAAGTCACAGGTAAAACATTAAAACTGGTAACAATGGCTAATCAAAGAGAAATAAAGTCTGCTATTAAGATTATTCCAGACACAAATTTTTGCTAGTCATCAGTGCTACATTTTAAGATGCTTTGAACCACACGGGTGGGGTTAGTAGTTTGCTGTGATCCAGAAGTCAGGGTTTGAAGAAAGCAGCAGGTGAACACCAAAAAAAGGCAGGAATAAGTCGAGCCCTAATCCCTTAGTCATTCAGGGAGAGGGAAAGGAAAAAAAAAAAACATGCTCCCAATCCCCCCATAACGAGTTATGAGAACCAATCACTTATGAATTTACCAATACTAGGTGTTTCCCAAGAATGATAAATAACACAGCTGCTTGGACACTACAGGGAAAAATTATTTTCAGGTCAGTTGTTTCCTACTTTTACAGAGGAAAACTGCTCTACATTGGTTTAAAATCAACGTGAGTTTTTCAAGGTCTCAGAGTAATTCTAGAGCTAGTGTTATTACACATCAGCCATAAATTCAGGTAATACATGCCAAGACATCATTGACCTTGAAAGTATCACCTCAACTACCAAAGTAGAAATCTATTTGGTTTCTCAAACCTCTTGTAGTCTGGGCAAGACAGCAATCTAGTTTGTCACAGCCTCTAAGTAGCGGTAAGAACTATAATTCTGATGTATATTCAACCTTGATTATCTAATGGCAGTCCTCACTGCACTTCAAGGACATTACCTTCAGTCCTTGGAATGCAGGAGTTGGATACCATTTTTAAGAAACATGGGCCATAATGACCTACCTACTGACTGCTTAGGAAGAATCTGATTTGTTCGAAAAAAACTTTCAACATAAAATCATACATACATAATCATCTTTCTTTGAGCCATAAGATGCAATATAATCTGCATGCTTCTCCAATAACAGGGTGTCAGGTGCATCTGACTTGATAATAACATCCTTCTGTGGTGTGCCCTTTCAAAATAAAAGTGATGATTTCATAAATGGTTATCTTCTGATGTTTCAGCCCAGAGCCCTCATAATGATTCAGGTATTTTTCAGGTCTCAGAGTAATTCTAGAGCTAAAGTAGTTGTAATCAACTTTAGATTCAGAATACATGCCAACTCATCACAGACCCCAAAAATACCTTTATGTGTTGCGTATCTTTCCCTTACAGTAAAATTAACACAGGAAAATATCAAAACTTAGCATTTCAAGACAACTTATGGTTCGCATGTCACAAAAAGCAAGCGGGAGCACTAAAATTCATTCGAGTTTCAAAGCATTTCCTTCAAACCCCAAGTTTTAAAGCATGTCCCTCTCCAGCTTCAGTTTCTGTTCTTGCAACCAGCCCCCAGGTAACTAGCATGCTGCTCTATTTCTCCACATTTATTTTTACTTCGTGATTGGGACTGCAACGTACTCATTGTCATTTTATGTATGTCATGAAGATTACCAAAACGTACTAAGTAGTAAATCTGCTTTCGATCCCATTTAAAATTTACTACCATGCCAATCACAATTCTTAAGAACTGAGCCACAAAAAATATATACGTATGTATATGGAAGGTAAAAAGTACCGCCTATTGTCCTGGTTTTGAGGGATTTAGAAATTGGGCCACTGAATACTGAAGCCCGCCAAACAGGAAGAAACCTGGATAAAATTAAAAGCCGCAACCGGGCCCATGAGGTCTGGAAAAAAAGCTGAATAATAACTTCAGCCCCTCAGGGCCCTTAAGAAACCTTCCAAGGCCCGTGCCTTTACCCAACCATTCTCAAATATTTGATGTACCACGCTACGATCACTGAGCTGATCAATATCACCCTACCCAGCCTCCTGCCCAGACTACCGCAGAGAGCAGCGCAAAACACACGCACACTCACCATGTCTGAAAGCGAAAAGGGAAGCTCGATAGTTCCTGGGTGTATTTTGGAGGCAAGCGCCTGCGCAGAACCGCCCGTCAGGTCCCCTCCGAGGCCCCACTTAGTTGACCAAACGTCCGCCTGTTCCATCGCTGCCCTAGGACCCCACCGACTGCTCTTAGCTGTCTTCGCTGCCTGTACCCAAAGGCTCTGCCGTTGGGTACAGGGGCTTTTCTCGTCTCGTAATCGTATCCATTGCTCCAAAAGTTTTATGTAATATTTAAATATCTCGACTACTTTTAAGAAATTACTTGTTCTTAGGGCTCTTTGCTGAAGATCCGAAGTCGCTGGTAATTAGAATTTTTGCACGTAGTAGTCGTTCAATGAATGTGTTTTTGAGGGACTTAGGAAATGTTCCTATTCCACTTCAATTTGCCTTGTCCATTCTCTGTCGGCGCCCTCCCCTTCCCCCGCCTCCTACTTCTTTAGGAAGTGCTAAAAGCTGAAGTTTTGGAAATAACTTTAGAAAACAGAAATATCCCAGTTTCTTTTAAGAGGTTTCCACAGAATTCAGATTTGCTGGGAGTTACAGCTGTTCTCATTTGTGCTTTCTTAGGTCTTTCATACTTAATCGTTTTTTAACACCAGTTAGAAAAAATTGGCACCACAAATGTTGTATTCAGTAACAATTTGGAATAGGGTTCCTGAGTGTGATATGTGTGGGCTATCAATTGAGTGTTGAATCTACGATAATAGATTTCATTGTTTCTCCCTGTAATTTTGTTGATATTTCCATTTACAGTTTGAGGCTCCATTATTAAAATTGTGTAAGCTTAGAATTAACCATATCTGGTGAGTTGAGCCTTTTAACATTCAGTGATAACCGTCTCTAACATAATAGTTTTATTTTACAAAGTCTGCCTTATTAATATTTTTAAAGATTTTATTTATTTATCTTTAGGGGGGGAAGGGAAGGAAAGAGGGAGAGAAACATCAATGTGTGGTTGCCTCTGGTGGGTCCCCTGCTGGGAACTGGCCTGCAACCCAGGCATGTGCCCTGACTGGGAATTGATCTGTGATCCTCTGGTTTGCAGGCCCGTGCTCAATCCACTGAGCTACACCAGCCAGGGCTGCCTTATTAATATTAATGTGATTTTCCCACCTTTAGCTTCTTAATCAGATGGGGGAGGGCTGTGGAGGAGTGAAAGAAACCCAGGGAGAGATGGGGTAATCAGATCTCCCAGGAAAAGGAATGGTCAAAATAAAACTAATACAAGCATCAGATTCGAAAAGTATGATTGAGTCAGTAATTGCTGAAGAAATGAAAAATAAGCCTCCTTTCTATTTTATAAATATATTGGATTTAATATTTAAATTATAAATTTATCAGCAAATATATATTGGATGCCAAATATTTATGTAGGTTCTGGGGAACAATGGTGAGCAAAATGGAAATATGTATAGGTGGTACTGGACTGAAGGGGTCCATTTGCCTGCACTTCTGAAAGCCCAGTAACGCACCAACAGGCATTTACAGCAAAGAAAGTAAGGATTTATTAAGGAGATGGGGCCACCCTGAGAGTTACAAGTAGCTCATGCTCAAATACCCGGCTCCCCAATGACTCCCCATCCCAGCTTCAAGGGGCTGGGTTATATGGGGGGGGAAATCATTTAATCATGGTGACTAAGGGAGTTAGGGTCATTGTCAGTGTCCTGGTGTCTACTGATTGGTCAGTGCTAGGGGGTAGTTGATCATTGTACCCAGTCCTGACTTCAGCCATAGCATTATTCAGTCTGGTTTTGCAAGCATGCAGTTAGTTGGGATCTTTCTGGGGCTGAAACACAACTGAGGCCTAGGTGGTATTTCTTAACTTGACCTTAACTCTTCTCTGTAGTCAACAGACCTCACGCTTTGTTCCTAATACTGTTGGATGCAGACACAAACTTCATCGTCCTGAGGGCTTAATGATTAAGCAAGGGACGTGGAGGTTGGTGAAACTGGCCCCACTAGGTGAGGCCAGTTTAAGTCAAAGGGAAAAACTCAAAATAAAAGGTAGATTAAAGAAAATAAGGTTCCTGCACATGATTACATGGGGAGTATATGTTCTAGCAATTCTTCCAAATGCATTCAACGATTCTATTTCTAAGTATTTATGCTACAGACACTCTCCCTTGAATATGAAATGACTTGTGCAAGAATAGTCATTGCTACAGTCTTTGCAATATCAAAAGATTACAAATATTTTATTTTTTTTTCTTTTTTTTTTTAATTTTTATTTATTTATTTATCTTTAGAGGGGAAGGGGAGAGGGAGAGAAACATCAATGTATGGTTGCCTTTTGTGCGTCCCCTGCTGGTAGTTAGCATGCAAGGAACTGGCCTGCAACCCAGGCATGTGCCCTGACTGGGAATCGAACCGCGATCGTCTGGTTCGCAGGCCCGCACTCAATCCACTGAGCTACGCCAGCCAGGGCAGATTACAAATATTTTAATTAACCAGCAAGGGTTAAATAAATTATGATATACTCATTATGAACCAATTAAAAAAGAATGAGGAAACTCTGCATATATTGTTTTGGGAAGATCTCCAAAATAAGTAAAAACAAAGCCAAAAAGTGCCAAGCCATGAAAGTAGCCAAATACACTGTTATTTATGTGGGAAACAAAGGGAAATGTGTATGGAAATATTTGCACATTCACAGAATTACTAAGAGCATTTGCCAATAGAAGGAGAAATGCCTGGGGACAGAAGTTAAGGAAGGCTTACTTTTCACTGAATATTATGGTAATTTTAAAATTTGGTATATTTTGCCCTCTCAAAAAATAAAAATGCCCATCAATATTGATGAAAAATAGCCCTGGCTAGTGTAGCTCAGTGGATTGAGTGTGGCCTGTGAAGCAAAGGATTGTGGTTCAATCCCCAGTCAGGGCACATACCTAGGTTGCAGGCCAGTTCCCAGTGGGTCACACATGAGAGGCAACCACACGTTGATGTTTCTCTCCCTCTCTCCTTCCCTTCCCCTCTCTCTGAAAATAAATAATTAAGAAATTTAAAAAATATTGATGAAAAACAAGTTTCATCTATACCTCTAGACCTGTGCTGACCAATGTAACTGCATAGGGCACTTGAAATGAGGCCAATCTGAACTGAGACATGTTTTAAGTATAAAAAACACTCCCTATTTCAAAGACTTAGTAGTAAAAGTAAAGTAAAATATCTCATTAACTATTTTTTAAGTAATGATTGTTTAAATGATACTTTGGATATATTGAGTTAAATAAAATACAGTGTCTAGCAGAAGTAATGCTTGCTTCAATGTGATTGGTAGGGTAATAATGTGTGTGTGATGATTTAAGTTTTAATTTGAACATTTCACCTAAAATGTCAGGGTGTGCTTAAGTGCAATGTTGTTATGTACAAAATTATATGCTTATAATTTTATAATAAAAGATTTTATAATTAAAAAGGGGGCATTATTTGTGCTAGACCCAGTATATTAAAATTAACTCCACCTGTTGCTATTTACTTCTTTTTAATGTATCTGTATGTGAGAGAGCCCTAATCAGTTAAGAATTTAATGCCCAATGGGGCATTAAATTTAATGCTCTTTGAGATCCAAACCTGTAGGTTTACTTTTGGCCAGTGGCTGAAGTTGTACACTGGGAAAGTTTAAGTTCTTAATGTGTCTAGGTCTGTAATATGTCTGAAATTACACATCCATATAATACTTTACTATTTTTGAACAGTATGAATTAACAAATTAGATTATGCCTCAGATTAAGCAACTCCGATCTGATTAGTTTTTAGAGATAAATAAGTAGTTATAAATGGAATGGTCCCCAAATTAACAGAAAATTTTAAATATTAACCTCTAGTACTCTGAATGAGCTAGACATTAAATGAAAAAAGTATTCTTACAGAAATTGCTAGCTCAGAAACATTTTTCAAGTTCATGTAATTAAGGTGAATCTTTGGATAGATCACAAAGTTTTAGTAATTTAGGTTAAAGAAAAAAAACACCTATATGTCTCCTTCTCTCCTGTACATAAGTACAGTACCATATGTGTAATTTCAGTTTATTTTTCAGTGAAGAAATTAATTAGTCTAAATTTCCTAAACATTTTATACTAATTTATTGGTCAAAATAGCTAATCTAAATTTTACATAAAGTTTGATTTCTTTAAATGTAAATTTGGGCTCCACTAAATTGAATCATTGTAACTTCTAAAATTCCAATAGTAGTTATGTTTTATATTATGTCAGACTGAAAATAACTTTTAAGATCTTTAGGAAATTTAAAACCTTGGGCTGATATTGAGTGAATTAGTGAATAATTATTGCATGACCACATTGTTTCTTTCATACGATATTAAATCATTGATTACTGAGCATAAAATCAAGTTTATATACATTTCTTTTTTATATTTCTTTTGTTTCTTATTTTTATATACTCTGGAATAAGTTATAGCTTTGGGTGGGTCAGGTTAATAAATGTTTCTTTTTGCCAGTTTAGGCTGTAAAGTGATATGTATAGCCATGTAAAGTTGTGTTAATATTTATGAGCTTTGCTGGTCTGTTAAAATGTTTATGTATGACAAACAGTTCTCAGTAGCCTCCCTCCAAGCTTTCTCTGTGAAATAGAAGTCACGTTCTTTGATGACCATATAACTATAATAAGAGCAATAGTGACAGAAAAATACAGCTCTGTATAGTTTTTTTAACCAGTTTTATTTTTATTTATTTTTTAAATATATTTTATTGATTATGCCATTACAGTTGTCCCATTCTCCACCATTCCCCGCCCTTTAGTTTATGTCCATGTGTCACAAGTTCTTTAGATTCTATATTTCCCATACTATTCTTGCCCTCCCCCCATTTTCTACCTACTGTCTATGCTACTTATTATCTGTACCTTCTCCCCCCTTCTCCTCCTCCCACTCCCCTGTTGCTAATCCTCCATGTGATCTCCATTTCTATGGTTCCATTCCTGATCTAGTTGTCCTCTTAGATTGCTTTTGTTTTAGGTGTGGTTGTTAATAACTGTGAGTTTGCTGTCCTTTCACTGTTCATATTTTTCATCATCTTTTTCTTATATAAGTCCCTTTAGCATTTCATATAATAAGGGCTTGGTGATGATGAACTCCTTGAACTTGACCTTCTCTGAGAAGCACTATATCTGCCTTTCCATTCTAAATGAAAGCTTTGCTGGATAGAGCAATCTTGGCTGTAGGTCCTTGCCTTTCATGACTTGGAATACTTCTTTCCAGCCCCTTCTTGCCTATAAGGTCTCTTTTGAGAAATCAGCTGACAGTCTGATGGGCACTCCTTTGTAGGTGACTGTCCCCTTATCTCTTGCTGCTTCTAGAATTCTCTCCTTCATTTTAATCTTGGCTAATGTAATTATGATGTGCCTTGGTGTGTTCCTTCTTGGGTCGACCTTCCTTGGGACTCTGAGCTTCCTGAATTTCCTGGTAGTCTATTTCCTTCAAGGAAGTTCTCCTTTATTATTTGTTCAGATGAGTTTTCCACTGTAGCTCTTCCTCTTCCCCTTCTGGTACCCCTATAATTCGGATGTTGGAACATTTAAAGATATCTTGGAGGTTCCTAAGCCTCTCCTCATTGTTTTGAATTCTTGTTTCTTCATGCTTTTCTGTTTGTTTTTTTCTTCCTCTGGTCCACTCCTTTGATTTGAGTCCCAGTTTCCTTCCCATCACTATTGGTTCCCTGTGAATTTCCCTTCATTTCACTTAGTTTAGCCTTCATTTATTCCTTTAATTTGTGACTAAAATCAACCAGTTCTGTGAGCATCCTGATCATCAGTATTTTTGAACTGTGCATCTGATAGGTTGGCTATCTTTTGGTCACTTAGAAGTATTGGCTCTGGGGCTTTGAGCTGTTCTTCCTGAGCCATAATGTTTTGGTCTGTTCACGCCTGTTATATATGAGGGGTGGAGCCTTAGGTGTTCACCAGGGTGGGGAGAACCCATCCCTGGGTTGTGACAGTGTATATGGGGGCAGGGCCAGAGAGGGGAACTGGTGTTTGTTCTGCTCTCTCTCAGATTTTGGTCCCCTCTGATGCTTCCCACAAGCAAATTGGGCCATTCTGGTGCTGTCCTCGGTGCGTAGGCTTGTGCACCCTCCAGGACCCTTTGGGTCGCTCCAATGAACTCTCTGTGAGCCTGGGAGCTTCTCCTGGCACCTCGACCCTGAAAGTTTTTCCAATTGGTGCTTTTAGGCTTTAATTCCTGTTGCTGGGGCCCTGGTTTGTGAGGTCTGTCTCACTGCTCCCTCCTCTGCCTGGTTTATCTGAGTGTGAATGTGTGACCATGGTCAGCAGCAGCCCCACACCCTCCCTGGGTCTGCCATGCCTGGGGTCTGCCAACTGCCACCTGCACACCTGGGTCGGTCTGGCTACCTTTTCCTGCCCGACCCGCTCCACCAGCCACTGACTCCGCCCCTTTCACTGGTCTGGCTGAATGGTTCATTGTTGTTGGACTTTTGTACAGTTCAATTTTCTGTGTTTGGTTGTGTTTTTGTTACTAAAACTTTGTTGTCTTTAAACTTGGTTGTGCGAGGAGGCACAGTGTTTCCACCTATGCCTCCATCTTGGCCAGAAGTCCTAGGTTTTTATTTTTCAAGAGAAAAGAGTAGTTTTGTAACCGAGCACAGGTCCAGCTTCCTGGTGCTATAGAGACAATACTCAAGGAAGGTGCTGATGTGAACTGTTTTATTCAGATGCCAGCCACGCGGAAGATAGAGGATTTATGTCACAAAGCCCATCCCCCAGAAAGATGGAGGACTAATGTCTCAAAGCCCATTTCCAGCTCTCAGTGTAGGCAGATGCTTTTATAAGATGGGAGAGGGAACAGAACAAAGAGATCAAAGGGAGTGGGGGGAATGTGGCTGTAAAGTTCTCTGCATGCAGATGGACACAGTCCATTCTGATAGGGCAAGTGAGCTCCCTCACCTTATTTCTGCCATGAGAGGATACAAGAAGTTAGCAGTTTGCAGCACAGGAGATGGCCTTGTACTTCCTAGCCTCTAGAACTGTAAGAACTAAATGTTTGTCGTTCAAACCATTCAGTCTATGGTATTGTTACAGCTGCCTAAACTAAAGCAGTCATCTACAGTTGGTCCCGTTTTACCTGATGCTAGATAGAAGACTGGGCTGTAAGCTACAGGCCAAAGTTTGTGCATTCAGGGCAGTCTCAGAGACTCACAGAAAGGATCAGGTGTTTTGAACTATCGACACATTCTTCAACAAAGCCTCTTGGGTACAGACGTCCAGGCTGCAATAGCTTAGACAAATTTTACACCATACCAGTGCACTGAATCAGGATTTCTAGGACTCTTTAGTCTGATAGCAGATGGCTTCTTAGAAGTAGTTAACTGCTCCAAGATCCAGAACAATTGCAGAGAACTGAATTAACCAATGAGGAAATTTAATCATGGTTACTTCTTTGTATTACTGTTCATGCAGCTGTAACAGTCTCTTTTTATGGATATGTGTGGAGACCCTTTTAAATTCATAATCTATATCTAGCCTTCACTCTAGTGGACTTTGCCTTTGTAAACTGGAATTTTAAAGTGGGATCTGTTTCTGAGTCTCCAGAATTCAAACATGTTTACTGGATCTCCTTACATTTCATGGCAATACTCAAAAGGAATCTGTACTCCTGCTCACCAGGATATAATTGAAGAAACTGATTGTGTAACTAAAGTCATATTTGAGAATAATTCTCATTTAATCAGCTATGACTAGCTCACTATTAATAAACAAACTAAGTTTATATGTAAGGTCAATGCCTAAAAAACTTCCAGTAAAACTGAAATGGTACATGGCTTACAGAGTGCGTTTTATTTTTACAGAGACCTTCTTTGCAAGCCAAGAACCTTAGTAAATTTTGGAGAAGATGAGGAGAGAAAGTCACCCAAATTCTTAGGTACTACTGGGGATATCTGGTGAAGAGTTTATTGGATTTGCTTCCCTAGGCTTCAGATAGCAAATTTGGGAGACTAAATGTCTAATTTGAGTATCCTTATGAAAACTTTCAGACAGAAGTTAATCATGTTTCTGGATTTGCAAAGTTAATACAAGAAGGCTTACACAATTAACACTCTTGCTGTTTCTAGGTCAATAGGTCAAACCTGCCTTTTTGTCATCAAAAATAATCTTCACAGATTGTGATCATAGGGAAGAGACTTTCAGGAAACATTGTCAAAGACTTCGAAATGGATAAAAGAAATTACGGAGTAGCCTTTTATTGTATAAATTTTTTATTTTTTATTTTTAGAGAGAGGGGAAGGGAGGGAGAAGAGAGGGAGAGGGACAATGACCTGATCCACAATCCAGGCATGTTCCCTAACCAGGAATCAAACCATCAATGTTTTGGTTTGTGGGGAGACATCCAACCCACTCAGCCACAAGTCAGGGCCTGAGCAATCTTTTAGTGAAGTGCTAGGTATTGTCTAATAGGTGCTCTGGGTATTTTCTGAAGGGGTATGTACCTGTGATTGTCTTTCTATTGGCTAGGTTGTTATATAACTCTGTAATGTTAGGAGTTAAATTATACAAGACTGAGAGTAATTCAAATGAACCATGAACTACAACTGATTTCCGCTCTGTGGAAAAGAGGACCACTTTAGATTTTATCGCCCTATAGGTTATAAGCCAATCTTATATCTATTAGCAAATTCTTTTAAACATTTCTAACTGCCTATATGTCTGTTCTTCAAATTCTCCCTTTACCAGTTTTAACATCTTATTAGTCTCCTCATTCAGTGAGTTCAATGAAATGTTTAACGTGCTGAAATAACAATGAAAACATTGTTGTCTGGTAGATGGGTAGATTAAAAAGATGTGCATTTACATGATGGAATACTACTTGGCCATAAAATAGAAGGAAATCTTACCCTTTGCAACAGCATGGACGAAATTAGAGAGCATCAGTCTAAGTAAAATAAGCCAATCAGAGAAAGACAAATACCATATAATTTCACTCATATGTGGAATCTAATAAAGAAAATGAATTAACAATCAAAATAGAGACAGACTCATAGATAGCAGGCTGATAGCTGTGGGAGAATGGTTGGGGGGCTGGAGAGTGTGACCAAAAAGAAAACAAACTCATGGATACAGGCAACAGTATGGTGATTGCAGTGTGTGAGGGGGAGGGAGAGGGAAGTAGAGGAGGGTATAGGGGGAATATAGGTGATGGAAGAAGACGTAAGGGTGGTGAACACACAATACAGTACACAGATGAGGTGTTATGGAATTGTGCATCTGAAACCTGTATAATTTTGTTAACCAGGGTCACCCTAATAAATTCAATGAACAAAAACACGGTTGCCTGTAGAACTTAATCTTTAATCTCCAAATACCTTTTGTAGTACTTGATAATGGGTAATATTTTCATATTAATGGATGTCATTCTGGGGAGCATATAAACAGCTATTTCTTTTTTCTTTTTATCGGGGTTTTGGAATAATCTCTTCTCCCATTATGCAAATTGATGACTGGCAAATTCCTTAAACATACATTAAAATTGCCATAAACTGACCAAATCTTGTTTCAAGAACCATCCATTCAGCCCTGGCTGGTGTAACTCAGTGGATTGAGCGTGGGCTGTGAACCAAAGTCAGGGCACAAGCCTGGGTTGCAGGCCAGGTCCCCAGTGGGGGCCATGTGAGAGGCAACCATACATTGATATTTCTCTCTCTTTCTCCTTCCCTTCTCCTCTCTCTAAAAATAAATAAAATCTTTAAAAAAAAACCCATCAATTCACAGAAGTATGCAACTAATAATCATGTTGCATACTTCTGTGAATTGATGGTTCTTTTAAGATTTTATTTATTTTTTAGAGAGATGACTCTACCTCCCTTTCTGGCTGTAATAGCCCTAGATAGTCAGCTTATAAATAGTGGGAAATGTAATGTATCAACACTAAATCTTATTCTATCATGAGATCAAAGCAACAGAGAAAGCTAGGCTACAGAATGAGAGAGACTGAAACATGCCAGTGACTAGTAGAGTTGCAGGTTAGAAAAATGGTATTTCGTGTATTGCTAGAGACTATTTGGGTTTTAGTCCCTATCTCAAACTGACTCCATCTCCACCCTTCAGATTCATGAGGCACTTCAATATACAGATGGCCCCTTACAAAACCTGGGTTTGAACAGCACTGGCCCACTTACATGTGGCTTTTTTTCAATAAATACATACAGCACTGTAAATGTACTCTCTTCCTTATGATTGTTTTCTTCCTTATGATTTTAATAACATTTTCTTCTCTCTAACTTACTCTATAAAGAATATATACGATATGCAAAATATGTGTTAATGGACTGTTTATGTTCTCAGTAAGGTTTCAGGCCAACAACATGCTATTAGTAATGAAATTTGGGGGGAGTCAAAAGTTATTAGCAATTTTCTACTGCACAAGGGTAGAAGTGGATGGGTGGTTCATTGCCCCTAACTCTTGAGTTGTTCAAGGGGCAAATATTTGTTCACTTTTTAAAGTAGCTTAAGTTCATTTGTAACCAAAGTCTTCATTGGTAGTTATGTACAATTGTTGATTAATACTTATTACAAGTTACTTCAATGAAGTAACTTGTAATTCTTGTAACTTGTAACTTGTAATTCTCTTATTATTCTCATCATATGGCTTTGGAACACATTTTTATCTAGGAGTTTTATATTTAGAATTGGTAGGTACATTTTTCGACTTGTAATTTATCAATTCAAGTCAGCATTTGGAATGTATGTATTTTATTTAACTTCTAATTCCTATGTAATACCCAATTTAGGGTATTAGAAAGTTTCTAAATCCCTTTATCAATCTCTAGCTGTGCCATGAAAATAAATTTCATAATTGAACATAAAAACAGTCATGTAAGTATCTTTTATAAAATATTTGATTATTTTCATAATTTAGTGTGGTATAGAATATGGAGTTGGCCTTGTTACCCAGTCCCTGGCTCTGAGTTCCTAAATTCTTGGAATTTTTGGAATAGTTCACTAATCATAATGAGCCCCTTTCAAAAGATCATATGTTACATTTATGCAAATTAGGTGATTCTGAATGGGGCTCTTAGAAAGAGCTGGCCACCAGAAAGACAAAACAATTAAAGGGTAGTGTAATGGACTGAATTGTCTTCCCCCACCCTATACTCTCCCCAAATTCATATCTTGAAGCCCTAACTTTTCCCCATGTGACTGCATTTGGAGACAGGGCCCTCAGAAAGGCAATTAAGGTTGCATGTTATAAGGGTAAGGCCCTACTAGGACAGTCTCTTCCTCATAACAAGGGAAAACATCGCCATAGCTCTCTCTCCTCATGTGTAAGTACAGACAGTGAGGTCTATAACCCAGGGGAGGCCCTCACCAGAAACCAACCCAGATGACCCCTTGATCTTGGACTTGTAGCTTATAGAACTGTCAAGAAAATAAATTCCTGTTGTTTAAGCTACCCAATCTGTGGCATTTTGTTAAGACAGCCCTAGCTGACTAATAGAGGTGTGACTTAACCCAATCCTTGACCTCTGGGGCTAAAGATTCCCTATACGCACTCTTTTTTTAAAAAAAGATTTTATTTTTAGCAATATGAAGAGGGAAAAGAGAGAGGGAGAGAAAAACTGATTGGCTGCCTCTTGTATGCACCCCGACTGTTGGGAACTGTCCTCCCTGCCTGGTTTCAGAAGCTGTAACCCCTCCATGGCTAAGGCTGAGTGAGCGACCTCCAGACCATAAGCCACTAAGGAGACAAAGCTTATCTCCCTGGCAGGGGCACCATTTCAATCCTTTTACTTCTTCCATAACTGGCCCCCAATGCTTGGTCAGTTAGCCAATGACGGGTAAGATTCCCTGAGGGGGTAATGACCTAAGACAGGCATGATCACATGGAGGCCCCTGGGAAGGACTTGGGGGACTATGGAGAAACCGGGTGATGGACCCTCACCCCTCGGCTTTGACAAAGCCTGAGTCCTCATTCTGTCTGCAAGAAGTCTCCTAATTTCTTGGCTATCTTGCCTCCTCTGCCTGACTTAAGCCTGAAATAATGACAGAGAGTGGTGCAGCCCTGTGCTAGACAGGGTGGGCTCTCCCAGTGATCAGGCCTAAGAGAAAATATGGGAGAGGGAAAATGGTGACAGAGTAGGACAGAGAGGATTCCACTTCCTTCCATACATGGGAGAAAAACCTGGGCAATCTGCGGAGGAACGCGGAAAATAGCCAACAGAGCCCCAGCATATAATAAAATAGGAAACCAGAAATTGTAGGGGACACTGAAAGACCAGATGGTGAGGAGACGGCTGCAGGACAGTAAGGTGTGAGGGACCAGCTTGGAGCTGGCAGGCTCCGCCCACACCTGGCACCAGGGGCCCAGCGCTGGGTCTGCCTCGATCTCTGGGAGCTGAGGGCCCACAGTAGAATCCTTGGGAGAGAGCCGGGTCATCAGCTCCCTCCCTCCCCGGCTGGGTGTGGTTTGAGCAACACCTGGAGAGACCTGTTTGCTTGAAGTTGCAGACAGGGGAATGGGCATGAGGAGGCAAACACGGGGGCCGTGATCACCCATGGAGTCTGTGGTTGCTGGCTTGGGAGAATTGAGAGTCGCAGTGTACGACTTTGACCCCAGACTGCGCCAGTCTGGCTGGAGAATTGGGCTGAGCTGAGTGGCAGGACTGAGTGGGAGAAATTTCCTGAAAAGTAAACTGCTTGGGGGATCCTCCTGCAACAGCTGCTCAGCCTACTATCCACCCAGCCTGGCAGCGATCCTGAGGTTGAGCAGAAGGCCTAGTGTTCCCCCATAGCACTGGGAAAGGTTTGCGCCCAAGCCTGTGGTACCAGGGAAGCCTGGATGGCGTGCACGCCCGCACCCCAGCCCATGGCAGTGACTCCCCGGGAAGGAGTCCTCTAAAGAGGTCTTGGATTCCCTGGGGAGAGGAGCCAGACTGGATCTTAGGAGAGTGCTCGCAAGACTGGCTGAGTACACCGAGAAGGGAGAAAGGCCACACCAATTGCCCCTCAGCCTGCTGCAGCCAGTGAGACCAGAAAAACCGGTTTGGCCAGTTTGAAACCAACAAGAGGTGTTTTTTTTTCTTTTTTTAAGTAATCTTTTATTTTTTTAACTTTATCATTGTTTTATTTTTCAATACCTTTTTCCTTTCTTTCCTTCTTCTTGTTTTATTCCTTCTTCCTTTCTTTCCACACTTCTTGCTTTTTTTTTCATCCCTTCTCCTGCCTTTTTTTTTTTTTACCCACAAGTGAGACCAAAATCTTGGAACTGCATATGACCAGAGTTGGACTCAAAGAGGGGCATCCCAACAGTAGAGAGAGAGAGACAAATTTCACTTTGCTATAGCAGGGAAATTATAAGTTGCTGCACATTTGTATTATTATTTTTCATTATTCTTACATTTTTTATTTTAATAGTATCTTTGTATTCCTCCTCTTTCTGTATAGTCTTCTTTGCCCTGGATGGTTATACTGTATCATTTGATGGGTTTCCCCTGTCCTCTCATTCATAGTGTATAGCTATTTTACTGTCCCTCACTTCACCTGTGCTCCATTAGCACACTATTGAAGGTCCGATACTCCCTATTCTTGGTATCTCATAGGTTCTGTCATATGATTATTGCTGTAGTATTATTGTAAATAATAGCTGTCCCACACTATTGTGAATATTACACATAAATATTACACAACACCCCTCCCAGATCTTAGCCCACTTCATTGTTTCCTGAACTATATGGCTGTAGTGGTTAACTCTATTCACTCACACACTACACCTACTTACTATCCTTTATTCTCACCTTACTTCAGAGTCTGACCTCCCACAACCTCACTGCTTTCTAGATCCAACTCACAAACCTTCCCTCCCCAACAAGTCTTATCTTCTTTCCATCCTTTCTTAAAGGTGGCTAGTTGGGTTGAAGATTACGGTTAACACTATACATAGCCTAAGATCTCCTATCTCTTCTCTACTGGCCGCTACTGTAAATATCATAGAATACTCTCCTGCTGTCATAAACCATATTGCCTTCCCTTCTAACTGATTACAAAAAAAAAGTAGTGGGAAGCAGTGAACACTAGGATGCCCACTGGAAAAGGAAACCCAACAACAAAAGAACCATGAACAGATAACATCAGAAGAAGGTGAAGGAGGGAGTGGAAACCAGGCAAACCTCAATCCAAGACCTATCTGGATATACAACTGAAAACTGGAGAAACTACCCAGTGGAAGCAACTGAACAAGAGCAAAAGAGAATCCTCAAAACCTCGTGCACATGGAAGAATTAGCTTCAGCAAAACCTGACCTCATAAGCACAACAAATTTAAAAAGGTGGTGGACAGAGGGACCATCAGTTAACCAGCTGGTGGGAAGGACCCACAAAAGAAAGACACCAAAACAACCAAAACCCAAACCCCAACCCAGACCAAATTCAAAAAACAGCCCAAGACCAGTGAGCTGGGGAGATCAAGGAGACTACACCACTGAATCTCACAGGTATTATACCACAGAAGTTCACACCATAAACCCAGGAAGCCAGAACAAATCAATTCAGAAGCTGAAGTGAACAAAAAGTCTCACAAGCAATGGGAAGATAAATAAACAACCCCCAAATGAAAGGAAAGGAGGAAGCCTCAAAAAGAATGCTAGATGAAATAGAGGCAAGTCAGCTATCAGATACTGAATTCAAAGCACTGGTTATCAAGAAGTTCAAAGAGCTCATAATGAGCTACCAGAAACTACAGGGGAATTACAGTGAACTCACTGCAAACTATATCAACAAGAAAAACAAAATGGAAACTATCAGCAAGGGCCAAGAGGACATGAAGAATACAATTTCTGAACTGAAGAACACAATGGAAGGAATCAAAAGCAGGATGGATGAAGCAGATGATCAGATCAGCAAGTTGGAGGAAAAAGTAGAAAAAAAAAACACCCAGAAAGAACAAGAAAAGGAAAAGAGGCTCAGAAAGAATGAACAGGGATTAAGAGAAATGCAAGACAATATGAAACGCAATAATATCTGAATAATAGGGATATCATAAGGAGTAAAAGAGCAAGGGGTTGAAAACCTATTTGAAAAAGCAATGATGGAAAACTTCCCTAATCTGATGAGAAAAAAGTCACAAAGATCCAGGAAACACAGAGAGTCCCAATCAAGAGGAACCCAAAGAGACCCACTTCAAGACACATCATCATCAAAAGGGCAAAATTCCAAGATAAAGGGAGAATCCTAAAGGCAGCAAGGGATAAAAAGGAAGTAACAAACAAAGGAGCCCCAATAAGGTTAACTACTGACTTCTCAATGGAGATGCTCCAAGCAAAAAGAGAATGGCAAGAAATATTCCAAGTAATGAGAACCAGAGGCCTGCAACCAAGGCTACTTTACCCAGCAAGGCACTCAATCAAGATAGAAGGCCAAATAAAGAGCTTCAAAGACAAACAGGTTTAAAAGAATACGCTTCCACCAAACCAGCTCTGCAAGAAATGCTAAAAGGACTGCTTTAAGGAAAGGAAGGAAAAGAGAGAGACAAAGAGGAACACAGGTACAAAAACGGCAATAAATAAGTACGTATCAATAATAACCTTAAAAGTAAATGGGTTAAATGCTCCGATCAAAAGACACAGAATAGCTGAATGGATAAGAAAGCATGACCGACACATAGCCTGCCTACAAGAGACCCACCTCAGGACAAAAGACCTACACAGACTAAGACTGAAGGGCTGGAAACAAATTTTCCAAGCAAATGGACAAGGAAAAAAAGCTGGAGTAGCAATACTCATTTCAGACAAAATAGAATTCAAAAAAAGGGCTATAAAAAGAGACCCAGCAAGTCACTTCATAATACTCAAGGGAAGAATCCACCAAGAAGACATAAACATTGTAAATATATATGCACTCAACATAGGAGCACTCAAATATATAAAGAAAATCTTAGAGGACTTCAAGAAAGATATTGACAGCAACACAATTATAGTAGCAACACAATTTCGACACTCCACTGTCAAAAATGGGCAGATCTTCCAAACAAAATATCAACAAAGATATTGTGGCACTGAACAACACCAGAGATGAAATGGACTTAACTGATATATATAGAGCCCTTCATCCCAAAGAAGCTATATAGACATTCTTTTCAAATGCACACAGAACATTTTCAAAGAGAGACCACCTAATAGGACACACAAAAAAAGCCTCAACATATTTAAGAAAACTGAAATCATCCCAAGCATTTTCTCTGACCACAAGGGACTGAAACTGGAAACCAACCCTAAGTAAAAAGATCCAAAACACTCAAACTCATGGAGATTGAATAGCATGCTATTAAATAATGAATGGTTGAAAAATGAAATTAGGGAAGAAATCAAAAAGCTTCTGGAAACAAATGAAAATGAACTCATGACAACCCAAAACTTATGGGACACAGTGAAGGCAGTCCTGAGAGGGAAGTTTATAGCAATACAAACCTACCTAAAACAGACAGAAACATTTCAAACAAACAACCTAACCCTATGCCTACAAGAACTTGAGGAACAACAACAAAAACAGCCCAGAGCAAATAGAAGGAAAGAAATAACCAAGATCAGAGCAGAATTAAATGACATAGAGACTAAAAGCACAATTCTCAGGATCAATGAATCCAGGAGCTGTTTTTTTTTTTTGAAAAGATAAAATCAACAAGCCTTTAAGGAGACTCATCAAGAAAAGAAGAGAGAGGACCCAAATAAACAATCAAAAATGAAAGAGGAGAGATTACAACTGACACCACAGAAATACAAAGGGGTGTAAGAAATTACTATGAAGAACTGTATGCCAAGAAATTTGAAAACTTAGGTGAAACGGACAAATTTCTAGAAAAATATGATCTTTCAAAACTCAATGAAGAAGAAGCAGAATGCCTGAACAGACCAATAACAGCAGATGAAATTGAATCAGTAATCAAAAAACTCCTGAAACACAAAAGCCCTGGACCAGATGGTTTCACAGAAGAATTCTACAAAACATTTAACCCCTATTCTTCACAGACTATTCCAAAAAATCCAAAATGATGGAAGACTCCCAAACTCTTTTTATGAAGCCAGCATCATCCTAATTCCAAAACCAGATAAAGACACAACAAAGAAAGGAAACTTCAGGCCAATATCGCTGATGAACATAGATGCTAAAATCCTCAACAAAACATTACATTAAAAAGATCATACACCATGACCATTAAAAATATCATATACCATGATCAAGTGGGATTCATCCCAGGGATGCAAGGATGGTTCAGTATTTGCAAATTGGTAAATGTAATACATCACATAAACAAAAGCAAAGACAAAAATCACATGATCATATCAATAGATGTGGAAAAAGCTTTTGATAAGGTACAGCACCCATTTATGATAAAAACACTCAGCAAAGTGGGAACAGAGGGAGCATTCCACAATATAATAAAGGCCATATATGAAAGACCAACATCATACTCAATAGGCAAAAACTAAGAGGTTTTGCACTAAGATCAGGAACAAGACAAGGTTGTCTACTTTCACCACTTCTATTCAATATAGTATTAGAAGTACTAGCCACAGCGATCAGACATAAAAAGGAAAAAAAAGGCATCCAAATCAGAAAGGAGGAAACAAAACTGTCATTGTTTGCAGATGACATGATAGTGTACATGGAAAATCCTATAGCCTCTACCAAAAAACTGCTCGAACTAATAAATGAATTTGGCAAAACAGCTGGATACAAAGTTAATATCCAGAAATCAAAGGCACTTTTGTATACCAACAATGAAACAGCAGAAGCAGAAATCAAGAAACAAATCCCATTCGATATAGCAAAAACAAAAATAAAATATCTGGAAATAAACCTAACCAAGGAGGTAAAAGACCTGCATGCAGAAAACTACACAACACTGAAGAAAGAAATCAAGGAAGACACAAACAAATGGAAACATATACCATGTTCATGGATTGGAAGAATTAACATCATCAAAATGTCCACACTGCCCAAAGGAATTTACAGATTCAATGCAATCCCCATTAAAGTGCCAATGACATATTTCACAGACATAGAACAAACATTTCAAAAATTTATATGGAACCATAAATGAGCCCGAATAGCAGCTGCAATTTTGAGAAAGAAGAACAAAGTAGGAGGGACCACAATACCTGATAGCAAACTGTATTACAAGGCCACTGTAATCAAAACAGCCTGGTACTGGCATAAAAACAGGCACATAGACCAATGGAACAGAACAAAGATCCTAGAAATAAACCCAAGTCTCTATGGGCAATATAACATTCAACAATGGGGGCAGCAACATAAAATAGAGTAAAAATAGCCTCTTCAACAAATGGTGTTGGGAGAACTGGACAGCTACGTGCAACAAAATGAAACTCGAGCACCAACTTACACCATAACCAAAAAGAAATTCAAGGTGGATAAAAGACATAAATATAAGCTGTGATACCAATGAAGTCCTAGAGGAGAACATTGGCAGGAAAATCTCAGATATTCCACATAGCAATATTTTTACTGATATGTCCCCTACAGGAAAGGACATAAAGGAAAAATATAAACAAATGGGATCTCATCAAACTTAAAAGCTTCTGCATGGCTAAGAAAAACAGTATCAAGATAAAAAGAGAACTAACTGTATGGGAAAACATATTTGCCAATGATACCTGAGACAAGGGTTAAATCTCCAAAATATACAAAGAGCTCACATTACTCCACTCTAATAAGACAAGCAACCCAATTAAAAAGTGGGCAAAGGACTTGAACAGACACTTCTCCAAGGAGAACATATAGAGGATCCAGAGACATGAAACAATGCTCAGTAGTGCTAGGTATCAGAGAGAAGCAAATTAAAACCACAGTGAGATACCACTTTATACCAGTGAGAATGGCCATCATAAACAAAGCAACATACAACAAGTGCTGGAGAGGTTGTGGGGGAAAGGGGACCCTAGTTCACTGTTGGTGGGATTGCAGACTGGTACAACCACTATGGAAAATAGTATGGAATTTTCTAAGAAAACTAAAAATTGGATCTGCCTGTTGACCCAGCAATTCCACTATTAGGATTATATCCTGAGAACTCTGAAACACCAATCCAAAAGAACCTATGCACACCAATGTTCATAGCAGCACAATTTACAATACCCAAGAATTAGAAGCAACCTAGGTGCCCAGCAGTAAATGAATGGATCCAAAAACTATGGTACATATACACAATGGAAGTCTATGCAGCAGAAAGAAAGAAGGAGCTCCTACTCCTTGCAACAGCATGGACAGAACTGGAAAGCATTACGCTGAGTGAAATAAGGCAGGGGTGAAAGACAAATACCATATGATCTCACCTCTAACAGGAACCTAAACAACAAAACAAACAAGCAAGTTAAATATAACCAAAGACACTGAAATAGAGAACACACTGACAGTGACCAGAGAGGAGAGGGGAAGGAATTTCAGGGGAAAAGGGGAAGGATCTACAGGAACTAGTATAAAGGACACATGGTCAACAACTAAGGGGGGTAGAAATGGGAGGGAGGTGGGGGGTACTGGGGGGGGTGGGCTGGGATGGGAGTAAAAGACAGAAAACTATACTTGAACAACAACTAAATAAGTTTTTTTTTAAAAAAGACAGAGAATACATTAAATCCTGTGAAACCTGCCTTGGTAAGAATACTCTCAATTAATTGATAAGGGTCCAAGCAGGAAATTAATTTGTTTCCCAAAGTTTTGTAGTCCTTTAGCTAACAGCCCCTGACTCAGAATAGGCCCTCATAGTTCTTTACATGCTATCTGTTTGATCCTTACTGCCTGACAACGATGAATGAACTTCACCTGTATTCCTGTGCAAATTGAAACCCAATAATAAAACCCTGTCAAGGCAAGTGTCAGCACGCTCTCCCCTTGAGAAAGTGGCCAGGGTGCTCTGAGGCACTCCCCCCTTGAGGGAGTAGCTGTGTCATCCCTTTTCCTCCACAGGACCCTGTAGTCCGTGTGAATTTTCTCATATCTCATCCATAACACCGGGGACACTGCGGGGCAGTGTCCATAAAACTGCTGGACACTACATCACCCAACCAGGGACAGAACTTGCAACCTAGGCATGTGACCTGACCTGGAATGAAACCAGCATCTTTTCCCTTTGCAGGATAATGCCCAACCAACTGAGCCACACCAGTCAGGGCCACAGATGTTGATTCTTACATTATTTTGCATTTGTATTTTCTGAGGTATCTCATAATATAATCTCATGAAAAATGGGCGGGTAACTTTATGTAGTTCAAAATCAAAACATGACTTGTTTTCCCATCGTGGTATATAAATTAGGTATCCACTATTACACGAAGTAATAATACTTCCTGGAAAGAACACAGACACTAATAAATACTGAACACTTTTACTTAAGTTTCTTTTCAGAATGTATGCAGATGAAGTGAGATTGTGTACAGTAGACCAAAGGTTACCCACAGACCAATAAAGTCATAAAGTAATTTAAAGCAAATTTTATTGATTGATTATAAAAAAGGTAAGTGAAATGTGGGCTCAGAATTAAATAGATTTTTGAGTAACTTCTGGTTATTGTATAATGAGAGAATATAAACATTGAATTTTCTACTATTACTGTACAAACTGAAAACAAATACTTTCCAAACTGCAGCAAAATGAACTACTCTACTACAATATCATTAAGTCTAGAAAGTCACTCGCAAGTTATCTGATGGCATCCACATCCTACAATGTTTTCTCAATGTAAATTTTAAAACACCCTGAATACTTTTATCAGCCCACGTTTCTGTCATTGGGAAAATATTGACTTCTGCTACTTTAAGTTTAAAAGGTCAAAATAACAAAAACAAATGTATTTTTCAAGGTTAATATAATTCAAGTACAGTGGTACTAAGAACAACACATAATTTTAATGAAACCAAATCTATTTGAGGAAAGGCAAGTCATAAAGTTAAACAAAGGTAAAATTACTATTAGAATCAGTTGCACATGTTTACTCAAGAGCACTTATTTTAAGATTTTCACTGGGAAAAATCTTGAAGCCCTTTTTTGTTTCTGTAGCTTAAATAGTGAATTATATTCTATTAATCATGTTTCTATAGTCATTTTTCCCCAAGCAATTTTTTTTGAAGGAGAATTTTTTTACTTAGAGAGGAAGGAGGAGAGAGACAGAGACATTGATCAGTTGCTTCTGAACATGCCTCAATCAGGGATCGAACCCAGGACCTTTTGGTGTACCGAACAAAGCTCCAGTCAACAGCCACACCACCCAGGGCTCTATAGTGATCCTGTTAATTTTTATACTTGCCAATGTGTTGACGAGCTATAATAAGCCTTTGAATTTGTGCTGTACCTTCATAAATCTGCAAGGAAAAAATATACAGGTAGGTTAAATATCTTCACTACACAAATACTTCAATTTACTCAATATTTTGGAAAGTACTACATGTAAGCTCTACTGTAATACCCAACTCAATCAAACCATATATAGTACAGTGATTCAAAATCTGACTTTGTAAAGATTTTAAATTATTATAAAAAGTGATTTACCAGAACTTTGGAGGAGTCTTTTTTTTTTAATATTCCTGGGGCTCTACTTCTTTTTTTTTTAAATTTATTTAACTCTTGTTCAAGTACAGTTTTCTTTCCTGTATTCCCAACCCTCGAGGAGTCTTAAAAAATCAAATATTACTGTTTCAAAAAAGTCCAGGTAATCTGAAATTTGACATCGCTAAAACTATTTCTCCAATTTTTCTGAAATATTTTTAGCTAGTTGTTACCTTCAGTCATTTTCCATTCCTACTCTTACATCTGATTTTTTCTCTAGCTGCCCAAGGAACAGAGTTGCTAAAGAAAATGTTGCTGGAAAAATTTGGTTTTGTTCACTTCCTAGTAGCCAAACTTCATTTCCAAATTTGAACTTTTTAAAAAAAGATTTTATTTATTTATTTATCTTTAGAGGGGAAGGAGAGAAGGAAAGAAACATCAATGTATGGTTGCCTTTCGTGCGTCCCCTGCTGGGAGTTGGCCTGCAGGGAACCAGCCTGCAGGGAACTGGCCTGCAACCCAGGCATGTGCCCTGACTGGGAATCGAACACCGATCCTCTGGTTTGCAGGCCTGTGCTCAATCCACTGAGCTACACCAGCCAGGGCCCAATTTGAACTTTTAATCCTAGCAACTTGTTAGTTCATCTCTCAGATGGCAGAGAAAAGTTAAATGGTTGATAATAATTATAGGCTGCAGAAGAGGGACAGTATCACCAGATAAATCTGCACCTTTGGATACAGCACAGATTCTGGCCCTCACTTTTTTCATGTCTAAATTGAGAAGCTGTACTATGTCTAAATTTCCTTCTCACTCTAGCATTCTAAGATTCTACTACTAGAATTCAAATGACTGGATTTCTCAAATAGTTTCAGAGGTAGAGGGAAGGGATGAGATAATGAAGAACATGGGTTAGACTTACTTAAGTTACATGCAAAGAATGTGTGCATTTATACCTAATTTACTACATTACTCTCATCTCTTAAATTTTTCTAACCTCACCAATTTAATTTAAAAAACAGAATTATCTATACCTATCTCCACATGTTGGTTTTTTTTACTCTTAATTACGCTTTCAATCAATTCAATTGTTGTCAGGCAAGATTCAAAATAAAGTAATTTAATTTTGACTGCTATGCATACTGCCCTGGATAGGAAGCTAAGCTTACTAGAGCATCATCCCAATATTCCACATAAAAGAATCAACCAGTGAATGCATAAATAAGTGCAACAACATATCAATGTTTCTTTCTCTCCCTCCCCACCCCCTTCCTCTTCCTCTAAAATCAAGAAAACTGTATCTTGTGGTACTGGGAATCATCAGGTCGTGTTACATACATACATGCACACATATATACATACATACATAAACAACTGCTATGCATACTTTTCGGAGAGCAAAGGGTGAGTTACAATTAGGATGTCCAGACTCAATAAAGGCTGATCTAGACCCATGTATATATCTAGACCATTTACTTTGCTAACCTATTTTTCTCTTAAGGCATATACTTAAAGATAACATTATTTCTGTTAATTAGTTCTAAAAACTTCAACTAAAAACCATCTGTGGTGTCATTTATTATTATTACTAGTGGCATAAAATCCCTAAACCAAGGTGTCAAACTCATTTTCACCAGGGGCTACATCAGCCTCGCAGTTGCCTTCAAAGGGCCAAATGTACTTTCAACTCATTAACAGTTAAGGAGTAGGTACAGTTATACAGTCCTAAAATTATTTTGGCCCTTTGAAGGCAACTTCGAGGCTTATGTGGCCCCTGGTGAAAATGAGTTTGACATCCCTGCTCTAAATGATCACAATCTATTGTCATCTATAGACACACGGTTTCCTAAAAAACAAGAATTATTTTTAATGTTACCTGATAGATCTTGGCATCCCTCATTAGTTTTTCCACAGGATATTCTGAATTAAATCCAGCGCCTCCAAAAATCTGCACAGCATCAGTAGCTACCTGATTTGCAATATCTCCAGCAAATGCCTTTGCAATCGACGCATAATAGGTATTTGAGCGACCGGCATCAACCTCCCAAGCAGCTCTTTGGTAACTTAATCTAGCCAGTTCAACTTTCATTGCCATTTCAGCCAGCAAAAATGATACTGCTTGGTGCTAGAATTAAAAAGAAAAAAGTTTAAGAATATCATTGACTAACTTAAAAGGTTTTCTCCTAAATTTTTAAACTAATCTTAGACTTAAAAAGTTATACTCTGCTTCCTCCAACGCTAACATACTACAGAATCACAGTACACTTACCAAGAATAGGACGTTAACATTGGTACTATATTATCAACTTCACTATAAACTTCATTCAAATTTGGCCAAGTTTGCTAGTCATGTGATTTTTTTCTTTTCAAGGATCTCAGATATAACTCTAATTTAGTTTAGTTGTTTTTCCTTCTTAGTCTTTCCCAGTCTGTTATAATTCCTCAGTCTTGCCTGGTCTTTCATGACCTTGACATTTTAAAAAAATACTGATTGGTTATTTTTATAGACTGTACTAATTTGGGTTTGTCTGATGTTCTCTTAGGATTGGAATGAAGTTATACACTTTTAGCATGAATACTACAAACTGTATATATCCTTTGAGTCTCTTCTAGGATTTTTAAAGAAAATTGCTATATATAATGAATAATAATGAATATCAGATGTTGACAGGGGAAAGTGAGTGCCATGACAAGGACAAATAAAAGATGCCTCTTATCTTCTAGAGATCCATGATCAAATAGGAGACATAAGATGGATACTTTCACTAAGAGATAGTAAGAGATACAATTTACAGAATTGTATGAGTTATATGGCCAAGATATATGATAGGATGGATATATGTTCACCACATATTGATAATTGAAAAATTCAAATACATAATACAGTTACAGATTTAGAAAAATATATCTATGGAGAAAGAATATAGAGAAAAATGTCCACTGTAATTATCTCTGAACAATGGGACTATAAATAACTTTTATTAGTTAAGTTTACTTATACTGTATAATATAAATTATAATGAATACAGAATGGGACATATGCTTTAAAATAAGACACATTAAAAGGAGTCCTATTGGAATGAAGAGCTGTAAATGACGACAGATCTGCACTGACTAGTATTTGCAGTTGTTATCTATTGAAGAGTAAGCTGAATTAATAGTCAGTAATATGTATTTTACCAACCTGTATTTATGCAGTTCCAGCAATATGAATGAGCTAATGTAAACTGTATTTTTGGCCACAAAAAAATGCTTGATTAAAAAAAAAACAGCTGAGGAAAAGAAACAAATCACCAGGTACCTCCAAGAAGGAATTTAAATCCTAACTGAAAAGAAACAGCATAAAGAAAAAAAAATCAGACTGAGATTTGGGTTCCGTGGGAAAGTAGCCGGAGTTTTAATGAACACACAAGAAGAGTTGGATGCAAGCATGAAGATAAGGGGCTAAAATTGGGATTCCATGAATGCAAAGAAAAAGCACCTAGGAAAAGAGCTTCTTTCCAAAGGGAGAACTAAAAGTCTCGGCTCATAAGGGCAGGGAGGCCACAAAGCTTATCTCTTGCTGAGGCCTCTGCCTGAAAGGCTCAAAAACAGAAATGAAGCTTTTAAACTGTGGAATCACTGTGTACAGTCTCTGTGGATCAAGGTTCCTAAGTGGAGAAAATTAATGCAAAAAAATAAATAAATAAAAGAAAACCAGCTCTTGAAATGGTGAAATCTCTGGGGTATCAATAAAAGTACAAAAAAGTATAAAAGTCAATCTCTGGGATGCTACCACAATGCACTGAAAAGAGAGAATACCTGCTGCAGATAAACTTACAAGCAGAGATTAAGGGAGAGAACACATGGGCAACAGACAGCACTGTGGTGACTGTGGAGGGGGTGGGCTGATGTGGAAGGGGGCATGGGAAGGGGGCAGAAAATAACTGGCCATCACAGAGAGTAGAAGATGCAACAGATCCAAAGACTAATACCGGAAGAATTTGGAAATACCAAAAGAAAATCTGAAGCCAACTATAAAGCAAATATTTTTATGTAATTAAGGAGACAAGAGAAAGAGAAGCTGTGTTAAAAAACCAGAACACCATAAAAAAGAAGGGGTGAAACCGAAAAAGGACTGAATATACCTTCTGTAAATAAAAAAGTCATTAAATAATTCAACAAATAGGATTAAGAAGCAGATTAGGCACAGGATCAGAGAAATGGAAAACTGTCTGGAAAAATTATCTAGAATACAGCATAAAGAGATAAATAATGAAACTGAGATTTAATGGACATAGAGCTGTACCAATCCAAATCTGATCTGTGAACCAGTGCACAAACTGTTACTGGTTCATGGTATAGAAAGCGAGAGCAAACATTTAGAAACAAGCCTAGTACTGGGAAAAGTAGACAATAAAATGTGTAGCACAGTGTCAGGTATACAACAGGTACTCAGGAAATATTGGCTGTTCTTTTTTCTTTTCTTAACACAATTCCCTCAGCTGACAAAAGTCAGTGGCAGTGTAAAGAAAATCTACTCTTGACAGTCATCCCGATAGACTACATTATCTTCTTGCTACCAGAGCAGAAATAGTTTATACTTAAAAAATAATTTTCAAATATTTAGATGAAAATGAATGTATCTGCATTTGAACAAAGTGAGTACAATATTAAAATTACCTCAACAAGGAGCTTTCCAAAAGTCTTCCTCTCCAGGGCATACTTGGTGGCTTCATCCAAAGCTCTTTGTGCTAATCCCACAGCACCAGCTGCTACCTAGCATTATAACATTTTACAAAGCAAAAGTTCAAGCTCACTTTAAAACACGCAGCATAATGGCTATTTGCCTAAGATTCTAAATTAAGGATTATACAGAGAGGTAATCTATAGTTTAAGGCAACAAGAGACTAGGGTGGGGTGGGGAGGGAAAGCAGCATTTAAATTTATATATTTATGAACTTAAGATTAATGGAAGACACTTGTGAGGT
Organism: Sturnira hondurensis; assembly: GCF_014824575.4. NCBI lineage: Eukaryota > Metazoa > Chordata > Mammalia > Chiroptera > Phyllostomidae > Sturnira > Sturnira hondurensis. The sequence goes on from NW_028073279.1 coordinate 317,362, forward strand.
ATAGGATCATTGCTAGAGATAAATCATTCTTCAGTTTAACAAAGGAAAGCTCTCCAGGGAAAATACCCCTAATGAATGGGAAAAAATGAGTATGAGCGGGGACTCCTAAAAATTGAACTTATTTATAAAATATTGTATATTTATTCTTACATTTGAACTTCAGTCACCTTCAAAGTACTCTCCATTTGATGCAATACACCTATGAAGCCATTTTTTCCCACTGCTAAGTTTTGAATTTGCTGATTTTTGATGCCTTTTAATGTCTTTGCCCTTTTTGTTTCACCTCTTCCACATGGGCATGTTTCCTTTTGAGGATTTTTTTTCATCAGGGGAAACAAAAAAAATGTTACTCCAGGCAAGGCTGGGTGAATGGGGAGAGTGCAGCATGGGGGTGACATCGTTTTGGGTCAAAAACTGCTAAACACTCAGTATGGTGTGACTGTAATCATAAATAACCCTCCATGAAATGCACAAATGCTTTGAAAGAATCTTCAAAAAATTTCACTGAAGCCAAATGCAGCCTCTCACAACAATGTCAGCTGGTACCCTGCTACACATACATTCCTAGAACACTCACCTAGCCAGGAACGCCCGTACAAGGGGCCTGCCCTGTAGAAGACAATTCTGGGGTTTTTTGGTTCTCCCTTACGCTATCAGCAGAAATAATTAAACTTAGTACAAACGGACTCTGTAAATCTAGCACCAATTACAGTAATTTTGTATTTGCTAAAATAATTTCTGTAACAGGCAGCAAAAGAACTGAATAATTCTAAAATATAAAATAATTATAAAGTAGATATTAAAAAAGAAATACATGCCCAGCTTACAATGTTAAAAATAAAACTACTCAATGTAATACATAAGAGATCATACAAAGATTAGCAAGTCATATTACTTACTGGAGGTCTGGTTTTATCAAAAGTTCCCATTGCAATTTTGAAACCAGCCCCCTCACCAATTAAAACATTTTCTTTAGGCACTTTCACATCTTCAAAGGAAATTCCTCTTGTATCTGAGCATCGCTGGCCCATATTTAATTCCTAGTAGAAAAAACAATATACATTAAAGGAACATTTTATGAGTTAGCATGAATTTTTGCTGTAACCACTTTTTTATGACTTTCTGCAATTGTCTAAAACAAGGGTCAACAACCTATGGCCTGTAATGCCTACTTTGTAAAGTAAACTTTATTGGAATATAATCACACCTATTCATTTACATACTATTTATGGCTACTTTCTTACTACAACGGTGAAAAATCTAAAGTTATTTATGATCTCTATCATTACAAAAAAGTGTCCACCTCTAATTTAAAACAATGTTTCATCGAAGGGTTTACATGTATATATTATATGTATCTACAAAGACAAATCTCATTATATGTTTGAAGGCTCTTTTCTTTCCCTTTTTACTGTGAATGTCAGGAAAAGCATTTAGCAAACTGACTTAGAACACTTAATTTTAGCTTCACTAACAGAGCTAGCAAAGTCATATACTAGTTAAAAGTTGAATCTATGTTTTTTCTCAACTGTTTCTAAAAAGTAGATTGAGGCAGAACTTACCACACAGAAAAACTCACCCATCTGCACATACATTTCTAACAGTTCTGTTTACGTGTGATCGCTGTCACAGTCAAGACACAGAGTATTTCAGCCTTCCCAGAAGTTCACTCGTACCCCCTTTCAGTCATTTCGTTCACTGTGTTCCCAGCTCCCAGCAACCACTAATCTGATTTCTGTCCATATAGTTTTTCCTTTCCCAGAATGTCACACCAGTAGAATAATAAGGTCAGCCTGTGTGTCTGACTTTCCACTTTTCATAGTGCTTTTGAGATTCATTCATGTTGCTGCGGGTCAGTAAACCTTTTCTATTACTGCTGAGTAATATTCCACCATATTGGATGTACCACACATCCATTATCCACTCATTAGTTGATGAACACTCCCCACCCCCAGTTTTCATCAATCATAAGTTAAGCTGCTATAAGCATTCATGTATGGGTCTTTGTTTTCATTTCTCTTGGATGAATACCTAGGAATGCTGGGTATGTGGTAAGTGCACATTTAACTTTATAAGAAACTGCCGAAGTAGCTACATTCCCTCAACTTTTTGTCTTGAAAATACTCAGACCAACTCTTCTCAACAGAAGAGTTGTAGTAGTATATACCTTTTATCTAGACTCACCAATTTTCAACATTTTGCCACAGTTACTTTATTTCTGTGTTGGGGGTGTGTGTATGCACAACTATTAGCATTATTTGAATTATTTGAGAATAAGTTGCAGACACCATGACCCTCCTTAAAGAAAAAAATCAACCTTGTTTTTAATAAGCAGCATGAGAAGTATGGGCTAGGGGAACACAGAGCTATAAACAAATTCTTTACTTTGCTTGCTTTAATATTCATAGTCTGCTTCCAGTCTTGAAGAAATGGTGACAGTAATATACATTTGATAGAAAAATAAATCAACATCTCTTTATTTTGTCTTTAAGAGTTGATGAACCCTAGTACTTTAGACCTTCACTCAGATATATCTGAGAAAATTGTTTAAGAAAACACTGTTTACCGTTCCTGCGTGGAGGAACCAGGTGGGAGGAGAGGCACCTCCATGGGCCAGGACTGGGCTGCAGCGTGTGGAGCGGCCAGGCCCAGTGATGGCGCGGATGGAGGACTCGCAGGTCAGCACTCATTCCACTGAGCCATAGCAGCCAGGGCAAGGCTTTAAAAAATTTAACTAAACAAGAAGAGCATCACAATCAATGGGAAGACAAAGAAACAATCCCCAAATGAAAGGAAAGGAGGAAGTCTCAGAAAGAATGTTAGATGAAATAGAAGCAACTCAACTATCAGATATTGAATGCAAAGCACTGGTTATCAGGAAATTCAAAGAGCTTACAATGAGCTACCAGAAACTACAGGGGAGCTACAATGAACTCTCGGCAAACTATACCAACATGATAAAGGAAATAGAAACCATCAGCAGAGGCCAAGAGGAAATGAAGAATACAATTTGTGAACTGAAGAACACAAATGAAGGTATGAAGAGCAGGATAGATGAGGTGGAAGACTGCATAAGTGAGCTCGGGGACAGGGTAGAAAGAATCTCCCAGATGGACCAAGTAATGGAAAAGAGAATCAGAAAGAATGAGGAGAGTTTAAGAGAAATGCAAGACAATATGAAAAGTAATAATATATGAATAATAGGAAAACCAGAAGGAGAAGAACAAGGGATAGAAAACCTACTTGAAAGAGTAATAACGAAAAATTTTCCTAAGTTGAGGAGAGATAAAGTCACACAAATCCAGGAATTGCAGAGAGTCCCAATCAGGTGGAACCCAAAGAGGCCTACTGCAAGACACATCATCATGAAAATGGCAAAAATCCAAGACAAAGAGAGAATCCTAAAGGCAGCATGGGAGAAAAAAGGAAGTAACATACAAGGGGGTCCCAAGAAGGTTGCCTACTGACTTCTCAATGGAAACATTCCAAGCAAGAAGAGTGGTAAGAAATATTCCAAGTAATGAGAAACAGAAGCCTACAACCAAGGCTACTTTATCCAGCAAGGCTCTCAATCAAGGTACAAGGCCAAATAAAGTGCTTCCAACACAAAAGAAGTCTAAAAGAATACGCCTCCACCAAACCAGCTCTACAAGAATTACTAAAGGAGCTGCTTTAAGGAAAGGAAGGAAAAGAGAGAGACAAAGAGGAACTGTGGTACAAAAATGGCAATGAATAAGTACCTATCAATAATAACCTTAAACGTAAATGGGTTAAATGCTCCGATCAAAAGACATAGAATAGCTGAATGGATAAGAAAGCATGACCCACACATATGCTGCTTACAAGAGACCCACCTCAGGTCAAAAGACCACCACAGACTAAAAGTGAAAGGATGGAAACAAATTTTCCAAGCAAATGGACAAAAAAAAAAAAAAAAAAAAAAAAAAAGCCAGGGTAGCAATTCTCATATCAGACAAAATAGAATTCAAAAAAAGGGCCATAAAGAGAGACCCAGAAGGTCACTTCATAATACTCAAGGGAAGAATCCACCAAGAAGACCCTAACATTGTAAATATATATGCACCCAACACAGGAGCACTCAAATATATAAAGAAAATCCTAGAGGACCTCAAGAAAGATATTGACAGCAAAACAATTATAGTAGGGGATTTTAACACCCCACTGTCAAAAATGGACAAATCTTTCAAACAAAATATCAACAAAGATATTGCAGCATTAAATGACACCCTAGATGAAATGGACCTAATTGATATATATAGAGGCCTCCATCCCAAAGAAGCTAAATACATATTCTTTTCAAATGCACATGGACATTTTCAAAGAAAGACCACATGATAGGACACAAAACCAGTCTCAACAACTTCAGGAAAATATAAATCATACCAAGCATCTTCTCTGATCACAAGGGACTGAGATTGGAAACCAACCCCACAGGAAAAAACCCAAAACACCCCAAAGCATGGAAACTGAATGGTATGCTATTAAACAATGAATGGGTCAAGACTGAAATTAGGGAAGAAATCAAAAAGTTTCTGGAAACAAATGAAAATGAACTCACCACTACCCAAAACTTATGGGACACAATGAAGGTAGTCCTGAACGGGAAGCTCATAGCCATACAGGCTTACCTAAAAAAGATAGAAACATTTCAAACAAACAACCTAACCCGACGCCTCCTAGAACTCGAGGAACAACAACAAAGACAGCCCAGAGCAAGTAGAAGGAAGGAAATAACCAAGATCAGAGCAGAACTAAATGACATAGAGACTAAAAGCACAGTTCTAAGGATCAAGGAATCTAGGAGATGGCTTTTTGAAAAGGTAAACAAAACAGACAAAACTTTAAGTAGGCTCATCAAGAAAAGAAGAGAGAGGACCCAAATAAACACAATCAGAAATGAAAGAGGAGAGATTACAACTGATACCACAGAAATAGAAGGAATTGTAAGAAATTACTATGCAGAACTGTATGCCAAGAAATTTGAAAAATAGGTGAAATGGACAAATGTTTAGAAAAATATAATCTTCCAAAACTTAATGAAGAAGAAGAAGAAAACCTGAACAGGCCAATAACAGCAGATGAAATTGAATAAGTAATAAAAAAAAAAAAACTCCCATCACACAAAAGCCCTGGACCAGATGGTTTCACAGGAGAATTCTACAAAGCTTTTAAGGAAGAGCTAACCCCTATTCTTCACAGACTATTCAAAAAAATCCAAAAGGAGGGAAAACTCCCCAACTCTTTTTACAAAGCCAGCATCATCCTAATTCCAAAGCCAGACAGAGACACAACAAAGAAAGAAAACTACAGGCCAATATCGCTGATGAACATAGACACTAAAATCCTCAATAAAATATTGGCAAATCGCAACCAACAATACATCAAAAAGATCATACACCATGACCAAGTGGGATTCATCCCAGGGATGCAAGGATGGTTCAATATTCGTAAATCAGTAAATGTAATACATCACATAAACAAAACCAAAGGCAAAAACCACATGATCATATCAATAGATGCAGAAAAAGCTTTTGATAAGGTACAACACCCATTTATGATAAAGGTACTCAGAAAAATGGGAATAGAGGGAACATTCCTCAATATAATAAAGGCCATATATGAGAGACCTACAGCCAACATCATACTCAATGCGCAAAAACTAAAAGCTTTTCCACTAAGATCAGGAACAAGACAAGGTTGCCCACTTTCACCACTTCTATTCAATATAGTGTTAGAAGTACTAGCCACAGCGATCAGACATAAAAAGGAAATAAAAGGCATCCAAATCGGAAAGGAGGAAACAAAACTGTCATTGCTTGCAGATGACATGATAGTGTACATGGAAAATCCTATAGCCTCTACCAAAAAACTGCTCGAACTAATAAATGAATTTGGCAAAACAGCGGGATACAAAGTTAATATCCAGAAATCAAAGGCACTTTTGTATACCAACAATGAAACAGCAGAAGCAGAAATCAAGAAACAAATCCCATTCGATATAGCAAAAACAAAAATAAAATATCTGGAAATAAACCTAACCAAGGAGGTAAAAGACCTGCATGCAGAAAACCACACAACACTGAAGAAAGAAATCAAGGAAGACACAAACAAATGGAAACATATACCATGTTCATGGATTGGAAGAATTAATCATCAAAATGTCCATACTACACAAAGCAATTTACAGATTCAATGCAATACCTATTAAAGTACCAATGGCATATTTCACAGACACAGAACAAACACTTCAAAAATTTATATGGAACCATAAATGAGCCCGAATAGCAGCTGCAATTTTGAGAAAGAAGAACAAAGTAGGAGGGATCACAATACCTGATACCAAACTCTATTACAAGGCCACTGTAATCAAAACAGCCTGGTACTGACATAAAAACAGGCATATAGACCAATGGAATAGAACAGAGAGCCCGGAAATAAACCCAACTCTCTACAGTCAATTAATATTTGACAAAGGGGGCAATAACATAAAATGGAGTAAAGACAGCCTTTTCAACAAATGGTGTTGGGAGAACTGGACAGCTACATGCAAGAAAATGAAACTTGAGCACCAACTTATACCATACAACAAAATTAATTCAAGGTGGATAAAAGACTTAAATATAAGCCGTGAAACCATTAAAGCCCTAGAGGAGAACATTGTCAGGAAAATCTCAGATATTTCATGCAGCAATATTTTTACTGATATGTCTCGTAGAGCAAGGGACATAAAAGAAAGAATAAACAACTGGGATCTCATCAAACTTAAAAGCTTCTGCATGGCTAAGAAAAACAGTATCAAGATAAAAAGAGAAGCAACAGCTTGGGAAAACATATTTGCCAATGACACCTCAGACAAAGGTTTAATTTCCAAAATATACAAAGAACTCACTCGACTCCACTCAAAGAAGACGAGCAACCCAATTAAAAAATGGGCAAAGAACTTGAACAGACACTTCTCCAATGAGGATATACAGAGGACCCAGAGACACATGAAATGATGCTCGATATTGCTAACTATCAGAGAGATGCAAATTAAAACCTCAGTGAGATACCACTTTACACCAGTCAGAATGGCTATCATAAACAAAGAAACAAACAAGTGCTGGAGAGGTTGTAGGGAAAGGGGGACCCTAGTTCACTGTTGGTGGGATTGCAGACTGGTACAACCTCTATGGAAAACAGTATGGAATTTTCTAAGAAAACTAAAAATGGACGTGCCTTTTGACCCAGCAATTCCACTAGTAGGAGTATATCCTAAGAACCCTGAAGCACCAACCCAAAACAACCTATGCACCCCAATGTTCACAGCAGCACAATTCATGATAGCCAAGAGTTGGAAGCAACCTAGATGCCCATCGGTAAATGACTGGATCAAAAAACTATGGTACATTTACACAATGGAATTCTATGCTGCAGAAAGGAAGAAGGAGCTACTACCCTTTGCAACATCATCGATGGAACTGGAAAGCATTATGCTGAGTGAAATAAGCCAGGCAGTGAGACAAATACCATATGATATCACCGTTAACAGGAATCTAAACAACAAAACAAAGAAGCAAGCAAAATATGACCAATGACACTCAAATACGGAACAGGCTGACAAGGTCCAGAGGGGAGAGGGGAGAGAATCACAGGGGAAAAGGGGATGGACTCACATGAACAAGTGTAAAGGACACATGGACAATAACTAAGGTGGGGGGCGGAAATGGGAGGGAGGTGGCGAGCACTTGGTGGGGGGGCAGGGCTGGTAATATAAGACAGAAAACTGTACTTGAACAAGAATTAAATAAAAATAAAAATTAAAAAAAAAGAAAACACTGTTTATCCTATTTTCCAGAATCACCTCAAAATACCAGAACACTTAAAACCAAAAAGCTTCCTGGACCCATTTCAAGCCATATAATTTCTAAAACACAAACCATTTTGAAACTCATCAAATTTCACAAATTTATAAAATGCTGGATGCTTCAAAAAAAGATATAAGGACGTTTAATTGCATACAATGTAATTATGTCTCTCTCATGAGAAAGGAAGCTTCCCAAATACAGGGGTTTATGTCTGCTCTGATCCATACAATTTCCCCAATACCTAAAATAGTACCTACCATATAGTATTAACTCAATAATAAATATTTATTGAATTAGAGATTTTTTAAAAGGAGAAAATTGAGCAAAAAGAAAATGAGACTAGATATAGCAAGATAAAATTGGAAGTGGGTTTACTACTTTAAAAAAGTATAAACTGTTAGGTACTTTATACTTTCTAGAGATGGGTGTAACTTTGGCCCTAAATTTTCTAGCAGCCATCCCTAAAAAAGAAACATAGACAAAATATAAATAAACCAATTGCTTAGAAGAAGCACAACCATTCTTAGTACTTATAATTTGTTATATATAACAATCTCATTATACTTTTATTTGTGAAGTACAGTCTACCTTTATATCTACTGTTAAGACAAAATATAGAATATAGTGTCAGAAACTGCACTGGGCAAGTTCCTAGGACACCTTAGTATTGAGCTCAACTCTGCCTCTAAATATGTAATTCTGAGTAAATAATTTCATTTGGGTTTCAGTTGTAATATTCAGTACATGGACTGAAATATCGTAGAAATTTTTTTCCACCTTTAATAACCTATATCCTATAAACGAAATTATTCCTCTCATGAAATCTAGCAAAATGCTTCTATTTTAAAGAGGCATGGGTACAAAAGAGAGATTCTGATGTTTTTAAAACAGGATTACACAAATAGACATTACTGGTTTAGAAGTTTATGTAACTCGGTCAATTCAAATGTTAGCCTTTCCAGTTCAGGTCATGCCACCCTTTGTCTAATATCTGACCAGATAATCTGTACCTTTCCCCATTTGGGAGGAAAATAATGTATTTATGTAGCTTCTAGTAATTCAACATCATTGGGTCATTTATAGTTAGTTTTCTCTTCCATACATTCATTTTGCAAAGAGATTTTTACTGTTGTAAAACAGTCTCCTATTTCTGTTCTGAGTTATACTCGCAAATCATGCTTCTTTAGCTCTCACTAGGTTTACTTTAATGACTTCATTTCTTTCCTTCTTTGATTTGTTAAAGGTAAACTTTTCTTTTTAGTCTCCTTGAAATGCTAATGCTAAATTATCTCTGCACATTCAGATTACAACACCTTTCAGCTATGTTAAAATACCTTTTCTTACTTACATACAAATTTTATTGCCTTCTCACATTCAAGGTTCTTTACCATTTCCATACTTTCCTCAGGCACAGATTTTTATCTTAGTGTTGTTTGGTGTAGGTAATCAATTTATGTCACATTGTTTTAATCCATAAAATAGGTATAAATGCCACTTATCCTATCTGAAAGGTTACTGTCAGGAAGTAAAAAGAGTGGGACAATCTTCTGAAATATCTAAAACTCCATTATTGGACAGGCCTTATAAATAATAGTTTGATTTCTGCTTCATTATTCCTCACAACTGCTATTAGCATTCTACACAGACTAGCACCATGAATGGCCACTCTGTCAAATAATGACTTGAAATGATTATTCTCAACTTAAAATCTCTGGAAATATAGATTAGTTCACCTGACAACATCAAAATACAGCTTTATTTTTACTTCAACTTAATAAAAATAAAATGTTTTCAGTAAAAGAAACTGAAATGATAATTTTGAAATTTTTGGTTCAAATAATTGAGGCCTTAACTCCTGATAAATATATACTTTACCTTTCTTCCAATCTGTATTCCTGGGGTATCTGCTTCCACAATAAATCCAGTAAAGGCTTTATTGGCAGGAGTCTTAGGATCCAGGTCAGAACGAGCCAATAAAAAATACCTAATATAATATATACATAAAACACAATAAAGATAATGGTATCAGCAGACAATATGTGATGACTGTTATTCTCAGTTCATCTTTCCAAGGATTACCAATATTATTGCCCCCTTTTCCCAGATGAGGCAATGAAGAATTAGAGAAATTTAAAAACTTGCAAAGGCCAAGTTACATACTTATGATGTGGCAAAGCTAGTATTTCAGGTAAGGTCTACATCTTTTTCTTATTTTTAAATCTTCACCTGAGGATATGTTCAGTGACTTAAGAGAGGGAGAAACATCAATCAGCTACCTTCTGTATACTCCCTGACCAGGGATCCAACCTGAAACCCTGGTATGTGCCCTGACTGGGAATTGAACCTGCAACCTTTCACTGTACAGAACAACGCTCCAATCAATTGAACCATGGGGCTAGGGAAAGTCTACTCCTTAATTATATGATGTTTAACTTCTTTTAGTGTACAAGTTGCAAGTAAAAATTCCTTATATCAAGGTAATGTAATACAAAAAGAAAAGTATGTGTATGTTGAAACTGGCACTTTTTCTTTCCCCAAACTAAGTTATTTCTTTAAGGGATAAGCAATATGGAAAAGGACAGCAGGTAGGGTTGCCTGTGAAAAGAAATAATATGAGTTAGAGACCCTTATGTTCTGACTACTGTCCTCTGTATGCAGCTGTTAGTGTTGTTGATGTAGCTAAACTATTATGAATATTTGCTGAGTTTTCCCTCTAAATATCTTCATAGGAGGACTTTTCTAAAAATTCCTTAAACAACACATTTATTTTCTCTGTTTAAAACTAATAAACTGATTTCCAGCCAAGATGTAGGCATAGGTAAACACACTGTGCCTTCTTGCACAACCAAAAGAGGGATAACAGCAAATTTAAAAGCAAAAAACAACCAGAACAGCCAGAAAATTGAACTGTATGGAAGTCCAACAACCAAGCAGTTAAAGAAGAAACATTCATCCAGACCCGTAGGAGTGGTGGAGACTAGCAGTCGGGTGGAGAGGACTCACAGAAAGGCAGCAGCTGGAGGACCTCGGTGGGCAAGGTGGTGGCTGGCGGACTGGGTGAGGTGGCCCCTTGCAGACTGGGCGGTCTCACATTCATGTGCAGATAACCCTGGAGGAACAACTGGGGAGCAAGATACCAAGCAACCCAGGGTTCCAGTATGGGGAAGCAAAGTCTCAAAACCTCTGGCTGTAAAAATCTGTGGCGGTTGAGGCAGCAGTGAGAGAAACTTCCAGCCTCACAGGAGAGTTTATTGGAGAGACCCACAGGGTCCTAGAATGTACATAAACCCACCCACCGGGAATCAGCACCAGAAAAGCCCAATTTGATTGTGAGTAGCTGGGGAAATGACTGAAAACAGGCAGAAAGCAGAGCAAGTGGCACTGTTTCCTGTAAGACCTCTTCCCCACTTACAGTGTCATGATGAAGTGACTTGGGTTGCCCCGCTGCCCTGGCGAATACCTAAGGCCCCACCCCTTACTATGTAACAGGTGCACTGAGACAAAAAAAATGGCCCAATGAAAGAACAGATCAAAGCTCCAGAAAAAATACAACTAAGCGATGAAGATATAGCCAACCTATCAGATGCACAGTTCAAACACTGGTAATCAGGATACTCATCAAAGAAATGGTTAAAGATGGTCACAAAACAGAGGAAGAAGTGAAGGCTGTGAAAAGTGAAATAAAGGAAAATGTATAGGGAATCAACAGTGACAAGAAGGAAACAGGGACTCAAATCAACGGTGTGGAGCAGAAGGAAGAAAGAAACATTCAAGCAGAAAAGAATGAGTACACAAGAATTCAAAACAGTAAGGAGAGACTTAGGAAACTCCAAAACATCTTTAAATGTTCCAACATCTGAATCATAGGGATGCCAGAAGAAGAGGAAGACCAAGAAATTGAAAACTTATTTGAACACATAATGAAAGAGAACTTCCCCAATCTGGCAAAGGAAATAGACTTTCAGGAAAACCAGGAAGCTCAGAGAGTCCCAAAGAAGTTGGACCCAAAAAGGAACACACCAAGGCACATCATAATTACATTAGCCAAGATTAAAATGAAGGAGAGAATTCTAGAAGCAGTAAGAGATAAGGGGACAGTCACCTACAAAGGAGTTCCCATCAGACTGCCAGCTGATTTCTCAAAAGAAACCTTGCAGGCAAGAAGGGGCTGGAAAGAAGTATTCCAAGTTATGAAAGGCAAAGACCTACATCCAAGATTGCTCTATCCAGCAAAGCTATCATTTAGAATAGAAAGGCAGATAAAGTGCTTCCCAGATAAGGTCAAGTTCAAGGAATTCATCATCACCCAGCCCTTATTACATGAAATGTTAAAGGGACTTATCTAAGTAAAGAAGAAGGTCAAAGAATATGAACAGTAAAATGACAACAGACTCAACTATCAACAACCAAACCTAAAAACAAGAAAACACAAACTCAGCAAACAACTAGAACAGGAACAGAATCGCAAAAATGGAGTTCACATGGAGAATTATCAGCGGAGTGTGGGAAGGGGAGAGAGGGAGAAAAGGTATGGAGAATAAGTAGCATAAATGGTAGGCAGAAAATAGACAGGGGGAGGTTAAGAACAGTATAGAAATGGAGAAGCCAAAGAACTTATATGTACGACCCATGGACATGAACTAAAGAGGGGAAATGTGAGCAGGAGAGGGAATGCAGAATGGAAGGGAATAAAAAGGGGGAACTGAGACAACTGTAATAGCATAATCAATAAACTATATTTAAAAAATAAATAAAACTAATAAACCACCACTCACTCTATAGATTTACTTGATAATAGTAATACATAATAAAAACTGATTTTTATCACTTCTTGGCCTTTTGGCTAAGATCAAGTATAGTAAAAACTGATTTTAGTTTCATATATTACCTAATTTGTCTTACTACATGAAGAGTTGTACTTAATGAGTTCTTAAAAATTATGAACACTTCTAATTGCATGGTTAGATTTCTCTCAACCTGCTACATTTTAATATTTTAATTACTTGCTGATATTATAATCACATAGTTAAAGATAATGATATCCACAATTATTAGACATCTGCAAGGGATTGGTAGACATATTTAAAGCAAAACAAATGACACTCTGGTAAGCTCATTCCCAGAAATAATGCTTTACTTGCCAGAAAACTGCACTTCAGAGCACACAGATATATTGACTCATATTTTTTCAGATAAGTAAAGACACTGGACAGCATTGTTGTTGGAAAGCTTATCCTTATGTTGAGCTGAATTCTGTGTTTTTCTAACTTTCACCCATTGATGCTAAATTGGTTTCCTGAACACATGTGCAAGACTGCTTTTCTTTCTGTGTTTATTTAAAAATTTTCAAAATTCTTTTTAGAGGAACCTATATAAAGGATACATGGACAACAACTGAGAAGGGTGGAAATGGGAGGGAGGGGGGAGGATGGGGGGTGGGATGGGATGGGAGTAATAGACAGAAAACTGTACTTGAAAAATAATTAAATAAAAAAATTGGGGAAAAAAATAAAAAATTTCAAAATTCTTCCAAACTAACCAAACCTAATTTCTTTACTCTTCATAAGACATGGTTTTTTAAAAAGATTTTTATTTATTTATCTTTAGATGGGAAGGGAAGGAGAGAGGGAGAGAAATATCAATGTATGGTTGCTTCTCGTGCATCCCCTGCTGGGAACTGGCCTGCAACCCAGGCATGTGCCCTGACTGGGAATCAAACCTCGACCTTTTGGTTCACAGGCCTGTGCTCAATCTACTGAGCTACACCAGCCAGGGCCATAGGCCATGTTAATAGGCTCCTCCTAAAGCAGGATTCTTTCTTGATTCTGAATTCATTAAACAACACATTTATTGTTGTTTTGCCAGCAATAAATTCCATTTTGCCAGTGTGTATCTTAAAGTGTGTTGCCCAGAACTGTTACCATTTCCCCCTTCTTGCTGATGCTATCCTTCTATTACTGTATTTTAGCAAGAAATCACATTAGCTTTTTAAAGGCAGATACATCACACTGTTGATTCCTACTAAACCTATAAAGATTTATTAAACTTCCATCTTTTTCCCCCAAAATAATACTATCAAATATGTTTTCCTTCAACATTTTAGATTTACACAAGTGGTTTTTGATCCTTTGTTGAACTTCATGTCAGTATTTTTGGACCTATTCATTTGAACCTTTTAGATTTCATAAAAGTAAAATTATGTCTTCTCTAAGATGACCTGAGTTTTAAAACTGCCATTACTTATTGCTTGGAATCAGAGAAATTTGCTGCCAATGTCTTCTTTCTTCCTCAGTCTCAGGAGAATGGTTCCAAGAAGGCTCTGGTGCAGGTTATGGAAGGGGAGATGGTGAGGCCAAGGGATGGGGTTCTAGCTTTCCTAGTCAGATACAACCAGAGCAGGTATTTCTGTTTCATTTTACAAATGTAACTTCTGAGAGTTAACTTGAAGACATAGTTCAAGGCTTAAAAATTGTTTTTGAAAACTACTAAACTACTTATAATTGTCTATGGACCTTCCATAAGTTCTATGAATAAAACTTATTTTAATTCTGGTGGTTTCATAATAAAGGACAGAGGGGATATCCTGAATGTAAAATAATTACTAAACAATACACAGAGATGTTTTCAGCAACATACCAATTAGCTTTTCCTCCATTGGTTATCCACATCTTCTGACCATTAATAATATACTCATCTCCTTTCTTTTCTGCTTTGGTCTTTATACTGGCTACATCAGAGCCTGCCCCAGGTTCTGTTACACAGTAGGCCTGGAATATATGGAAACAAAAGAAAACTCTAAATGCTAAGTATTAAACTATGAACAGAGAATAAGGAGTGTATTTTATTTTTTTTAAGCCAGGACTTTAAATATTTTTAAATACCTAAAAATAAAATGTTCTTGGAGAATCAAATTAACTGCTGAAATATAAAATTATTTAATATATAATTTAAGCTTGACATAGGATACCAGTAAACCATTCCAAAAATTAAAATGTTAGATCTCTTCAACCCAGTTAAATTCAATTTCATGTGTACTTACTCATTCAAACACCTAATAAGTAGTTTATAGCATGTACCAGGTTATAACCTAGGTGGAAAAACCAGAGATGAAAGATATCCTGTCTTCAAGATTTTCGTACTGTAACAGTGGGGATGACTGCTATGTTGTAATCATGTATCTGTTAAAGTCATATACAATAGGCTTAAGAAACTGGCTTAGCTTTAGGCTGTCAGAAAAAGCTTCCCAGAAGTGATGTTTAAAACCTCATACAAGAAAAGGAATTCTTCGTGGATAGGGAAAAGAAGAAATGTGTATTTCAAGAAGTAACAACATACGCAATGATGTCAAGACAAGAAGCAGGGCTACCCAATGTTTGGAACACTAAAGCACCCGAGTTCTATAACATGTAAACGCTATGCATGTAAGGGGATGGTGGGAAACAACTCTGGAAAGAAAGAAAGGAAACAGATGATAAAGAACCATTTCTATAACACACCGAAGTTATAATTTTATCTGGTACAGAGAGGGGAGCCTCTTAAGACTCCTAAACAGAGAAGTGACAAAAGACAAGCTGGAACAGAAAACGGGGGCAGAGGAAGAAAAGCACCGAGTAGCTGAAGTTCATTGATATTTACTGAGTGACAGGTCCTGTGGATACAAAGCCCAAAGACACAGCGCCTTGCCCTTAAAGTAACTTAGAATCCAAAGAAGAAACTTTAACAGTTAATTTTAGTTCTAAAGTAATAGGGTACATAGGGACATTAAAAATGATTATATAGACCTGTAGTGGGATGGGAGGTCATGAGTGGTTAGGAAGGTGAAAAGAAGAGAAATAAGTAAAACTCACTGGAAGAGCTATATCTTGAAGTACAAATAAGTAAGGCAAGAAGATCAAAGGCACACAAGAATGAAACAGCAGTTGTAACAGGGGGAACCACTAGCAGTTCAGCACTGGAAAATAAAGTATGAAACTGAAAGCCATGAAAAGAGGCAGAAAGGGACTTGGTCATGAAGACTGACGTACACACCATGCTAAGGAGAGTATAGTCTGTGCATTCAAAAAAGTTTATGGACACTTATGATTGTGACAGGGAACCTTAAGGAATTAAGTACATGGGCTTCAGGGGAGTACAGAAAGCCCAATGTGGAAAAATGAAGAGTATATGCACTTTTCTGAAGATGTTAGATTCTAAAATGGGTTCAGAAACTGTAAAAGGTACAAATGCTATTGATGAATTAAAAACAGCGAATATTTCTGTGAATCCAAGAAAGTGACACATTTATATTTTAGATCGTTTATCATTATAAAAGTATACATGACCAAATTAAGGGGGGTAATAATAATTACTATCTTTCAGGGTCTGTTCTAAGTACTTGACTCATTTAAACATCAAAATAATCCCCAAACTAAAAATGAATGTGCCTTTTGACCCAGCAATTCCACTAGTAGGAGTATATCCTAAGAACTCTGCAACACCAATCCAAAAGAACCTATGCACCCCGATGTTCATAGCAGCACAATTTACGATAGCCAAGAGTTGGAAGCAACCTAGATGCCCATCGGTAAATGACTGGATCAAAAAACTATGGTACATTTACACAATGGAATTCTATGCTGCAGAAAGAAAGAAGGAACTACTACCCTTTGCAACATCATCGATGGAACTGGAAAGCATTATGCTGAGTGAAATAAGCCAGGCAGTGAAAGACAAATACCATATGATATCACCGTTAACAGGAATCTAAACAACAAAACAAAGAAGCAAGCAAAATATGACCAATGACACTCAAATATGGAACAGGCTGACAAGGTCCAGAGGGGAGAGGGGAGAGAATCACAGGGGAAAAGGGGATGGACTCACATGAACAAGTGTAAAGGACACATGGACAATAACTAAGGTGGGGGGCGGAAATGGGAGGGAGGTGGGGAGCACTTGGTGGGGGGGCAGGGCTGGTAATATAAGACAGAAAATTGTACTTGAACAAGAATTAAATAAAAATAAAAATTAAAAAATAATCCCCATGACATAGGTACTAAGTATCTGCATTTACAAATAACTAAACTGGCACAGTGAGGTTTAAGTAATTTGCCCCTGTTCACAGAACCTCTAAGTGGCAGAAGTACCTACACAAGATGACTTGGGACACACATTAAGGAGGCTTTGCAGTAGTACAGGTAAGAAAGAAGCAAGCCAGAGACTAGAAGCTGCAGTTGAGAACTGGGGTGTGAAGTTCAGATATGACGACTAAGCAGGACATTGGGGAGCTAAAGAAGACGTTATGATGACTTCCTGTTTTTCAGTTTAAGCAACTTCCAGCCAGAGATAATCTAGAAGAGAAGCAGTTCTAAAGAATGGGAAGGAAATAATTTGGTTTGAGACACATTTAGTTTAAGATAGTTAAGTCTAGCCAAGAAGAAATATTTAATAGACTAGTGCATATAGTAGGGTAAAGCTCAGGGAAGAAGTCAGTGCTGAGACTGAGCTAATAGAGCTAATAGACTACTTAATGATTATACAAAAACTTAAATTTCACCAGATGGGGAAGCTGGTTTGATAATTTAAGAAAAGAGTAAGCTTTATATAAACCAACAGGGCTAGTGCTATAAGCTATATTTATAACAGTATATAAAATAAGAGTGGTGGAACCATCCTACTCTGCATTCATCAGACCATGCAGAAGTACAGTATTTAGCTCCAGGATATTTTAGAGTCAGTGATTAGTAAAGTGATGGAATGTTACTGTGTTGAATGAACAAACAATTAAGAAGTTATGTAAATAACTTAGAAAAGATAAGATCCACATGATAGCTATATTCAAATACCCAAAACACTATATAGCCAAGGGAGAAAATTTGAATTGATAGAAAACTACAGTGAATTCATTCAAATTTTTATTGAACACCTATTACGGTGTGAGGAAGTAAGATTATAAATTGAAATGGCACAGTCCTTTTTTCAGAAGCATGGTATCCAGAAGAGCTTTCTAATGGCTAGAGAGGATCCCAAATGGAGCTGTTTCAGGACATTGTGACTGCCAGACATTAAAACATAAGCTAGATGGCCTTTTCACTGAGTACTCCAGAGGCGACTCAGGTATCATATGAGTTAAGTAGATTGATGACTCTCCTACCTAGAGATTCCAAGATGTTTTCAGCATCATAACAACAACAAAAAATGGTTATTAAACATAAGAACTGACCAGAAAAGATAATGCTTTAAAGTGCCAAAATTTTATTTTACCCACCTTTAGGAATTTAGTTTTCCTGAAATATGCTATTAGACATTTCTCAGCTTTATAATAATGAAAAGTTTTTAGAGTTTACGTAGTGTACTGGTCTATATGTTTCTATACAAAATGGCTTGTCATGGCTGTTTCTTCAGAGATTATGTTCATGTTTGATTCATTCCTAGTAATTAAAATTAATGTTATAATGCACTTTCAGCAGAAGCCTTTTTTGTTCCCACTGTAACTTGTTCTCTTCTTTACCACACTATATGGTATTACACAGAGTATTACATTCGTTTATGTGTTTCTCCCTTAGCTATATCAGAGCTTCTTGAGCCGCTTGGTATCCCTATTGTCTATTAATAAATGTTTTACAAAATAACTGTCCCTAGCACTTGTGATCCTCACTATTCTGATTAGTTTGATTTACAAAATCTAAATTTTTCCATGAGAACTAGAAAAATCAAGCATTATAGTAACATCCCTTTAAGCATAATTATTTATTTATGAATTTTACTATTTTGCATAATTATATGCAAAAATGAATACATTCTGGGTAAGGATCTAAGGGTCTACCAGATTAGCTTCTTGTGAGTAGGAGCTCAGTTTTAGTCATTATTTTATTCAGTCTACCCATTACACAGTATTCAAGTATTTGAATGAATGAGTATAGCATGACAACTTTATTAGTGATAATGCCACCAATCTTAAATTTGTATTGTCTACAAAGCAATGTTGCATTTATCTCTATTAAAAATATTTTTTACCTTCTACTCTAAAGGAAGTTGAAGTAGTTTATATAATACATGTTTGGTTTTTTTTAACTAGGATGAGGAATAGGGAGGTTGGAAGTGGGAGAGTGTATAAGGGGGATAAATGGTAGTGGGAAAAAAATAAAAAATAAACTATTAAAAAAACAGGGTAAAGTGAAAATAAAGATACAACCAGAAGAAAAATAATAAATTACAGTGCTTGCTTTTAGGTTCAGATAATTACTAAAGGTGGGGTATAAAATTGGCTCTATTCTTCCCACTTACCAAAACAAAAAAATACTAGTTGTAAGTATACCTTAGAAGTGTGAAATGTGCTCACTTCTGGTCAAGATGGCAGCATGAGTACACATAGCTCACCTCCTTGCACAACCACATCAAAACTACAACTAAAATATAGAACCACCATCACCCAGAACCATCAGAAAGCAAGTTGAATGGAAGTCTAACAATGGAATCAAAGAAACCACATCCATCCAGACTGCTGGGGAGCGGGGAGTGGAGACACAGAACAGGTTAGTCCCACACACATCCACACACAGCAGATAAGAATTCAAGAGGGATATCTCAGGAACAAAGAGTCTCAGCCACACAACAGGCTCCCCCACAGAGGGTTCCAGTGCCAGGAAGATAAGCCCCCAAAACTCCTGGCTGCAAAACCCAGCAGGGATTGAGTTGGTAGAAGAAACTTCTGGAGTCTCAAGCAGTTAGAGACTGCTTGAGTTAAAAAACCCACACATAGACTTACACAGACTCACTCCCTCTGAGCTTCAGTACTGGGTAGCAGCTTAAAAGGCACCAGTGGCTTTAAGAGAGGAACTGAAATGTCTGGCACCAAGGTGGAAGCTGGAAGATAGTTTTCTCCCAGGCAGAGAAGTAGTCAGAGGCCATTGTCCCTTTTCTGAGTTCTCCCCGCACAGAGACACAGAGCTGGCAGGTAGGTATCATATCTGAGACTCCATCAACTTGCCTAACACTGTTTCCCTGCCCTGGAGATCCCCTGAGACTCCATCCCACCCAACTTACAGGCTCACCCAAACTACTACCTGTGATTTTTCTATATGAATGACTGGCCTTGGCTCATGCTTCAAAATTTCCCAAATCCAATCAAACAAGCTGGACTCCATGAGCCCCCAATCCCCATACCCTTTGCTAAGTAATTCCAGGCACAGCATTTGCAGCAGCCAGCATAGATTCACAACTTGGCTTCTCCTGGCACTCTCCAAGTCTAGTACAAGTAGCAGCCATCTCAGACTGCTTTATAACTCATTCAGAGTGGCCCTGAGCAAAACACAGGTTGGGGCTGACCTTGGCCTGCACCACCCAGGAAACCGAAGAGCCTGTGCACCCACTGGAAAGCCACAGATCACACTAGAGCACCATCACCCTTCCCCTGCACAGCTGATGCTCCATCTGTCAAAGGGTGGAGCTGGTAGTCAGTGGTCACAGCCAGTCCTTGCACTGCACTGGCCTGCGTAAATCCCTCCCATTGACCTGACAACAGCATTTACACAAGGGTACACTCAGCCCACACAAAGGGCACACCTCGAGTACCCAGCTTGGGTGATAGGGGAGGCTGTGCCACTGGACCCTACAGAACACATTAGACAACATTACCAAGACCGTCACAGCAGCTCTAATACACAGAAATAAACACAGGGAGGCTGCCAAAACAAGGAGACAAAGAAACATAGCCCAAATGAAAGAACAGATCATAACTCCAGGAAAAGAACTAAACAAAAGGGAGATAAGCAATCTACCAGATGCAGAACTCAAAACACTGGTTATAAGGAGGCTCAAGAAACTGATTGAGGACCCCAAAAGAATAAAACAAATCCAGCCAGAAATGAAGGATACACTAATTGAAACAAAGAACAATTTACAGGTAAACAACAGTAGAGAAGATGAAGCTGAGAATCAAATCAATGATTTGGAACATAAGGAAGCAAAAATCAATCATTCACAAGAACAACAAGAAAAAAGAATCCAAAAAATCCACAAGAATAGAGTAAGCAGCCTCTGGGACAACTTTAAGCATTCCAACATTCATATCATAGGGATGCCAGAAAGAGAAGAGAAAGAGCAAGAAAAGCAAATTTATTTGAAAAAATGATGAATGAAAATTTCCCTAATTTGGTGAAGGAAATAGACATGCAAGTCCAGGAAGCACAGAGTGTCCCAAACAAGATAGATGCAAAGAGGCCCACTCCAAGATACATCAGCATTAAAATGGCACAGGTTAAAGATAAAGAGAGAATCTTAAATGTAGTGAGAGAAAAGAAGTTAGTTACCTACAGGGGAGCTCCCATAAGTTTGTCAGCTGATTTCTCAAAGAAACTTTGCAGGCTAGAAGGAATTAGCAAGAAATATTCAAAGTCACAAAAAGCAAAAAGCAGGGACCTACAACCAAGATTGCTCTACCCAGCAAAGCTATCATTTAGAATTGAAAGGCAGATAAAGAGCTTCCCAGACAAGAAAGAGCTCCCCAGACTAGTAAAAGCTAAAGGAGTTCATCATCACCAAGCCATTATACAGGAAATGTTAAAGGGACTCATTTAAGAAAAAGAAGATCAAAACTATGAACAATAAAATGGCAATAAATACATATCTATCAACGACTGAATTTAAAAAACAAGCTTAGCAAACAAGCACAGAGACAGCATCATAGATACGGAGAGCATTTTTGATGGTTGCCAGATCGGGGTGGGGTGTTGGTGAATGGGTGAAGAGGTAGATAGATTAAGAAGTACAAATAGGTAGTTACAGAATAGCCATGGAGATGGAGAGTATAGGAAAGGGCGTAGCCAAAAAACTTATACACATGACCCAGGATTACCTGAGGGGTTGGGAGTTGATGGGGGAAGGGCGAAGGGGGAAAAATTGGGACAACTGTAACAGCAGAATCATAAAATATAATGTTAAAAAAACTGCAATGCCCATAAGCTAAAGTCTTGCATATAGCAAGTAGGCAACTTGGATATTGCATAAATGAATGAATGAATGAATGAATGAATGGATATCAGTTAAAGAAAAACTAAATTTCCTCTAGCCATCAGGTACAAAATAATTGCTCTAACATATTTTTGCAAAAGGGACACTCTGTGAAGATTTTCTTATGAAAACATAAGCATTGTGTTTTATCTTTACTATTTCTTTTAGAGATATACTACTTATTTTCAAAAGAGACTTTAAGCTGAAGTGACTGTGTAAGATCACATTACTATTATATGGCTGAGCTAAGCCCTAAAGCCAGGTCTTGGAGCCCCAAGTTCAGTGTTATTTCAGTTACATGCCAGCTACTTCCTAGTGTCATTAGAAAGGTATGATTTTATGAGAAGAGTTTTCTTCACCATTATTAGGCTCTTTACTGAGACTTCTAGGCTCTAAGACCATATATGAACGAAATGGACTTTACTGAATGCCTTGCCCATAACAAGCTTGTCCTCATGAGGTAATACTTGTCCATGACTGCTTAATACTGCACATATTTTAGGTATACCCTGTTTAAAAGATTTAACCCAATCTTTTAAAAAGATATATAGTTTTTACTATTTTATTTATATAATACATATGTAATTACACAATTTGTTATGATTTTGGAAAATTTATTTTGCACTAAATGGTATTAAAAATAATTATGGTGTCACCCTTATTTTTCTCTGTATATCTGACCATACATGATCAGGTAAGAGTGAATACATAATACATATGTATTATGTATTCGTGCTTATGAATACATAATAACAATATATCTGTACTGTAAAGTTAAAACCAAAAAGTTGTATCAAGTATTATTTTTAAAAGCAAACATCTAAAGAATTTAAATACTCAACAATAGGGAATAGTGAAATAATTACAGTATATCAATAGGCCTATTATACAGTGATAAATATCAGTCTTTAAAAAGAAAATGCATATGATAGTAATAAAGATATAATAGCACATATAATATGACCCTAATTGTTAAAAACATATTTATATGTATTTAAAACTCTGATAGACAGTAAAATAAGACAGTAATACTAATTAACTTCATATGTGAGGGATCACAGATGTTTCTGTTCCTCATACTTTTCAAAATTTTCTATATTGTTTTTATAATCAGAAGAGTTTAAAAGGTTTTTAAAATTTTCAATGAAATACTGTGTGTAATATAATTTTATAAATATTTATTGGGAGTTAAACAATAAATAATCTCAGTGGAAGTAATCAAAACTCGTAATTAATATACCTATAGACTATTTTCATTTTTACCCTTGACTTCATATCTTGAGTAGATCTATTGCTATTTTGCACAAGAAGGTGGAAAATGTATATTAAATCTTTACTAATTAAGAAATTAGAATAGCTTAGGAATTATAATGAATATATTTTTACATATACTGAAGGTATTGATATCTAACAAAACTGCTAAAAATGTTTGAAGTACTTGAATTGCTTTTAAAGACTGTAATCTAGAAATACCTATTTATAACTAATAAGAAAATTACAAATATTCTTGATTTTATTTATTTATTTTTAGAGAGAGGGGAAGGGAAGAAGAAACAGGGGGAAACATCGGTGTGTGGTTGTCTTACATGAGTCCCTTGCTAGGGACCTGGCCCACAACCCAGGTATGTGCCCTGACTGGGAATTGAACTGGCAACCCTCTGGTTCACAGGCCAGCACTCAATCCACTGAGCCATACCAGCCAAGGCACAAATATTCTTATCAGTGCACTAAGGCAGATTCCCATAAGCATCTACATTCTATAATTTTTAGCCAGTTTCTAATATTATATGTTATAGGATAAGACTCTAGATATTTCACACAATTCTGAGGTAATACTGGGAATTAGCCTTTTAATAAACTCTCATGTATTGAAAAAAAAATTACCAACTAGGAAATAAGCATAAATGTCTTTATTAGGCAGTCTGCCCAAAATTTAGGTACCTGAATAAATAAACATTTATTTTCAAATATTTCTTTCTAGTCTTTCAGAACAACTCTCACAATTAGCTAAATTTTAGTAACAATGTATTATTATTTCAGTATCACAATTACACGCTAGATTAAAATTTGACTAATAAAAAAAGAAGAAAAAAATTCTTAAGTAAAAATGCTTTCAAAATAGAACCTCAGTATATATGCGTATGTATGTATAGGGGACTGTGTGGAGAAGTAATATCCCATCAGGGAAACCTCTGCCTGGAGAACAGATCTCTCTTGCTGAACTTTACAGGCTGTGCAGAGTGTGAATTTTTCCTGGATCTAAAAGAATAAAGGCCTTTTGCACACCTTTCCCCCAAAAAAATAAAAAATAAAAATATCCAATTTAAACAGTTGCTGAGTAGCTCTCAGGGAATTCATCTATAAATATTCTCCCCAAGTTACTCATTCAGATGAGATCAGATGCATTCAGGGTGGTATGGCCGTAGACTCAAGTTACTCATTTAACAAATAAATTGATATGTTTGTTTTTTTTAAAGGTTTTATTTATTTATCTTTAGAGGGGAAGGGAAGGAGAGAAGTATCAATGTATGGTTGGCTCTTGTGCGTCCCCTGCCCGGAAGTGGCCTGCAACCCAGGCATGTGCCCTGACTGGGAATCGAACCGCAATCGTGTGGTTTGCAGGCCTGCGCTCAATCCACTGAGCTACACCAGCCAGGGCCTGACATGTTTTTATTCATTTTAATTTCTTATTAGTTCAAAAGACTACTGATTCAAACTTACTGTCATACATTCAATCTAAATTTCTGACACAGCCACTCACAGCAGAGTGAACCACTAAATAGTTCTCTCTCTCCTGGAAATGAGCCAGGGATTATTATAACAATTTTCTGGCACCCATGATATACCACAAGTAAATATTTTTCATTTGGAAATAACCAAGAATCATTATTATGACACTTTCTTGGCATCCCAGAATTATCACTGTACCTAAATACTTTGGTAACTTCAGCTGCACATACTCACACAGACTAATGGCTCTTCAGTCATCCTCCCCAAATACTTCTTTTGTTGTTGAGCATTTCCAGCAATAATAATGGGCATTTGCTATCGAAGAAAAGTGACACAAAAAAGATATTTTTATTATGTACATAAATTCAGGGATACTACAATTTAAAAATTAGAAAACTATTTTCCCCCAATGGGTAAATCTAAAGAACGGGGCTTTATTCTGCCTCTAAGTTGGAGAGCTAAAATAAGAAAATAAATCTGTTAATACAAGTATTTTCATAAAATTAAGTTATATAGAACTTGGTATAATACTGTATTACATAATGAATTAAATTTAGGATAAATAATGTAGCATATATGACCAGGCTTCCTAAGAACTGCTTACTAAATTTTAGCATTGCCATCATGATCCTTTCCCTGAATGTGGACTTTAGCCTGAAGCAGCAGCCAAAGCATACAGTTTCCCCACTAGGATAGCTAGGACTCCAAGTAGTATAGACAAGCCAACATGATCAACTTTTGGAAAAGAAGTATAGGCTTCACTGCAGAATCTTGTGTTTCTTGGAAAAGAAAACTGTGTTCTACCAACTAACCTAACTTAGTAATGCTGTCTCATTAACAATAGCTCAGTTAGGCAATTAATTTTCCAAGTGACTTACCCCTAAAGAATTTGCTTCAAGAGCAGTCTGAATTCCTGTACATCCATATGCCAATTCTTCAGCAATTAAACAGCTATCAAAACTTCCAAGTCCAAGGCCTCCTATAGTATCAAAATGTAGTAAAAACCCATGACAATATATAGTACATCTGAACTGAAATAAAGGTAAATTATTTTAATTATTTCTAATATGACCCAACTGGAAGTAATTAAATAGTTAATCTGATTGGTTTTATTTTTATTTACTTATTTTATTCTGCTTCTTGTCCCTGAGGGGGTGCACTGTTCCCGGAAGCACTTTAGTAGTGGATCTATGCGCATCAGGAACAGGTAAACTCCATTTCTATCTTCCTGCTCCCAAAACCCAGTGAATGTGTTGTTCTCAGATAGAGGTCTTTATCAGATGTTAAACTAATCAGAACAGGTACTATACTTGATCTTAATGAAAAAGGCCAAGAAGTAATCATCTAACTGGTTTTAAAGGCAAATTTGCAAATACAGTATCTATAACCCAAGAAACTAAAAATGTGCTATGGCCAGCACAGTAACAAATTATATTTCTTTATAGTAAATTATAAAAATTCAAAAATATTCTCTTGCTATTTGTAATCTGGCCTTGTTTTCCTGTTTTAACATGATTTTTTAAAAACTTAATTCAGCTTAACTAAAACTTTGACCTTCCTGGGGAAAACAAAGAAAACATCACAGATGACCTCGCAGGGGGAAAAATTATAACTCAAAGGCAGAATTAAAATGCAACAAATTGACCAGCTCTACAGACAAAAGTTACCAAGGTTCAGAATCAAGTTGAAGTTGGAACTTGTTATAAAGAACAAAAATGCCTCTAAGTATTGAATATGAGGCTTTTAGAAACAGGCAAAGCAAATACTGAACTCTACACAGGAAGACAAAGGTAGAAAGCCAATATTTAATGGCAATAAATATTCAAAAGAATGAGTAGAGTTTCACAATTTTTCTTGTTCCTATACATGCCAGGGTTAAAAATGTGAAGAGAGCTTACCACAATTTTCTGGAATATGTACATTCATTAAACCAAGTTCCCAGGCTCTTTTAATTAGAGGGACAGGGTACTAAAAGAAAAAAAAAAGATTAAAGAAGACAGCCAGTTGCATTTAAAAATCTAGATATTTGATTATGTAGTCTTGGAAAAATGTAAAAGATCTTCCTGTCCTAAAATGCAGAGGCTTCCCGTCAAGATAAAGGTATAGGTAAATGCAAAACTTGCGTCCTCCCAAAATTACATCAAAATTAAAACTAAATTACATAACAACCACCATTCATAACCACCTGAAATCTAGCAGAATGAAGTCCTACTAGAGATTCAAAGAAAGTAGCACACAAACTGGTAGAAGGGGTGGAGATGGGAAAAGCGCTGCTCCCACACCCAAGTGTGGCAGATAAAAATCAGAAGGGATATCAAGGCCTTGGAGGTGCCCCCTGAGGAGTGAGGGGTCCCAGCCCCACACCAGGCCTCCTAGCCCAGGGTTCCAGTGCCTGGAAGATAAGCCCCCATAACTTCTGGCTGTAAATTCCAGCAGGGTTTGTGGCTGAGGGAGGTAGAGGGCTTCTGGAACCCTAGGCAGTTCCTCTTAAAGGACCTGCACATGGACCTTCTTGGGCTCATTCACTCTGAGCTCCAGCACCAGGGGAAGCAGCTGGAAAGGTACCAGGGACATACGAGGAGAAACTGAACTGGCTGGCATTAAGGAGGGAGCTGGAAGGGCAACCTTCCTCCAGATAGAACTGCTGGCAAAGGCCACTGCTCCTTTTTTGAGCCCTTTCCCTACAGAGCAGGCAGAAGGGCTCTGTATCTGAGTCTCCATAAACTGTGCCTCACCCTGGTCATACCCTGGGACCCTGCCCACCAACTTGCAGGCCCACCTACGCTGTTTCCAGTGGCTTTTCCATACCAGTGGTTGGGCTTGACTCATGGTCCAAACGATGGACCATGACGTCTCAGATGATGAGACATCAAACGATGTCCCAAATGATGGACCATGACGTTTCCTACGATGTCTCGGACAAGCAACATCTGGCCTCACCATGCCCCATACCTCTCAATAAGTGCACCAGCCCTGCCTGGCACTAGCACTAGCCTGCCTTTGTTCTCAGCCTGGCTGCTTGTGGGCACCTCCAAGCCCAGCACACAGCAGCCATTTGTATATCATTTTGCAGGTTATGTCAGGTGGCCCCAGGCAGAACATAGGTGATGGCTGACCTTGGCTTGTATCTCCCACAGGCCTCAGAACCAGTGCACCATGTGTACAGTTTCAGACCACATTGAAGCAGCACCCAACCACCTCCATAAGTGACACACTCAAGGGGCCCGCTGAAGTAAGTCTTGCTCAGTGGGATGGGCAACTGCACAGCTGATCCTCCAAAGTGGTCACAGTCAGTCTTGTAGCCAATTGACCAGGGGGTAAATTTTCCTCCCATTGATGTGCCAACAGCAATCAAATCTCAACTACAAGAGGAGGGTGTATAAAGCCCACGTGGGGTGGGAGGTGGGCATCTGGAGTGTATACCTTAGATGAATGGGAGGGTGGTGCCACCGGATCCTATAAGACATCTACTATCTAAGGTCACCTTACCAAACCCAGAAGACACAGCAGTTCTACCTAATACATAGAAACAAACACAGGGAGACTGCCAAAATGAGGAGATGAAGGAACATGGACCCAAATGAAACAACAGAAGTCCAGAAAAGAGCTAAACAAAATGGACACAAGCAATCTACTAGATGCAGAGCTGAAAACACTGGTTATAAGGATGCTCAATGAACTTAGGGGAAAAGTAGATGAACTTACAGAAAATTTCAACAGCATAAAAATAAGACATGGAAACCATAAAAAAGAGCAGTCAGAAATAAAGGATACACTAACTGAAATGAAGAATAATTTATAGGGAATCAACAGTAGAGTGGATGAAGCCAAGATTCAAAACATCAATTTGTAATATAAAGAAGCACTCAATAAGGGAAGCAAAAAGAAAACGCACAAAAAAAATGAGGAGAGTAGAAAGAAACTCTGGGACAACTTCAAACATACCAACATTCTCCTAATGAGGGTGACAGAGGGAGAAGAGAGCGAGCATGAGATTGAAAATCGACGTGACATAAGACTTCCCTACACTGGTGAAAGAAAGAGAAATACAAGTCTAGGACTCAAAAATAGGAACCCAAAGAGGCCCACATCAAGACACATCGTAATTAAAATGCAAGAGGTTAAAGACAAAGTGAGAACCCTAAAAAGCAGCAAGAGAAGAGCAATTAATTATTTATAAAGGAGCCCCCATAACACTGTCAGCTGAGCCCTGGCTGGTATGGCTCAGTTGGTTGGAGCACTGTCCAGTACACCAAAAGGTACGGGTTCAATTCCTGGGCAAGGCTCAGATGGGAGGCAACCAGTTATGCTTCCTCTCACAGCAGTGTTTCACTCTCTCTCTCTCTCTCCCCCTTCATCTGTCTCTAAAAGCAATGAAAAAAAGTGCCCTCGGGGGAACATTGAAAAAAAAAAAAAGACTGTGAGCTAATTTCTCAACAGAAACTTTCCAGGCCACAAGGGACTGGCAAATACTCAAAATGATAAAAAGCAAGGACCTATAACCAATATTACTTTACTGAGCAAGGCTGTTATTTAGAATCAAATTACACTCAAAGAGCTCCCCAGACTAGAAAAAGCTAAGGGAGTTCACAAGGAAACTACTACATGTTATAGTGTGTTCTTTGAGAAGAAAAAAAGATAATAGAAATATGAACAATAAAATGGGAATAAATACATAGCTGTCAACAACTGAATTTAGAAAATAAATGAACAAGCACAACAGAAGCAGACTCATAGATACAGAGAACATTTTGATGACTGACAGATGGGAGGGGGATCGGTGAAAAAGGTAAAAGGATTAAGAATCACAAATTGGCAGTCACGAAACAGTCAGGGGGACGTAAACTACAGTATAGGAATTATTGTTAATAATATTCTAATAACTATACATGGTGTCAGATGAGTACAAGAATAACTGGAATGACCGTTTAAGTTACATAATGTCTCATCACCAGTATACACCTAAACTAATATAATATCACATGTCAAGTGTAACTGAGAAATAATTTTTTTAATGTATATACTCACCTCACCAGTTTTATCATATTCTGCAGCAACCGGGATTATTTCCTCCCTGGCAAATTTACGAGCAGTAGCCTGAAATTCTTTCTGCTGTTCAGTCAACTCTAAGGGAAAGTTATTTAGAAAAGATCAAAACAGCACAATGACATGGGGGAAAACACCTATGGAATGAGTATGTGGAAATTTATGCTTATACTAAAGATTTTAACCCTTGATTAACCACAAAGCCAAAGACTACAAATGCACTTTCTAATTAATCAAGATTTCACTCTATATTCTAATTAATCAAGATTTCATTCTATAATATATATCTATGCCAAAGGAGGCAGGTAAGATTTCTAGCTTTTATAAGTAAGTAACAGATAAAAACTCGAGCTTTTCTCTTCTACTTGGTGAGGTCTAAATTTTTTAAAAAAATTTAACTACATCCTAGGCATATTTATCAAGTGTTTAACACCAAAATAAAACTACATAAGACATGCCCTGATATAAAAAATCAATCTTTCTAGGGAAATGGGCTATTCTCAGTGACCACAAACCAATAAAACTCATTCCAAAATATCACATAAAAATATCAATATCGTAGCTTCAGTTTTACTCCTTTAAACTTAGAATTTTAAATGTATGAATCAGCAAAAAACAACTGGTAAAAGTGGTAAAAAAAGTGTCTCAAAAAGTAATGATATAAAACTCTGCTATAATGCTGTAAGTGATGTCTAAACAATGCAATTACATAAAATACGGGGTTGTGATATTATGAAATTAGTGATGTGAATATGGGGTCCGGACTGAGGAGGGGGGCCAATCACTACTAAATTCTGTCAAACCCACACTATCACTGGGCTTTAATGTGGTTACATCCAACCTCAAAGTACAGGTAAAACTTAAAAGAGACATAGGGTATTTTAGGCAAGAAGAATGAGTGCAAAAGTACAGAGGCAGAAATGAGCAAGAGTGTTTAAGATTATAATAATCATTTTTATAGGGATGTACAATGTAAAATGTAACAGACACTAGAATTCTGGTGCTGAATTGAACAGCCTAAACCCAAACCTCATTTTATAGACAAGAAAACAAAATCCCCCAAATGAGGAAATGATAGCCCCATAGATTTACAATAGAATTACCAATGAAAATATACTTAGCCTATAAGCTCACAGTTCTCTGCCTATATATATCTTTACTTCTAAAAATGGGGTTAGGCCCAGACTGGTGTGGCTTAGTGGGCTGGGCATTGTTTCACACACTGAAAGGTTGCTGATCTGATTCCCAGTAAGGGCAACATGCCTGGGTCGAGAGTCAGGCCCTTGGCTGGCGGTGTTCGAGAGGCAATGGACTGATGTTTCGTTCATAGAGGCAACTGATCAACGTTTCTCTCCTTCTCTTTCTCCCTCCCTTCCCCTCGCTCTAAAAATAAATAAAACCTTTAAAAAATAAATAAATAAAACTGGGGTCAGTCCATACCAAGGTTACGGGTGGGTAAACAGTAGGAAAGGCAGAGGTCTATTATTGAGAGCTTACCTCGGTCCAGCCACGGCTATGTGCTAGCAACTTTACATATAAATTTCATCTTCAGATAAATCCTGTGTTGTAGCTATTGTTCCCATTTTACAGATAAAAAAACACCAAAGACAACCAGTTGTGTGTTATCCTTATTCCTCTACTTGAACTTCACAATCTCCTCCTAAATTCCTGTATCTGTCCCATCCTCTGTCATTCAGCAACCCACCACGGCTTTCTGCTGCTGGACTCTCACAATCTGTAAGTGACAAACTAGAGAGCAATCAAACCAAACCTATGCTAGTATTTGAACAAGGAATTAGAAAGATCCAGTGCCCTAATTGGCTATCCTCTCATCACTGAAAATTTTTTATTTAGTTCTATTTTTAAAAACTTTATAAAGAAGTGAACAATCTGAAAAATAACAAAAAACAAAAATAGTAAGCCTACAGAGCTCTGAGTTTGTTTTTCTTGCCTGGGTGTGAGTTAATTATCTTAGCAGCTTTTTAACTACTTTCTGAGTCCAAGTGAATGGAAAAAATGGGTTTTTAACTAGGGGAAAGGTATCATAATAATTTTTAAAAAAGAAGCACTTTAGGACGGAAAGGATGCCAGAGGCAGGAATTATTATTTCAAATTTTTTGACTGGGATGTTTACTTTGGAGAGGAAAGGGTAATCATATTTCTTTTTGCTCCAATACCACATCCCTGGTCCCAGAACTAAGAACCACATCAACTAGCACCACAACTGCAGTTCAGGCATATTGTGGCCAAACAGGCTTTGGCTTATTAGCAGGCACCTAACATTGTTTATCTAATAAATGTTTAAGAAGTATTTATTGCACTCAAATTTTTAAGTTGAAGACTATTCCTATGTATCAGTAATTCTGTTATTTATTTTGTGCTACATACCTAGAAAGCAGGGCAAGAATATATGTATGATGCTAACACAGACCTATGGGTCGGTAATTATGCTTAAAGGAGAAAATGAGATCAGGAAGAATGGGTGGGAGACTAACTGTGGACCATCTGTGGATGGTGACTGATTCTATTTACTGACAGACATTACCAAATTTTCTTAAACATTTTCCAGACAAATACACATAAAAAGCTGCATATATGTGTGTGTGTATATATATATATATATATATACACACATATATATAATAAGTTTGAGTTTAAAGTCAAAGAACAGAACAAAACATATACCAAAACTAAATCCCAATCCTCGTTCATGTTGTACGGCAGCTTTTGTATGTTGTGATCGCCAGTCAAAACAAGAACGATTTCTCAGGACCTGTAAAGAACAATTTTATTAAAGTTAACTTGATAAATTAAACAATAATCAAGTAAGAGAATCCTGACAATTACAAGTGACTACGGCAACTTGTTTGACCACTCAGCAGAGTTTTTTGAGTCATTACTTAAGTGCCTTCAACTATAATTTGATTTCTATATTAAATAAGCCAATTACCAGGTATCTGAACACCTATCAAAAAGGCATTGTTTTCCTTTAAGCAATGAAAATAAAACTAATCAGTAGTATTCACCCTACTAACATGGAGCGTTTCCAAGGCAAGTAACAGTCAGGAGTAGTAGCACACTCAGAACCATTATGTTGGATATTTTACTTACAAGCTCTAGGACGCTTGTGATTGAGGTTATGGCAACAAGAGGATGGTATTACACTGTGTGCAAGAGTTGACCAGTTCATCAACTTTGATACCTTGTCCCTGTGAGCTTCCCAGGTATGCCTCTGGGAATCGTCCACTCGGAGGATCTCATTTTCTAATATATCTCACTCTATTTCACAAAACAAAGTAGCCTAAAACCATGTTCCTTATTTTCTGCCGTTGTCTATAAGCATTCTTAGAATGGTCAAAGCCAGGAGCCAACACATTATGGTAGCCACCAATTTTATAAATTACATTTGATTGGAATACCTTGTTAATTGCTGCTTCCACACAAAAGGTGTAGAGTTGGCACAGGGACCACATGGTCCACAAGCCAAAACTTACTATCCGTCCCTTTAACTTTTAAATTTGCCAATTCTGTTCTAAACTGTTAATATACTACTTGTCTTAATATCTGAAATACAGGGCAGGGCAGAGTAGATTTAAAGTTGTTTGCATGGAAAATATATACAATAGATAACACAAGAATAAATTGTGTTTCATGTACTCACACCTATAAACTTACTTTTGTCCCACCCTAATACTCATGTTTCTTCAAAGGGATATGTTAAAAACATAATCAGATATACACTTAATATTCCTTTGCAACCTATTTTTATACTCAGGACAGTTTGTAGACAAATGTAATCACCTATATTAACTAAAATTACCAAACTGAAAACCATATAACTCTTCAGAAATGTCTGGGGATGGTCAAAGTTATATAATTTATATTTCACAAGATTCTGAGAAAGCTACTCATTGACAATTCTATTAAGTTAGAAAGAAAAACTGAACAATGTACTAAAAGATCAAGAACTGACCTTCCTTATGTTTTTCAAAATCTATAAAAAGAAACTGTCTACTTTGTAGATGATACTTTAAGTTTTAGATTTAAAGTGACAATAAAAACTGTCAAATATCTTGATTTAAACTGCTCTTTTGAAATAACAACATACTTTATACAATTTGGAAAAAGTAATTACACAGAGTATAAAAATTCACATTTCTTTGCAATTTTCATTAATTTCTAAAGTAAAATGTGGTTTCTCTAATCCTCATTATCTAGTTATCATAGACCAAACCTATTTTATTTATAGTCATATTCCACATATTAATTAACTAATTATCCAGGTTATGTCTAGAATTAAGACACTATATTTATTCCTATTTTGCACACAAAAAAACTGAGGTTCAGAAAGGTCAAGTAAAATTGGCTAAAGTTGCTCAGCTATTATTTGGTGGAACCAATATTCTAACTCTAACATGTACTACCAAGAACCCATACCATCAACCACCTCGCTAAACCACTCTTTCTTTCAAGTTTCCTAATTGGTTATTAGGTTCTGTAGAGAAGAAAAGCATACCACAACAATCAGACCAAAAAATCTAACTATTCTCAATGTGTGTTCAGACACCACTACACAAAAATTAGACCTCACCAAAAATTGTACAATAGTCTTTTGAGAGACATTAAATAGGGTAAATAATTTACAAAAAGTTAATGTGATTTTTTCGGGGAAAGGTAGCTATAGCCAGGGAACACATCCAGTGACCTCTTAATTATATACTAATGTTAGCCACTTAATTAGACAGGTGGCTTAAAAGACATCGATATAGAAATAGTACAGTATTTGAACTTAGAGCTGCTAAACTCAAACTGAATTTGAGTTGAGATTATACAATATTTTTGAGACCCTGGATTAGTTGCAAACTCATAGTTACTTTCAAACCTGGAAAACAGGGTATGAAAGGGATTATAGAACAAGACTTCCAGTCAAGATGGTGGCATAGGCTAATACGGCTTGCCTCTTTGCACAATCACACCAAAATTACAACTAAGATATAGAACAACCATTACTCAGAACCATCAGAAATCAAGTTAAATAGAAGTCTGATAACTATGGAATTAAAGAAACCACATCTATCCAGACTGGTAGGAGAGGTGCAGATATGGAATGGGCTAGTCCCTCATCCATGTGTGGTAGATAAAAATTCGGGAGGGATTATCTTGGGAGTAAG
Source organism: Sturnira hondurensis (assembly GCF_014824575.4). Classification (NCBI taxonomy): domain Eukaryota; kingdom Metazoa; phylum Chordata; class Mammalia; order Chiroptera; family Phyllostomidae; genus Sturnira; species Sturnira hondurensis. The sequence continues at coordinate 352,166 of NW_028073279.1, forward strand.
GGGTCCCAGCACCACAAAAGGCCTCCAGCCCAGGGTCCCAGAACCAGGAACAGAAATCCCTACCACTTCTGGCTGCAAAAACCAACAGAGATTGAGTCAGTGGAAGAAAATGCTGGAACTCCAAGCAGTTCCTCTTAAAGAACCCACACATGAACTTACTCAGACTCACTCCCTCTGAATACCAGCAATAGGGCAGCAGCTTGAAAGGCACCAGTAGTATACAGGGAGAAGTATCTGGCATCAAAGCCAGCAGACGCCACTGTCCCTTTTTAAAACCCTCCTCCCACAGAGCCAGCAAGCTGGTGCCATATCTGAGACTCCATGAAAAAAGGCTAATAATGTTTGACCTGCCTTGGAGATCTCCAGAGACTCAGCACAACCAACTTATAGGCTCACCCAACCTGCTTTTCCTGTGGGCTCACGTTCCACAACTTCCTAAATCTTCTCTCAAACAAGCAACAGCTGGCTGTATGGTAACCACTGGCAACAGCATTAGCAACAGCCAGTCTAGATTCACAGCTTGGCTTTGCCTTAGAATCTCTGAGCTCACCACAAGTAGCAGCCATCTCAGACTGCTTTACAGCTTAGGCAAGGTATCCTGGAGTAAAACACAGGTGGGGGCAGAACGTGGCCTACACCACTTGGGAAACCCCAGGGTCAGCATACCCAGTGGACAGCTATAGACCCTGTGGGACACCACCACTCTGCCCCTGTAGAGCTGAGCCTCCAGGGAGGGTGGACATTGGTGATAAATGATAACAGCCAATCCCTGCAGCTGACTGAACTGGATAAATTCTTCCCATTGATCTACCAACAGCACTCAAGGCCCCACTCCAAGAGGAGGGTGTACTCAGCTGATATAAAAGGCACACCTTGAGTACCCAGCTTGGGTGATAGGGGAGGCTGTGCCACTGGACCCTACAGGACACCTAACACATTTAGACAACACTACCAAGACAGTCACAGCAGCTCTATCTAATACACAGAAATAAACACAGGGAGGCTGCCAAAACAAGGAGACAAAGAAACATAGCCCAAATGAAAGAACAGATCATAACTCCAGGAAAAGAACTAAACAAAAGGGAGATAAGCAATCTATCAGATGCAGAACTCAAAACACTGGTTATAAGGAGGCTCAAGAAACTGATTGAGGACCTCAATAGCATAAAACAGACCCAGCCAGAAATGAAGGATACACTAATTGAAACAAAGAACAATTTACAGGTAAACAACAGTAGAGAAGATGAAGCTGAGAATCAAATCAATGATTTGGAATATAAGGAAGCAAAAATCAATCATTCACAAGAACAACAAGAAAAAAGAATCCAAAAAATCCACAAGAATAGAGTAAGCAGCCTCTGGGACAACTTTAAGCATTCCAACATTCATATCATAGGGATGCCAGAAAGAGAAGAGAAAGAGCAAGAAAGGCAAATTTATTTGAAAAAATGATGAATGAAAATTTCCCTAATTTGGTGAAGGAAATAGACATGCAAGTCCAGGAAGCACTGAGTTTCCCAAACAAGATGGATGCAAAGAGGCCCACTCCAAGATACATCAGCATTAAAATGGCACAGGTTAAAGATAAAGAGAGAATCTTAAATGTAGTGAGAGAAAAGAAGTTAGTTACTACAGGGGAGCTCCCATAAGTCTGTCAGCTGATTTCTCAAAGAAACTTTGCAGGCTAGAAGGAATTAGCAAGAAATATTCAAAGTCACAAAAAGCAGGGACCTACAGCCAAGATTGCTCTACCCAGCAAAGCTATCATTTAGAATTGAAAGGCAGATAAAGAGCTTCCCAGATAAGAAAGAGCTTCTCAGACAAGAAAAAGCTAAAGGAATTCATCATCACCAAACCATTATATAGGAAATGTTAAAGGGACTCATTTAAGAAAAAGAACATCAAAACTATGAACAATAAAAGGGCAATAAGTACATACCTATCAACAATTGAATTTAAAAAACAAGCTTAGCAAACAAGCACAGAGTCAGAATCATAGATACGGAGAGCTTTTTTTTTTTTTTTTAAACTGATGTGTGGTTGCTTCTCACATGCCCCCTATTGGGGGCCTGGCCTGCAACCCAGTCATGTGCCCTGACTGGGCATTGAACTATTGACCCTTTGGTTCACAGGCCAGCGCTCAATCTACTGAACCATACCAGCCAGGGCTAGAGAGCATTTGATGGTTGCCAAATGGGGGTAGGCTGTCGGTGAATGAGTTAAGAGGTAAGTAAATAGATTAAGAAGTACAAATTGGTACTTACAGAATAGCCACTGAGATGTTAAGTACAGTATAGGAAAGGGAGTAGCCAAAGAACTTATACCCAAGACCCATGGACATGAACAATGGTGTGGGTATTGCCTGAGGGAGTAGGGGGTGCTGGGAAAAGGGAGAAAAATCAGGACAACTGTAATAGCATAATCAATGAAATATAATTCAAAAAAAGAAAAGGAATTATCACTTGTTGAGATAATTAAAATAGGATAATTTCTTGGAAGCCTAGTGCCATACTGAATGTATTACTTTAGGGTCTTTGCCCAGAGCCACAGAATTCCAAATATCCAAAAGACAGAAACCTTAATCAAGTATCGACTCTTCAACAATAGCATAATAAGTAATACAAAATACAAGAATAGTTTTATATTATTTCTGAGGAATATAATATTCTAAGCTTCACAGGAATGTCAAAGAAAAGATACAGGGAAAGAAATCTTCTAGATCAGGTTTTTCTATACCCTTCCTTGAACAGATTGAGAAATCTACTTTTTTCTGGTGTCATAGTTAAAAATCATTTAAGAAATCCCCCAATTTCTGTCTTCAGGGCCCATTAACTCAAATGGCAATGACAAATATGGGGCAACAACCCACCGAAGTAATTCTAAATTCTAACACTGTTACTTTTTTGGTCAAGAACATAACTTTCTTAACTCAATTATAAATGACATTTTAGTGGCATTTTATCTAATATTTAAGATAACAAAATGCATTTAGTGAATAAGACAATTTAGAATCTGCAACCCAACACTAGAATATACACAGACAAACTTCAAGGAGAATTCTGAAGATTTTTTTTAACATGTCATGTAGAAACATATCGCAAAACCAAAAGCATGTTAAATATACTAAGTATCCCAAGGAGTTGCTGCTTCATTTTCCTTTTCCCCGTGACTTTGCAGGCCCCAAGGTAAGACTATCTGAATTCTCCACTTCCTAGTATACATCAATTGCAGAACGACAGTAACTTTAGGATTCCCTTCTAGAGCTGGGGACAGAGAGCTGCTAGACAGCGTTTTCTCAACAGCAAAAACAGGATTCAGAGATAGGTTCAGTTCAGAAAAGGGTGGGATTACTGGAGGAAATATGTGGAGGGCTCCAGATCAGAGAAATAAAAGTATATTCTAAAAACTGGACGCCACTATTTGGAGGGGGCAGATGCCCAGCAATACCTGGGAAGTATCCTGTCCCAAAGTGAGAGGAGGAAGTGTGCCCGAAAAGCAAGGCCTGAGTCCGGAATCCAGGCCTACAAGGCAAAGGTCAAGTATCAAGGGGGCTAAGGAACCTGAGGCAGACTCCTTCCACAACAAGGCTCCCCAGGCGCCGTCCCCGGGCCATGCCAATCTCAGGCCCAAGCCCATTCCCCAAACACCCCAACTTCCCCAGCCCCACCCAGCCCTGCTCTCCGGCTCACCGCGCAGCTTCGCCTAAGCAGCGCTGCCATGATAACTCGCCGCCAGAGAACTATTCTTCACCCTCTCGAGACAGCCGCATCTCGGAACGGCAGGCGAGCGCAGTTCCCCGCCCGTATCCCGGCCCCGCCCACCGAGATACCAGTGGGAGGGGCCGAAGAGGGGGGAGGACTAGCCTAAGAAGACAGTGGGCGGAAAACGGTAAGAGAAGCTTCGGGGTCCGGGTAGCAGAACTTCAGCTCGCTCCGTAACCTCCTATAGGCTGTCCCTGGGGCCCTAGGACGGGGTTTAACTCGCTTCTTGGACCCGATTTGTTCAGCTGGGTGGTCCTCGAAAAGACTTTGCTTCCGTCTGGTTCTCTGAGTTCACACAGGGTGCCCTCTTGTGGGTAGCTGAGGCTGACAGCAGGGTGTTGCCCTCCCCCCCGCCCCCAAGGCGGTTGGGCAGTCAGACTGGGGCTGGGAGGGTGAGCTGGCGCCTCGGGAACGGGGCAAATGGCAGGGGCGCACGGCTCGCGGGGAATCTGGGTGAGAGGCCGCGCCCTGGTTCGGAAGCTTTGCGTGGAGCAGTCTGCTGAGGATTCAACCTTTTATTTATCTGGGGAAACATGCCAAACCCAAATTGTTTCTGCTTTAATGCATCCAAATACACTTTACTCACAAACGCTGGACTTAAAGCAAAAGAATGTTCAGGGCTTCAGAAATTTAAACAAGCGAGGTAATTTAATCACGTTGGCTGATACGACCTTTCCAAGGCTATTTATTACTGCCTACGCGCAAGGTTATAGAGAATGTCCTTGGAAATAAAGGTACAACGTAAGCCCATCTAAATAAAGTCGGCTCAGCCAATGAATGTTGAAAGTGAATGTCCGCCTGAAAAATTCGGCGGACATTAAAGCCGAATTAAAGCCACCCTCTTCCAATTTAATCCTGAGTTCTGGGAGGAGAGTTGTTGAAGTTACAAAGCTTGGCGATCTGTAAAGCTGTCCAGGTTTGGATATGTCTTGGGAAAGCTAATAAAAACCCCCAAAGAAAGCCAGGAGTGTAAATGTTTCCCAGATCCCCGGGATTTTCCATTTTTCTTGCTACTATCCTAGTTTAGGCTCTCATCACTCACACCTAAATCTTGCTACTAATTTCACAATCCTTTTTGTCCACTATAGGACGGCCATAATCTCTTTCAAATATAATTTGTTTTTGTACTACCCTACGAGAACCTTACACTTTGTAATCTGGGAATTTATAATGTATTTATTCAGAACCAGTACAAGGCAGAATGTTAAATGCTAAATTCATAGTAAAAGTACCAGAGGAATTCAGAAAAGAGAACTCAGTTTGTCGTGCAATCATCAAGAAGGTCTTCAAAGAGGTGGATAAAACACAAAATGGACTGTTAAAGATGGGTAGGTTTTGGCTACATGTCTTCTTTTTTTCAATTTCTAACTCTAAACATCTTAAACCAAAAAAATGAACAAAAAAGTACAAAATTACCCATATGCCCATCACGTGGATTTAAAAATTATTATTTGTCATATTTGTATATTTGTGTGTACATAAGTGTGTGTGTGGTTGCTTTTGTTTGTTTGTGTTTTGTCTTTCCTCTTGCCCACAGCAGTCTGGACCCAGGGATGGGCAGTCTGACCCAAGGGAAGTCAGTTCATGAGCTGATGGGTACTTTTTAACCAACGGTGCGGCACAAAAAGATTAATGTAGACAATCAAAGAAACAGTGAAAAGAAGTATTTCTTGGTGGTAGGCAGCTGACAGCCCAGCAATTAGAAGCTCATTATGGTCAAGTGCAAGTAGAAAGTTACAGAGGAACAGAAACTATGAGCATTGGGAGCCAATTGGTAGAGAACAGACAAAGTGAGTAGAGAAAAATAATCACCAGAAAAGAGAGAAAATGAAAACTTCATATCTTCAAATAGGAATGAGATTACTTGTTTCTAATACCTGGCTTCGAGTTTCAGTTGTCATTAGGCCTATTGTACTAAGGTGCCTTGTCCTTGGATTCTCCTGAGTCTCGTTCTATATTTATAGAAAAACTCTTTAAAATAATAGGCTAAGCAAGTGTTCTTCTAACCAGAAAAGCCAGAAAGCATTTCTCTTTTTCCAAGGAGCTGTGCTCATCAAGCTAAATTGTGCCTAGTTATGTTTTTGCTATATAAATTAATCTGTTTTCTGTGCTTTTTTGGCTCTTATATAACAGTTTTTATTAAGATATAATTGATGCAAAATTGATTTCACATACTTCATTTTTACAGTTTGACCTGTTTTGACATGTGTATACACCTGTGAAACCATCACCACAATCAAAATAACAAATGAAGAGCAATAACTCTTCATTCCCCACTCCCTCTGACAACTTTTAATTTACTTTCTGTTTCTATGAATTGGCCTATTTTCGGCCTTCCACATAAGTGGAATCCCAAAATACTGGTGTGTGTGGGGCTTATTTCACTTAGCATAGTATTTTCAAGGTTTATTCATATTGTATCAATCATTTTTATAGCTGAATTATATTTCACTGTATGTATATACTAGATCTTGTTTATCTACTGATTTGTTGATGGACACTGTGTTGCTTTTACCTTTCAGCCGTTCAGACTAATGCCAAAACAAATATGCATATAAGTCCAGTCCTATTTTCAATCCTTGTGAGTATACATGTGGGAGTGGAATTGTGAGCTCATACAGACTGCTTCAGTTTTTAAATTGAAATTAATTAAAGTAAATATTAAAAATTGTGTTCCTTAGTTACATCAACTGTTGTATTCGAATGGCGAGAAACCAAATGTCCAGGCACTTAGAGCTCGTGATGTTATTTATTGGCCAAAAGCTTTACCTGCGCAGGGGCGAACTTCCCCAACTGTGACCGGAGTCACGTAGCTCCTCAGAGCTGCAAGATGGAAGTCGCGCCTGGCTTACAGACTACAGGGGTTTTATAGAGCGCAGCAAGCAAGCAGTATCCAGAAGCAGATGTGGCTGTTAGCAATTGGTGCAATTGAACACAGCTTTTTCTTTTGATTGGCGGGGTTACTCGTTGGCGGGCAGATTCTGGCGGTCTGCCTTGCTCCACATATTTACCTTATTTGGCTATTTACTTGTCTAACCACTCATCCCATCTTCCTGGAACATTCTGTGTCGGGGAGTACAGCCTTAAGCAATAACATTCTGCTTTACACCTTGGTGCATTTTCCATTTTGTCGTAACCTTACACAACCACACAAGAACTCACTAGCCACATATGGCTAGTGACTACCACTATTGGACAGTATAGGTATAGAGTAAAACATTGCACTGGATAATTTGATGAATGACTTAATAAATCTACCAACTGTTCCCCTCTTTCTCTACTGCTCAAATAAGCTTTGTGCATTGTGTTTTTGTTCAGTTTTGAGCCATCCTGCTTTGGTTCAGTTTTCCTTGTGTCGTATTTTCTTTTTTGTTTGGGATATCCACCAAGTTCCTATTACCCCTTATGGAAATTCTCTCTTTCAGGTAATACTGTCACTGCAGGCAGCACTGATTTCTCGTACTCATAAATTATCAAAGTATCTAAATTTCTGATGTATATTTTACATTATAGTTATTTACATATGTAATTCTTAGTTCCTAACCTAGATTTTAAATTCCTTAGTTGTATAGATATTAAATGTAAAAATAAGAGCTATATCATCAAAGCAAAGCTCATTACTTATTAAATGGTTACAATGCCTCAAATACAGTCTTAATCAATACACACACTCCATTTCATTGAGCCTTTTCACAGGCATTAGGAGGAAAGTTGTGTTATCTGATTTCTAGGTTAGGGCTCAGAGGCTGAGTAACGTGTTTAAAAACATATTTTTTTATTTTATTTATTTATCTTTAGAGAGGAAGGGAAGGAGAGAAATATCAATGTATGGTTGCCTCTTGTGAGTCCCCTGCTGGGAACTGGCTTGCAACCCAGGTATGTGCCCTGACTGGGAATCGAACTGCGATCGTGTGGTTCGCAGGCCCGTGCTCAATCCACTGAGCTACACCAGCCAGGGCTAAAAACATATTTTTAATGAGTGTTAGCATCAGAGTTCAAACTCAGGACTGTCACATCTTCTTTCACATCTACTTATATTACTTTATAAACATTACTTTGGGAAATCTTTATGAACACTATCTCACATTTATTGATTGTTTGCTGTGTGCCAGACTTCACTTTGGTTTTCGTGTACACAATTTAATTTTACAACAATCTTATGAAGTAGGAGTTGTAATCACCATTATTTAATAATGTACGTGAAAACAGAAAAGTTCAGTTTCATAGCTAGTAAATGGAAGAGCCAGTATTTGAACTCAAGTAGTCTGAGTTCAGAGCCTATATGCTTAATAATCATGTTTCTTATAAATTACATTTAACAAGCAGTTGGTGATTACTGTGTATCCAGGCACTGTACACAGTGCTAGAATTTTAAAGACAAATAGAACAGAGTGTGGGTGTGTGTTTTATAGGAGTTTAGTGTACTAAAAGAACAAATAAATTGCCATTCATATGAAAGTTACAAAATACACTACTGCCACCACTAAGCAATGAGAATAATGAGGACCTGATCTTTCCCAGATACTGTTCTAAATGTTTTGTGGACATGCATTCATTTACCCTCACAACAACCTTGCAAGGTGATTATTCTTATTATTCCCATTTTCAGATAGGGAAGCTGGATGGCAAAGATGTCTCAGCTATGAAGTGGAAGAACTGGCTCTTCCACTCAGATTGTCTGTGAATACAGACAATCTGTCTTCAGCACCCAAGTGCCAAAACGTATACTAGCTGCAGGTAACAATTTCATTTTCTCTAGAGTGTGAACAAGTAGTGTTAGAAATAAAACATTAAAAATTTGACTTTAACCATATTCTGGAACTTGGAGAAATGAAAGCAATTGCAAAACGAGATTCAAGAAGGTGCAGTTCCTAGAATGGTCAGCAGATGGTGAAGGGAGGCAGCGTTTGTAACACAACTGCTACATTAAAATGGGAAAAACTACAGAATTGATCAGATCTGAAGTCTCCTCTTTCTCTAACTTTCTATGATTATCCTTCTCTGAATTTTATTCAGTGCAACCTAAAAGAGTGATTTCTTCTAATATAGATAGATAGGATTTTTATTTATGATTTAACATAATACTTATTTCAATATTAAATGTTTGTTAAGAACTTCTCTAAAGAAATGAGCGTAAGATGATCCATACCATTAAAGAACTCAGGGTCTCATTGAAGTGGCGGGATAAACACAAATTTAAAATTGTGATATAAAGCCTCATATTAATAAGGTTTTAGAGAAGTTTAGAGACAAGAAAAAATTAATGGAGCTGAAATAGAACAGGGCCACCTCCCTGGAAAGGTAGCCTGTTCTAGTACTGAAGGGTGGGTACTGTATGCATAGGTAAAAAGGAAGGAGAAATTTGGTCTTTATTTAAAATTAATTTCAATTTACCAAGAATTTGTGAGCAAGCTGCCATCCCAGAGAAAACAAAGGTGGGTTTTAGAGTCTCTGCCTGAACTCACAAACACCCCAGCAGTAATACTGTACATCAGGGTGTGATAGACGAATAACAGGGTAGGATAGACAAAGGTCAGAATGCTCCATTGGAAACCATAAGAGCTGAAAACAAAATGGTATGTGCCTCTCATTCTAAAGAGAGGAACCAGATGGTTTATGTAGAACGTAGTAAGTTCACGGTCCTAGACTAGTCTGCCAGCTTTAGCTATCCACCCGTCCCCAGCCTTACGAAAGAAACTGAGGTTGAAGAGGAAATACTTTTGGAGATGAGGTGACAGCATACTTAGCATTTCACCACCTAATTACACCTCCCCAATGGAGAAGGGGAAGAATGTGTTCCTCTATGGTAGAAATGCTCTAATAGACACAAATGGAAACTCCCAAACTGCTGCAGCATTTGCTCAAGAAAAAAGATTTCAGAGCTTGGAGAACATTGACTTTTGCTGGCTTTCTCAACTGTTCCTGAGTATTGACATAGCTGAGTACTGGTATATCCTTCTCTGACCTGCGATATTGGCAGGCTATCAATACCACTGACCTTCAGATGGGTTCAATGGAATGTATATAAATCATGGTGAGCTGCATCCACTGACCTCTCCTTCTTTTATTTTTATCAACAGCAATTCATTTACTGCTTCAGGAGTAAATAGAAGTAAAAACAACCTCATAAAGAGGCCAAGGACAGAGGTCTCTTCATCTGTCCTTGAACTTGGACCAAATAGCCCAGTAGTAGTAGTACAGAATTTAGTAAATGTTCCCTCTTCTCAAATCAAGGAGAGACCTTTCTAGGGAGCACTTAAGGACCTTTATGCAACTTCAGGAACTTGAAGTTCTTAGCAGTGAATATATTGAATGTGAGATGCCGTGGCCGGAAGTGCTCTGTCTGGTGGCAGAGCACACAGGTGGATGCTTTGGGGCTGGGCTCTATTTCCTCCCACGCAGAATAGATGTGGATGTTTTCGAGACTTGATAAGTATTCCATGGAATAATGGCCCTAACCAAGTATGCTGTCTGAAGGACATGAGAAGTAGCCAGAGAGAAAAGACGGAGACCAGGCAACCATGAGGGATGCATGAGGAAGCCACAAAGGTGCCCCATAGAGTCAGCAACTATCATTGCCAGCGAGTGGGCCCTGCAGGTGGGATACAACTATACCTGCCACAAAAACTGTGCCCCATTTCCTTAGCATCTTCCATTCTCTACCCCACCTCACCCCACCATTCCCCCCAGATCAGAAACAGTGACTAGTAGCAAGTTGGGGAGGTGGAGCCAGGAAAAGAGGGCTAATGTTGACCCCTTACTCCACATACAGTAGGGAATAGAGGGAATTTAAATTCAAATGGGTTTGGAGTTTGAAATTCTATTAAGTAAATGCTCCTTCTATAGTTTCTAGTTTTTTTAGTTCTATGATACTGCTGTAATAGAACCTGCTGATACTGGTTCTCACTTTGTTTTCTTGGCAATGCATTTTTTCATTTTCATCTATAATATTGCTTTATACCTTATTTTTAAAGTTGCTTTTGTTTTCTCATTAACATATACATCATGAAGTACTTGCAAGACATTTTCTTTCGCAGCTCTACTAACTTCCAGAATGCGTTTATCATTTGTATTCTCCTTTCTTATATGTATTTATTTTTGCTGATGCATGTTTACAAACTTGTTATGCCTTTCATTTTTATTTTTCTTATATTGCATATGACAATTTTGTCTAGACCTCCTATTTGCTTTGCTGTGGTGTGGATGAATTCCTCCAGTTTTTCTATCACCTTAGGTTCAAGGGGAGTGGAAGACGTCGACTGTTACTATGTACAGCCTCTGTTGGGGTCCTTGCTTGGCTTTTCTGGGGTTTTATTAAATTCTTCCTGTGCTAAATCCTGTCCCTACTGTAGTTTATTTCCATCACACTAATAATATCATTGGGCTTTGGATTATTCCTTCTAATCCTCCTGGTGTCCTGAGTTCTTTGTTTGCTTCAGAGAAAGTCATCTGAAAAATGGTTTTGTTTTGTTTGTTGGGTTATCTACTTCAACTCACCAATTTTCCCTTTGCACAAGCACCCACTTCTCCCCAGTAGCAATTTCTCTTCCTCCCAATCCCCACTCATTCCTCCTCTGGGGAAAAGATACATAATAAATGGAGAGGTTTGCTCCTGTGTCAATAATATGTGTGTAGGTTACTCCTTTCAGGCATTAAGCATGCCTCTTTTTCACTTTCCATCCTCAGAGACTCTTGTCCTAATTATTTTCTCTCTTTTTTTTGCTCCCTTTTGCTAAATTACCATGTATTGTTGGAGATAATTAATGCTCAGTGTCAATGATCATTCTGCTGTCCTCTTCATTTTTCTCTCATCTGGAACATGCCCAAATAGTGAGTCCCAGTTTTTCCCTGTTCTGCTAGGATATAAAGGTAGTTGTGACGGGACTTTTTCTCCCTTGGGAAGTTGTCTCCTCAAAGGTGACCCATATCTTCCAGATCTCTCTGTCATATTTCATGGGAGGTTTGTGGAGTGGTTAAGATGTTTCAAGATTTTGTTCACTCATCTTTCCTGTATAGTGCTTGTTTGGAGGATGATGTCCAGGGGTTTGCCATATTGCTCTGAGCTTTGTTCCATAATTCTTGGAAACTTCTGTATCTTTTTTTAATAGCCACCAATTTTTGAAGTTATGACTTGACTTTTTCACTTCTTTAATTACTCTTGAGGTGTTTTTGCTGCTTTTATTTTTTTCCTACATGCTATTTATGTAATTAATTTATGTGGAGTGGAAAGTTTTAAATTTGGCTAAGCTCTAATATCTAAACCTTGAGCTCTCTTATTCCCATTTGTCAGTTCTAAAAATTAAAGGGCATAATTTTTGAGTGATTGTCTTGAAACCCAGCTTATCAAAGAAAGGGGGAGGGAAGAGCCATGATTTGAGTCTAGCTCTGTCTTTTATTGTGTAGTCAATATTCTCCTCTGTAATCTATGGAGAGTAATTAGGATTTCTACATAGGTGACTGATGAAATGAAGCATTCATTTTAGGTTTGGAAGCTGGTGTGCAGCCCATTTGAGACATATGAGATGAATTTGTAGGGTAGAAACAATGAAAACAATGAAACAAGTTAGGAAGGTTTTATAAGATCAGCTATAAAGGAATAGGCCTGAAGTAAAGCAGAACCTCTTTCATATCTTAGAGTTTTGAATTTGTTAAGCAAGGTATTTTTCCTGATAGGTTTCTAGGATGCCACTAATTGGTCTATTGCATACTCAGATGTGTAAGAATTCTGTATTAGAATTGGGAAACTTTGGGTTAGCAGGCTATGCAATGATTAGCTTCTAGTCAATGTTTGCCACATTCTTCATGTGAGAGCTACACCAAATCACTTCAGTTTTCTGGGCTTCAGTTTCCTTATGTTTAGATTGGATAAGTTTAATTAAACAGTAGCTCAGAGTAAACACTTAGAAGCAGGGGAATGACATCAGCATCGATAGACTTTCCTCTTTTTTGTCTCTCCTTTCAAACAACCAATTTGGCATCCATTCGCAATCGAAAGTACTTCTGTGGGAGCTGTGGGATCCAAGTGCCACACCAAGGGTCCCAGGAGGAGGCTCTCCCACCTGTGCATCAGGCAGCACACAGCCAGACTTTGGTGTGGGCTGTGGGACCACCAGGGGGTTATGAACTGGCCACACCCCTGGGGAAAACCAGGAGAGTGCTGATGTGGGCAAAGCCCCATGGGTAAGAGAGGCTTTATAGTAATCCAGCCTTCCTAAGGTGAGTGTCTAGCATTTTATTCAAAACAGAAAGAGTACAAGTTTAGAGCATTGGGGAGGGTAAGAGGGACTTTGCCAGTGCCACCCCTCCCCTCAGGCAGCACAGTGTGGGGTTGAACTAGCTATTGGTGACCTATCCCATGAGGGAGAAGGAGAATGGTGAATGAGTGCCCTCCTACCCCAGCTATCCAGTAGACTGCTGAAGAAACACACTTCTGTCGTATAGCACCTAGGGTATTGAGGCAGACCCCCTAAGATGTGGGAGGAGGGATGAAATCAGGAAATGCAGATAAGAATGTGCAGAAGCACTAAAGGGATGTGGTTTCTGCTGACTGCATTTAGAACTCCAGCAGGGAGCCCACCCAGGAGCCACTGGGTGAACATTCCCCAAGGATGCCCCCACCTGGCTTACACACAGTCCCAGGACCTTGAGTGCCACACCTTCCCCAACACTGCCACCGGCTCCTGTGCCCGATCCCAAGCACAGCATGGAGAGCAACCTCCTGTAAACTGAGGCCCCTCAGAAAACAGGCCAAGGCCTATGGACAAGGGGAAAAACACGAACTTGTAGCACCACTTTATACAGAACAAAATGGGGGTTCCCAGGAGCCAACCTGGAGATTTGTAAGACCCAAAGAAGACATGTAATCTGAAGAATTGTGCCACAAGACGGAGAAAGAAGTGTGGGGCAGAGATATCCACAGGGGCCTGGAGAAAGTGTTCCCATACAGCCATGTGGGGCTCTGCTTCCCACCACCCGTACATTCTGGAGGCAGAGGTTTGCTGAAAAAGGAAAGGAGTCTAACTTTGGAAGGATAATGGGCTTCTGCTTTAGAACCCCTTCCTTTTAGGATACCCAAAGGAAAATAAACCCTCCACCCTTTGCCATCTCAGTTCAAGGTTGTACCTGGAGGTTTTTTTGTCCTATTTAAAATTACCACTCTTTGGGATACACAGGTGGCTGTAGCATGATTGTCCATTTGGCTTAGCCAGATAAGCCAACTGGTCATAGTCTGGCTCCAGGCATCTCTCTCGAGTCTGTGTCCAACTGGCCCAGCAGGACCGCACAGCACAGCTGACTGTCATTGCTTCCTGCTGCCGCCTCTTCTTCCAGGAGGAGCACAAGGCTTTTGGCCTGGCTACAAGGTCTCCTGGGTTGGATCCGACCCACCACTGGACTAAGGAGGGGGGGGGAAAGAGAGCAAGTTTCTGAGCACCCTCTGTTTAATTATTCTACCCCCAAATCCTACGTGAGGTGGAAGTGTCCAAATTTCCAACCAATCTAGGCTGGTGCCCAAATGTGCATCAGCCCGCACAGCATTTCTGCCCGTCTTCCCGCCACCATGAGCCATGATCCAGAGGCAGGTCGGAGGATTCTCTAGGCACACATGGGGGCACAGTATCTCTTACTGGGTGGGTTGTCACCATGTTCACCTCCACGACACGTGTGTGCTGTGACCTTTTCAGTCCACGTATGCTCTGTGCAGGCTTCCTCCTGCTGTGTCACAAGCCACATTAGTTGTTTACCCTCCTCGAGGGGGTAAGGAGATCTGTCTTGCCCTGGTGGTGTTACAGAAACCCGCACCCTGGGGTGGTTTTGTTCTACGGTCCTTCTTTACCGGCTGTTGACATGAACTGTGGCTGTCCGTACCAGAGTTTGGTAAAAAGGAAAGGAACTATTTATTCAAAAGTTATACAGGTTCATATTAATAGCAGAATGTAGCTGTTAAATTCCAAAGTCCCTTTAAAACATCCCCCCCCACACACACACACACATACATACACACTCCTCCCTCCCCTTGCCAAACCAGACCAGTCAGGGGCACCCTGTTTCAGGAAAAGAAAATAGAAGTCCGTAGCTCAGCTAGGGTCCCATTCTTAATCCAAAACTGCATCCTTATGGTGGCCGGGAATCCTTCTGCATCCTTTCAAACTGCGTGGAAGAGAAAGAGAGAGAGAGAGAGAGCTCTGCTCTGCTGCTACATCCTGCTCTCCTGCTTTCTAAGCTGCTGGTCAAGTGAGCCCCCTCTCCACTCCCAAAACAGTGTGGTTAAGCCCCAGCGTGGCTATTGTGCCTGGGTTTAAGTCCTGGCATGGACCTTCCTCTGTAACCCCATTTCCAACTCCTCCCACAATGGGTTACACCTGACATTGGGTTACACCTGTCTGGTTTCTTCTGCCTTTCTCAGCTGTCATTGTTAGTCTGGGTAGGGGGCCATCATGAAGCACAAGCCACTTCCAAGCTGCAGGCTCAGGAAGCCCCTCAGGCTACATCACGTCACAGGTTAGAGTCATGCCCATCTCCTCAGTCGTGAGTGCAGGCACAGCTGTTTAACGTTATTAAAATACTGGCCAAGTTTTTCAGACGTGCAAAGTAGCCATCAATGGCCTTGTTCCACTCCCCTCATCAGCCAAGTGATAGTTAAGGGGGTTTTCTCTATTTTGAGGAACCTTCAGCTCCATACTTGGTTATAGTGGTGGCTTTAATCCACCACCTTGGGGTTTCTTGCAACCCCTCCCTCACTTCAGAGAGTACAGCCTTCCATACCATCCTGGGGACCCCTCCACTCTGCCCAGTAATCTAGCCAGATCCCACCCCCATTATAAAAGTATCATATATAAGCTAGGCCAACAAAAAATATCTTTCACCAGAAGATTAAATAAAGATCTAAGAAGGTGTCTGCTGCTTCAATTGCTAAAACAGCAACACAAAACTCCAAGGAACATGAAGAGTCAAGAAACATGTCATCACTATAGATCATAATACTACAGTGTACAAATTCAAAGACATGGAATTTTATGATTTAAATGATAAGGAGTTAAAAATAGTTGTTTTGAGGAACTTAATGAGCTGCAAAAACATGAAGAAAATTTAATGATGTCATAACAACAATTTATGAACAAATTGAGAAATTTAACATAGAGATCAAAATTACAAAGAGAACCAAGCAGAAATTCTGGAGGTGAGGAATTCAGTGGACAAAATGAAAAGTGCTATCAAAAAGAAGATAGTATCAGTGATGTAGGGGATAGGAACTTTGAAATAATCCAGTCAGGTGAGAACAAAGAAAAAAAATTATGAAAGTTGGTCCAGGTCAGTAATTCAGTGGGTCAAAGTATCGTCTTGATACTCCAGGTTTGCAGGTTCAATCTTGAGTCAGGGAACATACAAGAAGCAACCCATGAGTGCATAAATGAATAGAAAAACAAACTGATCTCTTTCTCTCTCCCTCTATCCCCCTCCCTCCCCTTTCCCTCTCTCTCTAAATTAAAAAAAAAGAATTAAGAAAGCATAGATGATCTATGGGACACTATCTTATGTACAAGCGGTAGGCTAATCAGAGTTTCAGAAGTAGAAAAGTGGCAAAGGGAGCAGAAGGGCTCCTTTAATAGCTGAGAATTTTCCAAACTTGGGAAAAGATTTGGACATCCAAGTTCCCTGGGCTAATAGATCACTCCATTATCTCCATGCAAAACAACCTTCTCCATGACACATTTTAATGAAACTGTCAAGAATCAAAGACAAAGAGAGAATTCTAAAAGCTTCACATGTAGGGGTACGCATAGGTTCAAAGTGAAGGGATGAAGAAGAAAACATTCCAGGCAAGTGGAAAGCAAAAGAAAGAGGGAATAGCTATACTTATATTAGACAAAATAAACTTAAAGCCAAAAAATGCTAATAAGAGGCAAAAAGATCATTATATAATGATAAAAGATTCAATTTATCAAAAAGATAGTAATAAATATATACATACCCAGCATTGGAGCAACTAGATGTATTAAGCAAATACTAACTTTTTTGAAGGGAGAAACAGACAATACTGTAACAGGGGACTTCAATACCCCACTTTCACCAGTGCATAGATTATCGAGACAGAAAATAAACAAGGAAATATTGATTTGAACTATATGTCAGATTAAATAGACCTGAAGGACATATATAGAACATTCCTTTTAACAATATCAGAATACACATTCTTTTAAAGAATACACAGAAAATTCTCCAGGATAGATTATATGATAGGCCACCAAAAACAAACAAACAAACAAAACTAGCAAATTTAAGAAGATTGAAGTCATGCTAAGTATCTTTTTTCTTTTCAGTGTATTTTATTGATGACGATATTACACTTGTTCCAATTTTTCCCTTTTGCCTCCTTTCACCTGGTATCCCACTTCCCTCCCACAACCCCCATACTTAGTTCACGTCCATAGGTCATGCATGTAAATTCTTTGGCTTCTCCACTTCCTATACTATTTTTAACATTTCTCTGTCTATTTTGTTCCTACCAATTATGCTTCTTAATCCCTGCACTACTTTCCAGATTCCCCCTCTTAGCTGATAACCCTCCAAATGATCTCCATGCCTGATTCTGTTCCTGTTCTGGTTGTTTGCATTGTTTATTTTTGTCTTTTAGATTCAGTTGTTGATAGCTGTGAATGTGTTGCCTTTTTAATGTTCATGGTTTTGATCTTCTTTTTCTTAAATAAGTCCCTTTAACATTTCATATAATAATAGCTTGCTGATGATGAACTTCTTTAGGTTTACTTTGTTTGGGAAGCACTTTATCTGCCCTTCCATCTAAATGATAGCTTTGCTTGAAAGAGTAATCTAGGTTGTAGGTCCTTGCTTTTCATCATTTTGAATACTTTTTGCCAGTGCCTTCTTGTCTGCAAAGTTTCTCTTGAGAAATCAGCTAGTGGTCTTTTGGGAACTCCTTTGTAGGTAACTCTCTGCTTTTCTCTCGCTGCTTTCAAGATTCTCTCTTTAATTATGATGTATGGTGTGGTCCTGTTTGGGTCCAACTTCTTCTTCTTCTTCTTCTTCTTCTTCTTCTTCTTCTTCTTCTTCCTCTTCCTCTTCCTCTTCCTCTTCCTCTTCCTCCAAAGGCACTTGTGAGCATTTAATGATTTCCCCTTCATGTGCCTTCATGCTACCAGCACACAAGTCCCATCAACATCCTTAATCTTCTCCTCAGCTCTTCTGCTGAAGAATTTGGCCTTCACAATGACTGTCTGCTTTTGGAGATTTCCTTTCCTCAGAACTCTAGTAGTCCAATCGCACCTCATCAATGATGGGAGAAGTTCTGGTCTGTTTTTTTGCAGCATTGACCCATGTCTGCTCACTGACCAAGGTCCATATTTCATCAAGGTTGACAGTGGGGCAGAAGCTCTGGTTCTTCTTTAAGTGGTCGTGCCTCATACCAACTTTCCCAAAGTAACCTGGGGGATATTTGTCAAAGTTGATCCTGTGATGATTAGAGCCACCAGCATTACCTTGGCCTTGCAGGTGCTTCCTGTGCTTGCCTAGGGATTACAAAACGATGCGGCTGTGGCCGTGGCTCACAAGGCCCTGAAGTTTCCGGGTCTTCCTCAGTCTGGATGGCATGTTGGTGGCTGAGACACAAAATTGGGTCCAACTTCTTTAGGACTCTCTATTTTTCTGGGACTCGTATATCTATTTCCTTTGCCAAATTAGAAAAATTTTATTTAATTATTTTTTCAAATAAGTTTTCAATTTCTTGCTCTTTCTCTTCTCCTTCTGACATTCCTATAATACAGATGCGGGTACATTTAAAGTTGTCTCAGAGTTCCTAAGTCTATTCTCATTTTTTGGAACTTTCATTTCTTCTTGCTACTCTGGTTGAATATTTATTTCTTCTTCTTATTCCAAATCATTGGCTTGAATCCTTCCCTTCACTGTTGCTTCCCTGTGCATTTTTCTTTATTTCCCCCAATGTAGCCTTCATTTCTTCCCTTATGCTTTTGCCATACTCAGTGAGTTCTCTGAACATCCTGATCACCAGTATTTTGAACTCTGTATCCGATAGGTTGGCTATCTCTGATTCATTTAGTTCTTTTTTGGGGGGTTTGTTCTGTTCTTTCATTTGGGCTGTATTCCTTTTCTCCACAATTTGGCAGACTCCCTGTGTTTGTTTCTGTGTATTAGGTAGAGCTGCTTTGACTCCCTGTGTTAGCACACCTGTTAAGTTGTATGGCGTGAAGACAGGTATATGCCACAATGGGGTGACGTGTCTCACCACACTGTGGCTCTGTAGGAGGCGTGTTGGAGAGGGTACAGTGCCACTGCCTGGCTTCTGGAGATTTGCCTGGCACTCACCCTGTTTCCAGTCACTTCATCCACTTCTTGTATGCTGCTGGCATCCTTCCAGCTGCTACCCGGGTGATGAAACCCTGAGTGGGTGGGTTTACATATATTCTAAGTCTGTGTAGGCCCTTTAATTGGTGAAAATCTGGCAGTTTCTTCCTCTACCCCAACCCCCACTGGTTTTTACAGCCAGAAGTAATGGGGAATTCATGTTCTCGGTATTGGAACCCTGGGCTGTGTGGTCTGGCCTGGGGCTGGGATCACTTGTTCCCAAGGTATCCCTCCTGGTTTTTGTCCACCATATGTGAATGTAGGACTGTTCATTCCACTACTGCCACCACTGCCTCTCTGCACCACACTGTGTCTTTTGCCTGTCTCCATGATCCTGCTTCTCCTACCCAACTGGGTGAATGTGGGTTCTTTAAATCCTTGACTGTCTGACATCATACAGTTTGATTTTTTGACAGTTCTGAGTGTTATTTGTTTTGAACTCTGGTTGTAATTTTTTCTATGGTTGTGCAAGGAGGTGAAGCATGTCTACCTATGTCTCCATCTTGATCAGAAGTCCCTAATTATCTTTTTCAATCACAGTGAAAGTAGAATTAGTAACAAGAGAAAAGCTGGAAATATTGCAAGCATGTGGAGACAAAACAACATACTCTTGAACAACCAATGGACCAAAGAAGAAATTAAAAGGGAGATTTAAAAAATAAATGTAAAAACAAATTAAATGGAAACACTATAGAGAGAAAAAGGTGCATAGTGTCAAGTGTATATGTTAACAAAATAGAAAGATCTCAAATAAACACCATAATTTTACACTTCAAGGAACTACAAGAAGAACAAACTAAGCCTAAGTTAGACAAAGGAAGAAAATAACAAAGATTGTAGCAAAAACAAAAGAAATAGAGACCAGAGATTTCCGGCCAAGATGGAGGTATAGGTGGAAATACTGTGCCTCCTCACACAACCAAAATTAAGAACAACAAAGATTTAGGAACAAAAACACAACCAGAACAGACAGAAAATTGAACTGTATGGAAGTCTGACAACCATTCAACCAGCCTGGTAAGAGGGTTGGAGTCAGAGGCCAGTGGAGAGGGGTTGCTCAGGAAAAGGCAGTGGCTGACAGACCCGGGAGCGCAGATGGTACAGGGCTAGCAGACCCCAGGTGTGGGGAGGAAACCAGCAGAGTGTGCAAGGCAGTTGGTTGACCTCCAACACATGTTTGAGTGCAGGTAAACTAGGCAAACATGGTCAGTGAGACAGACTGCACAACCCAGGGCCCCAGCAATGGGAAATAAAGCCTAAAAGCACCAATGAAAAGGTGCCAGGAGAGACTCCCAGCCTCACAAGAGAGTTTGTTGGAGAGACCCACAGGGTCCTAGAATGTACACAAGCCCACCCACCTGGGAGCCAGCACCAGAGGGCCCAATTTGCTGGTGGGAAGCTGCAGAAGGAACTAAAATCCAAGAGAGAGTGGAGCAAGCGATATTGTTCCCACTCTGACCCCGCCCCCATGTACAGCATCATAACACAGCAACTGGGTTGCCCTGTCCTGGTGAACACCTAAGACTCCTCCACTCATACATAACAGGCAGTGTGACCTGACCAAAAATGGCTCAATCAGGAGAACAAATCAAAGCCCCAGAGCCAATACTTCTAAGCAACCAAGAGATAGCCAACCTACCAGATGCACAGTTCAAAACACCAGTGATCAGGATGCTCACAGAACTGGTTGAATTTGGTTACAAATTAGATGAAAAAATGAAGGTTACACCAAATGAAATGAAGGAAAATGCACAGAAAACCAACAGTGATGGAAAGAAAACTGGGAATCAAATTAATGGAGTGGACCTGAAGGAAGAAAGAAACAACCAAACAGAAAAGAATGAAGAAAAAAGAATTCAAAAAAATTAGAACAGGCTTAGGAACCTCCAGGTTCCTACATCTTTAAACATTCCAACATCTGAATTATACAGGTACCAGAAGGGGAAGAGGAAGAGCAACAAATGAAAAATTTATTTGAACAAATAATAAAGGAGAACTTCCTCAATCTGGCAAAGGAAATAGACTTTCAGGAAGTCCAGAAAGCTCAGAGAATTCCGAAAAAGTTGGACCCAAAGAGGAACACACCAAGGCACATCATAATTATATTATTCAAGATGAAAATGAAGGATAGAATCCTAGAAGCAGCAAGAGATAAGGGGACAGTCACCTACAAAGGAGTTCCCATCAGACTGTCAGCCGATTTCTCAAAAGAGACCTTCTAGGCAAGAAGGGGCTGGAAAGAAGTATTCCAAGTTATGAAATCCAAAGACCTACATCCAAGATTGCTCTATCCAGCAACGCTTTCATTTAGAATGGAAGGACAGATAAAGTGCTTCTCAGATAAGATCAAAGTCAAGGAGTTCATCATCACCAAGCCCTTATTATATAAAATGTTAAAGGGGCTTGTCTAAGAAAAATAAGATAAAAATATGAACAGTGAAAGGACAGCAAACTCACAGTTATTAACAACCACACCTAAAACAAAAGCAAACTAAGCAAACAACTAGAACAGGAACAGAACCACAGAAATGGAGACTGCATGGAGGGTTAGCCCCAGGGGAGTGGGGGGAGGCAGGAGGAAGGTATAGAGAATAAGTAGCATAGAAGGTGGGGAGAAAATGGACAGGGGGAGGGCAAGAGTTGTGTGGGAAATGTAGAAGCTAAAGAACTTGTGACACATGGACACGAACTAAAGGGGGGAATGTGGGTGGGAGGGGGTGTACAGGGTGGAGGGGAATGAAGGGGAAAATGGAACAACTGTAATGGCATAATCAATAAAATATATTTAAAAAAAAGAAATAGAGACCAGAAAAACAATAGAAAAGACTGATGAAACTAAGAGTTCTTTTAAGGGTAAACAAAATTGCCAAAAGTTTAGCTAGATTAAGAAAAAGAGAGATGACTCAAATAAATAAAATCAGAAATGAAAGAGGAGACCTTATAAATGGTACAGAAATACATGAGATCATAAGAGACTACTATGAATAATTATATGCTGACAAATTGGATAATCTAGAAAAATGCACAAGCTCCTAGAAACATACAACCTACAAAGACTGAATCATAAAGAAATAGAATATCTGAACACCAATAACAAGTAAGGAGATTAAATCAGTAATCAGAAACCTTCCGACCAGAAAAGCTCAGGACCAAATGACTTCACTGCTGAGTTCTATGAAATATTTAAAGAATTATGCCAATACTTTTCAAATTCTTCCCCAAAAATGAAGAGAAGGGAACACTCCCAAACTCATTTCATGAGGCTAGCATTACCTTAATACAAAAGACACATACAGACACTACAAAAAAAAAAAAAGAAAACTATAACCCAATATCTCTAATTAAATTCTCAACAAAATATTAGCCAACCAAAGACAACATATTGAAAAGATTACACAATGTAGGGCAAAGCAAGTTTTCAAGTGTGAGTACACAAAACACAGAGTTTGTTTGTGAGTTATTTATTAATTATTGCATCATTTTCTGTGTGAATAACTGTAAACCTACTATTGCCCCACCCTACATATGCCACAATCAAGTGGGATTTATCCCTAGGACTCAAGGATGGTTCAGCATATGCAAATCAATTGATATACTACCTTAATGGAATGAAAGGTAAAAATAATTATTTTCTTAATATATGCTGAAAAAACTAATTACAAGATTGTTTTATGATTTAAGAAAAATACTCAACAAATTTGGTATAGAAAGGACATACTTTGAGATCAGGCTGTTCTTTGTAACTGTGCTGTTCAGCCTTTGACCTGACTCAGGATGAGACTGTTTCCACTGGAACTGGCAGGTATTTACTCTGCAGGCTGTTTGGGCCTTTGAAAAATACAATCCCAGTTATCTAAGTACTTTGAAGTCCCTCTCTTCCCCGCTGCTGCCCCTTACAGAGACCCGGTCAATTTTATGTTTAGAAACTATGATTAGAATTTAGATTTCCTGATTCAATATACTTTGGTAACACTAACGAGGATAATGTTTTTGGCTTAGGGAACCAATGAACGTTTAATTTCTCATAAATCTTTTGCCCTGTAGCTCCTTACACATCGAATCAGTGGCATTTATTGCTTCTGGGAAGGCTTAATCCACCTAGAGAAATGGGATCTTTGCTTAGCTTTGAATCTCAAAATTGACTGTTTTGAGTTGGTTGGGAGACAATTGTCTTGAAATCCAGGGTTTTTAAAAAGGAAAAGAGTCTTCTAAATTCCAAAATCATCCTTTTGCAAACCAAGAGGTAAGTGTAGTTATTTGAAAATAGAGTTTTACAGCGAGATATATGGAGAAAGAATGAAGGATATGACCTAAAAGAAGGCTCACCATATGAAAAGTAGAAAGCGCTAGGGAAAGAGTTAAGGGGTGTGTGAGAGAGACAAATGAGGAAAAGATAAGACAACATCCTTTACTCACAGTACAACTTGGTGGATTGATAGTTTTGGGGGGGGAGTTTGGGGACATTACTGGCCGAGAAGTTGGAAGCCTCTGAGAGAAGCGCAGTGCTAACATGGGTTGGCCACAGTAGCATAAAAATGCTGATATGGTGTCTTAGGCAGAAAAATAATTGGGTTCCCATGGCTGGTGCCAAAGAGATCTAGAGGTTCCTGAGTGCTTCTGAGGAGATATAAAGGGCAACTTAGAAATAAGCCTTAATATACTTGCCATAAATTCATAGCAGAGGATGTCTCAGAAGAGGTTTCTGTTTAAAGGAACATTATAGTAATAGCTTTGCTAGTTCAAGTTGAGGTCCACATGGAGGATATTGCTAAGTCTCAGAAGATCAGCAACATCAGTGAAAATCAATGTAGACAGCTTGGTCAGCAGGGAGCAATGGCTGAGCTTCTTGAGAGCGGTCACTATGCACTGGCTATGAAGAGTTGAGACTCAGAGACACCAGTGTTAGCAGTCACAATAAGCATGTAGACCAGTGCCCAAAGCCCAGGCAAGGCAGGGTCCGCATCAACCAGACATCATAGGGATGCCTGGAGAGAAGGAAATCATGCAGATGAGACAATACCTGCCACTATGCTATTGCTAAAATATTATATAAACTTCTGTGCTCAGATACACAAAGGATGAAAGGAGAAGAGAGTGAGTAAGAAGGGGGAAAAC
This sequence comes from Sturnira hondurensis, assembly GCF_014824575.4. NCBI lineage: Eukaryota > Metazoa > Chordata > Mammalia > Chiroptera > Phyllostomidae > Sturnira > Sturnira hondurensis. The sequence goes on from NW_028073279.1 coordinate 376,417, forward strand.
CTTGAAAAATTGAGCATTAGTCTTCTCAGAGACCAAGTTTATCTTAAAAGGGCTGTTTTAATTGGAAAAGCCTAAATTTTTCACTTTTTTATGTTGTTTTTTCATTTTTAATGTTGTAAATTTTGAAAATTTTAACCTAACAAAAGAGTTGAAAGATTTTACAATGAACATTTTTATTTCTTCATCATTTATTAATTTTTAGCATTTTGTTTTATTTGATCTTTCTATCTACCTACTTATCTATCACTTATTAATTTCCTGCTTAACCATTTGAATGTAAGTTGCAGATATCATGGCATTCATGTCTAAATATTAGATTGAGCCTTATGAATGGCTAATATTTAGTCATTTTTATATGTTGAACTTAATATGTTGGAGCACATCTCTTGAGGATAAAGACATTCTCTCACACAACTACAGTACTACCAACACATCATAACACACTTAAAACTTACATTCAATAATATCTAATGTATAGTACATATTTAATGTTTTCCAAACTGTCTTTTACAGGTGATTCACCTTTTCCACTGTGGTCCAGGATCAGGTTTAGGTTTGTAATTGCTTTTGTTATTTATACCTTTTTAGTCTGTAGAACCATCACCCTGCCTGTTTTTATGACATTGACCTTTATTTTTTATAGAAATATACATTTTGGATTTATCTGACTTGTTTTCTCACGATTAGATTTAGATCTAGGTTAGACATTTTTGAGAAGAATATTACATTGGTGACACTGTGTACATCTTATTGAGTGCCATCAGGAGGCACGTGACACATTGTTCAAGTGTTGGTGTTGCTCAGTTTGACCACTGAGTGATTAAGGTGGTGATCACAGAAAGGCTTCATTCTAAAGGTACATTTTTCCCTTTTCAATGAATAACTAATACACTGGATAATATTTTTTGAATAATATTTTTGACCATCTCAGTATAATGCTTCCAACAATTTTATCTAAAGCTTTTAGCATCCATTGATGATCTTTAGTTATTACTTCAGAAGTTACCAAATGATGATTTTCTAATTCTATCTTTTTTCTACATGTCCTAGAGCAAATATTCTTTAAAAAATAGCTCAAGTACTCTCTTTTTTGAATATCACTATAAATTCATCACTTTTATTTATTACAGGTATATAATCCATTATAGTCATTAATTTGTTGAGGCTCAAATTTTCATATATTTGATCAGTAGGACAGTGCTTCACCCTGGCTCCTTCATACTTTCCACATGACCTCATTAGTCTTTGAGTACATCTGAGTACATCTTGTGCTATCTAGGTTTCAAGTTCACTTAGTACTTTGGCTGCTATAGACCTGGAGTTGTTTCTCCAAGGATCCTGGTCTCTTTAGTGGACAATGGTATTTAGATACCAAGATCTAGATTCCAGCTGTGCTCATTGCCACTGAGTGCATTGCCCCTAGGTTCTATGGGCTCCAGAGCACACCTGAGTATTAGAGTGAAAATTTAACTCTCATCCAACCCTCTAACTGTGTAATTCATTAGGCTTATTCCAATTACTCATGCAGAAATCAGAGTGGTATTTTAAAATGTAAATTAGATCGTATCATTTTCCCTGCTTAAAATCATCACATAATAAACTTCACCTACATTGGTCTTTAGTAAGTTCCTTTTGTGCAGTAGTCTCTGGGGATGTTCAAGAAAGTCCATTTAAAACCTATCCTTTAAAACTTTCAAATTTTCTGTCTATTTTATAATGTACACAATATATCAGTGTGATAGCACATACAAAATAAAAATAAATAAATATAATTGGAGTTATTTCACCAATTTTTTAAAATTGATGAGATACCTGATCAATTTTCAAACCACTGTTCTAATCCTGAATTTCATGCTGGGGAACTTGGATCATGCTGTTTCCTGTGCATGGAGCAGTCTTTACCTCACTTCTTGCCTGGATCATTTCTACTTTTATTTATTTGTTTAAATATCTCTTCCTCAAAGAAATCCTCCTTGACATTCTCAGTCTAAATTATTCTCTATGTTACTCTCTCCCACAGCATTGTTTCTTATCTTTTCATGAACTTGTAACAATTTATACTTATCCATTTATTTAGTTAATTCTGTCTTCCCTATTAAACTGTAAATACTATGAATGTGTGGACCACTTTGTTTTATTTATGTATTGTGTAACCAATCACCTCCTGGAAATATGATTTTCAACCAGTGTGCTGAAAGAATTTTGAAAACATGTACTACCTGACTATCTAGTTAGGAGTGACTTCTTTTCCGTTAGATTGTCAAATAAACAAAATGACAACAGGCAACACAGCAATAGCTGTCCACTATGAATGAATGAAAATTATACCTATTTTTGTGTTAGATCAGCAAAAATATATTTTTGTGTGCCATAGAATTCTAGTAAATTACTTATGTGTGCCATGAATTGAAAAAGGTTGAAATTTGATGATCTAGAACAGTGACTGGCACATAGTATTACTTAATATGTATTGTTTAGATAAATATTTGATAGACTAAAGAGAAATAGGAAAGAGAAAAGAATAGAAAATACAATTTGATCCATTGTCAAAATATCTCATGAACATTTAATTATTTTATGCGCTATTAATTTGCAAATTTATGTCAAATATGAATGGATTGGTTGGTGGACTGAATAAAAAAACAAGAGCTATTAACACGAATTGTAATGGAACAATAGCCAAGAGTTGGAAGCAACCTAGATGCCCGTCAGTAAATGAATGGATCAAAAAATTATGGTACATATACACAATGGAATTCTATGCAGCAGAGAGAAAGAAGGAGCTCCTACCCTTTGCAACAGCATGGATGGAACTGGAAAACATTATGCTGAGTGAAATAAGCCAGGTGTTGAAAGACAAATACCATACGATCTCACCTTTAACAGGAAGCTAAACAACAAAACAAATAAGCAAGCAAAATAAAAACAAAGACACTGAAATAGAGAACAGGGGGACAGCGACCAGAGGGGAGGGGGAGGGAATTTCAGGGGGGAAAGGGGAGGGATTTAGAGGAACTAGTATAAAGGACACATGGACAACAGCTAAGGGGGGTGGAAATGGGAAGGAGGTGGGGAGCATGGGGGAGTGGTTTGGGATGAGCGTAAAAGACAACACTACTTGAAAAAAAAAGAATTGTAATGGAGAGGGTTACTTCAGACATCTTAAGAACCTTTTTAGTAAGGGGGGAGGAGGGGAATGAGGGAAAAGGTACAACGAATAAGAAGCACAAATGGTAGGTGCAAAATAGACAGAGGAAGGTTAAGAATAGTATGGGAAATGGAGAAGCCAAAGAACTTATATGTATGACCCATGAATATGAACTAAGGTGGAATGTTGGTGGGAGGGGCGATCGGTGCAGGGTGGAAGGGAGTAAAGGGGAGAAAAAAATGGGACAACTGTAATAGCATAATCAATAAAATATCTATGAAAAATAAAAATTAAAAAAGAACACTTTGAGGTAAACTAATTAATTGGAAGCTAGCAGAGGTCAGATTGAACATTCTGTTCTTGAGCTGGCCAATTGGAGTACCAAAGAAAACAATCTATACATTCCAGAAAATCTTGAGAGTTTAGCGATGAATTATGCATAGCAGACCATCTATATGTCAGACTACCCTTCCATTAATATTTGTCCTTACTCAGGCTAGGTCTGTATAACTTCTCTGAGGGGAATTTCTGGTAATTTGAGTAGAGACCCAGCTTTAGAGCTTCTTATTTCTCTCAAATGCCTTCTTTTGTTTGCCTTTGGTTTCCATGAGGTTGAACAGCAATGAGTACTTCATTGTGCATGCAAAAAGAGCTCTGTGTTAACTGGCTCTTTTTTAGAGGGGTTAGGTGACAACAGGCAAATTGAACTTAGCAACATTAAATAAACTTTTCTTCTGTACATATTCAATTGCTAGTAGTACTAGTAGTGCTGTCATGGATAGGGGAGCTATCTCTGTAGGAGACATTGGCTCTGAGAGTAGTAAAATGTGACGAGGTCATTTTAAGAAGATTTTATTTAGGAAACCTAGAATTTACATTTAAGCCCCTAAATTGTGTCTCTGAATTTCTTGTTTTCTGTGCGATTCGAATATGCAGAAGTGAAGTTACATTTCTTGAGGCTGAGATCATCAATGGGAGAAATAAAATGAGGTAAAGAGGAAAAGACTCTATAAGCACTTACTCCAGGACCCTCCATTTAAAATGAGGTGAAATTTTATTAAAATGAATACCCGTGTCAGCCTGGTTAACATGCAGAAAGGGAAGACATGTTATTTAAGGCTTCATGCATCCATGGTGGTGTGTGGGGTGGGATAGGGAAGCAGCCTCAGTTTCCCACACCTTCACAGGCCAATTTTGAGTCCCTAAGTGCCCCAGGAATCTTTTTTTAATGAACTAGTTGGATTATACCACTCTTTCCCCACCATCCTTCTCTTCTTACCTTTCTTTAGCTCTAATCACATAAGTGTAGGTTCCCTTTAAATCTCGGCTGATGTGAGTGCTATAATTTTTTATATGTAAAATTTAAAAGTACTAGGTGTTTTTCAATAGTGGGTAAGTTTGGATTCTTTTAACATCCTTTAGTATTAATATGATTAAAATGTTTTTATTTTTCCTTTTCATTTTCCCTAAACTACAGTAGTTAATTCAATATAAAATATTTCAGCCAAAAATATTCTTCTGAGGGTTATATTTTACAACCTTCTCACTGCAAGTGCAATAAATAGTATTAATGGTAATTGTGGCTTGTGTACTATAAATTATACTTTTCATTTTGATCTTTAGTATAATTTGTATGACAAGTTCAGTTTTCCTGTTTATTGCTCACTTTATGCTTCCACATGAGGAATGTGTATTCCTTTTCTCCATTCTGATTACCTTTTTTACTCTACAAGTAGCCTTGACAGAATAATCTAGAAAGAATAATATTACTTAGTATAACTAAAGTTACCATTTTAGCACTGTGGCTACTTTATTGAAAAGATTCATTCAGAACCTTCCTATAGGAGAAATAAATTAGCCAACTTTGTTCTTATCCTCATCATCATCAAATGAGGAAGTGTCCGCGTGACCAGCAGAATCACGGGTGACCTAAAAATTATTTTGACTTAGTGTGGTCATTTTCATTGATGGCTCTAAGAATGGCCAGAAGTTTAGAAACGCCAGTCTCTGCAATCTTAGAAATCATGATTAAGTGGACCTAAAAACTTGATAATTGCTAATTCTAAAAGTACGTGGACACCATCAGAATCAGAACTATTACCCAAGGACTCATTTTAGTCCCTGTTCTTTTGCGATAAAACTTAACTGATGAGATGTAAAACAGACAGATACACAGCCTATGGGCTGTGTACAGGGTGGGAAAAAAGTAGGTCATAGTTGTTCATTATTATTTATTAATTATTGTATTATTAATTGTATTAATAATACAATAATTAATAAATAATAATACAAGAACGAACTCTGTGTTTTGTGTACTCACAACTGTAAACCTACTTTTGCCCCTCCTTGCATTATTGGCAGACATGTTCTGGTAGTCCTGCCTTATTTTGCTTTGTTTTATGTGTTAACCAACATCAAAAAGGATATTTTACCTGGAAATGGGGATTCCTGGCTCCTTTACAGAATCCATACACCCACAGGATTCCTTTCCTACAAGGCAACCTGTGTCTACGCAGTAATGCATATGGTCTCGGCTTCCTGTAGTCCCTACCCCTCCCTCAAGTACAGCCTACATAGTTATACTGCTTGAGTCAGGCATTTTGCTTTGCTGACCCCTACAGGCACTCCGTTTGCAACCCTTACGCAAAAGTGTGCACTGTGGGCTACTCAGGAAACACTCGGCCTAAAAACCCAGGGCCTAATTAGTTGTGATGGCAATGTCTTTGGGTCTGTTTCCTAATCTGTTCATTTGAGCCAAATAAACCTCTTTTCATCATCTCCTCAGAGAGTTGTGAACTTCAGTTGAGAAAATGCAGGTAAAAGCACTTTGAAGTGCTACAAATGTAAACACGCGCTACTTACATACAGGTACAAAAATTAGATATACTTTATCCACTAAAATTTTGAGTTTTCTCTGAGGAGAATAGTATCGGGGCTGTGGAAGAAACAAATAGAAAATGGGAACATGTCCCTGGTCCGAAGCAGAAATATTCTACTTCATAGGCAGCTGGGGCCGCGGGAAGAGCCCGGCAGTGAGCTGGAAGAGCTGCGTGGAGTCCTGGCGGCTGTGCACAGGTCAGTGCACTCCCCAAACCCCACTTCTTCCTCTGTACAGCACGGAAGACAGGCCTGCCCTCGAAATTCGCAGGGCTGCAGGCAGGGTCAAAGGAAATAAACTAAGTGAAAGTAATGAATGAACTGTAAGACATTATTCTAATCTATGTATTATTTCATATTAGTGATGGGATGTGAACACAAACTAAGCATATTTATATACCGAATATTTACACACCTCAAGAGTTTGAAGAGGTGACAGAGCAGTTTTGAATTAAATCAGGGACATCTTTTTGGAAGAGGAAAATTATGAGTCTTATTTTTGGCCATAAGTCTGAGAATGGGCCTATTTTGCTAATTAAAATAAGCCTTTTAATTTGTGTTTTACCCCTTTGTTGTGACAAGAATTGGGCATTTCACATGTTCTTCAGATTACTTACTTCTATGTAATACATATATAAAGTTAAGAAAGGGTGCAGAAATAACTTGCAATGATTTTGTAACTAAAAGTTCTCAGGACATTTATTAGAGCTGGAAGAAATCTTTGAGACGACTGTTTACAAACCAGAAAACAGAACAGAGGACTTAAGTGTCTTGTGCAGATTTTCAGAGGTATGAAGTTTCAGGGCCAACAGTCAAACCCAGGGATAGGGACACCAGGGGCAACTTCTGGCTGATGATAATGAATTGAAACACTGGATGTGTTTCTTATAGGTTTTATTTATTTATTTTTAGAAAAGAAGGGAGAGAGAAAGAGAGGGAGAGAAACATGTTTCGAGACAGAAACATCAATTGGTTGATTCATTGCCTCTCGTACAACATGCCCACCCCCAACCCCCGCTACCCCTGGGCCTGCATACACAGGGAACCTGCAAACCAGGCATGTGCCCTGAATGGGAATTGGACTGGAGACCCATCATTTTGTGAGGCAAGCCAACCAACAGGGCCCACCCATCAGGGCACTCACTGGATATTTAGAAAATTTAGGTTGGGTTGGGAGCAACGTAGAGGAGGAAAGGAGAAGTGTTATGTTAATAAGTGTTAATAACCTCCCAACCTCACTTTTGCAAATTAAGAAGTGAGTTTTGGGGAAACTTCAGTTCCTGTAAAGAAAAAAAGATTTTTAATCTCCCACGCTGATAATTCCCACCATATTTCTTCTGCCTTTCTTTGAACGTCCAAGTTACCACCTTTACATTCTCAGATGTACCTCTTTCCCCCCCATATTGTCCTTATTTTATTGTTGACATTATTACAGAGGTCCCCTCTCCCCAGACCCTCTTTGCCCACCTCCACCCGGCCCTGTCCCCCTCCCCTTCCTCTGGCCATCACCACACGGTTGTCTGTGTCATACACGTTTTGCATGCCTTGGCAATTCTGGGACACTGGTGAGATTCCGTCTCTGATCAGCACGCTAGAGTAGGACAGCTCCTTCTGGAAAATGAAAACTTTCTAAACCCTCAGTCAGAACGAGAAAGAATGCGGCCACTGGAACAGTTTCTACTGGAGGCCAAGAAAACACCTCTCCCCCTCCCGATCCCCCCAACATATGAGAGCGTGAACTTCCTTTTCTATTTTCCCACCCCCAAAGGAACTGTCCTGAGTCCTTGCTGTAAAGAAGTTTAGGGCCTGAACTAGGTCATCCTGCCAGGTGTCTAGCGGCGGGCTGCTTCTGGAATTTATTTTTTTCCCTCCCCACTAACCTTCAGTTTCCCTCCTCCCTCTTCCCTTCGTGGTTTGAGAGGCATCGTGTCCGGGGCTCATCGCCCACTTGGAATTCGGGTTCCATGCTCCGGAGAAGGCTCTGGGGAGGAGGATGAAGGGGCTGGGTGGCAAGTGGTGGTGGCTGTTCTCTTCCAATTGGCTAGAGTTCTCGTTGGCTATGGAGACGGGTGCCCTTCTTGGGCCCACCCCTAGTCCCACCTCGCGCCTTGCTGACTGGGAAGGGGCTTCGGAAACCAGGGGACAGGCAAGCAAGCAGGGAGCGTGCTCTACCAAAGTCGGGTGGCTTGCCTTTCCCCTCCTTGGCCACAGATGGCTGTGAGCTCCGCGTTTACCCCAGCAGCCCCCGCTGCCACCACCGCTGTCGTCTTCCCTAGCAGCGACTGCTGGATGACAGTGCTGTCACCGGGTGGATTGGAGCTGGCGGCTCAGACGGGACACCGGGGGTGGAGGAGTGGGGGAGGGAGGGTGTGGGAAAGGGGGAGGTCAGCTCTGGGCGGGCGCTTCGGGGACCCAGAGCTGCCCCCTCCAGCACTGGGAGCAGCACAGCATCAACAGCCGCAGCCACAGTAGCCACAGCAGCGTGAGCGCGAGGCTGAAAGCTCGGTGCTGCGGATAGCGGATAGCGGAGGACGGCGGTGTCCGCCCTAGTCGAGCCGAGCCGAGCCTAGCGCGCAGCCGGACCGCCGCCGCTGCTGCCTGGCAGATGCCATCACAGCAACAAAGAGCTCGCTGAGCTAAGAGCCACGGGCGAGAGCTCGCCTGGAAGGCACGGCACTGGTTCCAGGAGCTGGGCTGCAGCCTCAGGAAGATCGTGAGGGGTCTGGGGGAGGAGTGGGGACAGAAGATGGCCAAGAAGAGAAAGCCCCCCAGCATCAAGGGTGAGTTCCGCTCCATTCCCACCTGGTCCCATCCCACCTCCCACCCGTGGTCCGCCTCTCTGGTCGGCCTGTTTACATCTAGACGCGACCAAGTGGAAGGCTGCCTGCCGGGGAAGAGTTTGCCTTTTTCGGGAGATGGAACGACCCCAACACTGCTGCACCCCCTTTGCCTCCAGGAAGACTCTGACAGGAGTTTGTCCCCCTTTTGTCACCTGGAAAAACCTGGGGACTCTGTCTCTCATCCCACCCCCTTTCTAGTCAATGAGCTTGGGTATCTGTTGCACCTCCCTCCCTCAGGGTAGTGAGGGTATTAGGAAGTGACTCTTGGCTCCTAGAGTCGCATCCTTTTTCGGAATAAGGCCGAGTGTGTGTGTGTGTGTGTGTGTGTGTGTGACAGAAAGAGAGAGAGTGAGTTTTTTTGTGGTCACTTCTTATATTCCCTCCTCCCAACCTCCTCCTCCCTTCCTTCATCCCTGAGGTAACTAGTTTTGCATCCATTTTCCAACCTCCATCCTCTGCAGGAGAAAGAGATGTCTGGCTTTCCTTTCCCCCCACGGTCAAGGGGACTTGCTACCAGCCAGGTCCTCGCAGGCTATTTCCTTTCATCCCTTTACCCGATTGCCCAGGCGGGCAGTGACTCCAGCTGAGCAATCCCCCTGTTGCTCCTTTGGAACTAAAGCTTCCAAAGTTGCAAAGTTTGGGGGTGGGCTGGAGTGGAGTGGGGAAACACCAGGAAGAGCTTGTGGCTGGAATGACTTGAGGCATCTCGATGTGATCCAGGCTGAACTTGGGAGGGTGCCTCCTAGGCGTCTGTCGGCCAGGGGGGCGTCCCGAGGACTCGCAGAGCTCTGCTCACGGAGCAGGTCCTCAGCACCCGCAGCATCGCTGACTCGAAGAGGTCACAGCTTGCCCACTCCCTGGCTCTCTGAGCTCTCCAGCTCTCGCTGGGGAACCAGCAGTGGCCACGCGGTGTCCGCAGCACTGCGGAGAGGGAAGTCAGCTCCACACCATGCATGGTCAGAAAGCCCGTGCGTGGGAGAAACCGGACCTGAGCCTTGTGCGGAGGAGAAAGCGGCAGCGTTTGAAGTTGAATTTTGACCCAATGGGCCTAAATGCGGAGACTGCGCCTTCAGCTTATGTGAACTAGGACCGGGACTCAGACACAGGAGGGTGTATTAAATATATGGGCTTGGTTAACAGCAGCGCGCTTGGCTTAGGCTTGCTTCTTGCCTTTCCCCCTCTAAGTCTCGCTTGTGGGAGCTTAGCTACACTCTAGAGGTCACTAGGGGGACACAACTTTATCTTGGTGCTTCAGCTTGCTTTTTAATTTCTCTGGAGTACTCACTTCACTTATTGGAAAGGACTTAAAACCACGATCCTTAATCTTTTGGAAAGCATTACTACAAACACCTGGGATCTTCTACTTGAAACTGTAATATGTGTGTAATAATTTTATTGCAGTGTATTTCCTTAAAAACATTACCGCTCCTGCGAAACAGAAGAGGCCTTAAAAACCTGATTTCCCCCTCCTGAATGAATTAGTACATGTTTTATGGTAGATGACTAAAGAATGAGAATACATTGATCTACAGACAGTTTCCTTACGGTGACATCAAAGACAGTCTGCACCGAGTTTGACAAGGTGCATTAGCTGCACTTTTAGTTCACTCGTTTTTATGGGACCATATGGCATGTTGAGGAAAACAGAAGGATTGGTTTTCAGCATTGCTGATGTGGCTGTCCATTGGCAGTAACACATTTGATACCCACCGCAAACCTTGCAGATTGTAAATGGTCCATGAAGAGTGGGAAAACATTGAGAATTTTACAGTACATGTAGCTAGAGACAATCTTACCCTTGAAATTAATCTTGTCAAAGCACAAAAAGATGTGAATGAGACCCAATTAATGAGAAGTGAACTCTCTCTATTATGAGGTTTGATAAAAAGACATGTTTTTTCACTCCCCCTTCATGAAAAAAAACCCACCAAGAACTTTTTCTTTTGTATGCCAAGATAAGATTATGTGTATTTTCTTAAATTTGATAGTGAAATAATTGAAGAATAATGATTAGTGGAGTTTTGTCATTTGTGTTAATAGTTCCTCTGGAAAAATTAATGACCAAGTATTCCCAGGACATGTGGTCTCAAGAAATTTTGTTGTAGTTTTTTAAGAATAATGCTTTCTCATGCTACATGTTTTTCTTAAAGGGGGAGTTATTTAGCTTTTCTTGTCTTGTGTTTATCTCTCTCCTTACTCATGTTAAGTTTCTTTCTTTCCTTTTTTTGTTACCAGTTTATTTAATCTTTCATAGAAGAAATGATACTTTTTTTTCAATCCTTGAAGTTTCACTTTAGCAAAGTAGGATTAACTGTGATATTCCATAGACAACAAAAGCAAACCCAGGAAGCTGTGATCCATCTACTTGCCTCAATTTTGCCTTTTTAAGAGGAGAGCTCTAAGAAAGCATCTGACTGCAGGCTTGCTGAACTGCTTTCAGACATCTGCTTCCAAGCTACAAACAGCTAAACTGGAGTTGCCTGGTAAAAACCCAAATGCTCAATTTCTAGGCTTTTTGTTTTTTTTGGCAGGATGCTGGGGTGAACTTTGCTGAGTAATAAACTATAGATTTAAAAATACCTTTCATGCTGTTTTGGTTATCATCTTCTGAGATCTGCTTCTCTGCTTAGCTACATTGCATGTGGGGAGAGATCATTTGTTGGATCATGTGACAGGCAAGTTGCTCATTGGCTGCTGAAGTCTTAGCAGTAGAGACCACATATCTAGAATGGCTAGAAACTGACAAAAGGAAAATTCAGTTTCTTAACATGAATGGAAGATTAAATGAGTTGGCAGTGTTTCTCAAAGGCTATATTGGTAAATACTCAGTAGATTTACCAATCCAATATTTATACTTCATGAAAAGTACTGTAGTGCCTGCTCAATAAAAGTCTTATGAACATGTTAGCTACATTAGTTAAAATGATTTTCACATCTTCCCTCCTCATTTTTCTAATATTACTACAAGAAGGATGTTTTGCTCAATTAGTTACATTTCAAAGTTAACTTATGCCTGGGTCATCTATTTATGAGTTCATTTAGCACATATTTATTGAGCACTGAATAGGTTCTGGGTATTGTGCAAGAGAAATACTGCAGGGATGAATTCAATGAAGAGTATGTTAGCAGGGGGCCTGGGAAGAGCAGGTAAACAGGAGTAAGGGAATTTTACAATGATTAATACCATGAATAAAACAAGATGTTGTGCTAGAAAGTGATTGTGAGATTACTTTAGATTGTCTGAAGAGGTGACATTTGAACTGGGTACCAAATGATGAAGAGTAATTTGCAGGCCAAAAACTGGAACTTAGCACTCCAGGCCTTAAGGCAGGGATGAGGTTGCAGCTTGGCCTGTTCAAATACAGAAAGAAGACTCGTTTGGCTGAACTGTAGGTAGAGACAGGTTGGCAGAGGCCAGGTCTTTTTGACCCTAAACAAGAGTGTAAATTTTATTTTATTTCATCTTGACTATATCTTTTCCATTTCTATTTAGTCCCCTTATACCTGTCCCCCACAATCATCACACTGTTGTCCATGTCCATGAGTCCTTTTTCTTTTTTGCACAATCCCTCCACCCCCTAGCCTCCCCCAGTCCCCTTAGCTGTCATCTGGCTCTCTATCTATGAGTCTGTCTCTATTTTGTTTATTAGTTCAGTTTGTTCATTAGATGCTACATATGAGTGAACTCATATGGCATTTGTCTTTCTCTGACTTGCTTATTTCACTCAGCATAATGTTCTCCAGATCCATCCATGCTGCCGCAAAGGGTAACATTTTCTTCTTTTTTAAGGCTGAGTAGTAATGCATTGTGTAAATGTCCCATAGTTGTTTTATCCACTCACCTACTAATGGAAACAGGGGTTGCTTCCATACCCTTTGCACTGTTGGTGGCAATGCAGACTCGTGCAGCCACTGTGGAAAGCCATGTGGAGATACCTCAAAAAATTGAAAATTAATCTGCCTTTTGACCCAGCAATCCACTTCTGGGAGTATATCTGAAGGAACCTGAAACACTAATTCAAAAGAACATAAGCACCCCTATATTCATTGCAGTGCCAAGATATGGAAGCAGCCCAAGTGTCCACTGATAGGTGAGTGGATAAAATGACTATGGGACATTTACACAATGGAATACTAATCGGCAGTAAAAAAGAGTGTACATTTTCTTTTAAGTGCAGTAGGAAGTTGATTGAATACTCACGAAATGTTTGGGGTTTCATTCCTATCTTTAAGGGTGATTTCAGGGAGAGAAGCTTTTCTATATCAATTCCCTAAGCTAAGTAGAGCTGCCCAGTGTACTTCACTTTCCTAAAAAGTCCAGTTTTACTCAGGAATCAACTGTTAGGTTCACCAAAGTACCTCCTGTATTTTGGGCTGTGATACTATTTGTAGGAATAGGCTTTAAAAAAAGAAACAATCTTAAAGAGATTCCATAATGATTAAAACTAATCCAACATTATAGCAAAGATGATCAGGTTAGTCCCCACCTAGCAAGCAAGTCAGTCCAAGGAAACACACATTGTAGTATTAAAAGGGAGGATTATAAAGAGTCTGAAACACGACTGAACAGTAGGCAGAGTACACAAGACAGCATGATGGGTTCCTGGCTAATGAGAAGGGGTGCATGAGAGAAGAGTGATGTTGGATGTTGGGAAAGGGGACATGGGAAAGCCTCTAAGACAACATTAGCCTGTTCATGATTCTGCCAAGAGAAGCAGAAGCCTGGCGTGAGAGTGCTCCAAGAGAAATGCCCTAATCCAAGCACAAGGGAAGTTCAAATTGGGATACCTTTACGTAGGGTACCTCCGTGAAGCATAACGATAAAAATGTATAGGCATTTAAAAATGTCTTTGATTTCACTAAATTATTATTAGGTTGCTCTTATGGATTACAAACGTCACAGATGAAAATAACATGAAAAAATTTAATGATGAAAACTGCCATTTGTTGGATGCAGCTGCCTCGCTGCTACTTAGCAGGGAAATTATGCTTTGGGGTCTCTGATCTTACTGTTGCTGGAGTGAAGGTAACTGAAGTCTGTTGGATGACTTTCTGCCCTCCAAACTTTGTTACTAGAAGGTACTATGATATTTAGGAAAGATAAAAAAATAATTATTTTTAAAGCTTTCCACTGCCTTCTCTCACCTTCAAGCTGCTTCTTTGCCAAGGATTAACAATGAAAAAACACATGAAAAATTTTTGTGGCTTCAGGGCTTTGCTCAGTCACCCCTTCCCTTTCCTTGAACTGCAAGGCCCTTTTTTGAGGGTAGCAAGGTTGGTGATACCTCAGGAATTATGTAACCAAGACCAGATGTAGCCCTTAGTGATACTGCAACACAATGTGTTTATGACATCAGCTTTTTTCAGTACTGAGAGTCATAGTATGTTAGAGTTGAAAGGAAAGTGCAGTGTTGGTAGAGGTATTGGAGAAATGATGCAGTAAGAGGTGAGTGATGCTTTTAAATTTGAATAGTATATGTCTATAAGGAACTTGGTTAAGTTTGTTATTGGTAGATATATATTCTAGATAAATCAGGTATCTTTAAAAAATATATTACATGTTTATTTTTAGAGAAAGGAGAAGGGAGGGAGAAAGAGAGGCAGAGAAACATTGATGTGAGCAGGAAACATTGATCTGATGCCTCCTTCAGGGAGGCTTGATTCCCAACCAGGAAACCTGCCTGCAACCAAGGCATACGTATGCCCTGACCCGGAATTGAACCAGTGACCTTTTGGTTTGCAGGCTGGCACTCAATTAACTGAGCCTCACCAGCCAGGGCTGTATATCTTTTTTTTTTTTTTAACATTTGTTATCTTTTATTGATTCTAGAGGAAGGGGAAGGGAGGGAGAAAGAGAGGGAGATAAACATCAATGTGAGAGAGAAACATTGATTGTTTGCCTCTTGCACATGGTCCAACTGGGGACTGAACCTGCAACCCAGGCAGTACCCTGATTGGGAATTAAACCCATGACCTTTTGGTTTTCAGGAAACGTCCAACCCACTGAGACACACCAGCTGGTGTGGATATATCTTAGTTATATAATATATAACATGTAAGTGAATGTATATATATATATAAAACAGAGCTCATTTCTCAATTTATATTCATTCTTCACTGTTTATTTACGTGAGTGTGGTAATATTTGCATTTACATATGAGCAATTGAGACACAAAGACATTGGGTGCTTTCTTGAGATATAAGAGTAAATTATGTACCATGGGTAGAGGCATAACTAAAGCCCCGTGACCCTTTTTCCTTTGTCCACACCCAGTCTTTTTTTTTAAATATAATTTTTATTTAATTCTTGTTCACGTACAGGTTTCTGTCTTATATTCCCAACCCTGCCCGCCCCCCACCCCATGCTCCCCGCCTCCCTCCCCTTTCCACCCCCCACCCTTAGTTATTGTCCATGTGTCCTTTATACTTGTTCATGTGAGCCCATCCCCTTTTCCCCTATGATTCTCTCCCCTCTCCCCTCTGGACCCTGTCAGCCTGTTCCATATTTGAGTGTCATTGCACACCCAGTCTTTTAATATTTGCTAACTTTCCTCCAGGTGTATTAAGTCTAACACACTAAGGTTAGACTTTCCCCTCGTGAAATCAAGAGGATGATATATCTTATACTTTCCTCAGAAGTGTCACAACTTTATTGTTTGTGATCCACTTTTAAAATTAGAAATACATTGCCAAGAAAAAGTAGGCTAACTGCTCACAGATGCGAAGGTGATATTGTATAGAGGTTTTAGAGCTCTCTAGAGGTGGGGAGGCAAGGCAAGGTGAACAAATGTTCTCACTTTTTGAAGTGGTGTAAGCAGGAAAAGATGCATCGGGGTCAGCTCTGAAGCGGGTTGAGATTATTTTGCTATTCTTCTGGGAAGCAATTTGACTGCTATGGTAGTCAGCCTTCTAGAGGGCCTCAGTGTTCTTCCTACTGGTATTCATACCCTTACACACTGGTATTCACATCTTTCCTGCACTGGATCTGGGCTGACCTGTGTGGCCAGGAGACTACAGTAGAAAGCTACATTGTACATAAAGGCATGGCGGCTTCTGCTCTGCTCTTGCATATCTTTGCTCTCTTATATTGCTTACTTTTGGGGAAAACCAGCTGCCATGCTGTGAAAACACTCAAGCATTCCCATGGAGAGACTCATGCGGGAAGCGACTGAGGCCTTCTGCTCACAGCCCAAACCAACTTGCCAGCCATGTGAATGACTGGTCTTGGAAACAAATCCTCCAGAGCAGTCACACCTTCAGCTGTCTGTAGCTAACATCCGACTGAATCTCAGGAGAAACCTTGACCCAGAACTGCCCAGCCAAGCTGCATCTGGTTTGCTGTATCCCAGAAACTCGAGAGATACTAAATGCCTCCTTTTGTCTTAAGCCACTAAATTTTGGGGTAATATGTGGCAAGCATTACATAATGAATACGTCTGTGATTCATTGTTTCTGGGATGTAGGGACCATCTCACTCTGTATAAGTATTAGAGGAGATGTTGTGTATGTGCAAGAGTTTTTTTTATACCTTTCACTATTGGGGTTAATTTACTTATTTATACAATTACTCTAGGACTTCCTCTTCCCACTGACTCCTGAGAGTAAAAGGAACACTGTAATTCACTAATTAATGCCAATCTTCATCACTAATCTCAGTTTTGAGCTTGAACCCTAATCCTATTCCCTACTTTAGAGAGTTGAGCTGACAACCTGAAGCTCTCTTTTCCTGTTTCCTTGAATTATTTTCAGTGGCTTGTTTCCTCCTCCACTTTTTGAGTTTTCATTCCTAGTCCCTTTGATTCATTTAGCTCAGAAGATACCTCCAACTAGAAACCCCACCAAAATAAAAATCAGAGTGATAAGGAGGATGCAAAAGTCCTAAAATCCCTCAACAGGCAAAAACTTCACAGCCCACCAAAGAGAAAGTCCCTTAAAACCTAAAATCTTCAGGAAAAAACCTCTCCCACTATATTAGCTACTCTTCTCTAGGAAAGAATACCTTCCCCCTCCTAGCCCTCCGAGTCCTCTGATGTATAACTAGAGCAGTGGGAAATAAGATAAAAAATGGAGAAGGCTGCTATCCCTTCTACTTTAGGGTGGGATATTAGTTCATTTTATTTTACTTATTTATTTATTTTATTCTTTTGAAAACTGCTCACTGGACATTTACTCTGTGCTTGGCACTACTCTGAGTGTACTTGGCACTACTCTGAGTGTGCTTGGGGTGCATCAGAGAGCAAATAAAGCCTTGGTGATGTTTACATTCTAGATACGAAAACAGGTAATGAATAATAAACATAATAAACAAAAATTTATTGATGTTAAAAATTGAAGAGTGCTGCCCTGGTTGGTGTGGCTCAGAGGATTGGGTACTGGACTGCAAAGCAAAGGGTCACCAGTTAAATTCCCAGTCAGGGCACCTGCCTGGGTTGCGGGCCAGTAGTGGGGTACATGAAAGGCAACCTTTCTCTCCCTCTCTATCTCCCTCCCTTCCCCTCTGTCTAAGAATAAATTTTAAAAATCTTTTTCAAAAAATTGAAGAGTGCTGTAAGGAAAAGGAAAAAGTAGAGTATAGAAAGGGGAATTAAAGTGCTGGAGATTGGATGAGGAAGAGTGCTGGCTGTAAGTATTAATAAGTTAGTTACTATAGACCTAATTGAAAAGACCATATTAAAAGAGGTGATGTATTTATCACGGAAGAGGAAGAAGCTTCTAGAAAGTGGGAGGAACCAGGGCAAAGGCCCTAAGGTGAGGGTATATCTGATATGTTTCTTGAACAGAAAGGAGGCTGAGTGGAATTTATAAGGAGATTAGAAATAGGAAAAGGGGTCAGAAATATGAGGGAAGACCAGGTTAGAATCTTTAGGTAATTTTAAGGACTTTGGCTTTAATCCTGAGTGGAATGGGTAGCACTGCGGGTTTTGAATAGAGGAATAATATAATCTGATTTATCTTTCAAAAGACTTGCTATGTCTACTGTGTTGGGAATATCCTAAAGGGGCAAGAAGAAAAGCTAGAAGAGCAGTAAATGAGTCTTCTGCGATATTTCAGTTGAGAGATGGTGGTGGCATCTGTTGGGGTTGTAGCAGGGGAGTACGTGAGACGTGAAAGAATATCGAATCTATTTTGAAGGTGGAGCTAATACAGTTTCTTGAGCTAATAGGATGCAGAGTGTGAGCAAAAGAAGAATCATGAATGACTCCAGTTTTGTCCAGAGCAACCAATAGAATGGAGTTGTGGATGCTTTTGAGAAATTGTGGATGGGGGAGAAACTTGGGGAGAAAAGTTTAGGGGGAAAGATTGGGAGTTCACACTTGGGATAGTCAAGTGGAGATGACAGTAGGAAGTTGGATAGATGAGTCTGGAGTCTGGGAGAGAGGCCTGGGCTAATGATGTGAACCTGGGCATCATTGGCACATAGCTGGTATTTAAGACCATAGACTGGATGACTCACTGGGAAGTGAGTGCAGCCTGACATGAATGATCTGAGCCCAGGGCTACTGCATTATTACAAGGAAGGAGAAAAGAGGAGGAAACCTGTACAGGAGGTTAAGAAAGAGGAATGGCAAGTGAAGGGGAAATCAAAAGGTTGTTGGGTGCTGGGGTCAAGGGAGAAAGTGTATCAGGGAGGAGAGAAGAACCAGCTGTGTCAAACGCTGCTGATAATCAAGACGAGGACAACCGAGAAAGGACACCAGGGTTTATACATGTGGTGATCACTGGAGACCTTGACGAGGGCAGTTTTAATGTAATGGTGATGGTGGTGGTCTGAATGCAGCCGGTTAACAGAGAATGGGAGGAGAAGAATTAGGGAGGTTTGCTGCAGAGGGAGCAAAGAAATGGTGCTGCCCCTGGGAGTGGGAAAAGTAGTCGAGAAAAAAAATTTTAACAAGGGAGAAATGGCAGGTTTCATTCCTTGTTTTCTGTTATGATTTGTTTTTCCGGCTGGTCTTTAATCTCTCTTTCACTATTCTAAATTTTGGTTGCTTTTTATGACAGTTTCATGGGCAATAAGAAAGAATAACTATAGAATGGCCTTACATCTTTGAGTTATCAGGATACTTCTTTTCACCTTTATTTCTTGAAATATATTATCTTTAAAAAATAAATATAGCATTAAAACAGGTAAATAAAAGGGCTTCCTGACAACCTATTTAATAAAATGTGCTGTAATAAAAGAAGGTTGCCAGGAGAGAATAGTTTCCCAGCCATTGTGTTGCTGGCTATAGCAGTCCATTCCCTCATCTGGAAAGCTCAGAAGGAACTAAAGAAAAACTTAAACAATATTTAGTGTAGGGTGAAGATTAGACTAGTGGTTTTTGACCAGAGGCAAATTTGCAGTGTGGAGACATTTTTTATCTTCTCTTTGACCCCTAGTTGGTAGAGATCGGGGATGCTGCTAAATACCCTATAATGCCCAGGACAGTACGGCAACCCCCCCCCCCCCCACACACACACACTACAAAGAATATCTGGTTCATTTGTCAATGGTGCTGAGGCTGGCAAATTCTGGGCTAGCCCCATTATTTTCCATCCTTCCAGAGACAAACTGGGAAGCTACTTCTGAGGAAGGAGTCCAAAAGATTCTGCTTTACATATCCCATTGCTCCATGTTTAGAGGAAGCACAGTTTTGAAACAAATAATTAGGATTAAAAATAAAGATGTGTCTTTTTTTTGCCTTGATTTCTCTTTGTCCCTCTTTATCCTTCTTTCTTCTGTTGGTTTCCAAAATATATTAATGTTTATATAGACTTGGGTAGTTTCCCACTAGACCCAACCATTAAAGTCATGGTCTAAAAAAATCCTAGTTTCATTGAGGAAGCAGTTTCACATGGCCAGTTTCTATTTGGCACCTCTCTGTCAATTTTGTGAAAGAAAGAACCAAAATCAGGGTGCTATGTTAAGCTTTGGCGCTACAGCCCTTTGATGTGAAAGGGGCTGTGGCCTTCCAGGCATCTTTTCTGTGCTTTCTTCTGGCCATTAAGACTTCAATGCAGGACTTGTTTGAATCACTCACTGAGTGAAAATTTTCCTGAAGGATCAAGAATTTTAAAGCATTTTACAAAAAGCTGCTTCAAATTTGTGCATTTAAAAAAATCCAAGAGGCTATTTATGTAAATTTTGTAATTCATTCGACTGTATTTTAGTGTTCTAATTCAGGGACAAAAAGCAAGATTTTGAAATTGATGTTAATATTTCATTAAAAGCCTATTATATCACTTCAGGTCTGCCTTACACAAAATTCAAACCTCTTTAAAGTTAGCCTATGATTTTATATATTGTATGAATATTAGTTTAAAAACATCAGAAGTCATAAAAATAAAACTATAAAAGCTACTAGTAGACATTCATACTTCACAAATTCTAATATTAACAGTATTTTCCACGGTGAATTAAGCTCCCTTTTCTTCCCATTCTGTTCTAATCCTCTTATTCACCCTTGTGTTTGGCTGCCCATGAGTGGCATCACATTCTTTTCTCACAACAATGATACTTATTCTGCCGATGTAACTCCTTTCCTGCCCTGGAAGAATGTCTGTGACAAAAAAAGGACCATTATGTTGTTTTAAAAAATCTTTGGTCATAAATACATGTGTTCAGGGATATCTTAGTTGTACGAGGTGGGGACAGACTTGAAGTTGTGAGATATAGCTTTGCAATCCACCCCTCCCCCATCCTTCTCAACCACTAAGAAGGTCTTACATTAAGATATATGCTATGCAAAACTTCATGGAAACTCTGTATTGAATAATTACTGCACTTCCCACACATAAACTTTATATAGCCATCTATAGAAAGAACGCAAAAGCAAAAGAAAGACACATGCTTCACATGCAAATTCTAAGATCAAGAAGCCTTATGTTTTAACAAACTGAATTCTCACTCCCTAATTCCGAGTTAATGCCTTAGGTATGATGAAGAGTAAGCAAATTAACAGATTGTGCATGAATTTATATGGGTCAAGAGAGGCATGGAACCTATTTAAACTCTTTTGTCAATAAACTTTTTTCAAGTTTCTGGCAGCATTAAATGGTAGAAAAGTATGTTAATTAGAAATAATTTACAAGCAAGTCTTTGAGGAATTCTAATGGGCAATATGTTTAGCCAATTGCTTACGCTAAAGGGCTGGAGTATCTTTTGAATGTTTAGAATTTTCATGAGTCTACACTTCCTTTCTCTCAGTTGGCTTGACTGAGTGAGGTTTTAGGCTGTATCATACATATTTGAAAACTGGGTTGCGGTCTGCATTGAGGCTGAAGAACCTTGAGAACTGAACTGCTTTGTTAGGCCACTGGGGCTTCACATCATCAGGAACCCCCCTGGGGTGGGAAGTGGGTAGATGGTGTTCTGGAGTGACTCCATGGGAGNAATATGTTTAGCCAATTGCTTATACTAAAGGGCTGGAGTATCTTTTGAATGTTTAGAATTTTCATGAGTCTACACTTCCTTTCTCTCAGTTGGCTTGACTGAGTGAGGTTTTAGGCTGTATCATACATATTTGAAAACTGGGTTGCGGTCTGCATTGAGGCTGAAGAACCTTGAGAACTGAACTGCTTTGTTAGGCCACTGGCTTCACATCATCAGGAACTCCCCTGGGGTGGGAAGTGGATAGATGGTGTTCTGGAGTGACTCCATGGGAGGGGTCTCTACTCCATGGGAGGGGTCTCTACTCCATGGGAGGGGTCTCTCTGAAGGATTTTTCGAACAGATGGTCTTTACTTTTTTAGGCATGTTAAAACTTTTTCTTGGAATCACCCAGACCCTGAAATAGCGTTCAATCAGCTTGGGGTAAACTGGCTCCTGTAGAAGTGCTTTTGGTAACTTTCTGGTACTGAGAAACTACATCATATTAAGTTCAAGGGTGTTATTTTTTGTGCCGATCACTGCTTTACTATGTATCTGTATTGAGTACCTGATGGAGAAGCTTCTCTGAACTGTAACAATGGGTGACGTCATGGAACTCATTGTGTTCCCCACCATGGGTAGCCAGCCAAGAGGCGCAGAACTGAGTCTGAGTCCACTTCTTGTGCCAGGTTATGGGATCGTAAATGATACATTTGTGAATTAACTTTGTTTTGTATCCTTCTTCTTTCCCCTCATTATCTCTATTTACATGCTTTCTTTTGTTGAATTGCATGTATTTTTTATAAACTTCTTTAACTCTTCTTTGAAATAAGATGAAACTAAAAAGTTAATATTGGCTGAAGCTAAATTCATAGAGATAAAATAATCTGTTCAAAGTTATAAACAAGTAATTTGAAGAACCTGTACTTAAAAGTAGATGTAACCCCAAACAATTTTTCTTGCATACAGGAGAGCATTTGTCAATCTATCACAGCTTTTTACTTTCAGGTTGCTGTCTAGTCTTTGTTAATGTATAATTTTCCATAGTTATGATTTTATTTAATGACATCTTTATATATCTGGCTGCATAAGATGAGAATTTGGAGTTACCTTGGTCTTTTCCAGACCTCTGCCTAACCCTGATGAAATCAGTTACTGCTAACAATCTGAAGAATATGCTTTTCTTTACCTCCACTGCCTTAGATACACTTCAGTGCTCATTATTTCTAGTGCGAATTAGAACCACCTATAGACTAACAGGCCTCTTTGCATTAGTCCTGATTCACTTCCAATTTATTTTTCACACGATTGCAAATATGATATTCTTTTAAAAAATATTTTATTAATTTATTTTTAGAGAGGGGTGAAAAGAAAGAGAAAGAGAAGGAGAGAAATATCAATGTGTGGTTGCTTCTCACATGATCCTAACTGGGGACTCAGCCCACAACCCAGGCATGTGCTCTGACTGGGAATCAAACCGGTGACCTTTTGGTTTGCAGGCCCGCACTTAATCCACTGAGCTACACCAGCCAGGGCACATATGATATTCTTAAAAAGCAAGTATGATCATTTCACATACTTAAAATCCAATAATGGCTCTCTCCATTACCGTATGAAAAGTCCATAGCAAGGTATACAAAGCTTTCTAGGATCAAACCTACGATTACCTTTCCTGCTTCATCATCTCCAACCACATCTCATATCCATCCCAAGCTTAGTGATTCCACCATTATAATACCAGGGGTGATACACATTCTTCGATGATTCTCTGCCTTTCAATGTTGTTTCCTTCCTTCCTTCCCTGATAATGCTGAAAATTCCTTTTTATTCTGCAAGCCTCAGTTCAAATGTTACAACTCTCTCTGTAGAACTTTTGCCCTCTTCCCTTCTCACAGTCCCCACACTGTCCCGTCCCTATATGCACAGTTAAACACCTCCTCTTTGCTACTCCAGTTATAACTTGCACATGCCTCTCTTAGTGCTCTCATATTGATTTAAAATGTTGAGTTTACTTGTCCATTTCTTTCCTGAGTCCTGCAGGTGTTCAGTCCTTCCTGGAGCACAAGGAACCAAAAACCTGATAGGAAATCAGTTGCTGGCTTAACACCCTAGAGTCAAAACATTACTGTAGTAACTCCCTCCCCCATTATTCTGGTAACACTATGTTTCAGGCCAGTCTGCTTGGTGCATGAGAGAACAGTGCCCTGTTCACCAGTTAGACATGCTCTGCTCTTTCCTAGGGCTGCTTTCAATCTTTCTGCACCTTGGATTAATTTTCTTGGATCAAACCCAGGTCTGCATAGGTTGCCATGTGCCTGGAATTGGATCTGAGCTTTATGGGATTTCAACAAGGGACTGCTTGCTACTTCACAGTGCCTGGGATTTTCACGAAGTGGAAAATCCTATTTGCTGTCCACTTCTCCAGGTCCCTCCATAGATACCCATTTCTAGGCTCTGAGCTCCTTGAGGGTCCTTATTATATTTTATTTATTTTTTTAATCCAAAATGTCTAGTATATTGCTGGGTATATCACAGATGCTATATGAATATATTTTTGAATAAATCAAGCATATATATTTCTCTATATTTTAAAATATTCTTAATATTATTGTTAATGGTTTGATAATATTCAGTTGCATTGTCTTAATACATCTAGCACAGTTAACTGAATTTTCTAGGTTTTCTCTGGAAAAATAATGGTGTAATGAGCATTTGTGTGAATGTATTTGTGTGTATGTGTTGTGGTGTGTGTGGTATGTGCTTGTGTATGCACAGTTCCTCTAACCTTAGGATTAGTAGAAGAAGAAAGGTACTTTAACTTCACTTACTCGTGTATTGAAATTTTGACATACTCTTTGTCAATATTTACCTATTCCCATACCTCCCTCAGGTTTCACTTGTTCTAGCATTTATCAAACTGTATTTTAATCACATGTATACTTGTCTTTTTTTCCTACTAGACTCTACATTTCATCTTGTGTAAAGGTGTAGCTTTGATGGCAACTAGCACAGTGCCTTACTCACACTTAGTGCTCCACAATTATTTTTTGAGGAAATAAGTGAATAAATACTATATTTTAAAAGGAAAATATTGTGAAGAAGTTATAGGGATCAGATATCTGAGAACCATCCTATATCTCAATTTTTTATCATGCCTGGTCACACCCAAAATGAGTTTTTCTTAATGTTTTTAGCAACATTTTCCCAGAGCTGACACCCCCTTTTTTTTGGACTTTGGGGTCAGACACATATGCATTCAAATCCCACCTATGTGATCTTTGGCAAGTTACTTAACCTTTTGAAACTGTGCTTTGCTTATCTGAAAAATGGAGATAATAATACAGTATCTAACTTAAAGAACTATTGTGAGGATTAAATCCCATAACATATGGCAAAGTGTATAGCATCATGTTGTATGCAGGAGATATTCATGAAATGCTTATTTTATTTCACTTTCCTCCTTCCCTGTGTTCTCTCTGCTGCCTTCTTACCTCCTTCCCTCCCTTTCTTTCTCCGACTTCTCCTTTTCTGGTGATGAAAAAAACTATAGAAAACTAGAAGCATAGTCCAAGTTAGCTTTTTATTACAGCAAAGGTGCTCTACCCAGTCAATTACCTTCAGCCCAAGGTTGCATCCAGGTAAGGCTATATTTTGTCACACTTCTTTTTTCTCTGCCTCATTTGTACCTGCAGCTGACCAGGTTGACCTTATGTTTCCAGCGGTTGTTTGGGGTCCAGTTGTTCTGCAACATGCCTGATGGTCGACATGTATTTTGTAGCAATGTGGCAGAAAAGGGAGGGAGTGAAAGGCGGGAAACCTGGGAATGCCAGAGGCAGTAAAAAGGCCAAGAGGTTGTGTTGATTGAGGACATTTCCTCCAGGAGCTGAGTCTTGTGAATGACATTCAAAGGCTCATCTAAAAAGGAAAAGGAGAAAATCACAATTGTTTGTTTTACTGCTCTTGACGGTTAGGGATGCTGTTTTATTGTTTTTCAATCAGGGTCTGAGGCAAAATGTATCTAACCAAGATTAGATTTAATATTTAAAACAGGCCCAGTCTAAAAAAGAAGACCTGAGCCACTTGACTGAATGAAAGAAAACCATAAAAATAAGTTAAATGAAAAAAAAAAAACATCCGACAGGAGTCGCTTTCTTGACGAAGACAACCCTGCACAGAAAGTGAGGTGTGAGGAATCAGTGACGGAGCACCTGCTGCTGAGGTTTGGGTTAGATCCTGGATCCAGTGGCTGAGAGTCAAGAAGAAAGTTTTCAAGACTGTTTAGCTCCGAATGAGACTATAGTTTATTTCTAACCTACCATGAACTAGCTGTGTGACCTTGAGCCTTCAGACTGTGAATGCTATCTATAAAACAAACTTTTATACTTGTAAATTTTTGCTGTTAATATTGTTTCTTTGGTTTAAGGCCAAACTTTTGTGTAGGAGGGTGTTGGGAGACTTTAGCTCAGTCAGAATTCCTCTAACGCTGAGTTTCTCAAGATTGGCTCTTTTAACATTTTGGGCTGGGTAATTCTTTGTTGTGGATGGAGGCTGTCCTGGGCATTGTAGGACGTTTAGCAGCATCTCTGAACTCACCCACCAGTAGGACTCTGTCTTCTGGGGCATATGCCCTTTTATTTTATTTTATTTTATTTTATTTTATTTTATTTTATTTTAATTTCGCTCTACTGAAAGGAAGATGGTTGTTTACATACCTTTAGATTTTCCCACAGAGTTACTTTGAGACCTAAATTTTTAAAAATCATAAGATTTACTCTATTCCAAATTGAGCTTGGTTAATCATTTTCATCCATTAAGTATTTTGTTGAATGTCTGCAGGTACTGTGATAGGTTTTGGGGTTACACAGGTAGGTATGACCTGATCTCTACCTATACGGAGCTTTCATTTTACTAAAGGGAGAAAGTGAGGATTTACCAGTTCATTTCCATACACGGCTGTTAAGGACACTGACACATTGCAAGTGAAATATCAGGTACAAGACTGATACAAAAACTATTGAATGCAAACTGTAATTGAAAAATGAAATTTAAAAAATTTGTATATAAGGTACAACATGAATGCAAAGGTGCGACCTTCCCATTCACCTAGGAAAAGGTGTCAGGTAAAGCTTTACCGAGAAAATAGTAACAATATGAAACGATATTTCAAATCATCAAAGAAAATCAATCTTGCTTCCATATAAACTAATGCCGGTATTGTGTTTTCTGCCTACTGTTTGTTTTTATTTTATATGTACATAATTTTTAAGATATAATTGTTTCTCTAATACGGTGGTAAAAGGAAGTATATCGCTTCTCTCCCTGTAAAAGAGTAAAAAAAAACAAACACACCATTGCTTCCTACTCCTATGAGTAGGAGTCTTTCTTTCAAAGACCTTTAAATGAGTATCTCTCCCAAACAGACCGGGGACGGATGACAGGATTGGTTATTTGGCCAGCTTTCAGAACTTTCCGTGAGGCTGTGTCTAGCTCCTCTCTCTGAAGTGTGAAGGTGCTTGTCACCCCATGTCCTAATTTTAAGACAGGACATCTCCCATCCCTTATGTTGTTTTAGATGTAAAGCGACTTTTAAATAAAGCTCTTTTAATGAGAATGTATCTTTCTAAATTGCCACCTAACCACCCCAAAATGAGAAATTAAAAATAAAGGGCTGCAGGCCCTCACCCCAAATGGCTCTGTCCCTTTGGAATGAAACTGTCCTTTTAGTGAGCTTCCCCTGTCATCCAGCCCAGGTGTAAGGACATAAGGCAAACGTAATTAAAGGGCCCGTGACAGGAAGGGCAGCCCGACTCTATCCTGATTGCATTCTTCCTGCTGTAAATAAACCCATCTGCTTCCACTGCCTGCCACACCAGCAAACTAGTCCAGCTACCGTGTCACACTAGAATATAAAACCTGTATCATAGTAAAATCAGTACGTGTATTCTGAAATAGCAATAAATTAGGGCAATGTTGGTGTAGTCATACCAATAGAATCTACCTGAATGATTAGGAGCAGAGCCCTTGAAGTCAAACAGTCTCAGAAATCATTCAATGTCAATAACTATTTGCTGGACAAATAACAAAATGCCTGTTTAGCCTTATCCTTTGTCAGAACCCCAAGTCAAATTATGTATCCTCTCAAAACCTCAATATTCATATATGTAAAATATATAAACAACAATACCTACTTTACTCGTTCTCAATCACAGTGCATATCAGAAACCCTGTGGCGTCTAATTCAGTATATCTGAGCCAAGGCCTGGACAAATGTATTTAAGCTTCATGGATATCTGGGAGCTAACCCAGCACTGAAAACCATTAAACTCTCTCTTAGGGCTATTGCGGGACTAAATAAATTAATGTATGAAGGCACCAAGTGTTGGGAAACACTTTTGTTGGTAAAGGCACCTTTACCACCAAGGCCCCAAGTGCTGGGAAACCCAAGAGAACTGTTTATAAAAATTAGACTTATTTATGAAATGGTGGAAATGGTGGATTTGCATTTAGCTTCTGGCCTGTTGCTTTCAAAATTGCAGAAACTACAAGTTTTTTTTCTCATGCATGTACCAGAGCAAAGTATGAGCATATTCTGGAGAGGACTTGTGCCCTTGCGTGATTTGGAGTCAAGTGTTATGATAACAGGTTTCTGTTTCTCCTCTGGGGAAGATGGAGGATAGGAAGCTAAGTAGCTGCCCCTGAGAGCAGGGCAAGGAGGAGTTGCTACCGGACAAGGACGTGGTCCTGAGTGGGCCTGCCCAGGACTGGCTGTAGTGTGTGGGTTCTTGACTTCGTGTAGGAAAGATTTCACCACGTGGGTCCGGGTAACTATGAGGGTACACTTATTAAATCTGGGAACAGTAGAACAAGGAAGGGCCTAGCATCGAAAAGCAACAGGAGAGCCCAGGCTGGGCTGCCTTAGCTCACTAGGAAGCCAGAGAAAAGGTGGCTTTGGGGGCAGGTTCACAAGATCAGCCTGGAACAAGCTGCCCGCTTTCCATTGCCTTAGACTTTAGGAGACAAGTGCCCCTGGGAAAAGAAGTGGGAGAAGGGAAAGCAAATGGCATGGGCTGCCCCCTGGAGGGAGAGAGTGCCCTGCGTCCTTTGTCTTGAGGTTTTTCTCTCTTGCAGGCAGGAATCTTAGGGGGGTTCTCAGGGGTTTCAGCAGAATATTCATCAGTTCTGCAGGTCTGTCCTTTCAGGGTCATGGTATCTACTGATTGGTCAGTGAAAGGGCAGAGGCTCTTGGTCATTGCCATTGGTTCTAGTGTCCCTCCACCTCACCTGGTTTTGCTGCTCTTCTGGGCCCAGAACTAAACACAACTGAGGCCTAGATGTTATTTTCAGGGAGGAAAGGCCAGGGGAGGAAAGGTTACTTAACCTGGAGGCCAAGTCCTTTTTTCCCCAGGTTTGCCCCCTGCCAGGCACTCGGGGCCTTTCTCCCTGGTGATCATCTGCACCTGGCTGTAAATTGCTTGGCCAGTTTGTTCAGCTGTCTCAAGTTTCCCTGTTCCATTTGCCAAGGAATTTCCTAGCTTCTCACTATCCTGTCTTAGAAGGGGTCAGCAGTGTGCCAAGCTGCACTTCCACTGTGCCTCCTGTGAGCTAAGTGGGGCAGACCCTCTCTAAGTGGGTTGCCTACTGGGGCAAAGCTGAGAGGGGTGTGTTGATAGCAAGAGGTCAGTTGAAGGGTTCCTTGTTTATTGCAGGAAATCTGTAGGCTATGGGATCTTGCTGAGGCTCTCCCAACAAGCCTCAGATGTGTCTTGTGAAATTTAGTTATTGGACACCTGATACCACAGAGTGCACTTAATAGTCAAATGAGTTATAAACAGAACCCCTTTGTTGATCCCTGCCATCTTCCAGGATCCAGAAATGTAAAGGGCACGGAGGGGGTGGGTTGGAGTAGGGAGGGAAGGAAGGAGCACAGAGAGTACAGAACAGAGCCCGCCTCCCTACCTTCCTGCTGCTGTTCTACCCGCACTCCAGGGGTCATTCCTGAGCTGGCTGGAGTGGAGAGGCTCCAAGTGGAGTTTGAGACTCAATGCTTTGATTTAGACAAGACTGAAAATTTTAATGCCTGGTGGTGAAACTGTTATGAAAAAAATCTGAAAGAGATGCTGTCAAGGGTAGAGGAGGGGAGACCTGACGGAGAATTGGATGCAGTGATAGGAGAAAAATGAAGCTCTTTCCTGATTGCTGCTGAGTCCCATTCATGCAGTAATGAATAATGAAGGTCCCAATTTCTTTGACAAATTGTAAGCAAAAGAAAAAGATGAAAGAGTACTCTACTTTTTGAATCATGAACAATGTAGAAAACTACATTGTAGGGATGCTTCATTTAAATGAGAGACTAAATGACATCATTTTCATGATACCTTCAGACTTTAAAAATCTATACTTTTTGAGGTATGTGTGTGACTTTTTAATATGTTGTGGCCAAGAATAATTTGTCATCTCTCACTGTGCTGTTGTACATAACTGGGGCTCAAATATTATTTTTGGAAAACTATCTACCTTTCCCACATTATCATATCCCACATACATCATCTTTATGAGCTATGATAGGAAGGCTTTCATTATAACTCTGAAATTACATTCTTCATTGCTGACAACTCAGCTTTTGAAGTATTGGTCCTAATAGTGGTATTAATTTGTTGGTATTTTTATTATTTTAAAGGAATAGAAGAAAATGACTCAAACATTTTGAATATAGGCCAGCTCATTTGACTAGCTCCATCATTTCTTTAAAGCCAAGATACAATATGAAACAATTTTTTACATGATCAACTTCCAAACCATGAGCTTTGGTTTTTGACCATGTTAAAATAGATGTGCTAGGTCCTCTTCTAGCTTCTTTTTTGAGCCTCTCTCTACTAATGCCAATGGCCTTTGACTCTCTTTTGGTAATGAAAGAATTAGATCATTGGAATCCTGATATGTTGAATTTGGCTGTTTTCATCAGCTTCAGGGTTTGGCTTGAATTTAAATGGGCAAATTAAACAATACCATTTGTTTTTAGAACTTTCATTGCCTTAGGATATTTCTAAGTTTTTGACATGTACTTATAGCTGGGCTTCATGGACAGTAGGTATCTAAGAAAGATTTCCTCCCCTCGGGCTCTAATTCTATCTTATAGGCTTCAATTAAAAATTTTTTCTCTGTGAAATATTCTAAGAGTTCTGATTCTAACCCATTATCCTCTCTAGGCCCTACAAATTCTTTAGCAGGAGTAACTGTGGAGGGTTACAGCCCTTTCTGCTAATAAGCCTGGTTATTCAGTCTTTAGTCTCTTTCCTTTCCATGAACAAGGAACTATGGACTGTGTGGTTAAAACAACATAAGGAAATACAAATATATGCTTATGACTCTCAAACCACAAGTTTTAGAGCCGTCATGTGAGAACCTCACCCTCTGTGTCTTAGAGGATGCTAATTTGTTTTACTTCTTACTGGTTAGGCTCATAGATTCTAGAACTGCCCATAAATATTCTTTAAAGCTTAACCTAGGATTTTGCAGTTTTGTTTTATCTTTTCTTTTTTTATAATAGTAGTATTTTAACTGGGACCTGCATTTGCATCTTTTGACCTTGGTTAGTAAGGCATTATGCTTCATTTTGAATTGCCTTCAGTAGTCATCCAAATGTAACATTTTACTGATTACAACCAACTCTTTTTTCTTGATAAATTGATGATTATATTTCAAAGTCTATTTTATTTCCTGATGGAAACTCCTGATTTCAGGAACTTAAACTGTAGATTTTAATTCTTTCATTTATAATGAGCATTTAAGCCCAAAGAGCCCAGTTTTTAATCAATATTACTATCATTAATTAAAATATTTATAATACTAGGTACCATTTTTGCTTATATGATATTTTGTATGTTAATATTTTTATATTTTTAGCACTAAAATTTGGCAACATAGATAATTTTTTGAAAGCTGAAAGTAGCATACAGAAGCATGTACATTACAATTTATCTATATATATTTTAAAGATTTTATTTATTTATTTTTAGAGAGAGGGGAAGGGAGCAAGAAAGACAGGGAGAGGAAATTAATGTGTGGTTGCCTCTCGCGTACCTTCTACTGGGAACCTGGCCTGCAACCCAGGCCTGTGCCCTGCCTGGGAATTGAACTGGCAACCCTTTGCTTTGCAGTCTGGTGCTCAATTCACTGAGCCACACCAGTTAGGGCACAATATACCTATGTTCTTGGTTAGGTAGGAGAATAAGCCATTTGGTAATTAAAATATTTGGGTTAACTGAAGATTATTATTTATACATTATAAAGTAATAACTGATTTGGTAAATATTAAAATGAAATGCCTATACCACTATTGCTATGCACAACAATCAAGACTTTCTAATAGTGATTCAAAATAATTAGTATGAATATTTGCTATCATTGTGCTATAGATTTAGAGATCTCTTTAAAGAGTTAAAGAGATTGATAGAGGAAGGTAATGATGTGCCAGATTTCTTACTTTGATATTTTAGTAATTAATTACAGAGCTTGAGTAAAATTCTTTCAACTCATTGTTTGAACCTGTTTAGCTCATAACTATTAAGAAATCATGGGGTATGAACAAATACAAATTATATATTACTAAAACTCTCTATAATTCTTCTTATTTTAAATGTACTTTGGGAAAATCTATTTAGGGACTATTTAAAAAGTATAAAATGTGTTATTTACAGGTTATTAAAAATTAGTTTTTAACAGATCCTTGTAGGTAATGTCTTCAGAACTTTATGCTTGTGAGTTTTCATTGTTAGATTAATTGCATATTGAACTCAAAAGCTAAAAGTTAAGAAACAATAAATTAATATAGGCTTATATGTTTATATAATATGAAGCTAATATAATCTATTATCAAAATATATTGAGAAAATTTTATAAAGAAGTGATTACATAAGTGAATACCTTGAGTGAACAGTAGCTAAATCTTATTGTATGCTTAGTATGTGCCAGACAAATTTAAAAATATTTTGTACTTATTAACTTATTGAATTCAATTATTTAATAAATATTTATTGTATACCTGCTCTGTGGCGGATGTTCGTTTAGGCTCTGGGGACTATATACTGAACAGTAAACAGGAAAAAAACCCCTCTGACTTTAGGGAATTTATTTTCTAGTAGGCGAAGACTTACAACAATCAAGATTAATAAGTAAAACATAAGATGTAATATGGGTCGAGTTTTATGGCGAAAAATAGTCGAGGAGGAAAGGGTGTATGAGTGAATGTAGAAGTTATTTATTTTTTTAAAGGTTAGAGAAGCCCTCATTGAGACCGTGACATTTTAACAAAGACCTGAAGTAGGGCTAAGCACGTGTGGACACCTGGAAGAAGAAAGACCCAGAAAGCGGGAATGTGCAAAGGCCCTTAGGGGGCAGTGGCTTCAAGCGTTGTTCCAGATGTAGCCGCAAAGCCCACGTGGCAGAATAGAGGAGCGAGGAAAGAGTAGCAGGAGGTGAGGTCAAGGAAGTAATGAGGGGCCTCATCTTCTAGACTTGGGTTTCCGTTCTGAGGGAGAGGCAAAGCCAGCGAAGGGTTTGAGCAGAGAAGACATAGTCTGATTTACATTCTAACAGATTCCTAACTTCAGTGTTGAGAATAGACTGTGCAGACAAGGATTGGAAGAGGAGGTCAGTTAGGAAGCTGTTGGAATAATCTAAGCAGGGACTATTTCCTTGGACCAGATTTGTAGCGTGCTGGCAGGTAATGAGAAGTGGTTCAGTTCTGGATGGGTTTGGAATGCAGAGCCAATAGGATGTGACATCTGAGAGGAAGAGAAGAATCAGTTATGACTTGAGGCTTTTGCCCTGAACAAGGGAAGGAGGAAATTACTACGAAGATGCAAGGACTGCTGAGGAGCAGGCTTGGAAGGGGAAGACAGGAATTCAGCTTTGGACCTTTTGAATTTGAGATGCCTGTTTGACATCGAGATGAATCCTCAATTTAACTCTATGGGGTAGTTACTATTATCATCCCTCTTTTGCAAAGCATCAGTATAGAAAGATTACTTTCTCTTTATTCACTCAGAAAATAACAGAGGCAGGATTCAAACCCACATAGTCTTTCACCACAGTTACCGATTTTAAACACACAGGGGTCTAACTCAGGAATTTAGAAATGACTGTGGTCATGTTGAGTTATATAGGATTATAACATGGAAAAACTCTACAGCTCACCAGATCTAGGGCATCTGGCAGATTACACTGAAATGGCTCTTTTTAAAGGGCTGTTTATAAAAACTTAATGTGGCTTGTACCTTATCTAAATCTGTCTGTTTCTCTCCACATTTATCCTAAAGAGCTACTATTTCATACCTGTGTAGCTGGAGTGGGAATGAGTTTTCTTTTCTAAATAGCTCTAAATAGTGGTGGGAAAAGATCATGTTTTGATTACTAAGGCATTGTTTGTATTTATGCCTTTTAGTCTCAAGGTCTCTAGAACCTTAGCTTCATAGAAGCTGCCGCACCTTTTTGATTACATTCTGAATGTTGGTTGACTCAACATTCTGGTTTCCTAGGAGTCCATTGCTGATGGCATTGTTCAGGGTAGTATATCCTTACAGTTCCATGTGGCCCAATGTACTCAGAATTGTTTAATTTAGCATATGGCAGCTGTTTAGGTGTCCTTTTGTCACTTAATCTCATCATACAAGCTCAGCCCAGATAATTTGTGTTGCATTGTATACTATACAACTCAGCAAAGCAAATTATTACAATTGAAATACACACCCTCTGTATTAAGTAGGATAGTATTAATGTGGACTACTCTATGTAATTTGTCCAAACAAGTATGAAGTTAAATAATTTGCTTTTTAAATACTTACTATCTGGGCTAAGTTTCCTACTAGCTCATAGGAAGTCATGTCATGACTTCTCTGGAAACATGTATTTGTAAATGAATGGCTGACATACCATTAACTAGTCAGCAGTACATTCAACAAATCAATACAAATGTAGTGAATAGTCAATAGTATTATTTATTTGTCACTTTATGGTTGGTCCCATCAGAATAAGTACAATAATAAAAAGTTAATTTTTTCCTTCCTACATTGTATGCTGTTTTATTGCATGATTAAACCTGAGTGTTAGAGTCAACTCAGTATATTTCATACTTACAAATAATAAAATATGTGGCTGGAATCATTTAGTAAAACTATATAATTTGCTGAGGGAATTTAATCTTAGGCTGCATTGAAGCAATGTATGACTTGGAGTTAAAAGCTTGACTATTAAAAATATAGAAGATACATAAATTAAGTATTTTTAGGAAAAATGATTTTTGGATTTTCTACTTCTGTAAACTTTAATGAGCATTTAAATTTGTTATAAGTTTTCTTTCTAAAAGAGGAGCGATAGCACCCCTCTCCCTGGATTACCCTTTTCAGAGCCTCGCTCCCTGAGACTTTGCTCATTCTTCATTGTCCTTTTTCATTAAAGCAATGTGTAGTACTGCCATTTACCTGCAGGTCCATCAGGCTCTCTTGTGTTTGATTCCTATTAGTTCTCAGGTATGTTGCAGATAAATATTCATAAATGCATAATCAGTCTTTCTCCTTCTGTATCTTTCATTATTTAAATAATTTGCTTATGCTATTTAGATTCCTACAATATGAGCTTAATGCTTCTGCCATGACTGGACCTAGGACAGGACAGAACAACATATAGAAGAGATGTGTTTGGTAAGGTAGAAATGGCACTGGGCTGATCTTGGAAGGTGCAGGTGTTGGATTATGGGGTGCTTGTATGAGTAAGGCTCCAACAGAAATGGATCTCTGAAGCTTATTTACTCCACAGTTTTGCATAAGAGCCAGATCTGCCCTTATATTATTAAGCAGTTTGCTTTAGCAGCACAACAGAGTTAGAGTTTAGTATCAGCAATATTTACTATTTTCAATATTTCATCAAGATTTATCTGTTATTTAACACTGTGTCAATTGACACAGAAGAAGAAAAAAATCTCAAGTTTAGTGACAAATACTAAATTACTATTAGGATATTCCTAATATCCTAATATTCCTAATATCCTAATAGACCAAAGCCAAGTGGTGTTATTTAGGTTATTTACTAAACCTAAGTAATGTGTGTAAGTATATACATACTAAATGCATGTTTTCTGCCCAGGCCTTCTTAAGCTTACATTCCAGTCTATCTGGAACAATTTTTGAAAATGGAACTCGGAAAATGAGAGAGGCCCAGTTTCTTAATAGGATAAGCCACAGGGAGTACATTTTGCCCTCCAGTTCCAGTTTACTGCTAGGTGCAATTCAAGGTGTTGGCTCTGATGGATTCTGCTCTCTGTGCTTGTTGCCTTTTTTCCCATTGGTACATCACAAGCTTATTCATCTGAGACTGAAATGAGTTGAGATCTTTGCTGACAGTCTCTACACTTGCCATATTTGCTGATGCATTTGGTATACCAGTCCACGGAGTGCATGATTCTCTTTGCCATACATATAATACCCAGGTAGAAGAAATAAACAATGTATTTGCACCCCAGTGTGGAGAAAACATTGCACATATTTCTGAAAGCAGCAAACACTTCCATAAGAAGAGGAAAGAAACCTTTTTTTTTCTGGCTTCGTTACTTGAATTACACTCCATTTCATTATATTTTTGTGCCAACTTACACGATATTTCCTGGAGCAAGTTTGTATTTGTCTCATAAAATAAACCTACATTGTTTTGTGGCAGTAGAACTTATTTGGGGTGGAGCCGCTCCTTGTACATGGAATCAATGACACCTTTCGGAGTCAGGATCACACTCAGCAACATTCAAACACATTCATTTCATATTAGTTGTGAGGAAGAACTCTAAGGAATATTTCACTTATACATACATTGATAAACATTAAATTTTATTGAAATATTAAATTCATGTGGTGAGAAAGTTCAACAGTAAAGAAGTCTTTATAGTAAAAAGCCCCAATATCTTATAAATAGCAGTAACTACTAGAAGAATCAAAACAGAAAGCATTAAAAGTTGGTCAGCTCTGAGGGTAGGGAAGGGTATGGCTGGATATTGTAACTTTTTAAATAGATATATACACACACCATTATTTCTTGATTTATTACCTTCAATTTTCTTCTTGATAAACTAGATTAGGACTGAATTCATTTACACTACTTCTCCCTGTTCTCCTTTATCTGCATATAATCATATCAATACTCTAATGAGACTTCTGTGCCATTCAAAGGAGCATGTTTGTAGCATGTTCCCTCCCTTTTCCAGAATTCTCAGTCTATTCAATTCCATTTTTCCCTTGGGGGCCTTTCCCCTGGGATACCATATGCCCTGGGTCTAGACTGTCCTGGCTCCTCTCCAGGACATTTCCAAAGCTGTGGTCTTGATACTTACTTTCATTCTCTCCTGAGCAGCACTCTTTCTGGCTTACATCCTCAAGCTAACTTTCTAAGGAAGGGTACACAGGAGAGAAATGAATGAGGTCTCATGATCAAGAAATATCTTTATTTTACATCCATGCCTTATTGATCTTATCATTTTACTGAAAATGGAATTGTTGGTTGAAAATAATTTGCTTTAGGACTTCTGGCCAGGATGGAGGTGTAGGTAGATGCACTTTGTCTCCTTGTACAATCAGAGTAAGAGCTACATCGAGATCTCAAAGCAAATAACACGAAGAACTGTCAGAAAATTGACCTGTGTGGGAGTCAACTACCAAGGAAATCACATTCATACAGACAGGTAGGAGTGGTGGCCTCGTGGAGACAGGAGGAGAGGTATGATGTAGTGTGCCATGGACAGGCAGCAGCAGCGGTGGGATAGGAGGCCCCATATTCATGGGTGGTGGATAAAAATTG
This sequence comes from Sturnira hondurensis, assembly GCF_014824575.4. NCBI lineage: Eukaryota > Metazoa > Chordata > Mammalia > Chiroptera > Phyllostomidae > Sturnira > Sturnira hondurensis. Next base: position 413,466 of record NW_028073279.1, read on the forward strand.
AGAAGGGTACCTTGAGAAGTGAGTGATCCCAGGCCCAGATCGAACTGCGCTGCCCAGGGTTCCAGTGTTGAGGATAAATCCCCATAACTGCAGCTATCAAAACCAGTGGGGATTGGGGTGGTGAAAGAAACTGTTCAGGAGACTCCATTTGAAGGGTTTGCATGGACTTAGAATGTACACAGACTCATCCACTCTGAGACTCACTACCAGGGCAAGAGTCATGTACAGGAAGTGGGTGAAGTGACTAAAAGTGGGGCAAGTGCAGGGGAAAAATTCCAGAAACCAGGCAATGGCATTGTCACTGGTCCAAGCCCTCCCCGACACAGAGCCACAAAGTGCTGAAGCGGGATGCCCACCCTAGTGATTACCTAAGGCTCCTCCCCACACAATTTACAGGTACCTTTTCTACAATAGGCCTTGATACTAAGACATGGAATTAAAGCAGTTCTACTTAGTACACAGAAACAAACACAGGGAGGCTGCCAAATTGACAAGACAGAGAAACATGGCCCAAATGAATGAACAGAAAAAAAAAAACCCTCTAGAAAGAACTAAACAAAATGGAGATAACCAACCTATCAGATGTAGAGTTCAAAACACTGGTGATCATGATGCTCAAAAAACTCACTGAGTACAGCAACAACATAAAGGAAGACATGAAGTGAAATAAAGGAAATAACACTAAGTGGAATAAAGGAAAATCCATAGGGAACCATCATTAGAGGGGAAGAAGCTGGGATTCAAGTAAATGATTTGGAACATAAGGAAAAAATAAACATTCAACCAGAACAGCAAGAAGAAAACACAATTCAAAAAAACCAGGGTAGTATAACGCCACTCTGGGACATCTGCAAATGTACCAACATCTGAATCATAGGTATGCCAGAAAAAGAAGAGGAAGAGCAAGAACTTGAAACGTATTTGAAAAAATAATGAAAGACAACTTCCCTAATTTGGCAAAGAAAATAGACAAACAAGTCCAGGAAGCACAGTTCCAAAGAAGTTGAACCCAAAGAGGACCACACCGAGATATATATAATGAAAATGCCAAAGGTAAAAGATAAAGAGAGAATCTTAAACTCATCAATAGAGGAGTTCCAGCCAAGATGGAGGTGTAGATAGAAATGCTTTACTTCCTTGCAAAAGAAGGATAACAGCCAATTTAAAAACAATAAACAACCAGAACTGCCAGAATATAAAAATTCATGGACCTCCGACAACCAAGGAGTAGAAGAAACAGTCATCCAGGCTGATTAGAGGTTTGGGGACAGGCAGCTGGGCAGGCGGAGAGGACCCGCCACAAGGTGGCAGACTGTGAAGGTGAGGAGGGGCAGGCTGACCTGGAAACTAAAGACTCAGAATCTCTAGCTGTAAAATCTGTGGAGGTTTGAGTGAGAGAAACTCCCAGCCTCACAGGAGAGTTTGTGGGAAAGTGGGGCTAGAGTGGAGTGAGCGAGTGGCCTTGTTTCCTCTCTGACCCCTCCCCCACAGGCAGTGCCACAACTGGCAAATACCTAGGGCTCTGCCCCTTATTACATAACAGATACACTGAGACAAAGAAATATGGCCCAAATGAAAGAACAGATCAAAATCCCAAGAAAATGGTAATCAAGATGCTCGCAGAACTGATTGAGCTCAGTTGCAGAATGAAGGAAGAAATGAAGGCTACACAAAGTGAAATGAAAAACGTACAGGAAACCATCAGTGAAGGGAAGGAAACCAGGACTCAAATCAACAATTTGGGACAAAAGGAAGAAGTAAACATCCATTTAGAACAGAATGAAGAAACAAGAATTCAAAAAAAATGAGAGGCTTAGGAACCTCTGAGACAGAATGTGTGTGTGTGTAAAATATTTGTTTATCTGAGAGCACTTTTTTGTTTACTGGTATTTTTTCATAACGTCTTTTCTGTTTATAGATTCAAAGTTTTCTGGAATCTCTCTGAGAACAATATTTTGAGGTTTTAAAAAGTTCTCCAAATCCCCTGTATTATCATTTTTCTTATGGCATCATTTTTTTCTGTTAACTCATCTGTATCTTTCTTTGTAGTACTTCAGGTTTTACTCAAATGTCTGGTGATTTGGTGAGCTGTTCCTATGGAAGAACAAAACTGGGTGCTATGGGTGTATGAGATGGTTTCCTGGGTGGTTTCCTCTGCTTTTTGGTTTGTGACTGTGGTGCTGGCCATTAATCTTAGGAATCTCTAAATACCAGTCCAAGAAATGCTTCAATTAGCACATTAACACTTATACTTGCTGCTTACTTTTTCTGAGTATGATCAAAGATAGTTCAGATATTTTTGTGTGTAGCATTACATGCCTGTCTTCAGGCAGTATTACTTCCTGGAAAGTGGAAGATGTCTGTACATCTGCTGCCTGTTCTATCAACCAGGGGTCCCTAAATGTTTTCTGTAAAGGCCCCATAGTAATTTTTAGGCTTTGTAGGCCACATACAGTTTCTGTCATGTCATCTTTCTATGTTTTTTTTTAAAAAACAATGCTTTAAAAATGTGAAAACCATTCTTAGCTCACTGGCTCTACAAATGTAGGTGGTAGGCTGTAGTTTGCCAATGCCAGCAAAACAGACCTGCAGTTAATCTTTGTGTTGTCTACCCTATGACTCACTTTCAACTTCTAAGTGTCAATCCTGTCTGGGATTGGGATTCTATAAAATAGTTTGAGCCAAACTGCATCTACAACCTTTCAGCCTTCCCTTCGCATTTCTCCCTGTGTTTCTTCTGACTTCTCAGTTACTAGCTTTCCATGCTTTCTGCCTTCCAAGAACCTATTGAAAATTCATGTCCATGTATTGTTCCTCCACATTCTTCTCATTATCATGTGTAGTAAATGCCGTTGGTACCCATTTCCTCTCATCATAGCCAATTTCCCAGACTCTATCCCATCTTTTTCAACTGCCTGCACCTGAGTGTTTGAGCTTGCTGTGCTGCCCATGGGGCAGGGTGGAGAAGCCAGAAGATGTGCTCTCCTACCAGCCCCCCACTGATGGCTCCCAGGAATTGGTGAGTAAACACCCCAGCCCCCTTGCCTCTCTGTTCGGGTAACTCTGGGGAGCTCTGCACTGGCTCCAGAGTTGCCTGGAGGGGTAAGCCCAGTTGCTAACAATATCTTGTTCAATAGTGAGCCCTTTATTGGCTCTCCTCTATTCTGGGGCTTACTTTTCCATTCCTTTTCTAAATTTTCCTAGCATTGCTTCTCACATAAAATGCTTGTATCCAAATACTTATCTGGAATTTGTTCTGAGGAACCCAATGCAGATATCCTGAGCTAGTTTTTTCTTAATTATAATTTTAATGATATCCCAGGTTAAAAGAGCAGATAACTTTGAGTACTTCTTTTATTAATTTGAATCTGAATCTGATTAATCAATATTTTGTTGAGTATTTTCTGTATGCCAGCCATTTTTCCTGAGGAAAAGAATAATGAATTAGACAGGAGCTCTACCTGCCAGGAGCTCTACCTGCCAGGAGCTCTACCTGTGGAGCAGGTGATGCACACAGTAGAGTGTTTTACGTGTTGTTGAGAGGTTGAGATGTGTGTGTTGTGGGGCCTAGCAAGCATGAGAAGTTGTTTGAAGAGGGGTGATCTGGGACAACTGCAGGAGGAGGTGATGAGATCTGAGTTGAGTAAAAGGAAATGGAATGAAAACAGAATGATGAGGCTGTCACTCCTAGGAGAGAAAACAGAATGAACATAAACCCTTTTCAAGAGGCATGTGAAGAGGAATGGTTGACTCAAGAGAAGGCCTGCATTACTGAGTGAGGACAAAATCAAGTAGAACAAGCATGAGGACATCTAAAAACACACTATGGTTGTATATATAAAATTGTAGGGAGTGACATGTGATAGAGATTGGTGATAAATGATTCATATAATTAGGAGTTTGGTTTTTTCATGAGAAATGAATGGGAGCCATCAGAGAGTCCTTGTTGAAGGAAAATTGCAAACTTTTTTAAGGGAAAACATCGTAAAGAATAGATTGAATGGAAATGAGGAAGAGGCCAATGAAGGCTGGTGGTGATTAGGAATCTAAGGGCTAATTTAAGAAAAATTGAGGAAATAGCTGAATGGCCAAAGGGAGAACAAAACAAGTATGAAGAATGGGCAAGCAAGGACAAATTCAAAGGAAGAGGTCAAGCTCTTGGATATCTCTCAAAGTGGGAAGGATAGTAGTGAGAGTAAAGGACCATATACAACTGGTCCATTGTATATGGACCAGTTAGAATTGAAAAGGTAAGCTAGGTAATACTGGGAAGAACTCTGCTGCATCTTTTATTCTAACTATTTGTGTCCCCCAGAAGAGCTAAGGAATTGTATAAATCTATTGAAGGTTCAGTTTGGGTTTATTTTGAAGAAACAATTTTTTCATACCAGTCCCCTAAAGGGGTTTCAATGAAACAGTTTTAAAAATAAAAAGTAATACATTCTTCATCAATAATCAAATCTTGAGCTTAACTGGAAGAGTTAAGGTGGGACCTTTAAATTGTACATTAGAGTTTCTGCTCAAACTGATTTACTGTTGTGGTCATAACAGCTATTTTACTGACTTCCATGTGAAGATTTCCTCTATGGAGAATAATTACAAAACAGAATTTACTGCTTTCCCACAATGTCGATTTCTTAGGCACCAAGCCATAAATTAACATTATTAGTTTGGAAGGATACTGTATCTGGCTACATGTATTTAACTATATGCTGAAAAGATGCTCATCACTGCAGCCATAGGGTAGCTGTAGCTGCACATGAATAAGTTATGAGCTACTGTTTCAGAGAAGTTGCTCTACCAATAATAAGCAGCCTGTGTTGTATTTTCTTCTCCCTTGGATATCTGTATGATATAAAATTAATTAAGAAAACAACAGTCTTAAAGAAGTGGGAAAGCTTAAATCATCTAGTAACTGGCCTTTGCTCTCCTTCCTCAACCTTACCAAATAGCACTTAGAATTGTTCTAGCATATTAGTTGATCTTTCAGACCATAAATCACAAAGACTTATTTTATGTCCCATGTCCCTTCAAGGTCACTTCCCACTTTTTTCCTGTCAGCCACATGTACATGTGGCATCACACTCTTCTGGCTTCTACACTTTAACCTATTAGTAATTCATATTGGAGGTTCTTTTCTGTTTTGTTTGTTTGGTCATCCAACAACATGGGATTCTACTTTCTTAGGATTTTGAAATGAGCAATACCCCAAAACGTCCCACGTTCTCTAAAAACATTTTTTCCCAATCTCACCTGTTCTTTTGACAAATTTATCATTGCTTCCCATCGACAGAAATATAACTAAAATGTTTCTGCTTTGTTACTATTAAATATTTCTGTTTAGCAAATTATGCAAAAGGTTCCAATGCCAGAGTGGGAGGTACGTCTTCTGAAGAACTTCTGAGATTGTCATCAATGGGGTGAAGCTGTTCTTAAGAAGGTTGCACCTTTTCTGTTCCACATTTAGATTTGGAAGAAAATGAAACATCCTGGAGAAACCCAGGAGACCTTACTACCTGCAGAAGTTGTATGACTCCGAACTCATTCACTTCTGGAATCATATAATCATTAGGCTAAGGAACTTGAAAGAGACATTCCTGTCCAGTACTTGAACAGGATAAATATGAGGTAGAGAGGGAGCGACACAATTTAGGAGCGAAAAGTGTGGAGTCCAACACTGAACTCTATATCTTCTGCTTACAATTACATGATTTTACATGAGTTAATTAACCTCTGTTTGCCTTAATCCTTTTAGCAGTTAGCTAGGGGTATTAATAAAACCTACACCATAGAATTGTTGATATTAAGTGAGGGGCCTGGAATATCCTAAATATTAAATAAATATAAGTAAGTTGTTTTTATTCCTTACCTTCAGAACAAAAAGGACCATTTCTTTTAATTTTTTGCTAAAATCTTTTACTGACTGTAGTCAAAGAAATGCGTTGTTGGTCCAGCTTCTTGAATAAAATCTTTTCTGCTATATTTTGCATTGTATCAGACTGACTTGACAGCATAATTTACGTGTCATTCACATGGATAACCATGTTTAAATTAGTTATTAAAAATCTAGCTATATTTTCACAAAGGCTTTAATTAAAAAGTGGTTAGAGGTGACAAAAGTATTTACCTTTTAGCAGCATGATTTATTTCACACTGGTATTGGGACTTTTGGCCCGTGCTGTTTTCCATGAAAAAAACAACACATATCCTGTTTTTAACTGTAGCTGGAATTTACCTTTTTTCATAGACTCGGTCTTAGGCATTTGAAAAATAAAGGCATTTTTATCTATACTTTGGTTCTATCAAAATGATTTCTGAGTCTCATAGAAGAACTGTAGTTGTTCAAAGTAAACTCAAGGTGACTATCACGCATATTTTTATTATAACTAGTACTCAGATAACTCTCACTCCTTTTAATTTTGTATGAGCTGGAGCTCTAATCATCTGGTGCTATGGCATTCTGTTTTTCTCCCAGTTCTCACAGGCCCCAGACACTGATTTCAGAAGTGCCTCATTACTGCATAATGTTCCCAGTTCATTGTCATGAACAGGTAGCCTGAAGTGGAAGATCTGCTATTTCAAGACAGCGATGTTTTTCTTTTTCCTTTTCTTTTTTTACATTTGAATAATGCATCAGTGTGAAAAAACAGCACCTTCAATATTAAGTTTTGGAAGTCAAATTGAATTCCACAATAATTTCAGAAGTTTGTGTCTCAAATGCTACTTTACTACTTATAAAGCTCTATCCATACCAGGTAGGGAAAGCATCTGATATTTATTTACTTGCTTTCCAGTGCCAGGCATCTTGGATAAATTGTATTATTTAATTCTCATACTAGCTCTAGGAAGTAGTAATTAATACCCTTATTTTATAGAGGAGGAAACTGAGCATCAAAGAAGTAATACTATTTGCAAAACTATTAAGTGCACAGCTAGGACTTGAACCTGGACCTGACACTGAAGATGTCCACTGCCTGTACCCACCTTTCCACTCCACTGCCTGCAGTGAAGGAGAAAGAAATGTGTGAAATGAAAATAGGAATGGCTGTGACCGTCTGGAAGGATAGTTCTACCAAGTTCTAACACAGAAAGTGCTGGCCCTTGTTACAGCAAACATCAATGTAACGTTGAACCCTTTCATAGAATGATCCCACTTGTATAGAATCGTGCGATATAAATTTCTGTTCTGAGTTTTGTTCCCATACGAGGGTACAGCATTACCCATAATTATTGTTGTTGTAACTTTGTACATTAATGGCAATTTTGTGAGGCTAGGTGAATTTTCCTATTTAGCAAGAGCTTGATTGTTCTCTCTAGACTTCCCTTAATCTTCAGCTGAGATCTTGTTAAACATTTTGAGGATGAACTAATCAGCAGTTTACATCCTTTCAATAATGTGAATGCTATTTTCTGCATAATTTAATGTGAGACTATTCAGATGGAAATAGATGGAAAGACTCTTACCAGCCATGGTCTGGGAAAATGGGCTGGCTTAGTGATCCTGATGGGTAGGCAGCCTCAGTAAGGATTAACCTGAGGCAGAGACATCAGGTAAACATTTGTAATGGGCAACAATTTATAAATTATAAGTAATCATTCACTCCCTCACTTTCAAAACTGAAATTCTTTCTGGGGGTATTAGGAGAGGAAGGTGATCGGTTCACAAAACCCCTCTAGCCAATTGATAATCTTTTGATAGTGGCCACTGATGCTTGAAAATCAACCCCGTGGATCGCTTCAGCGTGAAATTAGCATGCTTAATTTGAAACTAATTGTCCCCGAAGGAGAAGCAGCTCCAGTTTTCCTGTAGAGGCTATCAGCCCTGCTTCTTTGGGTTTAGTGTTGTTAGATTGTGGTACTTTTCATGCTGTTCCTGGGTCAGGATAGTCGAGCATTTCACAGCTGTAACAAGGAGCTTGTGTGTATTTGGATTGTGTTCTGATGAATCCAAAGGCTGAAATATATTTTAATATATTTGATGGCAAGAATCTTTTAGTGTAATTTCACATCGTTTAAACATGTAAAGACCTGGGTAATAAACCAGCCTTTTTTTTCCTACATGCTACAAGGTACAGATTTTAAATTTCCGTGGTATAATTAAGACTTTGCCTTATGTTCTCTATTACTAAGCTGAATATTTTTCAATCAGACTTTTCAAAGGCAGCTCTTATAATTGGGCTTGAAACAGTTGGAAATCATGAGCGATTTGTGTGATTTTCAGACTCCTGTATGAAAACTGAAATAGTCAAATGCTTTGATACATAATATAATGGAACAATTATGTTATTTTCAGTTATATGGTTTAGGACGATGAGTTCACATACATATAACCATTTCTCTTACATTTTATACCAAATGCTTCTGGCTTTTCTTTCTTTTTTTAAGGTGCAAACTTATTTCTGTTGCAGAATATATTTTTCCATATTTATAAATCCTTACACTCCTATAGGTACAAGTACAATTCTAGGTCTGTTGTCAATCAATGTATTTTAAAGGATATTTATGATATAATGTAAGTTCATCAGTAGCTCTCCAATATCTCTTTTTTTTATTCTTGAATCTGCATCTAAATTTTATTTTCACATTTTTAATTGTTGTTCAGGTACAGTTGTCTCCATTTTCCCCTCATCACCCCTTCCCACTCCAGCCAGACCCACTTCCCATCCCCAATCCTAACCCCCTTTAGGTTGTCCATGTGTCCTTTATACATGTTCCTGAAAACCCTCCCCCTTGTCCCCCCCCCCCCCGCCACTGTCCCCTCCCACTTTCCCTCTGGTTACTGTCAGCTTGTTTTGAGACTTTAAAATTCATTCAGACCCATATATAAAACCATACTCTAAATTATTCATTTGGCTCTGTATACATTATTGGGTCAAGTATTCTTAACTAATTCATCCTTTGGCTATCATTTAAAATATTTTATTAAAATGACTTTTCCAAATAGTATTAAAGATAGTATCTGAACTAAGATAACAGAAGAAACTTTCAACCAAGATTTTGGAGTTCAGAATAGGTAGAACAAACTACTGCTTTTGCAGAGTGGTTTCTGTTGTTCGGGGCTGCCATGTACTCACTCAAAAAATACTAATCATCTTCTACTTTTCTTCAGTGTTAATGAGTTGGTAAGGCCATTGATGCTAAACTATTAACCTTAACAACTGCTTACCTTCGTTTCGTATCTCCCACTATGCGTGAGATTGTACTGTAAAACTTTACTTACATCCAAATTGTTTTTTATTTTCCTAGCACAGCTAGGAAAATTTTTATTTTCCAAGGATTCCTCTACTTGCATACTGTTACGGAATGTTCTCGTATAAACCTAAACTATGCTAAACTAAACTATACTATCTTAATGGTATTAAGATATATGTAGTCTAAATCCATATTTCAAATTCCGTAGAATCCAATTATTGTCTATCAAAGAGAAAAAATAACAAATAGAAGTTTCAAGTGTTGAAAGGGACCCAAATTAGTCTCAGAACAGAAAAAAATTCTGAACTGTGATATATATTTGGAAAACTTCACAGTGATTTCCTATGAATGGTTTCTTGAGGTTTTTTCTCATATTGAGGATTGATATGACTTTGATAGCTAAAACAAAGTGTGGGAGCAAATATTATAGACAACTAAGAAAAGTGGGTGGTATCACTTGTTTGATAGAGAAATGGACTGTGGGAAGATACAGAGCTTGAGTTGGCAGGGAGTAAAGGTTCAGGAAAACTTTCATGAAAGTTAGAAAGGCAAAAACTATGTATTAGTAATTGCATCAAAATTGCGTCTTGTAAAAATAACATAAAACACAATTATGCAAAAATGGTAATATAGTTTTTGGATTTATTTCTACAAAAATAAAAATAATAATTGAAAAAATATAGTAGGTGATAATGGGAAAGGAACAAAGAAGAAAAAATATGAATAAAGCGTGGTAAATAGTCTCTGATGACTCTCTACAAGGAAATTATTTTTAAAAATATTTTAGAAGATCCTAAAGTTGTGTTTGTTATAATGAAAAATACTACATTAATTTGACTCTCAATAAGAGGTAACTTGTAGCTCTAAGTAAAATTTTCCTATTTCTCTAGTCCCGGTGCAAATTAGATTATAGCCATTACTTCATGGTAAATGACAACAATAATGAGCACAAAATTTAAAATAACCATAGTATGATAGTAAATGATAACCTCAAATATTTTGTTCACTTTGTTTGTTGAAAATGCCAAATCTTTATTCTGTATACACCAGAGATAGGGTCCTTGGGAAACTGGAGGGATTTTGTGAATATATTCACCTACAATATTGGAATATTGAGCCCTTCAGTATTGTATGTTATAGGTGTTGGAGATATGGTAGTGAAAAACACCAAAGTCAAGGTTCTCATAGTATTTACACTCCCCTGGAAGAATAAAGAGAACTAAAAAAAGAGACAAAGGTATGTGAAGTATGCCAGTTTGCATGAAATACAATTGAGAAAAATATTTAGACTAAGAACTTTTTTTTTTAGGGTAAGAATAATTTGAACAAATTACCCTAGAATAACTTCAATGAAATAAAATATTTCTGTTCTTGCTTTATATATTGTCAAAAATACTAATAATAAACAGATGTTCCATGTGTAATTATACATAACTCATTTCTACACTTTTTCCTATATTACAAAGAGTACATTATGATTCTAGTACATTTGGATTATGCAGAGAAAAGATTTCAAATGAAAATGATCCATGGAAATAAAAACTGACATTTTGTTTGCTTCCAGAAACTACAACTAACTAGCAAGCAGAGTTTTGAATAGATAGATGTGTGGGAATCTTAGAGTGAAGTACTTTTAATCAGAGTGATTTTTAATCCTATTAAAATATTTACAGAAGGTGTAGCTAAGTAGGAGTCAGTACATATTTTTTTTATCAATCTGGTCTTGGTTTTGGTCACTGGAAGTGTACATTGAAAACATAACTAAATTGGAAATCTAAGATGTAGGTTCATTTGTCAATATAGTAGGTGATCCATAGTATGTGATAAATACACATTTTTTAGGGATTAGTCTGTTTAAGTGAGCAGAAGCTGGGGTTACTTCCATCCCTGGAGGATTTGCTAAGTCTTGGGACATAGGAAGGTGATACAGATCCGGCCAGCAGGATCTGTGTGTGTTGTGGTTGTTAGTGAACAAATACACACAGACTACAGAAATCCTGTGGAGAAAAAGGGATGGCATGGCCACTCTCTGAGAAAGAGAGAGGGCCCCAGCCCCTGCCTGGACAAGCTTTTATTGCTTTTCTGGGTACATTACCTGGAGGACAGTCCTCATTTATTATGCACAGGTTCACTGCAGGTGTACCTTTTACAAGTAACAAAGGAAAGAATGTTGCTAATCATGTCAAAGAGAAGAATGTTGCATGCAGATCAGGGGGAAAAAGTGGTTGAACTGGTTACACTCCATACTTGGGAGGTTTAGCTCAGATTTCAGGAAGTTACAGTAAGCACCTGTGCCCCAATTCAGAGTGAGGGAGTTTTAGCAAAAGCAAGTCTCATAACAGCCTAGGTACAATGCAGGCCTGATTCCCCAGGGGAAGATCTCTTCATGGGCATAGTCCTGCATGCCACTTGCTCCCCACTGGTTTTTTACACGGAGGCTGAGCTACATTTTCATGCCATGCAAAGCAGTTCCCTACAGGAAGGTAGAGGACCAAATCCACCATAGACAACTTTGTTAGGTCAATAGAGTTTAAAAACTTTATTTTTTATTCTAGATGTAATGCACATATCACACCATTCATCCATTTTAAATGTTTGATTTAATTTTTTAGTATATTCACAGGGTTGTTCAACCATCATTACAATCTAATTTTAGAATATTTTATCCCCATTAAAGAAGCACCAATTTTATTAACTCCCTACTCCCAAAATTCTAGGCAATCATTCATTTACTCTACCTTTCTATAGTTTTGGCCATTCTGCACATTTCATTCAGACTTTTTATGGCCAAAAAATGTTCCATCTTGTTTATCCATTCATCAGTTGATGGACATTTGGATTGTTTCCACTTTTTACTTTTTGGCTATTATTACTAATGTCCCTGTAAACACATGTGTGTACTTTTTCCGTGGATGTATATTTTCATTTTGGGGAGGCATATTTACCAAAGAGTGGAATGCTGGGTCGTACAGTAACTCTGCATTTCCTCTCCTAAAGAGCTGTCAAACTGTTTTCTGAGAGGCTGCGCCAGTTACGTTCCTCTCAGTCATGCATGAGAATTCTAGTTTGTCTGTAGCTTCACCAGCACTTGCTATTGTCTTTTTTTTTTTATTATAGCCATCCCAGTGGGTGTAAAGTGGTATATCCTGGTTTTGATTTGCATTTCCCTAATGACAAATGATGTTCAACATCTTGTCATGTGATTATTGACCATATGTGGATCTTCTTTAGAGAAATATCTTTTCCAATCTTTGTTCATTTTTAAATTGGGCTATTTGTCCTTTCCTTATAGTGTGGTAAATTTCTTTATACATTCTGAAGATGAGTCATTTATCAGATATGTGATTTGCAAATATTTTCTCCTATTCTGGGTGTTGTCTTTTTAATTTCTTGTTTGTGTCATTTGTAGCACAAAAATTTTTAATGTTAATAAAATTCAATTTATTTTTCTTTTTTTCACTTGTGCTTTTGATGTCATATAAGAAACATTTCAATGTGTGGTCAATAAACACTCTGCACTGAGCACTACACCAGTGCTAAGCATGAGTGAGCACAGGGATTGACTACTTTTCTAAAGTTATAAATCATCCTGAATAATTTTATTATATTTGAGAGGGTGATTTGTAATAAGGGGCTAAATGGTCATGAAATTACTGTGATTTGAAGTGGGCTGATCAAGCCACTTGGTAGACATATGGATGGGAATGCAAGGAAGAAGTGGTATTTTTAGGACTCAAGAGTTCCTTCCCCTTCGTTCCAACCACCTTTTAAACCCTTAAATGTTTTTTTTTCATAAGTACTTTCCTGCAAGGGTGCGGTGATGAGGTTTAACCTGAACTGTGGATGTGCAAATAATCACTTATATGTCATATACTTACATTAATTACTTCATTTAATTTTCTTAAGATCCCACATCCAACTCCTCCATCAACTCACTTCCTGCTGTTTCAGAAACCTGCTTCTTTCTAAAGGGCACTTTCCCACATAATGTCCTGAATTGGGTGCTTCTTGTTCTTTCATGCTCCGTGTATCACAGATCCCCCAACCAAATTTCATTTGAGTTTTACGCTCTCTGGAAACCACTCCCTATCCTTTCTGTTCAATATAATTTACTGACATTTTTATTCACTCTCTCATGCCCACCAAGGCTTTAGCATCTTGCTCACAGATTTCCCCTTAGACTTGAGACATGCTATTCTTCTAGGTGTCTCCATCTGTATATTAACCACTTCCTTCTTCTTTACTACTTTCAATGGTTCCTTATTATCTACTAGATGAGATTCAAACCTCTCAGAATAGTATTCCATGCTCCAAACCTAACTGTCCAACATGATTATACCCAGTGCTTGATGTTAATTGACCACGAGAACCAGAGATGTCGTTTTCATGACCCAACTGACTACATGTGCTTTTGTGCTTTTGCCTGTGTAGTTCCTAGTACCTAAACTGTTCTCTTTTCTCTTATTCATATTCTGTTCATCATTTAACACCCAATTCCAGTTCTTCCTTTTCTTTGACTACTCGTCACTATTTTCTATTACACTCCTTTGAGATGGACAATTAATACTTATTAGGAACGGTTTATTCACTATACTATACATTATTATTAGTTTCTAATACTCTGTACAGTTCAATTTAACACTAAGAATGTGCACTTTTGTTTTCTCATGTCTTGGTGTTTATAAGACTTTTCTTCTCAGTAGAGAACAGAGTTACTGTAAGTCAATGTTACACATCAGTGAGCACTTAGTGTTATACCCTGAGTTCCTTTGGAAATCTGCATCTCTATCAGTGAGATGAGTTTTCTTTAATAATAATAATAACAAGAATAAACTATTTTATCTTTTTTCGATTTGGATAGAAATGTATACCTGATCACTCTACATATTCCTTCTCTTTATTTTTTTAAGATTTTATTTATTTATCTTTAGAGGGGAAGGGAAGGAGAGAGGGAGAGAAATATCAATGTATGGCTGCCTCTTGTGTGTCCCCTGCTGGGAACTGGCCTGCAACCTAGGCATATGCCCCGACTGGGAATTGAACCACGATCCTTTGTTTTTCAGGCCCACGTTCAACCCACTGAGCTATACTAGCCAGGGCCATATTCCTTCTCTTTAGATGAGCTTGATATTTCACATGAATGTTTGTGTGTGTCTGTGTTTAATCAGATTGTGTTGGTTTTTATGACAATGACTCAATATTGAAGCCTCAGGACTTAAATCAAAAGATCACAAAACTGATAATAATAGAAAATTATATATAGTTTGTGTCTTAGCTAACTAACCAACAATACTGACAGTATTTATATGTGTGGGTTTTTTTTTTTTTAGTGGAATGGCAAATCAACAGTGTGCAACTGCTGTGCTCCTAGATGACAAAGCTCAGTGAACTGTGCTGTCTCGAATACCCACTTCTGTTGGCTTCAGTACAATGCAATACCTGTGCTAGTTTATAGGCAGCAGCCTGACATTTCTAACAGAAAATAACTGATATGTCTCTATAACCAACACACTTGATCTTTGGCAAAGTAATTTGAAACTGTATGTTACATTTTATCCAGTGACAAAAATTTTAGAGAGTATGTTTCCAGAATCTCTCAGGCATAAACTCTACAGCAGGGATCTTGCTATTTCTTGAGCATCTTGCTCAACTATTTTGCTGTTTACTTCTTAAGAAGTAATAAAAATGAAAAAAAAGCAGGTTACAAGGACATTTGCTGTGCCAGTTGCATACATCTACTATAGCCTTTATCAAATTGTCATCATTAGATTGTGAATTATTTATTTTTTTAGGGCAAGGAGTATACTTTATTTCATTTCTGAACCTAGCCCACAATACATAGCTTATAGTAGGTGTTCAATAAATTGTTGCTGAATTTACCCATATATTTCTGGAGTGGGCTAATATAGAATGAAGCTTTAATATTTAGACTTACAATGAATTCTTAATGTTGGACTCATTGACCAAATATTAATAGGTTCATAAAAATAACACATCACATTTTACAGTTGTAACAATGTTTTTACCAGGTACTGAATTCTTCAGCAAGTGAATGATATCCATTCTAATTGACCAGAATACTGGGTATACACTATATACATGATAAATGTGTGTGGGCTTGCTTGATCTCATAGCTGGTGATGAATAGAGTGTGGTTTGGAATTTAGTCATTGTGAAAATATTTCAGCTGTCTATGTATGAACCACATTCTTCTTTCCTCACTTTAAAACTTTATTTTTCTAGCCCTGGCTGCTGTAGCTCAGTGGATTGAGCATGGGCCTGTGAAGCAAAGGGTCACTGGTTCGATTTCCAGTCAGGGCACATGCCTGGGTTGCAGGCCAGTTCCCTAGTAGGGGTCATATGAGAGGCAACCACACATTGATGTTTCCCACTCTTTCTCCTTCCATTCCCCTCTCTCTAAAAATAAATAAATAAAATATATTTTTTTAAAAACTTACTTTTTCTAGAGATGATATGCTGCCTATCTTGCTTCACCTTCACACACATAACATTTGAAGAACATGAAAATTACCCTGACAAAACACCAGAGAACTTTCTAGACATGAGATATTGAGGAACTGATGCTAAATCACAAGGCAACAGAGAAGGCAAAGCTATTGGAGAGAAAATACGTGAAGTTTGGCTATAGGTCACCATTGCTCACCCCTCACTTTCCATACTCACTCCTTCCATTTTCAGGAAAAATAGAAGCTAACGTGTTATTTAAATGCCCGCAAGCTTCCTGTGATACTCATATCAAGTCCATGTTGCTCAGGATGAAATTTCACTCCCTTGCTTGGCATATTAAGATAACCTTTGGAAGGATTTATGGAAAGTTCAGTCACGACATCATAGTTAAGGCTTGGGAAATAATCTAGATAAAATCCTGACTCTATCTGTTAGTAGCTGGGGCAGAAATTAGTGGTTTGCTCCTCTGGCCTCGCATCTCTACCCCTTTTCTCCTTGTACCTTTTAGTGTTTGAGACTGACTCAAACTGTCGGTCTTGTGCTCTAACCCTTTGCCCCAGACAACCATTGGTCTAATTTCTATCAATATACAGTTGTTTGATTTTAACTTTCATATAAATTAAATTATTCACTATGTACTCTTTTGTGTTCAGTTTCAGAAAGACCATATTGAATTAACTTGTCCTTTTAATTGTGGATGTTTAGTCCACTTATATTTAGAATAATTAAAATGTTTTGGTTTAAATATACTGTCTTGCTATTTTTTCTTTTAAAGATTTTATTTATTTATCTTTAGAGGGGAAGGGAAGGAGAGATGGAGAGAAGTATTAATGTATGGTTGCCTCTTGTGAGTCCCCTGCTAGGAACTGGACTGCAACCCAGGCATGTGCCCTGACTGGGAATCAAACCCCAATGGTATGGTCCACAGGCCCATGCTCAATCCACTGAGCTATGCCAGCCAGGGCTTTTTCTTTCTGTTCTTTTTTTCCTACTCTGTTGTTCTTTCTTCCTGCCTTTGTGTTGATTAAATATTTTTTGTGTGTGTCCCATTTTATTACCTCAGTTGGCTTCTTAGCTATACACCTCTTTTCAAAATTATATTTTATTGAGTATATTATTCCAGTTGTCCCAATTTTTCCTTTTTGTCCAGCTCCACCTAGCACCCCCCACTCCCTCAGGCAATCCCTACGCCATTGCCCGTGTTCATCGGTCATGCATAGATGTTCTTTAGCCACTATATTCCCTGTGCTGTACTTTACATCCCTATGACTATTCTGTAACTACCCATTTGTACTTCTTAGTCCCTTCACCTTTTCTTTCAACCCTCAGGCCTCTTTCCAGGGTTTGAAGAAATATTACCATCAAAATATTCTCTGTATCTATGATTCTGTTTCTGTTCCTGTTCTGCTTGCTTGCTTACTTTGCTTTTTAGATTCAATTACTGATAGATATGTATTTATTGCCATTTTATTGTTCATAGCTTTGATCTTCTTTAAAGAAGACCCTTTAACATCTCATATAATACTGGTTTGATGGTGTTGAACTCCTTTAGCTTTTTCCTGTACAGGACGCTCTTTATTTATTTTTCCATTCTAAATGACAGCTCTGCTGGGTAACTGAGTAATGGGTAGAATAATCTTGATTGTAGGTCCTTGCTTTACATCACTTTGAATTTTTCTTTTTTTAAATATATTTTATTGATTATACCATTACAGTTTTTCTATTCCCCCCCTTCATTCCCCTCCACCCACACACTCCCTCCCCCACTATTCTCCCCCCTTAGTTTATAACCACGTGTCTCAATTTCTTTAGATTCTATATTTCCCACACTATTCTCGCCCTCCCCCTATCTATTTTCTACCTACCATCTATGCTATTTTCTGTGACTTCTCCCCCCTTCTCCTCCTCCCACCCCCCTGTTTCTAACCCTCCATGTGTTCTTCATTTCTATGGTTCCGCTCCTGATCTAGCTGTCTTCTTGGTTTGCATTGGTTTTAGGTGTGGTTGTTAATAACTGTGTGTTTGCTGTCCTTTCACTGTTCATATTTTTCATCTTCTTTTTCTTATATAAGTCCCTTTAGCATTTCATATAATAAGGGCTTGGTGATGATGAACTCCTTGAACTTGACCTTATCTGAGAAGCACTTTATCTGTCCTTCCATTCTAAATGAAAGTTTTGCTGGATAAAGCAATCTTGGCTGTAGGTCTTTGGATTTCATGACTTGGAATACTTCTTTCCAGCCCCTTCTTGCCTGTAAGGTCTCTTTTGAGAAATCCGCTGACAGTCTGATGGGTACTCCTTTGTAGGTGACTGTCCCCTTATCCCTTGCTGCTTCTAGGATTCTCTCCTTCATTTTGGTCTTGGCTAATGTAATTATGATGTGCCTTGGTGTGTTCCTTCTTGGGTCCAACTTCTTTGGGACTCTCTGAGCTTCCTGGATTTCCTGGAAGTCTATTTCCTTTGCCAGACTGGGGAAGTTCTCCTTTATTATTTGTTCAAATACGTTTTCCACTCGTGGCTGTTTCTTTCCCCCTTCTGGTACCCCTATAATCCGGATGTTGGAACGTTTAAAGATGTCCTGGAGGTTCCTAAGCCTCTCCTCATTTTTTTGAATTCTCATTTCTTCATTCCTTTCTGGTGGGATGTTTCGTTCTTCCTTCTGGTCCATTCCATTGATTTGAGTCCCAGTTTCCTTTCCATCGCTATTGGTTTCCTGGACATCTCCCTTCATTTCAATTAGTTTAGCCTTCATATGTTCCTCTAATTTGTGACTGTAATCTACCAATTCTGTGAGCATCCTGATAAATAGTGTCTTAAATTGGGCTTCTGAGAGGCTGGCAATCTGTTGGTCGCTTAGAGTTATTGGCTCTAGGACTTTGAGTTCCTCTTGGGCCATCTTTTGGGCTGTTCCTGCCTGTTAAGTAGCAGGAACGGAGCCCTAGGTTTTCACCAGAGCAGGGCAACTCAGTCGCAGGGTTGTGACGTTGTATGTGGGGGCGGGGTCAAAGAGGGACAATGGCTTCCCTTTGCCGCCCGCTGCCGCGACCCCCACCGCACCGCAGCCACCACCATCACCAGGCCCACGCGTTTCGTTCCACTGCATGCGAGTTTGCCACTGCTGTCAGCCCTCCACCACTGGGTTCGTCCCCTGGGTCCTGCGTGGTCCGTCTCACTGTGCGCGAATGTGCAACCTTGGTCAGTCTGCCCCGCACCCCGACTGGCTTCGGGCTGCCTGCATGCCTAGCGCCTAGGTCGGGGGATCTGTCCTGCCCGACCCAGCTCCGCTGCTGGCTCCGCCTCTCTTACCGTCCTCGTTGAACGGTTCGTAGCTGTCGGACTTCTGTATAATTCCATGTTCTGGTCTTTGGGTGTGTCCTAGTTCTCCAAAACTTTTGTTATATTCAAACTTGGTTGTGGGAGAAGGCACAGTGTTTCCACCTATGCCTCCATCTTGGCGGAAGTCCACTTTGAATTTTTCTTGACAATTCCTTCTAGCCTGCAAGTTTCTTTTGAGAAATCAGATGACAGTATTATGAGAGCTCCCTTGTAGGTAACTAACTGTTTTTAAGATTTAGTCTCTTTGGCATTTTAAAGATTCAGTGTTTTTGGCATTTTAACTTCAAAGAGGTCTTGGAGTGGGCCTGTTAGCATTCGTCTCATTTGGGACTCCCTGTGTTTCCTAGACTTGTATGTCTTTCTTCTTCACCAAGTTAGGGAAGTTTTTTTGTCATTATTTTTTCAGATAGGTTTCCAATTTCTTGCTCTTTCTTTTTTCCTCTGGCACCCCCATGGTGCAAATGTTGGTAGCATGCTGTTGTCCCAGAGCTCCTCACACTATCTTCATTTTTTTAATTATTTTTTCTTCTTCTTGATGTTCTGATTGGTTGTTTCTTGCTTCCTTATATTCCAAATTCCTGATATGATTTTTTGCTTCATTCACTCTACTGTTGATTTTCTGTGAATTGTCTTTTATTTTAATTAGCGTATCACTCATTTCTGACTGAATCTTTTTTATGCTGTTGAGATTCTTACTAAGTTCTTGAGCATTCTTATAACCAGTGCTTTGAACTCTGCATTTGGTGGATTGCTTATCTCCATTTTGTTTAGTACTTTTTATGGAGTTTTATGCTGTTCTTTCATTTGGGCCATGTTTCTATGTCACCTCATTTTGACAGCCTCTCTGTGTTTGTTTCTATGTATTAGGTAGAGCTGCTATGTCTTCCAGGCTTGCTAGAGTGGCCTAGTGTAGTAGGTATCCTATAGGGTCCAGTGGCACAGCCTCCTCTATCACCTAAGCTGGGTACTTGAGGTGTGCCAATCACGTGTGTCATGTACACCCTCTTATCATAGTTAGGCCTTTATTGCTGTTGGCACATCCAAGGTCAGCCATCTTGTTTCCTGTCCTGGGTCACACAGCATAAGCTACAAAGTGATCTGCAAATCTTCCACTTGTGCTGGGCGTGTAGGTGCCAAGGTGAAGCCAAGCTGTGAATCAAGCCAGCTACTGCTAGTGCCAGACCTGGGGCCACTTACCAAGAGGTATGGGGCTTGCTGAGGCCAGATCTTCTTATTTTAGAAAATCTAAAGCATGAACCAAAACAAGCCATTTGTATAGCAAAGCCACTGGAAACACTTTGGGTGGGCTTAAAAGTGAAGTGGGAAGGGGCCTCAGGAAATCACTAGTGTGGGACCAAATGTGTGAACCAGGTTGATGGAATCTCATACATGGTGGTTGCCTGACAGCTCTGTGGGATGATGGCTCAGAAAAGGAATAATGGCCTCTGCCAACATCTCTGTCTGGGAGAAAGCTATACCCCCAGTTCTTGCCCTGATGCCAGACAATTCTATTTCTCTCCATATGTTTCTGGTGCCTTTCAAGCTGCTACCCCTATGTTGGAATTCAGAGGGGACGAATCTGAGTAAGTCTGTGTATGGGCACCTTTAAGAGGATCTTCTAGGGAGTTCAGCAGTTTCTGCCATCCACAGCCTCAATCCCCATTGGCTTTTATAGCCAGAATTTGTGAAGACTTATTTTACTGCCACTGGAACCTGAGGCTGGGGGCTTGGTGTGGGGCTGGAACCCATTGCTCCTAATTTTTACCTGCTACACATGAACATGGGGCCAGCCTATTCCATAGTTCCACCCCTCCTGCCAGTCTTGATGTGGTTTCTTCTTAATTTCATAGTTGTAGGACTTCCATTCTGCTTGATTTCTTATGGTTCCGAAGGATGGTTGTTCTGTAGTTTACTTGTAATTTTGATGTGGTTTTGTGAAGAGGTGAGCTGTATTTACCTATGCTGTCATCTTGACTAGAAGTCTAAGTATATACCTTTTATTATTTTCTAAGTAGTGATTTATGTCATATGTCCTTAATATAACATAATCTATCTAAAGGCAATGTTTACCTTGAACTTATTTCTGTGTATGGTGTAATTTGCTGACCGGGTTTCTTTTTTTTTGCATGTAGCTGTCCAGATCTCCCAACACCATTTGTTGAAGAGGCCATTTTTACTTCATTTTATGCTTTTGACCCCTTTGTCAAATATTCATTGACCATAGAGACTTAGGTTTATTTCTAGAATCTCTGTTTTGTTCCATTGGTCTATGTGCCTGTTTTTATGCCAGTACCAGGCTGTTTTGATTATAGTGGCCTTGAAATACAGTTTGATATCAGGTATTATGATCCCTCTTGTTCTTCTTTCTCAAGATTTTTGCAGCTATTTGGCATCGTTTATGGTTCCATATAAGTTTCTGAAATGTTTGTTCTATATCTGTGAAATATGTCATTGGCACTTTAATAGGGATTGCATTGAATCTATAAATTGTTTTGGGTAGGACATTTTGATGATGTTAATTCTTCCAATCCATGAAGGTGGTACATGCTTCCTTTTGTTTGTGTCTTCCTCTATTTCCTTCTTCAGTGTTGTATAGTTTTCTGAGTCTAGGTGTTTTACCTCATTGGTTAGGTTTATTCCAAGGTACTTTATTTTTCTTGTTGCTATATCAAATGGGATTTTTTTCCTGATTTCTATTTCTGATATTTAATGTTGGTGTATAAAATGCCCTTGATTTCTAAATATTGACTCTGTATCCTGCTGTTTTGCCATGTTCGCTTATTAGGTTGAGTAGTTTTTGGTGGTGTCTATAGGATATTCTATGTACACTATCATGTCATCTGCAAAAATGACAGTTTTGCTTCCTCCCTTTCTATTTGGATGCCTTTTATTTCTTTTTGTTGTCAGATTGCCGTGGCTAGGACTTCCAATACTATGTTAAATAGGAGTGGTGAAAGTGGGTATCCTTGTCGTGTTCCTGGTCTTAATGGAAAGCTCTAAGTTTGTGCCCATTCACTGTGATGTTGGCTGTAGGTCTCTCGTATATGGCTTTCATTATGTTGAGGAATGCTCCCTCTATTCCCACTTTTCTGAGTGTTTTTATCATAAATGGGTGCTGTACCTTATCAAATGCTTTTTCTGTATCTATTGATATGATCATGTGATTTTTGTCTTTGCTTTTGTTTATGTGATGTATTACATTTACTGCTTTGCAAATATTGAACCATCCTTGCATCCCTGGGATGAATTCTACTTGGTCATGGTGTATGATCTTTTTAATGTATTGCTGGATATGGTTTGCCAATATTTTATTGAGGATTTTAGCATCTATGTTCATCAGCAATATTGGCCTGCAGTTTTCTTTCTTTGTTGTACCTTTATCTGGTTTTGGAATTAGGTTGATGCTGGCTTCATAAAAAGAGTTTGGGAGTCTTCCATCTTCTTGAATTTTGGGGAATAATCTGTGAAGGATAGCTCTTCCTTAAATGCTGTGTAAAATTCTCTGGTGAAACCATCTGGTCCAGGGCTTTTGTGTGTCAGAAGCTTTTTGATTACTGCTTCAATTTCATTAGCCGTTATTGGTCTGTTCAGGCTTTCTGCTTCTTCCTCATTCAGTTTTAGAATATTATGTTTTTCTAGACATTTGTCCATTTCACCTAGGTTTTCAAATGACTTGGCATATAATTCTTCATAATAATTTCTTACAATCCTTTGTATTTCTATGGCATCAGTTGTAATCTCTCTTTTTCATTTCTGATTGTGTTTATTTGGGTCCTCTCTCTTTTTTTCTTGATGATTCTGCTTAAAGGCTTGCCAATTTTGTTTACCTTTTCAAAGAACCAGCTCTTGGACTTATTGATCATTAGAATTGTGCTTTTAGTATCTATGTTGCTTAATTCTGCTCTGATCTTGGTTATTTTCTTCCTTTTACTTGCTCTGGGCTGTCTTTGTTGTTGTTCCTCGAGTTCTTCCAGGTTGTTTGTTTGAAAAGTTTCTATCATTTTTAGGTAGGCCTGTATTGCTATGAACTTCCCTCTCAGGACTGCCTTCACTGTGTTCCATAAGTTTTGGGTTGTCCTGAGTTCATTTTCATTTGTTTGAGAAACTTTTTGATTTCTTCCCTAATTTCATTCTTGACCCATTCATTGCTTAGTAGCATGCTATTCAATCTCCATGAGTGTGAGTGTTTTTGTTTTTTTCCCTTTGGGGTTGGTTTCTAGTTTCAGTCCCTTGTGGTTGGAGAAAATGCTTGGGATGATTTCAATTTTCTTGAATTTGCTGAGGCTTGTTTTGTGTCCCATCACATGGTCTGTCTTTGAAAATGTGCCATGTGCATTTGAAAAGACTGTATTTAGCTTCCTTGGGATGAAAACTTCTATATATCTCAGTTAAGTCCATTTAATCTAGGGAATTATTCAAAGAATTAAATGTAAGTCATGATGTGATAAAAGTCGTAGAGGAAAACACTGACAGGAAAATCTCACACATTCTATGCAGCACCGTCTTCACTGATATGTCCCCTAAAGCAAGGGACATAAAGGAAAGAATAAACAAATGGGACATCATCAAATAAAAGAGCTTCTGCATGGCTGAAGAAAACAGCATTAAAAATGAAAAGAGAACCAATTATATGGGAAAACATATCTGCCAATGATACCTTGGACAAGGGTTTGATCTCCAAAACATGTAAAGAACTCACATGACTTCACTCCAGGAAGACAAAAAAACAGTTAAAAAAATGGGCAAAAGACTTGAAGAGACACTTCTCCAAGGAGGTCATAAAGAGGGCCCAGAGACATATGAAAAGATTCTCAGTATCAGTAGGCATCAGAAAGATGCAAATTAAAACCACAATAAGATACTACTTCACACTATTGAGAATGATCATCATAAACAAAGCAATGAACAAGTGTTGGAGAGGTTGTGGAGAAAAGGGAACTCTAATGCACTGTTGGTGGGATTCCAGACTGGAGCAGCCACTGTGGAAAACAGAATGGAATTTCTTCAGAAAACTAAAAATGGAACTGCCTTTTGACCCAGAATTTCCACTGCTAGGATTATATTCTAACAACTCTGAAATACCAATCCAAAAGAACCTATGCACCCCAATATTTATAGCAGCACAATTTACAATAGCCAAGTGCTGAAAGTAACCTAGGTGCCCATCACTAAGTGAGTGTATCAAAAAACAGTGGTACATTTACACAATGGAATTCTATGCAGCAGAAAGAGAGAAGGAGCTCTTACCCTTTGCAACAGCATGGATGGAACTGGAGGGTATTATGCTAAGTGAAATAAGCCAGGAGGTGAAAGACAAATGCCATATGACCCCACCTTTAACAGGAATCTAATCGACAAAAGAAAAAAGCAACCAAAATATAACCAGAGACATTGAAATTAAAAACAATCTAACAATAGCCAGAGGGGAGGGGAAGGGGACAGTGGAGAGAAGAACTTTCAGGAACTTCTATAAAGGACACATGGGCAAAACCGTAAGGGTGGTGGAAGCAAGTGAGGGAGATAGGTTTGGCTGGGGTAGGGGGGTGTGGTAAGGGGAAAACATAGACAAGTGTAATTCAACAACAATAAAATAATTTTAAAAAATAAGTAAATGCAATATTCTACCTTTTTGTGTTTTCTAATTCTTTTTCACACATCCCACCTCTCATTTCACAAATATAATAATCAGTATTATTCTATTACATCTTCTCTCAAATTTCATTTGAAATTACTCAAATGACTGTCCATTTTTTTGTTACCAAATTTAAATTCCTAATATGGCTTTTTAAATCCACCATGTTTAGGGCTTGGTCCATATCTCTAACCTCATCTATAGGCACTTCAACTCCAGGAATACTGATTTTCTTATAATTTTTCAAATACATTGTAGTGTTTGAAACCTCTGTGTCTGTCTGGAATACACATCTCCTTTTGCCACTTTAAGAATTTTCCTGAGGAATTCTATGTCTGTGAAACTTTTCCTGACTCCTCTCTTCCAGGAAGAATTAATCATTTTCTACTCTGTTCTACTTACATCTGATGCTTCCTGTGCTCCACTTCAGACATTCTTCACCCTACCTCTCATTCCAGCAACACTGGAATGACATTTTCTATGAAGATTCTGCCCATTTTTTACAGGGACAAACTGACAGTGCCTGCCTCAGGCTTATGCAATATCCACTCACTCCCTCACTCTCCACCTATGGATTCTTCACTTGATAGTGAAGTAGCATGGGACACCCCTGGGAATATTTTCATCACTCAAGCATATGAAAACCCAGAAGTGATGAAGAGTTAATGCTCTGGGCGATTCCCTTGATCAGTGAAGAACAGAGTGACATATAAATGCTTCCGGCTTTCTATACCTTGCAGATTATCAGGGTGGTTTTAAAGACTGAATGTACAGCCATGTGTATGGGTAGCCCGCCAATTCAATAGTGAATCTAGGATTGACTCTCCTCCCTTTCCTTCTTTTCTCCCTCTTTCCTAACCGTTCTTCCATGAATCACATTCCTTTGTCTCAGGCTCTGTATTCTGAGGAACCCAGGCTGAGACTGTACATGTATTACCTTGATAACACTGTATTGTAACTATTTAAATATCTGTTGCTTCCTCCAGACCAATGACTTTTCAAACATCTTGGAACAGAAATATATCAAACCCCCAAATATAAAACTGGTAAAAGCAGAGCATATCTAATTAAAATGATTATGAGGGCAGTGGCTTTGAAAAGCAAAAACAATGCACCTATTAAGCTATAACTTCATGAGAGTTGGAAAATATGTTTTATTGATATTTGACTTCTAAGAACCTAGTGTAGTGGCTCACTTGAAGTAAGTAGTCTACGATGTGTGTTAAACTGCACCAAATTGGATTGAGGAAACAGGTCTAGGAAATGTGAATCATTTCATTTAGGACACAGTGATTGCAGATAAAGGAAGAAACGAAACAGAGATATAGTTCTAGAAAAGTAAGGTTCAGTAGAAAAGACAATAAATCTTTTTCTTTTAACTCAAGTTTTTGCATTCTTGACTCAGTAGGTAATTTTCAAACTGTTGGCCTAGTTTCTGCTATGTACCTGCAGTAATAGATTGCAATTGAATTTTTAAAAGTCCCCAATTTGTTAAATTATTTAACAAAAAATGAAAGGTATGAAAAAGTTATCATTTATAATTATTTTTCATCACTAATGTGGAATGGGTAAAATAGAAAACTAAAAATAATTTCTAGAAAGTAAACATGCCACTGCAAAACCCAAAGAGACACATATAGAAGCTTCTCTTATGTGTTGTGATTATGATCAATATTGAAAGGTGTCATTATTTATTAAAAATGACAGAAACTCCAGAGGGACAGATTTTTGAAATTAGTTATTGTGAGCAAGGTGTTCTGAACATTAGTAGGTAGGGAATAAAACACAAATGGAAAAACTGGCCAAGAATTTATGCTCTACAAAAATTAGTAAGGTATATTTTTTTGGAATGAATAAAGTATTTAATCAATTAATCCACCCATTCACTCATCATAATGGTGTCGAGGTTTGTATAGGAAGTCTGTGTTAGTGTCCATTTTTTACCATCACTCAATAATTTTTTTTGTCAATCATGTTTCTTTAAACCAGAACTTTAAACTTTATGGATAGCAAGTTAGTAACTGATCTTCATTTTCTTTATGGTAAAAATTGAGCTTATTTATGGTATTTGTGAGCAAAATAGTAGTCTTAAAATGCATCTATCTAATCATTCAACATTAATATAACTCGTGCTTGGTGCCGATTCCTAAAGATACAGTAGGGAAATAGATTATAGATGTTAGAGATGGGAGGGACACCAAGAGAGATTATAGGATGGACCAAGAGGCATAATTACTGACTAATGACACAGTCTTGTAGAAAGGTTAAGAGACTTGCCTAAGATCACAGATCTTATACATTATTCTTCAGAATATAGTTATTTTTAGATATTATTTTTGTTTGCATTAATTCTCTCCCCAAGCATTTCTGAATAAGCTAGCAAGACAGTCAAGGGCAAAAGGTAGCTGTGCGAATGAGAAAACACTGAAAACTCTTTGAAAGAAGAAGTGTTAAGAATAAATTAGGAAGTAGTGGGGGAAAAATTTAGGATAATCTCATTTCATCAGGAAATTTTTCAGACTTGGATTTTTCCTCCTGTTAAGGTTTAGAAAAACCTTAGAAATTTGGTTTAGAAAAATAAAAAAATAAACTAATGACAGTTTATTGAGAATGCAATGTATTTCAGGCACTTTAATATATATTACTCATGTAGTATCCACAACTGTTCTGTGAAACATTGTTCTGTTAAATCTGAATGGCCATTCCTGCCTGGTGTTATAGTGTATGTGACATTCCTTAGTGATTGTCGTTGTCCAGAGTCTGACACACAGCTTTCAGGTTCAGAAGCGGGGTTGTCATGTGGTCACCCAGAAGTTAATAGGCCCAGACAAACTGCTTCCTTCTAACCAAACTTACAAGAGTCTGGTTATGAACCACAACATCAATTTGCAAGTCTCTATGAGGAAATTAACTGCCAAGTAGACTACAATAGTTATGTCAGCTTGTCAGCACATTTTATTTCCTATGGGAAAGAAGGCTTGGGAAATAAAAGTAAGGACAGAAGAATGCCAAAAAAGTATAAAGTTAGGAGAAAGTGAGTTGGATGCTTTTAATAAGAAAACTGTCATTTAGTTACTGGAACACACTGTGCCTTCTCCACAAGACTATACCTCTTTGTCTGAGAGATCTGAGTATTATTTCAACCAGCCCATTTTTTTCTGTGTTAATATGCTCCAGATCATGGCCAGCTGTGGATCCTGCCACAGCAAGATAGAGAGGATTGGGAGTTTAGTATTGGCTTAATAACTATAAGTCTGAAGCAAGACTTAGAAGTTTGAAACAAAGTTTTATGCAATAGAAAAATGGTTATGTGTAGTCAGTTCTGGGCTTCCTAATATGTAATAATGAAAAATGCAAAACTAAAGAAAAATTAAAATTAAGTACAAGCTGACAGTACCCAGAGGGGAGCTAGGAGGGGATAATTGGAGAGGGGAAGAGGCAAGGGTTTTCAGGAATGTCTAAAGGACACATGGGCAAAACCAAGGTGGGGTGGGAGCAGCGGTGGGAGATGGTGTGGTGTCTGGGGTGCGGGGAATGGTGGGGGGGAAATGGAGACAACTGTACTTGAACAACAATTCAAAAAATAAATTTAAAAAATGTGATAATATTTTCAAAGTGATTTAAAAATAACTTTTAAAAAGCCATTAATTTGGATATTCTTATAAGGAATAAAAATACAAGTCAAGGAAAAGAACCTCCAGAAGAAAGAATAGTTATATCCACTAATAAAATTAAAAGGAATAGTAGAGGTAGAAAATTACCATTTTGTAACCACTGTAGTTGATTCAGAGAATAATCAATGGATTCTAAAGTTTTAAGAGGAATGGAACATATTGATGTATTATCATAGTATCTCCCCAGAGATTTCTTATTTCCAAAGTGAGAAATGGCAGCTTTACAGTGGAGAAACCTGTCTGTCACCACCTCATTGAGTGATCAAAATGAATATCGTCAGTGGTGATAGAGAAACTGAAATTTGATTCCTGATGTGCTGTGCTGAGAAAGTCACAACATGGTGTATATAGTATTCCTGCTGAAAATGTATAATCTGAACCTAATCACGTGGAAGTATCAGACAGACCCAAAGGGACTTTTGAAAAATTTCAATGTATTGGAAAACAAAGTGTAAAGGACTGTTCTAGCTGAAGAAGACCAACAAGATGTGCCAACTACATGTAATATGTAATTTTGTATCTGACTCAGAAAAAATGTGTAAAGGACATTATGGAAATAACTGTATAAAAATGAAAAAGACTGTGTACTACCTAAAAGTGTTGTATAAATGTTATATTCTTGAATTTGATCCATATAATGTGGCTACATAAGAGAATGTTGTAGGAAATGAATACTGAAGTATGTAGGTATAGAAAACATGATTCTGCCAATAACTCTCAAATGATTCAGGAAAAAATGTTGTGATATGTGTGGAAAGGGAGAAGTTAAATATGGCAAAATCATAGCAACTAGTGAATCTGGTTGAAGCATATTCAGTAGTTCTTTGTTCTATGCTTCCAACCCTTCTGTAAGTTTGAAAATATTTCAACATTACAAATGATTTTTTTAATTATGTTTTATTGATTATGCTATTGCAGTTCTGATATTTCTCTCAACCAAAAATGGCTGATTTTTGCTTCCTTATGTTCTGTATTTTTTTTAAAGATTTTTATTTATTAGTCCTTAGAGGGGAAGGGAAGGAGAGAGGGAGAGAAATATCAATGTATGGTTGTCTCTCATGCATCCCTTGCTGGGAACTGGCCTGCAACCCAGGCATGTGCCCTGACTGGGAATTGAACCGTGATCCTTTGGTTTGCAGGCCTACGTTCAATCCACTGAGCTACACCAGCCAGGGCCTGTTCCGTATTTTTGTTTTATTCTTGACTTCATCCATCCTAATATTTCCCTGTAAATTGTTCTTTATTTTGACTAGTGTATCCCTTGTTTCTGACTGGATCTTTTTTATGCTGTGGTGGTTCTCACTAAGTTCCTTGAGCAACCTTATAACCAGTGTTTTGAACTCTGCATCTGGTAGATTGCTTTTCTCTATTTTGCTGAGTTCTTTTTCTAGAGTTTTGATCTGTTCTTTCACTTAGACCATGTTTCTTTGTCTCCTCGTTTTGACAGCCTCCCTGTTTTTGTTTCTAAGTATTAGGTAGAGCTGCTTTGATTCCATGTCTTTCTAGTGTGGCCCAATGTAGTAGGTGTCCTGTAGGGTCCTGTGGNGCATCTGGTAGATTGCTTTTCTCTATTTTGCTGAGTTCTTTTTCTAGAGTTTTGATCTGTTCTTTCACTTAGACCATGTTTCTTTGTCTCCTCGTTTTGACAGCCTCCCTGTCTTTGTTTCTAAATATTAGGTAGAGCTGCTTTGATTCCATGTCTTTCTAGTGTGGCCCAATGTAGTAGGTGTCCTGTAGGGTCCTGTGGCACACCCTCCCCTATCACCCAAACTGGGTATTCAGGGTTTACCCTTCCTGTGGGCTGAGCACACCATTCTCCTGAAGTTAAGCCTTGGTTTCTGTTGGCAGATTAATGGGAGGGATTTACCCAGGCCAGTCAGGTATAAGGACTGGGTGTGACCACTGACCACCAACCTCTACCCTCCTTGGAAGATCAGCTGTGCAGGGGGAGGGTGGTGGTGCTCCACGACATGATCTGTATCTGTCCACTGTGTGTATTGGCCCTGGGGTTTCTTGGGTCGTTCAGGCCAAGGTCAGCCCCTCACCTGTGTTTTGTCCAGGGACACTCTGCCTGGGGTATAAAGCAATCTGAGATGGCTGCTACTTGTGTTGGGCTTGGAGATTCCCAGGCAAAGCCAAATTGTGACTTTAGGCTGACTGTTGCTAGTGCCAGGCATGGGGCTCACTGAGGCCAGCTGTTGCTTGTTTGAGAGAATTTAGGAAGTTGTGAAGCATGAACCAAGACCAGCCATTCACATGAAAAAGCAATTTGAGTGAGCTTGTAAGTTGGGTGTGGCGGAGTCTCTGGGGATCTCCAAGATGGGTCAAAGTGTTAGCCAGGTTGATGAAATCATAGACATGGCACCAGCTTGCTGGCTCAGTCTGGATGGATGTGGTTTCTTTTTTCTTATTTTAATTGTAGTTCAAGTATAGTTTTCTGTCTTTAATTCCATAGTTGTCAGATTTCCATTCAGCCCAATTTCTGATTGTTCTGAGTGATGATTGTTCTATATTTTAGTCATAATTTTGGTGTGGTTGTGCAAACAGTCATGCCATGTCTGCCTATGCCACCAATTCAACTGGAAGTTCAGAAATAATTTTTTAAATGAGTGATTATTAATCATATTTTTGAGGAAAGTGTTCTTCTCTCCTTGAGTCACTCTAACTGAATAGAAAGCATTTATTAGTGCTGAAGAGAAAATGTGGACTCCAGAGACAGAACAAATGGCAGAGTTGGTAGATGACTTGCAGTATTATTTAGCACTGTAATTCAGAAAACAAAGTCAAGTTTCTTAAAACTCTCCCAGAAGTGTTTTACCTTATATGAAAAACACAGTTCATTTTATAAACACGAAGGGTCTCCTATTATATGTCAGGAACTTTGCTAGGCTCTACCTAATATTTAGAAACAAAGACAGGGAGGCTGTCAAAACGAGGAGACAAAGAAACATGGTCTAAGTGAAAGAACAGATCAAAACTCTAGAAAAAGAACTCAGCAAAATAGAGAAAAGCAATCTACCAGATGCAGAGTTCAAAACACTGGTTATAAGGTTGCTCAAGGAACTTAGTGAGAACCACCACAGCCTACAGCAATGACTGTCTCCTACTCTCAGGTTACGGACAGTTAGGGAGGGCGAAGCTATAAAAACAAATTTAGTATGCAACAGGAAATGTACACCTAGAGAAAAAGTCGGTGGAGAATGCGTTAATTAAGACAGTATTAGGGTGGGAGGAAGGGGTGGCGTGGTGGAAGGGAATGACAGTGAGGCGAGGAGTTTTCCTCCTGGTAGGTATGCAGTAATAATGGTTTCAGGCAAAGAGAGCAGTGAGTAATTATGAGAAATCTTAGGGTGTTTGGGGACTTGAAAGTAACTTGGAATTGCTGAAGCAGAATACAGCTTTCTGATTTTCAGTTTGTAATAATAAAAAGTAAATAATTTTTAGCAGAGTATTATTTAGTTATAAATATAAGACATTAAAAGGGCATGCAGTAACTAACACTAGAGAATATAAAATGCAAGTTGATCCTTTGATGAACTTTTTATTTTGTATGACATGGCATCTCATTATAACTTGAGATTTTTCCTTTGACCTTGTACTGATAATAGTTTTTGTCAAATTTGAGTATCGTGCGGACCCTTTTAAAAATTTATTGATTAACTTTTAGAGAGTGGGAAAGAGAAAAGGAGGAGGAGAGACAAACATCACTTTGTTTCACTTTGTTGTTCCACTTATTTATGCATTCACTGGTTGTTTCTTGTATGAGCTCTGATCAGGGATTGAACCTACAACCCTGGCATATCAGGATGACACTCTAACCACCTGACCTATCTGGTCAGGGCCACATATAGACTTTTTATTAAGGAAAAAAAATTCCTTAATTCCCAACAGTGGGTGGATCTCAGTTTGAGAAATGCTGAGTTAGTGGATCAAAGTTGAATTTTATGAAATGTTATTTCTGTTACAAATTGTGACTATAAAAGAGAGATTGTGTTTTCAGTTGACAAAATTGTTTTGTATTATCAAAATGAAAACCAAACAAATAAAACATAATATTCAAACAATGAATAATATTGGCAACCACTGAATCCAAAGCTTAACATTCTCAATGTGCAAGTTTTATTAAAATTGTTAAGTAATACATTTATACACCCATAGGTACGTGGGCAAAAATCCAAAATGAGTAATTTATGAAAGATTATATAAAAATGGTTAATAAGCACGTTAAATGTTCACCTTCAAAAATAACTAAAAACAGCCTTGGATGGTGTGGCTCAGTGGATTGAGTGCTGTCCTGTTAACCAAAGGCTCACAGTCAGGGCATAGCACTGGGTTGCAGGCCAGGTTCCCAGTAGGGGGCCATGAGAGAGGCAGCCACACATTGATGTTTCTCTCCCTCTCTTTCTCCTCCCATACCCCTCTCTCAAATAAACAAAAATAAAAACCAAAAATAACTAAAAATAGCAATTTAAAATGAGAGAACATTTTTTGACCTATAAAATTAGTAGGTGTTTCAAAACATGATAAGCTGTGTTGGTGAGAATTTTTAATAATAGAAAGAAATTGCAAGCAATCTAATTAATAGTGTGTAAATAGTTTTAAAAAATGCATTGATGTAGTATGACATTACTTAGACAATAAATTAATGTTTTTCAAATTTTTAAATAATCAAAATGCTTATGCTATCATTGAATATGAGAAGCTGTGAACAAAAAGTATGATATAAGCTTGGGAAAATATACATAGATTTTGGTAATTATACTATGGTAATGAAAGATGTTAGTAGGGGAAGCTGGGTGAAGAATATACAGGAACTCTCTGCACTATTTTTGCAACTTTTCTCTAAGCCTAACATTATTTCAAAATAAAAATTTAGAAAAACATGCCTAAAAAAACTACTGATGGGAAAATAAAATTTTAAATGGTTTCTATGTGGTAAAATTAAGCAGCTTTTATTCCTTTCATTTAAAAAATGCTTTTTTAGTGCAACAAATTTTTATGATTTCTAGAAGCATGTAAAAAGTAAACAAATGTCTTCCTATGATTAGGGGGGAAAAGCTAAACTCAAAAGAAAGATGCCATGTGCCACAATCCAAATTGTCGATCAGTACAGCAGCTAACTATAAGAAACATAAATCTGGATGCTGGAAAAAGGGTGTCTGTAGGTGGAGGGTAAGATAGACCCATCAACTGGTTAGGAGTACATTTCTCAGGTGGATGTGAAGTGGGAGAGTAGGCAGTAAAACTGAGGGCCCAGATAGACTGAGGAGGCTGTGGCATTATTGGGAATTTTATGTTAGTAGTAAGGAAGAGAACAAAGTCTTCTGAAAAGCGTAATAACCTGCAGTATTTTATGTTCGTAGAGAATTAGTGTACTTTGGGTATCTAGGGAGCATAAACCATAGTAGCTAATGGGAGTATCCCCAAAGGTGGGCTTTTAATAAGTCAGAATCATTTGCTTTAGATAACCATCTTCGTGCTTGTTTGTTGTTTTTTTTTTTTATCACAGACTGCTTTCTAAGCAACTCAACTTTGTGGTGATTCAGGCCTTCTGAAGACACAGCCTTTTATCTTAATGAGTGACAAAGGTAACCAGCTACTCAAATTAAGTCCCTCTTGATCTTGATTTTTATGTAAAATATTATTCAGTCAATATTAAATAAGATAAGTGAAATATGCACCATAGGGTCATTAGGAGCTGTACCTGAGAAACTTCTGCACGTTAGACACCGTGGTTCTCAGTCTTTTTCTATCCGAAGACCCCTAAGGATACGCGAGATCCTCCCTCCTATGTGTGGCAGCTCCCTATAGCAGTGATTCTGGGGAAGGTGTGGGCTATATTGTTTGTAAAAGTATGCACGTTCCAGTGCATACTCAAGTCAGTTCTGAAACTGCCTCCTTTCTCCTGCATCACACGTTCCACCTTAAGAATTATTGTAGAAATAGATTCTTTAACATTTTTCTTAGAGGATGATTGTTTTCAGGTCCCTCTCCCAGATTGGGAAGCCACAGCTTGCTCTGAGAGAAGCAACAAGGTCAGAATTTGTTCCTTGGGGAGAGACCATTTGACTCCACTTTAAATTTTGACCTTGACTCCTACTATTTCTGTCTCCATGATTAAGTTTCACATCTCTGGCAGGCACAGACCAGGCCTCATGCACCTTTTTTACCCTCCTCAGGCTTAGTCTTTAAATTTCAAAGAGGTACTTACTTAGTCAATGTTTATTGAAAATAAGTACTATTTTCCATAAGGACAAATTTCATTCCTTCATGAAGGGAAATGTATTTCTCGCTAAGTAAAAGTTTGCATAAGTACAAATTAAAATGGAAGATATAGAATGTGTAGCTTAAAGCTAAGTAACAGCTTTGATCTTTGATTATTTTAAAAAGATTAAAAGGGTTATTAGAAATAGGATCTACAGGTCGAACAAGACTTTAAAAAGAAAGTGTCTTAATCTACATAGGCTCTGGAAGGTACAAATATCTTGTATTATATGTACTGTCCCTGATAGGCAACGTACTTTTATTTATTTATTTATGGATGAGTTTTCTTTTGCATTCCAGTTTTTTTTATATTTAATTGTTGTTCAAGTACAGTTTCCTGCCTTTTCTCCCACCCCTTCCCACCACCCCAGCCCCTCTCATCTCCTTCCCTTGTTTCTACCCCCCTTGTTATTATCCATGTGTCCTTTATAATTGTTCCTGTAAACCCTTCACCCTTTTGCCCAATTATCCCTTCCCCACTCCCCTCTGGTCACTGTCAGCCTGTTCTCAATTTCAGTGTCTTTGGTTATATTTTGCTTGCTTGTTAATTTTATTGATTAGGTTCTAGTTAGGGGTGAGATGATATGATATTTGTCCTTCACTGGCTTCTTTCACTTAGCATAATGCTCTCCAGTTCCATTCATGCTGTCACAAAGGGTATGAGCCCCTTCTCTTTTTCTGCTGCATAGAATTCCATTGTGTAAATGTACCATAGTTTTTTGATCCACTCATTTACTGATGGACACTTAGGTTATTTCCAGCACTTGGCTATTGTAAATTGTGCTGCTATGAATATTGGGGTGCATAGGTTCTTTTGGATTGGTATTTCAGAGTTGTTAGAATATAATCCTAGCAGTGGAATTTCTGGGTCAAAAAGCAGTTCCATTTTTAGTTTTCTGGGGAAATTCTACACTGTTTTCCACAGTGACTGCACCAGTCTGCAATCTCACCAATGGTGCACTAGGGTTCCTTTTTCTCCACAACCTCTCCTACACTTGTTTGTTGCTTTGTTTTTGATGGCCATTCTCAATGGTGTTAAGTGGTATCTCATTGTGGTTTTAATTTGCATCTCTTGGATGGCTAGTGATACTGAGCATCTTTTATGAATGTGGTAAGGAAATTCTGCATCCAGAGCCTCTGCCCTCTGAGTGTGGATTGCAATTGTTCCTCAAGTATGAAAACCAGGGAATGACTGGCTTAAATCTTTTATGCAAATAAACAGTGTTATTAAAGTACTCATGCCTGGGGCAGATTAGTTTTTTAGGCCTGTTTTCTCTTTTATTGTTATTCTCTTTTAGAGAACAGTTATCTCACTGACTGAAGTAAGGATTAGACTGACACAGTGCCCAAGTATTTTGTATATGCTGAATAAATAATGGTTTTTATTTTGTTCATAAATTGAAATTCAGAAGTGTGTTACAAATAGTTTAGTATATTTGAGGTCGAGTTATGAGGTCTGTATTGTACTTTAACAGCATTGTAGCTTAGATTAGTTTCTGTGAGCAGAGAGCAGGGTATTGCTACCGTGTCTACCAAAACTTTCAGGGAAAGTAATTTCTCAGAACTGTACAAACTGGCATGTTTCTGGAGTTTGGGAACCATGACACAATCATAAATTGAGTGTTATCTAGCTTTTTTCTATATCATTTAGTTAATGTTTATCTCTTTTTTGTATATTGGCTAATAGAAAACGTAGAAGAGATATCACAACTTTCACCATCAGAAAGAAACCATTTCTTTCACAGTAATATCTGCTTTAAAAAAAAAAAAACTTCCACTTCTGGAAGTGGAAACTTCCAAAACTGATGCTTCTGTTGGCCTCCATTTAATGTCAAGTAGCTTACAGGCCTTTGGCCTTAAATTAGTGAATGACTTTCTTCATAGCTTTTGTAAGTCAGACTCTTTGGGCTTGGGTCATTACTCAACCCACTCTGTAAGGATATCTACTTTGTTCAGTTTTTCTTTGCAAATCTTCAACTACAATAAATGAAAAAAAAACTATGATAATTAGAATCTGTGAGAAAAATAAAAGAAACTAAGATAGATCTTGGGGAAAACATGTCCATTCATAGGATGACACTTGTGGAACAGGGCAGATGCCGCACTACAAGAGCCATCACTATCAACAGAAAACATTCAGTGAATATGAAATTCCATGTGAAACTGTGCTAAGTGTCATAATATGAGAGCCATATGAGAGAACAGTTATCTCACTGACTGAAGTAAGGATTAAACTGACACCGTGCCCAAGTATTTTGGGAATTTATAGAATTTATAGATGGGCAGAATAAAAAAGTTAAGAAAATATTTATATATGGGCATTGTGGCTTTTATGGTATACAAGGTCTGTCTGAAAAAAGTCCAGCCATTGTTAATAAAATAAGAATGGTTTGCACAATGGTGATGTAACCTGGCAACTGAGGAGAGTGGACAGGAATGAGCATGTGTAAACAATAACAACTTCACGGTATTAGTCAGTGGGGCCTATAGATGTTCTTGAGTGAGCATGTATACAGTGTGGCCATCACATTCAAAATGACTAAGGGAGTAGAGCTACAAATCTGCATCAAATTTTGTGTTAAGTTTGAACATTTTTCTGCAGGAACAGTTTAGATGATTCAGAAGGCTGTAGCTATGGGTAACTGGTGGTGGGTAGCTTCATCACAACACTACACCTGCTCATGCATCACGTCCCATGCAGAATTTTCTGATGAAACATCACACCACCCAGGTGACTCAGCCCTCCTATAGCCTAGATTTGGTGCTCTGTGACTCCTGGGTTTTCCCAAAACTAAAATCACCTTTGAAAGGGAAGAGATTTCAGACTGTCAATGAGATTCAGGAAAATACGATGGGGCAGCTGATGGCCATTGGAAGAATTGTGTGAGGTCCCAAGGTACCTACTCTGAAGGGGATTGAGGCATCATTGTCCTATGCAAAATGTTTCTTGTATCTTGTACCTTCTTCAATAAATGTCTCTGTTTTTCATATTATTTGGCTGGATACCTTCTGGGCAGACCTTGTGTAACTAAGGGTACAAATGAAATTTTGTCATGTGGTAAAGGTTAATTAGGTGGCTGAAGGAAAGATTAGAGAGAAAGTTTAGGACTCTAATGTCTTGTTAGGCTGATGCATAATAGTAACAGTGTGACTATGGCCCCTTGAGTTAAAGCATTTCAGTTTTGGTGGCCACTGGGACAGGACCTTAGGACAGAGGTAGGGAGAGTGATGGCTGTTTCTTTAGAGTGGGTTCTTCCAGGCTGACCAAACTCTGGGTGCCTGAGGCATGCCAAAGACTTTGCGCTACATTTCGGAATGTGCCTTTGGCTCCTGTGGCTGTGGGAGGGTTCACGGAGGGGTCATGCAGCATGCAGTTCCAGGGCACTACATGGCTTCAGGGACAACAGAGAGGAACACCAGTGCCAGAGACAGCCAAGGTGCGACTAGGGCAGATTGTCTCAGAGAGTAGTAATAAATTTCATCTGAGACTGTTGTGAGTTTCATGTTTCTGAGGACACTGACAACATGGCCAGTAAACATTTGAATACGATTTTCAAGCTGACAGTTTAAATAGATTTTATACTTTAGCTTCAATGGGAGTACCTTAGCTCGCTCTTTATTCTTTTCTGCATTTGAAAGGAAGTCTTTATAGTATGTCTTAAAGCACTAAGGATTTATTTATATGAACGTCTTACTTTTGCTAAATGCCAATAAATGCTGTGTCTTATATTCACTTTTTCGTTAGGAAGTTGCCTGAAAGAAAATGTTTGGTTGTAAAATTTAACAAATTTGTCATACATCATGTTTCCAGAAGCCAAGAAACTATTTTATGTCTGCAACTATATCTGTATCTATTTCTACATCTGTATTCAAACCTATATCTATCTGTGTTGTTCAATGATCACACTCTCTGATATACTGATATTAGAGAAAACAGAAATTTACATGTTTAAATGGAGTTAACAGGATTAAAAATCATATCAAATTAAACACACACATACTTAAATAAAGACTGCAGTAAGTGAATGTAAAGTCAACAATGCTTTTCTTACATCCTAAGGCAAACATAGTTCATCAAGATCCATCTGTTCATTCCTGAGTTTTCTGTTCTACTTCTGTGGCTGGTCTGACTCCTATGACACATGTAACAACACTGCAATGTTACAGAGAAAATTAGCATAGGCCCTGTGTAAAGAGGATGCAGATTTGTAGTCATATTTTTACATAGTTAAATACTTTTTCCTTTGGGTTCTCATGGCACATTGTATGCATACATTAGTTGTCATCTTGCTGTGTTATAATTGTTTATTTGTCTGTCCCTCTCATGAAACTGGATCTCTAAAACAAGGAAATGATTCCTTGTAGCCTTAGCAGTTGGCATGTGCCTGGCTTCTGAAAAGTACCCAGGACATATTTAATGAATGAGCAAAATAATGAGTAAAAGCTTTATAGTCGGTAAGTAAGAAACATGCAGAAATTCTTTGTAAACATCATGCTAATCCACAACTTGATTCTGAAACAGTTAATCCTTTTCTTCCCTCCTCACCTTGTCTTCCTGATGACAGAAATTCTATTTTAGCGTGATGCCCACACAACCACCTTCTGTTAATAACTGGTGGGCGCAACTCAGTTTTATGATGGACAGATGGACAAGCCTGCTGTTGTTCTTGGCCATAAGACCATTTCTGTCTACTCTCTTTGATGCATCAACATTCATTTCTTCCCCCCCCCACCCCCCACCCCCCACCCCGCACATAGTTTTCTCTTAACACTGTCTTGCTATATCTGTGATATTAAGACCCTAAGCAGGCTTTGGAAAACAGATAAGAAGATCTGGAGAGATATGTGGTATCTAACACAAAAGAAAAGTATGACATGGAACAAAAGGTCATAAAGTCTTGCTATTATTTAACTGAAAATGGATAGATCTCTTCTTCTCTGTCATAGTGGGATTGGTTAGAAGAGAAATAAAGTTGCAATACTTTTCTGGAATAAGACATCCAGATTGTGGTACCAATTTGAACTGTTCAACGAGGTGACTACACAGAGGTATAATTCATTCATATTTTATATATAATCATATAAACAGTAGTTGCTTCAAATCAGTAAAATAAAGTACAGTTACATAGATAAGACATTAGCATGTTACTTAATTTTTAAACCATATACAACATTCAAAAGCATTTTAATGGATATTTTCTTTACTAGCAAAAAAATGAGGAAAGGCAATTAAAATTTATTTAGTTTACATAATGAGTCAGGCATTTTTATGCCTTTTCCTATGTTTTTCATGTGATCCTCAGAACTATATTGTGAAATAAATTTTATTAAGATTATTTTGTAAAAAAGAAAACTTAGGCTTAAAGATAATAAGTAATTTATTCATGATCACAGAGCTAGGAAATGACAAAGCTGATTTCTAAATCAAGTCTTTTCCAACTCTCAAGTTTATTCTCTACTTACTATGTTGGGTTAGCCAGTATTCAGTCAGTTTTCAAGGAATTTGGGGATTTATTAAGTAAATAGTGGTGTTCTAAAGGATTTTTCATGATTGTGCATAGTGTCTTAGCGAAGACACCATTGTAAAACTATTTCTGCTAAGTGAATTGGGGTACTTGCCCCCTTTTCCAGGTGAGTAAGTGGGCTGATTGAAACAAATGACTCAATAAGGTGATGCTAGAGAAGACAGCACTGAATTTTTGGAATGACTAGGCCAAGAAAGCAAAGTATTGCAGTGTTTGACAAACATTGTTCAGGAGCTAGTGGCCCGCCTTCCTGTTCACCTAAAGGATACGTGCCCAGGCTGGCAAGATGGGGTCTGAACAGAGCTTTTGGTTTTATTCTTGTTTTGATCCAATTCATGGAGCACATGTAACCTCAAGTGACAAAGGGAGTTGAGGTGAGAATCACTCTAGTCTTCTAGGGCTCTCTTAATCAGCATCACTTTGTGGTGAGATTTTTCTTAGGCCCAGTGGGATTGTTCCTATGTGTATCCAGACCCTAGAGGAACCCTTGGGTTGACTGCCTGTTTGAGTGTGTGTGTGTGTGTGTGGAGCAGGGATAGTGCAGGCCCTGAACTTCCTCTGGCTGTTTCAGCCACACACCCTTCCCTCTTACCCCCTCCCCCTGCACAGTAGCAGGTGCAAACTGAAGAGAGGAGATTCTGTGTATTTGCTACTTTCCTCTGTTTACTCTCAAATATGCATCAGGATCACCTTCTCAGGGTGAAAGGAAAGGAAGGGTACTGGACCAACTGCTAGTTCCTTGTAACTAAGTTAACATACTTGCTAAATTGGGTTAACTTTGTGAAGTAGCAGAACTGCCAGTTGTCATCCTGGTTTCCTTGGGTAATGCAGACAGTGCCAGGGGCAACTTCTAATGTGTCAGATGATGGTTTTCCCCCCAAAGGCAGATTCATTTATAGTATGCCTAAAGTGAGTTAATCAAGAAAGAATTATCAATTGGCAAGGTAAAAACTGACAAGTCAGTTTTATTCCAACTGAGTTGCAAAGGTGACTATGATATACAGAATGTGCTTTAGAGAGAGGCTCTGGAAAATTACGATTCTAAAAAATGGTTCTTATTCCCCTTTGCCTTTTTTTACCTATTTCCCCAAATTGCCTCCCATATGGTGACCATCAGTTTGTTCTCTGTATCTGTGAGTTTGTTTCCATTCTGTTTGTTCATTTATTTTATTTTTTAGAGCCCATATATAAGTGAAATCATATGGCATTTGTCTTTCTCTGTGTGACTTATTTCACTTAGCATGACAGAAATGGTCAGTTATGAAAATAGTCATGCGGATATAAATACTGCATGGAGAATGTGGTCAGTAATAATGTTCACTGTGCATACTGTCAGATGGTTACAAGACTTACCAGGATAATCACTTCATAAAGTACATAAATATCTAATTGCTATCTTGCACACCTGAAACTAATATAATATTGTGTGTCAACTGTAATTGGAAAATAAATAAATTTTTTTAAATAAAGGAAATAATAAAATCAAATGTGGATATAATTCTCATGGTGAGGAAATGGTCATTATTTGTATTAAAATAAATGTTTATTTCTTTCCTTTATCTCTTTTTTCATATTCTTCATATAAATATTTTCTTATAATTTAAACTTAGGGATGAAGCCATTTTTAAAATAATGCTTTGCCATTAATGAGAAAAAGTCACCTTTAAAAAGTTGATTCAGGTTATTTTGGGACTAGATTTGAGCCCAGTTCTTGTTTTTTTTTCCTTTTACTTTTTTAAAGATTTTATTTATTTATTTTAGAGAGATGGGCAAGGGAAGGAGAAAGAGAGGGAGTGAAACATCAATGTGTGGTTGCCTCTAGCACACCCCATATTGGGGATATGGCCTGCAACCCAGGCATGAGCCCTAACTGGGAATCAAACCAGCGATGCTTTGGTTTGCAGGCCTGCACTCAATTGCAGGGTCTTTTAAAAAAATTTTTCTTTATTTATTTTAGACAGTTGGGGAGGGGAGGAAGAAAGAGAAGGTTTTTTACTTTTTTATTGTATTTTCCCATTATCATTTATCCCCCTTACACACTCTCCCCACCCCTAAACCCCAGCCCCAGCAGTCACCAGAGCCCAATTCTTTTTAATGAAGACTATTTCCCTTTTATTTATTTAGGACAGTGGAATTAAGATACTCAATTTTGACTATTTCCAGTCATGACACATTCCAGGCCTAGGTAAATAAACCCAACTAAAACATAATAGACTAACCAACTCCATCTATCATTCAACTCAAAGCTGTCATTTTTTAAAAATTTCACTGTTATATTCATGAGCATTAATAAGAAAACTCTCTGTCAAAGATTTGCTTCTTGCATTATGATTGCTTTAGAATGGAAATTTAAATACTGAATTTTAGAAATGAATTAGGAGAAGCAGTGGGAAGAGTCCCAGACAAGAATTAAGAGGCTGGTTCTGGTCTTGGTCAGCTACCGTGTATGTGCCTGGACAAGTCATTTTCAGTTTCTTAGCATCAGTTTCCTTTGCTTTTAGAATGAAGATGGTTAGAGTAGGTTAGGATGGCAAACAGGTAACCACCACCCCCCCGCTACCCCCATCTGCCTGCTCTGATCAATTGGTCATGTCTACCTAGAGGGATGCATTAGGGATGATGGTGAACCTCTTCCAGACTGTGGTTGACAGGAAGAATGGGGACAAGAAAGGCACTTATTTTTCCATTCCTGAATTCAGCAAGTTCTTTGGTCATTATATGAGGTCTGTCTGGAAAAAGTCCAACCATTGTCAATATAACAAGAAGAGTTTGCACAACATTGATGTAACCTGGCAGCCAAGGTGAGTAGATTGGAATGTGCATGTGTGAACAATGATGACTTCACTGTACTAGTCAGTGGGGGTGGTCAACGTTGTTGAGTGAGCATGTGTATTGTGTGGCCTTTGTATTCAAAATACTAAGCGAGTAGAACAACAAATCTACATCAAATTTTGTGTTAAGCTTAAACATTCCTCTGGGGAAACTATTTGGATCATTCAGAAGGCCACGGCAATGGGCAACTGGTGTTTGGCAGCTTCATTATGACAACATGCCCACTCATGCATTGCATCTCCTGCAGAGTTTTTTTGTGAAACAACAAATCACCCAAGTGATCTGCTCCCCTACAGCCCAGATTTGGTGCCCTGCAACTTCTGGCTTTTCCCAAAACTAAAATCACCATTGAAAAAGAAGAGATTTTAGACCATCAGTGAGATTCAGGAAAATACAACAGGGCAGCGGATGGAGATTGGGAGAACTGTGTGAGGTCGCAAGGTACCTACTTTGAAGGAGACTGAGGCATCATTACTATGCACAATGTTTCTTTTTGTTTTTTCTTAAAGATTTTATTTATTTTTATTTTTATTTTTTACATAGGGGAAGGGAGAAAGAGAGGGAGAGAACCATCAATGGTTGTGTAGTTGTCTCTCGTGTGCCCAGGGGACCTGACCTGAGACCTTGAAATGTACCCTATACTGATAATTAAACCAGAGATCCCCTGATTTGCAGGTGGGCACTCAACCACTGAGCCGTATCAGCCAGGACTACAGAGTTTCTTGTATCTTGTATCTTCTTCAATAGATGCCTCCATTTTTCATAGTACATGGCTGGGTACTTTCTGGACAGACCTCATATACTTCTGTTATGGTTTTATGATTTAGTCTCAATTTTTAACCTCAATAAACGGTCTCTCCATATTTTAAAGATGTTTTGAAAATTTGAGAGTAAGGAGACAACTCTTGGTGATCGTCTAGTCAAAAGTAGGCTGATAGGTATAAAAGTGCTTTGTAGAATACAGAGCACTGTTTCTGTTGTTTGAGGACAGCATAGCTAATTAATGGTAAGTTTTTCCATCGTTTACCTTGGGGCCCTCTACCTGTCTAATTTTTCACGTAAAGCTTATTGCACGATGATGTAGCCTTTTCCAGTAAATTTCTTAGACGTTACTCATTCCAGTGACATTAAGATTTAAGTGCCAAGTAGTATAGTATAAATAGTGAACACTGTGATAGTCAGAGAGTTGGAGGGCCAGCATCATCAGGGAATATTAAAGGAAGAAGTAGAACTTGGGTGTGGCCTCAAACTGGCTGAAGTTAGATAGAAAGGCATCGTTAGATATGGGATGGAATTTGAGTAAAACATGGAGTAAGGGAAAAGAACAGCTGTGACAATACATGGGACGTATAAACTGTTAGGCTTCAATAAGGAATAGTTCACATTTATTCACTCCTTTCCTC
The DNA here is from genome assembly GCF_014824575.4 of Sturnira hondurensis. Classification (NCBI taxonomy): domain Eukaryota; kingdom Metazoa; phylum Chordata; class Mammalia; order Chiroptera; family Phyllostomidae; genus Sturnira; species Sturnira hondurensis. The sequence continues at coordinate 457,793 of NW_028073279.1, forward strand.
CATTAATACTTTTCGAGTACTCCTAATGTGACAGTCTCTGTATTAGATGCTGATGGAAGATACAACTTTTATCGAACTAGAGGAAATCCTTGATTTTCTAGAGCTTATACCTTAGTGGGAGGAGACAGATAATAAAGCAATAAGTGACATATGTAGTATGTTAGAAGGTAAAAACTGCAAAGGAGAAGAATATACCGGGGGAGGGAACAACAGAATGGTAGGGGTAGCTTGTAATTTTGGATAAAGTGGCCAGGGAAGGCCTCACTGGGAGGGCAATTATTGAGAGATGAGATACTACTCTGCTGAGTGAGTTACATATAAAATCATTTAACTTTTCATAACTCTATGAGAATGTGAACCACTGTTACCCTCATCTTATAGATGAGGGCCTGAAACACAGACAACTAAACTCATCAAGAGTGCACAGTAATGAAGTCTAAGAGACGTGCTTTAAATTCAGGAAGCCTAATTCCAGAGTTTATACTTTTAGTCTAAAAGTTTTAACAACCAAAATCTTTTAAAAGGCTGTGGGAAGTCAAAAAATGACAGCATTTTAGAGCTGCAGAGAAATTTACTGAAATCTAGTGGTTTTCAAATCAACCAGCTGTATGGATTTCGGGATTCAGACCCCTAAACATTTAATTCAGGAGGATTGAGGTGAGGCCTGAGAATTAGCATTCTCACAAGTTTCCAGGCAATGTTGATAGTGTGGGTAATACTTTGGGAATCGTTGGTTAGTCCAGTGATTCTCAACGCTGACTGTGTGTTAGAATCACCTGGGGAGTTTTTAAGAACTCCCCATGCCCTACGCCAGAGTGTGGGCTGAGACTCTGTCAGTCACTGCAGTGCCCACACAAAACTAAATACCACTGGTCTAGTTTAACCCTTATGTTACAGATGAAGAAACAGGTCTGAAGAAATGAACAATTCCCGTCTTGTCTTGGCTCCTGGTATTCTGCACATTGTGTTTTACCCACGTGGTTCTTGGCTTTATAAGGTTATGGGGCTGTCTTAATCTATTTGCTACACAATAAAAGTTCAAAAAACACTTGTTATTGAGTTACTAATGTTGAAGGGAATAGGGAGCTACCAAAATTTTTGACCAGCAAAGTGACATAGTGCATATTGAAAGTAATATTTTAGGAGGATTCATTATTAGGAAGGGTAAGATACAGAGACTAGAGATGTGCTCTTCCTGCTGCAATGTTCCTGTAGACCCTTGCTACTCAAAATGTGATAAAGACCATCAGCATCCGTATCACCCACAGCCTTGTAAGAAAAGCAGACTCTCAGGTCCCACCCAGGACTGACTAAATAAGAATCCACATTTTTACAGGTTCCCAGTGATTTGTATGTGCATAGACACTTAAGAGGCCCTGTTGTAGGACATTGTATGACTAATGTCTGGATTTAGGTAGAAGCCCTAGGGAATCAAGAAAGAAGCATATCAGCTTTTCCTTAAGCTTATTCTTTGGGTAAGATACCAGTTTTCTGGTATCTTAATCAGTACTTAGTTGTCAAAAGGTTTGCCAAATACCAGGTTAAACAATGCTAAACAGGTATTTTTTTAAACAACCTGACTTCTATTATCTTTCAATAAGCTGAATCTCCAAGAGAAAAACTATATTATGTAGCTCCTATATTTATTGATCATGGAAACCTGTTTGGAGCAAAATAGTAAACATGTTACGATTTTGTGGAGAGCATCTTGGTAAAGCTGTAACAAGCTCTTTGTGATTTATTGGGGTTCCAGACTTAGCAGGTATTCTAGCCCCTGGGAAGGAAACCATCTTACACTTCTTAAATATAATATCCATTACTTCTCTGTTCAAATGCTCAACCTTTCTACAATATCATGGCCCATGTGTGTGACTCTACCTCTGACCCACTTTTATTGGCTGAGCCGAATTTGGACACAGTCATTGGATAGGTCTTCGGGTTCTGTTAGTGCTGGTCTGGGGGAAACGTTCAAGACTTAGTTGCTGGTCATGTTGTCTATTGGAAATGAAGAGGAGACGCTAGTAAATGTAAGGTCACTGGTAACGTGCCAAAGTTTAGTTTGTACTAGGAGTGAAATCAGGAGGTATAACTGAGAACAGTTACTGGGTGAACACAGAAGAAACACAGAAATGTGACTGACAATTGTGAGACGCAACATCTTTAAGCAAATTTATAGTGAAAAATAAAAATAAGAACATGAACAGATGCATTGGAAACTAAGGTTGTTTTAGATTTAGGGCAGTCCAAAATGGCTTTTCTACAGCTTATTTCCACTGATGCCCTTTTGAAAATTCATGTTCCATTTTAATGGTGACAGGTTGATGATCTCACATTCTGTAAGTTGGAAAGCATTTGATTTTAAATTATAATCACCAATAAATTACCACCAATACTTTGGGTAGTACCTTTTATATTAACCATACAGGTTTTCTCTTGTATCTTTGACATTAAATTTCACTTTTTTTGTGCACAGGATACTGACTATTCTTAGTAATAAGAGGAATGAATATACTTTCTCCATGATACCCTTACTTTGAGCAGTAAGCCACATCAATTTTTTTCTTTTTTGTTAATAAATCAATGGAAAGTATTTTTGATTTGGATCTGCTCTTTTAAATGCTCAGAGGATTTATTTTTCATTGTATTTTCCCAATATTTTTAAAAACATTATTTTTCTCCAAGATGAAGGAAGTACTATTCGATCTGCTTATGATATCAGTATAATTTTTCTTATGAAAATTTGATAATACTTTAATAGATAAACCTGGATATGTAAACCTTTCAATTCAGTTTTTCTTTATTATACTCTTAGCTGATAGCATTTTCTGTACTTTCAGGAGAAATTTTGACAAGAAGAGAAAAAAACTTTAAATCAAGCAGAATATGTGGAATTAAGTAGTCTTTGATTTCAGAAACTTCTAGAGGGGATTAGTATAGTCTCAGCTGACTTTTTTCCAAATCTAAAATCTGCAGTTCCCAGACACTGCGACTAAAATAATGATCTTAAGATCTTATAAGCTAATAAGTCATCTCAAATAAATTCAGATTTTCTTATTTTACTAGGTTTACAAGACAGAAGGGCAGACGGATTCATTATAGACTATATAGAGATTGGCAGTCTTTAGGAGGAGCATGAAGATGCTTATGTGCCTCACTGTCAGGCTAACAGTGGTGGGAGGTACGGTTTACTAGACAAAGCTGACTCTTCAGTGCAGTGGGACATGGGAGACTGTGGTCGCTGGAAGACTACCTCTGAACAGGCAAAGAGAACCCGGTGGGTGCTATGGGAACACCACCTGCTGAATTTTGGACAGTATGGGTAGCTTGTACCAACTACAAGCCCTTAGGGTTGAAGGGAAGGAAAAAGAGAGACAGCGAGCGATTGTCGCACATGCCAAAAGTGACTTGTTAATGAGCTTTATTTAACACACGTGCGAACGATTGCTAATACTTATTTTAGAAAAATTTTCAACAAGGATTGGGTCTAGAGGTTCAAATTAATTCTTGGGTTACTAGATGATCCCATTACTGAAATATTTGTACAATATCCATCCAATAAGTTGCTTATCAAACATCATCATGCCAGGTTTTATGCTGGAATACTGGGGCAAGAAAAGGTAAACATCACCATTGCCATCATATTGCTTACTGACTAGAGTAGGGTGCAGATATGTAAATAAGATAATATAACATAGCATATTATGTGCTATGATAAGAGAAACACAGTGAACCATGGTAGTATACAGAAGAGGGTACTGGACTTTTAGTTAAGGAGTCAGGTAAGAAGAGGCATCTATCTATATCAAGGATGAATAGGCATTGGGTAGACCAAGAAGATATGGGGCAGGACAGTGCATTCCACATGGGTGATGGGGGATGGGTGATGGGGGATGGGGGAATGTGGGAGCACACGTAAAAGTCCAGAGAAAGATTGTAAAGAATACTTTGTTGGGAGATACAGAGTTTGGGAAGCGGAAGTGGCTGGAAAAGCAGATAGAGTCCAGACATGGAGGGTTTTGTAAGCTTTATTTTAGATGGAATGGAGAGCCATTGAAAAATTTTCCAGCCAAGAAATGACTACATATACATTTTGAGGTAATGACTCTGGCAGCACTCTGGAGAATGGGTCGCAGGGAGATAATACTGGAGAGGAGAGCAAGGAAACTTGCAGAAGTTTACGTAAGACAGGATGACATTCTGCATTTGACAAGTGATGACTTTCTTAATAGCTTGTGCTTTTGTATTTGACATATTAGAGACTAAATCCAATTACCTTTGCTTTTTATAAAATAGTTTATGTTTTTTTTACCTCAGTATTTTCCATTTTATAATTCTTCAAGAAAGCTTTCTTTGTCTCCTCTTTGTTGTATCTATGTAAATTATTATGCTTTTGTTGCTTCCTAAATAGTCTCCTGAAAATTTTATTTTTTGCTTCTGACACATATAATTGTGGTTTCGCTATCAAACGTGAGTACAGAGTTTATGTTGAAGAAGAATTAACTATGATCTACTGAATATATCTTAGTTGCCACTACCATGGGTAGCCTAAGATTTCCTGGAAAGGACTAGTAGAAAAAATAATTCAGTAGTTCTCATCATTGGAAAGAAAGAAAATAATGTAAAGACATTGTTAGAGGGGAAGAGGCTTGCTGCACAGCAATCAATATGGCAGGATTAGGAAAGCCCAACGCGGATGAACCCCAAAGTACAAAAAGTAATTAAGGGCGCAGAAGGCACATAATGGATGTCAAGTTCAAAAGAGAAGCCGAGAAATTGCAGAACAAAGTTTGGCATTTAAAAATGACAGAAAGAGCAAAGGTGGAAAATGACAAAAAACATTTCGTGTAAGGCTAAAAGTGCTGCAATATTACATGGGACACAAAAGGTCAGTGAACAGCTTGGAATGGGGTCTAATGGAGAGCAAGGGCAATCCACTGACTGAGACGTCCTTGTAAACATTGATTAAAAAATAAAATTATATGAATTCTTTGCCTCAGTGCTCTCCGAATGCACAGTCTGGCTGAAAAGAGAAATCAATTTAAAATGAAAGAAGTAAAATTGGTCTTGGATTTGTTGCCAATCAATAGGTGCTAAAGAAATTGAGAAATTTGAATTCTCCTGTAGAACCAGATATTCTTTCTTCTAGGATTAGTGCTGTCCAAGGTCTAATTCATTCTAAGGTGTAGAAATACTTTTTTAAAAGTATTACATTTTTTTTGCTTTTTGTTCCCAAATCTCCCAATATAGGCTATTTTCAAGATTTTTTTTGGCTTTCTGTGTATGTGTGAGAGTATAATACATCTAGCCCTTACTAGGTAAAAAGACGTGTAGAAGTTTTACTGAAAGAACTTCCCAACCTAGGAAACTTTTTTATGTTTACTTGTGAGGAAATGTACTTGTGGGAAGTACAGCTTTGGAGGAATGGCTACTCCTCTCTGAGAAAATCCCTTGTCTTAATCAGTTTGGGCTTCTATAACAAAAATACCATAAACCGGGTGGCTTAAAGAGCAAGCATGCATTTCTTACATTTCTGCAGATCAAGAAGTTTGAGATTTGTGAGCAGCCTCTTTCCTGGCTTCTTCTAGACATTTACCGTCTAGCTACATCCTCACATGATACTAATTCCATTATGAGGGCACCACTCTGGTGTCTAATTACCTCTCAAAGCCTCTGTGTCTAAATATCATCACACTGGGTATTAGGGTTTCAACCCATGGATTTGGAGGACACAAGCATACAGTCCATTGCACCCTTAAAGATACACATTTCCCAAAGAGGAAGCCATTGTTCTTTATTAATAGCATGTTGAAGGCTGGATTCAAAGAATGGGCATGCCTGATGCAAAAGCAGAAAGGTTTTATGTTGCCTTCTCAGAAGGGATGCAGAAGCAATTTCATATGAAAATGTTTTGTAGCATAAACTTAAACAATTGTGATTTCATATAGTTTAGTCTAATAGTGAGGGGGTACTCTATTAAGATTGGCATAATTTTTCTACATTTGTTCCATTTTTCGGTTTCCCTGGGTCTTTGTCTCAATTGTGATTAGAAATTAACCCATTAAAGTGAAGGAAACAAAGAAAGAAAGAGATTTTCCTTTTGCCTACTTTCAAGGACAGGAAAAAAAAAAGAGCCTTGGGGACATAGAGTATATAATGGCAATTAGCACTAGAGAAGGATGTTGGGTATGGGTCCAGGTACAGCTGCGAGGAACAAAGGGCAAGACTGAGCCTGAAAAAGGTACCCTGAGACTTGGCTTCAAGGAACCAGCTGGGGTTCCCTGGCTCTCTGTATTTTCTTATAGCATAATTAGTCCAGGGAGGTGGCAAAAGTTAGTTGTTAGCAGCTTGGGCTCTAGAATCAGATAAACTGAGTCCGATTCTTGCTACAATAAGGAAGTTAGCTGCTGGTTGATCTGTGCTCTATTCCCATTATTCTTGGGGAGACAAGGACCAAAAAAGATGGAGTAAGTGGAGAAGGAGGTAGCACCTGAGGGTAGACAGGAGGACAATTGAAATACATCACAAGCACAGAGGGAACCGTTGGAGGTGGAACACAAAGATTAGTCTGGAGCAATGTGAGGGAGAAGAAGCCTGAACCCTCAGAAGCTGTTATGGGTTCTTGAATTCCATGTAACTGTTATGTATCTGGTCCTGGAAAGACAATGGTCAACTCTGGGATAAGAAATTATATTTCTTTAAATGTAATTGCTACTTCAAATATAATTCTATTACTTTAAATCTAAACATTTTTCAAGTGTAAAGAAAAGTTGAAAGAATAATACCATGTGAGCACTTCTGTCCTCATTGCCTTGGTTCAATAGTCATTGATATTTTGTCATATTTGTTTTGTGTAACTGTTTGTAAATATTTTTTTTCTGAATGCCTTGAAATGTTGTAGATATCCTAGTATTATTCACTGTTAATCACTGTTATTTTATGTAACCAAAATACCACCACTGCATCTAAGATAATTAAATATAAAATTTTCCTAATCAATAGAGACTTTATTATATTTCTAAACAGGATACATTCATGATTTTTAAAAATTATTATAGCGATTTTAATACAGAGAAAAAGAAACATTGCCTGTGATCTTAACAGCTGTAGAACCAATGCAAACACTTGGATGCATTTATTTCTATTATGTTTTAAAGCCTATAAGGATATATATTATAAAGTTTGATACATAAATTTTATAGTCAGTATTTCACAGCTAATATTATATCATTGCTTTACTCTGCAGTTTAACATTCTTTAAAATGTTTTTGCTGGCTGTATACCATTTCATAATAAGTTTGTAGCAAACTTCATTTCCCAATTCCCTTGGACTGGGAACCCACATATTCTGGTTTGTTGAGGGAAGTCCTTACTTATGGCTAGTATCCTGGAAAAATTAATAAATCACCTCCTCTTTCCTCCCAGAATTATCCCATTTGGAAGACAAATTTGTAGTCACCTTGTCTATAATCATCCTAGCTGTAATTGACTATTTGCTATTTTAAATCTTGTAATCTATTTACTTTTACACAGATTTTGGGGTGCATTTCTTATGATTTCATGAAGGTAAATTTCTAAAGTGTAGTAATTGGATCAAAGTGTATGACCATTTTTTAATTTCTACCTACATATCTCCCTGCGTGTATTTCTATTAAATAAATAAGATGCTGCAACTGTTAAATTGGACTCAACAAGTTTATCTGCTTTTAACTTTGAATGTCTCACTCCCTTTGAGAAGGGTTTCTCAACACTGGCACTATTAGCATTTTGGTCCAGACAGTCCCTTTCATAGAGGGCTACCTATGCACTATAGAATGATTTAGCAGCACCCCTGGCCTCCACCCCCAAGTAGCCATAGTGCCTCCACCCAAGTCACAGGAATCAACAATGTCTCCAGATATTGCCCAATGTCCCTGGGATGGGGTGAAGGGCGAAGCAAAAGAGCCCTTATGTGAGTACCACTGGCTTAGAAAAATGTGGAATAATAACAGCAAATCTTCCTTTTCTAGATTATTTGTCGTAAGCTGTGGGGTTTTTTAGTATGAAAAAGAGATGCAAATTAAAACCACAATGAGATACCACCTCATGCCAGTCACAGAACGGCCAACATAAACAAATCAACAAACAAGTGTTAGAGAGGATGTGGAGAAAAGGGAACACTAGTGCACTGTTGGTGGGAATGCAGACTGGTGCAGCCACTCTGGGAAACAGTATGGAATTTCCTCAGGAAACTAAAAATAGACCTGCCTTTCAACCCAACAATTCCACTGCTGCGATTACACCCTAAGAACCCTGAAACACCAACCCAAAGAACCTATGCACCCCAACGATCATAGCAGCACAATTTACAATAGCCAAGTACTGAAAGCAACCTAAGTGCCCATCAGCAAATGAGTGGATCAAAAAATGATGGTACATTTACACACTGAAATTCTATGCAGCAGGGGGAAATAAGGTGCTCCTACCCTTTGTGACAGCATGAATGGAACTGAAGAGCATTATGCTAATCAAAATAAGCCAGGTGGTGAAAGACAAATACCATATGATCTCACCTTTAACTGGAACCCAATCAACAAAGGAAAAAAGCAAGCAAAATATAACCAGAGACATTGAAATTAAGAACAAATTGGTAGTAACAGAGGGGAGGTGCGAGGGAATAATGGGGGAAAGGGTTTTCAGGAACTACTATAAAGGACACATGGACAAAACCAAGGGGGAGGGTGGAAGCAAGGGAGGGAGGTGGGTTTGGCTGGAGTGGGGGGAAGTGGTGAGGGGAAAATGCAGACAACTGTAATTCAACAACAAAATAATTTAAATAAAAATAGTAATAAAAATAAAAAAAGAATTGCTTCTTTAGCACAATGAAAATGGTAAAAGTTGTTTGTTCAAGATTACAGGACCAAAAGTGACCAAGTAGGAATCTGAACCTAGGTCTGTCTGCCTTCAGAGTCTTGTCCATGTGTCCTGCCATCTGAAGGGCTCATGTAAGTCCAGCTGTCCTGCATTCACCATTGCTAGACAGCAAACAACAGGAGAAGCATATGCTCTCCGTTGAATTCTGGGCAATCATTTGGAGTCTGTTTGATTGTCACCAAGATAGTTTTTACTTATTTTTACCATTTTGTGTCATTGGCTGTGTGATGTCAACATATAGAAACATGTAATTTAGGTTTTGGCACATAGTAGGTGCTCAATATGTTCTAGCTTCCACTTACATATATTTGTGTTAGGTCATCATAACAATTTGCTAACAAGTCTGCAGGGCTTAAAGACGAACCAAGTGAAGACAAACTAATTATCTTTCCCTCTTTTTACTTTCAAAAGTTGCCCTTCCCATTTTCACTTGATGTCTATGGCTTGCACTTTGAAGGACAGAATAGGAGACAAACAGACTCCAGACTGTGGACAAGTGAAGGAAGTACAGTTTAAGTCACTGAAAGAGAAGTTGATCATTCTTTTATCTTCTGTCTCAAAAGCTACTTGTTCCAAATAAGAAAGTCATATTTAAGCTTTGAAGGCAGAATTCTGCATATGTAATTTATTTCCAGGTTGCCTGGGGACAGGTTCTAAGTCATGAACATAAGACTAGTGAGTAGGAAGAGGAACAGACTGGAGAGAGTATTTCCCACACATTCTTGTGCTGGAGTCAGCCTGACACTGTTGCCAGTTAGTGCCTGAGTGATGATGGGGTGGGAGAGGAATGAGTCAGGCTGTCTTCACACTGGAAGAGCACGTTTGGCTCAGATTTTGCAGCTAAACTCAGTTTAGAACCTTAAACATGATAATCTCAGGAAGCATGGCTGGGATCCAGTTAATTTTATTTAGGTTTTTCTCATTCTAAATGGTGGGTGTTACTGATTGTGGAGGCAGAAAAAACTATGATACAATCACTTTTCCCCTCAAAGATACTAGACCAGGAAAGGAAAAGACACCTGGACATGAAATACAGGAAGTTCTCTCGGGTTCTTAACCTATTCTTAAATTTTAAGTATGACACTTTGTGTTTTGTAGTACTATATGGGTTTTAAAACATTTTTACAAGTATTAGTTCTTTGACTAGCTCAAGAGGCAAGTTAGACATCTGTGTTTCAGAAGAAAAAATGAAACTCAGAGAGGTTGTGATGTTTTCCCCCAGTTTAATAGAATTAGGACAGACAGAGGATCCCGATGCCTCCCTCAGGGCTGACTCTACCTCACCTCGGAGCATGTGTAGTTCCAGAGGTTACACTAGTTCCTGCTCTTAGGCTTTTTCTTCTTTTGCCGGCATTTTAAGCTAGTTTCTCTGTGAATAGTATTTGAAAGAATGACTATGTGGTTGCTTTCTCCCAAATAAAATGCAACATTTCAGCATGCCCATCATGTTGTCTGAAATTTGGGTGCTACCCTGACTCTCTACTTTTATGTTTTCCTCTTTTATGGCCTTGAGTAAGGCTGAGCAGAGGTTATCGCTGTTTGTGTATTACATTGTGAATTTATAATTTTCTTTTAATGGGTTGGATATTGTGTTTCAACCCCTGTGACTCTGTGTCAGGACAACTCAGCCTGGGGATATATTGCTGAATCATAACTGAAAAACTTTGGCTTTCCTCTCTGTCAAGAAAACTTGAACATATAGCAGTGTTGTCTTAAACAGGACAGAGTAAGAATTTCTTTTTCAGAAATTCAGAAGTGATGTGTAATTGAAAAAGAATGTGTACTTAAAATCTCTCTCTCACCTCTGTTCCCTGTTGTCTTAAAATGCTCACAGTGTACTAAAGTGGAGAAACAATCTTCCCCACTTTATCATATGCTATTTTAATTTATACATCTTAACTACTTTGTTTTAGTAGTCTTTTAGACCCAAGTTATCTTCTGTCATAAGCAGCTTTCTTGCATGTAGCTTATCATTGCAAGTTGCAATGCTCAGTATTTTCTCTCTCCCTCCATGCCTCAGTCCATCACCTCTTCTCTCTATTTTTATCCATCCATCCATCCATCCATCTATCCATCCATCCATCTATCATCCATCTCTTTTTAGTTTGTTAGTAATGGGGAAGCCCATATTTAACACATGTAATAAGCAAAAACAGTATATTTTCAAAATTTAAAGTTTAAAAGTATTCTTAAATTGAGCAAGTTTCTGAGCTTGGAATTGATCTGCTCACTTCAATTTTGAGTGTTTCATCACAATGTTATTATCCTTTAAGTATGATCATACAGCCAAGTGCTCATAATTTATCAGACTTTACGTGGTGTCAAGAACTAAGAAGTCTTTGCTTAAGAGATTGAAATTCAAGGTTGGTTTCAGACTATAGATAAAAATGATATTCTGTGTCTATCCTGGGATGATTTAGTAATTGATTTTTTGTGATTTCACTGGCTGTAACATTTCAATTTCTCCCCCTCCTCCCCCAAGATGGAGCCAGTCCGTCTAGCATCGTGACCTCCAGTCTTTGGCATTCTTACCATCTGCCTCAAGGTTGTCCTATACTCCATTCTCTGAAGGAAAATGACAGGTAGCCAGGGAGTTTTTCCTTCAGCAATCCAAAGAGATGTCTTACTTCCTAAGAGAAAACTGTACCTCCCCATTTTATTTCACAAGAGGCATCACAAGGAATTTAGATCACTCAGCCAAGTGGCTGGAGAGCTATTCAATAATAGAAAAACTATCATTTAGGAGATGATGGTCAGAGACATGTAAACTAAAGTAAAAAAGAGGAAATAATAGTTTTCAGTTCCATGAGCTTATTGTTTGTGGAATATATTGCATATTTTCCAGTATGTAATAGGTTTTCCTATGTTTTATCACTGAGAATTTTGTGTGTGTATTGGGGGAAGGGTACAACTANTCAAGGTTGTCCTATACTCCATTCTCTGAAGGAAAATGACAGGTAGCCAGGGAGTTTTTCCTTCAGCAATCCAAAGAGATGTCTTACTTCCTAAGAGAAAACTGTACCTCCCCATTTTATTTCACAAGAGGCATCACAAGGAATTTAGATCACTCAGCCAAGTGGCTGGAGAGCTATTCAATAATAGAAAAACTATCATTTAGAAGATGATGGTCAGAGACATGTAAACTAAAGTAAAAAAGAGGAAATAATAGTTTTCAGTTCCGTGAGCTTATTGTTTGTGGAATATATTGCGTATTTTCCAGTATCTAATAGGTTTTCCTATGTTTTATCACTGAGAATTTTGTGTGTGTATTGGGGGAAGGGTGCAACTAATACAGGAAAATCAGAAGGATTGCTACTTAAAGTAACCTAGCTTATGACTCAAGAAATATATCTTATGTGGGCTGTCTCACACTTTGTGCTAAATTTGTCTTTATTGCCTTTTGTCAAAATGTTATCAGAGAAGAAGAAATTTAGGAGTATAGCCAGAGGTATTACACTGAAGACCTGTTTGTGGGTTCACTTAAAAATTTTTTTTAATAAAATTATTTTTACCAGCCCTGGCTGGTGTAGCTCAGTGGATTGAATGTGGGCCTGTGAACCACAGGATCACAGTTCAATTCCCAGTCAGGGCACATGCCTGGGTTGCAGGCCAGTTCCCAGCAGGGGACCCACGAGAAGCAACCATACATTGACATTTCTCTTTCCCTCTCTCCTTCCCTTCCCCTCTAAAAATAAATAAATAAAATCTTTTTTAAAAAAGACTTTTTTAAAAAATTATTTTTACTAATGGTAATGGAAAAATACAATAAAAATAATCGTGTGAGGAAAAAATTAATAAAAATAGTTTATTTTTTTAAAATAAAATACCTAAAATAACTAAACAGCTTTATTGAGATATACTTTATATTTAATATAACTCTTTAAAATGTATAGTTCAATTATTTTTCTCATGTTTACAAAATTGTGTAACAATCATTATAATCTAAATTTAGATCATTTTCATCATGACAAGAAATATCTTGAGCATTCACTTTCCATTCCTCTAGGCAACCACTAATCTCTCTTCTCTACTGATTTGCTAGTTGTGGACATTCCAGAAAAATGGAATCATACACTATGTCCTCTTTGAAGTTTGACTTCTTTTATTAATAAGTTCTTATGATTATACAAGGTACTAATTTTAGAAATTTTAACAAATTTTTTTGAAGAAAATTAAAGCCACTTTTATCAAATCACTACTGAGAGAACAACTTTAAACCATTTTGTGTGTTTCTTTACAGTCTTTTTTCATTTATTTATTTCATTCATTAATTTGTTTAGCAAACATTTATTGAGTATGCAGTATGGATCAATCCCAGAAGATGAGCAATTTAGTGTTGATTATGAAATAAACAATAACCATTGTAGTGAGTGCTATAAATGAGAAGTAGAGACTGCCTATGCTATATAACACATACCCAATTTAATTTTTCTAATGAAGTTATTTTATATGCCTATGTATATATAATATATGCTTATGTATTTTAAATAATTGGGATCATATGACAGGGTTTAGTACAATTTTAAGAAAAGCCTGTATTGTGAATATTTCCCATCTCTTTAAATATTTTTTGAGAATGCTATTTGTAACAACTCCATAATTTTCTACTGGGTGGATATAGCAAATGTATTAGAAATTTGAACAGTTCCTAAAATTTAAATTTCTTATAAATGGCATTCATCCTAAAATTTAAAGTGTCAAAGGCTTATGTGTAAAAGTGTATGAATTTATAACCAGGACCAGCCAGTTAATTTCTTCTTTTTAACATGTGCCTGCTCTGTACCTTTTGTTTTAAGATCCCTCTAGAGCCAGGACTTAGGATTTATTGCTGCTAGAGGTTAAAAGGTGGTTACAATACTCCCCTTGATTTAATCACCATTCTTACTTTAAGATATTTGGGAAATTTCAGAGAAATCCAATAGAATGGATGGCAAAAATGGCTGCTGAGCTGTGGGGGCGACTTTCCTTGCAAGTCCCCCCAGGTGCCACGAGAGTAAACATGACTGAGACATGATGTTATCTGCTTGGGGAGGAGAGGTGGCCATTTTCCCAGAGGAAAAAGGACGTGAGCAGTGGCCAGTTTCTCAGGGGAAAAAGGCGTTGAGCCCCCTCCTCCAGGGCCTTTTATTGGGTTGTAATACACAGGAATACAGGGTGGCAAGGATCAAACAGTTGATAACCTTTCAAAGAAATCTGAGGGCTTACTATGAGTCAGAGTCTGTCAGGAACAGAGTTTTAGGGTCTCTTGCTCAAACCCTTAACATATGAATGAAAGCACTCTTAGTAGAGCAGATTTCACAGATTTATCAGGAAGTCTTTGTGATGCCAGATTTTTCCCCAGGACACTCTCTACCAAGGCAAGGAGCTGCATCTCTCCCCATCAGGTATTCAGGCTCAAGGGAATTAGAGCCAGGAGGCACTTCTCCCAGAGAACATGAAGACTTGGGCTTTGTCAAAGCCAGGGGGTGAGAGTCCATTGCTCCCTCTTTGTTGCAGGCCCCCACAGTCCTTCCATCATGGCCTCCCAAGTGATCAAGTCTGGCTTAGGTTGCCCCCCCCCCCCAGTGAGGGGTCTTACCTGTCATTGACTTCCGACCAAGCTTTGAGGGCAGGGAGGAAACTGAGGCAGCGTTTGCTACCAGAGACAAGCTTTGTCTCCTGCAACTTGCATTCCAAAGGTCGTCCCTTGCCCTTAGCCACAAAGGGTTGAGATACAATTCCTAGAACCAGGCAGAGCGGTCTAGAACACTGAGCTTGCCCCTGAAAAGGTATTTGCAGTCAATACCTTGACTGCAAATAGAGAGCTCTTTCTGGACTTAGTATAGGCATTTGGGTGCTTGTGGGGAAAGTTAGGAGCAGAAAAAGATATTGTTGAAAATCAACATTTTAAAGAGATTGTGACTTTACAAGCATTGAAGTTTGGGAAGAATTCTCTTTTTCATTTTTTTGTCTTTCATTTTTCCTTTTTCATTTTTTTGTTTCTCATTTTTATGTTTATTTCTGTATATTCCCACCTTGTTTTGTAGGACAGCCCTCTATTTATCTGAGATTATTTTCTTCATGTTCAGGTCAGGCATATTTCAGCTGTCTTACTGGAGTCAAGTCATCCTAACATAAATACTGTTTATCTCTTCTCCTCCTTCCTTTTGCTCCTCCTCCTCTTCTTCTTTATTTAAGTTATATTTTATTGTTTATGCTGTTACAGATGTCCCAATTTTCCCGCTTTGCTCCCCTCTGTCCAGCCCCTCTACTCCCTCAGGCAATCCCCATACTATTTTCTATGTCCATGGGTTATGCATATTTGTTCTTTGGCTACTATATTCCCTATGCTGTACTTTATTTTCCCATGACTATTCTGTAACAACCAGTTTGTACATCTTAATTCCTTTACCTTTTTCTCCCATCCCTCTGGCCCTCCTCCCATCTGGCAGTCATCAAAACTGTATCTATGATTCTGTTTCTGTTTTGCTTGTTTGTTTATTTTGTTTTTTAGATTCTACACTGAGCTCAGAGGAAGGGAGTCTGAGTAAGTCGGTGAGCTCAGAGGAAGTGAGTCTGATTAAGTCCGTCAGCTCAGAGGAAGTGAGTCTGAGTAAGTCTGTATGTGGGATCATTAGGATGAATGGCCTGGGACTATAGAAGTTTCTGTCTTTCATAGCCTCAGTCCCCACTGGTTTTTACAGTCAGAAGTTATGGGGACTCTTCTTCCTGGCACTAGAATCCTGGGTTGGGGGGCCTGTTGTGGAGCTTGGACCCCTTGCTCCCGAGATATCTCTTCCGATTTTTACCTGCCATACCTGGGTGTGGGACCACACCTGGGTGTTCATCCCTGCCTCTCTTACCAGTATTAATATGGCTTCTTTTCATTCTGTAGTTGTAGGACTTCCATTCAGCTCGATTTCTGCCAGTCTTGAATGGTGGTTTTTCTGTAGCTGAATTGCAGTTTTGATGAAGTTGTGCAAGGAGGACCAACATCTTGTTTACTTACACTGACATCTTGATCATAAGTTCCTTTTTCCTTTTCTCCTACCCTCTGTGTGTTGCCATTTTCTTTCACACTTCTGAGTTCACTTCTTTGTTTTCTTGGACTGTATGCTCCATCTCTACTCTTCCTTGACTTTCTTGGGTCATAAAGTTTTTGTTGTATTCAGCAGTGTAGCTGGTTCTTTTCATTCAATTGTGCTTTGGTATCTCTGTTCTTTCTCTCTCTTTATGTGTTTAATGTGAGTTTCACCTTGGCTCTGCTTCTTCACGCTTCTGAATCTGCCATAGCTTCCCACACATCCTCTATAGACTTCATGGAAAGCAGAGAAATTGAAAGGAAAGGGTAAGGACAGTTGTTGTAATCACTGATAGAACAGCAGCTTCAAATGTATATTTCCTTTGAAAAGGGACTGATTAAAGAAGGAAATTTCCCTGACGTGTTCCTCCTATTAAGAAGTTCCTGTCTTGGCTTGTAGCTAAGTTGGTTAGAATAGTTGGTTAGGGCATTGTTTCAATGTGCCAACGTTGCAGGTTCATCCTTGGTTAGGGTACATAAAAAAGTCAACCAATGAATATGTGAATAGGTAGAACACCAAATCAATGTTTCTCTTTCTCTGTCTCTCCCACCCTTCCACTCCCTAAAACCAATAAATAAAAATTAAAAAAAAATAGAAGTTCCCTGGCTTAAGCCCAGAGATTCATCATTTTCAAAGACTTCTAAATATAGGCTGGTCCTCCAAGTACGATTATAGAGCCACATCGAATTTTTCCCATGAATGGAACTTACTATTTTAGAGACTTGTAATAGGGGAGTTATTCTATAAGTTAACTGCTTAAAGCCAGTTTGAAATGGTTTTAAAATTTTCATACATTTGATATGCCTCAATAATTCCTAAGACAAAAGTAGTTATTCAAACATTCTTACCCCAGATTGTGGAAGAGAGGGTCAGAGAATCAATCTGACAATACATTGTGGGGCCATTGCATGTCATATACTGTGTCGAATGCTGGGAACTTTTAAGTGAGTGGCCATACATAGTAGCTGTTCTGGTTACAGTCTAAAATAGAGCTTGCACTCTTTTATCAGTTCATTCTCTTGTTTACACAATATGAATGAACAAAGTCATAGTCCTTGATCTCAAGTTGTTTACTGCCCAACTGTGTTAACTGTCCATGGGAATTCATGCTTTAGATAGGTGATTTGGGAACTCAAATTTTACATATAGAAAGACTGGTATGCAAAAACCATTATATACCATGGTATGTAAATTTCAGATTGATACAAAATTTCAGATTTCAGATAGATTCAAAATTTTTGAAATAACCAACAGCTTTTCATAGTGGTCCTACCTACTAAATGGCAATATTGATTGGATAATTTCTAAACCCACTTTCATGATTAAAAACATGGTTTTCTGATTTTATCCATGTCTATTTAATCAATTAATTGCTTGCCATCAACAAGTCGTATGCTTAAAAGACATTTACATAACTCAGACAAGATAAAATTATAGTTTCTATACCCAAACACCACATTTTCTTTTCAGTTTTAGCAGGTGCCTCCAAATAGTAATGGATATATTATGTGGGCTTGTTCTTGTAGATCACTGTAATTTTTTCAGCCTCCATCAATGATATCTACCTTATTTTGCCATGTTTGATGCACACCCATGTTTTTGGCCCAAACTTTCAGCAAAAAATCTTCTGCTTTAATTTTTTTAATTCAGTTATTTATTTATTTATTCACTTATTTATTTATTTATATTATTATACTTGTTTTTTGTATTATAAAAGAATTTTAGCATTTATTTTTGAATGTATTATGGTATAAGAAATCTTATGTAACAAGTAATTATGAAACACAAGAGCAGATAGAAGGTATTTCAGGTACTACCCATGTATAATACACATCTTCATTTTTCCCTCAGACATTTGGACAAAAATAAGTGAACATTATACATGGAAAAATATGGTAAATAATTCACCTTTACTAATAATTGGATATTTAAATCAAAAGTTAGTCATTACCTTTGCATAGTCTGAAATAAACTGCCCAGTTGATGTAGTCAGTATGTTTTATGATACTGTAGGTTTGAAAATACTAATTACCTAATTAAGTACCAAAAAATCATTGTGTTTCAAATTAAATTTATGTTGGCAAAGGAGATTAAAATGATTATTTCAGATTAGAGGGAAAGGAGTCCAAGAAAAAGTAACTCATACCTTTTGTTATGTCTCTTTTTTTACACTTGGATACCACATCAGCATTTCCTTCAGCACATGCGGATTATCTGAGTTCTTTACATGGTGACTGTATTGACTCTCCAGAAACTGCAACACACTTTTAACAGCTGTTGTCATCCTTGGAATCTTGGTGTGACAAAAAAGTATTGGCTGAAACTCAAGGGTAGAAGAATGTGGATCAGCTTTGAAGGGCTCAGAAGTTAGGATTGAAGCATAGAGCAGTGAAGTCTTAGCTAGTGACGTTTGGTTCTAATAACTGTTACGGAAGGGATGGTACACAAGAAGCAAGCAGGATACATAGAATTATTTCATATTATTGGTGACAAGATGTAATTGAATTGAAAATGATAGTTTAGTGGTCCTTTAAATGATAATGACTTAAAAATTAGAATACGACTCAACATATTTACTATGCAGTGAAGAGGTAATAGGAAAGTACGAGGTCTGTCCAGAAGGTATCCAGCCATCTACTATGAAAAACAGAGACACTTATTGAAGAAAATACAAGGTACTTTGTACATAGGATGACATCTCAGTCCCCTTCAAAGAAGGTACTTCNTGGTACACAAGAAGCAAGCAGGATACATAGAATTATTTCATATTATTGGTGACAAGATGTAATTGAATTGAAAATGATAGTTTAGTGGTCCTTTAAATGAGAATGATTTAAAAATTAGAATACGACTCAACATATTTACCATGCAGTGAAGAGGCAATAGGAAAGTACGAGGTCTGTCCAGAAGGTATCCAGCCATCTACTATGAAAAACAGAGACACTTATTGAAGAAAATACAAGGTACTTTGTACATAGGATGACATCTCAGTCCCCTTCAAAGAAGGTACTTCGGGACCTCACACAGTTCTCCCAATTGCCATCAGCTGTCCTGTCATATTTCTCTGAATCTCATCAACAGTCTGAAATCCCTTCTTTTTCAAAGGTGATTTTAGTTTGGGGAAAAGCCCGAGTTCACAGGGTGCCAAATGTAGGTTGTAGATAGGCTGAGTCACCTGGATGGTTTGATGTTTTGCCAAAAATCTCTGCATAAAATATGATGCATGAGTGGGCATGCTGTGATGAAGCTGCCAATCACTAGTAGCCCATAGCTGTGGCCTTCTGAATCATCCAAACAGTTTCCATGGAGGAATGTTCAAGGTTAATTCAAAATTTGATGAAGATTTATTGCTCTGCCTGCTCAGTCATTTTGAATGTGATGGCCACACACGCTCACTCAATGGTGGCTACTGCTCACACTGACTACTACAATGAAGTCATCATTGTCGACGCATGTGCATTCCAGTCCACTCTCCTTGGCTGCCAGGTTACATCATCATACAAACCATTCTGATTATATTAACAATGGTTGGACATTTTCCCAACAGATCTTGTATAATTTTCTCTTCAAGGCTCCCTTTTGTATGTTGGATTGGAACATCTCCTGTACTTCTTCTAATTATATAATGACCAGTATTGTTGCATAGCATTTATCTTCAAAGGAGTGATTGGCAAACCAATTTAACTAGGAATTTAAATCTAACTAGAATTGTTTTAAATACATATATGAAAATATAGATATTTGCTTATATATTTACTATTTGAAATAAGCTTTAAATTTGCTATCAGCACTGTTATATTCCTTCTAAAACTCAGCATATTTTAATTAAAACTTTTTAAATTTATTTATTTAATTGTTGTTCAAGTACAGTTTTCTGTATTTTACTCTCATCCCAGCCCACCCCCGCCAGTGCTCCCCACCTTCTCCCATTTCCACCCCCCTTAGTTTTTGTCCATGTGTCCTTTATACTAGTTCCTGTAAATCCTTCTCCCTTTCCCCTGAAATTTCCTCCCCTCTCCTCTCTTGACACTGTCAGCCTATTCTCTATTTCAGTATCTTTGGTTATATTTTGCTTGCATGTTTGTTTTGTTGTTTAGTGTCCTGTTAAAGATGAGATCGTATGGTATTTGTCTTTCACCACCTGGCTTATTTCACTCAGCATAATGCTTTCCAGTTCCATCCATGATGTTGCAAAACGTAGGAGCTCCTTCTTTCTTTCTGCTGCATAGGATTCCATTGTGTAAATATACCATAGTCTTTGAATCCATTCATTTACTGCTGGGCACCTAGGTTGCTTCCAACTCTTGACTATTGTAAATTGTGCTGCTATGAACATTGGGGTGCATAGGTTCTTTTGGATTGGTGTTTCAGGGTTCTCAGGATATAATCCTAGCAGTAGAATTGCTGGGTCAACAGGCAGACCCATTTTTAGTTTTCTTAGAAAATTCCATACAGTTTTTCGTAGTGGTTGTATTGGTCTGCAATCCCACCAACAATGAATTAGGGTTCCCTTTTCCCTACAACCTCTCCAGCACCTGTTTTTTGTTGCTTTGTTTATAATGGCCATTCTGACCAGTGTAAATTGCTATCTCATTGTGGTTTTAATTTACATTTCTCTGATAGCTAGTGATACTGAGCATCATTTCATGTGTCTCTGGATCCTCTGTATGTCCTCCTTGGAGAAGTGTCTGTTCAAGTCCTTTTCCCATTTTTTAATTGGGTTGCTTGTCTTCTTAGAGTGAAGTCACATAAATACTTTGTATATTTTGGAGATTAACCCCTTGTCTGAGGTATCATTGGCAGATATATTTTCCCATACAGTTGGTTCTCTTTTTATTTTAATACTGTTTTCTTTAGCCGTGCAGAAACTTTTTATTTTGATGAGATCTCATTTGTTTATTCTTTTCCTTTATGTCCCTTGCTCCAGGGGACATATCAGTAAAAATGTTGCTGCGTGAAATATCTGAGATTTTCCTGCCTATGTTTTCCTCTAGAACTTTAATGGTGGCATGGCTTATATTTAAGTCTTTTATCCACCTTGAATTTATTTTGGTGTATGTTGTAAGTCGGTGCTCAAGTTTCATTTTTTTGCATGGAGCTGTCCAGTTCTCCCCACACCATTTGTTGAAGAGACTATTTTTACTCCATTTTATGTTGCTGTCCCCTTTGTTGAATGCTAATTGCCCACAGAGACTTGGGTTTATTTCTAGGCTCTCTGTTCTGTTCCATTGGTCTATGTGCCTGTTTTTATACTAGTACCAGGCTGTTTTGATTACAGTGGCCTTGTAATACAGTTTGGTATCAGGTATTGTGATCCCTTCTACTTTGTTCTTCTTTCTCAAAATTGCAGCTGCTATTTGGGGACGTTTATGGTTCCATATAAATTTTTGAAGTGTTTGTTCTATGTCTGTGAAATATGCCATTGGTATTTTAATAGGTATTGAATTGAATCTATAAATTGCTTTGGGTAGTATGGACATTTTGATGATGTTAATTCTTCCAATCCATGAACACGGTATATGTCTCCATTTGTTTGTGTCTTTCTTGATTTCTTTCTTCAGTGTTGTGTAGTTTTGTGCATACAGGTGTTTTACCTCCTTGGTTAGGTTTATTCCTAGATATTTTATTTTATTTTTTGCTATATTGAATGGGATTTTTTTTCTTGATTTCTGTCTGCTTCTGCTATTTCATTGTTGGTATATAAAAATGCCTTTGATTTCTGGATATTGACTTTGTATCCCACTGTTTTGCCAAATTCATTTATTAGGTCGAGCTAATAAATTGCTAAACTCAATTGGCATTGAGTTTTTGGGTAGAGTCTATAGGATTTTCCATGTACACTATCATAACATCTGTAAACAGTGACAGTTTTGTTTCCCCTTTTCTGATTTGGATGCCTTTTATTTCCTTTTCTTTTAGATAGCTGTGGCTAAAACTTCCAATACAATATTGAATAGAAGTGGTGAAAGTGGATAACCTTGTCTTGTTCCTGATCTTAGTGGAAAAGCTTTTAGTTTTTGCCCATTGAGTATGATGTTGGCTGTAGGTCTCTCATATATGGCCTTTATTATATTGAGGAATGCTTCCCTCTATTCCCATTTAGCTGAGGGTTTTCATCATAAATGGGTGCTGTACCTTATCAAAAGCTTTTTCTGTGTCTATTGATATGATCATGTGGTTTTTGTCTTTGTTTTTGTTTATGTGGTGTATTACATTTATTGATTTGCGAATATTGAACCATCCTTGCATCCCTGGGATGAATCTCACTTGGTCATGGTGTATGATCTTTTTGATGTATTGTTGGATGCAATTTGCTAATATTTTATTGAGGATTTTAGCGTCTATGTTCATCAGCAATATTGGCCTGAAGTTTTCTTTCTTTGCTGTGTCTCTGTCTGGCTTTGGAATTAGAATGATGCTGGCTTCATAAAAGGAGTTGGGGAGTTTTCACTCCTTTTGGATTTTTTTGGAATAGTCTGTGAAGAATAGGGGTTAGCTCTTCCTTAAAAGCTTTGTGGAATTCTCCTGTGAAAACATCTAGTCCAGGGCTTTTGTGTGATGGGAGTTTTTTGATTACTTCTTCAATTTCATTTGCTGTTATTGGCCTGTTCAGGTTTTCTGCTTCTTTTTCATTGAGTTTTGGAAGATTATATTTTTCTAGAAATTTGTCCATTTCACCTAGGTTTTCAAATTTCTTGGCATACAGTTCTTCATAGTAATTCCTTACAATCCCTTCTATTTCTGTGGTATCAGTTGCGATCTCTCCTCTTCTGATTGTGTTTATTTGTGTCCTCTCTCTTTTTTTCTTGATGAACCTGCTTAAAGGCTTGTTGATTTTGTTTATCTTTAAAAAAAAACAACTCCTGGATTCATTGATCCTTAGAATTGTGCTTTTAGTCTCTATGTCATTTAACTCTGCTCTGATCTTGGTTATTTCCTTCCTTCTACTTACTCTGGGCTGTCTTTGTTGTTGTTCCTCAAGTTCTTGTAGGCTTAGGATTAGGTTGCTTGTTTGAAATATTTCTATATTTTTTAGTCAGGCCTGTATTGCTATGAACTTCCCTCTCAGGACTGCCTTCACTGTGTCCCATAAGTTTTGGGGTGTTCTGAGTTCATTTTCATTTGTTTTGAGAAACTTTTTGATTTCTTCCCTAATTTCATTCTTGACTCATTCATTGTTTAATAGCATTGTTTAATTTTTTCTTAGAGAAGACCTTTTAGCATTTCTTGCAGAGCTGGTTTGGTGTAGATGTATTCTTTTAGATTTCTTTTGTGTTGGAAGCACTTTATTTGGCCTTCTATCTTGATTGAGAGCTTTGCTGGATAAAGTAGCCTTGGTTGCAGGCCTCTGGTTTTCATTACTTGGAATATTTCTTGCCATTCTCTTCTTGCTTGGAGCGTTTTTGAGAAGTCAGTATCTAACCTTATTGGGCTCCCTTGTATGTTACTTACTGTTTCTCCCTTGCTGCCTTTAAGATTCTCTCTTTGTCTTGGAATTTTGCCATTTTAATGATGATGTATCTTGAAGTGGGCCTCTCTTGGTTCCTCTCATTTGGGACTCTCTGTGTTTCCTTGATTTGTGTGACTTTTTCTCTCATCAAATTAAGGAAGTTTTCCATCATTGCTTTTTCAAATAGGTTTTCAATCCCTTGCTCTTCTTCTCATTCTGGTATCCCTATTATTTGGATACTAATATGTTTCTTGCATTTCTCTTGATCCCTGTTTATTCTTTATGAGCCTCTTTTCCTTTTCTTGCTCTTTCTGGGAGTTTTTTTCTACTTTGTCCTGCAACTCACTGATCCAATCTTCTACTTCATTGATCCTGCTTTTGATTCCTTCTACTGTGTCCTTCGGAAATTGTATTCTTCATTTCCTCTTGGCCCTTGCTGATAGTTTCTATTTAATTTTTCATGTTGATATAGTTTGCAGTGAGTTCATTGTAGCTCCCCTGTAGTTTCTGTTAGCTCGTTGTGAGCTCTTTGAACTTCCTGATAATGAGTGCTTTGAATTCAATATCTGGTAGTTGACTTGCCTCTATGTCATCTAGCATTCTTTCTGAGGCTTCCTCCTTTCCTTTCATTTGGAGATTGTTTCTTTGTCTTCCCTTTGTTTGTGAACCTCTCCTTGGTAGCTTCACTCTTAAATTGATTTCTTCTGGCTTCCTGGGTTTATGGTGTGAACTTCTGTGGTATAATACCTGTGAGATTCAGTGGTGTAGTCTTCTTGATCTCCCCAGCTCACTGGTCTTCAGCTGTTTTTTAAATTGGCTCTGTGTTTGTCTTTGGGTTTTGGTTGTTTGGGGGTCTTTCTTTTGTGGGTCCTTCCTACAAGCTGGTTAACTGATGGTCCCTTGTCCACCACCTGTTTTAACTTGTTGTACTGGTGAGGGCAGGTTGTGTTAAAGCTAGTTCTTCCATATGTACAAGGTTTTGAGGATTCTCTTATGCTCTTGTTCAGTTGTTGTAGTGGGTCATTTCTCCACTATTTAGTTGTATTTCCAGATAGGTCTTGGATTGAGGTTTGTGTGGTTTCCCTCTTTCACCTTCTTCTTTTGGTATCTGTTGGTGGTTTCTTCTTTGTTGGGTTTCCTCTTCTAGTGGGTATCCTGGTGTTTACAGCTTCCACCTACTTCTTTTTTTTATTGTGATCAGTTGGAGGGGGAGGCAAAATGGTTTATGACAGCAGGAGAGTATTCTATGATATTTATAGTAGCAGCCAATAGAGAAGAGATAGGAGATCTTTAGGCTATGTATAGTGTTAACCATAATCTTCAACCCAACTAGCCACTTTTAAGAAAGGATGGACAGAGATAAGAGGGAAGGCTTGTGAGTTGGATCCAGAAAGCAGTGAGATTGTGGGAGGTCAGATTCTGGGGTAAGGTGAGAGTAAAGGATAGTAAATAGGTGTGGTGTGTGAGAGAATACAGTTAAGCACTACAGTAATAGAGTTCAGGAAACTGTGAAGCGGGCTAAGATCCAGGAGTGTTGTGAAGTATTTACAATTGTATAGAACAACTATTATTTACAATAATATTAGTGCAACAATCATATGACAGAATCTATTCAATCTGGATAACACAAATAGGGGGTATAGGACTTTGAGTAGTGTGCTAAAGGAACGCAAGTGATGTGAAGGATAGTAAATTAGCAATACACTGTGAAAGAGAGAACAGGGGAAACCTGTCAAATGACACAATATAACCAGCCAAAGCAAAGAAGATTATACAGAAAGAGGAAGAATACAGAGATACTATTAAAATAGAAGATGTAAGAGTAATGAAAGAAAATAATACAAATATGCAGCAACTTGTAGCTTCTCTGCTATGGCAAAATGAAATTTGTCTCTCTGTCTCTGTGGTTGGGATGCCCCCTCTTTGGGTCCGGCTCTGGTCTTTTCGCAGTTCCAAGTTATTTGTCTCACTTGTGGGTAACAGAAAAAAGAAAAGGCAGGAGAAGGGAGGAAGAAGAGATAAGTCTGGAAAGAAAGGAAGAAGGAATAAAAGAAGAAAGAAGGAGAGAGAGGAAAACAGTATTGAAAGATAAAACAGTAATAAAATAAAAAATATAAAAGACTACTTAAAAAAATAAATAACATCTCTCGTTGGTTTCAAACTGGCCAAACCAGTTTTTCTGGTCTCTCTGACTGTAGCAGGCTGAGGGGTGATTGGTGTGGCCTTCCTCCCTTCCAGATATGTATTCAGCGGTCCTGGGAGCACTCTCCCAAGAGCTAGTCTGGCCCCTCTCCCCAGCGCCCCATGCAGGGAATTCAGGTCCTCTTCATAGGACTCTTTCCCCAGGGGTCATTACCACGGGCTGGGGCAATGGTGTGCGCACATTGGGCCAGGCTGCCTGGGTCCTGCGGGTTTGGGTGTGAACCATTCCCAGTGCTATGGGGGAACACAAGGCCTTCCACCCAACCTCGGATCGCTGCCAGGCTGGGTGGGAAGTAGGCCAAGCAGCTGTCCCAGGAGGATCCTTCAAACAGTTTACTTTTTGAGAAATTTCTCCTACTCAAGCCTACCACTCAGTACAGCCCAATTCTCCAGCCAGACTGGTGACTGTTGTAGTCAGAGCCTGACCTTTTGCCTCTCAATTCTCCTAAGCTGGTGACCACAGACTCCAGGGGTGATCCCGGCCCTTGGTTTGCCTCTTTGTCCTTTTTCCCCTCTCTGCAACCTCAAGCAACCAGGTCTCTTCCGGTGTTCCCCAAACCCTGCTTGGCCAGGGAGGGAGGGAGCTGATGACCTGGCTCTCTCCCAAGGACCCTGCGGCAGGCCCGGGGCCCCCAAAGAGTCCATGGTAGACCTTCTGGGCACTAGGCACCGGGCACCGTCGCCCCTGTCTCATGCCGGTCCCTGGGACTCTACTGTCCTGCATCAGTCTCCTTACTATCTGGTTTTTCATACTCTGCTACAATTTCTGGTCTCTTATTTTCATATATGCTAGGGTATTATTGGCTGTTTGCTCTGTTCCTCCATAGATCAGCCAGGTTTTTCTCCCATGTGTAGGGGAAAGTGGAATCTGCTCCATCCTACTCCATCCCCATCTTTCCACTCCTAATTAAAACTTTTATGTTAGAGTAGTTTATATCATCCATTAACTAGTAAAAATGGATAAGGTCATGGGAAAAGATGCACTTTAGAGCATCCTTATCCTCCATGAATATAATATCTAATAATAATCTGGCTTTAAAAAGCCAAATGCCTGGGTTCTGGTAAACATGATTCCTTCATTAAAATACTATATATTGGCAAGTACATTGGGGAATGTATAATGCCTGTTATCTGAGTCTGGATCTAAGATGAGTTTTGAATTAAAATTACAAATGTTGTTCCATCTACACAAGTTGCTATAGAACTCTCTTCTGCTTAACGTTATCTGTGTAGTTCAGATTGAAGTCTCGAATAGAACTTAACTTGCCAGCAGAAGATTGAGGTTTCAATTCTGGCTTCACTGTTTACTAACCTTGTGACAATGAACAAGTCCTGTCATCTTAGGCTTAAGATTCTCATATGTGAAATGAGCCTTACAGTATCATCCTGCCTAACTGGTAGAGTTGTGAGAATCAATTAAATTAATAAAAAATGGATAAAAGATCTCTGAATACTGTAAACATCCCAAGTAAGTTAAGAATAAAAGTTAGGTAAGTTAATAAATACTTTTTAATAGAAAATTTTCTTATTTTTCTAATAATACATAGTGAAATTACTGGCATAAAATAATACATGGAAAACATAAATATTGAATATGATCCTATAGTCATCCGTTACCTTCCTCACTCTTCTTTGCCTGCTTACTTCTACTTCAGTCTTTCTGAGGAGAATCTGATCTGCTTTCTCATCCACATTACAATGAATAATCATGCTCTTCCCCCATTACACAATTTTAATGCTCATAGGAATTCTCCCATATGGCATACATCATCCTTTGTAATATCTACATATGCGCATCGTCTCTCCCAGTAAGTCGTAAGCTTCATGAAGGGAAGAATGTGTCTTGTTTACATACCTGGACACCAGTACAGTATGTGGCACCAAGTCATCATTGTATAAAACTATCTGCTATTAATACACTTTTATAAATCAACTTGAATCACTAATAAAAGATTGGGTTCAGTACAGCTCAAAAACTCAATACGGTAATCTGCAGAGATGAAAGAATAGTCATTCCACTTGAACTTGGATTAATTATGTTTGTTCTAAACCCAGATGTGGTTTGCCATCTTTGGAGCCCTAGGTTCAAAGCAAATTTGATTCTCTTGATATTACAAGAAAAGGATTTCTGGTTTTAGTACTATTTATTGAACTGCAGTCAGTCATCTTAGATGTTGAAAATCTTTTGCTTCTAAATAAATCTTGAGTCAATTTTTCTTTATTTATAAAATAATTCCTTAAAGTACAACTATGTTTTCAGACAGAAATCCATATCTTAAAGCTTTTATTTTCACTTGAGCTGTGCTTATTTACATTGAGCACATTCAGATTTATTGAGGCCAAGCCGTAGCACATCAATGAGATTACTCAGTGGACTTAGTACGGGACCCAGAGGCTTATGAGTTCCTGTCACAGCTCCGCACATGTGGCCTTGTGCCAGTCAGTAAGCACTTCTGGTCTTTAATGTTCCAGTTATGTAATTGGGATTATAACATATGTCTCTTCCCTGACTCTCTTGAATGATGAGAGGACTAATGAATAGACTTGCTTGACCTTACTGGAGAGAAATAAGCAAATCATTTGCTTTTTAAGGGGTTCATTAACTATTAGAAACTAGTAGCTATTTAGTGCTTGGAAAAGATAACTTATTAAATGACCCAGGGTTAGCCTCAAAGGTGAAATGCACTTCTCAAAAGGGAGAGGTTGTTCACTTTTTGCTGGCAAGTGCAGAAATTCTACCTTATATAGTACTATACAGGAGTAGGTTTTACAAATGTGCGTGTTAGTCACATTACTTTATTAATGTTGTATAAAAATAGTGGTTCTCTGAAAACCCAGAATGGAAGATGGTGGAGGAGTAAGTAGAAGCTACACTCAACTCCTGCCAGGACCAATCTAGAATTACAACGGAATTGTAGAGAAATCATCCTGAATAACCAACTGAACACAAGCTGGAGAGAAGCCTTATAACCCAACACAGACACAAGAAACCGCTTCACCACATTGTGACTGGTAGGGAGTGTGGATGAGGTGCAAGACGGCTGACTGGGCTCCCCACAGGTGGCAGCTGAAGTTCCAGATAGATATTTCAGCAGCCTGGGGGTTCCTCCTGAGAAGTGTGGGCTCTAAACCCCAAGCTGGGCTCCCCAGCCTATAGTTCCAGAGCTGGGAAAAGAACCCAGATAAAATCCAGCTGTGAAAAGCAGCTGGCATTCTGTCCATCATGGAGAGATGGCTGGACAAGCAGAGAGCCTCTTTAAAGGGCCAATAAACAAAATTTTGTTTGCAGTCACTTATCCTGGGTTTCTACAGAGGGAGGGCAGAGTGGACTAGAGATGTGTAAGGAGAGTCTGGGGCTGATGGCTCTGGTGAGAGCTATCTGAGGGGTCAACCCCCAGGATCCCTGTGCTGAGTCATTCCCCAAACTGCAGGAGCCATCTTTCTCAGAAAGGCCACACGTAGCAACAGTGATCCTAAGAAAGAAGAACAAACTTGGAGAAATCATACTACCTAATACCGAACTATACTATAAAATCATAGTAGTTAAAATAGTGTGGTACTGGCATAAAAACAGACACATAGGTCAATGGAACAGAATAGAGAGCCCAGAAATAAACCCACACTTTTACACTAAATTAGTATTTGACAGAGGAAGCAAGCACCTACAACAGACTAAAGATTATTCAATAAATAGTGCTGCAAAAATTGGACAGACACATGAAGAAAAATTAAACTAGACCACCTTCTCACACCACACACAAGAATAAATTCAAAATGGATTAGAGGCTTAAATTTAGATCTGAAACCATAAAAATCCTAGGAGAAAACAAGCAGCAAAATCTCTACATTGCTCATAGTAGTATTTTGTCAAGTATATCTTCCCAGGCAAGAGAAACAAAAGAAAAAATAAACAAATGGGAGTACTGCAAATCAAAAAGTTTTTGCAAAGCAAAGGAAAACATCAATGAAATAAAAAGACAACCATGTAATGGGAGAACATATTCGCCAATACATCTGATAAAGGGTTAGTACCCCAAATTTATAAAGAAGTTAAACAACACTTAACACCAAAAACAAACAAACAACCCAATTAAAAAATGGGCAAAAGATCTGAATATACACTTCTCCAAAGAGGACATACAGATAGCCAATAGATATATGAAGAGATGCTCAACTTCACTAATCATCAGAGAAATATAATTCAAACCACAATGAGATACCATCTCACCCATATCATAATAGCTGTCATCAATAAATCAACAAACAACAAGTGCTGGCAAAGATGTGGAGAAAGGGAAACCCTAGTGTACTGTCCACAGGACTGCAGATTGGTACAGCCACTGTGGAAAACAGTATGATGATATCTCAAAAAATTAAAAATGGATCTGCCATTTGACCCAGTGATCTCACTTCTGAGAATATATCTGAAGAAACCCAAAACACTAATTTGAAAAAAACGTAAGTACCCGTATGTTCATTGCAGGGTTATTTATAATCTCAAAGATATGGAAGTAGCCCAAGTGTCCATCAGTAGATAAGTGGATAAGACAACATTAGTACATTTACACAATGGAATACTACTTGGCCATAAATAGAAGAAAATCTTACCCTTTGTGACAGCATGGATGGACCTGGAGAGCATTATGCTAAGTGAAATAAGCCAGTCGGAGAGAGGAAAATACCATATGGCATCATTCACATGTAGTGTCTAATGAACAAACTGAACTAATAAACAAAATAGAGGCAGACTCATAGATAGGAAGCTGGATGACAGCTAAGTGGGGAGGTTAGGGGGTGGAGGGATTGAGCAAAAAGAGAAAAGGGCTCACGGACGTGGACAACAGTGTGGTGATTGTGAGGTGGAAGGGTGTGTAATGGCACTAAATGGTAATGGAAAAATAAAAAATAAAATAAAAATACAATAAAAATAATGGTTGAAGTTTATGTTATTTTACATTCCTAATGACTTTTGTGGGAAAATGTTCAAACAAGTTGTAAAAACCACATTTGCTTTTATGATAGCAATGTTTGTTTAATCACAGCCTCCATATACTCACAGTCTTCATATATTTTTTAAGTTAACTGATAAACTACCATATAAAGGTATGTAAAATGTTTTATGTCAAAAAAGAAGTCCACATACTTGACAAGTTTCTAAAGTACTGTCCAATTACAAGTTCGACTATATTTAGAATACAAGTCTGGCTACAATGAGCATTTCTCTCTCTGACTATAACAAGATCTAAGATAACATTGTGGATTTTTCCCAATGTTTCTAGCACTTCTGTTTTATTAACTAATTTTCTGATCTTTGTTGATTTGAACAGGTTTCAGAGAGCAAGTGTCTTTATTCTGTCTTCTAACTCTCAAACAGGAAGTCTTAGCAAGGCACACCAAGAATTTAGCAGGTGCATTGATTTTAGCAAACAGGGGTATTGGAGATGCCTAGATATGTGAAGTCCACCATAATGACCATATCTCAAGACAGTATAAGTGAATGTGTTTAGCATGACATCTAGCAGCTACATAGTAGATGATCAGGGAGTCTACATTTTCATTACTTTTTCGCCTTTAAAAGGTCTGGATCAGGTGTGTGACTCCCCTGCTCTGAATAGTCTCAGTTCTCTTCCTTCCTCCTTTTATGCTTTTCCATGTTCTCTATTCATGGATAGCACAGTTCTTTTTCCAATCCAGGTTTATTTTCACTCAGGTATACATTTATTTTTNACAGCATGGATGGACCTGGAGAGCATTATGCTAAGTGAAATAAGCCAGTCAGAGAAAGGAAAATACCATATGGCATCACTCGCATGTAGTGTCTAATGAACAAACTGAACTAATAAACAAAATAGAGGCAGACTCATAGATAGGAAGCTGGATGACAGCTAAGTGGGGAGGTTAGGGGGTGGAGGGATTGAGCAAAAAGAGAAAAGGGCTCACGGACGTGGACAACAGTGTGGTGATTGTGAGGTGGAAGGGTGTGTAATGGCACTAAATGGTAATGGAAAAATAAAAAATAAAATAAAAATACAATAAAAATAATGGTTGAAGTTTATGTTATTTTACATTCCTAATGACTTTTGTGGGAAAATGTTCAAACAAGTTGTAAAAACCACATTTGCTTTTATGATAGCAATGTTTGTTTAATCACAGCCTCCATATACTCACAGTCTTCATATATTTTTTAAGTTAACTGGTAAACTACCATATAAAGGTATGCAAAATGTTTTATGTCAAAAAAGAAGTCCACATACTTGACAAGTTTCTAAAATACTGTCCAATTACAAGTTTGACTATATTTAGAATACAAGTCTGGCTACAATGAGCATTTCTCTCCCTGACTATAACAAGATCTAAGATAACATTTTGGATTTTTCCCAATGTTTCTAGCACTTCTGTTTTATTAACTAATTTTCTGATCTTTGTTGATTTGAACGGATTTCAGAGAGAAAGTGTCTTTATTCTGTCTTCTAACTCTCAAACAGGAAGTCTTAGCAAGGCACACCAAGAATTTAGCAGGTGCATTGATTTTAGCAAACAGGGGTCTTTGAGATGCCTAGATATGTGAAGTCCACCATAATGACCATATCTCAAGACAGTATAAGTGAATGTGTTTAGTATGACATCTAGCAGCTACATAGTAGATGATCAGGGAGTCTACATTTTCATTACTTTTTCGCTTTTAAAAGGTCTGGATCAGGTGTGTGACACCCCTGCTCTGAATAGTCTCAGTTCTCTTCCTTCCTCCTTTTATGCTTTTCCACGTTCTCTATTCATGGATAGCACAGTTCTTTTTCCAATCCAGGTTTATTTTCACTTAGGTATACGTTTATTTTTTCTTTTTGAATTTTATTTTTCTCCAATTACAGTTTACATTTAATATTATTTTATGTTAGTTTCAGGTGTACAGCATAGTGGTGAGACAATTACGTACTTTAAAAATGTTCTCCCTGTTATTTCCAGTACCCACCTGGCACCATACATAGTTATTATAATGTTATCGACCATACTCACTAGGCTGTACTTTACTTTCCTGTGACCATTTTGTAACTACCAACCTCTACTTCTCAGTTTCTTCACTTTTTTCACCCAGTCCCTCAACCCCAGTCCCATCTGGCAACCATCAGTCTGCAAGATACACGTATTCATCTCTGAAACTAGGTCGCAAATTTAACCTATCAAGTTTTAGAAATACACCCTTTCCTTCGCCTAACACACTGTTGCCCTTTCTGCTCTTTTGGCCTCTATTCAGGGTCTACCTACCCTATTGAGCTTTTCCTAACTCTGGGTTTGAGTTTGTTGTCCCCCATCCCTTATTTCACAGAAATCTACATTTATCTCTAGCAGTACCTAAAATACTATAAATGGTGGTTCCCTAATCTGCCTCATCCACTGAAAAGCAGGTCTCAGCCACTGGAGTTCCCAGTCACTTTTTTTTTTAGTATCTGTAAATCCACATTCAACATATATTCACTGATTCAATACATAAAATTGTATTTATTTCCTTGAGTTAGTATCTCAAATTTATCACCCATGTTGCTTTGGAGTATAGACACCTCAGATCATAACTCTTATTTCTGCTGCTCTTTTACAAATGGGTTTCTCATGTAAATTACCGAGCATCTTGTCCATTGCAAATCTTCCCATAGTCATGTCCTCCAATGGAACCACTCTATTTTTATAGTTGTCACTGAGCACCTTTACCTCACCACTTTGATTTTCTATTTACAGCTTCCCTGAGCAACGCTATAATTTCTAGGCAGACATGATTCTTTCAGTTCTCATAACATGAGCACTTTGTCCCAACTCAAGATTTCATCATTTTGATATCTTAATCTCAGAAATCCAAATCACCTTCTGTAATCTTATAATCATCCACTTCTCCTACTCTTTCCTCTTTTCAAACTCAAACTTTGAATCTGAGTTAAAAATAAAACCAAGGTTCCCAAAGCCTCAAAATTTCTGTCAGTAGATACTTTGTAGTACATCCTTCATGTTTAAAAATTTTTTTCAGTTACTGTTTACACTCAGTATTATTCTGTCAGATGCACATAGAAGTGTTTAGAAAATCATTTACTTTACTGAGAGGTCCCCCTGATAGTTCAACTATCTACCTGACCCCATACATAGTTATCAACATATTAACTCTAATCCCTACACTGTGACCTACATCACTGTGACTATTCTGTAACTGTTAATTTGTACTGCATAAACCCTTCTAATTTCTTCACCCTTTTCACCCAGCTCCCAATCCCTTCCCTCTTTGGCAACCATCAGAGTGTTCTCTGTATCTTTGAAGTCTGTTTCTATTTTGTTTGTTCATTTATTTTGTTCTTTAGATTCCATATATAAGTGAAATCATATGGTATTTATCTTTCTATGGCTGACTTATTTCACTTAGTGTAATACCTTCTAGGTCCATCCATGCTATCACAAAAGGTAAGATTTTCTTTTTTATGGCCAAGTAGCATTTCATTGTGTAAATATACTATGACTTTTTCATGCACTTATCACCTAATAGGCACTTGGGTTACTTCCATATACTGGCCATTGTAAATAATGCTAAAGTGAACATAGATGTGTGTATATTCTGTATGCACATTGGCCATTGTAAATATTGGCCATTGTCAATAATGTTAAAGTGAACATAGATGTGCATATATTCTTTCAAATCAGTGTTTCTGTTTCTTCAGATACATCCCCAGAAATGGAGTTACTGGGTCATAGGCAGTTCCATTTTAAATGTTTTGAGGAAACTCCATACTGTTTTTCATGGTGGCTGCATCAATCTGCTTTCCTATCAAGAGTGCACTTGGGTTCCCTTTTCTCCACATCCCTGCCAACACTTGTTGTTTGTTGATGTATTGATGATGGCCATTCTGACAGGTGTGGAGTGATATCTCATATGGGTTTGATTTGCATTTCTCTGATGATTAGTGATATTAATCATCTCACTGAGAAATATCAGGAGCCAGGCATGATTTGGCATGTCCTAGAAAAATGAACAGTGTCTGAAGGTCTATGTCAATTTGTCCAAGCCACCTTCATTCCCCCATACCAAATGGTATCCTACTGCTTCCTCCACCTGACCTTTGTCATTGCCATTGTAGCATATGCTTTCTTCTAACTCTTTGAGGATGAGTTAGGTTTCTTCAGAGGGTCCAGGAAAACCGAGGGTCAAAATCTCAAAGATGTGGCCTGGCTAAAATATGAACTTTAGTGTTTTTTACCCTCTTTTTATTTTTAAATAAAATAAAAATTTTATTCACTATATATATATTATTTTATTTTATTTTTTAAAAGATTTTATTTATTTATTTTTAGGGGGGAAGGGAAGGAGAGAGGGAGAGAAATATCAATGTATAGTTGCCTCTCGTGAGTCCCCTGCTGGGAACTGCCCTGCAACCCAGGCATGTGCCCTGACTGGGAATCGAACTGCAGTTATTTGGTTCCCAAGCCCACGCTCAATCCACTGAGCTACACTAGCCAGGGCATATTTTTAAATTCTTTTGATTAATGCTTTTTCAACAGTAATTGATTGTCAGAATATTTTACTCCCTTATTATTTGTAGTCTTTTCTTTATCTGAAGGAGAAAGTAATCATTCCCTCTGACAAACTGAGGGACAGAGTGGTAGATCTCTAGTGATTGAAAAGTTTTGCTTTACTGTATAAAGCAGGGAGGAGAATGCTTTGGCACTAACTTCTAACCCTCAGGAAAGTCTTCCCATTGACTTTACATGTACTGGTTTCACATTAGGTTCCAGTATTGCCATACTTTACTCTGTGCTTTATTCAGAAATTTTAGATTTTGTAGTTGAAACAAAAGAAAAAAAATGTATTTTTATGGTTTCTACATTATATTTGTAAAACACTGGAGATAATATAGATATGGAGTCAGGACTGAGATTGCAAAACCAATCTGTAGTACTTCTGTATTCTGAACTATTATTTTAGTGACACTTTACTGGCATATATTCTACCAAGAATAGAATGGAAAATAGAAAAGTATACGTGTTACAAGAGTGCAGGCTGATACATTATCACAAAATAAACACTTTCATGTAATCACCATTAACATCAAGAAATTTGCATTTTCAGCCCCTCCAGAATTCCTTCAATGCCCTCTCCCAGTTACTAGCCCTTACCACAAATGTAGCTATTATTTTAACTTTTATTCATTTTTATATAATCCAAAACTAAAATGATAAACATGGGAATTACCTGTTTGTGGAATAGGAGAAACCTTGGGAGACATGGAAACATATTAATTGTATTGGTATTGAGAGCTATATTACACACACGAAGACATACATCAAGTCACTTTGCAATTTAGGGTCATAAAAATGTCCTGTATGGCTTGGTTGGCTCATAAAAGTATTGAAAACGAACCATTGGGAAATAGAGAATGAAAAAAAAGGAGCAAATATTTTCCCCATAGTGTTTAGGGAAATAATATATGACATTCTGAGAAACAAAACGTAGTGTTTTTTTAAACTCTCATTTTAAAATACTATATATTTTCAGACCTCCACGTCTCCAGTGTACCCCCAATAGAAACATTTGAGTCCACTTACTGCTGTTCCTTTGGTGACTCATAGCACTGCGGTGTCGTGCGCCACAGGGAATTAGCCTGACTAAGTGCTGGAGTGGGGGTCTATGGCCATTCATGTAGATACCCTCCCTCTTTCATTGTAGCCTAAATATTATGGCGGGTTAATAATTCTGTCACCATGTGACAACTTGCTTGTACAAATGGGCAATTTGAACAGATTATATGTGAAATATATATATGTGATATATATGTATGAAGTAATATACATATGTATCATTTCAGGGGTTTATAAGAATTGATGCATTCTTTTGAAGAAAATGTAATTCAAATATTGAGACTTTGTGTCTACAAATAAAAATGATTAATATGTACTAAAATTATTAAGGAGAAGAATTAATTGACATTAGTTGAGAGGAGATGTTAAAGAGTTAAGAAATGGTGAAATGATTCAGGGAAGCCCCTGTGTTTTTTGTAACTATTCCTGTGGCTGAGTGTTGCTTTGAATAAAACATAATGGTATGATACATAACACTTCTAACTTTAGCATAATACTTTTACTTCTTTTAATCCTCAAAGTAACCCTAGTCGACAGGCAAGAAGAGTATGAACCAGAAACAGAAATTAGGGCTCAGGAGAGGATGAGGGGTTGGAGGGCCAGCTGAGCGAGTTGTTGGCCATGCCAAGCCCACTCCTGCTCTCCCAGTGCCAGGCTTGTCCGGGTACAGTGTTTGCACTTGTTTAAAAAAATATGTGGAAGCTCTCTTTGAGCTACTTTTGAAACTAAGTCTTTCCAAGTCAGTTTGCAGACCCCCCCCAAAATTGAATTTTTATTTTAAAAAATAGGGATCTTGAAATTTATCTTAATCTTCTTCATGCATGAATATTAACTGAAGGTCCACAGGTGGTTCATGCTATAATTGACTAATTTCATGCGAGTTCAGATTTCCCATGAGGCAATGATAAAGTAAAATGCTGCTGGCTAAAAACATGCTGTCAGATATACAGGCAAGAATATTTTTCTGCCCTTTGATCAGCGTTGTTTAGTCCCATTTGGCCAATTTTGCCTCCCTCTGTAGGCGAGCAAGACATAGCAGGTACAGAACTGCCACTGATTTTGAAAGAAGCTGTGGGCTCAGAAGCTCCATGGTGCGTGGGGGAATTGAGGAGGGTGGTCAGTACAGAACTTGGCCATTTATTTGGTGTATCAGAATTGCTGCCTTTCCTCTGTTGCTTTTGATAATAAAAAGTATCGTTGGTATTTCACTGAGTATCATGTGCTGAATTTCACACTTTGCTCTTAAGACTTGAATCTATCTTATGCATTATTTCATCACAAAGGACTTCAGTAATTTTATTCTCATTGTATCTAAACGATCAACTTTGTATGTACAACTCGGGCTTGTTATATGCATTTTCAGCACATGCGTGCCTAGAGAGAAAGCAGGTTTTTTAAAAGAAAAACAAAAGTTATATTGTTCTATAATGTTGTTTTATTAAGTATTTGGCTATGGCATTCTTCACTGACATCTGTCATTTCTCTACGCCTGAGGCTTTTGATTCACATAATAATTCGTCAGAGGAGCACAGATACTCAGCAAGGATACTCTCGGTAAGAACATGGAGTGTAAACTATTTCAGCTATGTTTAGGGGAATGTGGCTGCTTATTGATTACTGACAAAACTGCCATAATCTCTTCTTGGCTCATGAAATTCATGACTGCAGGGTTTTACTCCTAGTACATATTCCTTCATCATGTTTCCTTCATTATAATGAGAAAATGGTTGTGAAAGTACTTTGAACCTTATAGAATGCTTAGCCAACATTAAAGTCTGGCTATTATTATCAGTTAGGCCTGCCAGAAAGCTCACCCTAAAGTGAGATTAATTTGAAAAAGGCCCAAGATCTCGTATCTTTAGTTTTGTGCAAGTTGGGGGAGTGTAGTAACAGAATCTCAGCCGACAAAGAAATATCTGGTCCATTATCTATTTTGTTACTGCCTATAGGCTTTCAGTGCTCGGCAAAGGAGGATGCGATGAGACTGAGGAGGACAGAAAGACGAGGCGATAAGAGAGAAATAATGACCAGAGAGACTGTCACAGATGTGGTGGCTCTTTGTCCCTCCTTCACTCTAATAATCTGTATTTTTGTTGTGTTAGTAATGTTCACCAAATTCAGTGATTGGAGTCTTTTACTAAATTAACTTTTCTCAAGAGTCACCTTATGTGGGGTCTGTCCAGAAGGTATCCAGCCATGTAATATGAAAAACAGAGACATTTATTGAAGAAGATACAAGATGCAAGAAACATTGCACACAGGACCATAAAGCCCCAGTCCCCTTCAAAGTAGGCACCTTGGGACCTGACACAGTTCTCCCAGTAGCCATCAGCTGCGCCATCATGTTTTCCTGAATTGCATGGATGGTCTGAAATCTCTTCCCTTTTAAAGGTAATTTTACTTTTGGGAAAAGTCAGAAGTCACAGGGCACCAAATCTGGGCGGTAGGGAGGAGAGTGTTGAGTCACCTGGGTGATGTGATGTCTTGCCAAAACCTCTGCACAAGACAAGATGCACGATCAGGTATGTTGCCATGACGAAGCTCCCAATCACCACTTGCCCATAACTGTGGCCTTTTGAATCAGCTGAATAGTTACCATGGAGGAATGTTCAAGCCTAATGCAAAATTTGATGCAGATTTGTTGTTCTACTTGCTCGGTCATTTTGAATGTGGCAGCTGCACAGTACATGTGCATCTACCACACCCCACCCACCACTGACTAGCACAGTGAGGTCATCATTTATGCATGCTCAGTCCAGTCCACTCTCCTTGGCTGCCAGGTTATATGGATGTGATGCAAACTGTTCTCATTATGTGAACAATGGTTAAACTTTTTTCTGTACAGACCTCGTATAGCAGTATAAACTATTAATTTTGTAGTGTTCATTTAATACATTGAAATTAATATAGGACAGGAAAGACAATCAACTAAGCACTTTACTTAGTGCTGAAGATTACTGTAAGCAGTTGTATATGTTATTATAGTCATCATAACTCTACAGATTAGGGTAGTTTCTCCCATTTTATATATGAGGACAAGGAGGCTCCAAGATGATATATCTATTTGTTTAAGGCAATATCAGAACTAGTAAAAGGTAGAGCTTTAATCTTGTACCCACCATACTGACTTTGAAATGAAATGCTTACTGATTTGATGTTTTCAAGGTTTCTCACTAATAATTGTGCTAATGAGTAGAAATGATTCTGTTCATTTTTACCAATGAGCCTCAGAGTGTTTTATCAGTTAAGGTATCTGCTCTAACAAAAAGTCTAAAACTGTGTAATGCTTCTTTTTCAAAGAAAGTAAAAAAAAAATAAACCCTCATATTTATAACTGATGGAGGTGACTACCCTCTGAGAAGTGACTTGGACACCTAGGTGCCTTCCATTTGGTGGATCCTACATCTTAAACACATAGCTTCCCAAACTGTGCTGGTAGAAAGGACATGAAGAGGAAGAAAGTGTTGGCAAAAATCACTTTTGCTCCTGTTCTGGGGAGAGTGAGCCCCATGCCCCTATGCAGTTGCCAGGGGGACTGGGACATAGAATCTCTGGCTAGGCAGAGCTGCAGATTCAGTGGGCACCTGATTTGTTTTGCATGTTTTTGCAGGCAATGATTTCACCAAAGGTGTTACCACTATATACCAAGAGCCTCCATTCTTTTAGCCTCTGAGATTATTAATTCCCTATTATCCACTGCCTGGCTATAAAACCAATGACGTATTTTAGATTTTTTTCACCATTAACCCATTTGAAAGAATGATTTTCTGAATTGCTTATAATAGTCTAGTTACTATACCAAGTAAGCTTTAGAATTATCATGGCTTAACACAGTGGAAGTATATTCCTTGCTCATGTAATAGCAAGTGTGTGTTCACAATGGTATCCAGGTTGGGGAAATCAGGGTGAGAGGTACTGTGTTCCACACAGCCATTCAAACATCTTGACATTTATTGGTTTGCCAGCTTTAACAGGTAGCTTCCAAGCACACTTAGGCATTGACAATCAGATATTGGATGGGAGGGTTTTATGGTCAGGGCTTCTCACTTCTGCACATGTCCCATAACCCTGATCTAAGTCATACGACCATACTTACTGGGGGCTGGAAAGCATAGCATCATTGTGTGCCCAGGAAGAAGGGGCAAAAGTAGATATACTTTACCATTGTGGGTAATGATTTTTAAAGCATATTTACATCAGCCACATCTGTACATTTGACAAAGAGATGTGTTTACTTGAACTGAAAAAGTATTTTAAAATAGTCTTGCCATTATTTAAGCAG
Organism: Sturnira hondurensis; assembly: GCF_014824575.4. NCBI lineage: Eukaryota > Metazoa > Chordata > Mammalia > Chiroptera > Phyllostomidae > Sturnira > Sturnira hondurensis. The sequence continues at coordinate 498,306 of NW_028073279.1, forward strand.
AAAGAGGGGTAGAACAGCAAAAAGTCACCTAGCTATGGGTGTAATCTCCTGTGTTTTATTTATTTGAGTGTATAAGATATATTGACAAATATTCAAAATACTAGGCAAAACTGTTTTGATTATATTTGCTGATAGTAAAAATTTGACTTTATGTACTGTGTGTAATTTTGTCATTTGAGAAGGAAAGTGTAAAACTATGAATGAGTTCTCTCATCTTGAAAATAGTACAAATTTATAACTAGATGAAATTTATTCATGGAAAATTTACATATCTGCTGATTTAAAGAATATGATTTTGATAATATTTACTTTTTTCCACTGAGTATGTCTGACTTTTTCCCTTTGTGTGGAAAACCTAGACTGATTGCATTGCTTTCATTGCATTATGAAAGTAGAAAATATTTTTGAAGATTAAAGTAAAAATAACTCTACTAGCATGCAAATGTTAGCATCAAACATGAAAATTACTATTATTTGAAGGAAAGTAGATATTTAAGGCAGACAGTATAATAATGCTCTCTTTTTCTATGCATAGCTTAAAAATACAATGTAATACTCAAATTTGTAAAGAGGAAATTTTGATTAAATTGACTGAAATACCATCAAATTGTAGGAAAATCATACTATTGCTTCAATAGTTTTATTTGGAAAGTTTATTGCTGGTTCCTTGACTTAGATATATTTAAGACTACATGTGTGGGTGAGGGAAAATTCACACACCGAATGTGTGCAATGTACATGTTTCATTACAAGTGACCCATTGGGAATCATGGGCCCAAAGCTACATTTTAAGCAATACTTATTGAATGAATGAATAGTATACTTTCAGGTTATTGAGTTCAACATATTGTCAGAAATGGAAGTCTTAACTTACAGGTAATCACGATTTTCTTCTAACAGTTTTACATTTACTTTTTTAAAAAAAGATTTTAATTATTTATTTTTAGTGAGGGGAAGGGAGGGAGAAGGAAAGGGAGAGAAATATCAGTGTGTGTGGTTGCTACTCCAGCATCCCCTTCTGGGGATCTGGCCTGCAACCCAGGTGTGTGCCCTGGCTGGGCATTGAACTGGTGACCTTTTGCTTCGCAGTCTGGTGCTCAATCCACTGAGCCACACTGACCCAGGCTTTTTCTAACAGTTTTAAAGTTAGATTGTATTCTCATCTAACCCCCCAAACATGACAAGAAGCTTAGCTGCTTCAAATACCCACTGATTAGCATCTTCTCATTTTTCTTTCTTGGTTTTGTCTAGAATTTTAGTCTTTCATTTCTAGGCTCTGTTGCTGGACACATATATGTTGATAGTGCTTATATGCTAACTGGTATATCACTATACCTTTGTCCTTTCTGACAATTGGCTTGGGTATGTAAAGTTTAAATGCCTCCCAGGATTAATTATAGGGAAAAGTTTGTCAAGAGCGACAAATGCTTGAGATCCTTCAGTATTCTATGTATTATTGTTCTTTTAGTTTCAAACATCAGGAATCTGTCCTGGCTGGTATAGCTCAGTGGATTGAGCATGGGCCTGCGAACCAGAGGATCGCGGTTCAATTCCCAGTCAGGGCACATGCCTGGGTTGCAGGCCACTTCCTGGCAGGGGACACACGATACATTGTGTGTCCTCGGCAGAGGCAACCATACATTGATATTTCTCTCCCTCTCTCCTTCCCTTCCCCTCTAAAGATAAATAAATAAAATATTTTAAAAAAATCAGGAATGTAATGCAAAGTAGCCTAAACAAACCAAAAAAAGGGGACTTTATTAGCTCAAGTAATTGTGGAGGGCAAGGATGAAGCTGGATGTATATGGAATCCGGAACCTAGATAACTTCTTCCATTTCAGTTCTTCCATAATACTTTCCTCCCCAACATGTTGTCTTTATGTTCTTCTGTGGCACATAAGTCTTTACATGCCTTTGGCATTTCAGGACTTAAACATGAAGAGATTTGTAAGCATACAATGAAGGGCACTACTTTGCTATTTCCACATACAAAAGTCATAGAGAAGGGTTTTGATTCTTCCAACTTTGGACCATTTTCCCCTCCTTCATCTAACCCACTGTGCCTAAATGGATGGGTAGCATTTATCGACCCGGTCTGTTTAAATATGCTGACACTGTAGTCAGGCAGGTGTAGGTGGGATGTGTTGCTAAAAGAAGGAGGAAGAGATACTGAGTAGTTCAAAATAATAAATAAATACACCTTTTCCCCTACTTTCCCAGATTTGGAACATGATCCTTTCTTAACTCTAATCCTGTGCTATAATATGTCTCTATTATAGCCCTTATGGCTAAATCTTCCTTAGTCTTGGCTATGTGTATTTAAGACCTTTATTTCTTAGCATTATATATTTCCTTTATAAAATTCATCGCCTTGTCTTACAGTTATATCTGTGCATGTTCCTCTTATTAGACTGTACTCTTTTTGTAGTAAGGAACTGTTTCCTTTTCATTTTCACAATCTTTTTTTTTTCAGCTAATTTAATTTGTGACAGATGCTGTGGTAGCCACTTGGCAAATAGTGGATCTCAATAAATACCTTCTTGAATATACCTTTGTGTACATTCTCAGAAAATGTTTTTTATGTTACTAAGGTTTTGACAGACTAGATGCTTTCATTTCACTTTTCAGTTGTTATAATTTAAAAGCACAAAGTCTAGAGAATGGCCTTTGGAATGTTATGTATGATGTGCATTTCATGGGAAAAAGTTTGACTTGGCAGGACAGCCTCCTCACTGTGGTGTTTTGACATGTGATACTTGAGGGATGAGGCAAAAGCGCAAAGCAGGCCAAAAATCTCCTCCACTGAGACACCGAACCTCAAGGCTTGGTACACTCCTGTTTTCATTAAAACAGGTAACATGCCCATTGGGTCCAGTCAGCTATCAACTATTTGGAGATACTTTTTTAACACCATGAAGCCACTAAAATAAAGTCCAGTGTTTCTCAGAGTAACAACAAATAAAACAAAAGGTAGAATAAAAAATGGAAGAAGTGAAAACCCCATAGTCTACCTTCTGACTACCACTTGTCATAATAATAAAAAAAGGTACATTAGAATGAAATATTTCTTTTTTAAGACAAAGTCACTTTTCTTTAGAAATAAGAGACTTATATTCTCATATAAGCTGATGTTTTTCTCCAGACCCTGTGGCATTGCCAAAACCCCAATTAACACTGTGTAAGTGTGCATGGGTGTGTGCGCATGTGAGTTTGTTAAACTCTGTGACACTTTAAACTCTACACATTTTCTAAGAACAGCTGTGTATACTTTGGGGGGAAATAGAGCATCATAGATTAGAGCCAGGAAGCTCTTTAAAAGTCAAAACTGTACTTATTCATTCAGGTGTATCCAATTGAGGTGTTCTTTCTCATTTTTTGACTTTGTGTATCTTCTTTTTATGCCTGTTCTTATTTTTTGACTTTATATATCTTCTTTTTTATACCTGTTTTTCCCCTCCCCTTTATATGAAATTCATGCTCATGCTTCTCTGCAAGTAACAGAAAATCCCCAACTCACATGACTTAATAAAGAAATGTATTATGGAACCTAGCATGTCTGGGGTTGGTTAATTCAATTCTCATTGACATCATTGAGAAGCCAGGTTCTTGCCATTTGAAAATTCTTTGATCCCTTAGTACATCAGTTTTTACCTCAAGCTGATTTATTTTGTTGTTGCAAGATAGCATCACAACCAGTCATAACAATGTCCTGCTGAAAAAGATACGTTTTTCCCCATAGGTCTGTATTTCAGAGTGGGGAAATCCTCCCCATACAGCTCCGCAGACTTCCTCTCACAGTTCCTCTACCAGTAGTGAGCAGCAGTGCCCCCGACTAAGCCATAAACCACCCCCTGAGAAGGGGAATGGGATTACTGTGGTTGCCTTGCATTAAAAGGATTTGCTTTTGAAGAATAAGAGAGAAAGGTAGATACTGAATAAAATCAGAGTTCTCCAGCAATGAAAAAAGGGGACTTGGATTCTGGGCAGATCATCCTTGGTGTTGGCTATGCTCACCTGGAACACACGTGTCCCTGACCACTCCAGGTAGAAATAATTTTATTTTCTGTGCTCCCAGGATGAGCTTGAATCAGCACTTTGTTTATGTCATTTGAATTTAAAAGAAAGTACTGTTAATGTTTTATTTGCAGTTCATCCATAATGTTACACTCTATTTACACCCCATTCTACCTCTGTTGGCCAAATTGCATGCACAGTCTCACCAAAATAGAATGTAATGTTAAACACTATTGCATTATGATTTCTTATAGATCCACTTCTGTGTCAATAACAATACTTTCTCAATTGTTTTTGAAAATATACCTGTAAGATCTCAATATCTGATGCTTTTCATCCTTTCTGTCTGGCCTCTGCCTTCTGCCTATTGGAAGTACAGACTGGAATAATGGTGTGGCCATGGTCAGGTGTGGCCATGGTCAAGAGTGGATGTGGTCAGGAGTGGATGTAGTCAGGAGTGTTGAAGGGCAGAGAGAAAACAATGGAAACTGAGAGGCAGAAAGCTTCATTCTAACATGTGGGGACACATAGCTTAGATCTGGGAGAGAATAAAACCCTTAAAATAATTTAAAGCATTTCTTAGAAATTGTTATCTGTTCAGTCAGTGATGGTGGCAAGATGAGATAGATACTGACAGTGGGCATGAAACAGGATTTGAGTAACTAGTTTCAGTAATTATCCTTCAGGTGTTGACTTCAATGTAACCTGAAACAGTTTGGAGAAAAATGCTCTTTTCATAAATAGTGAACTTTACCTCCATAGAGTGATAGTCCTTTTGACACACACCCATGTGCACACATACAAGCTGTTATCCCCACGTGTTTTTTAGGAAAGCACAGGGAAAAAAAGCCATTTGTAGGTGAACACAAGCAGTCATGTAAATCATAAAGATACCCCCAAATGCTCTTAATTACTTAAGTCAGTAATTACTGTAGCTGATAATGATTCTTCATATTTTTAGCTAACCTATACATTATTCATTCATCCTTTGACTTGGATATGAGAAAAATCAGAGGGATTATAGCTTTAATTTAGTGATTTATAGGAAGAATATTCATTAAGGTAGTAGATGAATATTAGAGGCATTACTGCCCCACTGTTTATTTTTCCCAATGTTTTATTGATTTGTTGTTCTTTATTTTTAAAAACATTTTACAATTTAATGTCTTCATGTGGAGATGAAGTTATAAGTAGTGTGAATTTTAGAGTTCTTATTGGAGATCCAATGCCTAAGGGGGATTCAGTATGTAATCAGTATGTAATTTGTGTGGCCTCTTGTTCTTTCCTTTGCTTTTAATATTCCTTTAATAATTTCAGATGATTAGTTTTGCTTATTAAAAGTGGGCAAATCTACTGTTTAAAAAGTTGGACAGTTAAGTTTATTGATTCTCAAATATCCTTCCTTGAATATCAGAATCTTCTTATTTTATGTCAGCTTCTTCGACCATCTTTTCCTTACGTTTTTTTGCCTTGCAAATGTACTTCATTCAGTCATTCATTCATTCACTCATTCACTCTATCATCAAAGGAGATGTGATCAAGACTGCTGACACAGGCCATTTTGTTTGAAATTTCTAGCTGGCAAAACACAGGTGATCCTCTTTAATGCTGCTTCTGTTTTTTCAAGTGCTTAAGGCGGAAAAAGCCCCTGCCTTGAAGTCAAACAATTGGCCACCCTAGCCATAGACCTGGCATCTGTACCCCATGGTTATGCTGTGCACACAAATGAGGACAGGGGCCTGGGAGCTGGATGTTTCTGTTTTTCATGCAGCATCTTTGATTGTAAACCTACTATAAACAGTAAAGCAAGAGTTATGGAGAGAAATTTTGAGGATATTTTTTTTCGTGCTACTAAAGCTCTCTGACCTATCTCTTCCCCCCCCCACAAGAATTTTTATTATTGTTATTCCACTCTCTAATTTCATAGAATAAATCCTGGGCTTAATTTTACTAATGAAGGCCACTTTCATTCTGGATTGGAGAATGGCTCTCATGGCTTTAGAATTGGTCTCAGTCAGATCTAATTATATACATTTTTAAGCAAGTTGTAGATTTGTCATCAGATCGTTTCACCACAGAACATATAAATTAGTGCAGTAATTGCAGGGAAATGTCAAATGCATCTCATTATCACATGAAAGAGTTTGTCTTAGAAGAATAAGTAATTTTATTCTAAAGAAAAGGGTAAAAGTTCAAGTATCTCTGGGTACTGCCAACACCTTAGTACATAATTTAACAAGAATGAACCTGGATTAACTATGAGAGATGAGAATGATTCTTTAAAATCCAGATTATTTGAACAATAATCTGGACTTTCAAACATCACTCTAACTGTCCTTTCTAAATTCATATAGTAATTGCTCAACACTTTGCTATTTTTACTTAGACTTAGCCAAAAGTCAGTAGAGTACCTTGCCCCAAAGACCTTGTACAAGTGATCACAGCCCGCTGGGATCTGAGTCAACTTTATAGATAGCTCATGGGGATTATTTCTTGAGGACCTGGGTAGTTTATTAATTTTAGCTATCCTTTTCTATGTAGTATGTGTGACTCACACTTTTCTTTCTCAAATACTTTGAAAGTACCAAACTCTGTCTTGCCTTGGGGCTACTGAACACGTGGTTTCTTCTGCCTGGAGCTATTTTTCTTGCTCTATGTGCATGTTTATTCTCTTATAGCCAAGTATCCTCACTTTGGAAAGGCCATTATCTGACCACTCCATCAAAATCCCTCTTCCTGTTATTCCTTCTCTTTAAACATTGTTTCTTCTCCCTCTTCCTGTTATATCCTTCTCTTTAAACATTGTTTCTTCCTCTGTTGTCATAATTTTTTTAAAGATTTTATTCATTTATCTTAGAGGGAAAGGGAAGGAGAGAGAGAGAGAGAAATATCAATGTATGGTTGCCTCTTGTGCGTCCCCTGCCAGGAACCGGGAACTGGCCTGCAACCCAGGCATGTGCCCTGACTGGGAATTGAACCGCGATCGTGTGGTTCGCAGGCCCACGCTCAATCCACTGAGCTACACCAGCCAGGGCCTGTTGTCATAATTTATAATTGAGGATTTGTTTAGTCTATGTCTTTTCCTTACTTCCACCTCTCAGGTATTGAAGACTTCATAGGCACGGGGCAAATAGTAGGTGTTATATAAACATTTAATAACAGAATGAATGATCCTGGGATCAGGACTGGAATTGAATCCTAGATCTCCAGGATCCTACTGTTTGTACTCTATACACTACACACTTTTCCCACAAAATACATTGAATCTGTCAGTGTAGAAAATAAGCCTGTACAATGCCTAATTCAACCAATGTCTCATTTCCATGTTATATTTGGGAACCATAAAAGAAGCAAATAATTAAGGCCTCTCTAGGTATACTGTTAATATGCAATACAATCTCAAGAATACAAGGATTCTGAACAGAAAATGACAATTTCTGCTTTTCAAAAAGACTGATTGACTCTGAAGTTGAAAGCTACCTTCTCCAACTTCTGGCCAAGATGGAGGCGTACGTGGAAACACTGTGCCCCCTCCCAGAACTAAATTTAAAGACAGTGAAGTTTTAGAAACAAAAATGCAGCCAAAACAGTGAAAATTGAACTGTATGGAAGTCCAACAACAATGAACCATTCAGCCAGACCAGTAAGAGGCACGGAGTTAGCAGTGGAACAGGGTGGGGCTGGAAAGATTATTCGTTCCGACCTGCCCAGGAGCGGAGGTGGAGGCAGTTGGTGGATTCCAAGTGTGGGGTGGTGACAGGCGGACCCAGTGAGGGTGCAGGGCGGCTGGCTGACTGCAGTTACACATTCACACTCAGATAAACCAAGCCAAGGAGCGAACAGTGAGACAGACCGTGCAGGCTAGGGATTCAGTGATAGGAATTAGAGCCTGAGAGAACCAACTGGAAAGACTTTCTCAAGGTTGAAGGGCCAGGAGAGGCTCTCAGGCTCACAGACAGTTTGTTGGAGAGACCCACAGTGTCCTGGAGAGTACACGGGCTTACATACCTGGGAACCAGCACCAGAGAGGCCAAATTTGCTTGTGGGAAGCCACAGAGGAGACAGAAATCTGAGAGAGAGAGTGGAGCAAAGAGCCATTTTTCCCCTCTCTGACCCTGCCCCCACGTACAGCATCACAACCCAGTAACTGGGTCGCCCCGCCCTGGTGAACACCTAAGGCTCTGCCCCTCATACATAACAGGTGCAAACAGACCAAACATTATGACTCAAGAACAGCTCAAAGCTCCAGAGCCTATAATTCTAAGTGACCAAGAAATAGCCAACCTTTCAGATGCACAGTTCAAAATACTGGTGATCAGGATGCTCACAGAATTGGTTGATTTTAGCCACAAATTAGAGGAACCTGATTGAAATGAAGAGAAATGCACAGGAAACCAATAGTAATAAAAAGGAAGCTGGGACTCAAATCAAGGGAGGGAAGAAAGAAACAACCAAATAGAAAAGAAGGAGGAAACAAGAATTCAAAAAAATGAGGAGAGGCTTAGGAACCTCCAGGACATCTTTAAACGTTCCAACATCTGAATTATAGGGGTACCAGAAGGAGAAAAGGAACAGCCATGAATGGAAAACTTATTTGAACAAATAATAAAGGGAAACTTCCCCAATCTGGCAAAGGAAATAGACTTCCAGGAAGTCCAGGAAGCTCAGAGAGTCCCGAAGAACTTGGACCCAAGAAGGAACACACCAAGGCACATCATAATTACATTGCCCCAGAATAAAATGAACGAGAGTATTCTAGAAGCAGCAAGAGATAAGGGGACAGTCACCTACAAAGGAGTTCCCATCAGACTGTCAGCAGATTTCTCAAAAGAGACCTTACAGGCAAGAAGGGGCTGGAAAGAAGTATTCCAAGTCATGAAATCCAAGGACCTACATCCAAGATTATTCTATCCAGCAAAGCTTTTATTTAGAATGGAAGGGCAGATAAAGTGCTTCTCAGATAAGGTCAAATTCAAGGAGTTCATCATCACCAAGCCCTGATTATATGAAATGTTAAAGGCACTTATCTAAGAAAAAGAAGATAAAAAATATGAACAGTGAAAGGACAGCAAACTCACAGTTATTAACAACCACACCTAAAACAAAAGTAAACTAAGAGGACAGCTAGATCGGGAGTGGAAACATAGAAATGGAGATCACATGGAGGGTTAGCAACAGGGGAGTGGGAGGAGGAGAAGGGGGGAGAAGGTACAGGTAATAAGTAGCATAGACAGTAGGTAGAAAATAGACAGGGGGAGGGCAGGAGTACTATGGGAAATACAGAATCTAAAGAACTTGTGACACATGGACATGAATGAAAGGGGGGATGGTGGGGGAGGGGTGTGCAGGGGGGAGGTGAGTGAACAGGGGGAATGGGACAACTGTATGGCATAATCAATAAAATATATGTTTTTAAAAAGAAAGCTACCTTCTCCAAAGAGAAATCATTTATTTGTGTTTCTTTCGTCTGAATTTTGGAAAATTAATAGGAAAAGTATAAAAGTAGATTTGATTTCTGTTGAATTCAGCATCATTAAGTCTAGCTTCATTAAAAAGTAAAAATAAAAACTGATTATTCAGTATCATGCCTTCTACATGTACGTACACACAGCACTACCCTATACTTTTTCAAGCATAAATTATCTTGAAAGCTTACTTGATTGACCTAGGTGTGAAATAATTTTCTTGTTTATATCAGAGAGATATATAAAAAGTTTTCAGATTCTCTTAGCAGCAGGAATTTTTTTTGCTGTCTTGAGTAGAGCCTTCTAAGGTTTCTTTTGTGGAGGCAATACCACAAAATGCACCAGCATTTTCATATTTCATTACTAGATAAATCAATGTACATAATTTTAGAATTAGAAGGTTTCTTAGTGACAATCTAGCCCAATACCCTCATTTCTTACTTATTATTTTATAGTAATAAAATTAACTTGTATTAACATATCCTTTTTCTAAAGAAAACCTTATAAATAAGTGTATTTAAGTAAAAATAAGTTTAAAATTTTTCCTCTTAAAAATGAAAGGGAGCTTACTCCTCTGAACATTTAGTTTCTTTTGATTCCTGGATCTTATATATATCCCCAATTGATGTTTCTTACCGTATTTTCTAAATCTTGGTTGGAACATATCTACTCCTTCTTCAAGACTGTTAAATAAGTTATCCTAAGTCCTGTTAGATAATTTGTGGGTTTAAGGAACAAGATGTCTTTAAGCTTTTTTTGAGGTTTAGGATGATGATAATAATGGCAGTAGTTGTAATTCTAAGTGATATACCGATTTTGGAACCAAGTCCTGATTATTCTTTCATCACACCTGGGGAGACCCTACCTCGTAAATGTAGGCGGATTAATCTCCCTCCCAGGAGGCAGCACGCTTTCCCTCGGGCTGTCTGGCCAAGTGCAGTGAACCTCTGTCACTTCATCTCTCCTTTCCCCTCTTCCAAATGTTTATATTAAAGGTTTCTCTAATTTATGCTTATGCTCAGTAACTATTAATTGAATATAAATACAAATGTAATTTATTTTCACCATAAATATTATTTTTAAATTGTCCACTTTTTATAGCTGGTAAACTTACATTTGTGTGACTTTATATTATTTTCATAATGTATTATACCATTTATTCTATAAATGAATTTTCTTAGTGTTTCACATTTTCCTGAGAATCTGATCAAGTACTAAAGGAAGAAGAGAATATGTGTCTGAGAGGGAATAAAACTTATTTTTGCTCTTTAAAACAAAAGATTTTAAGGTTCTTGAGGACAGGAACTGTGCCATGTGTTTTTCTTATGATCTTCCATTTTCATCCTCTATGCAAATTGAAGTCTTAAATAAGAAGGATTTTTATTAGACTCAAACTCTTGATATTTTTAGACCAGAAGAAATTTTAGAGATGTGTGATTTAATTTTTTCATTTTTCAGACAAGGAGAGGGAAACATGAGAGATTGTTACCATTAGTATTATGTATGCATATGTGTATATACAGGATTGGGCAAAAATAGGTTTATAGATATTCATATGACAGATAATTCAACAATGAATAAATAATAATTCAAAAAATAAACTTTTACACACTCACAACTATAAACCCAACATGTATTCAACACTTGGAATATTGGATATGATTCTAAGTACTTTTCATGTTTTGCTTTGTTAATCCTGATAACTACCCTTTGAGGTATGTGCCTATTATTTCATCCATTTTATTGGTGAGAAAAAGCCCAAATGGGTTAAATAAGCTCCTTATCTTCACACAGACAGAAAGTTGTAAAGTTGGGATTTGGGTCCAGATATTTAACCTCTCTGAGTGCCTTTCACTGGCACGTTATGTTGAGTCTCTGATTGGAGCCAAGATCTTCTGAGCCCTAATTCCTAATCCTTTGTTGCCATGATCATATTCTCTGAAAAATTTAGAGATGGCTGGTTGTGTGTTCTAAGTGAGATATAGATAGTACAATGACACTGAAAATAGTGGGGGACAGTAATGAAAGGAAGCTGGTAAGCTGCTGAAATGAGGATATAAGTGATTTTATATATGTGTGTGTATATATATGTGTATATATGTGTGTGTGTACATAGATATATCTACATATATATATATTCATGTATATATATTTGAATGTGTGAATATGTTGATTGATTTTTTAGGGAAAAACAGAAACATTGGGCCTGCAGCCAAGGTATGTGCCCTGACTGGAGATAGAAGCTGTAGGCTTTTGGTTTATGGGAGGCTGCTTCAACCATGTGAGGCCCTGGCCAGGGCAAGACATATGCAGTATTTTAGGAGAAGAACTGGTAATGTGGAATTCCGGATGAGCAAGCAATCATAAAGTATTATTGAAAGAAACTAGATATTTCTAGGTAACCAGTAAAACGATACTTGTTCAGAGAAGTTTAAACTAATGTCCTTGGTGTGGGAGATGCGGTCCTTCCCAAGATGAGAGAAAAGCAAGAGATAATTTCAAATCTCATCTGTGGACATGTCTATTAGATACCTCATTGGTGCCTTTCCCTCTTCTGAAATAGATCTACTATTGTGGTTGTTATTTATCTTTTGAAAGGTTCTCTCAAATGATATTAAAAGGACACCTAGACAGAGCACATAAAAACCACTCTTTTCATTTGCCTTCTTGCTGAAGTGTGAATATTTAAGAGATGAGGCATAAAGCCATTATTGCTGCAGTTATTTTGCTATGTGAGGGGTCCTTTATAGATGGCGTGGAGGGCAAGTAGGAAAGGACATAGAACTCAATCTTTCTATTTAGCTTCCTGCTGATGTGTGGATAATTCAGAGTGATGCAGAACATTTTTATTTTATGCCATTTGGTATTTCATGCAGGTCACAGAATTGCCAGAAGTCTCTTACAAGAGGTCTTAGTAGGACCATCTTAGTAATGTGTCTCTTTGGAAGAGTCCTGAATTATTTCAAAATTTGGGTTTCTAAGGCATAAAAGGAACAATTAAATTGTTTAGCACAAAGTTAGTACAAAGCAGAATTTTCTGAATTTTTTAAGGCAAGCCACTAAAATCATGAATAAAATGTATACTTACATAAGAGAAATAAGGTATAAAATTACACTGATTATGGTTTTCTCTTGTATTGCCATTTTGAAAATCTGTTTGGGCCACATAATGCTAGGTCCCAGAAAGCTAACTAAAGAATTAAATTGGCCTACCAACTGGGATAACAAAACAAAATATTCTAGTCCAAAGTTACACAGTGTCTTACAGTTAAGATTAGTCAATGGCCTATATATCCTAATTTTATGAATGACAGTAACTCCAGTTTCCTGAGGACCAGCCCAGGAAAGGTCAAACTCAGGGGAGAATACTAGCATCTAGGTTTCTATTTGAAAGAATTTGCATTATAAGACTGAAAATAATGTGTTCTACTGGATGAGTGTAAGTATACTTAAAGATAATTATCCTTGGGCATATTTAATTTAGCTTTATTATACACTGTTAAATAACTATTTAATAATGAAACACAAAATGCATCTTATAGGTCTAGATTGCACTAATTTTTTTATCAACAATAGGTGCTCAGGAAATGGTGGAAGGTACAGAATGTGTAATAATGAAATCAAAATACATATTGTTAGAGGTTGCCTTTTCTAGCTATCAGATTGTTGTTATTTTCCTCCCCTTGGGTCCTAGAATAAAATCTGCTATTGACAGTAAACTGATTTAATGAAGGAGTGTTAAATATTCAATGAGGAAGCAAATCTGCTCACATTTTATCTCTGTAGTCTTGAGGAAACAAAACAAGTGTAATGGAAAGACAGTCTGAGATACAGATATAAAACAAGTTCATGTCTGTATGTCTTAGATATACTGCGTCAGTATTAAAATATTTGGACTCTCCGTGTGACACAATCACATTGCAGAGCCAGAGGGACTGTATTTAGAAGATTTAGTATTAAATATTCCACTGCCAGCTGGGTTGGGCATATTGCCATTGGACAAAGTCTTATAGGGATACCGTAGAGGAAAAGATTAGGAGAAAGAAATAAAGCAAGGACCAAAAAAGAGGTGGTAAATTAAATGTCTGACTATGTGCTAGAGTCAGAGAGGCTGAATACAATAAAGAAAGTCACTGTAAAATTATAATCTCTTGAATCTAAATATAGAGATGTTTCTAAACCATGGAAGAGAGATTAATGAGACATCTATCTATGTATAAATGGATTTTGCTTGGGGCATAAAAATGTACTTTTAGCAACAGCGCAAAACAAGTCCGACTCCCCAATAAATAAGCAAGCAAAGCCCCGTCCTCCCTTCTATCTCACAAAAATGGACACTGTTTGTCTAAATCCATGTCATCAATTTAGGAATTTTGCTTTGGAAACCAGCCAGCGAAACTGAATTATATCTTCAGACGTCATCTTTTCTCTTTGGAAAACTACCAATATATTTTCATTACGTGAGCTCTTTGTTTGTTTTCATTTTTTACCAGCATTAATTTTAATAGCTTTATCCAATTCTTGGCTCTTGAGTGTCCCTGTAGAAGTTTATGAAGGATTGTACGAAGTGTCACTCCCTTTGGAACTTCCATGCAGCCTGTGGGAATGTTGGGAAATGCCTGTGAGTCATGCAGAACCATGCAGAGAAAAGGATGCCCAGTTTAGTGCCAGACTATATTTCAATCAGGCAGCTCTGATGGCATCCTAAAACTGGAAAGTACAGTTTGAATGTGTTGTGAATAATACCACATTGCCATCACTGAATTACAGCTACTATTTTCACTTGAGGACTAGGAATACTAGGAACATAAAATAATTTTATAGCCAGTTAGCTTTGAGGTTGAAGGAGATGACAATTCATCACACCAGAGGTCTTCAGTGCATGCCACAAAGAAAAATGATAATATGTGTAGAAATGAAGGCTTACCACTTACTAGTCTGTGAAGAAAAAGATTTGAATATAGAGGACGCAGCGGTCTGTGCAGCATTACAGGCCTTGTGACATGAAGATAGGTAGGCTGTGCTTTTGAGGACACCCAGGTCTCTAGGGACACGGACCCTAGTCCACTTCTGTATTTGAGTCAGAAAAATTCTATTGAGACTACTTTTTCAGGGAGGAAATATTATCTAAGCAAAACAGAGTCATTTCGGCTGTTAGATAAAAAACTTGTACTTTATGGGCCTAGAAAGAAATGAGTTGAATGTTATCATGAGATAACACACGGTCTCCAGGCCCTGAGGGTGTTTATATCTCATATCCCAGAACAAGCTCAGAAACCCTCAGCCTGCTTGATAATTGTCAAAGCTATTTTAATTTGAGCCATAACCAATTATTTATGTAAAAATATACTGTAAAGATGATAGTTGGAGAGCAAAAACATGAAAATGTTTTTTTTCAGGCTTGTTCAGATTAATGAACCCTCAAAAATGTCATTAACTTTGCAGAATGAGTAGCAAGTCTAAACAGCTCTGCATTTAAAAATGCCTTGGCTTTCTCCTCAGAAGAATGAATTAAGCTGTTACTCAAGACTGAGTCAGAAATGTACTACAGGAAGGTGCTTGGTACATTTCCTCCTGCATGGCTAAGCCTAGAGATACCTTCATTTTGCTCTGAAGCCTTTTTACCCTAGTTGTGTTCCTTGTCTTTATTTTAGACCTTCATTCCCAGCATGGGAGTAGGAAGAATAAATGTCCAATAAGGTTAATTATTCCATTCCCTTTGGCATCATGTTGGGTTTCACTATTTTTTTAAACTCAGGGATACGTACTCTGCCTATTGTGCTATGTAGCCAATAGGCAATAGCCAGAGCCCTACTCCAATGTGGTTTCTAATCTCTCCCAAACCTGCTTAGTGGGGGCGTAAAGAATCTGAGAGGACTTTCCAGGACCTGTCACAAAAGGGGTTGGGGGCTGGAAAATAAAAATGGTTCGGGAGTGTTATTGCATCAGAGGGGAAAAGAAAAGACTTAGTGGCTTTTAGGTTGTGGTTTTTAAGAGTGTGCAGAATTTACGGACAGAAGCTGGTGACTAGCTGTTGTTTGATCTTTCCGGAGGAGAGAATAAGAGGAAATGGCCTTAAGCAATGACTCCAAGGGTTCAGAAACTGAGCTGAGAAAAAGCTGCCAGTCTAAGACACTCTGCAGAAGAAAATAAACGAGAAGTAGTTGTGGAATAACAGGGGAAATACCTTGAACAAACTAGAAAAGAAAAACCAAAAATCTCTGAGAAAGAGGCATGAGGCGTGTCCACATGCTCTCAAGGGGATGATTGCTGCATTGAGGACTCTGCTGTCCTGTTGGTCACTGGGAGACGAAGAGCACTGCCAGGTAGAGGCAGTGATTCTGAAAGCTGCTGATGCCATTTTTTCCCCTTTCTTTTGCCCTTGTTCTGATTTAGTTCATGGTGTGTGTGTGTGTGTGTGTGTGTGTGTGTGTGTGTGTGTGTTAGATAGAGGGAGGGATCTGAAACAGTCATCCCTTGTTGAAAGGAAGCCCTCAAATAGAACAACAGTTTATCTCTCAGAAAAATTTCCATCCCAGGAACCCCCTTTAAAGCAGGGGTTTGGGCATTGATGAGAAAGGTGCCCTTAGACTTGCCCTGTAATGAGATGTTACAAGCCATTAATTTTATGAAACTCTAAAGAAACCACAGCCAGGCCATAAAAAGGGGGGAAAGAACAGATCTTCTAGGAATCATTGAGAGAAAATACTGACTTTCTAAGTTCAGTGAATAATTGCACTGAGCCTTCCTTTTTCCTCTCTCTGTTGTATTTGAAGCAATTGTATTTACTTTTTTTCTTTTTCCTGAAGCTGTTCTAAAAATGTCCTAGTTCTAAGGTTTTCAAGGGATTGTGGAGCCAGAAACTCCAAAAAGGTAAGAGGTCAAGACAGAAGCAGTCTCCCAAAGCGTTTAATAGCTCTCCATTGTTCTGAAGATTAAGTCCTTAGTTTACAAGAGGCCTCAGAACGTGCCCTTCCCCTGACCTTCCTCCCAGTACTCTCCTCACCCCGGATTCTCCCAGATCTTTGACAGGGCGTGCTTCCACCACTGGCCTCACAACACCCTGTCTCCTCTGCCGCAAACTCCTTTCACCAGGCTAACACCTACCCAGGTATTGGTTTAGCTTAGGCTTTTCTGTCTCCAGGAACATGTGACCTCATTTCACATGTTCGTCCTCCTGTCTGGCTTTCACCCCCATCAATGTACTTCCACAGTGCCTTTTATATTGTGTCAGCCATCACGCTATATAGTAATTGTGATGCCTATGTACTTCACTTAGTTATCTTCATTAGACTATAAACTCTCTCGTGATCTTCCCGAAGAAGACTCATACCATAAACTAACTTTTGTGGAAAGATTATTTTAAACTCGGAGGCCCAGTTTCAGCTGTGGCAGTAGGTGAGGGATATGAATGGGGGCGGGACTGTACATTAATTTTTTCCTTCCATCTTTGGGTATTCTTTTAAAACTGCTATAAAATACAACCATATTTTTTAAATGAAACTTTTAGTTTCATTGTGTACCTCATTTAGTTTTTTGTTTAAAGTCTATCCTGAGGATTGATTTGAAAGCTTAGTTGCTATCAAAAGCCCTTGTCTTTTCAGGGTCGTTGCTTAGTTAATCTTACAGAAACACCTAGACCGTGAAATACCTTTTGTGAAATGTGAAAGGAAATGGTGGTGATACCTCTAAAGAAAGTTTCTGATGCTTAGAACACACGCAAGTCATCCTTGAAGGCCTCTTCCCTTTGAACTGCAATTTCATTGTGAGAGGCAAGACACATCATTGACTACTTTTCTTTTGTCTCATAACCAGGACATCTTACCCAATGGCATAATGTTTTTATTCCATTATACTTCATAACATTTGCTAATGTTTTTCACTAAGTTGCACACATACTGGTTTTAGAGTGATAAAAGGAAAACATGTTATGCTTTTAGCTAGGGATGGTAATACAATCTACTTCTGAATTGCATAAATGGTGTTATTGTTGGCACATGGTATTACAGAGCATAACAGTGCTTACTATGTCGTAATTTATCTTACATAAGTATTTTCAATGTTCTCTCACAATCACTGTCTTCCTTAAGACAGTAGACTTAGCCGCATGTGGCTATTGAGCACCTGAAATGGGGCCAGTCTGAATCAAATGAGCTATAAATATAAAACACAGGCTACACTTAAAGAGTTAATAAAATTTTTACAAAACAATCTCATCTGTTTAAAAAATATATTTGTAGCGCAGTTACTGGAAATCTTAAAACCACATACATGGCTTGCATTGTATTTCTTTTGGGCAATACTGGTCTGGACAGAGTCTAAATATTGAGGATTTTGCTTTCTCTTTCTAGAAAAGGAGGTATTTAGTCACTGTAGCAAGTGAAACTTGGTGACTGGTTGACTTATAGGAATGGGATCCCCAAAGGCAATTAAATATATCTAACATCTTGGGATTAAACCACTGCTCTTTAGATTTTATGTGGATTCAATAAAACAATATGTAGGAAGGAGGTAACCTAAATAATATTGTCATCTAGAGAAAAGAGTGCAGGTAAAAACCATCAGAATTGAAGACCATCGGGGAAAATTTTTGAAACTATTTTCAACATGATTTATAATAGTACGTGGCTCAGTTATCTGTGGATTCGATTAAAGTATCAGAGAATGGGCTTCTTTTGGTTTATGTGAAGGCTTGTTATGCCAGAAACAATTTTCACCCAGCTGTATAATTTATGCAACCATCCTACTAAATGGTATATAATATTTTGTATTTAATCAATTTACCAGCCTTTATATAATCATCCTATTCTTGGACTTTGTGTTGCTTCTATTTTTCCTCTATATTAATGCTGTGGTCATACATATCTATAAAACTCTTTGCATATTTCAGGTAATTTCTAAGAGTGTCAGACTGACTTTAAAGGAGATAGTACTGATTTAAAGGGGGGCTGTAGAAGAGGGTAAAGGGGGAATACATGGTGATGGAAGGAGACTGGACTTGGGGTGGTGAGCACATAATGAAATATACAGGTAATGTGTAATAGAACTGTACACACGAAACCATATCATTTTATTAACCCATGTCACCCCAATAGATTCAATAAAAAATAAATAAAAATAAAAACAAATACAAAAAAGGAGGTAGTATATTTATGTAAGAATAAAAATACCATGCAAGTTTTTGCTGAACCTGAAGAATTACTGAAATAGGGGAGAGTTGAACACAAGTGGTTTCCTCTTCTGTCTTGCATTTCTAGCACTGAAAAGATAAATTGGCCCTGGCTGGTGTAGCTCAGTGGATTGAGCACAAGCCTGCGAACCAGAGGATCGCGGTTCGATTCCCAGTCAGGGCACATGCCTGGGTTGCAGGCCGGTTCCCTGCAGGCCATTTCCCAGCAGGGGATGCACAAAAGGCAACCATACATTGATGTTTCTCTCCCTCTCTCCTTCCCCTCTAAAGATAAATAAATAAATAAAATCTTTAAAAAAAAAGAAAAAGAAAAGAAAAAATAAATTGGGCAAAGGTTTACTAAATATTGACATAAGGTGGTTCCTATTACGAGAACATTGGCAATAAAAATAGTAATAAAACCAACAGAGATTGTGGACATTTCAATTTCTAGATCCTGTTACACTTAAATCTAGGAGGTAGATTTTTAGCCCCATTGAATAATTTTATCTAAAGCAGTGCAAGGAGCTATGAGTGTGCCCTGCAGCTGTATAAAGACTCATATAATTGACCAACATCACACATGAATTAGCTTAAATCTGTACGTTGAGTTTGGAAAGAGACCATTATTTGTATTTCAGACCCTTTAGGTCCATTAAAAAAATTCTTGGAAGAAAGGTTTTATTTTGCCCATGACTGTGTGTTTGTTCAAGTTTTACTTTCAGAGCAGATGTTTAAAGTCCCAATAGCTGCGTTTACATTTTGTGAATATATTTATTGACTTAATCACACAGAGCTTCTGTTACTGGCAGTAGGTTAGAAATTGCAACTCTTTCCAAATAAAGTTGGGCAGAAATAGGAAGGCAACCCCAAATTAAGGCACAGCAACTTAATAATGATCTCTTTTAAAATACGACTTTTCATTATCATAATGTTACAAACTCCATTTGTAACCAGAGGGCCAGAGTTCCAGAACAAATACCCAGAGCTGCTGCAGCAGTGCTCGTCCACATGGAGAGAACAGCACAGAGAATGTATACTCAGTGAGACTGATGTGTGGAGCTGATGGAGCTGTTAATTTTAATAGAGTTGCCCTTATTCCGAAGAACACCTGCTACCTGAATAATCCAGTTATCAAATCACCTCTCTCAAGAATTAGTTTCTACTTATATTTTTGTTTTCTTACAACATCCTCTCCTATCACAGCACTATTTGTACTGATTATCCTTTCGGGTTTCCTAGTTTTTCTCTCCTGCTGGATTGAGACACCCAGTGTCTATCACCATGCCTAGCATATAGTAGATACTCTACAAAGCATTCTTCATAAGGTTAGAGCATATTTTCCTTCTTGCATTAAAAGGAGGAAGAGAGAATTAATATTTTGAGAACCTACCATATACCTGTCCCTATGCCAGGTGTTCATATAATATTTGAAGAAAAACAATTGAAGGTGAGAAACCTTGCAAGCCAAGCATTTGCAGTTTCATAATGTGAGCTCTGTGCTTACTCATGGGCTTGCGGGTCTACATCGTGTTCCCGATGTATGTTATGAAAGGCAGTAACTCTCATTGGAAAATGTGTGAAGCTATTGGGAAAGTCCACAGTTAATTAGTTTGTTTTATAATATTCTCTTTTATATTAGAGGAGAAATTTCATTAAAAAGACTGTAAGGTGCTTTTTAAACTGTGGCAAGCATTCTCTTGGGGGTGTGAAGCCACAGAATAAACAGACACATCTTCCTGGCATGTTAACATTTTCTTATAGCTACAGAGAATTCTAATTAAAGATGGTGGAGGAAGCTGTTTTAATGCTACTTTCCTCCCTGTCACTAATAGAAACAAACAAACACACAAAAAGACAACTGAAAACTCACCCTCTCCAAAGTCCCCCAAAGAATAAAAATCAGGAAAGAAAACTCTATGTTAAACTAAAAACAAGAAGGACAAACAATTATGAAGGATGTCAGCCAAATATAGTGAAGTTTGGATCAAATATGCAAGACCACTGAGAGCCAAAATAAACCTCTGACCTTGGGTGGAATAGATTTCTATAAACATAAATGTCACAGACAAGAAAGGCCCGTTTAGTGATCCTTCTATTAAAGTGAATATAAATAGGGTCCTGAAAGGTCTATAGAAGTGGGAAAATTTCTGTAGAATCCAGTTTCTATACCCAAGGTCAGGTCTGGTTCCACATTCAAGACCCCAAGGGAGTGGTTCAAAAAGGGGAGCCCCATAGGCTAGCTCTCCTGGTTAGCTCTGACCTAGAATCTTAGCTGTGGGAAATGGCTAGATGTGAGGTTGGGTAAAGGGATGAATAAGGGAAGCTAATATAAGAGAGTCTGTGATTTAAGGTCATTTGCAGTAAGCCAGGCCAGCCTTGTCAATATCGAAAGTAGAGAGGAGATATGTACCCAGGGAAGAAACACAACAGACATAGGAAGACGTTGTTTGGAAGCAAGCCACATTTGGAGCTTCAATCACAAAAATAAATGCATGATTACAAATAGGAACAAAATTACAGGGAGCTATCACAGTATATAATGGAGGATATGACATTGTGCATGGCTCTGGGAAAGTTTCCCTGAGAAAGCAGTTTGAATTGAGAACTGATGTGTTAGTCAGTGAGGCAAATGAAGGAGGACATTCTTGTTACATGTACAAGCCAGTTCAAAATCTTTATGGCAGATGAGAGCATTGTGTGGTTGGGAAGTAGAGAAGGCACATGTGACTGAGGTACAGAGAATGGGAGTGGGCTAGAGAGAGGAGAACCATGAGAGGTAAGACTAGAGGAAAAGAGGGTTAAATATGTAGAACTTCAGCATTTTTGGTAATGATTCCTAAGAGGACGAGGAGGCAATTGAAAAATTTAACCAGAGTTATAATGCTTAGGTTTACATTTTAAATTGATCCCTTTGGCTGTAATTAAGACAATTGATTCAGGAGCAGAGGATTGTGTGAATGTAGAGAGATCAGTTAGGAAACTATTGCAGTGAAATAGGTGAGAGATGATGATACCAGTGACAAGGGATGTGACAGTGGAGACAGAGGGTAAGGGGCAAATGTGAAGCATTGCGAAATGTATAGGAGGCGTATAGACCTAACTTGGTGATGGAATGGGTTTTAGGACACATATGGCTGAAACCACTAATTGTCCCTAGTATCTGATTTTTTTCTTTTTTCTTTTGAGATAATACCATCTACCCCTCAGGTGTCTGAGACACGCACATGGCCACCTAGCTAGTGTCTACATTTTCAGGCTCTCTGTTAGTTAGATCTGACCATGAACTCAATTTGAGCCAATATCCAGGTTGTCTCCTAAAAGCGAAGGCTAATCCCCTTGGGCTGTAAACACCTGCCATGGGCTGCAACACTGACAGGGTACTGATGATCCAGTTGCCACCCATGCAGACTTGCACATCATTTTAAGGGCTGGCATAAGAAAAATAAGATAGAAAACACTTAGGTTCCTGAATGACCTTGTGGGGCATAGCCTCCCACGGGCTCTATTCTACTCACTTTTGTGTTTTTGTGCTTGAGAGAGGTCATTTTCTGTCTTCGTTGAGCCACTGTATTTTTGGATCTCTTTGTTTCAGCAACTTAGTCTAATTATTCCAGCTGGTGGGAGGGACTGAACCGGATAAATGGTGATGTCATTGACTAAGATGAGAAACATTTATCATATCTTTCAGCTTTGAGCCATTTACATATTTGATTAAATATTATTTTTATATCTTAGTTTGAGTAATTGATAAAAACATTTCAAAGCTAGATACTTCTCCCAGTGTTGTCACAGATTCATTCCTTTTATAAGATTAAACTTTGCCAGTTATAATTTTATCTAATTGTGCCATCACCCAGCTCATATTTTTTACATTATTAGGTATAATGAAAAGCAAATCTAATTTGCTGAACCTTTGGTGTATTCATTTCTATACCCTTGAGTTGACCTATCAGTGTCGATAAACAAGCAAAAAGAACAAACACGGCAAGAGAAATCTCAATGGAGAGATGAAGAGAAAATGAGGTTAATTTAGCTTGAGTTTATTTTCTAGTTCATCTATGAGGGTCTTTAGATATCATCAGTTTGATTTTAAAGAAAGTTCTATGTGCTCTACACTTAACAATCCATTTAATAATTTTGTATGGGATATAAGCCACACTCAATATTTAGAAGGCATTTTTTTCTTTTGAAAATCAAGGCGGTCACATGCAGATTTTTAGCTCCTCTTGTTTTCTACAGTGTCTCAAAGATTACTAAAAATATTGTATCAATATACTTTCTATATTATTGATCCAGGGGCATAATTATTAGAAGTTAGAACCAAGTAAAATAAGAGGTATATTATTATGAAAATTATCACTATCTTACAAAATTACATTAATCTCACTTGGAATAAGATGAACATTTTTCATAAGTTCAAATGGACATGAGTAAAAAATCTCAATACTTCTTGCAGTAATCTTAATTTAAAGAATATTTTATAGTTCTTATTTTAACAATTCCACTCCTTCATGCTTATCTATAGAGAATTCATTAGCAGTATTATATTAGGGCAGCTATTTCTATTTAACAGATGAGATGGTGAAATTATTAAGTAACAAAGCTTTTCTAGGTTTATATATTAATAAGACATTAAAGGGGGTGAATGCTCGAGGGAGAGGGCGGAGGGGGATAAAGGGGAGAAAAAAATGGGACAACTGTAATAGCATAATCAATAAAATACACTTAAAAAAGGACACTAATAAGGAATTTACTCTAAATGTTGTAATGTTCAGTCCAGAATACCTTCCACAGGACCATGCTTTCTAATGGTAAATTCTGGAAGTTCATTATCAAATTAAGAGATATTATAATCTATTTGAAATGATGCTGGTGAATGAATTGCATCTAAATAGTGATTTCTGTAGGTACTTTCAAATTGTTCAGTGTTATTTTAAACCTTGAAAAATCAATTCAAGAAATGATTATTTTTCTACTAGGAAGCAAGCTGACTTTAGAGTGTACAGTGATCCATAAATCTATAAGCTTGATGCAAACAAAATGACTTAGAAGATAGATTTGGCAATTAGAAAGAGGGAATTTAGTTGTTATTTCCAAAGTTATTTGTAATGGGCTTGGAGTCATTCAACCAACAAAGTTTTCTGCCAGCCACTATTCACAGTCCACAACAGTGAGTAAGACAAAGTCTCTGCCTTTGTACAACTTTCTGTCTAGTAGGGGAGATACACAAAAAGTATACACAAGGGAATGCCATCCATGCAAACAAGAAAAGACATAAAGCTGAATAAAGAGATGAAGAAGGCAGTGGTCTTTGGATAAAAATATCAGCCTTAAGAGCTGATATTTAACTGAGACTCTAATGAAAGGAATGAATAACCTAAAAATTGCTGGGCCGCTACTGAAAGCTGATGCAAAGGTAGAGATGAGTTTGCCACTTGCTAAGAGCAGTAAAAATGCTGATGTATCTGAGCAGTGATTTGGTGAGGGGGACAATGGGACTGAGGTCATTGAAGAGCTAGCCAAGGCCAGATCCTGTATTACCAGACAGGCCTGAGTGGGGACTCTGGGTTTTATACTAAATGTAATAGAAAGATTTGAGCATGAGAGTATGTGACCTGATTTATGTTTTTAAAAGAGATTTCTGGTTGCATGTGGAGAATGGACTCAAAGTGGGAGTAGAGCTTGTATGGAGGCTGAGAAGCTTTTGCCATGATGTAGAAAAGAGGTGATGATGCCTTAGAGGCAGGGTAGCAGTTGTGGAGATTGTGAGAGGAATTTGAATTGGGGCATATTTTGAAGTCGAGCTCATACAAGTTGTTCTGAATTAGATGTGAGGTATAAAAGCAAAATAAATAAAGAAAAAACAAAGTTTCTGCTCTGGGCAACTGGATGAATGGTGATGCCATCCACTAGCTGTAGAAAACTGACTGGGAAGAGGAATGGGCAGAAAAATGATTTGTGTAAGACACGTTAAATTTGAGATGCCTTTCAGACAATCCAGTGTAGGCATCATGTAGGCAATTGGTATACGAGTCAAGTTCCTGGCAGAGTTAGGAGCTTCGGATATCGGTTTGTGAGTCAGTAGGTGAGCCCATATAGAAATGTAATGAACAGAATACATCTGAAGACTGAGCTCAGGCACTCCACTATTCAGAGGTCAGGAAGATGAGGAAAATCCAGCAAAGGACAAAAATAAAGATTGTGAGGTAGAGGGAATAAACAAGAATGTGAATCCATCAGGAAGGAGGATGTCCCATTACATTTTTAAAATTCAATTTGCTCTCCTAGTTTCAAAGGTAACAATTTCCCACCTTCTTCTCTATCTTCAAATCTCCTATGTTCTTTCCTTACCCACCCCACCTCACTATCAGCTTATAACTTTAACCTACTTCACAGAGAAAATAGAGCTATTCAAAAGAGAACTTCATGATCTTCGCATCAACAAATGTTAACTGTATCTACTCTGCCTTCCCATCTGTTAAATAAGTGAACTTTCTCTAAGATGGACCCATCTACCAATACACTGATACACTGAGTCAGATTTCCTCTTTTCTATCCTAGGACTCTGTTCTTGCAATTATTCTCTATCTCTGTCTCTGTCTCTGTCTCTACCCCTCTTACACACACACACATACACACACACACACACCATCATCATCATCATCAATCATTCCCCTGTTGCTTGTATCATCCCTTTTAGCATAGAAATATGCTGTACTATCTCCCATATTAAAAAAATAAAAGTAAAACCAATAAAAACACAGCCAGAGTTCTTCCTTTTTCCTGTGTCCCCTCCCACTTTTTGCTCTGTTTCTGTTCTCATCTCTAGGTAAGTTGTCTGCATTTGTTATCTCAATGTCCTTACCTCCTGTTCTCTGTCTTTGAAGAAAAATTTATAGTATAATATTTGATATATACAAAAGATAATTTTAACATATATGATATATGAAGCATGATCATGAACATCTGAAAACCTAGTGCACAATTTAATAACTAAAATGATTAATATTCTAGCATCTACCTGTTTGTACCTTCCCTATTTTGCCCCTATACCCCCTCCAAAGTAACTTTATTCTGTAGTTTTTGTTTATAATTATCTTCCTGGTTTTCCATTTTATCTTGTATATATTCATAGATAGTCATATGTATATTAATATATACATTAATAGATATATATGTAGACATGTGTATTAAGAAATACATCATTCATAGATATATGAATGATATATTTGAATATGCTTATTCATATATCTATTATATGTACATTTGTATATACTTATATGTTTATATCCATATGTGTATTAATATATATTTACATGTATATTCATATATATTTAGTTTTGTTTACCTTTGAGCTTTATGAAGATGTTACAAACTGTGTGGAGTCTTATGCACCCTATGTTTTTTCACTTTATTGTTATGTTTCTAAGATTCATCCAGGTAGCAGGGGTTTCCCCTTTTCACTATTATATAATATTCTATTGTGTGACTGTTCCACAGT
Organism: Sturnira hondurensis; assembly: GCF_014824575.4. Classification (NCBI taxonomy): domain Eukaryota; kingdom Metazoa; phylum Chordata; class Mammalia; order Chiroptera; family Phyllostomidae; genus Sturnira; species Sturnira hondurensis. Next base: position 524,458 of record NW_028073279.1, read on the forward strand.
ATATTTACCCATTTTCTTATTGATGTATATTTGGGTTGTATATATGCAATGTCTGGCATATCTTATATATTATTTATCTTATACTATATTATATTACATATGTGCATTACATACATATGCAATATATGTGTATGTATTTTTACACCTAACAATTAAAGGACACTTTTTTCTGCAATAATCATCATTGTCATGCAGCTAAACCAACTTAGCAAGTTTCTTCCCTACTAGGATTCTACCTTGAGCTATGCCTTTGGTCCACTTAGTCTTGTTTTTTCAAGAATGCTGCTGGGTCAGTTTAGCAAGAATCCCCCACCCTCAGTATCTGATCCAATTCTCCATCCCTGTCCCCAATGTCTTACCATCCTGGCCTGCCTTCAGTAAGAATCCTGTGAAGTTGATTTAGCCAAAATCCCCTTGCCTCTTGCTAATTTTCTATCCATTGATCCCTACTCTATGTTCAGGGTAGAGTCCAATCTCTCTTCCCTATTGCAAAATGTCATTGCAGTAGCCCTCTTCTTGGAAAGAGTTTTCCTTGTTGTCTTTAACAGGAACTAATATAACAAGGAACTAAAGAGGAAATAGTTTTTCCTCTTTAACACAGTCCACATTCTCCTAACATAGTGCTATTCAGTTTAGAAGTCAATAACAGAAATATAAAGTTTTAAGTCCACAATAAGTTTGGACATGTAAAGCATATATATATATATATATTCTCAAATACCTCAAACAACTCACAAATCAAATAAAAAATCATAATAAAAATTTAAAACTTGGAGCTGTTAATAAAATGTTGCATATTAAAAGTTAGGAGATGTGAAAACAATACTTGGAGGAAAACATTAAGTAAATCCTAGGGAATTGCCATTTTTTGTAAATCAATGGCCATCAAATGTTAGCAATTGCATATGATTTATGGTTTTCAATTTCTAAAAGTTTCATTAGTTTTTTTTTAATCTGCTTGGTCATTTTTATGACCCTTTACCTCCTGCTTATTTTATGCTTTCACCTATTTCTTAGTTTTTAGATATGTAGTTTTTTTCTTTATGTTTTTAATTGTTAATCTCAATATCTGAAGTCTTTAATAGAGTCAAACTATTGCTTATTGTTTTGGTTGGTTCTTGCTCATGGTGTTTGGTGATTTTTTAAATTTAATTTTTATCTTAATTTTATTTAATGTAATCTCATATTTGTTTGATCTTAATTTGTGGGAGTGCTGCAGGTCTAAGCTGGGCCTGCTTTCCACCAGGAGGAACTGTTCACTTCTGCCCATAGCCTGGGGCATTCTCAGCCTGGAACCACTTCAGACCCTTAGAGGCATTTGGATTGATGTGAGGGGCTGAAGTACTTTGCAATATTTGGTTACAACAAGCCCAAGTCTTATTCTTAGATAGTATTGATGGTATCAGCATTTGTTTGCCTTTAGCATACCCTATTTATGTTCTTATTTGGCATTCATAGTTTTAGCTCTTGGGTAGTTTTGTCTTGTTTTGTGTTTTGGCAGTGGTGGTACAGATGCTTGGGTATTTTTCTTAGTTCCTGCAAAGCCAGCAGTTCTTTAAACAGTATGTATTATTCATGAGCTACTTGGTTTGTAGCAAAATGGCTTTTTCAGAAAATCTGGTTTGCCACTCTGTGGAAGCCATCATTCTGTCTTAAAGCCACCCCAATCAGGCTTTCTTCACCATCATTTCAGGAAAACTAAACTTGGCACGTTCATCAGTAACTTCTGGATTGCTGAATCCAATGATCAGTCCTCATTTCTCTCCATCTTTTAGCAGCTCTGGAATGACAACTTTAACATCCCTTAACGTAACCTGTTGAACATCTGGGCTTTGAATTGCTTGACGTTCTGAGATACCTCTTTTGTATTATAGTGAGTGTGAAGGTGGCTAAGGAGATCTTCAATAATGGCTCATTCTGGAGGCTAATCCTGCTCATGCTTACTGCAGCTCACGGTTCAGGGATTCAAAAGAACAAATGTAGTACTAACAATAAATCAAAAGAAACATACATTAATAAAAAGCCACTATAGTCGTAGAATTTCTCTTTCCCCTTAGCTAACACATAACAAGGAAGATTAAACTTTTTTTGACAGTCTTTGCCCAGAAGTAGAGGAGTCAGAGAAAAAGATAATTACTATTCCTTTGTAATGGTTCTGGTAAAATTTCAGAAACTTATAAAAGTATTGCAGACCTATCTATATCAGCTGGTGTTGGAGATGATACTAATTATTCTGGTGTTTTGTGCCATTCTGTTTTGTCACTGTTATGGGTCCCCAGAGGCCCTTCTACCCTAACCCTAATGTGCGTTTTATTATGTCATTGTAGTGAATGAAACAACCCTTGATGAAATTTTACAATTCCCAGAAAAGGCAAGCTCTTACAATGAATATTATCGGAGACTGATGCCTACATCAGAATTCAGGATAACATTTGTTTGTCCTGTAAATCCTCTAAGTCAGGATGGATGCAAATTTTGAGATTAGATTATGTCATTGGTTTATTGTTTGAATGTAAGGTGAATTGGTTAACTGTATTGAATGAAATTGCAAATATTTGAATACCTATTAATTTCTGGTGCTGTCTATTGACTTTGTTTAGACTAGCCACATTGCTTTTATAATTCATAAATTAAGTATAAAGTAATATCAAGCCCCAAACCTAATTGCTTTATAAATTGACTTATATATATGATTATATGCCTACTATATGTTTGAAACTTAGCTAGGGTCAGAACACACAAATGTGAGTAAAAGTATCTAGATGACTTGGTCTCTCTTGTTTTCTAACTTTATTTTTTAATACAAATTAAAAAGAAGCAAATATCCTATTTCTTATGAACCAATGTCAAATTCATATATCCACTAAAATAAATAAACTTTTGGAGCTTGCACATATCTGTGTAAATTATTCGATTGGGATTGTGTTTAAAAAAATTCTTGCCCTGGCTGGTGTGGCTCAGTGGATCAAGCACCAGCCTGCGAACCAAAGGGTCACCCATTGAATTCCTCCTGGTCAGGGCACATGCCTTGGTTGCTAGCTGGGTCCCCAATGCAGGGAGCGTGAGAGACAACTACGCATTGATGTTTGTCTCTCTCTCTCTCTTTTTCCTCTGTCTAAAAATAAAATGTTTTAAAAAATAAATAAATAAACAATAAACAAAATTCAGCTGAGTAAATTTGGAAATCTAATTGGCTTTATTAAATGGTTCATGAATTTGGCAACATACATCTAGTAAAGAGAAGTGAGCTCCATGAAGTTGTACAAAGTGGGAGATTTTTATAGGAGAAACTGGGTGGGACGTAAAAGTTATCACTCAAAGGAAGGAAAGGGTTGTTTCAGGGTTGGGGGAAGGGTGGCAGGGATCTTATCAGACAGTTTGCCTCACTAGGGTTGATCAGAAAATTCCAGACTGATTGGTTTAAGGTCACATTTCTGGGAGGGACTGAAACCATTAGTTATGTCTTAGTTTGCTGTCTTGAGGGCAAGTGACTCCAAGCCTGGTTTTTGTTTTTTTTTTAAGATTTTATTTATTTTTAGAGAGGGGGAAGGGAAGGAAAAAGAGAGGGAGAGAAACATCAATGTGTGGTTGCATCTCGTGCACCTTGCACCGGGGACCTGGCCCACAACTCAGGCATGTGCCCTGACTGGGAATCAATCCAGCAGCCCTTTGGTTCACAGGCCAGTACTCAATCCACTGAACCACACCAGGCAGGGCCCAACAGCCTGTTTTCTTTTTTCTTTCTTTCTTTTTTTTTTACAGTCAGGTAAAAATCAGTAGCATAGGTGATTAAGGTTCTTTAGGGATGTATAAAACTCACAGTGATCAGTGATATAAAAAGAACATTACAATTGGACATGTATAGAAGCTGTGAACCCTAAAATAGTCCATGTGTGATAGAGAGGGCAGCCACATTAGTTCTATCACTTGTATTCATTATGCTAGTTTTTAATATCAGCTGTCACTCCCTTTGAACTAACCAAACCGAGAGGCTTTTGCACAGATGACTCAGTGATTTTTTGTGTGGCATAGGTGGATGGATTTACATTACTCGGACTTTAAAACATTACTATTTTTATCACAATAATTAGATATTTTATAGTCAGAGAAATTTGTTAAAAATCAGTGTCATGTTCAGAAATAATTTTTGAAAAATTACAGCATAGCTCCATTTAGGTTTTTGAATTCCTTTAAGATTGTGATACCGAATGAAAACTGATACAGGAAATCTACTTTTTCCTTCTTGTAGAAAGCAAGTAATCGATAACCTAAAACATGCTGTAAGATGTTTTATTTTAAAAAGCACTCTTATCTGTGATTATAACTTAGCATTTTATCTTCCTGCTTTTAAAAGGTTTAAATCTTTGAGGTGAAGGCCAGATCAGGTTGTGGTATTTCTGTGAGCAGGTGTGTGTGCACAAGCGTACGTTGGAGGGGAGGACAATAAAATACAAAAACACATTGTCTGAAAGAAGGCTGAGTAACATTGCTAGTTATTTTATTATATTGTGTTAAGCAAGCAGTATAGAATCTAGTTATTTCAATGCGAGGTATGAAGCAGTTTCTTAAAGAAAGGAAGCTTGTATATTTACCTGACAGAAGAGTGAGTAAGTTTTTTTTCTATTGTTGCACATGGGGAATGTGAAGGCCAGCATAGTTTGTAGGTCATGTCTAAAATGCAAATGGGTCACCACTAGCTGTAGCCAGCCTCACCTGTCCACAGGCCTCTATGTGGTGAGAATATAGGTGTTATAGTTAGATATTAATGCAAAGATAAGAAGAGATTAATTAATAGAATTTTGAGAACTTTTCTAGTTTTCTTGGTTACGGAACACTGTTTGTTGTGTAGAAAGAAGTAGGATCATTCATTGCATGAAGCATGGATAACAGCCACCCTGGTGATATCCTTTCGGTGTATCAGAATCTGGAGTCTGGGCTTGTGGTAGGGGCTTTGGAATGGAAACCTTGGAAGAGGAGGCTCCTTTTCCTTCCAAGAGCCAAGAGTGATACTAATGTCAATGACCAACACTTCAAAAACAGATTCTTGACAAGATTCTTAATTTCCATGCTAGAACTACATGTATATCTTTTGTTTTACATAGAAATTTTGGTGAATATATTAAAATAGTTAATTGACATATGTATTTCAGTAATTTAAAATTTAAGTACCCATATTAGCCATGCTTTTGGGGGATGCAGGTTGCATGGGTGGACCTAATACATTTAAGTATTTTGGATCAAATGTGCCAGTGGCAGAGAAGACAGTACTAAAACGATTAAACTGGGCTCCTGTAAAATCAAATAACAGAAAGAAGGGTGACCTAGTTCACTTCAGTAATTCTTATATTGAATGCTCTCTATTGTGAGGCACTGGCCTAGCGTAGCGGGGGATTTATGATGTCCTTGAGAGCTTGCTTCACTCTGGTGGGGAAACTCCTATGAGTCCGTGTCTGCAGTGCAGGGGATAGTGCCCCGTGCACCAGAAGGAAGTGCAGTGTGCTCAGGTTCACGGAGTGGGAAGCAATTATTTCTTACAGGAAGAATTGGAGGAAAATTTATTGGAGAGGTGGAATTTTAGTTTGCCTTTAGAAGTTAAGTAGGATTTCAGAAGGCAAAAATAGAAAACAGGTATCCCAAATTGTAGATGCAGGTAACAGTGAACAGATTCTAGAAAGCAGAAAGAGTGAATAGCGTGTGTGCTAGAGTGGCAAGCATATAGGAGACATAGTGGGGGATCAGACAAAGTAGTAGATTCAGAGCAGCCACAGAGGGCTCTGAAGGTCATACTGAGGAGCTTTTCCCTTTATTCAGTAGCAGGAGTCATTGAAGCTTTGGGGGCAGTGAATTTATAGGACCTGATTTGTGTTTCAGGAAAATAACTGTTGGCAGTGAGAGCTTGTCCTACTTTTAGAGAAAAAGTGATCTAGTGTTTTGGAAAAATATGGATTGGAGAAGGATGAGGTTGACAGCAGAGAGATCAATTTATAGGCTTCCATAAAATTCTCATTGAGAGAGAAAATTTTACAGTACGGCAGTAGCTAGGGGAATGGAAAGTATGGGGCAGAATCAAGAGACATTTCAGGAAAGTATCAACAGGACATAAGCTGAGTAGAAGTTGTAGGTAAGGGAGTAGATTGTCTCAAAAAGCACTCTAAAGTTTCTAAGTAGGTAATGAAGAGAGAGGATGGTTCTTCTATCCATTAAGGTAGGAAGATGGGCAGGCTTAAAGATGGGAGGGCAGATTGAGATCTTGTTTGGATCTACTCAGTTTGAGGTGCCAAGAGTACATCTGTGAAGAGGGGTGTAAAAGGAATGTAGAAAGGCAAGCCTGAGAGGTATAAAATATGAGAACCAGAATTAGAGTTCTCAAGATGCTGATAGAGAAGGTTGTTGAAATTTTCAGTGACTGAGATCTCCTGTTGGAAGACTACAGAAGAGTGTAGAGTTAAAGGAGGAGAGGATTAGAAAAATGGGTCATCAATGAGTTATGGGAAGATTAGTGATATAAGAGGAGAGAGGATATTGAAAGAAAACTTGAGAAAGAGAGTATTTCCATTGATGGTTGGTTAGCAACGTAGAATGCAGTACAGAGGTCAAGTACAATGAAGGGTAAGGAAAGCTCATGGATTTTTCAAATTAGAAAGTTATTGGCCACCTCTGGAGAATGGTTTTAGTAGAGGGGTGGGCTCAGTAGTTTCATTAGATTGCAGTGAAATGAGGAGTAAATGTGAGGTGAAGCTACAGGGAAATAGATTTCTTTTCACCCACTTATTCCATAAATATTTATTGAACATTTGCCTCTCATTTGTGAAGTGAGGGCATGAGGAGAGATGGGATAGTTATTTAAAGGGAAATCAGGGTCAAAGAAAGATTATTTTTTAATGGGAAGGCCTCTAGCCAAGGAAAAGAGGCGGTGCAGAAGGAGAGACCAAGGTTAAATGATAAGGAAGAAATAATAAAGCCAAGAGGAAGATATGAGCTCATAGCACATGTGGAGAGATTTACTTTGGCCTACAGTGGAGTGTTCAGGTGGGTGGGGAAAAGTGAAATTCAGAACTCTCAATTTTAATCCACACTAACAATTGCTCTCTTTGCAGCTGCTATTGTTTGTGATAATGTTTGTAAAATGGCATAATAATAGTATTTTCCTTTGGGGGTGGATCGCCATGTTTTTCAGGCGAATGGAGCTTTCCGGACAGCGGTTGAAATACGACTAGGGGTTCAGTGTTATGAGGGCTCCACCTAGTCATTTAAGTCAGTCTTACAAAATAGAGCTGGGTATAATTTCCAGGTATGCAGTCACACAGAAACTGTCTCGCAAGCAACAATTTACTTGCTATGTAGATCATAATGACCCTTCTCGGGAAATGGCTGCTGTTGGGGCGCACTGGTGGTCATGTGAGATAATAGCAGTGTCAGCTTCTGAATGTGTAATGATATGCATAATATGTCAACACTTTTGAAAGCATAAGGAATGATCTGTGTTTTTATTCATAAACCAGTGGGATGTTTGGAGCATGGGAACGCCTCGCAGAAGAGGTGTTTGCCTTTGTTTACGTCTTGAGGCAAGGCAGACTATTTTCCCGTGCGGCTGCAGAACATGCTTGCAGGGGATCAGTTGGGAGTGGGATGAAAAGGAGCTGGGTGTATCGTAAAGAATGTGTCCACTTTGACTTAATTTGCATCAAAACTGCTTTTGCTGTTAAGGTGTTACTTCATAAATAATCATTTTAGGAAGAGTCATCAAGCAGCGCGAGAAATGTGTTCCCGAGGGGGTTTAGAGCACTGAAGGACAGAGCAGAATTGACAAGCAAACTTAGCCTTGATTTAATGTGTTATAAAAGTTGTTTGCTAAAATAAATGGGGATGGGTCGAGAGGAAATTCTCGACCCAGTTCTTTGTCTTATTGACAACAACTGGTTTGACATTCACGTATCCCAAATAATAACCATCTACACATAGGCAAGAATAAAATAAAAACAAAAACACTCTAGAAATTCTGTATTATGAAGCAATTTCCCCAAAAGAGGAATGTAATTTGAAACAGAGACATTCCTTTTTGACTATTAAGAAGTAAACAAGATTTGGCCAGGTGGCTCAGTTAGTTGGAGTGTCGTCCTGTACATGAAAAGGTTGCAGGTTCAATCCCTGGTCAGAGCACATACCTAGCTTGTGGGTTCTATCCCTGGTTGCAGTGCATACATGAGGCCACTGATTGAGGTCTCTTCCACAGCAGTGTTTTTCTCTTTCTCTCTCTTCGCCTTCCTCTCCCTCTCTAAAAATCAATAAAAAACATTTCTTTGGGTGGGGATAAAAAATAAAATAAACATGCCCTGGCTGGCGTAGCTCAATGGATTGAGCGCGGGCCTGCAAACCAGACGATCGTGGTTCAATTCCCAGTCAGGACATATGCCTGGGTTGCAAACCGGTTCCTTGCAGGCTAACTACCAGCAGGGGATGCACAAAAGGCAACCATACATTGATGTTTCTCTCCCTCTCCTGCCCCTCTAAAAATAAATAAATAAATAAAATCTTAAAAATAAATAAATAAATAAATAAATAAATAAAATAAACAATCTCTCTCTCGTGTGCCCCTGCCATTCCCCCTCAACTTCCCCCCAGGTGTGCTTTCTTTGCTTTACTCTCTCCTAAGCTTCATGGGCTGTTTTTTTGCTTCTGTAATAAAAAGGAGGAAAGAAATAAGCTATACTTTTGACCATTTATTGTACTTGAATTATATGTTTTCATCTAAAGTACTGACCCATTCATTTCTTTCCCTTCTTCTGGTCATTTTTATTGTTTAGCTCTTGCTACATCATCAAAAATCTTATGTATTTCTCATTGGACATGAATTAATAATGCTTTACCTGCAACACAAAGAACTGTTAAAGTGATAAAGAAGACCATGAGTGGATTTCAGTTCTCCAATAAAAACAAAAATCTCCTCTTTGTCCTCCATGCTAGATAGACTAAGTGCTGAAAAATCCACAGGCTTTCTGCGAAGAGGGTCACAAGAAGAGTCTATTAAATATATAAGTTAATTAAACCTTGACATTCTAAAACAATTCTGAAAAGTCCTGATTAATTCTTAAACAATATTGAAATAATGACTGGTACCTCATTAAAATATTGTAACCCAATCAATCCCACAATGCAGTGTGCCACAGTAGGCTGACGGTTCTTCTAATGGCAGCAACACAGCTCATTGCTCTGTATAGCAAGCGTGAGAGCATGGGGGCCAAAGAAGAACCAAACCACTGAGGTTTTACAGATGTGATCCACACTTTTAATGGCTTTATTGACTCTCCAAGCATTTGCTTTATTTCTTCCTTGATAGTATGTTAAGCCACAGAAATTCATGTATTCAATTGCTATATACATATATATGTATATATATATATATACATATATATGTATATATATATATATATATATAAAGCCGGTGCTTACATAAGGTTGTGGAATTGACTCTTCACTGGAGAGATGTTCCAATTCAGTAAAATAGGTTTGACTATTTCCCATGGAATTCTTTAGTGGCGCCCCAGTCCTCCTGTGGCTTGACTGCATAGTGTAGACAAAACCACTTCTTAATTACTGGTAATGATTCCTCTCATTTCCTTGTTGTTGTCACTGCTGCTGCTGTCGGCGTGAGTTCGGGGAGTTTGAATGGAACTCTGTGCTTGAACAAGAGTTACGGGAGAAGTGATGCAGAATAGTAGAGAGGTAGCCGGCTGGAGCCTAGAAGCCTGAACTCAAGACCAGTATTTTTTCTAAAATGTGTAGCTGCCCTTGAGACTATCTTGTTTCATCTGCAGCAGAGTTTTTCACCACCTGTTTGAGATTTCCTGATGTGCTTATTAAAAAGGCAGCTCCAAGGCCCTATTCCAACCAATTGAATCAAATTCTCTGGGTATGTCTGCAAATTTGCATCTCTAACAAGATTCAGGACTTTATAAAGTCTGAGAACTTGACCTATGAGATCTTGACACACAGCAAAATCCAAAAACCCTCCCTAAGTGCTGTCTGTCATCTCTTGCCATTCCCACACACTCACATTTATCAGAAGGGAAAGGCATGCATTTCTTTCCACATCATGCTGTTTCAGGATCCTCTCTTTTTATGTGACTTTGCACAGAATTGCTCACCTGACAATTCTTATAGGTCCCTTTGCATCAAGGAGTTCTGCAAAAGCAGTAAGCTCCATGAGGACTATGACACTGTATTTTCACAGTTGTATTGATACAGGGTGCAGCCAAGGGAGGCCCCAGAAAAGATTTGGAATGGTGTCCAGAACTCAAGGTGTACAGGAATATTGGAGGAAATATTGAGATGTCCTCACCCCCCCCCCCCAGGTGTCAGTTGGGGGAAGGGATGAATGGAGCAGGGCCATTGAGAGCTGTTTTGCATAGCAACAGTTTTGCAGCTAACCTCTGGAATGGTCATTTAACATATCTATAACCTTTAACTGGTTTCATAGATATGTTAAATAGCTGTGGCCAAGTTCTGGGCCAGGGAGAAGGGAGTGGGGGCTACCCAGGCTAGAATTGGGAGCTGCTTCTCTGAGAGAGGGTCTGCTTGAGAGCCATGTGGCTTTAGCAGAGTGAAAAAACCAGGCTAGAATTGGGAGCTGCTTCTCTGAGAGAGGGCCTGCTTGAGAGCCATGTGGCTTTAGCAGAGTGGGGGCTAACCAGGCTGGAATTGAAAGCTGCTTCTCGGAGAGAGTGCCTACAAGAGAGGCATGTGGCTTTAGCACAGTGAGGACCCCCTCCCTTGGCCAGGGGAGGGGGAGAGACACGCTGTTTTGGAAAGATGCAGACCCCTGTAGCCATTAGGAGGGAGAGCCACGCGGTTTCAGCAGAGTGCAGACCTCCTCTTGGCCAGGTGAAAGGGAAGACCACGCAGCTTTGCCAGAATGGAGATCCCTGCGGCCAGGTGAAGAAGAAAGACGCGCTTTGGGTGGAGTGCGGCTTTGGTAGAAGAGGCCCACGCAGCTTTGGCGTGCTCCCTTTGGCTGAGTGGCCTGGAAAGCAGGAGAGACTTTGACTGGAACTTGGTACAAAGAACTCTTGCCAGTGAAAGGTGCCACATGACTTTGGATTAATTGGAGATCCTGCCTGGACAGGCAGGCGACACAGCTCACGTGCCAGCGACCTGAAAAACGGACGTGTGCTCTTTTCCTGATTTACGGTACCCGGAGTTGGGACAGTGGGAGAAGGGAGCTCTGTGTCTGTGTGTGTCTGTGTGTGTGTGTGTGTGTAGGTGTATACCCTTAAAGACTTTAATATTTTAAGGAAGGCATTAGGCCTGAATAGCATTAAATAAACATTTTGTTTCCTTTTCACAAATCTCTGGCATTGAGAGATGTCTTTCCAATTGGCGGCGGACAGAAGAGCCCTATAGATATTAGTGTATCGTCCTTGGGAGGGGCCCCTGTTTTCTGTAGCAGTTTTTGGCATCCCTCGGTGGGCCAAGTACTGCCTCCCCCTCGGACCCTTGTTCGGTAACAGTATTCTTAGTGATTAGCCTAGTGCTGGCACCCAGTAGTTGCTCAGTAAATACTTAGATGCATCAGTGCTTAGACATCATAATACTTGTTTGCCTAAGAAAGACTTAATTGCCTAAGAAAGATGTAATCATCTTCTGCTGTTTTGTTTGGATGTGGTTTTAACATGAAGCTAGTTTGTGTTACTCAGGAACTGGGTGTACTGACCCTGGACCCTGTTCTTTGGTTTGTTAAGATATATTCCTTGAACAAGAACCACCACCTGACAACAAAAAAAATTCTGGACATTCTTGTAGAAGTGCTTATTTTTGAAATATCAGTAATGGTTATTACTGAAATTGGCAGTGACTATAACCTGTCATCATGTCCCCTCTCCACTGTCAGAGCCTCTAAAGATGAGGCCGAGACATGCATTCTCTTTAAAATCTGCAGAGAAGACCCTGATATTCAGCCAGGGTTGAACCACTACTTATACTGCATGCAAAATAATGTCTTTTGTGATTATCAATTAATTGTAATTAATGTGATTGTGAACTATTTGGTATTGTGGGAAAACTAAGTTTTACCTCTGGCACTAACTAACTTTGTGCCTGTAGCCAATTATTTGTTACTCATGGGCTTTAATTTTGTTATCTTTAAAGTGGGGTGTTGGGTAGATAATCTCTCCGATTCCTGACAACCATACAGTTTCAAACCCTTATAATTGTAAACCAAGATGAAATCAGAGACTGGAATAGCATTGTACACACAGGTGGTGTGTGTACCTGGTGTCAGCTGTCATTTATTTTTTTCTAAATAAATCATTCTAAATTGGTGCTTGCACTGGGAATGCCTGTCAGGTTTAGTTTATTATGCTAAATAGTACCTTCCTGGATAAGCTAATTTAGCTTCCAAAGTCACATGGATTAGCAACTGCCAGAGTGAGAACATCTGATGGAATCACATTTTATACTCTAAAGCTTAATTTGGGTTAGAAAACATTTCCTGAGTTCCAACTGGTATATCATGCACTGTGCTGAGTTCTGAGATCTAAAGAGTATCGTGTGATGTAGCCCCTGTCCTTGATTGCTAACAAGAATAATGCAGAAATAGGGAGGGTGTAAACAGGGTGATTGCCCGTAATGGAAAACTAGTGACTATTAATTTTCTTGTTTTTACCTGAGGTCACTATATTTCAAGGTCTTTCCTTCAGTACAGCCAGATCTAATCGTAATCTAGGCCTACGAGTGTGAAAAATAGAGATTGCATGAGTAAGTCTGTTTTCAAGGAAGATTGGAGAAGTGGCTGTGCCTGGAAGTGGATTTCAGAATAAACAAAGAGAAGAAAGATTTGGAGAAACATTCATTTCTTTGCGTCTTACAGTTGGAAATCATGAAGATGTAGGTGCTACGCCATCTGAGCAGGAAGTAGTGGCTTTCTAAGTATGCACTGATGTGGTTTCTTCAGAAAGAAAAATAACCCAGGTTTTCTGGACTCACCGAAAACCTGCTAAGATACTCCTCTGCACCGTGCCCAGCTCAAGTCCAGCCTTCGATGTGCTGTTTGAAGATTGGACTAATCTAGTATGAGGTCAACTGGATGGAAGATCTAAAGATCTACCAACTGCTGAGGTGGGCCATTGCTATATTACCTTGGCATCCCAACAAAATTATAGAAAGCATGGAGGCTTGCTCACCTTAACTTGAAAAAACTTTTATGACGAATTTTTACCCACTCTCGGACACAAAGCTGCTGGTGCCTGTGGGATGCCCTGGCAAAGAGACTTCATCTGAGTTGAAAATGAGACGATGACAATAATGACAGCACCTGACCTTCACTGTGTGCATGCTGTGTGCTCGGCACTGGGCTAACACTTGGCTTTCGTTGTCCTAGTTCATTGTAACAGTAATCCCTTATGATAATTTTACAGAGAAGAAACCCAAGGCACAAAGATGTTTAGTAAATTGCCCCATTTCAAATAGCTAGTCAGTGGTGAATCTAGAAATTAAGCATATAAACTAGTTAGGAGCCTCCTGATGGTAAGTAAAAGGTATACACCTAAGTTTGCTTAAACAAAAGAAAGGACACAGGGCTCTCCAATGTGACCCATTGATGGGACTGGGATTGGGCTTCTGGCAGGGGGCCTCTCTCCCCCTCTCTGCTCCTTATTTCTTCTCTTTTCTGTATGTCTTTGTTGAGTCTTTCTTCAACTATTCTTGGCTCCTTGCCTTAGAACTGTCAACATCACCACAGGGGAGTGCTTAAACTCTCGATGTGGGAGTGAGACAAGACCTTGGCAATAACTTATCAAATGGCCTTGAGCAGGTCACTGAATCTGTATGGAGCCGTACTTCCTGCAGTTGGCTGGGTCTGACTTAATATAAAGTGAGCATGGATCTCAGATAATGTTTTGTTTCCGTAATTAAACAGCATCCACGATTTCCTCCCACACATATAGATCTTTTTAAAATTATATATCAGGGAGACCTTCTGAAATTATCTTCCAGCATATCTATGCTGCTCGATTCTCCCCAGAGATGGACTGAATAAATGCATTCACTTGATGCATAAAGATGTGATTATTTATGTAAAGAGTTTTTTCTTTGTCTTATTGAAAGAAACAACTTGACAGTGATTCCCCAAATACCTTCAGGATGAAATTTCATGCCCCCCCTAAAAAGGCTGAGACAAGGCAGGCATTTGGGGACATGATTGACCTAAGCAGCATTTTTGGATTATTCTTTACTGGAATCACCCTACCCTGGGTCATCCTCTTGAATAGCGAATACTGTAGTTACTTGAAATTTCCAGATAATTACCTTGCTTTCTGCATCACTTAGGGTAGTCAAGATTATTCTGTATAACAAACACCCCCAAATGCAGGTGGCTTCAAACAACCAAGGTCCATCTTTTGCTCACGTAACACATTTATGTCAGGGCAGTAGAGGGGCTCTGCTCACTTCATTACTCTAATCCTTCGGGCTTCGCCGTACCAAACATTCCTAGTTGCCGTGCCAGAGGAGAGGAGTGCCCTGGAGAATCTCACACTGCCGTTTAAACACTCTAATGTGTTCAACTGGTTCACTGGCCAGAGACAGAAACATGGGCCCCTTCCAACCACGAGGGAGGGAAGGAGCGCCGTGAGCTCAGAGGAATGGGAATTCTGTTTGATCAATAGCACAAATGACTGTCCTGCATTCTAATAACTTTCCTGTGCAGGCAGAATTCTAGAATACAATAAATAGCAGATATTTCGGTGATATTTATTAAGAGTTAGGTACCATCTTCATCACTTTGTGTGCATGATGTCTTAGTTAATCCTCACAACAACCTGTTTGTTATTACCATTGGAAAGATGAGAAAACAGGCACACGGGACTTAATTGTGATTAGTCCAAGAGCCCACTACAGTGTGGGATTTGACCTCAGGCAAGGGAGTCCATGATGTTCACCACAAAACCATGTTTTATATCTGGATTATTTACAAATAATGTGGTCTTGTTGAGACATGATTAATTAATGACTCACTTGCTACAGAAATTCGGAATTTGTAGGCAAACCAGAAGGGTGAAATGTAACTGTCGCCAGTATTTCATAAGTCCACAAAAACAAAAGTAGTCCAGGCCTGAGAGCATTTATTATAGGAAACAATTCTCTATTTTGATGTAGTTTGGAATTTCAAAGCATGACTGGTATCCTGATGGCAAGCTCTAATTTAGACAGATTTTTCTAGAAGAAATAAATGATAGCTTATTTATAGAGATCAATGTGCAATCTGACTTTAAAACACATTTGCTTAAAAATTAGTGAAGGTAACAGGTAGGGCTGTTAACTTTAAACGATGAGAATAATGAGGATGCAAACAGAGCTGAGAGAACCTTGCTGTGCTGTAGAAGGCTGTCCACCAACAGCCTCGCGAGCGCGGTGCATATGGCGAGGGGGAGGGGTGCGAGCACCAGGACCGGACCCCAGTTGACAGGAGCAGGAAATGGAGTTATCGAGTGGAATTGGTGTGGCTGGCAGAGCTGCTGGGGATGCTGAATGGAGAACCAGCCCCAGGAAAGAGGCAGAACCAAGTGGAGCCTGTCTCCTAGAAACACAGCCTGTGTCACGAGCACCAGTCCTGTAATGGTATTACTGCCACCAGCGCTGAGGACTGAATGCGACAGCTTGTCCTGCTGGCATGGATGCCACTACTCCACCTGGAAACTAGGCGTTGATGCTGCCTGATTCTTTGTGCCAACTGCTCCACATTCAGAGTCCCAAGAGGCTTCAGCTGTTTGGCCTGCCTGGCCCAGGTGCTCTGCTCTTGTTGCCAGAGGCAGTGGGAAAGTCAGGCTCCTTTGAAGTTGTGTAGTGGGTGGTAGACTCTTCCTTCTTCCTACATGGGGCCTTCGCCAAACAGAGAAGGGGAGCTCAGGTGCTGAGCAGCCAGTCGGGGGAAAAAAAGGGTGGAGGGAGGACAAATGTCCACTATAACTCGCTGGGTTTGACTTTTTGCAGTACCTTTTTACATGATTTATCAGAAAACGTTATCCTTGTTCCCTTGACCATTTTGTTGTGTTCTTTCACAGACATGTATAACTAAGAGTTCTTTTATATAGTGAATTATAAATAATTATTGGTTCCCTAAAACACATGAAACCTTTTTCTAGGCACTGAGTTACAGA
This sequence comes from Sturnira hondurensis, assembly GCF_014824575.4. Classification (NCBI taxonomy): domain Eukaryota; kingdom Metazoa; phylum Chordata; class Mammalia; order Chiroptera; family Phyllostomidae; genus Sturnira; species Sturnira hondurensis. Next base: position 540,609 of record NW_028073279.1, read on the forward strand.
AACATTGACCCTGTCTCATTATTACTCAGACTGAATTGGGGAGGAGTAAGGAAGTGGTATCCAAATTTGGAATGAAGAGAGAGTTCACAGAGACTGACAAGAAAAGCCTTTGGTGGAAAAGGGGGTTTGAGCTGACAAGCAGACATGCAGAGATGGGCAGACATTTCTTATGGAGGAAAAGGCCAGAAAAGAAAGATGACTGTATTTAGAGAACAGATTGTTTGGTTGAGGCCATGGAGGTGAGGCAGGAAAGATGCATTACATTTAGATCATGGATCTTTTGAAATTACAGACTGAAGTTTGAGTTTTAGTTTATAGGCACTGGGGAGCTATTGAGGGTTTTTGAGCAGAGGGAGAGACAAAAATTCTACTATGACTTAGACAAATCAATCTAGCAATAATACATAAAATGAATAGATACAAAAGAAAACCAGGATCAGAGAAATTATTTGAAATATAATCCAGGACAAAGATATCAAAGCCCTCAAAGAAATTTGTAGCATTGAGAATAGAGAAAGGAATGCATGTGAAAAATATTACACCTATTGTACTTAAGGAAGTGATGGTTTTTGTATGTGGTCACTAGAATTAGAAAGAGTTTCTTTTTTTAATATTTTATTTATTTATCTTTAGAGAGGAAGGGAAGGAGAGAAGGAGAGAAATATCAATGTATGGTTGCCCTTCGTGAGTTCCCTGCTAGGAACTGGCCTGCAACCCAGGCATGTGCCCTGACTGGGAATCAAACCGCGATCATGTGGTTCGCAGGCCCGCGCTCAATCCACTGAGCTACATCAGCCAGGGCGGAAAGAGTTTCTTAATAAAAGCCAAATATAGCCAGTTCTTCAGAGAGACTGGTAAGCAGGGCCAAGCCTTTCCTGACTCCCACTTTAGGATGTTATCACCTCCTTTCTGGATCTCACTCTCCCAGACTAGCTGTAAAAAAATGACCTCTTTCACTAATACTTCTGAAATAATATTGGGATTTTTTTCTAAAATAATAACAAATTGCTACTAATATTTGACTGCCTATCACATGCCAAACATTTTTCATGCCTATTTCCAATCTTTACCACAACTTTGACAGAAAGTATTGATATCACTTTAAATATGAAGAAACTGGAGATTAGAAAAATAGTAGGCAGAACTAACATTTAAATTAGTCGTTTTACAAGTAGCCAATAATTTTTTTCTTGCTCTTCAAGCTGCTTTTCAATGAACTTCAACAACAAAAATAAGTAAAATGAAAATTAAATAAATATATGAGAAAATTAAGGTAAACACTTAAGAGAAATGAAAGCAAAATAAATCCACACATGGGTGACCTTCACAGTCACCTAACTCAACTAAATCCTCCACTAGTCCAGCTTGCCTGCTAAATTAAAGCTCATCAGAAAGAATGCATCCAGTTCCTCTCCTCCTCAGTGTACCTGTGTCTACATCATCTGAACCCCACAATCCTGTATTGTTCATCTATGAGCCTTTCTCCTTCCTGATAAGGTGTGTCAGGAGGAAGTTAGGTGTATCAGCCACTCAGATGCCTTCCCTGCTTGCTAATCGTCACAGGTCAGTTCTTAAATACTAATGAAACTAGAGGAGAAAGCATGAGATAACTCACCTGAGGGAAACAGAAGAGGGACACTGAAAGGGAGGGCTGGCTGGGTCTGAGAGTGCTGCCAGTGAGACCTGTCCTTGCTCTGGTGTTTCTACCCAAGGTGCTGCTGATGTTCCTCAGTGTTGGTAGAACCGTGAGGTCTGAGACTGAGAAGGACCAATAATAGCCTGACCTGTTCATATCATTCAGAATACAGCACTGTTACTGCTGGTGGAATCCATGGAGGGGCTGCTGCTACCCATGGCCTTTCCTTTCCTTAAGAATGGTGATGACAGACTTTGTAGGTCTGAAACAGGTTTCTCAAGTTGGCCTGTCTGGTTGACAACCTTTGGGTTCCTGAGAGACAATCATCCATGCAGTCTCTGTGTGTTCTGCTGGGTCTCAGCCCCGTGATTGCTGACGGTGTTCCTTGAAAAGCTAACGCCCCTGCAAGCTTACAGACACCCCATCTCCACAGCTTTATGGACCATCTGTCACTTTCACACAACTAGTTTTATCCTTTCTTTCTGGTTTTAGTCATTCTAGTTTATAAAGTTCTTTATTATTTACCAGTCTTTTATTATTCAATCAATCAAAGACCAAATGCTTACTGATGTTCCTAATGAGGGCCTCACCCAGTGCTGGGCACCTGCAGGAAGTATGCGCAGAGCTCAGCAGGTTCTTCCCTTCCACTTAACTTTAAATTTTATTTTTCAATTACAGTTGACATTCAATACTGTTTGGTAGTAGTTTCAGGTGTACAGCATTGGGGATAGCTACTTATGTAATTTACAAAATGAGCTCTCTGATATTTCCAGTACCCACCTGGTTCCATGTATATAATTATTATGATATTATTGACTATATTCTCTATGCTTTAGAGAATATGCTTATATTTCTGGGGTTGTTTTGTAACTTACAATTTATACTTCTTGGTCTGTGTTGGCTTTTTTCTTACCTTCCACCTGCTTACTACATTTTGGTTTATGAATCTTGTCTCACCTTTAAGACAAGTTGTGTGTAAAGAGCTCTAATAAAGATAAAAGTTTTAACTTGGAAAGGAAGCTGAAATAGTAGGAAAAAATAAGCTTAGTGAAACAGTGCTATTATTTTTAATTCTTCCTACCAACAAATGTTTCTTGCTGTTGAGAAATGTATTTAGTATTACTTAAGTTGCTTGTACTTTTCAAAGGAATCATATGTATATGTTTCTGCTGTCTGCTGACTTGAGGAGTACAACTGGCTCTCTAAATTATTCACTTTGCATCGTCTTTCCAAGAAAGAAACTATATAGTGATATAACTTAAAATATCACATTCCTTGCAATGTGCTACAGAGAATGAAATGAAACAAAAAATTTTCTTGACATTTTAACATTGCTTTTTTTATCTTAGATATTCAAACCCAGAGCAAACTCCACAAATCCAGAAACCTTTTTTTGTACGGACTTGCCGTTTTCACTATTGGTAGAACCCTGATTCTTATTACAAAGGACTTTGCTGTTGAAGAGTATGACAATCATCAATATCTAAAACTATTTTAGGGAAGAACTACAGAAACACAGAGGAGGGACCCTGTTAATCTATTAACGTGGAGGTACAGACTGAGAGTTGTCAATAGTCAGTGTTATGTAACAATCTTCAGAAGCAAAGCGCCTCTGCACAGCAGGCAGCAAAATAAATTACCTGAACCTTTAAGCAATGAGATGTGTTAAAAAAATCCTTCTCTGTTCTGGGGCTCCTAAACACCTGGAATGCCTGATTTCTTCCAGGAGTGGAAAGAAAGTGGTTCATACCAAAGCCAAGTTCAAATTCTCCAAGGACATATGCGTTTCCTGTAAAGCAGCACCTTTTCTCACCGCTTGATGGAGTCTTTGCTGCTTATGTGCTGAGCAACAAACCATAGGAAACTAATGGTGTTTTAAATAGAAAACAGCAGTTCATTAGGATTGGTTAATAGGTTCTTGGCAAAATTTCAACTTAACACGTGTGCAAGTCTATCTGTGTGTGCTCAGCAAGCCCTCTTTCAAGCTTTCTAATGGTGTCACTCTATACTATAACTTTACTTTGACAGCTAGTAAACAGATAAGTGTGTCCTCGGAGCAGGGAGTGTGGAGTCAAGCCAGAAGCAATTTCCAAAAGAGGCAGGTCAAAGAGAGTCAGGAACATATTAACACAGCAAACATTAAACTTTTCTTTTCCTCTGTTCTTTATGGGAATATTAGTACCATAGCAAAACATGATGCAAAAGCATCATTTCTTACAATTCAAACTCATAGACTTTAGTTAGTAATTGAGTGTTTGAAATAAATTAAGGAGGCTAGGGAGTGAAGCGATTGGGCAAAAAGGAAAAAGGACTTACGGACATGACAACAGTGTGGTGACTGCCGCGGTGAGGGAGGAGTAAGGGGACTAAATAGTAACAGGAAAAATACAACACAAATTTTCAAAATGAAGTAAATTATTTTTTAAAAGTTTTAAGAGAAATAACCAAGAGCCAAGCAGTAGTTTAAAGATATTACCTTCCTTGCTCTGTGTTAGATCAATATTTCTGTTGGCAACAGTTGAGTTGGTAGAAGATTCATATAACTAGCAGACAACCATCTACTTTATTTCTACTGGCCATAGGAAACTACAGTAGGAGATGTTTGTATTTCACTGTGTGCTGAAAAGGTGTGATCTTCTGAAGCAGATTACTAAGCGTTGTATCCATGAAATTGCATGTATGAAATTGCTGTGTGAATGAGAAATTGCTACAGGTGTGTTCATTCCACAGCGAGTACTATAGCTTTTCTGCTTTCTTTCAGCAGCCAGAATGACATGGCCCACCCCAGAGAATACTTTTTTCCAATCCTGGCAAAAGATACATTTGAGGAAAATCAGGTTTTAATGTCAATGAATAAAAATAGGTTAAACCTTGGGAATTCTTGGAGCAGAGAAAATGGAATGAAGGTTGTACTTATTTTTTTGTTTGTTTCTGATTAGCACATAAATGCAGCAGAAATGTAGCAGGGCCAGAATCTGTTAATTTTGAGTTTATAGCAGATAGCCACTGAGGGTAATGGTAAGAGCACTGTACCTAGAGTCAAAATGTAGGGCCAAGATCCAGTTTGGGCATTAATCACTGAGCTTTGTGGAGAAATTCTAATAGCACTTACCAGCAAATGGAACAAATAAGCCTTCCCTTATACATTCAAGATGTTATACAACTGCCAAATATTTTAATAGCTTCTCAACATGCAAAACTTGATCCGCACTCAATATCTCTGGTTTTGACTTTCCTATTTCTGTCAGTGACATTGGCATTTCCGCCAGCCAGAGCATCTCTAACCACAACTATTTTGTATAGCATCCACTGGCTTGGGGTACTCTTTATTTGCCTAAACTAAAGAAATTAAAATTGACTAAGTTTTTATCTTTTCATTGAAAAGATATCTTTTTAATAAATATTTTTTCATTGTTGTTCCAGTACATTTATCTCCATTTCCAATGCCCCCCATGCCCTCTGTGGCCCACCCGTTCCCACCTCCCACCCTCGAGCCTACCTCCTTGGGCTTTGTCCGTACACAGAATGTTCAAGATAAAATGAAGTGAGTTTGTTTTCATTTGTTTTTTGCACAACTATTTACTGAAGGCCTTGAAGCACAAAACACTTTGTTCTGCACTGTGGCCAGCTGGATGAGGACATGAAGGAAACTCTCCTGGACCTCAGTGAGCTGGCTGCCTTGCTCAACGTTCAGAGCTCCACAGCCGACTCTGACTGCAGCATAGCTCTCAGAAGAACAAAACATGGATGTGTCAGCTCACAGCAGCACTCGCTCCAGAAAGGGCATTCACCTATCCAAGTTTCACATATCTCTCTGGGTAACAAGTCTTGCCTCTTTTGTAAAACACACACACCAAATTCTTTTTCACCAAATATTTCCCAAATCTAGTGACTTTATTGAATACTTGAGGGGGTCACAGGGTATGACCACATTGTGCATTCACAGCTTTCTTCTCAAATTCATCTCCTTATCACATGGGTAGCAGTTTTATGACATCCTGGATACACAGTGGACTCTACACCACCGGCGGCTCACCAAAGTACTTTCTGCAAACAATAAGTGCTCTAAAGAAGATATCTGGAGATTAAAAGGTTCGCCTTCTTACACGATATTATGAGTTGCAGACAAAGTTTACATAACAAAAGCTTTTTTCTATCTACATTTTCTTTCTTCTAATAATGTTTCAATCCCCCTTAGCAATGCAGCAATGAACTGATGGCATATATGAAACAGATAACCAGTAATTGGCCCTTCAAGAGCTGTATGCAAAATGGTGATCTTAATGAAGGAAGAAGAAAGCCTCAGTGAATTTCTCAGACCACAAGGGCACCATTGAGTATAATTTTGAAACAGTGTTTACACGCAGTCAGCAAAATGAACCACAGCACACTATAGTGCGGTGTGCCCTTGGCGATCCTTTCCTGATGAAAGAAAAATTAAAATGAGAGGAATAACTAGGCCTGTCACTTATTAACTGTTTGTACACACGGCTAATGGCCTGTCCTGAAGTCTCTAACCAGCTGGTATCATCCTCTACACAGTATTGTATAAGAAGCAGGCCCTTTACTTCCTCCTCAAGTTTGTAGTGCTTTTGCCAAATAGGATGTCTTAAAGATGATGGTGGCTGCTATAAGGACCTGTAGGGTTACCATTCTTATCACACCCAGTCTATGCTAATGAAAGTGATAGAAAATGATTTGAAAACACATAGGTATATGTTTAACCTGACAGCCTATGAGTCCCATTTTTTAAGCTATTTCATGGTAAATAATAGTTGTGTTTCGAAAGGGCAAGATTTGAAGTGGACCATACTAGATTTGAAAATAGTCCTGTGAGTAAAATAATACAATTCTCCCTCTGAAACAAACTATATTAAATTCCAATGAGGCCATTTCTTGCATAATAAAATACATGCTATTTTTGTTTTTGTAAAATGCATAAATTCTATAGTCATTATCAACTATGGTTTATACCAGGCAAGAGTCAATGAAGACAATTCTAAGGCATTGCTGTTTTGAGGGTGATTCTGCAACAATGGGCCATGAAATCTTCCATTTGTTAGAGAGTGACAGACGAAAGCAAAGCATGGGAATAGAAATCTTAGCCTTGGCTATGCTTGTATTTTGTAAATTCCTTCCTAAACTAGTCTGTATAATTATTGAGAAAAATATGTTTGATTTGACAACAGAAAGTATTGCCTTTCATTAAGTGAGGAAAATTCTATATATCACAATAATCTGAAAACATACAGATTCTATTCAAAACACTCAAAGCCTAAGAAATTGAGGAAACTTATTGAAAAATTAGTCAAACCCAGAATTTGTGTTTCTACGGATAGCAGGTAGTTGAGATTTGTTTTTTTATTTATTTAGATTGATGGTCTCAGGGAAGGTCCCAGGTGATGGTGGAGTAGGTAGAAGCTAAACTAAACTCCTTAAGGACCTTAGTTTGCTCCTTTCCATACCAAACTGAAATTACAACTGAATTATGGAAAAATTATCCTGAATAAGTAACTTAAGACTAACTGGAGAGAAGCTTTATAACCAAGGATTTACAGAAGAAACCACATCAAGACTGGTAGGAAGGGCAGAGATGCAAAAAGGGCTGGCCCTGCTCCCACGGACAGTGGCTGAGGTACCAGAGGGATAGCTCAGCTGTGGGAGGTTCCCCTTGAAAAGCATGGGATCTAATCCCCCAAGTCAGGTCCCCAGCCCAGAGCACCAGAGCAGGGAAGAGGTACCCACATAACATCAGGCTGTGAAAAGCATCAGGGTTTCTGTCTATCAGAGAGAGACAGGAGTCCTCTAGAGACACAGGCACCCTCTTAAAGGGCCAACACACAAAATTTTGTTCGCAGCCACTCACTGTGGGCTCCAGTAGAGGGAGGATGGAGCAAACCACAGTTGTGTGAAGACAATCAGGTCTGTGGCTCTGGAGAGCTGAAGAGACGGCTGCCAGTATCCCTGTGCTGAGTCATTTTTGATGCCTTCTTCTCGGGTGAAGCACTTCACTCTCTGGGCATGAGCCTGGGCAAAAGCAATGGCCTTATCTTCTGGACATCATCCTGGACTCCATCCTTCACTCCCTTGTGGAGTGAATTTTACCTAGCATTTAAAGAACACCTATACTCCTCAAACTATCCCAAAAAATTCAAGAGGAAGGGATACTCCCAAGCTAATTTTATGAGGCTGGCATTATCCTAATTCCAAAAGCAGATAAGGACACTGCAAAAAAATAAAATTATAGACCAAGATCCCTGATGAACACAGATGCTAAAATTCTCAGCAAAATATTAGCAGACTGGATTCAGCAATACATTAAACATATTATACATCATGACCAACGGATTTATTCTGGGATGCAGAGTTGGTACAACATCCACAAATCAATATATGTGATACACCACAGAAACAAAATGAAGGATAAAACCGCATGATCTATCCATAAATGCAGAAAAAATTATTTGATAAAATCCAGCACCTATTTATGATAAAAACTCAGCAAAGTGGGAATAGAGTAAACATACCTCAATGTAATAAAGGCCATGTGTGACAAATCCACAATATCATACTCAATGGACAAAAAAGTATAAGCATTTTCCTTAATGATGGGAACAAGATAGGGATGTTCACTTTTACCACCCTTATTCAACATAGTTCTGGAAGTCCTAGCCATAGCAATCAGACAAGAAGAAGAAATAAAAGGCATTCGAATTGGAAATGAAGAAGTAAAACTATCATTTTTGCAGATGATGTAATACTGTACATAAAGAACCCTAAAGATTCCACCAAAAAAACTACTGGAATGCATAAATGAATTCAGTAAAGTAGCAAGATACAAAATAAATATCTAGAAATCAATTGCATTTTAATATACCAATAATGAACTATCAGAAAGGGAAACTAGGAAAACAATCCCATTGACAATTAGGCTGGCATTATCCTAATTCCAAAACCAGATAAGGACACCTTCAAAAAACAATAATAAAATACCTAGAAATAAATTTAACCAAGAAGGTAAAAGACCTGTATTTTGAAAACTCTATTCTTTTTATTCTTCTGTGTAGATTCAACATTTTATCTGCTATCATTTTCTTTTTAGGCTAAAGATCTTCCTTTAACATAAATACAAATATTTTGCCAATGAATTCTCACACATTTTGCTGGTCTGAAAGAAAAGTATTTTATTTTCATTTTTGAAAGGTTTTATTTCTGGATATAGAATTTATTGTACAGTACTTGCTTTTTACTTTAGCACTTTAAAACCCATTGTCTTAGATCTCTGAGAAAAGCCTGCAGCCATTCATTCTTATCTTTCTTTTTTTGTACATATATTTCTTTGGCTGCTTTTAAAGTATTATTTTCCCTTTTACTTTTCCCCATTAATTTGACTAGGATGGTCTCTGGTGTAATTTTTAATGTTTATTTTGTTCGTGGTTTGCTGAGATTATTGGCTCTGTAAGTTTATACTTTCCATTAAATATGGGAAAATTTCATCCATTATTTCTTCAAGTCTTTTTTTCTAACCTTTGCCCCCTTTCTAGAATTCTATAATTAGATATGTATCAGACCACTTGATATTATGATGTCCTTTGATATTCTCCCCATAAACATTAGACATCTCTGCCCTTCCAAACTCTGATCTCTTGGCTCCTATACCCAGTGAAATCACTGGGCTCTGTTAAGTTTTCCTTCTCTGAGCTGTGTTCTGGACAGTACTTTCTGATGATCTTCTGGGACAATCAGAGGGCTCACCTGGTTTATTTCCCTTCCCATAAAGATTACAGTCTTATGCTCTGATGATATATATATATATATATATATATATATATATATATATATATATTCTGATATATATATGATATATAATCATATGTATATCATATATATATGATATATATGTATCTTCTAGTAATTTATGGCAGCAAGGTAATTCCCACAGTGGTTAATCCCCTGCTTTATTTTTAATTCATAAAATTCTCTAAATAATTGAGTTTTTCAAAATATAAATTAGAATATATGAATCTTATTGACAAATTTATTGTGTTCAGAATGAAATCCTGAATCCCCTCCCTGGCTTAGAGGTCCTGCATGCTCTTGCCTCTGCCTGCTGTGCTTCCCCTGGCCATTTCCTGGGTACCTCTTACTTGTCTTTTGTACATAGGCTTGAATGCCACTTAGAGTGATTTTTACCCCAATCCCTCACCACCTACACACAAGAAAGATTAGGTTTTCATGTTACATTCTGTCAAAGCATCTTGTAGGGTTTTTTTTTTTACAGCACTGAACGTAATTTGTAGTTATCTTTTTATTTGTGCACTTGTTGAGAAATGCATAACACAGACTGTGGTACAAGTCTGTGAACAAATATCAAAACAAAAAATTAAGGGGGAATTCTTCACCTCACAAGTCATGGGATAAGGAATATGCATTACTAATAAAAAGTACAGGTCCAAGAAGATACCTCTACTATGCTGTATTTTCAGTGCCACATGAAGATTGATATAAGGGATAAAAGCAAAAGAAAATGTCGCTTTCTGGTATTTTTATGTTTCTGCGTTTATCACTATCAGTTGGTATAATTCAATTGTTTTATTTTATTTAATTTTTATTGTATTTTTTCATTACCATTCAGTCCCCTTATACTTCCTCCTCCTAGCATCTATTGTTTTAAAAATATGTCAGCTGAGACCTGCCATGAATGTTCCAATTTATTTTCTTTAAAATAATGACTATTGCCTTTATTTATTATATGACATTTTAATTAAATTTGCATACTATGCTGCAGAAAGAAAGAAATCTTACCTTTTGTGTCAGCATAGACAATTATTTATGTTGAGTGAAATAAGCCAGTAGGTGAAAGAAAATACTTATGACCTCACTTGTAACTGGAATCTAATGAACAAAATAAACTAATGAGGAAAATAAAAATAGAACACACTGGTAGCTGTGGGAGGGGGTGAGAATAGTGGAAGGAAGGGGAAGGGTCTAGTTAAATAACATGTATGAATGATTCATGGACATGGACAAAGAGAGAGAGCATTGACTGTGGTGAAAAAAGGTGGGCTGGATGGAGGGGGCCAAAAGGGAAAAATTGAGACAACTGTACTAGAATAAACAATAAAAAAAGAAATAATGTTTCAAGTTGGGCAAGCAAAAAAAAAGAATATTTAGAAAATGAAGAAAAGTTTTCCTGGTATCTACCCTTTTTTGATTCATCACCCTCTTCCCATCCTTTTAGTGTGGGCTTAAGATTTTAGCTTTGGAAGGCTTCCAACCCTTCTTATGAAGCCAGCATCATCCTAATCCTCAAACCAGATAAAGACACAACAAAGAAAGAAAACTTCAGGCCAATAGTACTGATGAACGTAGATGCTAAAATCTTCAACAAAATATTGGCAAACCACATCCAGCAATACATTAAAGAGATCATACACCATAATCAAGTGGGATTCATCCCAGGGATGCAAGGATGGTATAATATTTACAAATCAGTAAACATAATACATCACATAAACAAAAGCAAAAATCACATGATCATATCAATAGATGTGGAAAAAGCATTTGATGAGGTACAGCACCCATTTATGATAAAAACACTCAGCAAAGTGGGAATAGAGGGAGCATTTCTCAATATAATGAAGGCCATATAGGAGAGACCTACAGCCAACATCATACTCAATGGGCAAAAACTAAAAGCTTCTCCACTAAGATCAGAAATAAGACAAGGTTGTCCACTGTCACCACTCCTATTCAACGTAGTATTAGAAGTCCTAGCTACAGTGATCAGACAGCAAAAAGAAATAAAAGGCATCCAAATAGGAAAGGAGGAAGCAAAACTGTCATTGTTTGCAGATGATATGATAGTGTATGTAGAAAATCCCATAGACTCCACCAAAAAACTATTTGACATAATAACTGAATGTGGCAAAACAGTGAGATACAGAGCCAATATTCAGAAATCAAAGGCATTTTTGTACACCAGCAATGAAATATCAGAAATAGAAATCAGAAAAAAATCACATTTGATATAGCACCAAGAAAAAAAATTACCTAGGAATAAACCTAACCAAGGAGGTAAAACACCTGTACTCAGAAAACTACACAACACTGAAGAAAGAAATTAAGGAAGACAGAGAGAAATGGAAGCATGTGCCATGTTCATGGATTGGAAGAATTAATATCATCAAAATGTCCATACTATCCAAAGCAATTTGTAGAATTCAATGCAATCCCTATTAAAGTATCAGTGACATATTTCACAGATATAGAACAAACATTTCAAAAAATTGTATGGAACCATAAATGACCCCGAATAGCTGCAGTCATTTTGAGAACGAAGAGCAAAGTAGGAAGGATCACAATGCCTGATATCAAACTGTATTACAAGGCCACAGTAATCAAAACATCCTGGTACTGGCATAAGAGCAGACACATCGACCAATGGAACAGAATAGAGAGCTCAGAAATAAACCCAAGTCTCTATGGCCAATTAATATTTGACAAAGGGGGCAGAGGCATAAAATGGAGTAAAAATAGCCTCTTCAACAACTGGTGTTGGGCGAGCTGGACAGCTACATGCAAAAAAAATGAAACTCGATCACCAACTTACGCCACACAAAAACATAAATTCAAGGTGGATAAAAGATTTACATATAAGTCATGACACCATTAAAGTCCTAGAGGAGAACAAAGGCAGGAAAATCTCAGATATTCCATGCAGCAATATTTTCACCTATATGTCCTCCAGAGCAAGGGACATAAAGGGAAGAATAAACAAGTGGGACTTCATTAAAACAAAAAGCTTCCGTATGGCTAAAGAAAACAGCATTAAAATAAAAAGAGAACCAACTACATGGGAAAACATATTTGTCAATGATAAGGGTTTGAACTCCAAAATATATAAAGAACTCACATGACTCCACTCCAAGAAGACAAAGAACCCAATGAAAAACTGAGCAAAGTACACTTCTTCAAGTAAGACATACAGAGAGGGCCTAGAGACATGTGAAAAGATGTTCAGCATCACTGGCCATCAGAGAGATGAAAACTAAAACCACGGTGAGATACCACTTCACACCATTGAGAATGGCTATCATAAACAAATCAACAAACAAGTGTTGGAGAGGATGTGGAGAAAAGGGAACACTAGTGCACTGTTAGCGGGAATGCAGACTGATGCAGCCACTATGGAAAAACATGTAGAATTTTCTCAGAAAACTAAAAATAGAACTGCCTTTTGACCTGGCAGATCCACTGCTGAGGTAATACCCTAAGAACCCTGAAACCCAATCCAAAAGAACCCATGCACCTCAATGTTCATAACAGCATAATTTACAATAGCCAAATGCTGAAAGCAACCTAAGTGTCCATTAAGCAAATGAATGGATCAAAAAACTATGATACATTTACACAATGGAATACTATGTAGCAGAAAGAAAGAGAGAAAAGAAGGAAGGAAGGAAGGAAGGAAGGAAGGAAGGAAGAAGGAAGGAGGAAGGAAGGAGGAAGGAAGGAAAGGGAAGAGAAAGGAAAAGAAAAGGAAAGAAAGAAAAGGAATGAAAGAGCTCTTACCCTTTGCAACAGTATGATGAAACTGGAGAACATTATGCTAAGTGAAATAAGCCAGGCAATGAAAGACAAATACCATATGATCTTATCTTTAAGTGGAACTTAATCAACAAAGCAAACAAGAAAGAAAAATATAACCAGAGACATTGCAATTAAGAACAAACTGACAGTAACCAGAGGGGAGATGGGAGGGAATAAAGTGGGGAAAGGGAGAAGGGTTTTCAGTAACATCTATACAGGACATGTGGACAAAACCAAAGGCAGGTAGGATCAAGGGTGGGAAGTAGAGAGGACTGGAATGGGGGGAATGGAGGCGGTGGGAAATGGAGACAACTGCACTCAAACAACAATTTTAAAAAAGTAAAACTTCAGTGATGTACCCTGAAAAGAAAGATTTTAGCCTTGGTTTTCTTCCCTTCTCTTGGGTCTCTTTACTTAGTCCTCTTTACCTTTGCCCACAGCTTCTCTTTCAAATGTATATTTTTACTCCTTGTTTTGTGTGGACCCCAGCCACATATGTCTAATGCTAACATTATACCTCTACTTAGAGATCTGACTTATATCCAGAAACAAACTCATCACCAGTCTTCCAAACTCATTCCATGCCTGTTGTGTTCAATTCCAGTGGCTGGTACAGTCATCTGCCTAGTTGTTCAATCCAGACATTAATCCTGAGCTCCTCTTTCCACTCATAACTATGGCCAAATTCTATCACTTTCACTGATCAAGTACCTATTGTGTCAATATTTTTCTCTCCATTTCCACTGGCATTTCATTTTCTTAGTCTGAGCTGCAATCATCTCTTGCTTCAGTACCCTGACTGGTCTCCTGGAATGACTTGTATTTTCCTCCCTTCATTCTCCACACTGCAGCCAGACTCATCTTTAAATACACATTATTCCCCTGCCTAGAACTCTTCAATGGCTTCCCACTGATGTCACAGTACAGAGAAAAATCCTAACCTACAAGGTCTCACATAAAGCCTTCTAGCTATTATTCCTGTCCTCTCTCTTACCACTGTTTCTTTTGCTCACATCCTCTCCCACAATTATGTTAGACTTTTAACGGGTCCACTAATGTACATGCTTTCTTCTTCCTAGTTGGCTTCATATGTGCTGTTCCTTCTGATTTGAACACTCCTCCTCCTAAACTTTTACCTATTTAATTCCCGCCTTTCAACATTTAACACAAGCCTTCCTTAACTCTTGAAACAGTGCATTATGCTTTTATAGTACCTTCTACCTCTTCTTTATGGTACCTTAACACAATTGTAACTCAATGATTTATTGTAAATTAGTTGGTTATATTATTCTCCTACTAGAATATAAGCTTCATGGTAGCAAGGATATGTCTATTTTATTCCTTGTTAGCTCTGAAGCTTATCACAGTGTTTTGAACACAGTGGGTACTTAGTGTTTTGGGAATAAAAAATTCTTTGAAAGGATTACTGGTGTAGTCTTGCTTTCACAGAAAGGAATATGCAGTCTGAAACAGAGCACCCAAACTTGTATAACTAATTGAAACCTGATATTGACCAAGTTAGCGGCCAATGAGAGTCTCTTTCGGAAGAAGTAGGGAGGATCAAGGAGAATTGGGTGAAGCAAAGACATTCTGTGCACAGGATGTTTTTAACAACTCCATGAGTTTTGGTTAAAAGCCAGGAAGTTGATGGAGTAATGAATCAAGATATGACCCTGGAAGAAAGGCAGCTGATAGAATAAAGATAAAAGAATCAGGATTTCCTTCTGATTGGTGTGCTCCATTAACCATGTTCAAAATGGGTGGCATTGGTGTGGACACAAAGCAGATGCTAAGATAACAGATAAGGGAAGAAAAGTAAAAATGGACATATATGGTGGAAAGCTAAGGACTGTATAGTTCTTAGTTCATGTAGGGTACCTTGGACTCTGTTTATTCCTGGCTATATGGCTTATTGGTTTAGGGCAACAGAGCATTCTCAGAACCAACCCACTGTCTTGCTAGTGGAAAAGGGATTTCTAAAAAATGTACCACTGGACTTGGGTCATGTTAAACCAGAGACCTGCGTAGAGTGAAATTTGCAGGTAGCATATTTTATTGTGGGCTACTCTGTAGCATTCAGGACAGGCAGAACCTGTCCCAGGTCATCATGCATAGAAGGGTAGGTGTCTACAGTGGAAAGAAAGAAGCTGTAGGACCTGAAAGTTTTATAATTCAGTGGATAAATATTTATTGAGTACATCATATGTGCCAGGTACTAGTGACTCCATAGTTATCTAGACAGCTATAAATAAATATGCATCTCAGATAATAAAAATAATGTCAAATTTTATAAATATAAATAATAATCTAAGTGTACAAATTAATTTTACTTATGAAAAGGATGTCAGCAAAAGCTGTCTTGTGCTGAATCTGTGGTCTGCTCAAAATTTATGGATACACATAGTAACCTGTAAGAGAAGAAGAAGACAGAGTAACAGACTACAAAGTACATATGTTCATGATGTAATAATTATTAGCCTTGTTTATGCACATTGATACCAGAAGAGACATTTAAGAAAAACCTCCCCTGCTTATGGTTTGCATGACAGAGATCTCTATTGCAGGAAAAGGAATAGATTTCACTCTAAATGCCAACTTTGGTTTAATAGGATACAGCTGTCTGGACTTCTGGGCTGAAAAACATTCTGAGGCTGTGTCTAGGCTTCAGGTATAGAGTATTGTGATTGAAGTATTTGACAGAAGTTCAGGAAGTCGTCATGAGGCTCTTGTGTTGCAAATTGGTGACAGAACTCACCCCCACAACTCATTGAAATATTATTTTATTAATTTATTCAGCAGGCAATCATTGAAAGGTTAGATGTGCCTGGCATTATGCTAAACACTGGAGATATAAAGATAAAAGTGTATAAACCTTGTACTTAAAGAACTTACATTCAAGTAAAATAAAATTACAATGTTACTGTATTAAAAAAATGCCATGACTCTCTGGTTGAACAGTATTGTGAAATGCCATCTTTTATTTCTACTTTTTCTTCATCAAATTCTAGAGAATAAAATCTACTCAATTTAATTAATACTGAAGGTAGGCTGAAAACTGTCATCCTTGACTCATTTGGGTTCCAAAATGAAAAAAAATCTTAAAAAATTTACAAACCATAGTGAATTGTCACCCAACAGGGAATATTCATTTTAGCATATGGGCTACACTGAGCTGACAATTATACTTTGGCACATATTCCAAACCCCACAGCAGCAGCAGCAGCAGCACAGCCGTAAAATACTTCATTGTGGTGTAGCAGCTGTTCAGAATAAAGTAGAAAATAGTCCAGAAGAAACTGTTGTATTTAGAGTGTTTCTGTGCATATATAATGATCTCTCTGTACTGCTTTGCTTTTATTTTCCTCTTTCCTCTTCTCCCCCACTGTCAACTCCCCTGGTCCCACTGGTCAGACTAGATTTCTTGTTCTCAGGGAAGATCATACTATTGTTCTCCTTGTGTGATGACTAGGTTCTGTTGCATCAGTGACAATGAAAGAGAGAAGTCCTCACTCTCTCCTTTTATGACTGTTTAATCCTTTTCTGATCTTCAATACATCACATACTTGGTAACTTATGCTCATTTAGCTTGTACTATTTTTCTTCTCTTTATCCACTGTCTGGACGAAAATACAGCAATTGTCTTGCACCTGATCTGTAGAGGTATAAACCTCATTGGACGTTCTCCAGAGGCAAATGAATGAATCTATGTGAGGTGATCATTAGACTAACATTCAGATGTCTCTTGAAGGTTAGGAAATTGACAAGTGTCTAACTAAGCACCAGACAAGTTTTGCCTAACCTACTTCATGGGCCCTACTTAACGTCAATGCACTTGAGACCTTCTTCCTCTTCAACTCTGTAAAGATGCTTAGGGTAATGGAATAGGATGAGCTAGGATTGCTGAGCACCATTTAAAAAAAATTGAAGCAGCTTTTTAATCTCATGGACCCGGGTAAAACTCTGACATTGACTATGCCCTGACATTAAAAAATGGGCTATTCCATTATGCCAGCAGTTAAACTTGAATCCCCAAAGTTGCTAACGTCCATACTCTGTATTTCAAACATCCCACCCACGTCTTATATGGTGACACCCCTATATACTGTCATTGCCTCAAAAGGTATGGTACAATTCTTATCCTTACTGGACTACAAATTATTCAAGAGAAAACCAGGGTCTTGCTCTAATGCCATACTACTAGCAAGAAGCAAGTGCTCAAGCAGTTTTAGTTGAATGAACAAGAATGTACAAATCAATTTTAATTTAAAATAGTACATAAATGTAACAGGCACCATTTCTACAACCTCCCTCCTGCAGAACATCACACAGAAATTAGCAAATCAGTGGTGTCAATTTTCCACAAACTGTTGAGAATCCTTTTTAAGTTTGTGATCCTGTGTGTAGCTTTTAGGTTCTGTCTTCTACTCAATTTCTACATTTTTTTCCTCACCTGCCCCGCTGTATACCATTATGACATACTATAGAGGCTGAGGTGGAAAGAGAGGGCAACTTTCTTTCTTCAAAGGATTATGCTAACCTGAAAAATGAAGATGAATCCTAGAGGCATGGATTTCTTTAGGATGACATTGCTTGAGATATCATATGGATCTTCTTCATTCAATGAACACTTGGCCTTTGGGGAGGGACACAGAGAGAATGATTTTTCCTTAACCACAAATAGAAAGCATATGTTAAGAAATGTGACTTGCCTCATAAATAAGTGTAAGAGGTAATTAATTGCATGAAGAATTCAGAAATGGCACAATTTTACTGCCAAACCTATTCTTTGCTTTACCTTTTCTTGTCTGCCTTCCGTTACCTGGGTGCCACCGTTTATGCAAGGAATTTGTGCTTTATGTTTCTCTCCTTTGGTACATCTTTTAAAATGTAGTTAATACAAATATGGATAAATTATACAATTTCATCCTAAAATATATAGCATATTACACTAATTCACACTACAATATTGAAGATATCTGTTATGAGAGGATTTTGAGTGGGACACATTGCGTCTTTCTGAATATCAGGAACAGAGCTGAGTCAATTGGTGAAAGCATTTAAGGGGAGGGATGGGTGAAAAAGATGAGTTCAAGAATTCTGGAAAAAATACATACAACCTATGTGACTAATGTCTATATGTATGTATTTATGTGTAGGAGGATGTTCATCATAGTAGCAACAGCACTTACACAATTGAGTGGGTAAATATGGAAACAGCCCTGAGCCAACACTGCTTACGCAACAGTTGGGAGACTCCTGCTGTACATGAATGGCAATGACCATCTATTGTAACGTGGTTTTGGAAGGCTGCTGTTGGGTCTGTTTCGAGGTGCACATGTTTCTTTATAATTCAAGGTATTTTACAAAATATCACTGATTTTAAAAACAATCTTTTCTTTATCAATCACCTCTTATTTTCTTGTGAAAACAGCTTTCAGAGCTCCTGTGTTCCGTAAGGAAGTGCATTAGCATTCACTGAGTTATCATGTGACAGATACTGTGGTGAGCATGTCCTATCCTCTCATTTACTCCTACAGCAGCTCTGAGAGAGCTGTGCCCACTTTGAACATGAGGAAACAGACCCAGTAGACTTGCCCCAGGCCACAGAGGGAGTCGGGGAGCGGTGCCTGGCTAAGGCTCTCTGACTCCACCTTGTCCATGCAGGAAGCAGAATTTGATCTCATCTGTCTGAAGCCTATTTCTTTTTCAGGCTATGAGTTTTCAAACCTTCTATAGTCCATAAAAACATACACCATTTCTGGTTACTGAAATGTAGTGTTCAACTTCCTCTTCCTTGCAACCATTATATAGCTTTGGGTTTCATACATTTGGGCCATCTTACTGCCACATTTTTCCCTGGGTGAAGCACTCTGTGTGTGGACCACATTTTCTGGCCCTTTCTCTCTTAATTTCCTCTGGACCTTCTCTAACTCCACTATATTTCTTTCTTAAAATTGTGTCTACTCAAACTGCAAAAAAAAAGTCTATTGATACATGGGATAATGAATTTTGTCTTGTTTCTTGTACCTGACCATGATACCCAGAATACTGTTACATTTTTTGGATTCAGCAACAATTCCAGCAATTTGGCGGGGAGAACATAAAAGTCTACAGATGATACTCAGCATCCTCAGGTCCACCTCAGGCCTTAGGTGCTTAAGCATGTATTTCTGTAAGCGCCTCTAGGTGGGGAACAATCTGAGCCTTTTCTGTGACAGTCACATGTGTCCATTTGTCCTCCTATTCCCTCCTCTACCCCTATCTCCCACCAGTCCGCACCCCCCTGAGCACCTTTCAAGCAAGAAAGAAAAAGGGAATGAAAGTTGCAGAAAAGCACAGCATTCAGACTCAGAAGGGGCGCCCACTGCTCCCATCTTTAACTGCATATTTTTTCTACTAACTAGATGCAAGTAGGCAGAATGCATATGCAGAAGCTTATTTCACTTTAGATTCCAATCTTTGCAGCTGCTGCTAGGGTCAATAGAACTTGGCTTTGATGTCTGTATATATTACAAGGCAGCCTGCATAAGATATGAATATTCTGACAGCAGCTTTCAATAAAAGACATTAGCTTAAATTGATCACTCCAAAAAAAGAACCTTGATTTTTTTTCATTCACTGTACAAAATCTGGGATGACAGATTCAAAATTATATTGTATAAATAATACTTAGTTTTGGAAATAAGAAACCAGTACCTAGGTCCTACTTTATTTTTTTGCTTTGTTTGTTAAGCATTAAAACTTGGCCAGGTACTTTTGAGTTTCCATATTCCCCATCTTTCAAATGGAAATAATGGCATGCTATATGGTTGTTGTGAGGACTGAACTATGTCTGTAAAACACCTCTATTACAGTGAGTACCCACTTCCCTTCTCCCTCATGTGCTAGGGCTGGGGTTGCTGGTCTGTATCCCATTGTGCCCAGCACTAATTCCCGACGGGCCTCAGCTTACAGGGCAGGAGGTTGGTGGGAAACTGGAAAAGGTCAGACAGAGTAGGAGGCTTGAGACAGGATGACCCACTCTTATTGTATAAGCTAGAATTTGGTAAGAATGGCACACCATGGAGCCTTTTAATGAAAAGCGCTGTGACATGTGATTTTTAATATGACCACAAACCTCAAATTTCGTTGTTTTTAGTACATTTGGATATCAAAGGTAAGTCTAGTCACTCAGAGCCGGGGAACAGGAATGAAGCAGTTAGAACTGGATCGTGACATTTTATTGTACCTTTCAGACACCAAGCCTTGCACATGCATGCCCACAGTCTAATACAACAGTGAGAGATGTCAATCTTATGGCATTTGGGGGGCTTTAGTTGGCTTTCCAAATGGTAAGTCTATAACCGATCTGTCTCCAGTAAACGAGCTGGGAAGTCCCATTGTGTTTAGCATCCCAATGAGGGTGATCCAGCGCTGTTATTTTAGAGGGGACAGGGATGCCCTGAAAAAATGTGATGAATAATCTTTGTTTTTGTCATGAAATTGATAGTTCTAGAGGCCAGTCGTTATACTGGTTACAAGTCAAGTCTAGAGCCACACAGACCTAAGTTTGAAGCCTGATCCCCCACTTACTAGCAGGGCGACTGCAGGCAAAGATTGGACCCTCGGGTTCCCATTGCCCCTGGAAACTTCAGCTGTTCATTTTCAGAAGAGAATTGATTATGGTTACCATGGCAGGAGCTTCTGTGAGTATTAAATGAGATAATGCAACTGAAACATGACACCTAGTACATAGTAAGTGTTCAAATTGCTATTTTAATTATCATTATTATTTTTCCCAAGGGAATACAGTTTACAAACGTCCACTGTCCCTAGAGCTTTCCCCCTGACTCTGACTCAATGATTTACCATTGTTAGGTGGATGAGAAGTGCTGATGCCTAGTGGTGTAATTTCTGCCCATCAGGCCTGTAGCTGGAATTCTTTTCAACAGCTTTCATTCATGGGTTGATGAGTCTGATAAAGCATGTTCACAGGGAGTATTAATATTTTTGTCTCACATGTGCAGAAATTATTTGAACCTAAGTCTTTATGGTGCTATCACTATGGAGCTTGCTACCTCCCCCCTCACCACCCAAAATAACCACAAATAATGTCTTCCCAATTGAACAGGCTATTTTAATAACTATCACGTGGGAGCTTCTGTTAAAACAAAAGGCCACACATAATGTAGTTAAAGTGTGGCTACTGAATTCAAACTACATCTCTTTTCTCTGATCTGCATTGGCTGTTCTGCATGTAATTAAAGGTACTTAATGCATATAAAGTTTTTCATAGTTAAGGGGTTTTATGAGGCCTAGTCTATAACACAACACGAAACTAAACAAAGTGCTTCATTTCTTGGTGCTGAATTTTTCATGACTGTGCATATTTTCTGCATCGTGCAGGGTGTGGGTAAAAATGGAAGAGCGAATAACTTTATTTCAGCCAATCAATAAACCCCACACCCAAACCACTTAACTTCCAGCACCTTCATGCAGTTTTTTAACTTCTTAAGAGTAAATGCTCAGTATCAGTAACTTTGGATATTAAGCATCAGTTCAGCCAGTCCAATTGATTTTATGTTATTCCGTGTTCAAATGTAAGGAATAGGATTTTTAGGAAGGGGAGAGATGGGTATGGAACTGCAGAGTCAACAACCTCTGCAAATGAAGGTGTTTGCATTGTGATTTTTTTTTTAGAAGAACCACCAGGCTCTTACTTAAAGGACAATAAATATGGTATATCATAGTCTGAGTATTAAGTGCTAACTTAGTCTAAGAAACCTTCCTATATACTATTAAGAAATACATGATCTTTAAAGTTTAGGAACACCTAAATGTTTGGTTAGTAAAGACTAATTGCTGATGAAGTCTTTTTTGGGGTCCTTCTTTCAAGTGGCTGATTTTTCCCACCTACTTTCAAGGAGCGATAGCTTATTTCTCCTTCTNACTTAAAGGACAATAAATATGGTATATCATAGTCTGAGTATTAAGTGCTAACTTAGTCTAAGAAACCTTCCTATATACTATTAAGAAATACATGATCTTTAAAGTTTAGGAACACCTAAATGTTTGGTTAGTAAAGACTAATTGCTGATGAAGTCTTTTTTGGGGTCCTTCTTTCAAGTGGCTGATTTTTCCCGCCTACTTTCAAGGAGAGATAGCTTATTTCTCCTTCTCTTTAAAGTTATAAAAGAATCCCCCAGGAGAAATATCATATAGCTATTGCTACTTCATTACCCCAGTTCACTCCAAACCTCTTGTTTTGTTCCTATCCTTTCCTCTCAGCATATGACCTTGACACATGTCTTATTCAATTATTTCTTTCTGATAAAGTTCTCCACTGTCAGGTTTCTTGGTTGTTTCATGACAATGAATATTCTATCTTGTCCCCTTTGTTTTATGACACCTGGAGTGCTCCTCAGTTAGTCTCTTGTCATTGAGTCTTGCTACTTAAAGTGTGATCTGTGGACCAGCAGTAGGGACATCATCAGGGGCCTATTAGAAATGCAGAATATCAGGCCCTGCCCTAGATTTACTGAATCAGAATCTGTATTTGCTCAAAATCCTCAAGTGATTCATGTGCAAATGAAAGTTTGAGCCGTGCTGGCTTTAATAATTGTTCTTCCTGACTAATCATCCTCATAATAATAATGTGCATCTAAATCAGAAATGAAGAAGTAAAACTGTCATTACTTGCAGATGATGCAGATGGCATGATACTGTATACAGAAAACCCTAAAGACTCCAGCAGAAACCGTTAGAACTAACAAGCCAATTCTGTCAGTTGCAGGATATAAATTCAATATGGAGAATCTGTGGTGTTTCTATGTACACATAACAATATCAGAAAGAGAAATCAAGGAAAGGACTCCATTTACAATTGTGTCAAAAAATACCTAAGAATAAATTTAACCAAGGAGATAAAACACCTGTACACTGAAAATTATAAGACACTGATAAGAGAAAGTCAAGACAGGAATAAATGTACAGATATTCTGTGCTCAGGGATAGAAGGGATTTTTTTTTAAAGATTTTATTTATTTATCCTTAGAGAGGAAGGGAAGGAGAGAAGGAGAGAAATATCAATGTATGGTTGCCTCTCATGAGTCCCCTGCTGGGAACTGGCCTGCAACCCAGGCATGTGCCCTGACTGGGAATCGAACTGCGATCCTTTGGTTCGCAGGCCCGCGCTCAATCCACTGAGCTATGCCAGCCAGTGCCAGGATTGTTGTTTTAATGTCCATACTAATCAAGCAATCTATAGATTCAGTGTGATCCATATCAAAATTCCAATGTCATTTTATTTACGGAATTAAAACAAAAAATTCCAAAATTTGTATGGAACCACAAAAGCTCAAGTAAACAAAGCAATGTTGAGAAAGAACAGACTGGGAGATATTAACATCTCCCTGATTTCAAACTATACCACAAAGCTATAGTAATCTAAAACAGTATCATATTAATATGAAAACAGACTTATAGATTAATTGAGTATAATTGAGAACCAGAAATAAATCCACACATATGTGGACAACGAATTTATGATGGAGTCAAGAACATACAACGGGAAAGAAGAGTGTCTCCAATAGCAGTGTTGGGAAAACTGAACAGCCACATGCAAAAGGATAAAACTAAACCACCCTTATACTATATGCCAAAAACAAACAAACAAACCCAACCATCAGAATGGATTGAAGACTCCAATGTAACACCGGAAAACATGAAATTCCTAGAACAAAACACAGGTGATAATCTCCTTAACATTGGTTTTAACAATGTTTTGTGGGTTTGATGCAAAAGGTAAGGAAAGCAAAGCAAAAATAACCAAATGGGTCTACACCCAACTAAAAAGCTTCTGCACAGTAAAGAAAACAATCATCAAAATGAAAATGCAAGTTACTGAATGCAAAAATTTTTTTTTGTAAATCATACATCCAACAAGGGTTTAATATCCAAAATATGTAAAAAGCTCATACAACTCAAAAACAAACAACCCAATTAAAAAATGGGCAGAGGATTTGAACATTTTTTTCAAGGAAGACATATGGATGGCCCACAGGTATGTGAAAAGATGCTTAACATCACTAATTACTATAAAAGTACAAATCAAAACTACAGTTAGGCGTCATCTCATGGATGTTAGAATAGCTATTATTAAAAAGACAAGAAACAAGTGATGGAGAAGATGTAGAGAAAAGGGAATCTTCATACACTGTTGATGGAAATGTTGGTGTAGCTGCTATGGAAACAGTATGGAGATTTCTCAAAAAATTAAAAATAGAACAATCATATGGTCCAGCTATTCCACTTCTGGGTATTTACCTGAAGAATATAAAAACACTATGTTAAAAAGATATCCACACCTCCATGTTCATTGCAGCATTATTTATAATAGGTTATGGACACAACCTAAGTGTCTATCAATGGATAAATAGATAAAGAAACTGTGATATATATATTATTTGATATATGTATGATATGCACAACACATATATGTATGATATATAATGCAATATAATATATCATGTTATATATAATAATACACTCATCGGACTATATTATAATTATAAAATATATTATAGTTATTATATTATATATCATATACAATATGATATATGATATATTGTGTTATATATTATATATATTACTCAACCAATAAAAATAATGAAGTCTTGCCATTTGCAACAACATGGATGGATCTGCAGGGCATTATGTTAAATGAAATCAGTCAGGCAGAGAAAGACAAATATTATGTATCTCGGTTATATGTGGAATCTAAAAACAAAAACAAAAACCAAACTCACAGATACAGAGAACAGATTGGTATTAGTCAGAGGTGGGGGTTTGGGAGTGGGCAAAATGAGTGAAGAGGTCAATTATATGCTAAAGGATGGTAACTAGACTTTTAGTAGTAATCAATTTGTAGTATATACAGAGATCATAAGGTTGTAAACCTCAAAGTTATATAATGTAATATACTGATTTTACCCTCAATTAAAAATTTGGAGAAAGCCCCAAAACAGAAGGACACAAGGAGATTTGTGAAGGTTATGGATCTGTTTAT
Source organism: Sturnira hondurensis (assembly GCF_014824575.4). Taxonomy (NCBI): domain Eukaryota; kingdom Metazoa; phylum Chordata; class Mammalia; order Chiroptera; family Phyllostomidae; genus Sturnira; species Sturnira hondurensis. The sequence goes on from NW_028073279.1 coordinate 565,883, forward strand.
TACCATGATTGTGCTGATGGTTCCATGGGTGTATGCTTATACCCAAATTGCTCACATCATATATACATTACATATATGCAGTTTTTCTATATCAGTTACATGTCAATAAGACTGTAAAAAAAACCCCAAGAAAATAGAAGAGAAATAAAAAGAACTGTTTTTCCTTTATGCATTTTCATTGTTCCTGGGATATACAAATAAGCCTTTTTCTGCTGTGACTTCCTATATTACTTGGATCGCAAATCCTCCAATAAAATTATGTATGTACTTTTCTGCCTCTGTTCTCAAAACTCCTTTGTTGACTCTTGTGTTAATTCCATGTATGTAGATTCTATGATTTTTTCTTACACTATAGAGCATTTTGTAGTTTTCAAAGTTCTTTCACACAGATTTTATTTGATAACATATGACCCTATAAGGTAACAAGGTAGGTAATATAATGTTGTGTAGAAGTTATTTTGTAAATTTCTATTTGTGATTTTCTAACATTAAGAGTGAAAAATTTTATCAGTGGGTCTTTTTCTCCTATCTTGAGAAAAAAATAGAAGCCAAGCCTTTTTGGGCTATCCAAAGTCAGGTAGTGTTATTCTAACTCAAAATGTACCATGATGCAAAATCATGTTTTACTGCTCAATGTGATCAATTATATTTTCACTCATAAACCTTGTCTACTTAGTTAGCATAAAGCAATTAGGCCTATGAGAAATCATCTTTTAGACAAGAGTTTTGAGATAAGTGAGCCAGTGAAGAATAAGCACTACATTTTTTTATACTGTAGCCTAGGGAGTGAGCAGCCCCTGAACACTGCTTCCACTTAGATGGACAGGTGTCACACAAAGGAAAAAAGTCCAACATTGTCACACTTGCCTTGAGACCCTGTGCAACTTTCTCCGAGAGAAGGTATATGCAGCAAAATCCACAGCAGAACCATGGCCCAGGCAGAACTGTTGGTTTTGCCTTTCTTGAAGATGCATTTACACTGGGGGAGACACTCCCAGATCCTAAGAGTATTACACTCAGGAGTTAGGGGTGAATGGGCCAGAGGTGTTGCAGGTGAATTTGGTGCCATTTTTGTCTATGATCCATTCACTCAGCATTCATACTTCTTTTTAAGAGTCCTGTTAGAGAACTCTTAACTGTTAACAATGTGGGTGAGCTTGGGAGAAGGGGAGTATTGTTGAGGTTAGCTCATTAAAAGCATTCTTCAATAGCTTCCTGTTCCAAAGAAGCTGAGACCCAGGAAAGCTGGTGCCTGGATCCCACATGCTCCACCTCCTCTGCTCCTACAGGGAAGAGGAATCCTTGTCCTTTCTCAGGCTGGTACCTCCTCAAGGGCCTTGCATTGAAATCTTCCAGCACCATTCCCATCTACACGTAAATATACCTTAATCTCAGTCTCTGAATTCTTTAAAAGCCTTCATTGATCTCATCATTTTCCAACAACCACCCTATTTCTTTGCTTACTTTCACATAAAACTCATCAAAAGAGTTGTCTATAGGCAAGGACTCCAGTTTCACCCCTGCTCTCCTCCCCTTTCCCCACACCAACTGGAATTGTATCTGCAGTACTTTATGAAACAGCTTTTGATCCAAGTTTCCAAAAACTTACATCCTGCTCCCCCACTGGGGAATTATTCTTTTTCTCACCTTGCTCTCCTTCAGCAGCTCCTGTTCCAAAGCTACTGATGCACATCTACCTCCTTTTGTTTTTGAGATACTTTCTTCTGCTGCTTTCATGATACCATACTCTCCTTGTTTGCCTTCTGTCTGTGTGATGTCTCTCACTTCCTCTCACCTCCTCTTGCCTCCTCTTCTGCCCAGTCTTTAACAGATAGAGTCTGAAAGCTAGATTGCCCCCAGGATGCATTTTCTCTTCCTGCACTTTCCTAGGTAATTTCATCTGGTCCCATAGTTTTAAAGAGCATAAACATGCTGTTAACTCCTAATTGTATGTCTCTGACCCTGATCACTCTATCCTGCTTCAGACTTCTTTACTCAGTTTGTATGCCACCACATCTGCTCCTGTCTCCCTATCATCTCACCTCTCAGAAGGACTCTAGTCTCTTCATCTCCACTGCATCAACTTTATTCAAGCTGCTGTTCTTCTTCAAAATAGCCACTTAACTTGCTTTTATGCTTTAGCTATTGCCCTAAACACAGTTAAGCTTTCTCTAACATAAGTCATCCTCCACAGAGAAATCTGTTTAAAATAACTTCTATTCCTGAAATCAAGCACTGCACTAAGCAGAAAACAAACTGCTATTTAAATTTTCAAAGCACAGATACTGATTATCTAATAGTACTTTTCTTCTTATCATCTCACTTTATTTAATATACTAATTTAGTCAATTTTAGTTTATTCAGTACATGACAAGAGCAAATATTAGGTTAGCCTAATGGTCAGTGTGCTATTTTGAATATTGGCTGTGTTGACCTCAGTCTTTTGACTCCCACATTTTGATTCTTTTTTTTGACCCAATTTAAACCTGAGCACACAAATCAGACTTATGCCAACAACAATAAATTTGAGTCAATATAGTGTTTTAGGGGGAAGGGGATAATAAATTCGATTAAACTTGATTTCTTTTTTGTATAGCAGTGTTAAAACTGTTGATACTTTTGCCCTTTTTATTCTATCAAATTTATTTTACTCAGAATACAACATTTTCTGTGCCAGTTTTAAAATAAAGGTTTCATTCATTGATTATATTTTGTCTATGTTAAGATTCATTAATTTCATTGAATTTTTTGTGGTCATTATTTTTGCCCACCCCAGTGTTTCCACATCACATTTTGCTAGACAATATCATTCTTTTACCAATTTTTGGTCAATAAATTACTAAAATGAAACAGAAAACTGTACTTGAATAAGAATTAAATAAAAAATTTAAAAAAATAAATTACTAAAATGAGAATTTTTAGTTATTGTCAACTCTATTGTCTATAAACAATTTCTCTAAAAGCTTAGTTTTTTCTAAGGTTATTTTTTGCAGTTTTTAGGGTTACTAACAATATGTGTTTTTCAGTCTGTTTTTTCTTATTGCAAAAAAAGGAAAAAAACACTTCATATATACGTGTATATATATGTATATCAGCATATCTTTATCATTGTTAGATTTATTGTGCCATAATAATTTGTAGCCAGTCTAATTTAACTTTGGGTCAAATTGTATTTTGTGTTAAATGTCCTCAGTGTCAAAATGTCAGGGTTAGAATATTCTGCTCTAATTTTAATTGTTGCTTATTTTTTCTCTTCATCATGATATCAAAGTTAGTTAGAGCTGTAGCAGTTCAAAATTGTTGGGAAAACATGTTTGACTCCAAAGAAAAATTACAAAAAGCCTAAAAACATTTGGGGGCAGAAAATGTAAATTTAAGGAGAAAAACAATTTTTTTTTTTGTGCAGGCAAACAAACCATGTTATATAAAGTGGACTTCTGATTCCCTAGGAAAGACCTCTTTCCTTACCTGGGAGCTCTTACCTCCCCTGGCAAACCAAGCCGGCTGTCTCTCTCTCTCTCTAAAGCAGGAGCAGTGACTGCCTCTCAGCATGGAACTTCACAAACAAATATCCCACTGTGTTCAGTAGGACACACTTTGATTTTTGGTAGCTTGATGTAAGTGACAGAGAAATGTGTGTATCTTCCAGTAATGGTTCTTGAAGTGGTTTGGACTTTTCCTGACTACTCCTTTAAAAGTAGTCAAAACAGATAAATTTGGCTCTCTGGATTGGAGTTGATTTTATTTCCCATTTTATTGTACTTATTATTATTTTTGAGAATCAGGAAGGCTAAATGTTATGCACCATAAAAAGCTATTTGGTTCTGTAGATGTGTTGTGACAACTACAACAACAATAATAAAATAGTTATTTATATGACACTATCTGTTGGGAACTATTCTAATTGCTTTAAATATGCTAATTTACCTGATCTATCCAACAACTATCTGAGGTTGGTTCCATTTTCCCATTTTACAGATGAGAAAACTGAGGCATAGAGTGGTTAACTAACTTGAACAAGTACAGGAAAGATCTGACAAAGTTGCATAATTTTCTATTTTTAAAAAAGACTTTGCATTTTGTTTATAGTTGAAAGCCAATTTTTGATTCCCCACCTTGGGAAATGGGGTGAACCTCTAACTCCCTGTTTACATATCCTTGCTGTGCATCAGTAGAGAATGAAGTTTGAAGTATTTGATGAAACTGGATTCAGCCCCTCAGCATGTTCGGCGGCTACCAAATGCAACAGAAATCCTGAAGTGCTTTCTCCGCATCAGACTGAGAACACTCCCCTATTCTACTTGCTCCTCGTTCCTCACAGGCTTCTGAGTTCAGTTCTTTCCTTCGGCACACGCACATTATTTCATGTAACCAATAAAACTGGTCATATTATTGTTTGTTAGGACAAGCTGCATTAAGCTGAGATTTATTAAATGCTAGGTTTTCTATTACTTAAACAGGGGAAATTACATCCTCCCCCCACCCCCCACCTCCTTCTTGCCTTTCTCTGTCTGACAGCACTGATTTTTCTCACTAGGCTACCCTATTCCCACTCTGACCTTATACCAAAGCTTCTCTGTTGGGTGGTGCTCAGCTTCCTATTTAATCTCTGCAGGAAACCAAGATACACCTTCAAATTTCGGTCAAATGTTCTTAGTACAGCCTATGTATAATAATCTCTTGCTCTGGTTTCTGCTTCAGAAATTTTATTACTTCTGCCCCCTGTCTGTAGCCTGTGACACCTTCTCTGAAGTTCCCTGGTGGTTCTTCACTCTCTCCATTTGGCGTCAGAGCAGTCTGGGTAGGCTGTACCCTGCACTCTCCGGCAGTGGCAGGCATTTTTATTCAATGAGCGTGTGTGCAGGACCAGTCACAGGTCAGCTGTTCAGGGCTTGAAGGACCATGGGGATCACCTTCAATCACCTCATCTTGTACTTACAGCTCAGAAGGGTTAAAGGATCTGCCCAGGTCACTCAGTTTGTCAGCACTGGGCCTGGAATAGACCGAGATCTTAGAATCAGTGCTCCATTAATACCATGCTTTGTTACACTTTTGGGGTTTTGGTCATACCCAGGCATTTATAGTATTCTTTAGTTTACCCTAAAAGTTTCAAATGTTAGTAAGTGTCCCTTAGCCTTTATAACTTGAGAACAAGGATGCCTTGTTCAAAATGGACCCAGATTCCTGCCTTATGTTTCCAATGAGAAATTCATGCCACATGTTTGAGTACTAACAAGAGTCCCCATCCATTTGCCTCTTTCTATTTCTGTAGCTTCATATTTACATTTCATCACAGTTTAGTTTGCCCCTATAGGGTAAGGAAGGAGCAAAACACTTTAATGCAAGGGCAAGAGATCAGGAATATTTAGTCTATAGGAACTGCATGGAAGAGGTCCCCATTAAGCATATATATGTACACATACTTAGCCATTTTCTCAATAGAAAGCTGTGCTTGGAAATATTCTGATCAATATTCTACCAAAGCCTGATTTGGTTCCAGCAGTTGGAGAGATAAAGGAATTACAAATGAGTGGAATTGTTTTAAGTGAAAGAAATTCTGATAAATCATTAAAGTGATATTCTTCTTTTTACAATAGTTATTTCAGATGTGGAGAGGTATATGTTAATAGTCTATGACTCCAAAGAGCCAAGAAGTTCTTTCTTTCCTCCTGGAACTAAAGGAAAGTCTACAATGTTAATTTTGGGAGGCTGACATTCTTTGTTCCATTACCAGGCCTGGCTCTAAGCCAGGGTGTGGAGCATTGAGGAATATAATTTTTCTATTCTTTGAAGAAAGCTCTTCATTTAGCCAGAATCACCCTTAATGAAAAAAAAAAAAACTAAACTCTTCCATTTTATTTTTAAATGTAGATAAATAATATCTTGGCATCTCAGAGCTCCCTGAGAAAGTGGCTTGTTTACATCGGAAACTAACTGGGGCTTAAGAGTATGGCCTGGAAGCAGTAACATGGCGAAGCAGTACGAAACCAAAACCTGGTAGTTAGTTACCTCAGTTCACTTCTGTAATTTACTCTTTTGGAGAAGTTTTACTTTTCCTCTCTTCACAAACTTAGCTAACTTCTTCAGTTGCTCAGAAGGAAAACTACTTGATTTTTATACTGATGAAACAATAGGGCTACTTTTAATTGGAAATGTCAAAAGAGAATGAATAAATTCTGATTTTTATTTTAAATAATTGTGTGCCCAATTATTGTTACGAAATTAAAAATTAACCTCTACTTGGAGACTGATTTAAATTGTTTTAAAAATCAAATAATAATATCCCTTCAAAATAGAAAGTTCTCTTACGGCAGTTTCTCTCTCTGACTCACTGTGATCATCTCAGTTTGATTCACTGCATTGAAAAGAACTCTTGCACACTAGTGTTTTCTTCTCTTTATTTCAGGAGCCCCTAAAATTTTTAATTATCTTTAAAACTCAGAATACAGAATTAACATTATTTAAAAATATTTCTGAATTAATATTAGCAGAGTATTTGCTTTAAATCAAAGTATGTAAGTATGTTAGGAAAGAATGAATCACTTTTGCTATCTTTTGCTATCTTTTATTCTATAGAACCATAAGAATAAGAGAGATCTATGCCTGAGGGAGAAATTTTTACTGGACTGTAGTTTAGTATGGTTGACAAATTTTAATGTGTATTTGACTAGTTAGTGTGTTAATGTTCCATAAAAAAAAAGCCTCTATGTTTTCAAATAGGTTGTGGCAGAGTGTGTAAACACACACAATATTCTCATATTTGCATATGCCTCAGGAAGCAGAATTCCCTTTGACAAATAATAGGCATTTTTGGGAAAATACATTTTCAGGATACTGGTGTTTGATTTTAAGCATTCAAAATACCAATTTGTTTTGAATTTGTGGGTATGTTGTGCGTGTATGCATGTGTATCTGCAAAGGGGAAACCAAAGTAGATTTTTGTATGATATCAAGGTACTCACTTAGTCTCTGCAAATTTTGGGGAAAACTTAGTTGATGCCACCTGAGTCAGAGCCCCATTAGGATCTACAGAACAAATAATTATCCAAGTCAGTGATTGTGATAAGGACCTTGTTCTAAGTGGTCAGATGGTCTTATTAATTGTGATACTTAGCTGGGAGCATTTCTTCATGATTGATTTCTCTGCCGAATAGTTCTAGTTAAAGCAAAATTTCTTGATATTGGCATTTTACTCCAATACTTGCCTTAGAGATGTGATACCAGCCTAAGTAAATATTTAGCAAAGAATTGTGAGTTATTTGTTAAACTGTTATAAATCTAGCTAAATGCTCTTTTTCAAAATTACAAACTAGTGTATTCTTTAAGCATAAGAAATATAATGTGGGAATGCACTGCCAAAATGTAGTTTTTTTTAAAATATACAAAATACAGCATTAGTACTACAGTTGCTAACAGTAATTTAAATATACTAGATATGACCTGCATGCTTGTCAAACTTCTGCAATTCATAAAAGTTTCCCTTATGCTTTGCATATTAACTACATCTTGATTTACATCATTTCAAGCATTATTTTCTAAAGTATCTGCTGGAGAAACTTGACTGCTTAAACTCTTATTTGTTTTCTGTTCTACTTTTTGTATGTTGCTAAGTACTTAAACTATGAATCAGGTATAGTTTCTAATATGAAATATAGTAGCTTATGGAGTAATAATATTTCCTAAAAAATAGGGCAGACATTTAACTGACATTAAGAAACACAGGACTGAGAAAGACTAGTGCAAAAGCCATATTAAATTTTTTGGCAGGTTGTTTTTCCAAACTTGTGCAGTTCTGGCATGGGTTTTCTGGAAGCAGTGTGTGACATATTAATAATTGAGTCATACTTATTGGCTCTACTGATGAGCTTTGAGAACAAGGTTAAATGTAAATTAGTAAGAAAGTTAAAACTAGGTGATCTGAAAAAATCTTTAACTGTGACCATATTTACCTATATTTCTCTGGTGTGATTCACTATTTCCTTGACCCACTGAATTTCTCCTTCCTAAGTTCTCCTTTCTTCACATGCTAGGTCAAGTTTCTACTCATCTTCCAAAGTCCACCTCCAAGGCCACCTTTTTTAAAATATATATATATATTTTATTGATTATACCATTACAGTTGTTCTATTCCCCCCCTTCATTCCCCTCCACCTGCACACTCCCTCCCCCACCATTCTCCCCCCTTAGTTTATAACTACGTGTCTCAAGTTCTTTAGATTCTATATTTCCCCCACTATTCTCGCCCTCCCCCCTATCTATTTTCTTCCTACCATCTATGCTATTTTCTGTGCCTTCTCCCCCCTTCTCCTCCTCCCACCCCCCTGTTTCTAACCCTCCATGTGTTCTTCATTTCTATGGTTCCACTCCTGATCTAGCTGTCCTCTTGGTTTGCTTTTGTTTTAGGTGTGGTTGTTAATAACTGTGTGTTTGCTGTCCTTTCACTGTTCATATTTTTCATCTTCTTTTTCTTATATAAGTCCCTTTAGCATTTCATATAATAAGGGCTTGGTGATGATGAACTCCTTGAACTTGACCTTATCTGAGAAGCACTTTATCTGTCCTTCCATTCTAAATGAAAGTTTTGCTGGATAAAGCAATCTTGGCTGTAGGTCTTTGGATTTCATGACTTGGAATACTTCTTTCCAGCCCCTTCTTGCCTGTAAGGTCTCTTTTGAGAAATCCGCTGACAGTCTGATGGGTACTCCTTTGTAGGTGACTGTCCCCTTATCCCTTGCTGCTTCTAGGATTCTCTCCTTCATTTTAGTCTTGGCTAATGTAATTATGATGTGCCTTGGTGTGTTCCTTCTTGGGTCCAACTTCTTTGGCACTCTCTGAGCTTCCTGGATTTCCTGGAAGTCTATTTCCTTTGCCAGACTGGGGAAGTTCTCCTTTATTATTTGTTCAAATAAGTTTTCCACTCGTGGCTGTTTCTTTCCCCCTTCTGGTACCCCTATAATCCGGATGTTGGAACGTTTAAAGATGTCCTGGAGGTTCCTAAGCCTCTCCTCATTGTTTTGAATTCTCATTTCTTCATTCCTTTCTGGTGGGATGTTTTGTTCTTCCTTCTGGTCCATTCCATTGATTTGAGTCCCAGTTTCCTTTCCATCACTATTGGTTTCCTGTGCATCTCCCTTCATTTCAATTAGTTTAGCCTTCATATGTTCCTCTAATTTGTCACTATAATCTACCACTTCTGTGAGCATCCTGATAAATAGTATCTTGAATTGTGCTTCTGAGAGGCTGGCAATTTCTCGGTCGCTTAGAGTTATTGGCTCTGGGACTTTGAATTCTTCTTGCACCATCTTTTGGGCTGTTCGTGCCTGTTCCATAGCAGGATCAGAGCCCTAAAGTGTTCACTAGAGCAGGGCAACTAAGTCGCTGGGTTGTGACGTTGTATATGGGGGCGGGGTCAAAGAGGGACAATGGCTTCCCATCTGCCGCCTGAGGCTTCGGCCCCAGAGCCGCAGCCATCACCGTCACCAGGCCCATGTGTTTTGTTCCACTGCACGCGAGTGTGCCACGGCCGTCAGCCCTCCACCACTGGGTTCGCCCCCTGGGGCCTGCGTGGTCCGTCTCACTGTGTGCGAATGTGCGACCGCGGTCAGTCTGCCCCACACCCCGACTGGGTCCGGGCTGCCTGCGCGCCTAGGTCGGGGGATCTGTCCTGCCCGACGCAGCTCCGCTGCTTTCTCCGCCTCTCTTACTGTCCCCATTGAATGGTTCGTAGTTGTCGGACTTCCGTATAATTCCATTTTCTGGTCCTTGGGTGTGTCCTAGTTCTCCAAACCTTTGTTGTGTTCAAACTTGGTTGTGGGAGAAGGCACAGTGTTTCCACCTATGCCTCCATCTTGGCAGAAGTCCTCCAAGGACACCTTTTTAATTTGAAGGTTTTCCTGGTTTGTTCAGCTGAATGTGAACTTGTCTTCTCACTTTTCCAACGGACTTTATTATGCTTCCCCTGGGGCCTCCTTGAGTTCTTTCTGTTACAGTATTTGCGCATTCCCAGTCCTACACTGAGATTTCCATCACGGCAGGAGTTGTTGCTTACTCATCTTTGTGTTCTTGCTGGCGTCTCACAGAGTAAGTGCTCGGTGAAAGGTAATCAGTTCTATTCAATACTCAGAAAACTGTTTGGAGGTTAAAGTGAACTTAAAGAGAAGTCTTTGGTCAGGGCGTGTATTTTAAGGGCTTTCTGTCAGTGAACCGTACCACAGGTTGCCTGAGCCTCTGAGTTCCAGAGCTTTGGAGATGAGATATGTGAATGCACTTTCGGTCATGTGAGAGGCTGGAAGGCACCAGAGGCTGAAGCCAAGGCAGGAAGAGGTAAGGCTGATCCTTTACTCTCTCTCAGTTCTCACTAGCAAAATAAAAGAAGTGAGCAGCAGCGGCCTGGGGGCTAAAAGTGAGCTGGTGAGAATAGGGACGGAAAAGGGAACTTTTTTTTGAGAACCTATGATGTGTCAAATATTTCACATATGTTATTAACATAATACATTCTCACAGTTATGAAAATATTTCATGAATTTTGTAAATGATTTTATATTATGATCTCACTTGATCTTCTAGCTCTGACATAGTGTATGGATTATATCCTTTCCTTAACAAAAACTAAGAAATACGAAGGTAAAATAATTTGTTCAAGGTTACATATTGAATTAATAAGTAGGACTCAAATATAAGCTTTCTATTCCTTGTTTAGCTCCCTTTCTACAACATATTTATATGTTATAAACCCAACGATATCACATCAAATGTAATATGCAGCATCTCATACAAGTAACGCCCCTTTCTATTATAAAGTCATAAGCATGTAATTCTGTGACAAAGCAATGTCACATTCAAGCACACCATGTGACATTTTAGGTGAAATGTTCAAATTAAAATGGTAAATTATTATTTATTACCCTACCAACCCCACTCCAACAGGCATTACTCCTGCTGGGCCCTGTATTATTTCATCATATCTGTAACATATTATTACAGTCTATGTACATTTATATATATTCATGTACATTTTATAGACATTAATAATATTGGGTTGGCCAAAAAGTTCATATGGTGTTTTCCTCACCATGGTTCTAGTAGCACTTAGTTGTCTTTAGCTCCATTTGAAACAATTTTGTTACATTGTATTGTGGCAGCCATCGTATCAGCATGCATTAAAAAACCTTAAAATTGGTGAATTTTTGTGTAGGCATTTTAATATTGAAGGTGGAAGGAAATAAGCAACACTTGTGGCATATTGTGCTTTTTTATTTCAAGAAAGGTAAAAAGACATACAAAAAAATTGTGCAGTGTATGGAGAAGGTGCTGTGACTGATTGAACATGTCAGAAGTGGTTTGCGAAGCTTCTTGGTACTATTGACATTTTGGTCAAATAATTCTTTGCTGTGGGGCTTTCTTACACATTTGAAGATGTTTAGCAGCACCCCTGGCCTCTACCCACTAGAACCCAATAGCATAGAGGAGATAGCCAACATACTCGAAATAACCAGATCAATAAAGTTATTGGTGAGAATACAAAATGTGTCTTTTATTTTACAGAAAAAGCCTAAGCAGATTTTTTGGCCCACTAAATAGACTGTAATAATATATTCTATTATTGTCAGGAACTTTTTATTTCTTCATGTGCATCAGCACTTTTTCTATTTTGTTGTGAAGCTTTCATGAATTAGAATGTGAGTGGAAAATGTTGTTCATTAAACACAGAATACTGTGATTTGAAAGTTTTGATGAAATTGTATATTACTAAATAAATAAGCCCATCTTACTAACCTCTCATTTGTGGTTCTGATCACAGAGTGGAGAAATATGGACATCAAGAAATGCTCATAAATTTCAGGAGGAATGGAGAAATGTTAGTCTTTTATTGATTTAATGTTGGCCTAAATGGAAGTGGGTTCTTCTTGGATTGGTGTCATTGGGACATAGTAAAGGCACCCAAAGCTCCTTTTTACTTGAGAACATAGGGCTACCGGATAGATCCAAGTCAAAAATGAAGGTCTCAGAAATTCTGGAGAGTTTCTGAAGAAATGAGAAAACCTAAAAGGCTTTAGTTAAGAGTTCAAGAGTTAGTCTGACCACTGGCTGATCATTTGATTTTATAAGCTCTTCTAGCTACCTTCATTCAAGTATCCCATCAGTCATGAAGCCTTGGCAATAATTCGTCGGACTGTAACCCGAGTTGTTTTCAGAATGCCTGTAGCACTTGCCTGTGCACAGCTGTGCTGACCTTTCTGTGAAACTGCTCCAGAGGATGCCTTCTCCTTGTGTCCTCACATCTCACATAGACCTAGTTCTGGACTCTGTTCTCCTCTATTAAGGGCCCTCATACCATCATGGGGGTCCCACCCTCATGACCTCATCTAAACCTAATTAGCTCCAAAGACTCTACCTTCAAATACCATCTCATTGGGAGTTAGGACTTCAACGTATGAATTCGGGGAGGACATAAATGCTCAGTTGGTAATAATACACATGACTTCACCTGTGCTTTTTCATCCCCCAACCATTCTGTTTATTTTTCTTCTTTTTCTTACCTGATTTTGGATTGACTAATTATTCTTATTCCATTTTCCTTACTATATTTTTGAAATAATACATGCTGATCTATTCTTTTAAAATCACAGCATGCATACTTATAAAAGTTTAAAATTCATTAATATTCCACCATTTCCTACACAATACAAAAAAACCTACACTGCTTCATCTCTCAGATTATATTCTGTCACTGTCATAATTTTCTCTGGTTTTATTTAACCCCACAAGACTTTTTTATTGTTGCTTTATATAGCTAGTGATCATTCTCTTCCTCTCTTTCTTCATTCTGTATTTCTTCTTTCATCAAAGACTTTCCATCTGGCTCACTTTTCTTCTCCCAGGAAAATATACTTACTTAATATATTTTAAGGAGACCCTGTCATTGACAGCTTCTCTTTTTTGTTTTGATTGCCTAAATTTGTCTTAATTTCACTTCTTTTTCTTGAACATATTGTCACTAAATATAGAATTTTACATTGGCAGTGTTTTTCTTTCATTGCCTCTCTCCCTCATCTTGATTCTTTCTTTCTGAAAATCTGATTTGCTATATTAAAATTTCTCCCTCTATACCCAGCATGCTACTATTATTTAATATTTTTCATTCTTAGTTTATCTGTGCTGCATTCCAAATAGTTTATATTGATTTGCTTTCCAGTTTGCCAGTTGTCTCTTTAGCTGTGTCTAATACAACATCATACTTACAAAGTTGCATGTTTCATTTATTGTGTTTTTCACTTCCAGATGAAATTTCCTTTATTTTTGACATTTCTAGGTAATTTTCAATAATTCTTCATATTTGATTTTAAGTTTTCTTTTATTTTTGAAAAACAATAAGCATAGTTGCATAGTTGTTTTATAATCTGGGACTAATAATTTAAATATCTGAAGACTTTGAGAGTCTATTTCTGCCCATTGATTATCTAATTTTTTTAAAGATTTTATTTATCTTTAGAGGGGAAGGGAAGGAGAGAAGGAGAGAAACATCAATGTATGGTTGCCTCTTGTGAGTCCCCTGCTGGGAACTGGCCTGCAACCCAGGCATGTGCCCTGACCAGGAATCGAACCACAATCGTGTGGTTCGCAGGCCCGCGCTCAATCCACTGAGCTACACCGGCCAGGGCTGATTATCTAATTTTTTATACTGTCTTGTTTCCTTATGTAATATGTTATTTGTAAGATACTCATTTTAGGGGGGAGAATTATGTTTGATTATTTTTATAATATACATCATTTCAATGGGAGTCTGTTGTTTATCTGTCACTTTCCCAAGAGCACCTATGGATTGATTCCACTTTAGATTGCTTGTCATACACTGAAAACTCAAATGAAGGTGTTTTCTTCCATCTTTCTGCTCAGTGTGAAGGTGGTTTTTTAAGGGTGAAGTGGGTTGCACTCCGAGGTATAGCCCCCTTTGCAGTTTCAACTGTATGTGGAGAGGCTTCCTGTTTTACTTCTGAGAAGCCTCTGGGCTGGGTCCTCTGTCCCCCTTGCTCTTTGTTAATACTAAATTGGTAAATTTGCACCTTCAGTAGTATCTTCTTCTCTGAGTTCTTACTTTGTTAGAATTCAACCTGGCATTTTTTTGCTGGTTTGTCGAGTATTCAGTGATTTTAAGAAGATGTTCTTTAAGCTAGGTATCCAGAATTTTTAGTTATTTTTGGAGAGAGAGAGAGATACAAACCTCTCACATTATTGGAATTGGAGTTAACAGGTAGACTTTTACTTACAGATTTATCTTCACAGTTTTATGTTATTACCATTATGGAAGACTATGAGGCAAACCCTTGTCTTGTGTGCTAGATTTTCCTTCCCTAGTCTTTCATTCACTCCTTTGTATCTATGCAGAATATAAAAGAAATAAACCCAAAGGTTTTGGGTTTGTTGCTTTTTTTTTTTTTACAGTGAACTTACCACATTCAGTCTCTTTGTGAGAAATCCATTTTGTAGAAGAAAAAATGTATCAGCATTTCTCCCTCACGTAGGCTAGCTCCATAGAATTTATGAGTTCTTTTATCCTTGACTTGATCCAAGGAGGCAGGATTCCTGGACGAGCTGAGGTGAAACTTCCGGCATCCATTCCAAGAGATTATCTTGTTCTGTAACAAGAGCCCACTCATTCCCTATCTCCCACCCCCAGCCCTAAAAAAGAATAAAGAATCTCATTCTCTCTCTGGTTTTCTCTCTCTCCAAATTGACATAACTGTTTAGGGTGGGTCATGCCATAAGTTGTGTGTATCCCTGCTGTCTGTTATTCTCCCATTTCTCATTCTAAATGACCAGTCTGAACCATTGGTGAAAGGCTGTACCTGTAATGTAGATTCTAGTAGTGTACTGCACCTCCAGTTTTTATTTGTTTGATCATGATGCCTTGTGGGTAAAAATTATGTACTAAAATTGTTTTTTCTTCTATACTTCAGACCCATGAGTAAGGATTTTTCCCCAGTGATTGTTACCATTCATATTCTTAAGTTGTAGCAAAAGTCAGAGTTGATAAGCAGTTTAATTTTGTTCTCATTAATAACTAACCAACCATCCAACCAGGTGGGCAAATACAAGGAAGTAGGAGAGATGTTATCACTAGCTACCAAACCATTTTATGCACTTGTGATAAATTGACACATTCCTGGTATTTTTATTTAGTAGTATTTATTCTTAAGTTCAGTAGAAAGTCTTTTATTCAAATATAACTTTAAAAACAATTTGTTCCTTATTTACAAAAGTTAATTTTTTGTATTTATGTAATGGTTATTTTCAAAACTATCATTCTCTCCAACATTTATTCATTTACTCTGCTATTGCCTGAAATCTGCAGATGGAAAAGCAAGATGGGTCACTCTTTTACATTTAGGGTATGTAAATATGCTCTTCATTTTCTATGTCTGGTTGTAAAATTGTACTTATATTTTTTAGGGGGTGAGGGAATACGGACTAACATGACAATGAATTACATGATCTATGAAACTGGAAAAAACAAGGAGTCTCTTCAGTGTGATTAGAGTATGTCATGGGTCTTCTAGAATAAAGCATTAGAAAACCCACACTGATAACCTTCAAACCCAATTCGTGTTCTCATTTGCTTCCAGACTCTGTTTTTGAATCAATATTGATTCAGAATGTTATTTATTCTGAGCATGTGTGATTACCTAATAATTCATGGCCGTTCTTAAGCACAAATTCACTGCTTTGTCACAGTAGTAAAGAAAAATCATCTTTTTAGAAGTGCATCTCCAATGCCCTGTAAACATGCATCTTTTAACATTGCCTATAAAGTCAGTCTATTAAGAAGCACGCTGAGTGCTTGTTGTCTGTTTTCTTTCATCTGTTCAGAAGTCACCATTGCTTCTTTCAAATTATTACTTCTAAGGTTGACATTCTAACTAAATGTTAATGATTTGTGTTTATATAGGGTGAATTATTTCAAGTAATGGTGCAAACTATTTAGAAACCAACCCTGTGATTAGAAAAAATTGTTCTTAAAGCAGGAGATTTGACATTCTTGATGTAACAGAGTGATTTATCATCCCATATGTTTAGAAGTTACTCTAACGGAGAGAAAAACAACCACCGTAAGGTCATAATACCACTTTATTGTTTGACTTCAATCAGTGCTGAAAGTCTCATTTGCATTTTCATTAATCTTGTCATGTCCAATGTGGGGTCTTGTTTCTGCCAAAGATGAGTTCTGGGATGCACATCATTTTCTGGTTGAGGAATTGCTGCCATTAAGTGATGAAGCATGGTACCATGCCCTTCCTTTCACCCCAACTGAATTAATGTATACCTCTGAGATGCTTCTGGAAGTGCCTCATCCTTCCTGCAGCTTCAGGCAGGCACCTACCATCTCATGTCTGAAATACGACAACAATTTTATTCTTGGCTCTTTGCCTTTAACTCCTCTATTTCCTCTCTATCAAGTAGAAACATAGACTCGTGAAAATTGCAGTATTTCTGCAGAAGACCTGAGGAGCTTTGTAAATCCTACTCTACCTCCCAATAATGTGCATCGTCCTCCTGACTGCTCTCATTCCTCCTGCCCTAGGCATAGCCTTTGCTGTGGCTAACCATGTGCTTTTGTCCAGCTTTTTCAGATGGCACATTCTGTCCTTGAAACGTCTTCAAAATTTCTCTCCTTCAAAAAGTTATTCCAGACAATCTTCAAAAACAAGATAGAGGTGTAGGTAGACATACTATGCCTCCTCACACAACCAAAATTAAGGACAACAAAAAATTTAGAAATTAAAAAACAACCAGAACTGACAGAAAATTGAATTGTACAGAAGTTGGGCAACCATTCATCCAGATCAATAAGAGCGTCGGAGCTGGCAGCCAGTGGAGAAGGGTCACAGCAGGAAAAAGTGGTGGCTGGTGACCCAGTTATACAGGTGGTGGTTGGCAGACTCCAGGTGCACAGGTAGCGGATAGCAGACCCCAGGAGCAGGGAGGAAATGAGCAGACCCAGTGAGGCATGCAAGGCCACTGGCTGACCATGGTCACACATTCATGCACAGATAAACCAGGCAAAAATGGGCAGTGAGACAGACTGCACAACCCAGGGCCTCAGCACTGGGAAATAAAGCCTAAAAGGACCAATTGAAAACACTTGTGGGGGTTGAGGTGCTGAGATAGACTCCCAGTCTCACAGGAGAGTTTGTCCAAGAGACCCACAGGGTCCTAGAACATACACAAGCCCACGCACCCAGGAATCAGCACCAGAAAGGCCCAGTTTGCTTGTGGGAAGTGGCAGAGGGGACTGAAATCTGAAAAAGAGAGCGGAGCAAGCGCTGTTGTTCCCTCTCTGACCCCGCCCCCACATACAGCCTCACAAACCCAGCAACTGGGTTGCCCCGCCCTGGTGAACACCTAAGGCTCTGCCCCTTACTACATAACAGGCGCAATCTGACCACCCCCCCCCCCCACAAATGGCTCAAACGGAAGAACAGATCAAAGCCCCAGAGCCAATACATCTAAGCAACCAAGAGATAGCCAACCCATCAGATGCACAGTTCAAAGCACTGGTGATCAGGATGCTCACAGAACTGGTTGATTTTGATCACAAATTAGATGAAAAAAATGAAGTCTACACTAAGTGAATTGAAGCAAAATGCACAGGGAACCAATAATGATAGAAAGAAAACTGGGACTCAAATCAATGGCGTGGACCAGAAAGAAGAAAGAAACAACCAAACAGAAAATAATGAAGAAACAAGAATTCAAAAAAAATGAGGAGAGGCTTAGGAACCTTCAGGACATCTTTAAATGTTCCAACATCTGAATTATAGGGGGTACCAGAAGGGAAAGAGGAAGAGCAACAAGTGGAAAACTTATTTGAACAAACAATAAAGGAGAACTTCCCTAATCTGGCAAAGGAAATAGACTTCCAGGAAGTCCAGGAAGCTCAGAGAGTCCCAAAGAAGTTGGACCCAAGGAGGAACACACCAAGGCACATCATAATTATATTATTCAAGATTAAAATGAAGGAGAGAATTCTAGAAGCAGCAAGAGATAAGGGGACAGTCACCTACAAAGGAGTTCCCATCAGACTGTCAGCTGATTTCTCAAAAGAGACCTTACAGGCAAGAAGGGGCTGGAAAGAAGTATTCCAATTCATGAAAGGCAAGGACCTACATCCAAGATTGCTCTATCTAGCAAAGCTTTCATTTAGAATGGAAGGGTAGATAAAGTGCTTCTCAGATAAGGTCAACTTCAAGGAGTTCATCATCACCAAGTCCGTATTTTATGAAATGTTAAAGAGACTTATCTAAGAAAAAGAAGATAAAAAATATGAACAGCAAAAAGACAGCAAACTCACAGTTATTAACAACCACACCTAAAACAAAAGCAAACTAAGCAAACAACTAGAACAGGAACAGAACCACAGAAATGGAGATCACATTCAAGGTTAGCAACAGGGGAGTGGGAGGAGGAAAGACGGGGGGAAGGTACAGAGAATAAGTAGCATAGACGGTAGTTAGAAAATAGACAGGGAGGGCAAGAATAGCATGGGAAGTGTAGAAGCTAAAGAACTTATGACACATGGACATGAACTAAAGGGAGGGATGTGGGTGGGAAGGGGTGTGCAGAGTGGAGGGGAATGAAGGGGGGAAATGGGACAACTGTAATAGCATAATAATAAAACACATTTTAAAAAGTTATTCCATAAATACCATGCCAAGCTTAGTTATTGAAACCTTTCTAGAATTATTGGTGTCACCTATAACCAACGTAGATAAAGGTAGATTGCATTGGTTCTGCACTGATTTACTTTGGATATGAAAATAATTTACATATACCTTGCTATTTCTCATGGTCACTCTGAAAGCAGAAATTGGTTCCTCCATTTTTCGTTTCTATTTTTTGCTACTGTGGGGAAGGAAGAAATTTTTTCTACCCTTTAAAATCTTTTGGATAGTCCAATAATTAAATCTATATGAGATAGATTAACAAAAAATACATTTAATTACATATGGAAACTCCACGTATAGGAGAGAGTCAGACACCTTACATACATGAGAAGTTTGAGGGCAGAAAGTTAAAATGAGGTGTATATGGCACTCTGAGCTGAGGATGAGGTCAGGTGCCTTGGGGCTTCGGAGGGAAGGGAGGTCATTGCAGGATAGTAAGAAGGGCAGGTATTCAGTACTTAGTAGTTGGCCTGCCAGATAGATAGGTCAAATAGGTTATCTCTGATAATCTCTTATTATGGGCAAGGCCCCTAATTTAAATTCTAGGATTGGGGTGAGGGGCAGGCCAGACTTCTTTTAAGAAATCTCTCTTGAGTCCAAACGGTCTCAGTTGCCTTGAGCTAAAAATAATCTACCTACACAGAGACACATTTTAAGGTGACTTGTTCTGAACCCCTACACTAGTATCTATCATTTTTAGATGATAAAATGGAATTTTAGAGAGATAAAAAGTAACTTTCCTTGGATTATAGATTTTTTAGGTGGCAAAGGTGACATTCGATACAGGGCGATTTAATATCCAATTTTAATTTACCAGTATGGGATACTGTTTTCCTTATTTCCTTTGTTTACTCTATCTGGATAGTATACATGGATGCTGAATTAGGGTTGGTTTCTTACTCTAATTATTTTTCACATCAATACAAATTTTCACATCAATGCAATTCTGGGATTCTACTAATTTGCCTTTAACCCAAGTTGAAATCTATCTAAAATAATTACCTGGTAATTATCAAAATTGATCTTCTATTTGTATTTTCATAACTTAATTAAAGATATAAGAGTTCAAAATTACATTGACATTTTTTGAATTAACTTTATAAACATTTATTCAGTACCTGTCAAGTATACACCAGTAGCAAATTAGGTAATAGCAGTAGAATAACCAAGGTCTAGTTCCTACCCTAAAGGAGCTATTGTTTCAGTAGGAGAAATAGTAATGTGTATTAGTTCCTTTGGCTGCTACAATGAATTATCACAAACACAGTGGCTTTAAATGACACAAATGTATTGGTATCTTATGGTTCTGGAGGTCAGAACTTCAAAATACACCTCGATAGACTAAAATCAAGGAGTTGTCAGTGCCGCATTCCCTTCTGGAGACTTAGGGGAATGGAATTCACTTGTTTCCCGGCCTCTAGAACAGGGGTGTCAAACTCATATTCACTGGGGGCCACATCAGCCTTGTGGTTGCCTTCAAAGGGCCAAAATAATTCTAGGACTGTATAAATGTAACTACTTCTTAACTGTTAAGGAGTTGAAATTACATTCGGTCCTTTGAAGGCAACCGTGAGGCTGATGTGGCCCCAGGTGAAAAGGAGTGTGACAGGCAGCCACATTTCTTGGCTCATGACCCTCTTCCATCTTCAAAGCCAACAATGGCCAGCTGAGGTCTTCTCAGGTTGTTTTATTCTGACCTTGTTTCTGTGATCACATATCATTCTTTGACTATTCTGTCTTCCTTTTTCCATTTAAGGACTCTTATGATTACATTGGGTTCACCCAGATACCCAGGATAATCTCCCTGTCTCGTGGTTCTCAATTTAACTACATCTGCAATGTCTATTTTGCTATGTAGAGTAGAATATTCCCAAGTTTGAGAAATTGGCATGTGGCTATCTTTCTACCACAGCATGTAAAAAGGCCTTATGATACCAAGTGCAACCGTGCAAATGCTAGAAGTATAAATATCTCTAAGAGCAGTGGAATTAGCTGCTTTAGGATGGATTATATGAAAGTTCTCAGTGTTGGTCTCCAATCAAGTAGGCTCCACTCACTGGCACAGTGGCCAGTGAGATGTCTTGGTCCTTATTCTTTCCTCAAGGATGAGCAGAAAATTTTTAAGGAGAATGGTAAGCTTATTTTAGTCATTGTTAAGGCAACAAAATGGAAAAATTATATTATTCAGAGGGCACTGTGTGACACATCTGATTTGGGAGGGGAAACATTGCAGTATAGAACTGCTAGCAGGTCAAGTTTGAAGTGAGGGATGGTAGGAGATGAGGCTGGTGAGAGGCCAGACGGTGAGAGGTCATGTGTGCCGGGCTGAGAAGTAGGAACATTGTTCTATAAGAAATGGCAAACAAAATGGCTTCTTATTCTTAGCCAAGACTTGGAAGAAAATGAAACCTTTCCTTGGATGAAGTGGCAGGACCTCTTTTATAGACCCACAATCATAAACACATTTGAAAAATAAAGTAAAACAAGTGTTTAATTACTCTCAATTCTCCACTGGCTGTTGTTAAGACTTAATGTTATAACACATCATTTTCCCATGCCCAGTGGAAAGTTATCTGACTTGCTGGCTCATAACAGTTCTAAGCACTAAAATACTTGTTTGCTCCACCTTAGTTCTCCTTTGACTCTTCAAATCACATTAGATTCTCTTAAAGAGAATATATTCAAGGAACAAAATAAAATGTTGCAGATTTCTGCTTTTCGTAAAAAAGTCAATGGAAGTTACATTGTCATTTTCTTTGAGAAACAGATTGCTTTCAAAGAAAAGAGTCTTTCAAGCATGACTGGCTGCTTTATCTTGCCATTTCCATTCAACAGAGTCATGAATCTGCACCATGAATTGAATTAATTACCTGGACTCCTGTCCTTAATCTCTATGAGTTATTTCTGGTAAGAATAATTACATCATATGAGTGCAATACAAACTGTTAACTACAATAACAAATGTGTAACTGTCTAACATGAATATTTTTTAGTGATTCTGAAGACATGATTTTGGTGATCAAAGAGTCACCGTGAACTTAAGAAGCTTCTAATGTGATTACCTAATTTTGAATCTTTCTTTTTTAAAACTGAGAAATATGAATTATATTCAACTAGCTAAGCTTTATGGCAGTGAAGCATTGTGGCTTTTTTCACTTGGCTGGCCCCTCAGTCTGTTATTCCAGAGATGCAATTAGAGCACGCCAGCGCTCTGACAAAGTGATGCCCTGTATTGATTTGAGGAAATAAAAAATTTGCATAACAATACAAATTCTGCTAGCATATGGGGCAGGCTGAAGTCATCACTCTCCAGCTGTCATTACTATATGGAATCAGCTAAATCTTACCATTTGACTGTGGTTTTAGTGTATTTTTAACTGAAATATAAAGCAGCCAGGATTTACAATCAGAACATGTCAGCTTTGCAGACAGACTTGACAATAGCATTTTATTTACACTGCAGTCTGCTTTTTCTCTTGGCGAGCGGCAAATCACACCAAAACTGAAAGCCAGCCTAGATACTTTTAAAGCAGTTTTGCCTATTTTAATGTAAAATGCAAATAATTACAGGGTCAGTAAAAGTTTCTAACCCCTTTCAACCTATCTCCTCTCCCCACTCCTCTGAGGAATTCCTCTAAGATCGCTAAAGAGAAATTTACTGCCCCATAAGGCTCAGCACAGGCTTTGGGGTCCAGATTGCCTGCCTTACCACTCTATGTCCACCTCTTGTTAACCGAGGGGGCTAGGGCGAATTTGCTTAGCTTTCTGTGCCTCCATATCCTCATCTGTAAAATGGGATGGTAATAATTATATACATCATGGAATTATTGGGAGAATTACATACCAGGATAAATATGCCACTGCTGTTGTATTGCACAGTTGGAAGGGGGTATAACTCACATTGTTCTATGTGGAACTGTGCAAAATGGCTTATCTGCGTATAAAGCACTCCCAATTGTCCCTGGTACAAATAAGCCTTCACTTACTAATCCTTTTTTTTTTAATGAGGAATTTATAATCTTCCTTCTTTCTGGAAATTCTTTGGTTTTCTTGAATATCACTTTTCTATTTGTTTTCCTATAACTGTTTCATTTTACCACTTACCTTTCATTGTGGTGTTCCCCAAAGCTCACACCCATCCTCCTGACCTGCTTTTCTCTGTTCTGCCAGGTTTACTCTGTTATGAACTGAAGCTAGATTTAAAGACTATGTGTGAATGACAAGGTTAAGAGGGAAATTTGGAATAAATCAGGTGGACCAGCGCTCTCTGAGTCCAATTGTGCATCAGAATTATCTGATGGAAGTGTTAAAAATACACATTTTCAGGTGCACCCCAGACCTACAGAAATGTAGTGTTTGGTGTGGAGGGCCTGGAAACTTGTATGCCCTCCACCCCACAAAAAAGTTTTGAGATATTTTAGCTGTTCAGCTCGTTTGCGGAACTGAAATCTGCACCAGCAGGAATACCAGCACTAGCGTTCCACACCAGCCTGGACAAGACCAGTCAGAGAAAGCCCACGTTCGGTGTCAGTCAGGAACTAGAGACACCTCTCCATTCGTCAACCCCTCTGTGCCCCATGCACCACACCCTCTGCTTGTCTCTGTCATGGCAACCACATGGTGTAGGAATTACAGTCTTGAGTTTGCATTTCTTCTTCAACTCTGAGATTCGTGAAAGCCAGCTTCGTCCCAAGAATTCATCCTTGAATCCCCACTACCTGTTTATTGCAAAAATAAAATAAATGCCGTTAAAATGAATTATTGAAACCCAAGTTGAGCTGAGAGAGTGAGTACAGTATAATAGTAGGACTTTTTGGATGCCTGTGACTGACATGAACTAGCAAAAAAAAAAATCAAGTAAGGGAACGGTAGTGAAGGGATCAGGTGATCTCATGAAGCTGAACCCTCGGCTTCAGGTCGGGACTGAAACCGGAAGCTGCGGTCCACCAGGAGTTCCTTCTCTGCTCCTCTTTGTATATTTCCTTCAGAAATTTCTTTCTGAAAGCCAGCTTTCTCTGCTTCTCTGATCTTCAAGCTTTATATTTTGCAGTTCCAATCTCCCACTAACCAACTCATTGTCCATTCTAATTCTAAATTCCTAAGGTAGAGTGGCCAGGAGTGACTTTCCCAGCTTGAGTCTCGTGTCCAAACCAGATCCAGTCGCTGACTGCCAGGGAACAGGTGTGTGCAAGAAAGTTGGCGGCTAGAGACTCCCTCCTGTGCGTTAGAGAGGAGGTCAGTTCCCACCGAAAGGGGGGTTAGACACCATCAAATGTATTTGTTGCTGGGAAGCAGAGTCAGACAAGCAGTCATGCAGAGTCAGACAAGCAGTCATTAAAAGAGAAGCTGACAATGTGTCAGAGAACCTGACACTGAAGTATATATGGACTGCCTCACACGGGAAACATTTTACACACTTCCCCGAGTAGGAGCCAATGTTGGCTTTACAGGGTACGACTAACAGGATCTGCTGTGCTGCAGTGAGACTGGGTCGTGTGGATCCCAGGTAGACCATTTATCAACTGTGTGACTGTGCGCACATTCCTCAACCTCTCTCTGCCTTGTTTCTTACATATGTAAAAGGAGGCTAGTGATAGTTTCCAATCCACCTACGTAATAAGATTATTGTATTAAGGGAAACATCGATGTGTGAGAGAAACACGGATAGATTGCCTCTCGAACACGCCCCAACCAAGGACTGGCCCACAACCCAGGCATGTGCCCTGACTGGGGGATCAAACTGGTAACCTTTTGCTTTGCTGGACAATGCTCAACCAAATGAACCACTGGTCAGGGCCCAATGTTCTTCTTTACAGAGCTCATCACTTTTTACAATACAAACTTACTGACTTCCAGATACTTATCTCAAGACTTGACCCAAGGCTCCAATTTCTTAATGGCACTTGAATGCTGGACTTTTCAATTAGATGACACTTCAAACTTAAAAAGAGCAAAATCAATCTCATGCTCTTTTTTCTTAGAACTGTTTTATAATTTCTTCCACCCATTAAGATTCCCAACTGTTTTAATAGCATCAACCTTTCCTTAAACCAAGATAAAATGCCAGAAGTTATTGACAAACAAAATCTCTAGGTCTGAGGTCCCTTGATTTATAACCATGTTTGACTTCTGCCTTTTAAACCCCACATCTTAACACTCATCAAGTTCTATTTGTATGTAATTTTATACTTATAATTAACATTGGCAGCATACTAAGTACCAGCCACTGTTTTTTAGCACTTTTACAGGTATCAATTCATTTAATCCTGATAACAACTTTGTGACATAGGTACTATTATAATCCCCATCTACAAATATGGAAACTGAGACTCAGAGAAGTAAAATGATCTGTCTAGGGTCACTCTGATAGTGACAGACAGTTGTCTGTTAGAACGGACAACCTGACTCTAATACCTTTACTCCTCTTCCCTAAGCCACATGACTACTCTGTGATGAACCGAGAATCTTTCTATTACTTTCACCACCACTGGACTGCAGCTCTGCGGCTCATTAATTCACCTCTGTTATTGAACTTCTAGTTGTCCTCCTTGACTCTGCACTTTGTAATACAACTTGCATACTGCTGCTAGATGGCTCTTCCTTAAGCACTGCTTCTACTATGTCATCCCTTTGTTCAAATCCTCCTCTGGCTCCCCATAGCCTAAAATGTGTAAAATAATTCGCAGCCCTGCTTTTAGGCTTCCTGTAGTCTGACCTCATACTATCTGTTCAGCTTTATTTTTCTTCCTCCTATCCCATTATCCAGGACCCCAGGCAGGCTGATCTTTTCCCCATCCCCACAAACATGATGTTCATTCCTGACTCTGACTCCATTCATCTCTACAGGTCTGAACTTTACCTGTCGGTAAATATTGTGGCTCTAGGAACCCTTCCTGACTGACCTCAACTGAATGTGACCTTTGCTTCCTTAGAACACTCCTAACACTTTTTTGTGCCCCTCTTACCATATCTTCATGTATTACAGTGATTTGTGTACTTATTTTTCTCTGCATTAACCAGTGTGTTAGCCGGTTGAAGACAGACAGTGTGTTTCACTAGACCCTCAATCCCCTGAAGTGTGTCATAGAATGCAGAGCACACAACATGTGATCAATAAAGAGCTACTGAGTTTAACAGAGTCCTAGTTTTATGCACTCAGAATGTTTCTTCTTTCTCTTTTGTTTCATTCCAGTCTTTTGCAAAAAAAAAAATTCACCTTTTTGGAATGAAACTCTCTTGACTCCTCTAGGCTTTGATAAAACCTACTTTCTCAGAACTCTTGTAATACTGAAGGCCAATACCATGCAATTTAGTACTTTATTGATTGTTTCATGTGGCACATTCATTGTTCATGTAACACAAGGCCTGGTAGATAAATATTCTAAAAAATGTTTGTTGACTGAACTGATACGTGGATCTGGCCCACCAATGGTAAGGTCTCTAAGGCAGGGACTGTGCCTGATCTACCTCTGTATCCCTCGGAACCGCTTTGTGAAGATCTGATGACTGGCTGGCTATTAGATTTCTGTTGCAAGTCTGTCCTTTCCTCCCTGTTGTTTTCCTGTCCACCTGTGATTACATTATAGAGCCTCTGAGTCCTTGCCTAATGTCCCCATAGGGTACGGGCAAAGTTAGGTTACTGACATTGGGGGAGGGCGAGTGGGGGGGTCTTTTTTTCCAGTCCCTTTTGAAATTCCATCCTTAATTCAGTACCAAGCCTTCACCTAAAGACAAAGTCTTAGAGAAAGGGGTGAGAGTGTTTAGGTTGCAGAAGAAGAGTTATGAATTGGGGGTTGCAAAATGCAGATCTCTGGCCAGAAAATCTCTGATAGAAGTTATTTCTGGGTTTGCCCATGAATATGTTCAGTTGGTGGGGGGCATTCCTTGAGTGCCTTGTTCTGTTTAAAGACGAGGGTGATGCACAGCGATCGTGATGCAACAATAAATGACTAAGGCGTATTCCCAGATGGCATGGAGTCTGGTAGTAGATCTTAAAAAAGCAATAAAAATGACATTTATGCATTAGAATAATGATTTGTGTATGCCATACAGTCAACATGACAAAGAACACTAGTGACTAATATTCCAGCTTCTTGAAGCAAAGCCTAATCTCCTGAGAAAACAGGGAGAACAGGGATAACAGGCATCTCTATTATATCGTGCACCTCACGAGTACTCAGCAATACTTGGCGATGACAGATGGTAAAGCCATTCTGCAGTCTGGAAGGGCTTCAAATTTCACTACTCAGTATGCACTCTATAATATTGCCACTCAGAACAGAGAGGATATGTGTACAGGGAGCATAGAATATGGTCCTCCACAATTCTGTTTGGTCTTGCTTCTAGCTGGAAAGAGGGAGAAAGATTGACGGCTATAGCCAAGGCATAACCAAAGTCTCAGTGGACCGAAGAATCAATGCAATACTGCACTGAGCAGTGGACTAGCCAAGGAGTAGATTTTTCTTTACTAATATTTTTTGTATTTATTTGCCATTTCATTGGTTTATATGCTTAAGAATCTCTTTGTTTTAAATGCAGGTGATTCAACAACATTTGATCCAGATTTCAAGGGGCCTATTGCCGACAGGTAAGCAATTCTTCTCCTAGAAATATGTTCTTTTAACAAAGAAAAGCTTGTCTTTTAGCACTGTTTGCCAGTAAATGGAGAATTATGCCTACTGCAAGGAGAAAATTTTAGCCTAAATGTCACCTTATTTATCCTGGGAAAGTACAGAGAATAAATCTTTCCATGAGTCATGCATATCCTCTCCTGTTCAGCAAACAAGCTGCTTTAAGTTATTAGAGCAAAGAATTTATATTTCTCAAAAAAGAGAAGCCAAAAAAATGCTATACAAGATTTAACCACTTTGTGGAGAAGTAAACACATTTGAGTAGTCATTTTATGTACCTGTTTACTCTGTGATTCACCATTGCAAATGCAGAGTTGCTATGCCAACTTCTTGCATACCAGGTATTTGTGCTACTCAGTTGCCAAAAGCAAAGAGCTTTCTTAGAGATAACCAGTCACCAAGGCATCATGTATGTTTTAGGATCATTTAAAATGCTCTAGGGAAATATGTACTGGTTTCAACTGATGATTCTCCCTCAAGGTTGCCTGGTATTTAAAAATTAACAAATAACTCAAGGGCCTTTTTTATTTTTATTTTTTATCCTCTATTTGCTTCTTGCAAATCAAAGTGGGGGTTACAGGATAGAATAGCTAAAAATGAAGAGAAGATTATGCTGTTGGTAGCTGGTTTTAGCTTGGCTTTGACATTGATTTCTGGCAGTTACATGTCATAATAAACTGTGATGTGAAGTAATGATCAGCATGCTGACTTGCACTTGGCAACCACCAGCATGTGCAGTAGCATCTACTGTTATGTCCCTACACCACCCCGGTTTTAAGCAAATGTGTGTTCAGTTTATTCCAATGCTGTAAAAACCCAGGTCATTTGAATTGGGGTATTCATTTAAAGGTGTTCCTATGCCTTCTTTACAATAAGTCTGATATCTCTCCCATTCTCTCCATGCTAACACCATGTATACATTTTGTTGTCCAGTATACAAATAGCCTCATTAAATATGAAAGTTGCTTCTACTATACTTGCATTTATTTTACAGTAACTAATCTATGATAATTGAATATAGCTTATTGGCCACAAGGGACCTCTAGATGGAATCCAGATTCTTCAATAGTAGTAATGACAACAATATAAATAATAGGAGCAGCAGAAGGAGAAGGAAGAAGAAGAAATGAGCTGCCACATTTGAACAGGTGAAATACAGATCACAGGCATGCCTTTTCTAAACAAAGAGGAGGAAGCAGAGTTAGGCCTGGCTGGCTTCACGTACGAGCCAGGGGGTGAGCATTCTCTTTCTTCAGATATTCAGAAGTTAATGATGGAACTAGGTAGGTAGCCCAGGTAAAGTCTGGACAATTGTGATAATCACTGGAACTAGGTAGCCCATGTAAAGTCTGGACAATTGTGATAATCACTGTGAAGAGAGTAACATACTTTTATCTGGGGCCTTTTGTGATGCTACGTACCACAAAGGCCTTCAGAGGTGAAATGGTCCATCTGTGGCCATTCCTCCTCCATGCCTCAATCCTAGAGCAGGGGAAAGTATTGTAAAACCACAGGGTTAACTAAGAAGGTGCTAACTTTTCAGGCTACAGAGTTCTATAATGTCCTTCCCAGGAGACTACTTGGGGTGTTTAAGGAGCAATCTGAGAAACTCTAGAGTTTTCCTATTACCTCCAGTAGCAAGACTAGCCTTAATAACACTTTTCCTTACATAATATCGGTTTCCTTCTAAGAGAGCCAAAATCTTATCAGATGTTCAGGCAGACCCTCACAACACTGTCTGCTTGCCGCCCACTGTGTTTTGTACACCTCTCTAAGTTCACAAGTACATCATTTTGTGCGTAATGATCACCCAAGTGTCGCTGTTTCCGAGAGATGTGAAAGAATGATGGTTATGCCACATGAGAGATGAACTCAGTTTCTCATTTGTTCTTTTATACTAAAAATTGGGCATATGGCACTATTGCAACATAACATTGATCAAAAAGTGAGAGAATTTTGATAGTTTAAGGTATTTTTCCAGCCCCCTTTGGAAAAGTAGTTATCCAGTGTTCATGCTTTGTCTCCTATATTCAACAAATTTTTTCTAAACATTGGTTAATATTGGGTTGAGGTAGTATGGTTTTTAATTGTTTAAGGGTCTATTTAGCACTATTCTTGACAGTACATTAGAGTGCAAAATAAATGCACATAGACAACTAAGAAATAAACCTCTTTTTATAAGAGGCTACATGAGAAATTCCTCTTGGTACTTGAAACTCAAAAAATTTTTCACTTATTAGTATACTTTATTCTGTCAGATAAGTATACTTTCTTCTGTGCAATCCACTTTATCTCCTATTATATTGACTTGTAGAAAGCCCATGGGTAAATTTAATTTCAATACTATCAACTGCATTAGCTTTTGAGTCAAGAATTTCTTTTCAGGACTTTGAGTTTCTATTTCTAGTTTAATAACTCTATTGCACCCAGGTGTTTTAAGTCATTTCATTTAAGATCTTTTCTAGAAAGAGGCAGCATCTAGGCAGACAGGTAGATAAAAATGAAAGCCTTGCTTATTTCATAATTGCCTTTTTCCCTTTCCTTATACATGAAATAGATGGAAGACATATAATTCACACTAATCACGTTGGTAGATTTCCCAATGCTGAAAATAACTATTATTACTGAAGGTGGAAAATCTGTCTCAAGTGTAGTAAGATGCATTTATTTTTACCTGGAGCTTTTGGGGGAGGTGATAAACTCACCATCCTGAAAAGGTTCAAGGAGAAAATGAAGAGGCATGTATTAGGAATGTTGTAGAGGGTATTCAGTCACATAAAGGAGTTAGACTAAATGACCTCTGTGTGCTTTTCAACCATGAAATTCAACCATGACTTTGTGATTCAACTTTTAATACCAAAGCATGGGAGGGAGAGTTCAGCTTCTGACCTAGTGACACACATAAAACACTGTGCTGATGCTCGCCAGTGGCTCTTGTGAACTCTAAAGTGTCATGGTCAAGTGGACATCTCAAATTATTGAGAACACAGTGCTGTCTCCTAAATTTATGCTGTTCTCATATTTGCTTCTTGCCGAAGTAAAGTAATTAATATGCTTCTTGTTGTTGTAGAGGAGACTTAAATATCTAAAGGCTAGGCCTGTTGTTGTGGGAAAATATGCAGAAAAGGTTATAGAAAAAAGCAGAAAATGTTCAAGAAAAAATGTAGATCTTATGTTGTAAAAATGTCTGAAGGAGGCTACAAATCATAATAACTTATAAAATGATTTGACGTAAGAAGCCTATATTCATAGCCCTTATTTTGAAAACTTTTAAGTAGTTTCAAAATATGGAGGGAATTGTGGAAAATAAAAAACATAACTGCCTGGATGGCTAATTCTTTGCAATGCAAATGTGAACTGAAAATATATGCTCTAAACCTGCCAATATTTCACCTCATTCTGAATGGAGCAAATGGCCTAACTAATGTAATCAATTATTTAGCAGTGTGACTTCTTTTCACTGGGAGGTGTAGAAAAACACACATCTTTAAAATTTGTAGCCTGCCCCTATATTCCTCGATATGTGAACTTGCTCTTTTTTTTTGTACCTTAAAAAGTTACCACCTTTAAACTATTTGTAATAATGATGAAAATAATGAAACAAGGTTTAAAAGTATTTTAAACCTTAAGCCCCTTAAATCAAAGGATTTAAAGAAAAATATTCATTGACTGAGTGTTTCTTATGTGCTCAGCACTGTGCTAGTTGCTAGGAGTACAAAGATGAAGTAAGCAACGTTCCTGCCCAATGGAACATGCAGTCTAATAGGAAAAGGAGATAATAAAGGCATTAGTGTGGTAAGTGCAATAATAGAATTATTGACAGGGGCTCTGGGAAAAAAAGATGAGTGTGTCTAGCATTGCTATGAGTAGGGAAAGAGGAATATAAAAAAACTTCAGAGCAGAGGTGACCCTTGAGCTGGTTTTTAAAGACATTCCAAGAAACATCAGCAGTGTGCATCAGAGTACAGAGGCCTGAGGACAATTGTCCTGGCAGTGGACTGGTGGAAGCCAAACAACCAGTATGTGCCTGCGTGAGCGGTAGGAGGCATGGATCAGTCTCAGGTGGGGAGAAGTGGTGCTGGAGAGGTAAGAACAAGTCACCAGGGCTTTATACAACATATCAGCATGTTTGGTATTTTATTCTATAGGCTCTGAGGAGACATCACAGAATTTTAAGTAAGAAATTGACAGAATCAGTTTTTCATTTTAGAAACTTTTGTTTAGCAAGCGCTTGGAGAACACTATGTACAAGATCTTATGGCAAGGCCAAGGACACATGCCTCCTTGATAGGATCCCACACTTGAAAATTTGCCCTTGTCCTGATATGTATGTGTGTGTTGGAGGAGGGAGCGGGAGCATTGCTGTGGTGAAACCAAAGGCTGCGATGCAGTGAGGTAAACACTATGTAGGGATGCAGATTGCAATGGCAGCCCTGGGAGGAGTGTAAATTATGGGGCAAGGAGATGCTTCTGTTTGCCTGATATGATAATGCTTTGAAGAACCTTAAGAGTTGTGCTTCGTGTAGGAAGGAGCAGAGAGTAACCCAGAGAGAGCTGATGTCAGAAGGAAGAGACTCTGCTCGACTCAAGTAGGGCACCACACATGCCTGTAAGGGTGAGGTTGGGTGGATAAAATTCCTTAGCGAGAACACAGTTAGTGAGGAGCACTGTGTCCCAGGGCAAGGAGTTTGAATGTATTCTAAAGGGCTTCAAATGGATGCTGAGCCCCCTTTTTTGCTTTGAACTAGGGGTTTACTTAGTTACCATATTTTGCTGTGTATAATGCGCACCCACGTCTTTGACCCAAACTTTCAGGGAAAAAAATCTTTCGTTTTAATTTTTTTAAAGACTTTTAATTTATTTATCTTTAGAGGGGAAGGGAAGAAGAGAGGAAGAGAAATATCGATGTATTGGTTGCCTCTCATGTGACCCCTACTGAGGACCTAGTCTGCAACCCAGGCAAGTGCCCTGACTGGGAATCAAACCACGGTTGTTTGGTTCGCAGGCCCGTGCTCAATCCACTGAGCCACACCAGCCAGGGCTCATTTTAATTTTTTAATTCAATTTTTTACTTATTTACATTTAGATACTTGTTTTTGTATTATAAAGGCATTTTAGCATTTATTTTTGAATACATAGTGGTAGAAATTTTATGTAGCAAATAATTACAAAACACAGAACAGGTACAAAATATTTCAGGTACTACCCATGAATAATGCACATCCTTACTTTTCCCTCAAAACTTGGGCAAAAAAGTGCTCATTATACATGGCAAAATACGGGTACATTTGCTTCAGTTGTGTCCCTGCTTCTCCTTTTTCTTTTCACCTTCTCTCTAGCAGAGATTTACTCCACACCACTCTCTTCAAACTGACATTGAGAAAGTCACCAACTTCTCTCCTCTCACCCAGCACAGTGGGTAACATTTTTTGTTTTAATTTTGCAGTAGCAACTGACAGAAGTGGCTACCCTCTTCTTTTGTAAATGTTTTTGTTCTCTGGGCTCCCTTGACATCCTACTTACCTGGAGTTTCTCCCACCTCATTTCTTGTCTTTTTCAATCTCCTTTTCTGGCCGCTCAACCTGTGCATGATGTTCAAATGTTGGCGTGCTGGTTCTTGGCCTTCCACTCTTCTCTTTCTCTAGTTCCCTTTTAGACTAGGCCAGTGACTTTTACTGCTGTTTATATGTCAGTGACTCCCAAGCTTCCATTGCTACCAATGACCTTTCCCTTAACCTCTGTATTTCTGTATTCAACTGCCTATTTGATGTCACTATTTGAATTCATAATACTTATTCAAACTTAATTTGGCCAAACAGAATGCTTGATTTCTACTCCCACCCCAGAGCTCTAAAACTCCCCCACAATCTTTTCTATCAGAAAAGGAAATGGGACCAATATCCACTCGATTTTATCCAGGTTACAAATCCTTACTTTCTGCTTCTCTCTCATCTCCCACATACACTGCAGCAGCGACGCACGTCTTCGTGGCAGCTGTGAAGTTACCCCCAGGCCAGCTGCTGCTTCTTTCCTACTGTCACTCTTCTCTGTGGCGCCGTATGTCCTGATTGTACTTTTGCATTGGACTCTAGAACCATCTTTCTTCTTTTACTCCTGGTTTTCTTGAATCCACTTTCCAAACAATACCCTGAGTGAGCTTTCCGATCATAAATTATATCTTACACTCTTCTGCTTACATATTTTCAGTAACTTCCCATTGCACTCAGATTGAACTCAAACTCAAACCAGGTCCTACATAAATGCCCTCTGTGCAAGTCACTGACCGTATCCCCTACCATCTCTCTCTCTCTCTTGCCCTGTTGTTGTAGCTATACTTGCCTTCTTTCCATTTCTTGCACTTTCTGAACTTGGATCCATCTTGGCAACTGTTACTTCTCTGCTTGAAGTGCTTTGCCCCAGTCCTTTGCATGGATGGCTCCCCAGCTCTTAACTGCCGTTGCCCGAAACCACTTCATGACCGGATCCCCGGTCACTCTCTATCACATCCTTTAATTTTATTCACTTTATAGTATTACTGGTATTGAAAACGAATGGATTTTTTTCCTGCTTACAAATTACATAATGTTCTATGAGAAATAAGATCCTTGTCTGTTTTGTTCATCAGTGTATCCCCTGGGTCTATAGCTGTTCCTGACATATAATATGCCTTTTCTGAATGACTAAATGAACTATCATCCCAGCTTCAAAACAGGGATATACTGGAAAGTACAGGAGCTAGCTGTGTTAGAGGAGATTGGCAGTTATTTTAAAAGATAGCACAGCACCCAGGGAATGACTTGTTTATGGCTTGTTTTTTTCATTTGTTTCTTGCTTGTCCCTTTGCGCCAGAGATAATGATTGCCCCTGTGTGCTAAAGATAACATTTTGCTTCTTGCTTCTGTAAGCTGCTTCTTGCTCTCCCACCAGAAGTAACGGTCTAATGACAGACCACCCCTCACCCTGTATAAGCAATTGCTCCCCGCTGATCAGGACCCAGAATTTGGAGACTGCCTCCTCTGGGTCCGCACGCGTAATAAAGGTTCCACTCCACTTCCTCCCGTGTTCGGTCTGAGTCTTTCCCGTAACAGTTGGAGGGGAGGCAGGCTGCCATGTAGGAAACTATTTCAATAATCCAGCTGAGAAATGATTAAAGCCTAGAATAAGGCAGTGGCCCTGGGAGAGAAGAAATCGAGGAGATAATAAGAAGACAAAAATTAACAAGGCTTTAGGGCTGATTGTATGTTGGGGACAGAAGGAAAAATTTAGCATAACTGTGTCTAATAATTACATGAGTTATGGTTACATTCACCAAAGTAGGCGCATATGAGGAATGCCAGGAATGGTTAAGAAGGGCAGAGAACATCATGGGTTTAGATTTTAAATCTCTAATTTGGGATGCTTATGGCATATCCAAGTATGAATAGTTAATAGAAAGCCAGAAATACACTTCTGAAGCTCTTTGAAATTTTGATGTATTTCTTTTAACTAAAAATGTATCCAAATAAGGGGAAACCTGAAGGAATATTAAAGTCTAATTTTAAAATATGTGAGTGATCTCTTCTGAGAAGTGCTCCCTGATCATCTCTGGAGTAAACTGTAGGTACCTTCTTTCAGGCCCTCAGAGTGCTCTGGGCACTTACGATAGTGAGTGGCAATTCACTGTTTGCTTGGCTGACTCCTTAATTAAACCATGGGCTCTGCTACACAGAGCAGCACATACTGGACCCATGAGCAACAGTCTTGATCATATCACACCCCCATTTGTATTTCACCAATGAATTCCCACTGCCTAAAAATTAACTCCTCAAGTGCCTTAATAGGATAAAATCCCTACCCAAATTGTCTTAACATCTGCCTAAATGGCTCTTTCTCTCTGGGGTTGCTAAACCTTGAATGAACTCTGTTAAGTCAAACTAGCCAGGCACATTTTTGCAGGGCCTGAAAATTGATTTTGTCAGTGCCCTAGAATTACTCCAACTCAAGAGTGACGACTGGCACTAACAAAGTGCACAGGAGAATGATGTATAGAACTAGAATGCTAATGCAATCCTTTACATTGAGAAATTTAATTGTTGAGCAAGCCTAGTGTTCTTGTTGGCCCGAGAAGCACATTACTCCCTTTAGGCAAACTATACAAGAAATCTGATTATCAAAAGGTTGCTGGATGAGTATATAGTGAGAAGGAGATTACGTAAGTGGCATGTCGAATGGCATCAGGTTTTGCTAGCCTGTTCTATCTATTAACAGAGCAGAATCCTCACATTGGATGCTCATATTAATTTGACTCGAGGCCCAATCTAGAGAACGCTTGGATGGCAGAGAGCTTGGAGGCTTGATCACCAAGTGCACTTCTCTTTAGATATGTTAATGAATTCGAGAAGTTTAAAGTCAAGGCTTGCTGGACTGGGAAGCTCATAATCTCTGTGAGGTGGCTATATACACGTCTGCTTTAATTATGTTTTGGTTTCAGAGTGTCACTCTCAGAAAGCAGTATCATTTTCTATTCTCTAAGTTTTGGGGAAGCACCTTACTGGCACATAAAATGGTAGTCTTCCTTGCTCCAGGCTCCTGCTCAGGATCTGTATCTCCTCTTACTCTAGCCTCAGAGCACCTTCCCTCTACCAAATTCCTGCAGCTTTCGCTGTGGATGGTATGTGGTACATGCTACTTGTGGCTCTTTCTGGCTTTTGGTACTCATGTACTGTCTTGCCATCTGCTTTGTAATTTCCTTGGAGGACAGAGATCAGCATTTGGATATGTGTACATACTTAACGATGAAGCCTGGCTTTCCCCCCTATCAGTACACCACCAGTTAGAGCATGTACTCCTGGGATGGTGCTCTGTTTGTAGAGAGTGGGTCCCCTCCCCATGGTTGTGCTTTAAAATGTCAAGATACTTTGTATTTGCCTCCTCCTTCAGGTGAGTTTTTCTATTAAAAAATTAAATAAACAAATCCATGCTATTTCCATGTCCTGAGAAGATAAGGCATGGCCTTTATCACAGGGTGCCAGCTGTAGCAATGTGAACTTCATTTTTCTAGACTTGGATCACAGGTCAAGCAAATAAATGGCCATAACCTTTTAATGACTGCCCTGACATAGAGAGAATGAGGTAAAAAGAATAAGCAGAACTATTGGAACTGGAATCTGCAAATCTTTGGCCTGCTTTGACACGTCATATTCAGCTCCACACTGTACAGCGTCCTGCCCTATGAGGACACTTAGACTGAAAAATAGTATGAGGCGTATTCCATAAGCCCTAACAATGTAAATTGTTCAGAGAACGCTGGTACTACTTTCCTATTAGTTGAGCCTCGCATTTAGAATTTGGAATGCTCAAGTGACACTAATGTCATCTGAAAATGATATAGGATTTGGGTGACATCTCAGCAAGAGCTTTAAATAACAATTTTAAAGTTCTAGGATTCAAACCTGCCAGTGATGCTTCCCTTATATGTGGTCACTCTTTTGCCTCCAATATGCTAGTGCTACGGCCATTATTCGGCCTCTTTTGAGGGTTATCCTTGCATGTGTTCATAGGTTATATCACCCTCCTTCCTCCTCATCCTTGTTTTCCTTTATTTCTTGAGCAAATATTTATAGTACACCTCACTTTGTGAAAAGAACTGTGCCAGTTGGTGATAATACAAAGGTAAAATATCCTTTTCCTCCAGGAATGAATGAGTAATAGGAGAGACAGACGATCGAAGAGATTTTCCAGCTCAGTGAGGGAGGTATAGCTTTGGAGAAGAGAACAAAGGGTCTGGTTCTCAGTGGCCATTCCAAAGATTAATATTCATTCATTCTCACTCAACAAATATTTGTTGACCATCTATTACATGCACTGTTCCCTCCAGGCATTAGAGACACAGTAAGGAGCAAGACAGAGAAGGTACATGTTTTCTGGGAAAAGGGAAGAGACAGGACAGACACCATCTGAGAAATGAACAGGATAGTTTCATGAGATAAGTACAAGGGGGAAAAATAAAACAAGGTGAGGTGATAGTGTCTAGCTGTGTACTTGTGTGAGAGAGTTAACAGATTTGGTGGTGAAGGAAGATGTCTTTATGGAGGTGACAATGGAAATCATACTCAGATGATAAAGAGGAGCCAGGTATGAAAAGATTGAGCCTTCCAGATAAAGGGACAGCAAAATATGAAGTCTCCAAGACAGAAACTGAGGCTTAGTATGCTCAAGGAACAGAAAGAGGGTTGGTGTGGCCCTGGCTGGATGGTTTAGCTGGTTAGAGTGTTGTTCCCGACACCAAAAGGTTGTGGGTTTGACCCCAAGTCAGGGCATGCATGGGAGGCAACCGATCTTATATTTCTCCTTCATGTTGATATTTTTTCTTCTCTCTCACTTTCTCCCTGTCTTTTTCTCTCCATCTTCTCTCTGTAAAGTCAAACTTAACAGTTTTCACCCCTGGTGAAAACTTCAAAAAATGAAAGGGCAGTATATGTGCCGCATGGTGGATGGGGAAGGGGTGGGGGGAGTGGGTTGTTGGGAGACCCCTGCAAGCACATTATAGTAAATGGATTTTAAAAAGGCCATGGAAAGGTTTTAGTAGGGCAGTGGGCTAATCTATGTTTTAAAAACCCATCTCAACTGCTGGGTGGAGAATGGCTTTTAAGAGTCAGATGCAGGAGCAGGAAATGTTTGCAGTCAACTAAGTGAAGAGTGGCCTAGACTAGGGTGACGTTAGTGGAGATGGAGAGATGTGGGTAGATTCAAGATACGCTGCATGGTAGAGGTGGCAGCACTTATTGATATAAGAGGTGTGAGAAAGAAAGGAGCCACAGATAACTGTGAGATTTATGACTTGAACACCTGAGCAGGTGATGATCCCCTATGTGAAGAATGAAGAGACTGGGGGGAAGCATATTTTTGGTGCAGACTTCTGTTCTGTCTGTGTTGTTTGAGACGTCAAATGGGTATGCTTGTGGTGGTGCTATACATGTCGGTCCTGAGCTCAGTGAGGACTACGGTGGGGGATGGAGATTGAGAGCTGGGGGTCTTTGGCATGTACATAATATGTGAAGCCAAGTGTCTGGATGAGGTCATGTAGGAGTGTGGAGATGCAGCCGAGGACCAAACTCGGGATTTGACAGCACTTGGAGGTCAAGCAGAGGTGGAGGATCCAGCCAAGGAAACTGAAGGGGCACCCAGTGATTTTGGAGAAAATCTGAAGAATGAAATGCTGTGGAAGCTAAAGGGGGGTATTACAAAAATAGCCTGTTATTTATTTATTTATCTTTACACTTGTATTGTTTAAAACTGTGTTGACTACTTTAAGAAGTCAAGCAAGATAAAAATTTGGCAACATGAAGTCAGCAGTGACCTCATCCACAGCTATCTCAGCAATGAAGTCGGCACCTGGAGGTGGCCAGTGAGTTTTGTTAGAGCATCAGGAGAATCTGGGATCAAAATAGAGTTTTCTGAAGAAAGAAGATACTAGAACTTCATAGTGAGTGTTGCTGGAGATGAACCCCTTTGTCTTGATGATGCAAGGGAAAGAGGGTAATGCATCAAGGAATGTGTATAAAGGACCCAGGGACAAAGCCAAAGGAAAGTAGGATTGAGGGGGGAGGTGGGGATAGGTGAGGTGAGGGAAAGTGATGGTGGGAAAATGGCACTGTATTTGAACAGCAATAAGAAATAAAGATTTAAAAAGTAATAAAGTAATAACAACAACAAAAAGGAAACAAAATCCTGAAGATGGAATCCAAAACACAATTGGACAGTCTAGGTTTTGGCAGGAACAGGCGCCCCTAGTACATACTGTGAAGTGGCAAGCAGGAAATAGAGTAGAGATGCTGAGTGTCAACAGTTCTGGTGATGAAACGACAGATTCTTATGGCTTCCTCTCTTTTAGTGCCTCGATGCCCTGGGTCATCTCCAGCACCACTCACTGCCATGTTCTAGTTTCTTCTTTCTTCAGAAAACTCCATTTTGATCCCAGATTCTCCTGATCCTCTAACAAAACTGACTGGCCACCTCCAGGTACCCACTTCATCGCTGAGATAGCTTTGGTCAGGCAGTCAGGTAAGGGTGGCAAGTGGTGGAAGTGGGGGGAGGCCCGCGTGTATGAGGACTAAGAGGAGAAGGAATTAAGCAATCATCATGGAAAGCGGGGAAGTGAACATACATATATTATTAATCTAGAATACATACATTATACATTTCCTATATAAACAATATTATTCTAGTCTTTTAAAAAATTTATTTAATTATTGTTCAAGTACACTTTAATGTTTTTTACTCCCATCCCAGCCTACCCCCCCAGTGCTCCCCACCTCCCTCCCATTTTCACCCCCTTAGTTGTTGTCCATGTGTCCTTTATACTTGTTCCTGTAAATCATTCCCCCTTTTCCCCTGAAATTCCCTCCCCTCTCCCCTCTGGTCACTGTCCCCTTGTTCTCTATTTCAGTGTCTTTGTTTTTATTTTGTTTGCTTGTTTGTTTTGTTGTTTAGCTTCCTGTTAAAGGTGAGATAATATGGTATTTGTCTTTCAACACCTGGCTCATTTCACTCAGCATAATGCTTTCCAGTTCCATCCATGTTGTTGCAAAGGGTAGGAGCTCCTTCTTTCTCTCTCCTGCATAGAATTCCATTGTGTATATGTACCATAGTTTTTTGACCCATTCATTTACTGATGGGCACCTAGGTTGCTTCCAGCTCTTGGCTATTGTAAGTTGTGGTAATATATTCTTCTGCTATGAACATCAGGGTGCATAGGTTCTTTTGGATTGGTGTTTTAGGGTTCTTAGGATATAATCCCAGCAGTGGAATTTCTGGATCAAAAGGCAGTTCCATTTTTAGTTTTTTTAGAAAATTCCACACTATTTTCCACAGTGGTTGTACCAGTCTGCAATCCCACCAACAGTGGATTAAGGTCCCTTTATTCTAGTCTTAAAGAGACTTAAGGGAACCTAAAAAGTGGCCACTGTTCCCATGGAGCATAATGATTTTTAGACACAAATTAGATACCTAAATTAAGTGAACCAAAAGATTCTGAGATAGCTAGAGCTGGGTGGCAATACCCTGGGCATTTTTCACACAGTAGGAGGTCCCCGAACACTATTTAAGAAGGAAGAATCATGCTGTCAAAGCAGGCATTTTTTATGTGGCAGCTTAAAGACAAGATAAGCATTACCAAGCAAAACCAATTTGCTCAGCTAGATTGGAAGGCAGAGCTAGAAACAACATAGAGCTGAGAGGAAAGGGGGCTGAGCAGGTGTATGAAANCCCCTTGTTCTCTATTTCAGTGTCTTTGTTTTTATTTTGTTTGCTTGTTTGTTTTGTTGTTTAGCTTCCTGTTAAAGGTGAGATTATATGGTATTTGTCTTTCAACACCTGGCTTATTTCACTCAGCATAATGCTTTCCAGTTCCATCCATGTTGTTGCAAAGGGTAGGAGCTCCTTCTTTCTCTCTGCCGCATAGAATTCCATTGTGTATATGTACCATAGTTTTTTGACCCATTCATTTACTGATGGGCACCTAGGTTGCTTCCAGCTCTTGGCTATTGTAAATTGTGGTAATATATTCTTCTGCTATGAACATCAGGGTGCATAGGTTCTTTTGGATTGGTGTTTTAGGGTTCTTAGGATATAATCCCAGCAGTGGAATTGCTGGATCAAAAGGCAGTTCCATTTTTAGTTTTTTTAGAAAATTCCATACTGTTTTCCACAGTGGTTGTACCAGTCTGCAATCCCACCAACAATGGATTAGGGTCCCTTTATTCTAGTCTTAAAGAGACTTAAGGGAACCTAAAAAGTGGCCACTATTCCCATGGAGCATAATGATTTTTAGACACAAATTAGATACCTAAATTAAGTGAACCAGAAGATTCTGAGATAGCTAGAGCTGGGTGGCAATACCCTGGGCATTTCACACAGTAGGAGGTCCCCGAACACTATTTAAGAAGGAAGAATCATGCTGTCAAAGCAGGCATTTTTTTATGTGGCAGCTTAAAGACAAGATAAGCATTACCAAGCAAAACCAATTTGCTCAGCTAGATTGGAAGGCAGAGCTAGAAACAACATAGAGCTGAGAGGAAAGGGGGCTGAGCAGGTGTATGAAATATTGGCAGGGTTTTGTTTCCATTATAATGGAGAAGGAAAAGAGGTATAGACAGATTCCAGATTATAGTTTATCCCTTCATTCATAACTCTTATCTGTTATGGACTTGGGCATACTGAAATGATTAAGACACAGACCATGCTGTCCATAAACTTAAAATTTAAACCACTGACTAATATGAAAAACGAATGGCTTGCTGAATAGAGATGCAAGCATCATTCAGGGGAACAGAGTAAAAGGAGTAAAATGAATAGTTTTTCCTGATAGGAAGGATCCAGAACTATTTCTTGAAGGTATTATTTGAGCTGGACCTTGGAGGAAGAGAATGAATTCGATAGAGAATGGAGAAGAGAATCGGACTCTCTGAGGCATGTTACAGATTGGGTTCTCCAGAAGCAGATGCTGAGGTGGAGGCTGGGGTGCAAACTCTTCTTTAGAGATCAACACCTGTGGAAGGAAGGGCAAGGAATTGGTATTACACAGAGGGAGATGTCAGTCTGCTCCCAGACCACACAGAGCCTCAGCCCGTGCTGCAGGGAGCCTGGAATGAGCACTGCCTCACCCAGGGGTCTGGAGTCACTCTGAAATGGCCACACCTTTATGAACCCACCTGGCTCCGTCCTGGTTTGTCAGCTGTCCTGCAGTCCATGAGCCAGGGTGAAGCAAATGGGGCAGATCCTGAAGATGCACGTGGCTAGTGGCTGTCTGTGACCACACTCGCCATAGTTGGGCAGCAAGTCCTTCCCTGAGGGACCTGGGTTGTGCCTGTCTCTGTGTGGACTGCTGCATGTAAGTGCAAGGCGTGTTCCATGGAGCTTCAGAGGGGCTGGAACAAAGACTGGAGCAAACAAACTTTGGGCCTGAAGCCAGAGAGATCATTTGAAATTATGGCTTGAAAGGCATGGTAAGTATCTGGGACTTTTTTTGCCTCTTAAGAGATTTGTTAAGGGAATTAAGTAGGGCTATAGGATCACCTGATGCTCTACTTTTGGGAGAGAACTCCAGGCAGTGAACCTGGGACAGCAAAACCTCTTTGCAGCAATTGTTACTTAATGAATTTGGTGAGGTGAGGGGAGGAGATAAGCCATACATTACATTGTGTCCATTTTTGTTTGGATCTCTTATTCTTGGCTAGCACTGTCTTTCATGGTTCATCCTGCACAGACATCTGACCCTTCACTTTTA
The DNA here is from genome assembly GCF_014824575.4 of Sturnira hondurensis. Taxonomy (NCBI): domain Eukaryota; kingdom Metazoa; phylum Chordata; class Mammalia; order Chiroptera; family Phyllostomidae; genus Sturnira; species Sturnira hondurensis. The sequence continues at coordinate 608,500 of NW_028073279.1, forward strand.
CCATGGTAACAACTAAAATGCCTCTAGGAGACCCATATCCTCTCTTTGTTGGAGAAGCTAATACTTATCCTCATTACCATATACCTATAACAAAAAAAACATAGCTGTGTCAGAAGAATATATTACCACATGCTCTTCCAGCATTGTTATGCTCAGTCTGTTTTGCTATTTAATAGATTTGGTTTTTACTTGCTCTAAATCAATAATTATATATGGTTTAAATGTGAATTCTTTTGGTGTGGGGCGGGGAAGGGAGACTTTGTCTTTCTATTTAGAAAGTAGAGGTAGTTTGCGTTCAGATGGAACAGGGACCAGCAAGTGGGCACAGTTGGAAAGCCCGTGGGGGTGGGAGGCAGCAGGCAGCTTCCACGGCGTGTGCCCTGGGGTGCGGTGCTCACTTTGTGACTGGGCTGTAAAGTCTGAAATGAGGACTCTGGGGGCAATCCGAGTAGCAGCATCCCGTTCTTGGATTTCTAAGTCATTCAGAACCAGCAGTGTGGAACCAGGTTACGGAGCCTAAATGGGACCACAGAGGATTCAAGAATACAGAGAGCGTAACAGGAACCAGAAAGTCAAGGCCTGGAAGTATTTGCTTCACTCACCAACAAACCATGTTAGTTGCTTTTCCTAATGTAATGACTGTGCAAGGCCTTTGATGTCAAGGTTGTTTTCTGGTTAGCCTGTGAGGAAAACTTAGTGAAGAACTATATCACATTTTATCTGCGTTTTGGCATCTAAGTTACGTCTTTCCCAGCTTGTGTATTAGTTTTTAAATGATTATTTTGCCTGGTTAGTTCAATAAAGAATCATTACATAAACAGTGGGTGCGACAGTCAGTTGAGCGACACCTGCACTGCCTTTCTGTTCTGAGGTTGGAGCCCGCTGGCACCCAGGCACAGCCCTCACCTGGCAGGAGCCCTGGGAGAGAAAGGGGGTAACACGCCCTGTGCAGGGTCTCAGAGAGAAGGAATGGTTTTGTGTTGCCAGCCTGGTAAGCCCAAATGGAGAAAGTGACAACAAACTTCACAGCTTTACATTTTAAAATTCTGAATATGATCAAATTAGATGAAAACTTCCCCACACATAGTATGTTGTCATTTTGATTTCAGTTGCTTGTTGAAAATTTATCTGAGAGGTTGTTGTGTTTCATGACTTACAACCATGGACATCACTTTACGTGCTCTGGACTTTTGAATGTAGGTCCTTATGAAGTCATTTCATACTGGAAGTCTCCTACTTATTTGGTGAATGCCTTCAGGAACAATTCCTTCATGTTGACAAAGTTGTGGCCCTGTGAATTATTACTTATTTTATGTTTTTGTAATTTGTTGTCTATTCATCACAGGGTACTTTCTGTTATAGTCAAAAACCAAAGCTTAAGATCCATTCTGAACATTAAAAGAAAATAAGTAAGTTCTGCTCAAAATTTAAAGTAAAAAAAAATGCGCTAGAATCAATGGTCTCCATGGGTCTCATTCATTAATACTTCCTTCCTGAAAACACTCTTTTGTAATGGGAATTTACGTTATCGGGGAGACTCAAGATAGCAACTCCCTCTTCCCTGTTCTTGCATTGCTCACTGGGGAAGAATTCAGGCAAGAGACAGCACATGTAGTGGAAATGGGGTGGCAAGTTTATGAAATACACTTGAGCATGAAACTATGGGCAGGCATCTAGCTAGTCTGAATGCCCACATGTAGAGGAAATAAAGTTGTTAGTAAGTTTGTTTTGTATAATTGGGCACTCAGCTAATCTGAGTGTGCTGACCAAGGTTACATACTCAAGTCAGCTTCAAGGTTCCCTTCCCCGGCCCCTTCCAGACGTTGGTATCAATACACAGTTTTAAGGCTTTTCTTTCCCATCTAGTGGAAATGATACACACAGAATTTCAAAGGCTCCCCTCCTCCTGTATTATCACAGTCCTTTTGGCTACTATAGTTTTACTTACAATATTCAGAATGCCTGGCAGTCTTATTGGACTGGGCTCAGGACTGCTGAGTCAACGGGTAAGACAGGTCTCCCTTTTGAGTCTATTCTCCTGTTAGATTGTGCTGGGCAGGGTCCCTTATCTGTTAGATTGTGCTGGGCAGGGTCCCTGCTTTATTTCCCCTCTGACCACTCAGTCCTAGCTACTGTCTAATATTTATACTTTAGAGACCCCTCTTTCATGGAAGGGGAAGTTTGTCCTGTGCAATAAGTAGAGAAGGTACTATTATTTTACAGTTGTACATTTGATCCTACAACTTGTTTCTACAGATTTGGGATACCCAAATTACAACCACATAATCTACCTATGCATTCCCCGTAATGAAATTTTCTCCTGTTCAATAAAAGAAGGAATGACACTCCATCTCTTCCTTCCTAGAAGAGGTTTGATTTCCTATCATACTGTCATCACTTTCTTCTCTATAACCGCGGCTTTGATGTTTGTGCATAATATTTGTGTTGGGTTTATGAATTTACTCAATGTTCTTGGTTTCCCTAAACTCGCTTATGATAGTGTTGGTGTGCTGTTTATCTGACTCTGTCATCTATTTGGAGTAGTAAACCATGCCTGCTTCCCTAACCTTATATGCCATGCTTATCATTTACAGTTCTATTGGGGAATTAAATGGACACACATAAACTTTAGAGAATTGTGTATACTAAATTATGCGGGGGATTATAAGAGCAATAGGATTTTCAGCTATAGAAGAGAGAGCTGAATTAAGTCCTAAAGATCAGATTTAATGCAGGAAACAGCTTTTGAACTGAGCCTGCAAAGATGGGTAAAGTGAGTAAGAAAAGGACAAAATAATCTGAGTTTAGAAAGCATCAGGAGTAAAGGCTAGGAGTCTTCTTTCAGCACATGTAATACAGTCCTGCACACAAGGCTTCATCTCTAGTAAGCTTTCTGAACATATATATGTATGTGTGGGGATAGAGATGGAAAGGGGGAGAGACAGATATATGTGTATATATTTTTTATATTTGATAAATATACATATATATTTTTGATATTTGGGGAGAGAGGGAGGGGTTGTGTTAGGAGTTGGGCCCAATTATTGACGAAACAACTTGCTTGACTGAGTTGTACCTGCTTTGAACTGGCCCAGTCTTTCATTGGATTGATCATATTGACTAACTGTCTTGATATCGAGTTGACATAGTCTCAGCATCCTTAATGAGGAACACGGTATTTTCTCTCAATATCTCTAATTAACTTTTGTTGCCTGAGTGTGCCCAACTGTCAGAAGTCCTTTGGCCACAGTCTTAGGGTCTGCAACTTAAATTTTAAGTACCTTGAAAATCAGAAGTCAGTGTAACACATGCGAAATGGTTTTTTGCACACGTGTGAATGTTCAGAGTGAAATAAGATTATGCTACTTACTAGTAGAAACAGTTGTAGAGAGGATTTAGTTTTAAGGAATCTATTTATTTATTGAATTAGGTAATAGATTCGGTAAATGACACAAAAAGTACATAAAAGGCATAGAGTCCCCAGTACCACAAAATCTTGCATCAGAGATAGCAAGATTTATCAGTGGTTTGTATACTTTTTCAAATAAGTGGATGAATTTAAAAGTATATGTTTGTATTATGGAATTGAAAAATAAAAGTATACATTTGTGTATATATATGCATATAGATCTATATATCTACATAGTCATTCCTTTATATAAATAAAACCACGCTATCATAGCATTATGCACTTTTTAAAACCTAACAGTGTATCTGGGAAATCAATTCACCATTATATACAAGGCAATCATAGGAGCTTGAAGAGGAGTCTTAAAGGAAGTATATTAGACTTGCAAAAGTTGTGATTCATACAATTTGAAGAAATAATGTCCTAAACAGCCTTCTCTGTCTTCTACTCACATATAAAGGTTGAGTCCACATGTCTGTCTTCCCTCAGTCCTAGCTACTCTTTGATAGAATTAATTGCTCTCTCATTTGTGTTCTGTAATTCTTTGTACATACTCCATTTATGACCCTTTTCATACTGAGGTTTTTTTTCTTGTTTATATCTATTTATACATGAATAGATTGTGACTTCCTTGGAGCTTTCTTTCTCTGGATTCTTATTCCATAGTGGAGAGTTTGGATATAATAGGTCCTGAAAACACATTTGCTTGATTTTAAAAAAAACAATGTGAGTTCATTAACCTTTACTATTTATAAAGTCTATAGTTTTTTTCTTGTTTTCCTTATTCGTTGGTATCTGGCTTGAAATCCTTATCTCCTCAACAGTAACTTTTTTTAACCGTGGAGGAGAAAAATAATTGTGGATGAAATAATCAAATAAATAAGGCATTTGGAAATATTTATACAACGCACCTTTTTATAAATTTTTATGATAAAAAACAAATAATCCTCTCCATTTGGTGTTAGAAATGGCTGAGGAAAGGCCAACGTGGCCAAAATAAATCTGCAGCGTCCAACCTGAAGCAATTGCCTGTATCTGTGTTTGCATACGCACTGCTTGAACCTACTCCATGATATATGTATGCATTTGTGCAGCGCTCACAAAGATTCTTCATCTCATTACTTAGAACATCATGTTTGTCTTACTCAAGCAAAGCCTGCTTTAATAGCATCATGGGTTTTGCTGCCATGCAATAAAACTACACTGCTGTATTTTCATTAATCTGTGCTCTGCTCACGTATATCATTCTCCTTCACTTGCATTATTTCATAGAATTTTTGGTGCAAATGCAAACAGTTGAGAGAATTATTTTTATTTGTTCATATTATGGAACTTGTGGGTCTGCTTTAACCATCCTTTCCCAGAGCACGAGCATTTTTCTTCACTCTGCTTTGAAGATCATTTAAGACTCAGCTTTAAACTGCCTCGTTATGTTTTTCAGAAATACAGTTCTCATATCACAACTAATCAGGAAATTTGAAGTATTTGAAATATGTTAGGGAAGACAGATGTTTGCTATTTAAAGTACTGCAGATGATTGTTATTTCTTTTTCTAGTCAAAAGATGTACGGAGCCACTAAACAAATGCATTGTGTTTAAGTGCTCATCCTTCTGTGTCTCAGGGGTAGGAAGTTGCACGGCTAGAGTCAGAAATGAAACTGTTCTGCTAATGTTCTGCTTCGCTATTTATTTGCACAGTAGGAAAGCTTGGCTTAGGGAAACATCAGTAAATTTCACTCTTCTTAGCTTAACATGAAAAATAGACAATGGAAATGGCAGTTTAGGGCAGTTATTTTTTTTTAAATATTAGCATGTGAACACATTCAGTAGCCTTTTTTTTTTAACCCAAAGTAAGATTAGATGATTTTTTAGAAAGACTAAACATTACAGGTAAACATAGATATTAATATGTTAGGCAACTGAAATATGAGCCAAACCTAAGGGAGCAGGACTAGGAATAGGAAGAAATATCTAACTATATCTAATTTTCTCTTGATTTTAATGATAGAATTTAAAAGATTTAGTATCAGGTGGTGCTTTTATCAAAACGGGAGCATAATAATTATTCCTTTACTTTGGAAATAGACAGTCACGTCTGTTTGGTTCAGCATTCTCTTTTGGAGTGGGTGACAGAGGCCTGGAAAACTGGAAAGGCTTCACCAAGACCACCTGATAATTTGGTGACAAAGCTGGGGATTGAACCCAGGTCTCCAGGATATAAATCTAGAGTTCTTTCTTCGGTAATCCTCTGAAACCATTTTTTCAGTACATCTGTCAGTTTTAATTTCATAGGTGCATTTTGTTTGTTAGTTTTGATGAGTGAGAGGGGGTGAGAGGAGAACCCAAGCTCGGGGCAAGAGGAAAACCATATCTAAGCAACTGATGGAGTTAGGGGATTAAAGTTGAGAGTGACAGAATGTGGGAGAACTTTTGGAGAACCAAAATGGACATTGGAGAATCCCCTTGTGTTTCTGGCCAATCTTGCACAGTGTGTGTCCTCTTCTCTGCCTCCCCACGATCCCTTAGGCGAACATCTGTTCCTCAGCACTATCGTAGAGTTGGATCCATTTTGACGGATGTGACTAAAATGCTGAGGAGATAACCTCTGGGTGGATGAGGTCAAGAGCCCAGGCTGTCACTCGCAGGACCGTCATACATATACATTTTTTGATATTTGACTAGGTCTTCTATCTAAACTACAAGGTGTACAAGAGTGAGCCATGGGTCTGGACTGTTCATTGTCATATCTTTAATACCAAGTACATTGCCTGGCCTATAATACATGGACAATAAACCTGTTGAAATCTGTTAGAACTCACATCAAATATAAGGTAACTACTTCTTTGCAAAGGGTATGTATCAGGTACTCAATCTTTGGGGCAGTTTAATCTCAGGACAATTTACAAAGTACTTATTTCTAGCTGCCCTCTGTGGATTAGGAGCTTAGACTCACTGACAGCAAGTCGCTGTCCAGGGGCACACAGCTCATTTGAGTGGGGAAGCTGGCGTTCTGAAAAGAGTGGCGGGGCTCTGGCTCCAAAGTCATGGCTTCTCGGAATATCCTTGGTCTTCAAAATTTCATAGATAGAGCCCCGATAAAAAGGAAATATGCAGATCAAGACTCATTAGGAGTTAAAAATGCTGTTGTTGTTCTAAGAAACTACAAAGAAAATTGGAACTCCCTGTAGCAGAGTTCATGCATTGTCCAGCAGGGGGAGCTTTCCTCAGTACCAGCTACAATTCACTTCAGAGGGAGTCTGTCTCATGGCCTCAACATGTTATGCTCCATAAAAGCAGATCATCTAAGATGGTCCTAAATCCAGATTTGCCTCAAAAATAGCCCAAATTTCTACTTTTTTTCCTGATGCTGAATGCTTTTGGGGTACTAAGAATGTTTCCTACTTACTGAGTACTTTCTCAATTACTTCACTTAGAGGATTTAGGTACTCTTTGGGGAAGACACATCGGCAAGTAGCAATCGCTGAGCTAACTTGGGACTGTGAGAGAGACTGCCTGATAAAATGTGATCAGAACAAGAGAGGGGGCCAGTAATACAGATTTGTTACCCGTGGCTGTGTGAGATGTTGGACATTATGGTAAAGAAAAAAGAAACCTTTTAAAGATCAATTTAAAAATATTACAGCAAGTAGTTACATTGTGATCACAAATGGGAAATTTGAAATAAATGTCCTATGGAAGCAACATCAGTGGACTCAAAAAGCCTTCTTAGGCAATTTAGAAGTAAAGGTGATGTGGCCCAGACAACCAGACCTGGTAACTAAGAAATCTAGTGATGACAAAGGGGTGGATGTTTAAAGATGAAATAAATAACTTTTTGGTAAAATTTAAAAGGAAAAAGTCACTATTACCAAATTAATATATAATCTATATTTATATAATGGATGATTTTACAAATGCATGGATAAATAGACCTGTAAGTCAAATGCTAAAAGTCCATCTTTGATTATTTTATCCACTTTATTATATTTCTGTTGAATCTCCAGCTCTTTTTAAATCCTCTCACTGGGAAGATAGAAAGCTATCATACATTTGTAGCTATAGTATTAGTTGTATAGTACTGTCTCTCTCTAATTTTTTCCTCTCAGATAATCCAACTATCAAATTAGTATTTGTAGAGAGATAGGATTTGCTAGTATTAAGATGATGAAATGGAAAAAGTAAACTTATGAAGAATGGAACATGTATTGACTAGAGATAAAATGCCAGTAAATAAGAGCAAGTGACCTTTCTGAGAAATAAATGCTTTCTGTCATATCATATCATCTTATTATTTTATGATGCTAAATTCTAATTTGCCTTTATCATATATATGTATTACTATAGTAACTGAACAATGATAAATAAGAATAGTCACTTAGAATCCCAGCCTGATTTTCTGAAACAAGGCCTCATACCACTGGCTTGTTTGTGGTGCCCTGACTTTACACCAGAAGGCTCTTAAGGGATTTTTGAATTAAATCTTTCAATGCCTGTGAAAAGCTTGCCTAGTAATTGAACAGAAACAGACACTTCAGTACAAGGTCACCTACCCAAAATCATTATTTAAGTCACATATTTCTCTAATATTAAGCAGTTAGGAAGACACACATATAATTAAATGATCCATAGTATTTAATAAATATCAGGTTGTCATTCAAAATATCGCTCCCATTAGGGAAAGGTGGCAACTATTAATAGTTAGTCCTTGGGCTATAACTTAAACATAAACTTATGTTTTTAAGCATATAGAATGGATTTGACCTCCCTCAACTTACCAGAGAAAAAGGAATATATTTTTGGCTTTTTCTTTGGCTTAATGTTTTGGAGCACAAAATGTGGGTATTTCTTTCCGTACAAATTAATGTGATGTCCCTAAAGACTTCTCACATAATATTGATATTTGCTACAGGGCAAATGAATTATAAAATCATGCTTTTAAAATATCATTTCTAGGTTTTGCATGAAGAATTCCCTTGTCGTTTATTGTTATTTTCTTTTCTATGAATTCCTTTGATTGCTCTTATGGATTTTTTTCTCATCAAACATAGCTTGGTAGCATTCTCTATTTGTTTTCAAGAATCTATTTCTCTTTGCTGCTGTTGGTAGGTAGCTTTTACTGAATGTAAATATAAACTTCTCTGTAAACTCTATCCTGCTTGAGATTTAGATGCCATACATTTTTGAATTCCAGAATATTTAAAGATTTTATTTATTTATTTATCTTTAGAGGGGAAGGAGAGAGGGAGAGAAACATCAATGTATGGTTGCCTTTTGTGCATCCCCTGCTGGGAAATGGCCTGCAGGGAACTGGCCTGCAACCCAGGCATGTGCCCTGACTGGGAATCGAACCGCGATCCTCTGGTTCGCAGGCTTGTGCTCAATCCACTGAGCTACACCAGCCAGGGCCCAAGTTCCAGAATATTTAAATGACAAATAATTAACTTTCTTCTTCTGTCTATAAGTAATATCTCTTCTTTTGGCTGGAAGAGTCTAAACCCTTTGAAAAGGATCAGAGAAAAATGCTGCAGAGAAGGGGATTTGGGAAACAGAAGGGAGCAGGTTTTTGGACTCAGATGCAAAAGTCACACTTTTCACAAAGTTACTAGGAAGATGGCATGAGAAAGCTTTAAGTCTTTTCTGAATTTAAGTGATTTATTTTATCATGTGTCTTTTTTATTAAAGATATCTTTCCTTTTCTAGGATACATGATTATTTTACCTGTTATATTTGGAAGCCTTCTGGAATACACAATTATTTTGCCTTCTATGCCCTGTATTCCATGCTAGTGTGAGAAAGCTGGGACATGCATCATCCAGAACAGTTCAAACTGAACCCATGGTTATAGTTAAATGCACACACCTCTTCTCTCCTCACCAGAAAGACAATAGCAGGGAGGCAAGAGTGCACTTGTAGGCTTACCTCTTTGGGGGTCTATGGAATAAAATTCAGAAGAAGAAAGGATAGATCTTGAGTCTCGGACCTAAGATGCCTTTCCTGAACTGTTTTAAAGGAATTGATAATGGTTTTAATACATCTAGAATATAAATATTCTAATAGTGTTAAGAATTTTCTTCACATGTTGTTATTACCTCTGAGAAGGAGTGGATGGAGAGGTACTATTGAGACCCATGCTACAAATAAAATCAAACTAAGAGGGCTTTAAAACATTTTTCAGAAACCTATCAGCCTGGGGTTATGTATATAATTTTTTTATCATCTGGGTTGATATGGAATCTAGAAAAAATGCTATTTCCTGTCCGTAATTCATTTTCAGACATGTGTTTGTCCAGGGATTGGGGGTAGGAAGAGGAAGAAAAGATTGCATTTCTCTTTTGTACAAATATTAATGTATCCCAACGCAGACAGAAGTCTCTACAGAATTATATGGAGCTAAATATTGTAAAAATCAACATGATGCACTGTTTACCAGCCTAGCATCTAAATGTCATCTCGGCTAGATTTCTGTGAGGGCCTTCTTATGTGATAGTCTTGATGAGCTTTTGTCAACTAAGCATGCGTCTGTGAGAGATCTGCAGACTTACAGATCCAGAAAGGCCTTAAAAATGTGTAATGGGGAGGTGGGAGCTGGGGAGTGAGATTTGGACTGCGTATTTGGAATGAAGAAGGCTAGACTAACTTTGAGTGCTGGCACTGAAGAACAGGAAGCAGGCTTTTGCCCTTCACTGTATTCTACTGCTCACCTATCCAGACAGCTGCCAAGGATACCAAGGAGACTGTGCAACAGGGGAGCCATGAAGACTGATGCTGGCCAAAGCTCTGGGCCAGAAACGAAAAGCTTAGAGTAAAATATTCAAGAGCTGGCCAAGGGTGATGCTTCTGCATGGAGAGCCGGAGGGCAATACTAGTTAACCTGGCATTTGTATCTGGCAGTGCTTTGTCTCTTCCAGGGTTTCTCTAATTCTGAAAGTCAAGGACATGCAGCCTCATGTCACTGTGTAAAGCCTATATGTGCGTATCATGGAGCTCCATTTTAATATGACATATTTACCTGTGCTTTCACATAAAACCAACCAGATTATCTTGCTTAAAATTAAATATATACTCACAAAATTCAAATGTTTAAACATAGATTTTACTTTTAGTTTATATGGCAGTTTTAAATGGCCTCTTTCTACTATATTTTTAGAAAGAGGTTTTAATGTATAAAACTGGCACAGCACACCCAAACTAGAACAGGCTCTATTCTGGCACCACATCACGAGAAATGCTGTTTACCTGGTGTTATGCACTGAGTGTTTGTGTCCCTCAAAACATGTGTGTTGAGGGGAAGGTTAAGTGTAGTATGGGAAACAGGAACTTATATGTATGACCCATGGACATGAACTAATGGTGGAAATGATGGAGGGAGGGGGGTACAGGGCAGAGGTGAATAAAGGGGAGAAAAAAATGGACAACCGTAATAGCATAATTAATTATATTTATTTTTTAAAAAATATGTATGTTGAAGCCTGGCCCCCAGTGGTATTTGGAGGTGGCGCTTTTACAGGTAATGAGTTTCAGAGCAGGTCAGGAGAGTAAGTTCTTTGTGATGGGATTAGTGCCCTTGAAAAAGTGTCCAGAGGCCAGCTCTCTCTCCCAGCTCTGGGTTGTGAGGATACGGCCAGAGGGCAGCTGTCTGCTTGTCAGAAGAGAGCTTTCTCCAAAAGCAGACAGTGCTGGCACCCTGATCTCAGACTTCCCAACCCCCAAACTACGAGGAATAATTACTGATTGCTTTAGACACCCTGTCTATGGCATTTTGTTGTAGAACCTGAATCGATTAAGACAGCTGACGGCTTATTCTACCCACCAGAATGGTGTTTTTAAATGACGTGTACATTCTGCTCATTTAAAAATCTATTTTTAATTGTGTGTAAAAGGGGTTTTATGACAACCATAGAAACATTAATTGAGAATAAGTGACTGAACCCAAGCAAAGAATTTGCTGCATACAATTTTCTATCTAATCTGATCCATTTAAGCTGTGGCTTATATGTAGGCATCGGAGCACTATAATTCTGGTATGAATTTCCAATTCTTTTTCTCTCATGTGTGGGAAGCCTGGCTGGGAAAGGGTTTCTGTCCTAATTCTGGATGAAGTCCTCTCTAGGCCCAAATCTTGCTGTGGTCCTGGTCTCTCCTGGGTCTTTTGTGAATCTGCTTTGCCCTGTACCTGCACTTGTACCCATTCAAGCTAAGTAGCCACCTTTTCCTTATCAGAGATGATTGAAAAAATAGAGCTTTCACAGTCTCTCAGCCTAAAATCGTATTTTGAGTATGTCATATTCTAAGTTCTAACTGAGAAGATCTAATATTCTAGATACATGTGAGGTTCCAGACTTTACCTTTTCTATTCTTGTTGCTCTTGAGATTTGCTTTGCTGAATCACTAATTCCACAAATTTGTAAAATGCTGGAGGTGCGGCTTCTCTCAACATAAGTAGGCTCTGCAAAGACGTCTGCTCTGAAATGTCTCCTGTACACTTTGCAAGGCCTGCGACTGTCCTCATGCATCTTTAGGGAGGGGTTTTATTGATCTCCATGGCTTTGGTGGGTAGAAGACAATTTTGGTTTTAACGCTACCAGAAGCAGTCCTAAGATTGCTTAAGAATCATTTACCTTACGGCTGCTGCCTATGTCTGCTTGTTGCTTCCTGGAGTTTTGCTGTTTGAACCTCATACACCTATTTGTATGGATGTTATGTACACATAACAGGGTTATATACACATAATAGGGCTCAATGTGATGATGTACTCTGGTAGTATATAATCATTTCTTTCATAGCCATGTTAAATCTACCTGGTAAAAATAAATACTTTACCCAGTAAGAAACAGAAAAAGAATGGAGACACAAAAAGAGGAAAGAGGCATTCTCCAATATACTAAATTGGAGTAGTCATCCTCCTATTTTTAACCAAAATAATTTACCAGCTCCTTTGCTTTTAAAGTTCAGAAGGAAGTCCACTCGTTCATTTAACAAATACTTGTTAACTCTTAAGGAGCTATTGTAGTAGAAGTAAAGTTATAAAGATAATTAAGTCCCAGGTTCCTCCCTTATGTGTCTCCTGTTCTAGTGGCAGAGACGAGTCACGAAAACACAGTGCTGTGGCAGAAGCGTGACGACATAGGAAGGACACAGAGGAGGGGCCTGGTCCTTAACCGAGTGTGACTGGTGACTGCCCCATGGAGCAGGTCGCGTTAAAGCTGGGTCTTGATCTTTTGACTGGTCGCAAGGGTGAAAAGGCATTCAAGGTGGACAGAAAAGCATTCTTAATTGAGCCTTATGCTATTTCCAAGTTTAAGGTCAAAACCAATTAACTATGAGCAATTTCAGATGGTTCCACTGAATGCAAAGCCATGAAGATTTACAAGAGCACAAGTTGTTTGTAAGAGCGGATAGAAGATAGAAAGTAATTTTGAGCAGCTTAGGAAGAGCCAGACTAAGAAGTTTGGGTTTTATTCTGTAAGCAATGGAGAATTGTAAAAGTTTTGACCAATGGATTTCTATGCCAAGTGATGTATTTTGTAACGTGTGGATGATATGTCAGAGAGAACAAAAGGCTGTTTGGAGGCTGTGGAATCAGTACAGATAAGAGATTGATGAGGCTTCAACCTAGTCAGTGGCAGAGAGATCGGCGAGAAAGGAAGAGAACATTGCAGGATGGAGAATAAGTAGGAATTAATCAACTGGATGTGAAGGACGAGTGAGGAGTCAAGAATGACAGTCTTTTTAGGTTGGGTAAGAGTGGCGGTGGGTAGAAAGAGACAAAGAAAAGAAAGTAAATTTTTGAACTTCTGGAAGCAATAGGTAATGAGTTTAATTTTGCACATTTAAGTTTAAAAATAAGAGGCTGAAATTGAGGTAAAAAGTTAGGCTGTTCATGACTGAAGCTGTGGAAACCGTGATATAGATGAGATCACCTCATATTAGCAGGTAGAGTTGAAAGATGAGGTGAGTCAGACGAGAACCCTGATGAGGACCAACATTAAGGTGCAGGTGGAAAAAGAACAGTCCACAAAGAAGACTGAGAAGAAGCAGAAGAGATAAAAGAGGTATACTTATGACAGAATTTTTCTGGAAGACCAGGTAGAGAATTTCAAGGATGGAGTGGCCAATAATTATGATTTCCTGAGAAATTCATGGTTGGGGTTCATTGAAAGTCATCAGTTGTTGGAGTCTTCTGCCTTGTAAATGAGAATTGCTACTAAACATCATTGGGAGATTTCAGACCTCAGATGTTGGAAAAATGATGTTTCACACTACAGACTCTTTCCAGCCCTAAAGCTTTTCAGTTAAGTTTCTATATATGGATGTATATTTAATAGTGGTGATAATTTACAGTTCAGTCTATGCCAGAGTTCCAGTTTTCTGTTTCTTTTGTGCTTTTCTAAACACACGTTCAGAGACACACACTCCTAACTCACCCTTTTCTATGGAGAATTCCATCTGCTTTACAGATGTTGCTTAATTCATCTTCCATCGCTCAACTCTGTGTTTGGGATAAAATAATAACTCTGTGCTGTAAACCAAAGGTAAAGTGGTGTTAAGAGACTTACCAGGTGTTAACTGTGGATAGAACCTCCATTCCCAGACTGTGATTCTCAGGGCAATCTTTAGTCTCAAGGAGAAAGCCCAGACTGAGAAGGCACTATTTTTTGAGGATCTTCACCTCTGTTTACAGCATGATGAAGCAGAGAAGAGGTACTAAAAGCTGCAGTTTACCTACTTAAAATTAAAACTCTTCTTCTGGGAAAACTCTTAGTGAACACAACTGAGATGAAGCAATTGTATTAATTTTCTGTCTAAATATAAGACCCAATTTAATGGATCAAGATTCTATAAAGCTACCATTGAGATCAGCAGAAATGATGCTCAAGAGTTAGAGATGGTCATAGGAAACTAACAAATGTTTAAGGAAGGGAACACTAAGTTACAGAGATCGGGTGTCCTTGGATTTTGCTCTAGTGCACAGCCTTTGTTGTTTGATTGTTAGAATCACTTAAACTATAAACTGCAAGTAGAGAAATTCGTTAATTTAATAAGCATCACCCACCTTATCCCCTTTGACAAACTTATAAAATACTACTTTTATAATTGAACGTGTGTATTTGCTTTTAGATTTTCTCCAAACCCAACCAGATTTCTGTAAGTTTTCTCATTATGGCCTTTATTTTCCTTTTCTCATCACTATCAATAGTTCTTTCTCTGCATTTTTCATCTGGTTTCTCTGATTTCTTCTCTTTATCCTTTTTCCCTCTCAACCTTCACCATACTGCATCTGATTTTCATCAGGAACCCTACTTCTTCCTCTCAGTGTTTTCTTTAAATCTCTTTTCAGCTTATATCTCTCTTGGCTTTGTCTTGCCTTCATTTGTCACTTTTCTCTTCCCCTTCGTGTCCTTTACCCTGTCTTTGCCCATTTCTATGCAGCTGACAAGAGCTGGAAACAACACAATTCAAAGACTTGTCATATATATTGTTAATAATAGACAGTCTACATCCAGGCGGATTCCAGGCTGGCTTTCATTTGATGTGCCCCTTGAGGATTAAAACCAACAACAGGACAACCCTTCATGTCCATTACAGAAAAGACATGTCAGCTAACCACACTCATCGCAGAAAACTGAAAAAGAGGATCTTTGATCTCCAGAAGCTCAGAGAAAAAATATTTTTATCAAGTTGATGTAATGAAAAAATGGAACAGAGAGCTTTGAAGGCTGTAGGAGAGATAAATATAAAAGTTGGTGCTCAGATGATAGGGGCGCGTCCCCTTTCCCCTCCGTGTTTAAAACCATTGAAGAGAAATTCATCACATTCATTCCAGTCCATGAGGTATCTTTGTGGAGCTGTAAACTCTCTCCATGCTGTGACATTTATCTTCATGATACCCTGGCAATCCAGAAAACGGACATGCGTGGAGGACTGGGATGCGGCTGCGGCAGAACTGACACTGGTTTCACTCGCTTCTGTCTTGTCAGCATCCTGGTTCAGCCCTCATTCCCCCCATTCTCATCTCTCTGCACTCACTGCACACTTCATCCCAAGTTGTTCTCCAGCCCACTGCCATGTAAATTGAATTAAAATGCTGCTTTTGATAGATTACTCCTCTATTCAAGAACTTTCAGTAGCAAATGAGCTGAAATTGTGGTCAGGAGTTACCTAATTTGCAAGATGACTTGTTAGTAAGAGTTGTTGTTTTTTTTTTATCAGCTACACAGTTAGCAGGATTTCCTCCAAATGAGATGATGATATTTGTCATGAGAGTCATGAACTGTCCAGTCCTTTAAAGTATAAAATGGTGTGACAGTGGATTTCTCTGACCGACAAGTCTGATCTGAGGACTGCCCAGTCATTCCATTGCACCAACCTCTCCTTGTACTGCTGTCTTCCTTTTGCCTCTCTGTTTTGTTCGCACTGACCATCTATCAGTTCCTAGGGCAACTCGAGTCTCATCTGCCCGCAGAGCCTTTGCATTTGTTGTTGTTTTTTTTAAAGATTTTATTTATTTATCTTTAGAGGGGAAGGGAAGGAGAGAGGGAGAGAAATATCAGTGTGTGGTTGCCTCTCATGCGTCCCCTACTGGGAACTGGCCTGCAACCCAGGCATGTGCCCTGACTGGGAATCGAACTGTGATCCTTTGGTTCGCAGGCCTGTGATCAATCCACTGAGCCACGCCAGCCAGGGCTTGCATTTGTTGTTTTTTACCTGAAACACAGCCTACACCACCTCTTTATTTTTCTTTCTTTCCCCAGTTTTATTACGATAATTGACATATAATATTTGGTATGTTCAAGGTGAACACGTTAATTTGATACACATGTATTACAAAATGATTACTGCTGTAGTGTTACCTAATCACATAATTGCCATTTTTTATTGGCGGTGAGAGCATTTAAGATCTAGTCTCTTAGAAATGTTGAAGTATGTAACACAGCGTGGTTTACTAAAATCACCATGCAGCACACTAGATCCCCAGACTTACTGCCCTCACTGAACAACATCTCTACATATCCCTCACCACCAGCCCCTCGTAACCACTGATCTGTTTACCTTCCACGGATTTGGCTTTTTTAGGTTCCACAAGTGAATAATATCATACACTATCCGACTTTATCTGACATTTCTTTTAGTGTAATGCCCTCAAGGTCTAACCATGTTGTCACAAATGGCAGGATTTTCTTTTTTCTGATGGCTGAATTTTATATATAATAGAATATATTATATTCATCATATATTTTATTTTATATAGGTAATATATACTTTCCTCTATATTTATTATATGTTACACAATGTTTATTACATGCAACATAATACAACACAAATATAATATTTCTGTTATTACAAGTATAACATATAATAAATATAATATAACTCATACACATAATATGAGTTATATATAAACTCATTTTCTTCCATTTATCTGCTGACAGAGTCTTAGGTTATTTTATATTTTGGATATTATGAGTAATGCTGCAAAGAACAAGGCATGCAGACATCTCTTCAATATCCTGTTTCATTTTCTTGGGATTTATACCCAGAAGTGGGATTGGTGGATTATATCATTCTTATTTTAACATTATGAATTTGAACCAAAACAGTAAGGCACTCTCCACCTCTTTGGAGAGCCCCTCACTGTGTAGCCTCTCCTTCTTATTCTCTTTCTTAGTGTATCATATCTGCTTCCTTCCTAGCAGTCATCGCACGATTTGTCATCCTTGGGTTTGTTCATCTTTACTTATTTATCTTCTGTTTGCCACGCTAAACTGTAGGCTCTGTGAGAGCAGGCATATTTTGTCTGGCTCCCCATTGTTTGTATAGAATGTACCACAACACTTGGCACAGGATGGGGACCAAGTAAATATTATGTATATAGAAGAATGAGTTAAAATTTTAGTTCCACAATGCTAATATTATCTGTTTTATAGTTTCTACCCAATAAAAATTTTAGCTAACCTTACTCTTTCTTTTTCCCATCAGCTATATTTAATTTTGCACCTTTGTTCTTGTGCTGCCTAGAATGGACCTCTCTTCTCTGCCATTCCTCTTTCTAATTCAAAACTGTAACCCATCTCTTATAAAGTATCTTACACACTCTAACTTACACTGTACTTTCTCCGCTCTAGATATCTAAATCTTCCCTAATCATGGTACTTATTTTTACCTCTGCATTTTAAACTGCTATTTTTTATGTTAATGGTTTAAGAACATTTTTCTTCTTCTGATTTTGAAATTAGAGTATTTGAGTTTTCTGCTTTATCTGTTCTTTAGTCTTGATTTGGTTCATCTTCATCTTTTCTCTCTCTCCCTCCCTCCCTCTTCCTTTTTTATATGCACACAGCTTACCATAGTGGAAAATAGTACACACCTAACCATGGGAAAAATTGCTAAAGAAGTTTTGTAAGGTCCTTGGAAGGAGAGAATTACATCTAGGTAAACCTTGGAAGATATGGGTTCTGCATGAACTTACATCTCAGAATGGAAGGAAAGAGCATAATGATAGGAACTGGGACTCAGTATGTGTATTACATTGCACTGCTTAGTTACTAAAAAAAACTGGAAACATTCTTGAATGCAATTATATGATGGCCTAATGACTCCCAGATTAACTATTAAAATGTTACTCTGGCCCTGGCTGGTGTGGCTCAGTGGACTCGGTGCTGGTTCAGTTCCCTGACAGGGCACATGCCTGGGTTGTAGGCCCCAGCCGGGGACATGTAGAGGCAACCACACATTGATGTTTCTCTCCCTCCCTTCCCCTCTGTCTAAAAATAAAATATATAGAATCTTTAAAAATAAAAATAAAACGTAAGTCTGAATATCTTGTGTTAAAATGAAAAAGACTTACTGGCATATTGTGTGATACTTTTTATGTCTAATGACTTTAAAAAGATTTATATTAACTGAAGAAAGAATTATATTTCACTATACAGCTTAGGACAACTGCAATTGTATATATTTGCAAAGGTTGCATTTAAATTTCAAACTCCATGCCACTGAAAAATAATGTCAAAATGATTTAGTAGATTGAATATGAAATATAAAATTATTCAGATATAAGGCCTAACAACTTGTTACTTCAGTTATTTATATTCATTCTGGAATATGTTTCTCTGGGAAATGAATCTCAGCTTGCCTTAAATTCTGTAAAAATATACAATACTCTGTTTTTCTATTTCAATCTTATAAAATGTTTAATGTTTACTAATAATAGCTACAGAGAAAACCACTCATTCTTTGGCATAATCCATTTGGGCTGACTAGAAATTATTAGACTAGGAAAATATTATTTTTCATGATTATTTAAATACATCTCTCTAATGGCTGTGATATATTCTGTAATTTGTCTCCCTGAACGTCCATTGCCAGCTATCTTTCTCTTGCCTGCTCTATTATAGAAGCTCAAAAGCCACACTCAATTTTCCTAATCACCTCTCTCCGTTTGACTTATTTCACTTAGCATAATGCTCTCCAGGTCCATCCATGTTGTTGCTCTCCAGGTCCATCCAAGGTTTCATTATTTTTTATGGCTGAATAATATATATATACCTATCCATCTTTATCTATTCATGTGTGATGGACACTTAAGTTGCTTCCATATCTTGGCTGTTGTAAATAACGCTGCAATGAGCATAAGGATGCATCTGTCTTTTTTAGAATTAGTGTTTTGGGTTTCTTTGGATAAATACTCAGAAGTAGGATTGCTGGGTCCTTCTTTGTCTCTTATTATAGCTTTTGTTTTAAAGTATGTTTTCTCTGATATAAGTATTTCCAAAAGATCAATTCTTATATTTTGAGGGTATCAGAAAGAAATTAGTATAATGAGATAACTTAGTAGTTTATTTGTAGTTGTCAAATGTAATCTGTCTTAGATTTTTGTTCTTTTGCAATTAGTGCCCATTATGGAAGTTTTGAAAAAATAGAAAAAACAAAAGAAGAAAAACAATCATATGAAATCATACTACCTAGAGATAACAACCACTAATACTTTTATATATTCTTTTATCTTAATAATTGCATACATTATGAACACATGATTATATTATAATATGTTCAATAACCTATTTTTTACTCACTATATCATGAACATGTTTTCATATAATTATCATTCTCAAATTTGTTTACAACTTTTGTTATAAGCAGTTCAGTATTTTTGATATTTATAAATAAATTCTTGCTACATCTCTACATATTTTTATGGTATAAATTACTAGAAATTACTGCAACACATAACATGTGGCTTTCTTAGTCTCCTATCATAAGCTGGCACAATTTTTATTTTAAAATTTTGTGTAACAAATAGTAATTTCCTCACTTTAATATGGATACCTTTGATCAGTAAAAATATTAAACTCTTTATCATGTGATTATTAGGAGACGTGAGTATTTTCATTTCAATAGCTGAAATTCAATAGCCATCCAAGACATGAGAATTTTTAGCACTTCATTATTTCAACAAATATTTTTGAGCACCTACTCTGTGTTTCTATGTGGAAAGAATTCCAATGTATCCCAAGAAGTTCAAGAGCACTCTAAATTGATCTGCATTCCCTGCAAACTTAGTTAATAACTTAGGACTGACATCCCAGCACTGTTCTAAGGTGGGTCTCCTGGCACTTCTCCTATAATTTGATGCATATGTATTTGGGGTAAAAACTGTGACCCAGCTCTCACTTTACTAGCAATATGCAGAGTAGTGTCCACCCACTGACAGGTTCTTGAATACTGTGCAAGTTTTACAAAGATGGTGAATAACGTAGTAAGAGCAATTTTGTTTGACTTAGTCCCATTTTAAACAAAAGAGACACTTATATAGGCATCACTTAAACTTCTCTATGTAAAAAAAAATGAGGTTATCTTTCCCCTTTATAAATAGAAAATATAAATCACAGCCACTACTTTCTCAAGGCAATGGAAACCCAAATGCAAACAGGATAAAAGAAAAAATTAACCATAGAGGAAAGAGAAGCTTTAAAAATCCAATTACTCAGAAAAACTTAATAACGCAGGTACAATACTCAAATATCATTATATGATCTAATCAATCTAATAACATTAATAGCCTATAATTTTGAGGGTATGGAGTTATTTGGTATATTTTATTTCTCAGTACCACTTTAAATATGCGAAAAAGCAATAATTCCACAAAATTAACACTTCTGGCTCAATGATTAAATGCCAGAATCATCTTCTAAGATAGATGTAACCTTGAAGTCATCCTTAAATATTTTTAAGAGACTTGTAAAACTTGCATTAATATTGAACACTTGGAAATACAAGGTCATGTTATAAAAAGCTCATTTGTACTTTCTTATTAAGTTTTGATCCTAGTAACAGCAAAATTCTTCAAGGTGATCATTAACCTCTTATTAAACTTATAGAAATAACCAGTGTAACTTACTCATTTCTGAAACCTCAGCTTCTACAGACACAAAAGCGCTGTATGGCCTGATCCAAATCTGTAGGAAAGGAACAATAGAGAGCTTTTAAAATTTTGTATTTTGTATTGATTTGAGAGAGAGAGAGGGAGAGATCAATTTGTTGTTCCACTTATTTATGCATCCATTGGTTGCTTCTTGTATGTGCCCTGCCTGGGGATGGAACCCACAACCTTGGTGTATCAGGATGATGCTCTAATCAACTAAGCTACCCAGCCAGAGCCTGGGTACTTTTAGACAATGTGTATGAGAAGGGGAAGAGAAGCTGGAACAACAAGGAGGAATACAATTAACCCTTCACATACAAGCTCTTAGAGAATGCTTCTGTCACAAAATCACCAGGTTCTCCACACAACTAGTCCGGAGTGGAGGAATAGTGCTACAGTAATTTTTAAACATACATAGAACTTTACCCCCAAACAGCCCCAAGTGTTTTAGTCTGATTAGTCTAATTAGTCTGCTGACTAATTAGTGTCAGCTCAGGTAATCTGCCCAATTCAAGGCACACTATAGTTTGCCAAGTGTATTTTGGTGAAGAGGGCCCCGCATTGCATTGTCCTCTCATAAAGCCACTGGGAAGTGAAGCAGTCATTCTACACGCTGGAGCAGACTTTTGCCATAAGAACCTGAGCAGCAACAGAGGACTAAATGGCATCAGGCAGGTGCCAGCAGAAAACCACAGAGGAGCAATGCTTCTAAACTGTGGATTATAAATGCTGCTGTATTGCAGACAGATGCACCCAGGTGACGCCAAGAACTTTCCAATGAGAGGAGATTGTTCCACTAGAATCACTAGCAGTGGACAGTTCCTAAACTCACTCATTAGGCAGAATGGATGATCTGTCAGGTATAATGACTTTTAGGGCTTCCATTCTCGCCCTAATGCTTGATATTAATGACCTTTCAGGAAGGTTGATATCATTCGAATTTCATCTGCCAAAAGAGAAGGAAAACCACTAAAAGAATCAATTTCTGAATGAAGGTAAAAAGCTGTCCCTGAAAAGGAAGCAGAATGACAGTTGTTAAAGAATAAGAACTAATGTAGAACTGAAACATGCACTTAACAGAGAAAATTCTCTTACTACCTCTAAATTGAATCGAATGGCTTTTTTTTGATGACGATGATTTTACTGGAGACAGTAAAGTCCAGATGGCAGGCTTAAGCTTGACCAAAAATTGAGTTCCCTAGACAGAACACTTACCATATAAGGCCCCTCTGTCCCCAGCATCTGAAATTTGAAACACAGCACTCTGAATTTCAGCAGGGTCTGTTTATGATGTATTAGCCTATCAGCTTGAGGTGTGCTTACTCATAATTCATGGGATTTAGACGTCTGTGTGTCTTTAGCATGTAAGGCTCTGTGCTAAACGCTGGTTTAGGTTAGAGACCAGCCAACTTTTCTCTAAAGGTCCAGGTAGTAAATATTTTAGGCTTTGTGGCCAGATGGTTTGTGTCACAACTGCTTGAAAGAGCTGTTATAGCACCAAAGTAGCCACATGAATATATACATGAGTGAGTGTGGCTATTTGCAAAAAAATTTTATTTACGGACATTGACATTTGAATTTTGTATAATTCCCATGTCCAAAATATGCTTTTTTTTAAACCACTTAAAAATGTAAAGTTCATTTTTAGCTGTCAAGCGATACAAAACCAGCAGCAGCAGGCCATATTTGGCCCGGGGGCTCTAGTTTGCCACTTGCTAGTCCAGATTATAATAAATAAAAGGTAATTGCCCTCAGGTTATAATAAATGGAAGATAATTGTCTTCAGTATGTACAAGCAAATTTTTGTAAGTCTACAGAGATGAGGGGGATCTCTTTTAGTTGGAAACTTTATGTAGGAGGTGTCATTTGAATTGGTTTAAAAGATGGTGTTTTAATTTTTTTTTATTTTTAAACTTTAAAAAATATTTACATTCCCTTATTTGATACCCATAATTTTCCATTCATATAACATGTGACATCGAAAAGTTTATTGTGTTTGTCAAGTTGTGTGTATTTTTCTTATTGTGGTAAGAATACCTAATACGAGGCCTACCCTTATACCCAAATTTTCAGCGGTCAATAGAGTTTAGTTAAGGGTAGGCACACTGTTGTATTACAGACCTTCAGAACTTACTCATCTTGTGTAATTGAAAATTATACCAACTGGACATTAGCTCCCCATTTGCTCCGCCTCCAGCCGTTGGCATCTACCATTCCACTTTTTGTTTCTATTGAGTGTGACCATTTTATTTTATTTTATTGAGCTTGACTACTTTAGTTACCTTATGCGCCTGGAATCATGCAGTATTTGTCCTTCTATGATTGGCTTATTTCCCTCAGCTTCATGTCTTCCAGACTTACCCATGTTGTCGTTTGCAAAGTAACTGCAGTCAGGACTCAGATAGATATCTGCACTCCCACAGTCATTACCTGTGACACCGAAGATACAGAAGCAGCTTAGGTGTAAATTGACCAATAAGTGGGTTTAAAAATGCAGCAAATACATACAATGGAGTATCAACCCTAAAAAAGAAAGGAATCCTACCGTGTGAAGACTGGGATTTTAGTAGATAGGGTGGAGATCCACGCTCGGGCGTTTTGAGAATAAAAGGGCTCGTTGTTCATGGTTACAGCAGGATAGTAGTGAAAACCCTGGCTACTCCTTAGACATTGGGATACATGGTGCTGACCAGTGTAGCTCAGTTGGCTGGGCGTCAACTGATAAAGCGAAAAGTCCCAGTTCAATACCCAGTCAAGTCACGTGCCTGGGTTGTGGACGCGCCCCTCCCTGGTCAGGGCATGCCGGAGGCAACCGATCGTGGTTTCTCTCTCACATACACGTTTTTCTCCCTCTCTGTCTCCCTTGCTTCCTTTTTCTCTAAGAATAAATTAAATTTTTTTTAAAAAAGCAATTGGAACTTACGACTCTTTCAGAGGCAGAATCTGAAGGGGCCATGAGGAAAGTGACCTGAGTGCCATTATAGGAAACTTCATGGTGTATTCAATGAAGAAAAAAGTTCAAGTTGGTTGAAATACGTTGAGAAGAATAGAGGGAGATGAAGCTAGAAAAATAGCCTGGGACTGGAAGTAGGATTGAACTTGTAGGCTCTTAAACAGACAGGTAAGACATTTGGAGATTTTTCAATAGGTGGTGAAGAAACACTGCAGTTTTGAAACAATAAAGTGATGCCATTCCATCTCAGTGATGTCCACGATGTGCAGAAGGGTTTGGACCAGGCTGAGGCTGCATGCTGGGGCCCAATTAGGAGACCGCGGCAAGAGTTTGAAGAGAAGATAAGAGAATTGGGACTGAGTCTGGGCAGTAGTAAGAGAAAAGGAGGGATGGGATGAATGGAAGACACATCAAAGAGACAGAGTCAAAAGAACTAGTCAATTGAATATAAAAGATAAGCTAAAAAAAGGGAAAGTCAAAAGAAGCTCCGAAGATTTTACATTGAGGTGACGAAAGGCATTCTGTATTTGCGGGTTAGAAAGAGGAGGGGAAGGGAAATGTGCAAATGAATACGTAATTGTGATCCTATTCTTACCATACTTTGGAAAAATAAATCTAAGGTAGTAATGGTAGTTTTGTAGTGTGACTTTAAAAATGCTTTTATGCCAGGGTACCTCAATCTGAATAAAAGTTTTTAGTAGAGAGTGAGCAGCTTATTTTGAAAAAATTGGACTTTGATTTGGAGGGAGAGGTTTGGGAACATATTTCTCTACAACTTATTCTTTCTGCCTTCTTTCTGAGACCCAGGGGGCAGCAACCCACTTTTAGCTTGGTACAATGGTTCTTAGTGCTTGCTATGAAAGGAAAAATGAATCTACCTCAGGAAAAGGTATAACAATGACAAGCCTCTAGCTAGAATATGACTCAGAATGATTTTCAACCAGGTGCTGTGTATCACTCAGTTGCCTTAACAGCTGTCTTGAGAGACTTGAAAATTTAACCAAATGAAATCCTTGTTTTTAAGAAATGACCCATTTCTTACAGAACACATAGGATTGTTCCTGATGCCCTGAAATCAAAGGAAAGGAACAATGATAAGGCATTACAAGTTCTAAAAACTTGAATTAAGTTCTGCTATGTTCCTGACTCCCAAAATGGTGCCTAAGCTACTTTTTGTATTTTGTTCAAATTCAATATTCCAAGCAGAAATTTTTTTCTGAAGGGTATATGTCCATGGGAAGGGGGAGAAACAGATGGATTAATAGAGAAAATGGCCACTAATTGTAATTATTTGAAAATAAACACACACACACACACACACAAACGTGCACACATACACCCATTTTCAAAAGGAACATTTTAAAATAACAAAGGGAATCAAATCACTAGACGAACAAAATAAGAAACACAAATGTTTTCTCTAGAAAAACTTTTATGATTTTTGAGACACTTGAATTTTCTATTTATAATTTTACTTTGTTCCATATTCTTCTTTGTCTAAACAAAATAAAATGGACCAGTCTGGCCTTGGGGTATTGTCTGCTGTTTTTCCAAAGCAGTGCACCTGAAAAGCAAAACAGACTTGAATACATTATCCTCCCTGGTCCCGTCATAGACTCTCAGATACCTCGGTGTGTGAGTTACTGAGAAATGCTATCCCACCATTGTGAGAGACTGCTGTGGGGAATGGTGGTGTGGGTGCCCAGCAGTCCAGGCTAGTGTAGTGTGTCCTTGGCACCAAAAAGAAGTAGAAATGGTAGTGTAATACTCCATATGGAACCGTAACTGCAACTAGGGCCCATTCATCAGTGTCTGTAGCTGGGGAGTGTGGGTTTTTTTTTGTATCAACTTTCTTTTGTGCCCTGCTGCTTTCCTAGTGCTCATTCTTTCAAAATTGGCAAAGTTTCTTTCATTCATCTTCCTAGTATGCATGTTTATCTCTTCGTGTGCTTAATACATTATGAATTACACATATATAACATTATAATACTATGTAAAATTAGGTCATTATAAATATGCATTACAGCCCTGGCTGGTGTAGCTCAGTGGATTGAGCGTGGGCTTCGAACTAAAGGGTCACTGGTTCCATTCCCAGTCAGGACACATGCCTGGGTTACAGGCCAGGTCCCCAGTGGGGGGCCACATAACAGGCAACCACACATGGATGTTTCTCCCCCTCTCTTTCTCCCTCCCTTCCTCTCTCTCTAAAAAAGTAAATAAATAAAAATTAAATGTGCATTACAGTATATATTATATATAATGTAAGTATACAACTATAAGCATGTGGATATGTAACCTGGCTTGTGCATCTGGTCTCATCCATCTCTCCCTTCTCCTGGTCGTTATGATCACACACAAGGGCCTTGACAACAGGAAGACTTCTAATTAAAGCACTCTCGTGTTCTAGTTTTCTCTCCTTTAGCTCCTCACCCGCAGGCATTTCTTATTAGGTGCTGAGCTATTTAACAACTGTTCAGAACAGAACGAGAACCTGATCTTGATTAGTGTGTGTCAGAACGCACAGGAACCAGAGATGCCTTTTTCACCCCCACACAGATTTTTGCTTTCAATAGTTGTTAACAAAACAAAACAAAACAAAACAAAACAAAACAAAAAAATCCATAACTGGAGTTCTGTTTTCTTCTCATTTTATTATTATTCTTGTTATAATCTTTAAATACAACCCAAATTCTTGGGTCAAAACTGGACTTAAACAAATAATAGTTTGTGTATGCATTGGCCATAAATACCTTTGCGAAAGGTGCATTTCCTATTTTGGGGTAGTAGGGATGTGTGTGGACTTTCACCTATGGCTAATTTGAATCTTTACAAAAATTTTAATCATAACAACTAAATAAAAAATGTTTAGCCTTGGAGACCTAGATAGTTGCCTGCCTCTGTAACTACCTCTCTCTCAGACCTTAGGTAAATTAACTCACTTGAATACATGAACAACCTAGCGGTATTCTTAGAAAATTAACAATGAAAGCAGTAAAGGTATAATAGGGCTTTATCAATGTAAGATATAACTGTGTCTGTTACTGTCCAATTATTATTTATTATTATTACTACTACACTGCTAAAAATAGTGTGTAACTTCAACCTGCTTGTGCTAGATTAGTAGAGCATGTCCATTTGCCCTGAAGAGGAAGTTTTTAACTGAGTTTTCTCACATGCAGTTTTTAATCCTGTCAAAGACATTGATTTTTTTCTTTACTAATAGATTCTTCATTAAGTTTCAAATACAGAATGTTGCATTGTTTCTCACTTTCAGGGCAGAGCTTTTACTTTCTAGACCATTTAGAAGCTGAACAAGCTATAATTTGGGGTAGGAAATACTTTAGTTGAAAACCTCAAGCATCCCTGATGGGTCCTGGCAGATCACTAAATGTCTATGAGCCAAATTTTCCTAAACCTAATTTGATGATATCTAGCTTATAGGATGGCTGTGAAAATTAGTTTTGAGTAGTAAGAATAGTTGTAACTCTACTTCCCATAGAAAATTTATGTAGTTAGTCCTTCATTTAACAATAGTGTCCTTAAGTGTGTATGTAGGAAAAAATAGAGACAGGGAGGAATAGAAAAGAGATGACTTTTAAAAGATTTTATTTATTTATCTTTAGAGGAGAAGGGAAGGAGAGAGGGAGATAAATGTCAATGTATGGTTGCCTCTTGTGTGTCCCCTGCTGGGAACTGGCCTGCAACCCAGACATGTGCCCTGACTGGGACTGGCATTGAACTAGTGACTCTTTGGTTCATGGGCCTGCACTCAGTCCCCTGAGCTACACCAGACAGGGCTAAGAGCTGATTTGTTTTATATACATACCATGTGTTGGGGAGGCATGAAGAGGAAAATTATAAAATCAAATAGTTTAAATCTCAGTTTCTGATAAAGGCTCATTGCTTAATGTTGGTATGATCTTATCTTTAAAAACATTTTTACAAATAAAAACCAAGAAAGAACAAATACTAAGAATTCTGGGGGAGCTTCTTTAGTCATGCAATTATGACTCCTTGATTGCTGTAGAGTCTTTGCTTGCAGGAATACATGTGATCTACCTTTCAGAATTATTGGATATAAAATGGCATGTTGTTCTATTTTGTGCAGTAAATGAGAATTCATCATGTACCTCTTTTAATTCTTTATTCTTTCTTTGTCTTTAGGGGTTGTACAGACGTTCTGTGCTGCATAATCTTCATACTGTTCATCATTGGCTACATTCTTTTAGGACTGATAGGTGAGTAAATACAGGTATAGAAGATTTTTTAACATTTGCCAATGGAATAACTAAGTCAAGATCATATTTTTAACATTAATCATTTTCTTCCCAAAGCCATCTTATTTTTGACTCTTATCTTTTCTGGAGAGAATGTGGCTCACCAGGACTC
This sequence comes from Sturnira hondurensis, assembly GCF_014824575.4. NCBI lineage: Eukaryota > Metazoa > Chordata > Mammalia > Chiroptera > Phyllostomidae > Sturnira > Sturnira hondurensis. The sequence goes on from NW_028073279.1 coordinate 636,673, forward strand.
ACTGGGTTAGCAGATGCAATGAAAAAGAATCACAAAGTAGTTTCTCCAAGGAAAGCCCAACTTGGTTAAGTAAATACAATGATAAAGGATGAAAGAAAAGCTATGGCTTCTTTTAAATCATTTTTACTTTTGAAATTTTATTAAGCAGCTAATTATGTTCATGTTACTATTTACTAATAAGAACTAGAGCCTAGATCATTTGAGGTAATAGATAGGTAACTTTTGTAGGAAAATTTAAAAGAAGGAGAAATTATCAGGAGTTCCACCAGAGTAGGAGAGAATATGCATAGATTATATGCAAATAATACCCCATTTTATTCATGGGACTTGAGCATCCATGGGTTTTCTCGTACATGGAGGTACTGCAAGCAATCCCCCATGGATGTGGAGGGGGGGCTGTATTATGATAACAGTAGTAGAAAGGAGAGCCTAAAATATGAAGAAATATGGACAAAGATGTTTAATGTAATTTCAGTCTTCTTTCAAACAAAACTATTTTGTGATATGATAAAATAAATTTAAGGTCATGTAGCAGAATAAAAAAGCAGAAAGAAAAAAAAGAATTTCATCAGATAATGTATCGACAGGTAAGAAGTCTTATTGTCTTTGCCTACTTCAAAGAGATATCCTGTTGTTTATTGTTAGGTTAACGATTTTTCTATGAAAGTGAAAATAAAAAGGAAAAATGACAGAGATCCTTTATTTGGATTTTTTAAAAAATTACCAAAGGAACGGTATGAATATTTTCTATAAAAAGTTTTTTCAATTGCATATGAATTTATTACATTTCCCCCCAGAGACTCTCAGTCCTTTCCTTTGGATGTTGACCTAGGAAATCTGAATATATTATTATTAGGGTGGGAGCTGTATAAGTCAGATAATAACTTCTAATGCCAGGAACTAATGCCTGGACTTACTGTGGATAAAATGTATTAGCAGAAAGAAGGCTGTGCCTACCCAGGGAACGATGGAAAATACTCTTCCCTGCTTTTTCAGTCCCATCTTCCACTAAAAGAAATACTTTGAGAACAGCAATTGAAAGCAATTTCCAGAAGATCATCTCAGTAATACAATGCAAAAACTAGTCTGAACTGGAAAATTAAAAAAGCACGGCAGGAAGATAAGAAAGGAGAGAAGACTAAAAAAACATAAATCTCAAAACTAATGTACTCTATGGCCTTTAGACGGTTCCTCTGGTATTTCTTTAACCTATTTTAATGTCTAAACAGCAATGTAGTTTTAGCGTAATACACCATCCATAAATTGAATGTTTTAATAAAATGAAATTTTCTGTTATGCAACTAATGGAATTGCAGCTTCTCTAACTTTGGGACACATTTTCTTGTCAACATAAGTTTTTGTTTGTTTTTACTTTTTGCTATAGAATTGAAATTTGTTGCATGAGAAAAAGAAGATATGGATGTCAGGCAGATTAGTTGGCAGGCTTGGGCTAGTTTCTTCACCTCGGATTTCTCATTTGTGAAATATAGCAACACTACCTACTTTGCAGAGCTTTTGTGAGAAGTAAATGAAATAATATTCAGCTATGCCAATAATGCTACATAATAGTACTAGACAGTACCTATGCTACTGTGTGGTTCTGAATTTTAATAAATTGCCTTTAAATGTAATTTACTCTATTGTTTCTATGGCAACCCATAATTTGGGGTATTATAGTTTGAATGTATACAGGAACTTCATAGGGATCTCATACTGTGCCCAGAATCTTTTCATTAAGAGGCTTTATGGCATAATCAAGTAAGTGTCTCCTCTTTATCTCAGAGCCAGTCTGCTTAATCCACAGAGAAATTCCTCTGTCCTTTCAGGAGCCTGGAAAGCCACTGCCACTCTCTGTCCCGTGGAGACAGGGGAGGCAAGGGCTGGGAGCACTACCATTCTCCCTCTGGTACAAGATGAGAAACGCCCCTTTCCCTTTAGTGTCTCCAGATTCAGTCTGTAAATGCCTTAATTCGTCCAAGGAAATCAGAAGATAAGTGTTCCTCAAAGCAAAGCTGTGTTCCACATAGAATTAATTTAGTGATTCCCCCAAATCAATCCTGTGGCCACTGATTAAAATGAGTGGCTCACCAAGTTTACTAAATACATATATTTTGTTTCCCTGAAATGCAAATAGCCTCGCAAGACTGTTTCCAATGTTGGGCTAAAAGAAGAACAAAGGAAAACGATTGGCAGAGGTCACCAGGAGTCTAAAAATTTTTTTAAAGATTTTTAAACAAATTACTTTATTGTTGTTCAATTACAATTGTCTGCATTTTCTCCCCAAAGAAATTTTTACCATGAGGGAATGTATGAGAAAAGATGTTGCTAAGTCAGTTTCACTGGTGTTACAAGTTGTTTGCCATCTTTAGCTATTTTGTTAGGTCAGGACCTTCTTAGGCTTATGTTTAATCCACGTTTTACCTTAGAACAGCTATGCTCCTCACAAATTCTGCTGAGGAAAAACTGGTTTTTGCCCTTCATGTGGAATGAGGCTAGCTGGCATGCAACAAAGGCACTTGACATTTGACTGATGAAAAGCAGAACCTCTGTTCAAGTGGGTGAAGTGGATTATGGGTAGAAGGTAATCAAATCTCCTTGTAAGATCTAACAAACACCTATAATAATAGCCCTTTTTTTGTCCTACTTCACTGATGGTTGCTATTCAATTATTCGCTAACTAGAAAAAAAGAATAGGAGTATTTCTTATGCAAATTGTTTCTTGCTATCCTTGTGCTAACATTACATATACAATAATAGCACAATTTTAACATGCAATAATTCGTTTTTCTTTTCAAATGGATTTCCAGTTCAGTGAGTTATTTTCTTGTTGTTTTCACTTAGGAAGCATTTCGAATTCAGGTCCAAAGTTTGTTTTTGTTTTTTAATTCTCCTTAGGAATAATTATCACTATTAGTTGAGACACTAGGAAGTTAGCAAAAAAAAAAAAAAAAAGCGAATCAATGCAAACTAGATTAGAACTCGGTCAGACTATGAGAAGCCCAAGCCACGTGAAGAAGCCATGCACAGGGGTCTTGGTCAACAGGCTCCTCTGAACTCCCAGGGGTAGATGATTACTGTCAGCCCTGTAGGGTTTTGAAATGATTGAGGCCGCAGTGAACATCTGACTGCATGCGAGATCCCAAGAGGCCAGCCTAAGGCTTCCCCAAATGTCCAACTCCTAAAATCATGAGCCAAATAGAATTGTTGTATTAAGCTAGTAGATTGGATGGCAGCAGCGTGGCAGGGGGGGAGGTGGTTGGTGTGCAGCCACAATAGATAAGCAGAACAAAATTTAGCACCTGGTTTAATAAAACTTAAACATGGGCATGGTTTTGAAGCCAGGTTCGGAAGCACTTTGGGTGGTGAGAATGTTGAGAGTGTTGAGAGAATTTAAAGGAAAGGGAGGAAAGTGGAATTGGAAGGAGGAGGGAAGTTTGGCACACTGTTGCCAGTGGTAATGTGGGAAATGAGAAATGTACCTAATGAATTCGATGATCTAGCTAATGAGATCATTTTTAGGAGAGGAACCGACTTTGAAGGGCTTCATCTGTACCCAGACCTGACATAGATGAGGCAATGAGAGCCAGACCTTGAGCCCGAGCTTCCCAAGGGTCTCAGGAGAGGGTCAGCATATTGTATTGGATTGCGAAGGTGATGTAAGAATGTTCTCGTCAGGGGCTGGACTCGGGTAATGTTGACACATACCTGAAAATTCTCTCCCGTTCCTTCCTTTGAGAAGTCAGGTCTGTGCCGCTTCCCCTTGAATTTGGTGAGGCTTGGGGTTGCTTCTCCTAAAGAGAAATGAGCTAAAGCAAAGTGGCCCAGTAAAGGGTCTTGACATGCAGGTAATTTATAGATCAGTAAGAAGCATTAAAGAAAGGCCATCATGGGCACCTGGAAATAGTATGACTGAAAGTACCAAGTACAGAAAGAAGTAAATTTATGTAATTCAGTCTTAAATACCTCATGAAATGAAGAAGAATAAAGAAAATAGTTAAAATGGTAATTAAATGTGGTCAAACTTGACCCTATCATTTCTGTTATTAAAGTCTATGTTCATTGTTTGGGGGTAATACTACAGCCACATGTCTACTTTTCCATTTATTGCTTACCGAGACCCAGACTTTCATTGTCTTCCCTGTTGTAAGTTGCCTCAAATGCCAAGGAGAGAACAGTCTTATTTCCAGTTCTAGGTGGGGAGAGAGACCTTACAGTCTGCTGGTGCTCTGACACTTTAGCTGATGCCATTGGTATCATTTCTCTGCTGGTTGCTCAGCAGGATCGTTCCACCACTGCAGTGGTTTCTAATGCTGGGATCCGAGTCTGTGAGTTTTGACATCTTCACACTAAGCTTGGTGAGCGGTCCCCAAAGTGCGACTTGTGTCAGTAGGCAGTCCCTACTCTCAGGCCCGGATGTGAAGCCAGGGTCCCAGCCCAGTTTCTGCTTTCAAGGCAACTTCCCTTTTGGGCTTTTATATTCTGTTTGGCCTACAGATCTAGTTCAGGGTCAGTCGGTTCTGTCCTAAGTTGAAATCTCTGAGAGGAAAGTTGGGGACCTTATCCTTTCCTTCTCAGAACAAATTGGCTTTCCCCATCCCAAGGGGTATGAGAATGGGAGAAACCATACTTTTAAAAAGGTGATCTTTTGTAAAACACAGATAATTCCAAGATGACTTTTTGATTCTGTCTATCCAGAGAAGCAGTTAACAGTTTCTCTAATAAACAAATGAATATAATTTTAAAAAATTAATTTATGCTTCACCAAGCATTCTGTTGTTGTAGTTTGTGACCTTGGTGTTATGATTCTAAATGTCACTCTAAGGAAAGCTGGTGATGGAGAGTGACTATGGCAGGAAGTCACACACTATGCTTTTATTTATTTCTTTAAAGATTTTATTTATTTTTCAGAGAGAAGGGAAGTAAGGGAGGAAAAGAGGGAGAGAAACATCAACCCTGGCTGGTGTGGTTCAGTGGATTAAGTGCTGGCCTGCAAACCAAAGGGCTGCTGGTTAGATTCCCAGTCAGGACACATACCTGGATTGCAGGCCAGGCCCCCAGTAAGGGATGCACAAGAGGCAACCACACATTGATGTTTTTCTCTCTCTCTTTCTTCCGCCCTTCCTCTTTCTAAAAATAAATAAAATAATTTTTAAAACAGAAAAAAAAGCGATGTTTTTAAAAAACCCATCAGTGTAAGAGAGAAATATCAGCTGTCTTGGCCGGTAACCCAGGCATGTGCCTTGACCAAGAATTGAACTGGTGACCCCAGGTCCTACAGGACAACGCCCAACCCACCAAGCCACACCAGTCAGGGCACACTATGCTTCTAGTCTGCTTAGGAACTGTCACATGAGCCAACCTATTAGATTCCAGCTTGGAAACATTGTCTTAGCAAAGTAAAATAATTTCTCCAAATAAAAATGTAAGAGATCTAAAGAACTTTGCTTCCATCATTTTTTAAATTGTTCTAGTCAGTGTCTTGAAAAAATTATTATATTTGTAGATAATGGAGCCAGTATTAAATGTCCTTTTGCCTCCTTTACAAATAGGTAATTGTTTACAAATTAAACTACATATCGGACTTCCGCCAAGATGGAGGCATAGGNCCTATTAGATTCCAGCTTGGAAACATTGTCTTAGCAAAGTAAAATAATTTCTCCAAATAAAAATGTAAGAGATCTAAAGAACTTTGCTTCCATCATTTTTTAAATTGTTCTAGTCAGTGTCTTGAAAAAATTATTATATTTGTAGATAATGGAGCCAGTATTAAATGTCCTTTTGCCTCCTTTAAAAATAGGTAATTGTTTACAAATTAAACTACATATCTATAGTTCTTTGGGGTTTGGAAGTCTTCACTGTAAAAAGGAAGCATTTCATTTTGACTGTTGCTTGAACAGATTTCTTTCGGTGCTGAGTGAGATTTTTACTGTTGCAGTTTGCTGAATACATGCATTCCAGATGATTTCAAGCGGAATATTGCTAGCCTGAGAGAGATGCTCAGGCGTCTCAAGGACCTGAGATGTGAGAAGGACACAGATAGTGCTCAAGGACATGACCCTAACCTCACCATTGGGTGGCAGAGGCCACCTGTGAAGTCATAAACAACATTTTTCTTACCCAGGCAACTGGGTAGAGCGCTGCTTGCAAAAATGCTTCGACGGCAGCAGGGCCATCAACACAGATTTTCAAATTTGCTATCGTGTGTCCTATTATCCGCTTCATTGCATTTGTAAATTGCGTGTGTTAAAAAGCCATAAGCACAATGTGGCAGGCCTGTTCCTCACATATTAAAACAGTTAAAATGTACCTTTAAGGGGTACAAAATAATAATTTGAAAGCCAGCATTCCCAACCAGCAAGTGTTTAGGGAATGCCTTAGCTGCCCCAAACAGATTTGCAGTTAATTTTTAAGCGTCAGTGCAAGCACTTGTTCTAATCACGTTTTCTCCCTGACAGAGGGGCTTTTAACGGCTGCAGCTTCTCACTCAGCCCCAGAGCACGGCAGGAACATGCTCTGCAAGTGTTTGAAATGAGAGATAATACTAGATAATGGTACTTGCTCTTGGTACTTCAGTGACGCACATTTCCTTGATACGAGTGAAAGGAAAAGATGCCTGAGTGAAGTTTTTACCCATCTCTCCCCAGTCTTTGCTTATATGCTGTGATTACCCAAACAGGAGTGTTTCACAAGTAATTTTTCTTTTCTCTTTTCTTTCTTTCTTACACACATGCATAGGCTTTCACCTAAAGTGTTCTCTTAAAGTTATTTCTATAACAGTGAGAAAATTCGAGGGATAAAATGATCAGTCCTCATTGGTACTGACTGCTGTGTAACTTTGTCAGTTTGGTTTTATTCACCAGCAACCCAGGCGGTTTAAGTCTGAAGCCGGTGCTCTTCACCACTGTGCACACTGCCTCTGTTTACTAAGGAAAACGCAGGGGGACTCTTTAAGTGATGAGAGTCACTGGGAGGGCTCAGACCAGAACCCTCTGACCTGGGGCTAATGCTTTTCTCTCCCTCCTTCTACTCCCTCTACCCCAATTCCACACATAATTGGCTTAAAGCAGCAAGTCAAAAATGGCACTAGGGGTGTAAGTGAGAAGCAGGTGTTCTTTTGCAAGCAAAAATCATAAACAATCTGATAGCTATAGTTTTGCCTATGTGTGTGTGTGTGATTTACATTCAGTAATTGTTTGCGGAGTTAGCCTGTATTATGTACCACTAAAGAGAAGAGCATGTCCTGTATGATAATCCACACCTACTAATACAGGTTTAGTGTTTCCTTCAGTTAGTGTTTATAATATAGAATAAATAAAATTATGTCAGATAGTAACTCCTTTGGGCTTTTCTTGTCTAGGAAGATCTCAAAAGATTTTATGGATCATTTTTTAAAAGGGTGTGTTTACTAGTAGGTATTACTAATGAACACTACATGTAGCATTTTCAGATATAATAAACTACATCTATTTTTAGGAATGATGAGAGCTCTTTTTTCATTTAAAGCAAGGGAGTGTTGACAATTCTAGAGCTACAATTCAGCAAATAAACACTAAGATGAGTGACATTGGATGCAGATGACCTTGAGTGTTTCAAGGAAAATTTGAATAGACAGAGAAGGACCTACCTGAACAAAACCTTTTCTGTGGATTGCATGGCTGGAACTGGCAACAACATTATGCTAAAACAATCTTCCTGTAGTTCATTATAGAAAATACCTAAGATACTGCCTCTCCATCTGCATCTGGAACCATACTGCAGCCGGGGCATGTACCATATGGGTTTCCTTTCCACCCCCAGTACCATCATCCCCCATCCCTCACAAGGCCTTTGTCCAAGAGTCCTTTCGATGGAAGCCTTTTTGTGCCTCCATTTATTTTTCAGGCCTTTGCTCCTGCATTACTTCTTCAGGGACATCATGCCTGACCTCCCTCATTTGGTCATTTGCCTTTTTGTCCCATGAACTGCTCCTTGGTAGTGCTTGTCAGGATTGTAACAAATATTTGTAGAATGAATGAAGAAAAGAATGAATACATTTCTGTCATCATTATTTCCAAACACCTCTTTACCCTAAAAACATTATCTTCTAATGTGAATAAAAACCCTGAACAGGTTGTTAATAGAGGTAGACTAATATCAAATTAGATTAACTGGAATAAGAAGCATATTATAGCAGTCATCCCTGGTTGGTATTGCTCAGTGGATTAAGCACGGGCCTGTGAAGCAAAGGGTCACTGGTTAAATTCTCAGTCAGGGCCTGGGTTGCAGGCCAGGCCCCCAGTAGGCAGTGCACTAGAGACAACCACACATTGATGTTTCTCTACCTCTCTTTCTCGCTCCCTTCCCCTCTCTCTAAAAATAAATAAATAAAATATTTTTTAAAGAGAGAAAGTATATTAAAATAGTCAGCATAGAATCAGTCTCATATTAAAACAACAAAGATGTAAAAAGCCTGATTTAGTGTCTTGGTTTATTTGATTATTTGCCTATTTCCTTTCAAGTCTATGTCAGTTTTTTTGTAAATCTGTTTTCAAAATATACATTGTCCCATATTTTGCCTACTACTCTGATCCCTTCTGTTTCACAGACTCCAAAATTTAGAATGCATATCTTTCTGCTCTTTTTTTGCTATCCTATGTGACAGTAAATTATGATAAAAACGAATCTGAAAGTCTTGTATTTCTAGTTATTTTTGTTTGTTTGTTGTTTTTAATAAAGTCCTATACCTCTTGCTGAATATATTTAAAAGTTCTATCCTTCAATAAGCTGGTCATTTGTTCAGACTATAGGCTGCGCATTTTTCATTACCTCCTCCATCTCTCTCTACCCTCTCTTTACCCTGCTCTGTCCCCTGAGAATCTGGCATATAATTTATTAGAGTTACATCAACAGGTTCTTTTGTCCTGTGGCATCTAATTTGTTTTGGTCCTTGAGAAGCATCAGCAATAGATGGAAGGGTAAGAGGGTGAGTCCATGGAGTTTATTCATCTGACTCTTGCTGGTGCACCCTTCTACCTAAGGCTCCAAGTCCTGTCAGTCAGCTCTTTCCATTTGGCTCCTCGCCCTGGACACAGACACCTCCTCCCTCCCTCACCCCTTCAGGCCGGAAAATGGCTCCCTGTTGTTGCTGGCCTCTACACCAACTCTTCTCTGTGTCCCAAACCTCTACCCATATCTTTGTGAATACCTCTTTATTAAAGTCTCTGCAATCGTTATGCGTGAACAAACAACGTGTGTTTCCTGCCACGACCTTGCTGTATTCTAGACAATAGCGACCTGTCCTCACAAAGTATTGCTGTCTAAAGAGTACTTTAACTAGATCTTTATGTGGAATCCCACTGTCCCGCAAAGCTGGCTGCTTCTGGGGAGCTGGGGTCAGTGTCCGCCCTCCACTTTGCCAATTTGTCACGTCAGCATTGTTAGGAGCCAGGCCAGTCTTTGTGAGTGAAGGTCCATGTTATGAAAACCCAATCATAATCTCATCCCTATGGTCACAATTACTTTTTCATAAAATGATTGAACATGTACGTTTCCGTCTGATGACGAAAAGATGCCTCTGCAGATGGGTCTTTACTATCAGCAGCCACATGAGACATCAGTATCTTCCTATTCTGGGGTCATTTTGAGGCTGGTCCTTCTAGTTATTTAGCAAACTTTCTGGCCATTCATTATTTAATCATTTTCTTTTCTGGTCTATGACAATGTGGTCCAAAAACTGGCCTCTGTCAATGAATAGATAAGTGATTCAGGTTATCTCTTCTTCCAGTCAAAGGAAGTAACTAGAAAAATGTCCCCTGATGGGTGCCAACAGATCTTCCTTCGCCCCCTATAAATCTGGGACCTTTCCTCGAGCTGTAGGGATGCGTTAAAGCAGTGCCTCAGGAATCAACACGCTGTTATTGTGAGCAGCCTTCTAGTGAAAATTTCTGCTGCCTTTTCCACCTCACAAGCACTGAATGAATATACCACGTCAGCTCAGTGATGGTGTGCTGCTGGGCACCACTAACTCTAGGACTGATGGATCAGATAACACTCCATTCACGAGGGGCTTCTTATGTCATTGGGTGATCATTCAGGGTCCAGGAGCTGCTTCTCAAAAGAACGGTTATTTGCTGAAAGAATGTGGATTTTCTCCAAAATCCCAGGAGCCTGAAACTGTGGTTCTATAACAGGCATTTACCACAGGCCCCACACAGCATTCTGCTCTCTGATATTTCAAGCACCATTGAGTCCATTCTGCCATATAGACCTAGTGGCAGAACTGCTTGTGTGGGATTATGTGAAAAGCGTTTTATTTCTCTGGGTCCTGCTCAAATCCGGCAGGCAGAAAGTGTTGTGCCTCTTTCTTAACAGCAGCAAATAAAGGTGCAGCAACTTACCATTTACTTTGGAGGAGATACCACCACCGGGCTCCTCAGGTCTTTATCGAAAGACCATTGTATTTTCATGAGATTTATTTTTCATCCATTAACATACATTGTTTGTCTAAGGTATGAAGATCACATGCTATCCAGTAGCCTCCAGATCTTATCGGCATGGTGCCATCAATGTAAAGAATCAGTGTGGTATCCTGTGGAGTGGAGTAAGAGTACTATCAAACTCTACAGATAAAATTGTGACCAAGAGCTGGGCAGTCATACAAAGCTGAGATAGTGAGGACGCAGTACTCTCCCTGCGAGAGGACGTAAATGCCCCTGGTGTTTTCTGTTTATTGGCAAAGGCCAAGTTTTTGTTAGGTAAACTGCTACACCCAAGGTGGCAGAGGCTGCTTTTATTTGTTTTATAGACTGTAACGTAAAAAACAGCTAAAATTAAGGTCATGGCTTGGTTAAGCCATGAAAGAATTCATTATCATTCTTCAGAAACCATTTCCCTCTGCACTGACCAATCAGCATGATAATGTAGTTCCCTCAGGGAGAATGTGTCAATTACGGAACAGTTATTACACTAAATACTGATGTGGTCATCTCTACAGCCTCAGAGTCTTTATGTATCCATCACAGGTAAGGTCTAGTGAGTGAATGGCAATGAATAGGAAAATGATAATTAACAATTCAGTATGAATGACTAGGAATTTGGCCATATTCTAGACTGGTACTTTAAGATAATGCTTTAATGTTAACTTTCTTGTAAGAATTAACGTATATAGGTATCAGATACTCTATCATTGGTTAGGCCCTAAGGAATATTTTAAATCAAGTCAAGGGCAATACATATTAAATTATACAGTGAAGAAACAACAATTACTAAAATTCTACAATTGTAGCTGTAAGTTAAAAACATAAAGAGAAAAAAAGGTTTAAATATTATGAATATTTTTTAAAAATCTATGGTGTTGTGTGTCATGTAAGATAACACTGATATAAGCGCTGACAGACCATCCAGCTTATAAACAGGTGGTGTAAATTTATGATATAAATAAATACAGTACCGTTCTGTAAAAAAATAAATGTTATGAATATTTACATTAAAAAGAGATGGTTCAACTGTTTCTCTCCAGTATATAAAAGATTTTTTAAAACTATAGGTTGATTAGTTGTCTGTTGTTGCATAGCAAATTACTCCTAAATTTGGCAGTGCGAAATAAACTTTTTATGTCAGCGCCTGTGTTCAGAACTTGGGAACGGCCTACTGGATGGCTCTGGCCCCAAGTTCTTCATGAGGTTTCAGGCAAGATGGAAACCCAGGCTGCAGCCAGCTGAAGGCTTGCCTAAGGCCTCCAATCAGGAGGGCTCCCTGACACGGGTGTTGGAGGGAAACTTCAGTTCTCACTGACTGCTGGCAATCATGTGGGCTCTTCTGTGGGACTGTGTCGTCTCACGTCGTATGGCTTCCCCCAGAGCTGGTGATCTGAGAGGGAAAACAGAGGAGCTGCGACACCGTGCATGACCTACCCAGAAATGACATTGGGTAGGTCATTTCTGCCACATTCTATTTATTAGGAACAAGTCACTAAGTCTAGTCCACACTCAAAAAACAGGGACTTAAAACATCATCTTTTGAAGGAAAAATGTCAAATAACTTATGGGCATATTTGATAGTCACTGCAGATGGTGATAAGCTGAATAATACTAAATAACATTAAAATATAAGAAAGAACTCCCTGTTAGCACATACTCCACAAAAAATCAGGGAGAAAAGACAAGACAATGTTTCGTCTGTATAAAAACCTGTATATTTTTTGATAGTTTTGAGAGTGTGAATTAACCAGTGACTCTCAGCTAAAGCAATATCACTGCCCAGGAGGTCTTTCAGAAAATTTGAGTCGACTTTTTGATTGTCACGATATTTGGGGGCACTGCTGGCTCTTAGTGGATGGAAGCCAGGGAGGGTAGAAGTCTTACAGTCCCTGGGACCATTCTGCACAGCTGAGAATGGCCACACTTCCTGCCCAACTGTCTCACGTTCCACTCATGTAGGTGACGTGATTTTAACTACTTGAACTTCTGTTTTAAAATTAGAAATGTTATTTTTGCATAGCTTTAATAGATGCCAAAAGAATATGAAGAAAGATTGTACATTTTGTTAGAATTTATTAAAATGTGCCATTTTAGAAAGTTAATATTGTTGACAACAGCACTTGTGTTATTGAGCCTCCCACATGGTACACCTGCACCCTTGCAATTACAGCTGCCACATTCAGTGATTCTATCTATAGGTGCAAGCACCTGACTTATTTCCCTATGTCTTCTAGATTAATCACAAGTGAGCATTTATCTATTTATATGCATACTGTTTAATTAAAAATTGCTCTCTTTTTATTTCTTGTGTGTATTATAGTTAGGGCATTTTGTTGATTTTTAAAAATAAATTATATGTGTAGATGACTTATGGTATATGTGCATACTATTTCAAGATCACAAAAGGAGCATTGTTAATACTTGTTATAAAAATATTTGTGGCACATGGTAGGGTTGGAGAAGGGCTGACATACAAACCCACGATGCTATGATACTATTAATCACTGTATATGAGAGACCTTGACATGTCTGGGGAAATATTCTGGGACAGCTCTGTCCAGGAGAAGCATAATGTGCATTATACATGTAAGTCAAATTTTCTAGTAGCTCTGCTGAAGGAAAATTTTTAAAAATATGATAAGAAATTAACTTTAATAATGTATTTTATTTAGTTAACTATAACTATCATTTTATTATTAAAATGTTTTCATTCATTTTTTTGTTCATGCTATCTTTAAACTCTAATGTGCATTTTGTAGTTACAGCAGGTCTAAGTTCAGATAAGCCACACGTAGCGCTCAGTAGACACATGTGGCTAGTGGCTATCTTATTAGACAACACAGTTCCAGAAGTTCCATGAATAGAGAAATTCCAAGAAAGGCAGTAAAATGTAAGAGGTCCTCTAGATTCACATGAAAAGCCCCTTGGTTTACTAATGGGCAGAATAACTCCTGCGGCAGGTCTTTTTTTCCTCCTGCCCTATTCCTCCAGGAGAGGTGGATGAGATGTAGACTCTCTGGGGCAAATAAAGCAAACTGAATACCCTTGACTGGGGGATGCGGCTGAGCTGGTCTGCGCAGCTTCAGATCAGAGACCTGGTGTTCCAGCTCAAACACAGACCATCTGCAGTATGACTCCTGTGCCAGAGGCTGCAGGAAGAGGTGTAGCAGCAGCTAGTAAACACAGCCACCTGCCACAATTCAAAGCTGCAAAATTAAGGAGGATCATTCCTCCCTCGGCACTTCTATCTTTGTCTCTCTCTTCTCTGTCCCCAGGCATCCTTTCCCTCCCAATCACTCTCCCTCTCCAGCTAAGTGCATAGCTCTTCATTTCAAATGACAAAGGCTCCTAAAGTACCTGTGGCGTCTCCTTTCTTGGCATATGTGTCCAACATACTGCTGATCCTCAGGTAGCTGATATCCTTGTTGCGTCTCCCACTGTTAACAAGCTCATTCCTAATTCATCCTTTAGTGGGCAGCATTAGAGCTACTGGAGTCTAGTGGTTCAGGCACGGGCCTCAGAGAGCAACACGCCTGACTTGAAGTTCTCTTTACGCCACTTAAAAGCTGTGTGATCTTGAGAAGTAAATAAAAGTCTGAGCTGCACTTACCTATGAAATTTAGTTATCTACCTTGTAGGGTTATTGAGAGACTCTGTTTTAGAGTTATTGTGCGACTCCAATGAGACAATGGATTTAATCCATTTAGCGTGGTACTTGACGACGCATTGTGGGCAATTACATAAATTGAAGCTTTTGCTAGTGTGCTACTCCCTCAATCTGTAATTCTTCCCTACTCCTAGATGCCTGTCTAAATCCTAGGCATTTTTTCAGTATTTCTCAGATCCCACTTCTTCTCTAAGCCTTCTACAAACTTTATTCTTTCCTTTTTATGTGTTTCTTGAGAACTTTGAGGTAAACTCTCCTGGAATTGACTTCTAGTACAGGATACATACCTGTCTTGTCAAGTTCTTTGATTAATGGATTGACAATACAAAGGGAAAATAAAGCAATAGCAGGTGCTGCTGATGCCCCGCCCCCCTCAGCCCCGCTGGGTTGGCCAGGGGCTACAGCAGACAGTTGTACCTTCTCCCCGACAAGCATGTTCTACTTGGTTCCTCCACAGGTCCCAGCAGGGTGGAGGTAGTGCTGCCCACAGCAGTATCCCCCTCATTAGCATGTCCTTTGTTGGCTTCGCCCCTTCTCTGGCTCCCTTTCCTCGTTCCCCCTGAAGCTTCCAGGAATCCCTTCCTAAATTAACTACCATCATCCAAATCCTTGTTTCAGTGTTTGGTTTTGGTGAAACCCAGATAAGACAGGAACTAACATTACTGAGTTCGCATTGCATGGCAGGCATTCTGCTTTCCCTGTCTTCTTTCACATTCTCCACATTCTTATGAGGCTTGGTATTGTTTTACCTAATTTTCAGTAACAAATTAGAAAGCCAAGACTCAAAACAATTGAGTGGCTTGTTCAGGGTCATAAATATATTAAGTAGCAAACCTGGCAATCCAAATGCTTAAGGGCCCATTTCTAAATTAATAATTATATGAAAAAGCAATAGAGCATTTCAGGGTAAAGATAAACATAAGAAATAAAGTCAGGCAAAATTAGATCTCTTTCTTTGGTGTAGCCAAAATGTGATGAACTAAGACTTAAAACAGAATTTAATAAAATAGTGTCTGGAGACATAGATATTAAATGCTTAGATGTCATTTAAATGACTTATTTATCATCCACTTTCTTTATTCTGGGAAATAAGAATGGGAAGATGTGGCGGTGGAGAGCTGCCTGGATGAGTCAGATTTTATAAGAAAGTATTATAAGACGGAACCAATTTGGCCTCCATGACATTTAAGAAAGAATTAGACAAAGGGGACTTTCCTGGGCACTTAGATACTAAAAGGAAAGGATTGGATGGATGAGAAAAATTATTGAGAAAAATTTCTCTACCATATTACAATTCTCATTCAGAATTGATTTTTTTATCTTTCCAAGTCACACTGTCTATTTATCTAAGGGTTATTGAATTATAACATGAACTGTCAAATCCAATAAATGTGGGTAAGGAGATAGCTGAATAAATGTTAAAGGAACAAAGGGGTATATTTTCCGTGCCCGAGTATTAGATGACCACACATCTCATAGATTTTTAGAACCTGTATTTGTCAAACTGAAGAAGTCTGAAGCATTCAGTTAGAATTAGGGAGTATCCCCCAATTTAGTTCACACATGTTACAGTCCATGGTTCTGTAGTCTAGCTGTCAAGTGTATAATTTTTGGAAATTAGAGTAATGGGTTTGTATGAGGTTGAGCCTAGTGTCTTCAGAGAAAAGAGAACCGAATCTTCAGTTTTCATGAAGTTTGGGAACATTAGATATTTTTAGTAAGCTTTGAGATTATCAGACAACATGTACAGAAAATATTTATTGTTACATTGCCTCTGAAGTAGCTACTGTTCACCTTTTTTAATGTCACATAAAATCATTTAAAAAGGCAGTCAACTGGCATTGGGCATTGTAGTTTCATTTCTTTGAATTTTTAAGGATATTTAACGTATGCATAACCCAAAAGCATTACATCATATTTTACTGTAAATTTATTAGCTCTACTATGAAGTCATTTAGTTTTGAGCCCTAGGAAAAATGACTTCCAGCCAAGCAAGCTTTTGTAGTGTGCCCTCTAATTCACATTTTAATAAATGTCGTTTTCTAAGTACATTACCTCATGTTTTGGCTTTAACCCAGATGAACACTGAGAGAATAAGAGAAATGTGCCTTCTGACTGATTCATCCATATTTTGTTTTACTTTTCATTAAGAAATTACTCTTTGGAGAAAATCAATAATCTTCTGTGGCTGAGGGGAGAGGTTAGTGTGTGGCAGTGGTGCGTTCCAGTTTCTCAAATCAAACTGCTTTCAGTCAGCTGTTGCTGATGGAGTGCTTGTCCTTTCTTGTTTCTGCAGCCTGGGTACATGGCGACCCCAGGAGAGTGGCTTATCCTACAGACAGCAAGGGCCACTTTTGCGGCCAGAAGGGCACCCCCAATGAGTGAGTATGGCCACCTTTGCTTTGTCTTATTTTACAGTTTAAGCTAGAACCTAGAAACCACTTTTACCTTAATTTTACCGGACTTCTTAAATAAAGGGGAGGAAAAAATGGGACACCTGTAATAGCATAATCAATAAAATAAATTTTAAAAAAAGAATGAAATTCTTAAGGAAAGCCTGCCCTCTTCTTTTCCTAGAAACAGTTTATAAGCAGTTGGAGAATTTCATATTATGACTTAAGACAAGATATCATTGTCATGCAGCATTTTATTAGATTTCATAAATATACTGATTAATAAAAACATAAAGGATGAATAGAATCAGTGATTTTATCAGAAGACATATTTTTAAATGTCTTATGAAATGGCTTTGGAAGGCTGAGTTCTGAGTAGCCGCTAAAAAGCTACACATGGCAGTCGTGAGACTTGGGTTTGCCACAAATCACTCTGATGAATCACTCCACCTTTCAGAGTGAGGAGCACACCCAGAAAGTCTTCAGTGTGTGGCAGACTTTTCAAGGCAGCTTAGCTTCTGCAGACAGTGGCCTCGGGCCCTGAAACAAACAAGGACAAAAGTTCCACCAAATTCCTTTCTAATGTTAATAATAACAGAAGCTTCAAGTTCTGAAAGCAAGGTTTTTATTTCTTTACTATAAAAAATATATATACCTTACATTTTAAGAACAATTTCCCTTCTTTCTCACTGACCCATTTCTTTTGTCAGTCCATGGGGGTTGACAGTAGATCTGGTTCTTAATGACCAGTACAGTTTCTGTAAAAGCTAGCAATGAGTGGGTAGATGCCAAAGCCTCCACAGCCCCCTACCATTAACCACAACAGCCACTGAGGCTCAGAACACGGGGGTGTGGTCCCTGTGATGCCCGCCCATAACTGTGGAGCTTCTTATTTGAGATACACTGATTTAAAAAATAGAGTCAGGAAGGGGTTAACAAAATTCATGCTGTAGAATTTTTACAGGCAATCAAGAGAGAACAAAATGTGGGTGGGGGAGAAACCCTCATCAGGTCAGGTTGAGTTTATGGTGGACAGATTGCCTTCTACAAAAGGTCCCGGTTGCCTGTTAGAGACAACTGGACTAAATTCTGATCTGGAGTGGTCATTTTATTTTAACTTCAATAACAAAAAAATCCTAGACATTGACAACAAAATCTACATTTTGAAGGATAAATAGAGCACCAGATGGTGAAAATCATACAGATCTCTGTCTCTAGTTCTTTAAAATAGGTTATTTTTAAAGACCCCTGTAACGATAAGTTTTCTGGTGCTGAGCCAATGACCCATTTATTTCCAACAAACATACCATAATCAAGAGTTGATTCTGTTGATTTTCTTCATAGTTTCCTAATTTTGTATTATGGCCATACTAGCCTTTGTTTTAATCCTGAAAACTACACCCACCCATATTTTTCTAGTTTTTTTTTATGGTTTCTTTTCTGATAGTTTTTTGGAATAGCAATTTCTAATCCATTTGGAGTTTATTTGTATATATAGAAAAAAGTAGGAATAACACTTTCATTTTTTCCAGTTGTAGAATCAATTTTCTCAGAATAGTTTGATAAATAATATACTTTTCCCTACCCCCTGATTTCTGATACCTCAATTATCATATGATAAATTTATATATTGTTTTCATTTGTGAGCCATCTATGCTATTATGGTATATATTTTTAAACTATCAATTGTTTTAATTCTTAAAGTAAAAGTATATTAATTTGAAATTTTTAAAAAAGATTTTATGTATTTATTTTTACAGAGAGGGGAAGGGAAGGAGAAAGAGGGAGAGAAACATCACTGTGTGGTTGCCTCTCACATGGACCGCACTGGGAACCTGGCCTGTGATCCAGGCATATGCCCTGATTGGGAATCGAACTGGCGACTACTTGGTTCACAGTCTACTCTCAATCCACTGAGCTACACCAGTTAGGGCTAATTTGAAATTTTAACAGGAAAGTTACTTTCAATTATGCTTAGAGTTTTTAATAGTAAGGGAAAATATTTATAAAAAATCAAGTTTCAATAATCAAAACTGTGGAACTGTAATAGAACTGAGAAGGAATAAATAAATCTCATTGTAACTTCTAAGTGTGATGAAGATAGGATTTTAAGTCAGTAGCCAAAAGATGTATTATTAAATAAATGGTATTGAATTCACTGAAATGCTATTTATGAATATAAAATAAAATCAGATATTTATCTCATACATTGCAACCAATGAATACTAAGACACTGAAGATTTTGTATATAAAATGCATGACCAAAAGAAGCAACAGAAGAAAATGCAGGGGTGTATTTACAGATGTGCAGAGTGAAGAAGCCTCTTCTATGTGACCCCCATGGAGAGGTCATCCAGACAGAAACTCGCTAGGGGAATGCTGGACCTAACCTGTCAGGGCAGGTAGACTTAACAGACCTGTACACAACGTTCCTCCCCACAGCAGCCGAATGCACATTCTTCTCAAACACACGCAGAACAGTTTCCAGGGTAGGTCCCATGTTAGTCAACAAAACAAAGACATTTTTTAAGGAAAATTGAAATCATATCAAGTAACATTTTTTTACCATAATGGTATGAAACTAGAAACTCATTACTGCGAAAAAATTTAAAAAGTCACCAATATGTAAAGATTCGAAAAACATGCCACAGAACAACCCATGGGTCAAAGAAGAAATCAAAAGGGAAATCAAAGAGTATTTTGAAAGGAGTTTTATATAGTTATTGAAAATGTAGCCTTGGCTAGTGCAGCTCAGTGGATTGAGCACGGGCCTGTGAACCCAAGGGTTGCTGGTTTGATTCCCAGTCAGGGCACATGCCTGGGCTGCTGGCTAGGTCCCTAGTGAGGGGCATGTAAGAGGCAACTACACATTGATGTCTCTCTCCCTTGCTTTTTCCTTTCTCCTTTCATTCCCCTCTCTCTATAAATAAATAAAATCTTTAAAAAATGGAAATACAACATACCAAAACTTCTGGGATATAGCAAAGAAGTTCTAAAGAAAAATTCATAGTGATAAATGCCTATCCCAAGAAACAAGAAAGATAGTAAATACATAGCCTAACTTTAAACCTTAGGAAGCTAGAAAACTAGAACAAACTAGCCTCAAGTTATTAGAAGAAAGGAAATAACAAAGATCAGAGTGGAAAGAGATGAAATAGAGACTAAAAGAAAATGGAAAAGATCAATGAAACTACAAGCTGGGTTTTTGAAAATAAAATAAACAAACCTAGACTAATCAAAAAAGAGAGAGAAAAGAGCCATTACAGCTTATTGTGAAAATACAAAGGATCATAAAAGACTGCTATGAACAATTATGTAAGACCTGAAACCATAAATCTTCTAGAAGAAAACACAGGTGGGAAGTTCCTTGGCATTGGTGTGGGCTCTGGGTTTGACAACAAAAGCAAAGGCAAAGTGAAAATAAACGAGTGGGACTACATCAGATTGAAAAGCTTCTGCACAACAATGGAAGCCATCAACAAAATTAAAAGGCAACATACTGAATGAAAGTATTTACAAACTATGTATCTGATGAGTAGTTAATATAAAAATGTACAAAAACTCATACAAGTCAACAACAAAATTGAAACAAAACAATCTAATTAAAAATGGTCAGTAGAACTGAATAAACATGTTTTTAAAGACATACAGATAAGGTACTCAAAATCACTAATTGTCATAGGAAAGGGAATCAACACCATAAGAAGGTGTCACCTCACGCTCAGAATAGCTATCACCAAAGACAAGGGTTGGCAAGGATGTGAACAGAAGAGAACCCTTGTGCACTGTTGCTGGTAATGTAAATTGGTGCAGCCACTGCGGAAATAACATGGAGGTTTCTAAAAAATTAAAAACAGGCTCTGGATAGTGTGGCTCAGTAAGTTGAGTGCCCACCTATGAACCAAAGGGTTGCTGGGTCGATTCCCAGTCAGGGCACATGGGCTGTAGGCCAGGTCCCCAGTAGGAGGTGCTCAAGAGGCAACTACACATTTTTCTCTACTTCTCTTATCTCCCACCCTTCCCCCACTCTAAAAACAAATAAAAATATTTTTAAAAATTAAAAATAGAACTAACATATGATCTAGTATTTCCACATCTGGCTCTATCTCCAAACAAATTGAAGTCACCATCTTGAAGAGATAACTGCACCTCCATGTTCATTGCACCATTATTTAAAGTAATCAAGAAACAGCCTAAGTGTCCATCAACAGATAAGTGGATAAAGAAAATGTGATATATAATGGAATATTATTTAGCCTTAAAAAGTAAGGAAATCCGAGGAGAAGGAAGAGGCTGCGGAGAGGGAGGAGCAGGACGCAGAGCGGCTGGAGCACGCGGGAGAGAAGCTGAAGATGGCTGCAGAGGTGCTCAGACGGGAGCTCTGGAGGGAAGGCTGACTCCCGATCTCACATCCTCCTTCTTCCTGATACACCCCATGGCTTAGGACGGTCGACCCCCAAAGCCCCCACCTCGCCAGGCGCCCCACTCCACTCCCAACTGCAGGGGTGGGAGGAGGGTGTGCCTTGGAACCAGGCCTGAGGGGCCGAGTCTGCACTGGCTAGAGGGCCTGCAGGCTCAGACCCACGCAGGAGCCACTCCACCCCCACGGAACCCACTCCCACCCTCTGAGTGAATAAAGCACAAAGAAAACCACCACCACCAAAAAAAAAAAAAAAAAAAAAGTAAGGAAATCCTTCCATTTGTGACAACATGGATGGGCGTTGATTGCATATATGCTAAGTGAAATTAGTCAGAGAAAGACAATTACTGTTATCTCACTTGTACATATGATCTGAAAAAACTGAACATGTAGGGACAGAGAGCAGATTGGTGACTGCCAGATGCATGGGTGAGGCATGTGATCAATAGATTTTGGTGGTCAAAATGTAAAACCTTTCAGGTATAAGTGTTGGGGCTGTCATGTACGGCATGGTGACTATGGTTAATGCTACAATTTTGTATGTTTGAAAGTCGCTAAGAGAGTAGATGCTAAATGTTCTCATCACAGTAATAAACTGTAGCTATATGAAGTGACAAATATTAACTAAACTTATTGTGGTAATCATTTTGCTATAAATCTATATCAAATCGTTATGTTGTACATCTTAAACTAATGCAATGTCATATGTCAATTGCATCTCAGCAAAACTGGAAAAATTAAATTAGAGACTAGACAATAAAAAAAAGAAACCATGGATGTCAGTCTAGTGTGTTTGGTGCAGTGTGCTACTTTAAGAATGAAGCGTAATGCTGACTGACAGTCCCACCTGAAGCATTTTACTCACTCCCATGATCTCTTTCCCTAGTCACTTTCTGGCATTTTGATTTATTGTCTTGGGTACTTATCCACTGCCTGAATCATCCTGATTATAAATTTGTTAGCTTGTTTATCTCCCCCTACTAGACACAACCTTTCTTGGCATCATGAACTTCCTCTGTCTTTTTTGTTCTTTATACCCTCAACCTCTACAACATTGGCATTGTGGTAGGTGTTCAGCAACTTCATTGTTAACTGAATAAGACTAAAGGGACAGCACATGTAAGAGAGTGATTAGGTCCTGCAGAGGAGGTCAGTGTGAAAACCTAACCGGATCCTCATAACAACATTGCTAAGTGGGTATCATTATTATGATGATTATGATTATGATTATTCTCATTTAGAAAATTAGGAAACTGACATTCAGAAAGGTTAAAGTACTTGTTCAGATTCAACCAACTACTAAGTGGCCAAAGCAGCACATTCTGACCCCAAAGCCTGTGCTCTGCAGGCTGCACATTGATAGACGTGCAGTGAAACTGGTTTTCCATGCTACAGGTTTGATCTACTCCTAAATATCTTGAGTGTGAACTGGTAAAAAGTCTCATTAAGTAAAAATACTGTATGTTGCCATGTATAATGTGCACTCACGATTTTAGCCCAAACTTCCAGGAAAAAAAAAATCTTTCATTTTTATTTTTTAATTTAATTATTTATTCATTTATTTATATTTAGAAACAAAACAGATGACTGCATTCCAGGGTGTTATTTTGCCTATGAATATTATTATTGCTTTCTAGAGTTATACTTATTAAAAAAATATATTTATTTATTTATTTTTAGAGAGAGGGGAAGGGAAGGAGAAAGAGAGGGAGAGAAACATCAGCGTGTGGTTGCTTCTCATGTGGCCCCTACTGGGGACCTGGCCTGCAACCCAAGCATGTTCCCTGACTGGGAATCGAACCACAATCGTGTGGTTTGCAGGCCCTCACTCAATCCACTGAGCTACACCAGCCAGGGCTAGAGTTATACTTTTAACATATAAGCATAAAATGAAAGACTTAAAAAATTATATAGATACAGCATTAGTATACTGCCCATGTGTAATATACATCTTTATATTTCCCTCAAAAATTTGGGGGAAAATAGTGTTCATTATACATGGCAAAATACAGTAAATAAATAAATGAGTGTGTGTTTCCATTCCAAAATGAAATGTATTTTGTCAGGATATGTAAGCAATTTAGGCACTGCAGAAGATTTAGTCCAGAAAATAGCTGCGAGATGGTAACAATTGGAGTATTTGTACTTGTTCATGCCATGATGCAATTAAAGCGACCCTCTGACTCTCAGCTCTCAAAGGCATTTGTAACTGAGCTTAAATCCCCCGTTTGGAGATGGTGTCCTTTCATTGGGAATGTATTTGGCCATGATTGGCTTTGTTTACCCAGGCCTAACTAAACACTGGGAGATTTTAGAAACAGTGGGAGTTTTCTGAAATGTCAAAACAGATGAAACAGAGCCTTCAAGAGAAAATGGGGTGCTTTGTTGACGTATAACTTTTTTCCACCTTTTGAGTTTCAGGGAAGTTATTCATGATACTTGGGTATGGTCCTTTTCTTTGGGATTTCCATTAAAAAGTAAGAGCTTGGTTGATTTTGATGCCACCTTCTGGCTGCCACAAAAACTTCAACTTAAAAAGATTGCATTAAAAGAACTGAACATTGTCTAAGGCAGTACAATTACCCAGTGTGAGCTTTTCTGGTAGAGAAAGAGGAAAGATGAAGAAAGCAAAGCTCTTCCATTTAGGTTTTACATCAATTTGGCAGCTAAGTGAAGCCAAGCTTACAAAGAAAGATAAACCAAGTCTTGTGTGAATTTTCTCTACTGCTATGTGGGTAAGTCTGTTTTGCAGGGAGGACTCTGTCCTATTCAGGGTAATGGGCTGTGCTGGCCATCAGATTTCACTACAGTATGAGCTGGTGGGAAGCTGGCTACTAGGTGCTGTCTTTCAAAATAGAAGCCCTTGTTATCCCCAGAAGGTTAATTCAACAAAAGAAGTCTCTCTTTTGCCTGCTTTTTCTAGATGCTAGAATTCTGAGTGCACATGTATAGGAGAAGCACAGAGCTACTGATTTGCACCATTGATCTGTATATAAACTTTCAATTAATCTTCTCATTTCGTGTCAGATTTCTATTAGCCTGAGTCCAAAATATCTCGTGATTTCTAACAGGCAAAAGCATGTCCCTTCTTTTTTTGTGGTCACTGTGGTGTCTCCATCACCCAACACACTCTCTGATGCTCTCCATCTTTCCAAACTTGTTGAATTCTCTTGTGTAATTGTGAGCAGATCCTCCCCCCCCCCACACACACACACATCCTCAGCTGGGATAGGGAGGTTTATTCCTTCTTAATATTTTATTCTTATATTTCCATGAGTCTCAGGAAAGAAGAAATATGGGCTGGGGTGCATGGTAGGTTATTTTAAATCAATAGTTTGCAGTTGCTTTTATTTTGTTGTGCCTAGGTGGAAAATAATTCAAGTTAAACAGTGAATTACTTTCTCAGTCACTCCACAGAATGGGTCAGCTCCAACCATCACCATCTACTTTGTATCAAGGGAATCCGAGGTCCACTGATGTTTAAGGATATCAGTCAGACTATAATAAAATGATGATGAATTTGTGCTGAAAAACTGGGGATTTTAAGGATTCTAAGATTTTGAAAAAACTTGTGGAATTTGTTTATTCATTCGACAGTTGATAACTACCTAGAATGGGCCAAGTGCCAGGCTAAGTGTTACTAAGGTAGGGATATAAAAATGAATAGGGTGTAAACCTTACCCTCGAGAATAACATAATCTAATGAATAACTTTAGCTTATGTAGCATTTGCAGGTTATAAATCACTGCTACCCTGGGGGACTCTTGACACTTACTGATTTACCATTCGCAGTTTTAACCACTCCTAAGAGACTCCAGTGATCGATGACATGCATTAATTTATTCATTTGCTCAGGTACAAATTTCAATCACATGCACCATGAGTCTGTGCGGATGATGCAGCTGCTTGGGTGGCGAAAGAGCCTAGCTGACTCTTGTGGAGCCCTGAAGTAGCCTTGTGCGTGTTTTGTCCAAATTTATAACCAGATCTTAAGCCATCTGGACGTGATAACATTACACACATGAAATCTGTGTATTTTCCCCATCATTACCTTTAACAATGGTTTTTTTAAATTCTCTCTTCTCACGTTGGCATCTCAGGTAGATTCTAGTGCTTTCCAGACACTCTCTGTTGTTAGCAAATTCAATGTAGCCTAAACTAAAATTTGAATCTCGTATCTTTTAATCTCCTGGCTCAGGTTTTAACTCTGCAAAGGAACTTACAGTGGAAGAGAGGGCCTGGCATACTATTTCCCTTTTCTTCCCTCTCTTCTGGTTCTAGCACTTTATTTGTGTTGTGAGGAATGGAAAGAGAAGGAGTGTCTGTCACTTTTTGGCCATATGGTGTTGCTCCTGCAGCTAAGATACAACTAACTAGCCATCAATCATTCCCTCTGGGATAGCATCCAAAGCCTGGTGTCAAGTGGAAATTCTCCGGGGGAAGTCCTCACTGGATAGTTCTGTCATTTGAGAGATCAGATTAGCTTACTTTCCTCCCAAACCCTTTAGTTTTATCTCTCATGATTCACCCCCAGCCCCTTATTGTCAGATGTGGTACCACCAGGGTAATGCAGGCCATTTACATCTTCCCATAACAGGGTACTTCAACACTAGGATTTTCCTGCCCCATTGGCTTTTTCAACTCTCTGTGATCTCTTTGGGTCTCATTTCTCCCTGCTAAAATGGGCACAGAGGGCTGACTAGTAAGTCTGCCACCTGAGAGGGGTCTACTTGGAGAATGAGGTGCTGGGCTGCCCTTTCTACAAGTACCCCCAGTCTTTATGAGAGATTCTCTCTGAGCCCTCTGCAATTTAGCATTAGGAAAAAACAATCACCCTTTCAGTAAGAAAGGGATGGAAAATCCTCTTGACTCTGATCATTGTATCCTGGCAACCCCACTGTCTCCAAGTCACTGCATTCTCCCCATGTTTTGCTTATGTACATGGGCGGGAAGGGGAGAGAAGTAATACAAGGGTTTGGCTCACATTTTTCTTTTGTGGGGAGCTTTTTTTGTCCTTAGATTTGGATCCTACATGGTGATTCTAAGTAGAAAAGGTATTATTAACAGCCTATCATATATTTTGTTATGTGTGTAGTCACATTAATTAATTGAGGACTTAATAAGGTGCTGGGAACATTCTTCTCAAATACTTAGGGGTTCTCTCAAGATATGGTTTATATGTCACCTATATCTGAATCTACGGGGGGGCCTACAGGGAAAATCTGTATTCCTAGGCTGCCCACCCAGAGATTTGGGCTCTCGAAGGTTGTGAATGAGTCAGGAATCATGATTTTCAACAAACACTACAAGTGTCCCTGGTACATACGAAAGTGTGACAAGCTCTTGTCTTGAGTTCACAGCAGACTCTTTTATGTTCTACCAGCAGCACTGTGAGTTGGATAGGGCTGGTATTACTCCAGTACACTGCTGAGGAACTTGAAATTCAGAATGAATCGTGGCTTGCCAAGTGGCAGAGTTAACGCTGCACTCAATGCTAGTGAATATCAGCCTGTCCTACAACTACGCGACTAACCATAATTTTGAACACAGTGGAAATGCTACTCAATTTATTTACCTTTTTTCAGATCACCAAAATTATACATGTTTATTTCAGAAGATCCATAAAAGTACAAACAAATTAACTAAACATTCAGGCATAATGATTTGTTTCTGTATATCATGTTATACCTATTTCTGCAAAGTTAAAATAAAGTCATATCTTAATACTCTTTAGTAACATGTTTCCTAAAATTAACATATTGGGAACATCTCCATCCATTTAACATTTTCTTCAACATTATAGTGACAATGCAGTCTTGCATTTTATGGCAGTAGACTTTTTATTTAGCCAATCCCCTTGTTGGACTATTTGATTTTTTTTCAACTTTTTACTATTACCAAATATTGCTTTAAATGTTAGACACTTTAAAGGGAAGTTGCAAAGTATATTGCAGCTATCTAAAGAAAATGAAGCCAATTTTTAAAAGGTCATATCATATAAAAATATACAGGGTCTGAAATGATATGGAACATTTCCACTCTCACTGAAGAAATTGTTTTTTGTTGTTTTCTTAACAGGAACAAGAGCATTTTGTTTTATTTTAACATTTTCAGCTGCACCAATCCCTCTGTTTTGATAAACCTACAGTGCCCTACTACACAGGTAAGGCCAAAAAAAAAAAATGTCTCGCTGGTGTTGCTAGCCACTTTGACCGTTCTCAGGTGAAAGAATTCAGAGACTTCCTTTGTGTTGTGTCTGTGTGTTATTGAAGATGAACTTGTGAAAAGTGGGAAGACATGAGTATGAGCTCATCTTGGTTCACATATAATCAACAGGAAACAGTGATTAATCAATTTAGCATCACTAAAGAACCTTGTGATTACCTCATCCAACTACCTAATTTTATAAATGAGCAAACTACAGCCCAGGGAAGTGGAGGTATTTTTCTCCAGGTTAGCATTACAAAAAGCAAAGCTGGCTACTGTAAATAAAAAACCTCAGTTTTTCACTGAGTTAACACAATAAAGTTCCTTTTTGGCCATTGAGCAGTATAAGGCGTGGTGGTCAGTGGGGACTCCCCTGCGGCTCCTTTCATCTAGTGGCACTGCCATCTCTTTCCTCTTCAGTGTCTGCAGCCAGAAGGAAACAAAGAGGATGAACAAAGCGCCCCTGCTCTTGAAAGCCTTGGATCAGAAGTGTCACACTTCTGATATTCATATGCCATCGGCACATTAGACGTGTATGTTCACATCTAGATGCAAAGAAAAAAGGAGTCAAGCAAGGTGGTTGTGGAGTTGTGGGCTGAACAGCCTCCTCTGTGCCATGGGACAAATGGAACGAGAGGCAGACATTTCAGTGGCAGTTAGTAGTGTCTTCCAGAGTCTACCTCTCTGTTTTCCCGAACATCCATCTTCCCCAGGAAGACAACGAGAGTCCCATGTAGCACTGTCTTTCGCCCAAGTCCATGGTCTATGGGTGATGTGCCGTTTCTCTGTCAGGTCTTAACACTGAATGCACAATGGGGATCGGGGCTCAGAAAATTAGAGCACACACACCCATTCAGAAACAGAGGAGTGATGAATACACAGCAGTCTGGTGCATGGCACTAGGGAAGAGCCCTTTATTCTATCTGAACTGTGTTCTTCAAGAGGAACTTCCTCATCTAGTCCATCCAACTGTCCTTTGCTCAACCACTTGGAAGGTTATTTCCTGCTTATTAGCCTCAAGGCCACACCATTGCTGAGCACTGGAAATTTGCCCTCTTGGGGGCCACATAGCTATGAAACTCTCTTCCCGTTGTGCAAAGTTTAACACCTCAAACATTATTTTGTCAAAAGTCTTTTCAGGTTAACTCATGAACTCCTTGTCAGTACAACTACCTCAAGAACTTAGAAGCTACTGACTTGCCTCTTTTTTGTTTTCATGTGATAGTAAACCACACCCAAAGATCTTCCTAGAATATGTTTGTAATTCTTTCTCTCTCTCCTCCCTCCCTCCCTTTCTTCCTTCCTTCTTTATATTTCTTCCTTTCTTTCTTTCTCCCTCCCTTCTTCCATTTCTTTTTTTGCTCTTCCCCCCTCCCTTTCCTTTCTCTTTTTTCTTCATCTCCTTCAAAGGGTTTTGATATCTTATTTCCTGCTGAGACTAAAACCAACTTGGGATATTGACATCTTAGTTCTGTGACCACTGCCTCTACCACAGACCCTGTTTTCTACTAGAGCCACTCACTGCCAAGGTCAAATCCTTGATCTTGTCAGCACCAAGAGTTACCACCCTTTGTAATCTCTATTTCAAACACCCCACTGTCTCATCATGACAGTCCTTCTATGACCTTCCAATGATTCTTCTGCCTCACCAGGACCTGCTAACCCTGTAACCCCTTCACAGTACCCCTCAGTTCCCACAGGCTTCCAACTCTCTCTTTACCTTACCTCATGGCCCCTCTTTAAAATCACTCCTTATGTAAATCCTCAATTTTTTGGTCCCCCTCACTTAGTTGTACCTCCCTGGCAAAACCTCGTGCCTGGCTAGATGTAGCTCTCTGCCTACTCCATGCCTGAACCCAGACAGCTGTGTTTTCTTGTAGAAAACACATACAAGTCCTTTAAATTCAAGACCACTGACCTCGAGGGCGTCCTCATTGCAGTCCCACAACCACATTTGAGACCCCTTGTCCATTTGCTAGCCTTCTGCCTTAGAAGACAATTTCACACCTTTTGCTTTCCCTTCAAACCTCCAACCTTGCCAGTATTCGTGGCAAACTCTGCCTCTGCCTCCCTTCTCACTGAGAAAGTATAAACATTCAGAAAGAAGATCACTTTTGAAAGCTCCACACTGACATCCACTTGTGCCTTAGAAATTATCTTTTCTTACACACTCAAGCACACCACTCCAGACATTTCCTGTTTTTTTCTTTTTATTACCAATTTCCTTCTCTACTAAATCATTCCCATCAGTATACAAACATGCTGTTATTTCTTCCATCTTAAAGATTATCTCCTTGGTCCCACATCTTTCTTCAGCTACTGCTCTTTAACTTTGTGCCTTCATTTCCCCCCCAAAAACGTGAAAAAAGAATATGACTAAATCCTTCTCATTTCCATTCAGGCTTTTGCTGCTGCTCCAGTTTTCTCCAGATGAAACCATTGACCTCTGTATTGTTAAACCAGTGGTCAATTCTCAATTCCCATTCACTTGATCAGACAGCATTGTTTAACCAATCCCTTCTCCTTAAAATACTTTGTTCACTTGGTTTCCAGTGCACAGCATTCTTTATGTTTCCTCCCAACTCTCTGGTCACTCCCTATCAGTCTCCTTTGCTGGTTTCTCATCATCTTTCCAACATTGTCTAAGCAGTGGCATTCTCTCCTCCACCAAACTCATCCTCTTTGAAATCTACGTTTACTCTTTTGGTGACATGACTAGTCTGTGGTTTTAACACCAACTATATGTTGCCTTCCCTAATTTATATCTCCAAATAAGTCTGCTCCCTGATCTACAGACCTTTATATGCAACCACCTGAGTAATGTCTGCACTGAAACATTTACTTGACGTCTCGAATTAACATGTCCAAAACTCAATTCCTAATCTTTGACTTTATTCTTGAAATTGTTTCCCTAACCCAATAGTCTCTCCTGTTTCAATGAAGAACAACTCCCAATACCATGAAATGGTTTTTGGTTCCTTTTTCTTTCACACGCATGTTTGAGGTGCCAGCCAATTCTTCTGGGCTTCATTGAAAGCATACCCTGGATGAGGGGTGTCCAACCCTATGACGTCTCTGGGCCACACTGGAAGAAGGAGCTGTCTTGTGCCACACATTAAATACACAAATACTAACAAAAACTGATGAGCAAAAAACAAGGGTTTTAAGTAAATTGGCAATTTTGTGTTGGGCTGCATTCACAGCCATCCTGGGCCCCATGCGGCCTGCAGGCCACAGGTTGGACACCAATTTACTTGGACCAAATTACTTTTCACTACCTCATCTTTTTTTCAAGGAACCATAATTATTTTTCAAGATTAGTTCAGTGACCTCTTGGCTGGTCTCTCTGCCTCTATTCTTGGCCCCCACACTCTAACCCCTTACAGTCTTTTTTCCACCCTGCAGCCGGTATGATCCTGTTAAATATGTCACTATGTATCTCCTTTGCTGACCACCACCCCATAGCTTCCTAGACTGCTCAGATTAAAAGCCAAAGTTCTAATGATGACCTACAAGATTACTCACTGGCTGCTAGACTCTCTGACCACATAGGCTGTTACTCTCCCTCTGGTCACCGCACTTGGATCCTGCTGGCCGTCTATTGTCTTCAAAGGACCCAGGGAAGCTCCTACCTCAGAGCCATGGGTTTTGCTGTTCTCCCTGTCTGCAGTAGTCTTTCTTCAGGTGACCATGGCTCAATCACTAGTCTTCCTCAAGTCTTTCTTCAGATCTCAGCATTTTAGTGAGGCCTTCCTTGGCTACCTATTTAAAATTGGAACACACAGCTATCGTCCTCCAACCTGCTTTCTAGTTTTATTTTTTCATAGCATTTACTACCATCTTATAACCAACAATTTTATTTCTTTGTTGTTACCTGTCTCCCCTTACTAGAAGGTAAACTGCTTGAGGGCAAATGTTTTTATCTGTTTCCTTTTTGTCACTGTTGTATCTCCAGCCACTAGAACAGGCTCAGAATAGATGATGGGCAAATGTTTGTTGAAGAAAGAAAGGAAGGAAGGAATATCTTCTTACTCCAAGTCTTAGAATTTTTCTGCTCTATTATACAAATCTATCATGAAACCCCACATGAAACAACAAAATGATCCTGGTACATTATGCTTTTCTGTCATCTCATAAATTATTTACTAAATCATTCTCTCTTTATAACAAATGTAGTGTTTTAACCTTCAATGTAACTCTCACTTCCACTCACCAAATTCTAATTTGTACTAGAATGTCAAACCCATATGAATTGAAAATGTGATAAAAACACATGAAAAACTACATCAAATGCTCCTTCGTGGTCACTCAAAGAATCAGAATTGAGTCAGAATATGTTTTAGCTGCCAGTAATGCAAACTTACTTTTAGTTTTCCAGGCGATAGTTTATCTACTTGATCCAAGCCATATTTTTATGTATTACGCTTTTTGTTAGTTGTCAGATGGTCCAGACACGTGTCATACACATTTACAGGACAGAGTGTGATCAATTAGGATGCCCAACCTCAATGTGGCCTTCATTTTTGGCTAATCATATGTTGATTGCTACTAATCAGCATCCTATTTGAAGTGAACATATTGGGCTGATAGGAGAGAATAAAGAGCAATTGCTACGTTGTATTTTAACAGCTCATTTTTTGTCTGGAATGAAATTTGATGTTTTTCTCTTTAACAAACCACTTTTAACTTGTATACCATGTAATTATTGTATGTGTTGTGTACATAGGGATTTTATATGTAGACCATACATTGTATGTATTTTTAAATATAGAATCATCGTGGTCCCAACTGAGTGGTTCCTACCATCTTTAAAGCCTGAGAAACATCAGCATTTTTAGTATTCATTTTGACAAATCTATTTAAATGTATCCAGTAGGGGAACTAGTTTAGTTATCTTTCAAAGTCAGTTAGTAAACTGTCAAAGGTGTTCGTTTTTAGTTACCCACCTTCTGCCTTAGTTTTGAGGTCAACACCAAATGTTTTTGGGTCTAGCAGAAACATGACCCAAAAGTGGGAATGAGATGTGACCTCAGTGGCAGTGTTCCTACCTGACTGCCTATGGAGGTGGAGCTAGAATCTGGCCAGTAAGAATCTTTAGCAAACTGTACAGTCGGGAGATGGAGCAAGTCAGAGTGGAGAGCACTTTCACCAGGAGGCACTAAATGTGGAGGAGTGAATGTACAAGAATTGACTGCAACTCTTATGACCTAATACAATTTTTTTCCAAACAAAAGCAAAACCCATAGAATGCTTCTTTTCTGAATCTGCTTTCTCTCTGTGGAGTTACTAATTGGATTTCAGTCACTCCACAGTGGCTCTGTGGACTAGCAAAGGGATCTGGTTTGGCATTAATAGGTCTCCAAAGTCCGTTAATGCAAAGTAATTGCATCGGTGACCTCTCTGCCCACATGTGACTGGTGTTGCTAAAAGACTCTAATAATGATTGATTGCCACCAATGGCCCTCATTTTGTTAGTTTCTTATGGTAATAAAACCCCAATTATGTTTTGAGAATTATTGAGAATTCACTGGAACTGACAGTTATTAATGGCATACATAAATTGTTAATGTTTTGAACTTTTTAAATCACCACTTTATTCAAATATAGGAAAGGAAGCAAGATTCTAACCCTGAAAATATATACACTCACAGGCAAAATTAGTGAAATCTGAATAAGGTTAATGGATTGTAACATAATCAATTTCCTTGTGGAGATATTGTACTATAGTTACATAAACTGTTACTGTTGGGCAAAACTGGGTGAAAGGTTTGTGGAATCTGTTATTTCTCACAGCTGCATGTAGACCTACAATTATCTGAAAATCAGAAGTTAAAAATATGTATAAGTCTATCATTGTATAACATCTTATTATTTTAACAGAGCATCAATATCAAAGGGCAAGGCGTAGAGACTGATAACCAGTATATGACATTTCATTTTTTATAATAATATTAGAAAGTTGATTTGGTGTCTTAGATGGAAAATGGGGTTTGCTCTTTATCATGGTGGATGATTTAGAAGGCTAATCTTATAGATAATTCCTTGGTTTGTTCAATTCATTTCCTACCATTGCGTTCCTTTCCTTCACAGATCTGTGTCTCTAAGTGCCCAGAAAAATTCTTAACTTATATGGAAATGCAATTTCCATACAAAATAAACGAAAACCCTTGGACATATTATAGCCAGTTCTGCAAGTCCCCTATTACTCAGCCTGCAAAGGTATGTGTGTTTAAGTTTCTAAATCTAGAAAAAAATTAATTTTTGTTTTAATCTGAAGTGTAACATGAACATTTGTAACTGGAAAAAGCTCCCAAGTGTAGGAAATGATTACTGAATGCACCATTCTGTTAAAATGTACACAAATGCACATACACATACAAAACCCACATATACATACAAAAACCACGTACAATTTTCAGTATATTATTTTGTAGACTTGGGAGGTTATGCAAGATGATTAAGTCTGGTAAATTAGCTTCAACTCTTCCATGACATCAACAAATTTTCTACTTGGATGCATGTTTTTGCTGTCAAGAGCTAAGAGCTTACTCAGAAAACAGTGTGGTGATTACCAGAGGGAAACGCAGGTTGGGAGAGGTAAGAGAGAGTGGGTAAGGGGGGATAAATGTGATGGAAGGAGACTTGGCTCGGGCTGGTGAATACACAGTACAATACACAGATGATGTATTATAGAATTATGCACCTACAGCCTACGTAATTTTGTTAACCAATGTCACCCAATAAATTTAGTTAAAAAAAGAGTTAAAAGCTAATGTCATTTTGCCACCATTTCATTAATGCAGTGATGAAGCCCAATAGCTACTTAGTAACAAGCATAATTTTACTTCCAACTCCAGTTCATAATTATTTATTTTAAAAAAAATCCCCAAACCCTACCTAGGTTTAAGATTTATAAGGGAATTCTAAAGCTTCATTGTATAAATTAGTACTAACGGCTTCCAAATTAGATCAGAGCTGTTTTTCCAGAAGAAAATTTGAGGCTTAGAGACTCAGGATGTGACTAAGATAAAAACATGCACTTCCAAAGGTGTGCCTTGGTTTCAGAGGGTCTGGTTTTATTATTGTGGATCTGACTTCATTGCACGTAGGGCATTCAAGAGCATTTGTATGTGGGTGAGATCATCTTACAGTTAGTTTTCTTAGGGGGGTAATTTGAATAATGAGATTATTATGCAACTGAATTTTTAAAGGACAAAAGTTCTATATTGAGGGTGTGAAAGTTGTCACGGCAAAGCCTTTGAAATGCTAACGTACTCTTCCTTCCGTTTTAGTCTCTCTCACAAATAGTAATGGATGATGATTGTCCAACAGTGATTTTCCCAAGCAAACCTTGTAAGTGATTATTATTTTACCTTATAAACAGAGAATCTGTGAAGGAGTTATTTAATTTAATTTCCTCATTTCACCATGGATGAAACTGAGGCCAAGAATTGTCCTATGACTGGCCCAAGATCTCAGAGTTAATTAGGAAGGAAGCCAAAGCTAAAGCCCAATGTCCTGACACTGGCCAGGAATATTTCCACTGGATTTATGTGTATTGGGGGTTTTTGCTGCATTTAAATGTATATTTTTAAATATACATTAAAATACTAAAAATTGATTTTTGAAAGCCCCATCAGATCAATTATTTGGTGCTCTATGAACTCACATAAGTGCACACAAAGACATACTCTTATACACTGACCCCAGAATTCAGACAAAATGTCTGTTCAAAAATTGTTTGGGGGGTAAGGGTAGAACATATACTTGTCTTTATTTCAAATATTTAAAATTTGAAATTTAAAATATTTATATGTCTCCTGAAAGAATCAATATTTTATATCTTTAAAATTTATAAACTTTGTTTAACTATATTTAGAAGAAAATGAAATAATCTCACTTTTCTTCTTATACTTATGATTCTAACTATAGAGAAAAAACTATATAAAGATGTTCACCACAATGTTATCCAATAGGACCCCCTCAAGAAAAGAAAGAAAAAGGAAATACTGTAATGCCCAAGAGCAAGAGAATTCTCAAATAATTTATGATATATTCATTAAATGAAATATTTTAGAATTGTTAACTATAAATATTATACATTATTTATTATACATTATACAAATATTATACATTATTTATTTAACATTATTATAATGTTAAATAAACTGCAAAATTCTATATGTACTAGAATGACAAGCATGTGTAAATTAAAATAAAGAAAAAATATTCAGCCCTGGCTGGTGTGGCTCAATGGATTGAGCACCAGCCTGTGAACCAAAGGGTCGCCAGTTTGATTTCCAGTTAGAGCACATGCCAGGGTTGCGGGCCAGGTCCCCAGTTAGGGGTGTACAAGAGACAACCACACACTGATGTTTCTCTCCCTCTCTTTCTTCCTCCTTTCCACTCTTTCTAAAAGTCAATAAATAAACTCTTAAAACATATTCAAAGGAAAAAAATGGAAAGAAATATGCCAAAATATTAAGTGGTTGTTTTGGAGATGGCAAAACACTGGGTATTTTCTCTTTTTTTCCCCTCCATTTTTCCATGATGAGCGTGTATTTCTTTCAAAATAGAAGAAAGTCAATATTTATTCATGAGGTTTGAGTAGAAAGTCTGGCAAAAACTGAAATAGCTACCACCAAACACAGTGTCTTACAGACCCCCGTCACTCTCCTCTGGGTCATTATAGACTCAAGCAATGACATAGGGTTTGCAGGCATTTGCATTTGACCAGGAAGCCCTAGGCAGCAAGTGTCTGTAGGCAAGAATAGTATTACAAATTTTTTATGCAAAAAGGTAAAAATGACTCATTAGTCACTGGAGATAAAATAGATATAAAAGTATAAGACTGAGTCCCTGCCCTTACAAGTACCGTTTGGTTAAATCTTATAATCTAAAATGTACGTTGGTGATACAGAAACGTAAAAAGCTTAATCCTTCACAGGCCAGTGAAGGAGACGTTAAGGTATACATTGCAATCAATGTGGATTCCCCCTAGTATGGGATCAAATATAATTACTTAATAGAATAGTATGCAGCTAATAAAATTTACTCATTAAAGGGTTTATATAAGGAAATGAATAATAATAAAAGAAAAAATAAAGCAAGGGAACGCACTGCAAGTAATGTATGGTTATAACTCAAGCAGAAAAATTTCTCATTGAAGAAAAACTGAAAGGAAATTCACCAAAATATAGTTCGTTGTGGGTGTTAGAACTACTACAGTTTTGTATCTTCCTTCATATTTTCTCTACTTTCCAAATATATAATGAACACATTTAGTAATTGAGGCTAACAGATTAGATAAGTTATTGCATGGAAATAATATTTAGGACAAACCTGGGGAATGCCGTAGGTGGGAATAGTCATGTTTAAGCAGTGGAAAGGGAAAGAGCGTACAGCAAGGCAAGGGAGGGCAGGAGAGAATCGGGACGTGAATCTGGGAAAGGAAGGAGATTTCTGAAAGACGTGGGTTGTCTACCATGTCAAAAACTCAGGAAAGCTAGCTTATTCAACAGCAAATACTTACTGAGTTCTACCTAGGATGAAGACTAAAAAATATTGTAGGTTTTGGCAATTAGGAGGTCTTTGGGATCACCTGGAAGATAATTTCCATGCAGTGCTGGGGAACAGAAATATGATTGGGTTAAGAGGGGATAGAAACAGCTGGTAGAGCCCACAATGTCCATTATGCCAGGGAATGGGAAGAGGAAAGAAAGAGAGGTTAATGAAAGTGGTACAGAAGATGGAAGTAGGTAGTCAAGAAATCGCTTTCAGCCAAGAAAGTCAGGAAAGGCTTTATAAACGTATCTCTTCCTTTCCTGAGCCAACTGCTTTAATATGTTTAGGTCTAAACTCTATATGAACCCTCGCAAATCTGTGACACGTTCTTGGGTCACCACCTCCTGGGAAAGTTCCCAAGTGAAAGCTGAAACCAGCTGCCATGCACAGAGGACAGAGAGAGACTGACGAAAATTTAGATTTAATAAGCAAGGGATCTTACTTAGCAGGCTTGTCTTGGACAACCTCAACATGAGTTCTTTGCTCCCACGCACCAAAATGTAGGAGTTTACTTACAGACATTCACTGGGGTCAGTCACAATCACAGAAGGTCTTAACAGGGGTTTAGTCACATATCCACCCCAGATCCTCTCATCATCATATTTCTAGCTCAAGGTTGTGTCCTGGGGCAGCTTCAAGCCTGGAAAAGGCAAGCAGAGAGCACGCTTCAAGCACAGAGGCAGAGTGAAGAGATTCCAATTCCCCGGGTGCAGCCAGGGGTTCAAACCAAAGGTCACATCTTTCTGATGCCCTTCCCCAGCATTCTACCCCTGGTGGCTATGACGGTCTCTTCTTTTGCACTGAGCCCTAAGGAGTCAGCAGGCAGTTTCACTAGCATGGAGGTGGCTCCTCTGGTTCTTATCTGGCAATGTATAAAATATGTTATATATTTATAGGTATTATATTTATACATATATTTGGCAGGTAGGTACAAAAATCTACTCACCATGCAGCTGCCCAAAATAAGCCTCATAACCCCCCTTGCTTATTAAACTTGCCATCTTCCAATCTGGAGTGATCTGCCTTTTTCTTCAGTCTCTCCTTGCCCTCCACATCTGGGGACTCGATTTAGATTTATACCCAGGAAGCTCCCAGCCAGGCTTATGAACCAACATGTTTCCTGTAAGAAAAAAATATAAAGATGATCTATTTCTGATTTCTTTTCTCACTTTATTTAAAATTGGGGTTTAAAATATTTTTAGTAATACAGATTTGTAAAAGGTAAAGGATTCTATTTAATCAACATAGAAGGTTGAACAGTGACTTAACTCTTCTCAGAAACTATGCTAGTAGACAAAGTATGGGATATTTTTAATAGCTAAGAGTATCTCCATTTCCATACTTTAAAAAGACATGTAAGTGAGAAAAGTAGGAAGACAAACTATAGAGGCTTTACAACTAAAACTTTTGTCATCTTAGTAGAACCAAAAGCTTGAGCTGTTTTTATTTCCCAAGAAATTATTCACTAATGTCTAATTTTCAAGGATTCACTCAAGAGGTACCTAAGATTTTTTTAAATAACAAAGCTAAACTCATCCAGTCATGCGAGTAAATGAAGCCTTTTTTTAAAAATGTGTTTACCGTGAGAAATACACTATCAGTATTCTTTTACCCCCTGTGCTGTGTTTCTTGCTTTATGAATGTACCATGTATAGAATAATTAAGTTTAGGATGTAACTTTAGATGGTCACCATATTTGCTTTCTATGTCAGTCTTAGAACAGACAATTTTCTGATCATCAAATAATGGGCAATTGTTTATACCGAGTGCCAAAAACAATGTCTAACAAGAACTTAGTTTTAAGTCACCGAAAGCTTAACAAAGGGAAGAAGACATCATGTAGGAAAAAGCAGAAGAGTGATTATCACCATTTTATTTTTACAGTTCTCCAGAGATGTTTCCCTGACTTCTCCACTAAGAATGGCACTTTAACAGTAGGAAATAAGACCGCATTCGAAGATGGGAGGGGAAGGATACGAAACACTGAGGAACTCAGGGCAGCTGCCAAGTATGTGTGTTCACGCTCCCATTTTCATTTTTGATGCCTCCCGTTATTGAACCCAAGACTACAGCTTCCATTAGGTCGTCATACAGGAAGAATTACGTATTATGAAATATACATGTCCCTGTGGATTGGAGAGTTTGGTATATGTTCATAAAGAAAAGCATCAAAAGGAGAAATTAGAACAATTAGAAAGAACATGCTTATCAAAATGGTTAAATCTTTCGCTATCATTGGATACAGAATGAGACATCAGGAAATGTGTACCAAAAGGTCATCATGTAATTTACTTTTTGAATAAACATAACTTTAAGAAAAAACTATGCTTATTTAATCAGCACTTAAAAAGTGTGACTGAAATAATGAACTTGCCCGATGTTTTAAGGGAAAGAGCCTTAAGGAAGGTGAGATGACCGTGACAATGCCGTTTCAGTGCTGGACCGAGTTTCCACATACTAACTGCAATGAAGTGAATTCACTGTTCCCCCTGGCTGTATGCATCCAGGCATTCCATGTTACTGGAAAATGTGATTCCCAGGGTGCACACACACACGTGCACAAGCAAAACACACAGAGTATCATTGCATTGCTCAGTTGTTGAATTAAAAATGAGATATAAAGATATCCTGAAGTGTAACTTCTCTTTCTTGAAAGACTTTAGCAGTCCAAATAGAATAGTGAAGTTTCTGCATATTTAAAATATCATACCTACATGGGCAAACCTCACAAATATAAAACTGTGTGAAATAATACACATATGATTCCATCAATAAAATGTGAAAGTAAGCACCACTAAGTTAAATTATCCTGTGATGTATATATAAAAGTTAAAACTAATTTTAAAAAACTAGGAAATTATTATCACAAAAGTTGGGATGTGGTTCCTTTTGGGGAAAGAAAGGTATTGTAATTGGAGCACATTGGAAAAGGGATGACGTAATCATAGTTATGTAAGTGTGTCCACTTTGATATTCATCAAACCGGACACTAAGGATGCGTGCACTCCTCTGTGCCCCATGAGCCTCTCTTCTACAGAGCTGTCCAAGGTTTAGGAGGGTGAATTAATGATGGTGTTCATTTATTCATTCTTGACTCTCTGGATTTTGCAAGTTAAAAACTGATCTTTCCATTTAGATTCATTTCATATAGTGAGCCTTCTGCAATATTGAAGGCATGCCACCTGTGTGAGAAAAGAATCTGTTCACCATTTTGAAAACCATGATCTCTAATGTGTGTAGATAAAGCCATCTTTGTAGGTTTACCAAAGTGACATTTCATGAACTGTTGTGTCTAGGGAAAGAGTCATGCTGAGAGATGGTTTCTCCAAATATGCTTTGGACAGCAGCTTGCAAAATTCTTTTTATCCTAACAGGGACATGTCTGTTTAGTGGTACTTGAAAAATAATTGATATTTCTCTTCTTTGAATTTAGTAATATGAATAAAATGCTCAATGCAAAGGCAATTGGAATGAGAGTGTTTGAAGACTATGCAACAACTTGGTATTGGATTCTCATGTAAGTGAAAACAGATGGTATTCCCCCAGCTTCATTCTGATTTTGTCTTTGTAGAACTCTTTCTTCAAATTTCCTATATAATCATGAACTCAAGTTTGGCTCAGATCTCAGTTCCTGCCATTTTCTTTTTCATGTAGAATAAAAATGGAACAAAGATATTTGGAAATATGTCCAGTGTTAACAGAAAGTTATGACTATAAATTTTAATTGTACAGGAGTATCTTAAAATACCCCTATAGGCATATACTTCAAGTTATGTGAAGGTAGCATTTGTGATATGTTTGCTTCCCATCACATGTTTTAGTAAATGCAATATTTCTCTGGTCTGTTCTCTCATTTGTTCTTCATTGACTTCCAAGAGGTTATTTTTATTTTTTAATATGTCTCTTCCACATAATGTTTATTATTATCATCCACAAAGGTCACTTATGAAAAAATATATAAAGAGAGGAGGAAGTTAAAATTTTTCAGACATAAGATTTGCAGTCCTGAGAATGCGGTCACACTACTAGAGAGGTACATGTGTTTGGTTTATCTAAGAATATCATTACTATTTGGCTGTTGTGTCGCCTTCTTGGGTCTTAAAAGCATCTATGGTTTCCTACTGATGAAAGAATAAAGTGAAAACTTTTTTAGATACTGACAAAGTCATTTACAACCTAGCCCAACTTAAGTTTTCAGGTTCATCTCCACCCAGTTTTTTTTTTTTTAATTAACCCTACGTTCTAAACACATTAAATACCATGCCCATAATTTTGCACATTCTGTTCTCTTTCCTGGCATTATCATTTCTCGTGCCAGAGGCAACTTTATCTCATTATTTAAAATCAGCCTTCATGTCATTTATGAAGTCTTACTTGGCTTCTGCATATATAATTAGTTATTCCCCCCTCTGTGTTCCTCATACCCACAGTGGTATGTGTTTACACACCTGCACCACATGCACATACACACCTATTTTCTACATAGCACTGAACATTTTGTGTTTTATTTCCTTCTGGTAAACTATGAACTTTTTACCATGGTAATTATGTATAAGTCATCTTCATTTTACTAATTTATATTATGGTTCTTGGAATGTAGAAGACGCATTGAAAATGTTAGTTCAAGCAACATTTATAAAAATACTAGGAGAATAACAAAGATATATACAACTTTTAGATGCTTAATCAAGTCAAATTTTGTGTAAAAGAGCACGGAGTAACTTTTTTTTTCTTTGACTGGGACTACAGTTTCTTTTTTTTTCCCCCAATTTTTTAATTTAATTATTTTTCAAGTACAGTTCTCTGTCTATTACTCCCATCCCATCCCACCCCTGTGCTCCCCCCTCCCTCCCATTTCCACCCTTCTCAGTTGTTGTCCATGTATCCTTTATATATGTTCCTCTAAATCCCTCCCCTATTTCCCCTGAAATTCCCTCCCCTCTCCTCTCTGGTCACTGTCAGCCTGTTCTCTATTTCAGTGTCTTTGGTTATATTTTGCTTGCTTGTTTGTTTTGTTGTTTAGCTTCCTGTTAAATGTGAGATCATATGGTATTTGTCCAAAGACACTGGTATTTGGTATTTGAACAGTGGCTGACACTAGCCTTCACTTTAGCTTGGTGCATGAAGATGAGTCATGTATAAATTCCCTAATGGTCCTACTCTTCCATACAAAGTCTTAACAGAAACGTTGTCTGTAGTTTTTAATGTTATAAATGTTTCTATAGCTAGGTAAAATAAAATAATCTGAGACTTATTTTTAAGAGAAAAAGAGTGTTGTCTTGCTGTTTTCATTATGTTGTGGTTAGCACACTTGACCCTGTGTTTGTCTCGTGTTTTTTCCACCAGTGGCCTGACAATTGCCATGCTCCTCAGTTGGATGTTCCTACTACTCCTGAGATTCACAGCTGGATTACTCTTCTGGGTCTTTGTTGTGGGTGTGATTGGAATTATAGGTTATGGTAGGTATTACCCCTTTTAAAACTGCCAAATGTCAAAATTGCTTCTTTCTTTTCAGTTGCCATAATCAATGAGCAGAAAACATTTTTCTTGCAGCAAATTTAATTATTCTTTGCTCCCACAAAAAGTAGTTAAATTTAGAACAATTATTTAATTTTGCACACATTGTCTCTATAACTTTTTTCTTCTTTATCATGAAAAAAGTGCTTTCAATATATTCTACTTTTTCTCCAGCAACCTTTGGTATCATGTTTCATAGGTACTGAGACAGAAGTAAAAAGAATCCCTTTTAGGCTAGTGAAAAACATTTCAGACAACTTCTTTTCTTCCTTTAACTTTTTATTTGATAAAACGCCATGTCTGCATAGTTATAGAAGTATGATCTGTTTTTCTTTTTTAAGTAAGTACCTTTAATCCTGGTACTGTCACTCATGTTAATAATTAGCCAATGCTCCATAATGATGCATCACCCTCTAGAGGCAAGTATTCTGAATTACACTTCTTATAGGCAGAATTAACTGTACTTCAAGGCTGAACTCCAATCACCAACTCAATCCCCCCCCAAATGGCACAGGTACAATGTGAACCCTAAAAAAGCAATTAAAGTCTCTCCCAAGAAACCGTATAGTACTTAGAACAGCTTCCTTTCAGAACAAAAAGAAAAGAGAATCCAAAAAATGAGGATAGTCTAAGCAGTCTGTGGGACAACTTTAGACTATCCAACGGTTGCTTCATGGGGGTGTCAGAAGAAGAGAAAGAGCAAGAAATTGGAAGTCTATTTGAAAAAATAATGAAAGAAAACTTCCTTAATTTGGTGAAGGAAATAGGCACACAAGTCAAGAAAGCAGAGTTCCAAACCAGATGGATGCAAAGAGCCATCCATCCAAGACACATCATAATTAAAATGCCAAGGTTAAAGACAAAGAGAGAATCTTAAAAGCAGCAAAAGAAAAGAAGTTAGCTACCTACAGGGGAGTTCCTATAAAGCTGTCAGTTGATTTCTCAACAGAAACTTTGCAGGCCAGAAGGGATTGGCAAGAAATATTCAAAGTCATGAAAAGCAGGGACCTATAGCCAAGATTGTTCTACCCAGAAAAGCTATCATTTAGAATCAAAGGGCAGATAAAGAGCTTCCCAGATAAGAAAAAGCCAGAGTTCATCATCACCAAACCATTATTATATAAAATGTGAAAGGAACTTATTTAAGAAAAAGAAGATCGAAACTATGAACAATAAAATGGCAAAAAATACCTGTCTATCAACAATTGAATAAAAAATCTAAGCAAACAAGAACAGAGACAGAGTCATGGATGTGGAGAGCATTTTGATGGTTGCCAGATGGGAGGGGGTATGGGAGAATGGGTGAGGAGGTGAGGGGATTAAGAAGTATAAATTGGTAGTTACAGAATAGCCACGGG
This sequence comes from Sturnira hondurensis, assembly GCF_014824575.4. Classification (NCBI taxonomy): domain Eukaryota; kingdom Metazoa; phylum Chordata; class Mammalia; order Chiroptera; family Phyllostomidae; genus Sturnira; species Sturnira hondurensis. The sequence continues at coordinate 680,256 of NW_028073279.1, forward strand.
GATGTAAAGTACAGTACAGGAAATGAAATAGCCTAAGAACTTATATGCATGACCATGGACAGGAACAATGGGGTCGGTATGGCCTGAGGGAGTAGGGGGTGGTAGGTGGAGGGTGGAAAAAAGGGGGAAATTCGGGACAACTCTAATAGCATAATCAATAAAGAATAATTTAAAAAACCAAAAATATCAACTTCCTGTTTCTGTCACTCAAAGAAGAGCTTTACACATATCAGTATAAGAATGCAGTTGAACCTTATGACCCAGCAATTTAACTTCTGGGTATTTATCCAAAGAAACTCAAAACACTATTTTGAATAGATACAAACAACCCTGTGTTCATTACGGCATTATTAACAATAACCAAGATATGGAAGCAACCCAAATGCCTATCAATAAAAGATTGGATAAATAATATACAGTGGAATATTACTCAGTCGTAAAAAAGAATGAAATCTTACCACTCGTGACAACATAGATAGACCTAGAGGGTATTATGCTAAGTGAAATAAATTAAGCAGAGGAAAAATATTGTATAATTTCATTTATATGTGGAATCTAAAGAATAAAGTAAATGAACAACAACAACAAAAAACCAGAAACAGACTCACAGATAAAGAAAACTAATGGTGTCCAGAGGAGAGGGGGTTTGAATGCAAATGAATCCCCAACTTCTGTAGTTAGCCTAACTTCTAATCCCAGCTTGTTCCATACTGTGTAACTGGGGAACTCTGGGAAAGTTTCATAAAGATTGTAAAACCTAGTTTCCTTATCTATAGCATTGCTGCAATAATATCTCTATCTCACAAGACTGCGGGTATTAAAAGAAACAACAAGTATGAAGCTCGTAGAACAGTGCCTGGAACACAGTAAGCACTCTGGGTACCGGGTTACTGAGTTTCTAGACAACCATTCTGGTCTCTCAGGTGTTCCTCCTCTGCTCCTGCTGTGCAGCTCCCCACAGAGAGGTGCCTCAGTCTACTGGAAAAAACTGCTGTCCCTTAATCAGACACTCTTAAGAAACCTTTTTGTTTAAAAGCCTTTTTTTGTGTGTTTCTGCTTGGAGCTCAAAATAACCTCTGCTGTTTGCCAACATAAAGCCTGAGCGTGTGATTCAATCACTCCTTTATTATTATCAAGAAAGGAAAGGCAGTAAAGTTTGCTATTGATCTCACTGACTTGTCTTAATGAGCAAGGGGATCTGCAATCGCCTACAGTCCAACTTTGACAACGGCAAAAAGGAGAAAGACAATTAATATCTAAAAAGCGCAGGTAAACCCACGAATTTTAGCTTCCTATTGACTTTCTATGTAGTGCTAACTCAGCAATTCATGGTGTGGCAAGTAAGCTTAAAGCTGTTCATTGGGTGGAGAAATATCCAACTAGAATGGGAAGGGTAAATAAGTAAGACTGTAACTGACACCTGCTGCTGTCTTAGGAAGCTGACTAGTGATATATCATAGGAATCCAACCATTTCCTATTGATAGCAGTCTACTCACTAGGGCAGAGAACTATGTAGATGTGACATACTGACCAGAGAAAAGTCAGACTATTGGTGGGCAAATGCCCATGAACAGCAGTGGAACAATTTGCCTTGGCCAGAACAAGTTAGGAATTACACAGGGGAGGCCATTGGCTGTAAGCATGGATTTGGAGACTGAAGAGACACAATTACAGATTCATTACATGTTAATAATGTGATCCTCTGCAAGTGCATAGTCTCTAATTTTATTTCCTCAACTATATAGTAAGAATCTGTATTACAAAAAATAATGTACATAAAGTACTTAGAAAACTGCCTACCACATGGTAATTGTTCAGTAAGAAATATCTGTGGTTGTTATTTGTGAATATTATTGTGGAAGGAGGAGTTGAAGCCCAGGAGTCATATCTTAAAAAGAGAAAGAGACAGGGAAACGCTGCTGAGACTTTCACACCCACCATTATGAAGGAACTAAATAGTCTGAAGGGCTTGCTTGCTAATAAATAATGGCATTAAAATAATATTGTATTGTATGATATAAGGTGTTGTTTTGGTGAGATTTCAGAAAATGAGAACAATCTCCCTACAGACACAAAAATTAAACCCATGAGCTAGGAAAGTGGGGCACTGAGCAGGAGGCGCATGCGAAATGCTGAGCAGCCCGTGTGAGTGCTACAAGCAAGGGCCTGAGAGCAGAGCCAGCAACGGAGCAGTGGGCCGAGCTGACACTGCTTGAGTGAGGAGGCCAGGATCCTGGAAATCACCTAAAGTGGCCCCAGGCTGGTAGTGCCCATTGGCTGCTGCCAGACATGGATACAACTCCCTTCTAGATGAATGCAACTTCAATTCAGGTCACCAGGTCTCCACAGATGAAGCTGAATAAAGCATGAGTGGCAATCAGTCAAAGATTACTAAATATGCAAGGAAATGATTTTTTGGAGAAAAAAAGTTGTAAACATCACATCGCAGCCTTCAAGAAATTAGATATGGGAATTAGTACATATAAAACATGAAACAACTATATAAAATGTTTAAGAATTAAGGATAGAATTTTTAAAAATCAGAAATTATCAAAGATGTTCAGGCATACATGAAGATGAACCCAATAGAAGTGCTCAAAATAAAAAGAAATGTTAAATTAAAATTGTTACATTGCATTGCAAATTAGAGAATTAATGAACTGAAAGATGCTCTGAGTTACCCACGTTACAGCAGAATGTTACAAGAGGACAGTGGTAAAGAATAACTTGAGTAGGGCCTGACGTACATCAGTCATATTTTGAATCATATTGGATGAGATTTTTCTAGAACTGACAAAAGATATGAATTCAGGATTCAAGAAGCTCTATACCAGCAAGAACAAGGGAAAAGACATCCATATCTAGTCATGTATTCTTTCATTTGTCCATTTACCAGATATTAATTGAGCAGCTACAGTGTACAGGCACTTTTCTAGGCTTTTGAGATACAATAATAATCAGACAAATGTCCATGCTATCCTGATGCTTACAGCTTAAGCAAATTATCTATTAGAAAATTGTATTTTTATGCTAAAAATAAAAAAGAGAGCAGGTAAAAAAGGATTGAGTGGGTCATGATAGGGCAATATTAGAGTAGGCCTTTTTGAGAACAGATCTGAGAAGACACTTTACAAAGGCAATGGAATCGTCATTGGAGATAAGGGGAAAGTTCAAGACAGTGAGCACAGCTAGAGGAAATGCTCAAAGATAGGAATGTGTGGAAAAAATGGCTAGAAGGCTAGTGTGGGAGGGTATACTGAGTAAAGGAGAGAATAGTAGGAGGTGAAGTCATAGAATTTTTGGAGGGATAGCCAAAGACATAGATTGTTGTAAGATCTTGCCTTGTACTCTGCATGAAATGGGGAGACATTGTAGAGTTTTGAGCAGAGAAGGGGATGTGAAGTGATGATTGCTCCAGTCTGTGAGTTGAGAAGAGACTGTAGTGAGGAAAGGGAAGAAGCAACAAGACCAGTGGGGTGACTATTACGGTAATCCATGTGCCAAATTAGGGAAGCTCAGATCACATTTCTAATACAGAAACAGCTGAATTTCTTGATGAATTGAATGCAGCTCATGAGAAAAAGTAGGAAGTCAAGAATGAAGTTTCCACTTCAGCAACTGAAAAAGAATTGCTATCAACTGAGATAGGGAAGATTTTCGAATAGCAAATCTGCTGTAAAAAGATAATTGATCAGAACTTCAATTTTGAGCATGTTGAGTTTGAGATGTTTATGAGGCATTAAAGTGGAGATGTCAAATAAGCATTGGATACTTAGCCTGGAATTAGAGAGAGATGCTAGCCCAGGAAAACACATTTAGGAGTCAGGAGCACTGGAGTCTCTGGGACTAGCTGAGGTCACCAAGAGGTCACCAGTAAATGTAGATAGAGATGTGGGAATGAGCTCTGAGGCCCACCGATCTTAAAGGGTCAGAGGGAGAGAAGACACCAGCAAAGATAATTAAGGAGAACGAGTTTTTGTTTTTTGATTGTTTGTTTTTTATAAACCAAAAGCAGGTGATGTTTTTGAAGCCAAGTGGAAAAAGAAAGGAGTGATCAAGCATGTCAAATATGGCTAATAGGTCAAGAAAGATGAAACCTGAGAGTTGGCCTTGGTTTAGAAATGCAGAAAGATGCCTGGTGATCTGCTGAGGGCAGTTCTGATCAATTGAAGAGGGTGGGAAACCTTTTTAGGGGAGATTTCGAGGAAGGGTTGGAGGGGAGAAATTGTAGGCAAAAAATAAAAATGGTTACTTTGGAGAGTTTGGTTTTAATGGTGAGCAAGAAATTGGGCTATTGATGAGGGGAAAACGATCAAAAGTCGAATTTCTTTTGTTTTATTTTTTAAGACGGGAGAAAGACAACATGTTTATATACTGCAGAGCAAGAAACTAACGACGAAGGGAAGAAACTGTTATCAAGCTTCAGAATACCAATAACCAAAAGTTTTTAAAAAGAGCAGCAGAGAAAAGACAGATCACAAACAAATAAACAACTAGGCTGAAGCAGATTTTTTCAACAGCAGTAAAAGAAGTGAAATAATACTTCAAAGAGCTAAGAAAAAAAACTGTCAACCTATAGCTATATACTCAGCAAAGCTATCTTTCAATAGAGTAATATAAGAATATTTTAAGATAAGTAAAAACTAGAGTTTACTAATAGACACATACTAAAAAAAATCCTAAAAGATGTATTTCAAAAAGAAAGAAAATGATTACACAAAAAGATATAAAAGAAAGAATTATGCCCTGGCTGGTGTGACTCAGTGGATGGAGGGTTGAACCAAAGAGTAACCAGTTGACTCCCAGTCAGGGCACATGGCTGGGTTGCGGTACAGGTCCCCAGTAGGGGGATCATAAGAGGCAACTACGCATTGTTTCTCTCCCTCTCTCCCTCCCTTCCCCTTTGTCTAAAAAAATAAATAAAATATTTTTTAAAGAATTATGAGCAAAGACAATGAATTGGCAAATGTGTAGGCAAATTTAAATAATATTTGTGTAAAATAGTAATAATATTCACTTTTCTGAGGTCTAAATACACATAACCAAAATACCGGATAATAATCAGAGTGAAGTGATGATGGAGTGATCTAAGGTCTTATATTTTCTTGTTAAGATACTGACTTTAAACTTGGTTATTAAGAGCACATAGCAAATTTTCAAGGGTAATCTATTCTAAAAATAGAGTAGATATTTCCAAACCAATAGAGGAGCAAAGTAGAATGTAAGTAAACAAATAAGCAAACAGACAAATGAAAACTTACCCATTTTTTTAAAAAAATTGGAAGAAAAGAAATGTAGGCACAAAGTAGAATAGGAAAAGCAAAAAGTAAGTAGAAACAAAAAGAAATATGTCAATACATCAAATATAAATGTATTAAACTAATCAATTAGAATACAGATATTTTCAAATCAGATTAAAATATATACATGCAAGTTGGAGCTGTATATTGTTTACAAAAGTTATACAACACATAAGGAATTTGACAATCAGGACATGGATAAAAATATACTAGCAATCATTAACAAAAATAAAGCTGTAGTAGCTATAATAATATCAGACAAAATAGATTTGAGAATAAAAAGCATTACTAGTTATAAAAAGGATTCGATTCAATAAAAAGATATACCAATTCCAAATATGTAAACATCTAAAGAAATATCCTCAAAATTCATAGTACTACAAGAATAAATAAATAAGCCAATAAATGATAAATCTGTATGAGATATAAATCTCCCTTAGGGGGAAATTTCAATGCAATTTTCTATTAAAATAGAATAATAAGCACAAAATCCAGAATTGTTGCTCTTTGGCAGGAAGAGGGAAATAGGTATGATAGGACATAGAGGAGAGTACTAAATTTTAATTTAATTAAAGCAAAATCCTCAGCTAAGTGATGCATTCATATGTGTTCATTTTACTTTATGCTTTAAACCTACTTTACATGTAATTTTTATGTATCAGATATTTTATAAAGTATTTTTAAACGAAAAATTTTAAATACACTGGGAAAGCAGGGCCTGAAAGAAAGAAATTTGTCGTATCTTTTTGAAAAACAAATGTCTTTTCTAGTCTAGCCTTGTCTCTCTCTCCATCGGCCTCATCTTCACCTTATGTCTAAAAAAAATTAAAAATAACCAACCAAACAAACAAAACCCCGTTAGTTTAAAAAACTGGAACATTTCCAATAGACCTAATTCAGACCCAGCAGTCATTAAAACGGGTGGGCCTCTTATCTGTAATTTTTACTAGTACCTTGTAGACCGTGTACAAAGTCATTATGTAGTCTGATATATACAGGGTTTTGGGGGGAAATGCAGCTGGTCCATATTTGACTTGCCTAGACACAAACTTTGATGAGGCTAGGTAATAGGCTTTAGGCTTTAGGTAATAGGCTTTAGGTAATTCCACCAATACATGATTTCACCATAAAAAATGGAAAATGGCTTTTTTTTGCAATCTAAATGAATTTTTAAATTTGCTTTTTAAGTTGACTATACATTCATATGCTTCAAATTTCAAAAAGTATGATGTTTGTATAGTTAAAATTTTCCTTCTCATTCTGTTGCCAGGTCACTAAGGTTCCATCCCTGAAAGCACAAAGTATTACATTTCTATGTTTCCTTACAGAAATACTTTATGAGTGTATAAGAAAATATATACAAAGATTGTTCTTATTATACAAATGACAGCATATTATTATGTCATTTTGTAGCTTGCTTTTTTTACTTAACAAAATATCGTAGAAATTATTTAATATCACTCTAGTCTTTTTCCTTCTTATATGGAAATATAGCATTCCACTGTGCAAGTATTTAACCAGTCCCTACAGATGGACATTAAAGTTGTTTCTAGTTAAAAGAACACTTAAAGCCAAGCGTTGCCACAGGCATCCAGACAAATGCTGAACACATTTATATTGAATACGGTAGCACATTTAAGGCTATTAGATGAACATAAAATATGTTGTATGTATATATGAATCTTGCCTTTGTAGAAATGATCATGCTGTTCAAATACAAGTAAATATGTGTGATGAGGGCATAGCTTATATTTCAGAAAATAACATTTAATATTAGTCTGTTTTTCTCTCCTTTTCAAGGAATATGGCACTGTCACCAGGAGTACAGCAGCCTTTGGGAGCACCCAAATTCTCACCTAACCATTTATGACATCGGGTTTCGGACCAACATAAGCACGTACTTCCAACTGAGACAAACATGGTTCGCATTTAGTGAGTGGATTTTCAACATTGGCTTTGTTAAAATTGTAATAAGGAGAAAGCATCTTTTTGTCTGAAGGAAAGCTTGGGTTGGTGTGACCTGTTAAGCACAGTTAGTGCTAACATCCTTGAAGTAAATGTGTTCATGACCCTACTGTAAGTGGAAAAGCCATTGAGCAGAATCTATTATAGAACCTAAGAAAACATTATTTTACAATGATTTTGAACTTCTTGCTTTCAAATTAAAATATTTTGGGTGTGGATATTGATAGCCATTAAACTGATATACAAGCAAGGTGTTTTAAAAGGAAACAATGTTTGATATTTTAAACTTGTTTTATTAAAAAAGGACAGAAACTAAGAAACGATTTTTACAATAGGAATTTTAAATTATTTATTATAGGAATTGGAATAATAAGTTACTAAAATAAATTTGTATTTTGAACTCTCAATTCAGCGTATTAAATTAGTTAAGGATAATACTAACAAAATGTTTAAAGCAAGATGATTTTAGAGATGACTGAATCTATATTCCTAAAATGGTTTTATTTTAATATTCCATGCAATTCACAGAGACTCGTGTTCTCTAATCAAGTCTTAAAAAATAACCTCTAATTACGTGTTGCTTTAAAAGAAAATTCATCTTCATGTCATTGAGGTTTGAAAGCCAGGTGAGACATATTCAGGGAAGCCTGGCAAGAGAGCCCGGCAGAACTGCGCAGGGGTCGATATCTTGGGGAGCATCATGATTCCAGGGACGGGCTCCATCCCCATTAATTTGAAAACTCGATTTTGTCACTTCACCCAAAAGTCACCAGGCTTTCAGGTCCAGGCTACATTATGTCACCAGAGTGCCATTTTATTTTTTCCGCTATCAGTTTTACGCCATCGGGCACACTATTTGTTTTACACTCTCCCTGATCAGAATGCAGACGTATCCCGTGTAGGACACCGCTTTCCTGGGATCAAAGCATGTGAAGCACAATGCTGCTAATGAGGAGCCTTTTTAGCAGAGGGCCTCAGAGAGTTTTGAGAGCTGTTTTCTTCAGGTTCACGCCAAGCTAGCTGACCTGGCCTTCTGCACAGCCACCCCCGCCAGACGCCCTTGCTGACCGAATTCCGCTGTTCTCTTTTCCTTGGATAGTGCTGGATCAGAAGACCCAATCCTTGCTCTCATCAGACTAGTTCTCTTCACATAAGAAACACCTTATTTTTTTCAAATATGTTGCAGAATTAATTCATTTACAGCCATTTTTAGCTCTAAAAATCAGACATCTTGGAGCTAGCATTCTCCTGTAATCACTTTCCCTGAATTAGAAGTGATTTCTTATCTGCTCAGCAATCCCCTTACTGTTAGCTATCCTTTCTGAAGACAACAAATCCCATCCATTGTGCATTTTGACCTCTAGTTTTCCTCTCGGATGAATCTCAGTTACAGGGTCTGTGGTCATCCACTGCTGTCCCTTAAGGAGCTTTGACACAAACATCATTGAGGTGATCAGAATCTGCTATTGGGAAATTAAGAGATGTGCTTTGAGGAAAACGCAGAGCTTGCTTTTATTTTAAAGTCTAGAAATGCTCATTTAAATGAGCTTCAGCTTTTATAACCCATGTATCAGACATGAATTGATTCCTTGGGCTGTCTATGGACCAAATTCTAGGCCCCCGAGATAAGTGCATATGTGTGATTACATTAATCGACAGGAACACTAAAAACAAGCAGAGTTACATAAGCAATGATATTTTTATGAGTCTTGAATTGTGTTAGGAGATGGTTGTATTCTTATTTCTGTTATTAATTATCCCAGTCTCCTCCTCTGTGAAGCTATAGGTATACCAGCTTCTCTATAAGGTCTTAAAAAAATTCTATTGTTTGTTCTTATTCAAACACAAGGAAGGATTATAACATGTAAATTCAAAAGGCGTTTAAATTTCTCTAATACTACCATTTTGAATATGTAATTTTATAAATATATAAGATTGATATGCAATATTCTTATCAGTGCCATTTCAGAAGATAAAGCAATTCTAGTTTATCTCATATTCTTAGGTCCATCAAAAAAAGATAATGATTTTAGCTTAATATGACTACATAGTCCATGATTTGGGGCTCAATTTTATGTTTTAAGAGAATCAAATGTGCATGTAAAACGTAGCACAGTTTAACTTTAAAAAGATAGAGAAGCAAAATGGCACATTACTGAGACCCTCCCACGTGTCTGGGCTAACTGATTTCCTCCCACTTGGAAATCTTGAGTGACTTGTGCTGCAGCGTGGGTCTCAGTGGTGCAGCAGTAGGAAGAATTGGTGCGCACCCTAGCGGTTAGCGATGGACGTGTTCATGCATCAGCAGAAGAACTATCCCAGAAGCAGGCTATGGAATGGATTCTCTCACAGGCGGAAATTTAATGAACTTTCCATTAAGTTTTTTTTGTAATCTTAGATTGTTATTAGCAGTGGTATATTTCCTTAATTTTCAAATCATTCTTGTTTACTTTTGAACATCTCTGAAGTCAGGATGAATTCGTTAACTAACGAATAGCTATTGAATGAAGGCTTTCTTTACTTTTCCTAAAAAGATATTAAGTTAAAGACATTTATTTTAGAATTGAGGAAATCAGCAATTAGGACTGTTTGGCTTCAAGTAAAAAGAAACTAATTCAAACTAGGTGAAAAGAGAAGAAAGTTGGAGCAAGCTGGGGCCAGGTCAGAGGTATTTTGGTAAGAATATGGAAGAGTCTCACAAAACTCGGAAATAAAACAGGAAAGCAGCTGGACTTTCAAAGTGTAGCTAAATCCAGGAAATAGAAGCCAAACAGGACCCAGGATTTGCTCTCCTTGCTCTCTCTCTTTCTACGCACTGAAACGTTATCCTTTCTTTGCCAATTTATTTACTCCTCATGAGGATGGTTTTGATGCGGTTGATTAAGTTTGTATAACTCCTAGTTCAAGAGGTATATAAACTGGAACTCAAAAATGACCTAGAATACCTTAGCTCTAATTTTGAGACTTCTATTAGACAACTTGGCCTATGTTTAAACCCTGATACCATTGTCAGGGGCCATGAGTGTGGAGTCACGAAATGAAAAATATGGTCAGCCAAGGCCCTGCTGCCAGGTCAGGAATTTAATTCATTAAGAGGTATTGTGAGCAGGGAAGCCAAATTCTTCTGTAACAATTCTCTTACTCAGAGAAGGAAAAGTGAAACATTTAAGAGCTGCCTAAAGCAGCCCATCCTCCTTCCTTGCCTGTTTTCCTATTTCTACAGATGGAGTGAAATGTTTCCGTAGACAAAGCCTGTCCACCTGAACAGGTCAAACCTTAGCTAAAGGTGTTAATCAAGATTTCTCGAAGGTTCTGAAAGTAAATTTCTAAGATTGGCTAAAACTGTCAAGTGTCAGGATTGGCAGCAATAATCATGAAATTCATTCAATAACTTCAGAGAAAGTTTGTTTTTCAGGTTGATTTGTATCACACACTAATTTTTCCTTTTCTGTTTAAAGTGGTAATACTCTGCATCCTGGAAGTGCTTGTCATCCTCACGCTGATTTTCCTTAGGAACCAGATCCGCATCTCCATAGCCCTGCTGAAGGAAGGGAGCAAGTAAGGCCCCGCTGGAAAAACTCACTGAGTGTGTATGTCAGTCCAGTCAGCCCCCGCCTGTCGTGTAGATGCCCCAGGCTGCTTTCCCTTTAAGAAGACTTGTTAAAGAAATCTGCTTTCTATTCAAGAGGACTTGTTCAAGTTTAAATTGCCAGTGATTAGAAAGGTCATGCTAACATGTCCTTAGGTGTCCCTAAAACCTTAGTGATCATTGGGTAAAGTAATGTTAAAACCTGTCTGTCTACGTATTAGCACTTGCTTAAGCACTAAATGTATGTTAGGAGAATAATGTATGTGAAAGTAAGTAATGAAGTTATACTGTGTGTTTTATTATTGCCATACTTAGTCATATGTTAATATTAATGGTTGAGATCATTTGCAGAACTTTAAAACACCATAATTCTATAAAGTCAGTTGCCAACTATTACCATTTCTGTATGGCAAATTTTGCTAATAGAAAGAATAATTGGTTCTAGCAGCATCAGCATAAATTTTGTATCCACACCTCTTAATTCAAATAGTCCACACTTCTTAATACTGTGAGCCATTTTTATTAAAAATACTATAAAATAAACACTAAATTTTTCACAAATTCATGCTGGGAGATAGTAACAACTACAGTTTACAAACTATTCCAAAAGATCACTCCAGGATAATACTTCAAACTTTTGAATAATGCACGGACGAAACAAAGAAAGCATTGCTATAAAGATAACAGGTCATGCTCTCCATTTAGAATGACAGAAACTAAGTTGTTAAAGACCAAATTACTTCAAACAGTCTTTGCAGATTATTTTAAGAAAATTGTAGTTTATAATATAACAGTGTTACTGAAGCCCATGGTTTAGATGCTTAACAAGCAGTTTGTTAAATTAAACTCTCCTTCCCACAATAACTGAAGCCCTATCATTAGCCGCGGAAAACTACTGATTTGCTGGATTGTTAAAATAATATGACATTGTGCTTTTCACTGTAATGTGCCCCGGTGTTATGCCTCTAAATAGATGTATGAGCGCATGCACGCATGCATACAAAGGGCCAATACAGCTGTGACAGGTTGATAGTGTGCTTCAGGGAAAATGAGAGCTGAAGTAAGTGGGTGCAAGAATACAAGGTAGACAGTGGGAAGCTCAGTAATTCACTTACCAGCAGCGTCTGGAGAAAGGAGGCAACAGCATAGCTCCGTGGCGTGAAGAAGGTGAAAACTTCCAAAGGAATCTAAGGTGGGTCCACTCCTTAGGGGTGGAATAGTTCCTTCAGAGAGTCCTCAGCGGCTCTGTCAAACAGAATTGGGTTTCATCCCGCATCATATGCTGAAAAGAACGTTCGAAAGTAGTTCGGGACAGGGCAACCAGGACGGCGACCATTTCAGAAACCACGTCTTAGGAGGAAATATTAAAAGAATGATTATTCTGCATAATAAAAGAAGGAGTTACTTTGAAATGTTGCTGTGTTGAAAAGGTGGTCATTTCTTTTCCAGAAGGTAGTAGGTGTGAATTATAGGCAGGCAGTTCTGAAAGAAATTTCTAACATATTGGTAAGAAATAGAATAAATCATGTTGTATAAAAAGGCCTACCAGTGTGGTCACCAGAGCCTTATGAACACATTTCGAAGACAGCGCAGAAGATCCTGAATAAGGGGGGCATCCTCATATTTGATCAGATAATCGTCAAGATCTTTTCCAATTTTAAAGTCTCAGAATCTAAGCAAAAGGAAGAAATATTATGATCATACAATATCGAGTATTTATGAGTCAGAATAAGCAAAGGGGAGAGTTTGGGGAAATCTGGGCAGGAACCAAACACAAGCATTGAAATAATGTCTCTAACTTACAATAAGTAAAATTCAATGACTAAGAATATGCCAGCATGATCGGCAAAAAAGAGTCTGTGGTTATTACTACGGTTCGTAGAATTAATTCAGTCTAAGGCTCAGTTCTAGTTTGAGCAAATAAACCTTTAATTGAGAAATTATAACACTGGATCATTTTGAATTTCAACTCTCTGTTTTATTTCAGAGCCATTGGATATGTTCCCAGCACACTCGTTTATCCGGTTCTAACTTTCTTTTTCCTCTCCGTCTGTATTTGCTACTGGGCTGTAACAGCAGTGTATCCTTCGGTACTTCCCTCGTTGAACCTTGGGTTCCCGGCCCTGTTCCGGGCCCCCGAACCACAGTGCTTCTCATCCCAGGGAGACTGGGAACCTCCTAAAGAAACAGATGATTTTTTTTCCTGCTAAGCTTTAAAAAAATTTTCAATGTACTAATTAAATTTCCCCTCATCTAGATCAAATGGTAGAATTTGTTTTACTTTGTCTTCATGTATGGTACCTCTTCCTCATGATAACCTTAAAAAGCTTCAATGTATTTTACTATTTTTAAGAGGCTTCTCAGTGCAGCTGATCCATGTTATATTACTCTGGGCCTGAAGAATGGATAAATTATTAAAAGATTAGAAGTTTTTTGAAGTTAATCTGTCAAAGGAATTTTAGGTTATTTGCATTATTTTCATGTCTGTGTATTTTCATCTCACCAGCAAATAATTTATCCTTAACAGAGTTCACTCAGTTACTTGGCTACATCAGGGTTACCCATATACAAAGTCGTAACCCCAGATGGACAGTGTAAACATGAAAATAGAACCTGTAACCCAGAGGTCAGTGAAAGGAACTGTCTTTTACTTAACCTCACTAGAGAATTCTGCTCCATTTCCTCTAACGGTTGGAGCAATCATCCAAAATTGAGACCCTGTGTATTGACAGGGATCCATAGAGAAGGGGAAGTTGGCCAGGTGTTAGCAGGAAAACACAGGAAGTGGTGGGAGAATGGAAAGCAAGTATTATTTCCTGAGCTCATTTGTCTTATCATATATCCAAGAAGCAGGCATCATCAACAACAGCACTAATAAATGTGAAACTAAAGGGGGTGAAGAGGGATGAACACAGGATGGAAAATAAGATACAGTGTACTTTCCAGAGCTTGTTAAAGAATTATATAAAGTGATGTGATGGAAAATGGCAGAAGCTCAGAGAAAAAGCACAGGACATGCAATTGGGAGGCTATACAAAAGGAGAAGGCAAGAAAGGTGTTATCTTGGAATAGCATTTAATACAATATTATCCATGTTGTTTTTTTCTGAGTACAGATTTTTAACACAACTGAAATTTCCAAAGCTTGCCCTGGTGCTCAGTGTAACTTTGCCTTCTATGGTGGAAACAGCCTGTACCATCAACATATCACTACCTTCCAGATATTCAATCTATTTGTCTTTCTCTGGCTTATAAACTTTGTCATTGCATTGGGCCAGTGTGCCCTTGCTGGTGCCTTTGCTTCTTATTACTGGGCCTTGAGAAAACCTGACGACATCCCACCACATCCACTTTTCACTGCATTTGGACGAGCCATTCGGTAAGTTCCGTGATGCCCCCTACCTCTGTCTTCCACGTTCTGCTTAGTACACTTATAACTCTATCCTGTGCTTATCATTCAAGTGGCAAACTACATATGAGCTCAAGGGTATGATTCAAGAGTCATGGGTGTTCATTGGCTCAGTCTGGTTTAATAGCCACAATTTCATACTCTCTACCCAGACTAGTATTCTTCTAAAAACCATTATCTAGGTTACTAGAGATAAGAGATAGGGAAGGGCACCATACTAAAGGTTAAGGATTAACTTGGCTCTCTCATACCATTGCTCAGCTCTAACATCCTATTTTATGCTGACACACTATTAGTATTAATTTGGTAGCTGAAGGCTAAAATATGTGTGTATGGTTTAAAAATCTCTACACCTTTATCAATCTGAATAGGAGTCTGCTATCAGTCCTTCTGCACTTCCCTTTTACCTATAAAACATGTTTAACTAACATCCTTTTAGTTAATAGTAAAGACATTTTAACCTTTACTCTTACTTTATCTTTGCCCAGATATCACACGGGATCCCTAGCATTTGGATCTTTAATTCTTGCATTAATTCAAATGTTTAGAATAACCCTAGAATACTTGGACAAACGTCTTAAAGGTAAGGTTCCAGAATTCATCTTTTCTCAGACTTCCTGACCTCTGGGAAAAGAGCAGACAGGGACAAGTAGTTGCAGGAAACATGATGATTGTAACAAGGGTAATGAGAGTGGAGGAGGCCAGGTGGGGGATATATTTGGAAGGTAAAGCCAACAGGACTTGGTGAGGATTCGATATGAAAGGGGATAGGGAAGAGAAGCAGTGGTGAAGAGTAAGGGAGAACACCTTGGCAGGTGCGGCTCAGTGGATTGAGTGTGGGCCTGCAAATCAAAGAGTTGCTGGTTTGATTCCCAGTCAGGGCACATGCCTGGGGTTGTGGGTCAGGTCCCCAGGAGGGGGCATGTGAGAATCAACTGAACATTGATGTTTCTCTCCCTCCCTTTCTCCTTCCCTTCCCCTCTCTCTAAAAATAAATTAATAAAATCTTTTTTAAAAATAAAAGAGAATAAGGGAGAGTAAGCATGCGATGCTATCTGCTAAAATGTAAAAACCAGGAGAAGCAAATTTCAAAAAAGAGATTAAAATTTTTTTTTTGACATTTGGCATTGAGAAGCATGCTGGAGTTGTCTGGAAGTTTCGAGTCTAGGGCTTGGGACAGGTCAAGCTTAACCTATAAATATCAGTGTCATTGGCATAAATCTTCATATATGACAGGTAGTTTATAAACATATAAAGTCCATTTAGAATGCATTTTAAAATATTATTAATTGCCAAAACAAACTTGAAACAAAAACATTTTGGAACATTTATAGTTCCTGATTTTAAAACAATACAGAGATATGGTCATCAAAACAGTGTGGCTCTGGCATAAGGATAGACATATGGATATAGAATAAAACAGAGAACCTGCAAATAATAGCTCACATATAAGCCCATTCAGTGAGGAAAGGACAGTTTCTTCAACTAATGTTACTAGGAAAACTGGGTTTCTATTGGCAAAACAATGAATTGGGACCCTTACCTTACATCATGTACTAAAGTTATTTCAAAATGGATTATAGGCTTAAACATAAAAGCTGAATATACAAAACTCTTAGAAGAAAGCATAGGAAGAAATCCTCATGACATTAAGTATGATGATTTCTTAGATATGACAACAAAGGACAAAACAAAAACTAGACTTCATTAAAATAATAGAATATAATTATCTAAGGGCACTGTCAAGGGAGTGAAAAGGAGAGCTCACAGAATGGGAGAAAACATTTGCAAATCATATGCTAAAGAAGTGACCAATATTTAGACTCTATATAAAGAACCGCAACTCAACAATAAACCCAATTCAACATGGACAAAGGATTTTCTAATGGCATTAAACTTTTTTAGCTTTACTGAGATGTAATTGACAAATAAAATTGGGATAAGTTGAAAGTGTACAAAGTGATTTTTTGGTACACATAGGCATTGTAGAAGGCTGCCCACATTTAAGGTAATGAACACACCCATCACCTCACCTCACATATTTACCTTTTTTCTTCTTCCTTTCTTGGTCAAAACACTTCAGTTCTATTCTCTTAGCCAATTTCAATGATATAATATAGAATTATCAGCTATATTCACTATGGTATACCTTAGACCCTAAGACCTTATTTATCTAATTACTAAAAGTTTGTACCCTTTCACCACCCTCTCCCGATTTCCTCCGTCCCTCAGCCTGCAGCTACCTCCATTATTTTCTGTCTAGATGAGTTCAACTTTCTTTTGTATTCCACATATGAATGACACCGTGCGTATTTGTCTTTCTCTACCTAGCCTTCTTTCACTTTGCATGGTGCCCTCCAGGTCTATCTCTGATGTTGAAAAAGTGGTATTTCCTTCTTTTTTAAGGCTGAGTAATATTCTGTTGTGTACCTATACCATGTTTCCTTTATCCACGGATCCATCAAATGATATGTAGGAAGTTTCCATACATCAGATATTGTGAACAAGGCCAGGTGAACATGGGAGTACAGGCGCCTCTCTGAGACAGTGACTTCATGTCTTTCATATACATACACAGAAGTGGAGTTGCTAGATCATGCGGTAGTTCTATTTTTAATTTCTTGAGGATCATCCATACTGTTTTCCACAGCAGACACATCAATTTACCTTCCCATCAACAGTGTACAGGGTTCCCTTTTCTCCGCATCCTCACCAAAACTTATCTCTTGTCTTTTTGCTGTAGACATCTTGACAGGTGTGAGGTGATATCTCATTGTGGTTTTGACTTTCATTTCTCTGACAATAATTGATGATGATTACCTTTCAATGCACCTATTGGCCTCTTGTATGTCCTCTTTGGGAAAATGTCCACTCAGTTTCTTTGTCTATTTTTTTAAATCAGGTTATTTGGGTTTTTGTTTCCTCTTGTTTATGCTATTGAGTTCTGAGTCCTTGTATATTTTAGGTATTAACTTATCACATATGTGGTTTTCAAATATTATTTTCCATTTCATGGGTTCACTGTTCATTTTATTGATAGTTTCCTTTGCTGTGCATAAGCTTTTTAGTTTGATGTAGTTCCACTTGTTTATTTTTGCTTTTGTTGACTTTGCATTTAAAAAAATCATTGCTGGAGTTCCTGCCAAGGTGGAGGCATTGGTAGAAACCCTTCACTTCCTTGCACAACCTAAAGGAGGATAACAACCAATCTAAAATCAATAAACAACCAAAAGCACCAGAAAATCAAACTGCATGGAATTCTGATAATGGAGGTATTAAAGAAAAAATCAGCCATCACAACCAGACTGGTAAGGTGGTGGACCAGCACGGGCTGGCTCAGAAAAACCTCGGCAACCCAGCAGACCATGGGGGTGGGTGCAAGGGAGGGACTGACTTAAGGGGAAAACTGAGACTCAGAGCTGACTGTGGACTATAGCGGTTGCCCTGGTGGGAGAAACTCCCAGTCTCACATGAGAGTTTGTTGAAAAGTGCTCTAGAGACAAGCAGGCGAGCTGCACTGTTCCCTGTCTGGCCCCTCTCCTGCAGCGCAGCAAGGAGGTTTCCCTGCCCAGGTGAATACCCAAGACCCCACCCCCTTATAACGTATTAGCTGTGCCAAGACCAAGAAATATGGACCAAATGAAAGAACAGAGCAAAATTCCAGGAAGAGAACTAAGCAAGGAGGAGACTGCCAACCTATCTGATGGAGAATTTAAAGCTCTAGTAATCAAAATGTTCACAGATCTGATTGAGCTTTGTTGGGAAATGTAAAAAACAAATGAAGGAAACCCAAAGTGAAATAATGCAAAAATATTCAGGGAACCAACATTGACAGGAAGGAAACCAGGACTCAAGCAATGATTCAAAACAAAAGGAAGAAATAAGCATTCATCCAGAAGAAAAGGAAGAAACAATAATTCAAAAAAATGAGGAGAGGCTTAGGAACCTCTTGGGACAATTTGAAATGTTCCAATATCTGAATTATAGGAGTGCCAGAAGGATAAGAACAACAGAAAGAAATTGAAAACTTATTTGAACAAATAATGACAGAAAACTTCTTCAATCAAGCAAAAGAAATAGACTTCCAGGAAGTCCAGGAAGCTCAGAGAGTCCCAAAGAAGTTGGACCCAAAGAGCAGCCCACCAAGGCACATCATCATTAAGTTACCCAAGATTAAAGATAGAGAATCCTAAAAGAAGCCAGAGAAAAGGAGACAGTTACCTACAAAGAAGGGCCCATTAGACTGTCAGCTGATTTCTTGAAAAAACCTTGCTGGCAAGAAGGGGTTGGAAAGAAGTATTTGAAGTCATGAAAGGCAAGGACCTACATCCAAGATGACTCTATCCAGCAAGGCTTTCATTTAAAAGGGAAAGGCAGTCCTGGCTGGTGTGGCTCGGTGGATTGAGTGCAGGCCTGTGGACCAAAGTGTCACAGGTTCAATTCCCAGTCGGGGCGCATGCCTGGGTTGCAGGCCAGGTTCCCCATGGGTGGTATGTGCAAGGCAACCACAGATTGATATTTCTCTCCCTCTCTTTCTCTCTCCCCCTCTGTCTAAAAGAAATAAAAAATAAAATATTTTTTATAAATAAAATAAAATAAAATAGAAAGGCAGATAAAGTACTTCCCAGGTAAGGTCAAGTTAAAGGAGTTCATCATCACCAAGCCATTATTATATGAATCATTAAAGGGACTTATCTAAGAAAAAAAGATAAAAAATATGTACAATAAAATGACAATAAACTCACAACTATCAACAAATGAACCTAAAAGAAAAGAAAAACAATGGAAACAAAAACTAAGCAAATAATCAGAACAAGAACAGAATCAGAGAAATCGACATCGTGTGGAGGAATTTCCGTGGTGAGGAGGAGGGATTTCAATAGCGGGGGAAAGGTACAGGAAAGAAGCAGCATAATTACTAGGCATAAAATAGATGGGGAGAGATAAAAAATGGTATAGGAAACAGAGGACTCAAAGAACTTATATGTACAACCCATGGATATGAACTAAGGGGGGAATGCTGGAGGGTTGGGGGGCAGGGTGAAGGGGGTATAAAGGGGGAAAATCAGAAATACTGTAATAGTATAATCAATAAAAATACTTAAAAAATAAAAATAAAAATCATTGCTGATACCAATGTCAAATTACCCCATTTTTTCTTCTAGTTTTATGGTTTTAGGATTAAACCTAAAACCATAAAAGACTTGAACCTTTATGGTTCAAGTCTTTAATCCACTTTGAGTTGATTATTGTACATAGTGTAAGATAAGGGTCTAATTTTATTTTTTTGTGTATAGGTATCCACTTTTCCTAGCTTTATTTATTGAAGATACCATCTTTTCTACATTGTATGTTTGACTTCTTTGTCAAAATTAATTGACCATACAGGGTCTGTCCAGAAGGTAATCAGCCATGTAATATGAAAAATAGAGACATTTACTGAAGAAGATACAAGAAACATCGTACACAAGACAATGACACCTCAGTCCTCACACCGTTCTCCCAATCCCCATCAGGGGCCCATCATATTTTCCTGAATGTCATCAATGGTCTGAAATCTCTTTTCTTTCAAAGGTGGTTTTGGTTTGGAAAAAAGCCAGAAGTCACAGAGTGCCAAATCTGGGCTGTAGGGGGGCTGAGTCACCTGGGTTTCACCAAAAACACTGCATGAGACTTGATGCGTGAGAGGGCACATTGTTGTGATGAAGCTGCCAATCACAGTTGCCCATTGCTGCAGCCTTCTGAATCATCAGAATAGTTTCCATAGAGGAATGTTCAAGCTTAACACAGAATTTGGTGCAGATTTGTTGCTCTACTCACTCAGTCATTAGTAATGCAACAACCACACAGTATACATGTTTACTCAACTGCATCTACTGCCCTGCTGACCAGTACAGTGAAGTCATCATTGGTCACACAGGCACATGCCAGTTCACTCTCCTGGGCTGCCAGGTTACATTGATGTTGCGCATACTGTTCTCATGTTAACAATGGCTATACTTTTTTCAGACAGACTTCGTATGTTCATGAGTGTATTTCTGCTCTCTCTACTGTTTCATTCATGTATGAGTCAATTTTTATATCACTACCACACTGTTTTGATCACAATAACTTTGGAATATAGTTTGAAATTAATGAGTACAACGACTTCAGCTTTTTTATTTCTCAATTGCTTTGGCTATTTGTACTCTTGTGTTTTCATTCAAATCTTAGAATTTTTAAAAATTCCTTTGAAACATACTATTGGAATTTTGATAGAGGTTGCATTGAATTTGTGAATTGTTTTGTGTACTATGAATATTTTGACAATGTTAATTATTCTACTCCATGAACATTTCTTTTTTTGTATTTATTTGTGTCTTCTTTATTTTTTACATTTAATTCTCAGTATTGTTTTTGATGGAATTGTCAATGGAATTGTTTTCTTAATTTCTTTCTCCAATAGTTAGTTGTTAACATATAGAAATGCAACTGATCTTTGTGTATTGATTTTGCTCTCTGAAACTTTACCAAATTTGTTTGTCCTAATAGTTTTTTGTTGGAGACAGTAAGTTTTTTAATATATATAATGTCATATGATCTGCAAACAAAAACAAATTTACTTTTTCCTTTTTGATTTGAATGCCTTTTTTTTCACTTGCCTAATTGTTCTGGTGAAGTCTTTCAGTATTATGCTGAATACAAGGGAAGAGAGTGGGTTATTTCTACCTTAAAGGGAAAACTTTCAGTTTTTCACCATTGAGTATAATGTTAACTGTGAGCTTGTCATGTATAAACTTGACTATGTTGAGGCCTACTACAACCAGTCAGTTTGCTAATATTTTGTTCAGGAATTTTGCATTTATATTCATCAGGAATATTGGCCTATTATTTTTCTTTTCTTGTTGTGTCTTTGACTTTGGTATCAGTGTAATGCTGACCTCCCTGTACTTATATATTTTTGGAAGAGTTTGAGAAGGGTTGATATTAGTTCTTCTTTAAAGGTTTGGTAAAATTCGTGAGTGAAGCCATCTATGTCTTGTCTTTGTTAGGAGGTTTTGATTAGTAATTCAGATGAAATTCTATTTTATTATGATTTAGTCTTGGTAGATTGCCTATCTATAGGAATTTATCTGTGTCTTCTAAGTTACCTAGTTTGTTGGTGTAAAATCATTCATAGTAGTCTCACGATTGTACGTCTGTAGTATTAGTTGTAATGTCTCCTCTTTCATTTCTGTATTTGTTTTTTTCCTTTTCTTCATTACTCTAGCTAAGGGTTTATACATTTCACTTATCTTTTAAAAATCTTTGATCTTCACTATTTCCTCTCTTCTACTTTGTGCTCAATTTGTCCCTCTCTTTCTAGTTTCTGGAAGTGTACAGCTAGATTGTTTGAGATTCCTTTAACATAGGTGATTATTGCTATAAAGAATCATGTCCTTCTTAAAACTGCTTTGCTGCTACCATATTTTAGATATGTTGTGTTTCCATTTTCATTTGTCTTAATATACTCTTTGATTTCCCTTTTAATTTTTTCTTTGACTGATTAGTTGCTCTGTAGCATGTTGTTTAATTTCCACGTATTTGTAAGTTTTCCAATTTTCTTCTTGTTTCATACCTCCGGTCAGAAAAAAATGCTTAATATGATGTCAGTCTTTTGACATTTATTAAGACTCTTCTGGGGAATATTTCATGTATGCTTGAGAAGAATGTATTCAGCTGTGGTAGGATAGAATGTAATGTAAATGTCTCTGAAGTTCTTCTGGTCTATTGTGTAATTTAAGACCAGGGCTTCCCTTTTGATTATCAGTCTGGATGATCTATCCATTGTTGGAAGTGGAGTATTAAAATGCCTTGCTATGATTATGTTGCTGTTTATTTCTCCCTTCATAACAGTTTACATTTGCTTTACACATTTATGTTCTCCAATGATGGCTGCATAAATATTTACAATTTTATATCCTCTTACTGAATAGACTCTTTATTATTGTATAATGATCTTTGTCTCTTGTTATAGTTTTTGATCTAAAGACTATTTTGTCTGATATAATTATAAATATTCCAGCTTTACTTATTGATATTCATTTTTAAAGAGAGAGAGAGAAATATCAATTTGTTGTTCTATGTATTTTTGCATCCCTTGGTTGCTTCTTTTATGTGCCCTGGCCTGGGATCAAACCCACAACTTTGGTGTGTCAGGAAGATGCTGTACCCAATTGAGCTACCTGGCTAAGCCTACCTGCTTTTCTTTTGTTTCCATTTGCATGAAAAATCTTTCTCCAATACTTGATTTTCAGTCTGTGTGTGTCTTTAAAGGTGAAGTGAAACTCTTGTAGGTAGCAGATGGTTAAGTCTTTTTTTTTTCATTTATTCATCCACTTTGTATTTTTTTTATTGGAGAATTTTAGTCCATTTATGTAAAGTGTGCTTCTTGATACCTATGAACTTACTCTTACCATTTTGCTAATTGCTTTTTGGCTGTTGTGTAGATGTGTGTTTTTCTCTTCCTCTGTTGTAATTTGATTCCTTTTCTCTAGTGGTATGCTTTGATTCCTTTTTCTTTATGTTTCTGTATCTACTGTTGGTTTTTGGCTTTGTGGTTATCATGAAACTTACATAAAACATGTTATAGTTGTAACAATCTATTTTAAGCTAATAACAACTTCAAACACATGAAAAGCTCTACATTTTTATACTCACCCCCACATTACAGGCTGCAATGTTTTTGATGTCATGATTTGCATATGTTTATATTGTGTATCAACAGGTTATTTTCATTGGAGTTATTTTTAATGTTTTTTCCTTCAACCTTCATGCTAGAATCGTAAGTAACTTATCCACCACCAGTACCATTTTAGAGTATTCTGAATTTAACTATATATTTTCTTTTACCAGTGAGTTTTACACTTTCATATATTTCCACGTTACTAATTAGCATCCTTTTGTTTCATCTTAAAGAATTCCCTTGGGTAATTCTTGTTAGGCTGGTCTAGTAGCGATGACTCTCATTTTTTGCTTGTCTGAAATACTCTGTCTCTTTCAATTCGGAAGGACAAACAATGCCACGTATTTTCTTGGTAGGCAGCTTTTTTTTCTTTCAACACTTTAAATATATAATTCCACTTCATTCTTGCCTTAAAGTTCCTACAGAATAATCCACTTATTTTCTTATGGGTTTTCCCTTATAATTAACAAGTTGCCTTTGTTCTGTTGTTTATAACTTCCTTTTAACTTTTGAGCCTTTAATTGTATGTGTCTCGATGTGAGTCTCTTTAGATTCATTTTCTGGGGGTATTCTTCAGGCTTTCTGAATATGGGTGTCTGTGTCCCTAGGCTGGGCAAGTTTTCAGATATTATTTCTTTGAATAAGCTTTCTGCCTCTTTCTCCTGCCTTTGAGATCTCTAGTACATGTATATTGGTCTACTTGATGGTGTCCCACTGGGTATTAAAGCTAACTTCACTGTTTTCAGTCTTTTGTTTCTTTTTGCTCCTCTGAGTAGATGAATCCCACTGCCTTATCTTTGCATTTGTTGATAATTGTTTTTCTTAATCTAGTCTGATATCGAACCCCTCTACGGATTTTTTTCAGTTCAATTATTATACTCTTCAGCTCTATGAATTCTTTTGATTTTTTGGTGTGTTTTCTATCTCTGTTGAAATTCTCATTTCGTTCATGCATTGCTCCCCTGACCTTGGTGAGCCCTTTTATGACCAATATCTCTGTTTCATTAAGATCAGTTTCTGAGATTTATCCTGTTCTTTTCTCTTTGAGATATATTTCCTTGTTTCTTTATTTTTTTCCTTGACTCTCTGTGTTGGTTAATGTACATTAAATAAAAAAGCCACCTCTCCTAGTATGTCAGATTGGTCTTACAGGAGATGAATGTCATCAATCAGCCCAGTCCAAGCTCCTGGTTTTCTCAAAACTTTGTGATTATCCTAGCCACCATTGTTATTTTTGGTGGCTCCCAATAATTGAAAATGTGCCAGGACCTGTCAGTGTCTCAAAGGGGACCGTCACCAGCAGAACCTAGATGCAGGCTGATTAGATGCCAGGCACTCAGACAGCCACTAGGAAAATATGTAGTTCAGCCCTTTTCATGTAGAAACTGGGAGGTGGGTGTTTTTTCTGCTCCCTCTGCAGAGAGACAGGGTGTGTAGCTGTTTGTGGCGGGAGTGGGGAGTGTGCCCCTGCACCATTTAAAAACTGCTTCTTTGTTTGCTGTAGTCTTGAGGAGACCTGAATGCAAGACCTGTTGGCTATCAGGGCCAGAAGAAATGGGGATCATCCCTCAAGCAGGAGCCGCAAGTGCTGCGGCACCAGGCATGTTACAAGATCCTTCCAAAGAGATGTTGGTGACCTAGTGTTATACATGCAGTGAGCTAGAGACAGAAGGTGGTGGAAGTGCTCACCAGCTTCCCCAGGGTCCCTGAAGCACCATAGTTAGCTTCTAGATGCATACAAATTAGAGCCTTGGGGAGCAGGTTATAAAGTATGCAGTCAGACCCCTTCCTTAGAAAGACTGGAAATGGCTGTGTTTGCCGCTCTCAATGTGCTCAGCCCCGGGAGGACAGCCATAGTGAGTGCTAGCACATGTGCCTGTCAATAACTGCTTCTTTGTTTTCCAAAGTCCTATGGGACTTGTGAATGCAAACTCTGTTGGCTTTCATAGCTTTCAGAGTTAAGTGTTTTGAGGACTTGTCCCTTGGGTGGGGGTCTCAAAAGTTGGAATTCTAGGTGTGCTGTCCAAACCCTTCATTCTTCAGGGGAAAGAAGCTGAGAATTGGATATATCATCCCAACTGTATGGTGTTGTGCAGGGGGTGGGGTTTATGGGGTGGTGCGCCCCAGCATTTCCTCCCATTTCAGTGTGGGTATTTTCTTGGTTGTCCAGTGTGTATCACGTGCCTCGCTGAGCTAGTTTTTGGATTTCTCTCAAAGGAAATCACTCCAGTTGTAGCTATATGTTCAGTACATCTGTGGAAGGAGGGAAGTTCAGAGGCCTCCTGTGTCATCATCTTGGTCTCCCACAAAGGATTTGCATGTACATGGCTCCAAAAAAGATATACATATGGTTAATAAGCACATGAAAAGATTCTCAGTATTAGTCTTTCTGAAAATGCAAATCAAAACCATAATGAGGTACCTCTTCACATCCATTAGAATGGCTGCATTAAAAAATGGAATGTAACAAGTGTTTGTGGGGTGAGGATAAACTGAAATCCTTGCACATTGCTGGTGGACATGTAAAATGGTGTAACCACCATGGAAAACAGTATGGCGATTTCTCAAAAAGTGAAATAGGATTGTCATGCTCAACAATTAGTCTTCCAGATAAAAGCATTGAAAGCAGGGGCTCAAACAGATATCTGAACATCAGTGTTCATAGTATCATTATTCATAAGGTAGAAACAACCCAATTTCATTAACAAATGAAGAATAAACACAATGTGACATGTGCATACAATGGAATATTACACAGCTCTAAAAAAGGAATGAAACGATGAACCTTAAAATCTTTATGTTAAGTGCAATAAGCAAGACACAAAAGGACAAATACTGTATAACTTCACTGAGATGAAGTACCTGGAAGAAGCAAATTTATACAGACAGAAAGCATAAAAGAGTTAACCAGGGGTTGGGAGAAGGGGAGACTGAGGAGTTAGTTTTTTAGTGGGTACAGAATTTCCATTTGAGATGATGAAAAGTCCTGGAAATGGATGGTGATGACTGCACAGCATTGTGAATGTACTTAGTGCTATTGGGTTGTATACTTAAAATGGTTAAAATGGCCAATTATGTGTATGTTTTAATTCAATTTTTAAATGGAAAAGCCATTTAATTTTTTTAAATTTATTTTTTTGATTTGTAGAGTTTAGTTGCAAACCATTAATAGATTTAAATATCTTGTCATAGAATCTCAGAACAACGTTTCTAAATTTCTGCAACACTGCCTGAAATGCTGTTTATGGTGTTTGGAAAAAGTGGTAAAGTTTTTGAACAGAAATGCCTACATTATGGTAAGTAGATTATTTTTTATTTATTAAACTTCTTTGCAAACTCAAGCCACATGTCCACATTTCCATCTCTAAAGCACTTCCGCATCATGCAGTTGAATCTGTCACCAAGTGGATGCAAGGGTTTGTGAAGCCACTGCATAACGCAGGGCCCTGCTTTCCTAGTGGAGATAGCCTACTAACGGTACTTCAGTATTACCTTCAATATCTCTTTGGAGAGGAAAAATATTTATTTACCTTAGAAGTTTTTATTTTATTTGTTAAAAGTCTTTATTTACTTTTAGAGAGAGGGGAAGCAAGGGAAAAAGAGAGGGAGAGAAACATCAATATGTGGTTGCTTCTTGCATGCCCCTCCCTACTGGGGACCTGGCCTGCAATCCAAGCATGTGTCCTGA
Organism: Sturnira hondurensis; assembly: GCF_014824575.4. NCBI lineage: Eukaryota > Metazoa > Chordata > Mammalia > Chiroptera > Phyllostomidae > Sturnira > Sturnira hondurensis. The sequence goes on from NW_028073279.1 coordinate 706,911, forward strand.
CTGAGAATCTAACCAGTGACCTTTTGGTTCGCAGGCCATCACTCAATCCACTGAACCACACCAGCCTTGGAAGTTTTCAAATATGCTAGATTGAACATGGTTTTGTGTGTCTTTGACATAGTTTATTGGAAGGACAGCTTACTTAGTCTATGTTTCACTCTGAGATGAAAATATCTTTCTGAGATATATATATTTTAAAGGAAGCACTTAATGAAATTTGTTTCTTATTTTCTGTGGGAATACAGAGGCTTCTAAATAAATTTTTAAACATAGGGGAACCAAAAATATAAATCTTCTAAAATTTAGCAACTACACTTGCTTATTATCACAGTGACACAGGGTCTACAGCAACGATTCAAATTCTTTTGATTTTTGGTGTGTTTTGGCCATTCAAGTACTCATTAGCTTACTTCCACCGAGAATACTGTACTGAGTCTCTGAAGCAGTAAATCAAGTGTATGGAAAGGCACTGGATTTCCGGAGAGCCATTTTTAATATGAACTCTAACCTTTAACCCATTTGGCAACAAACCCTAGTCACACACTTCAAAGACAGAAACCATGTGCTGAGATTTGAGGAAAAAACCTCCCGTCTGAATCTCTCTAATCCCCTCGGAGTTTAAGGGAATGCAGCATCGGAAGCAGACCTTATTGCCAACGACTCTGAGGGTGGTGCAGAGTTGAGGGCACGGAGTCCCCGGGCCTCCCACAAACCCAAATGTTAGAAAGAGTAATGAGAGTATCTGGACAGGTGCCAGAGAATGCATTCATCCTCCCGTCATAGGATTGCCTCTTGGACTCGTGAGAGTACGTTACTGACTCTGGAATAATAACTGTCTTCCCCAGATTGCAATATATGGCAAAAACTTCTGCAGGTCAGCAAGAGATGCTTTTGATCTGCTGCTAAGAAATATTTTAAAGTAAGTAAACCGGGTGGACATCGCCACAGAAGATCTGGTGACCCCCGAGCTTCCCATGCTTCCCATGTTGTTTTTAACATGTTGGTGGTCATTTTGGACATGAATGTTATCTTTTAAGTTGATAGATTGAAACCTTCTCCGTGACAGCAGTAATTTTTTTACATCTTAGAATTGTTGTTTCTATCATCCACGGTTGTCTTTATTATATCCACTGGCATGTATTTATTTGTATTATCCACTCTGCTCAAGAAGTTTTTCACGTGAACGTTATCATCATGTCTATGACCACTTCGCCCTCCCCAAACTGACAGGGCCTCAGTGAGTAAGGTCAGGGAACAAATGCAGCAGTCTGAGGACCCAGGGCCTCCGCAGGCCACGCACTGGAGAGAGAGGCCGACCCCACTAATTGTGCCGGGCAGCTCTACAAGCCGTCTCTGTTCCCTTCATCGGAAATGTCAGAAATGAATCCCAGAACCTCAGTGCTCGTATTTAACAAATGCCAAATAAAGCTGCAGCGAAACACATCAAAATGAAGTGATAAATTATTTGTTCTCTTGCATTTCAAGTGACACATGTAATTTAAACACAAAATTATGCTGTGTTTTTTCTGATTCTTAGAGTTGCCATTATGGATAAAGTTACAGACTTTGTACTAGTCCTGGGGAAACTTCTTGTTGCTGGGTGTATAGGTAAGTAATAATAATAAAAATTTACAAGGTGCTTAGGAAAACTCCTTTACTACAAAAAAGCTGTAGTCCTTTCCTAATGCATAACATATATGTCCTGCCTTTTCATTGTAGGTGTCCTGGCCTTTTTACTCTTCACACAGAGAATATCGATCATTATAGAAGGACCAACATCTTTAAATTACCACTGGATACCTTTGCTGGTAAGAGCTGGTGTCTTAGTCCAGGCTGCTATAACAACATACCACAGACTGGGTGGCTTAAACAACATGAATTTATTTTTCATATACTGAAGGCTGAGAAGTCCAAGATCAAGGTGCCCACAGATTTGGTTCTTGGTGATGACTCTCTTCCTGGTTTTCAAAGGGACACCTCTTTGCTGAATCCTAACATGGTGGAGAGATATATATCTCTCCTGCTTCCTCCTGTGAGGGCGCTAATCCTATTCATGAGGGCTCTACCCTTACACCCTAATGACCTCTCAAAGGCCCCACCTCCAAATACCATCACATTGGGGGTTAGATTTCAACATGCAAATCTTGAGGGGACACAATTCATTCCATAGTAGCTATAACATCCACTCTGATTAATCAGAGATGGCTAAATTAAAAAAAGAAATGAGAAATAGTGATAGCTAATATATTTTGTGAAGCTTACTTTGTGTCAAGCTTCATTCCATTTTAAAGGCTGGGTTCCTTAGAAACTATCTCTGAGACAGAGGGTTGAATGAGAAGGGTTTATTAGTAAGTCTTCTCCCAAGATACACTTTTAAAGAAGTGAAGAGGGCAGGCCGGGGCAAAGGAACAAGCTGACCCACGATGCAGTTAAAGCTGAAGCCTCAGACATAAACTGCAGGAAGTTCTGACTAGGGGGCTGAGCCTTTGTGTGCCATGTGAAGTGGCCATTGGCCAGGCTGACCTTTGGATGGGGGTGTAAGCTTGGCTGAGGCAGTTCCCTTCCAGGAGGGCAATCTGTACTGACGGAGCAGCCTGCGTTCCCCAGACGTGGAGGAGGACCTGGATGGAGTCCTGTGGTATCTATTACCATGCATTAACTCACTCAATCCATGTGTCACAAATACTGTTGTTATGATTCACGTTCTCCCCTCTCCTGCCAACAATGTTGTAGAGGAGGCACAGACAGGTTAAGTCACTTGTTGAGTGAAAGCCAGGGCTGTGATTCAGACCTTCGTGGTATGTGCCCTCAACTCCTATGCTACTGCCTCCATGTGCGAAATCCTAAATGTGGCATATATTTGGTAGGGATTGGGAATAGTGGTAAGAAAATTGGCCAGTTATCTGGTACATTTTGTTTAAATCCCACTACAGAGCACTGAAGAACATCATAATGAAAATGTTTTTTTCTCTATATTGAAATCTTTTTCAACACAGAGTACATCCAAGCTTTCTTATCTTGACTTTCATGTAAAGCTGAACTATAGATTTCTCAGACAACTTAATGACTTCGTCACTCTCTTCCTTACTCCTTTACAGACCATCGTTATTGGGTCTTACCTAGTTGCACATGGGTTCTTCAGCGTCTATGCAATGTGTATCGATACAATTTTCATCTGCTTCTGTAAGTTTTCGAAATATGTGTTTGCCCCCTTCAGTGGATAACCAAAAAAAGAGGTTAAGACCCATGTCCATAGCTGGCTTGTGAATTTGCTATGACCTGGCTGGAATCACAAAACAGTGTTTATTTGTAAAGAGGCAAATTTGTTTAGTAGGTGCTCTTTAAAACTTCATAGCTGAGAGAATGGGGTTTGCAAAGCACGGGAGAGTCAGCTATTGAAATGAACCTCAGGCTTCATGGTATGGAGTTAGCATGAAATGATTTTTTTATTTCCCCATGTTTTTAAGTTTATAATGATTGGCTTCTGTAGTGCTTTATTAACAGAACTGAGGACATAACTGGGCTTTGGAAACTCTTTGAAGAGAGCCTTTATAGATTCTGATAAAGCCAAGCTGGCAATGGTTTCAAAGACACACAGGGCCGAATTCACATGAGGTAACACATTGACAAACGGGACAAATGGAAAGGATTCATAGAAGAGCATGTCCAGGAAATGGCTAGACCAGTTCCAATGCTTAGAGTAAAAATACGTACCGCCTTAGAGATTTCACACTGATTTATTCACGGTGCCTCTGTGTGACACGTATAAGTTGCGTACACAGAATGAATGTTTTCTGTTAGTACTTCATCATAAAAGTTTTGGAGAACATAGTGCCCTCAAGAGTTTGATCTGGCTCTCACCTTCAACCTAGAGAAAGTAAGGCCAGCAGGTGAAAGAACGGAACGTGTTAGCCCTACAGCTGTACCCTCTGAGAGATTATTTTGGCACACTGCCCATAAGAGAAATAAAGGAAACATTCTATAACAGGGCATTACTGAGCGATCCACTCCATTCATACATAATTAAGTTTGTTTTTTTAGTATAACCCACAGTATCTACTTCGTGCTGGGGTCAGGAGAGAAGATAATAACTCTAGGGGGAAATATTCAAGGCAAACCTCCTAGAAAAATGGTTTGACTTATTTTTGTTTTTTCTTTCTGAATACTTAAAAATTGATTTCCAATGACTGGAATTAAGAAGTCAGGAGAACTTTGTGTACTGTTTAACTCTTCCTCTGGCTATAAATGAAACTGGAATGTTTCATCTTTTATAGTGCCTCAGTGGTGTGTTAGGAAAAGCCATTTACCAAAATACCACTGAAAAAATCTCATACCTGAGCTGGAATCAGAAGCTTGGGAATAAGCTAGTGCCTAAGACACAGTAGAGAACTCGCAGCTGTTCCAAGATCTCTTCTCTCACCTCAGACACTAATCATGGGAACCATTTCGGGAGATTCCACTGGGATAGTCCCCATTCTCATAAACTTACACATTTTCCCAAAATGTATCTTAGGAAATGTCCATAACCCCCTAGTTCCCAGTCTTTGGAAGTTTTGGCAAATTTTGTGCATTTTAAATTTTACAGAGGATGTTAAATTTGAGCAGTAAGTGTTTGCTCAAATTTAAATTAGTAAGTAATTGCCAACTTGGAAACCAGGTGTAATTTCAGCTTTATTTAATACACTGAGTGTTGAACATGAATAATTTCCTTTCAGGAACTCTCCTCTCTTCCCTTCAGGCACAAAGAATAAGAGAAACCAAACTGTATTTCTTTGCTCTTCCCAACTGTTACTATGGGCAACACCTTTCTTTGGAAAACATTCTTCCTAAATGATACTCTAAGCCAAATTATGACTGTGTGGATCTGTACCTTTTATTTTTTTATATATATCTTTTTATACCTAAAATCTTGACTGCTGGGAAAACTGGTGTTTTTAAAAATGCAAACCATTTGCAGCACTTGATTTATAGAAAAATAGCATTTTTATCATTATAGGGCACTGAGAGTTTTGGTCCCAGGATGGGGAAAAATAATAGCTGTTGATTATTACGGGTGTGATCCCTACCAGGTCCTCTACCAACTCCTCAAGGGTGATAGTGATGTCACTATATGACATGTGATGTGCAATATGGAAGCATGATTAAGGAAGAAAGAACAAAAATATTAGGTATATATCATGTTTTCCTTCTTAGCTTTTCATGTTGTATGTGAGGAAAGTCACTGCGAGATATAATAATATGAAACTCTACTAAACAAATAATCTAATCATTTCCAAAGACTGTGATGGAAAATTATTTATTTCACAAACTATGATTATATGGTTTTATGTACCATTTTATTCTTTATATTATAATAAATAAAGGCTATAAGTAACAAATCTTTTTAAATGTGCTAGCCAAAGCCTAGGATGAAATTGCATTTATATATTTATTAGTAGATATTATCTGCTGTGAATTGTATGTATCTGCAGGAAACTTAATTCTCAGCATCATTCCGGTACTTCCACCCGATATCCAACAGTGAACACCCCATTGTTTTATTATAAGCCTAGGCAAAGCTGGAAGGTAAATTAGAAAGTCAGAAAACACCGGTATTAGCTTGAGAATGTAATTGGAGACAGACTGCAAGGATTCAGGACAGCGTGCCGTAGAGTTAAGCAGGACCACAACCCAACTAGGTGTCAGGAGACTAGGTGCTCTCCTCATCCTGACAGTCCGAGACCGTTTGACCTCAGGAGAGTCACCTCGCACTTCTGGGTTTCAGTTTTTTCACATATACTGTTAAGGTGTGGTACACCATTCAAAGTGGCTTTGAACTCTGAAATTCAATTATCGTTCTTCATTTATCACAAGAATAATATACTTTTTATTCAGCTTTATCTCAGAGGATGTAGCAATTTACCTTTCTGAAATAAACAATCACAGAACTTAAAGATAATACTTTTGAAAGCATGTGAAAGATTTCATTTACCTTTAAACTATCAAAAGAAACCTCTCTGGGTGTGGGTGGGATTCAGGAAGTTCCAATGCTCCCTGGCAGAGGCTGAAGTTTCTTGCTTTGTCCAGCATCAGCAACTAAACTGAACTGATATGTCTTATACTTGACTTTCTAACACTGATTTCTCTGATTTCTCCCTGTTCGACTCTCCAATGTATAAAAATGCACATAACTGTTCTGCCGCGGCTTGCTGCTTTTGCCTGATTTGGCTGCTGCATATACAGGTGAAGATCTGGAAAGAAATGATGGATCCACAGAAAAACCCTACTTCATAGCCCCTACCCTGCACGGAATACTGAACAAGAAGCAACTAGTTCCCCAGAAGCAGAAAGCGTAGAAAAGCTCCAAACAGGGCCACTCGTTTTTAACTGGAAGTTTTGTAAATGAGGTCATTCGTAATTTGAAAATGATGCTTTTGAGCAATGTGAAATGTCTGCGCTTGCTCCGAGGAAGCCAGAACCTGCTACCACCCGAGGCATTTGTTAGCAACAGCCTCTGCGAGTGAGGGTGCTCCCTGGACTGACTGTGGTCCCAGCTGAAGGGCACGTTGTCAATGTCCAGCATTTTTTACAAGTCTATAGCCGAACGAGTTTGAAAAGCTTTTGTAACTCGGCGTGCTGTTGCCCATTGCAGCACTTTGATAGCCTTTCTTTTTATACTTGTATATTTGTAAAGGATATTCAGGCGATTTTTGAAAGTGCTATAAATGTATATGGATTAGCCATAAGAAGACTGATTTATAGTTAACCAGCATATGGTACTGTTTGTAAATATGGTGCTATGGTCATATTTGTACTGTTCAAGCTAGTGGACAACTCTCTCAACTGTGATGAAACCTGTATAATGATTCCCTAGGAAGGATATTTCAGTAAGTGATCAAGTTTATAACAAACATGTAGATGTTAATGTTTTACAGGGTCCATGGAGAGCATTACTAGGTAAATTACTGTGGAACCTTCACAGCCCATTTTGCTTTAGTGATATTATATTTATAGTGAAGTTGAATCTGAGTTCTGGAATGTCATTGTCAATAATATGAACCTCTGGCCACCATAAAAGTATTCTAAGCAGAATGGCCACATAACTCATGACTTTTGTCTCAACCTAAATGGAGACAGATTCCTATGTTCCTATTCCCACTATACAGGAAATTGGTATGGATTCGTTTTGGAAGAGGGACTGTATCTTTTCATGAGCATACCTGTCTTTCTAGATTAAAGACATTGGCTGTTTTCTACAGAAGGTTTGATTTTAGCCCAACTTTCAGAGAGGAAAGACAAAAGATACGACCCTTTGGACCTTACCCTGAGGAAACGTACTCTCAGTCCTCCATAAACACCTCAGGGGAGCGTGCTATGGGTTAGAAAATCCATCCCTTGAAGGCTCCCTAGAGCTGTATTCTGCCCCGCTGGCCAGAGCACCATGCCAGTTTCCGGCGGCCACGCCTGAGTCTTTTGAATGGTAGGGCAAAGCGTGAAGTGGACGTTCGTGTACTTTGCTTACCCATCCTGTGTGTGAGTGCATATGATACAGCTAACAATGTAAAAATGGACCCGAAAAAGGAGTATTGAATCAAGTAGTATCCTTTTGGCTCTCACACTAAGCTTGTATATAAGGATTATTTATGTATTGACAGAAAAGAACATGCTGGTCTAACATTTTGATCTGAATATCATCCATGAATCCAAGAAGAGAGCCAGAATTGCATCATCGTGTTACAGATGAATACAAATACTAATTTATTTAATGATCCTAAAGTGTGAAAACCTACATTTAGGTTGACTCCATAGCCATTAAAGCAAGGAGCCAATGAGTAGGGAAGGCAATGCGAAATGTTAGCCCTTACGGCAGCCACCATCTTGTTCTTGGCTCACTTCCCTGAGATCGCTGAAAGTGTCGACTGGCTTCACGGTTTGGCAGTGGGCCTTCTCCATTATCATGCTCCTAGAAATATAATTCAGAGAAGAGTGACAACCTGTCTTTCTAGATGGTTATTACTAGTATTTTATTTTCAACAATACAGGGATTATAACATCTAATGAAGTACTTACCTCTGTCTTAAGTGTTGAAAATGATAAAGAGTGACTGGAAAGTTAATTATGATGAAACAGAACAAGTTTTAATTTTTGTATGTATCAGAATCACCCTGAGAACTTGTTAAAAATATGGATACTCGTGCCTCCCCGTAAGAGATTCTGATACACTGTGTTTGGGTGTGGGGCATCTTGTGAATTATTATAAAGATTTCTAGTTGATTCTGATACATATAAAAGTTGGAAAATCACTTGGTTGAAATATAAATCAAAGTATGAAACTACTTGTCTATTTTCTCCTTATATTTGTGGCTGTGTTAAGAGGTAGAAAATTGAGACAGACAACTGAGATTAATTTGGAGACTTCTAACAATCATAGCTTCTTCCATGTTTCAGATTCATGGTGCTAGATGGGGCCAACGTAGTATATGTTTAACATTATATCTACTGATTAGGCCAGAGAATTGTCTAGATTAAAAGTTTTTACTGAACTATATGGAGGTACATTCTAAACTTGGCTATATTTTAAGAATGTAACCCTTGGGCACAAAATCATTGGAAAAGAAATGCAATTTTGTTCAATATTTCTAAGTAATTTCTTTACAACTTAAAGGAAAAAAAATAATTATTTCCTTTAAGTTTTAACTATATTTTATGGGTTTATTTCTAGTCAGAAAAATATTCTCCATTAATAACTTTTTTTGTGTAATTGAAATGTATTAGAGTAAAAATAAGCATCGATTTTAAGGAAAAAATTAAAAGCCACTCTTTTACAAAGAAAAGCTAATACCTGTAAAATAGCAATATTTCTTAAAATCTACAGTTTAAGGATTTGAAATATACTAACATTTGTAAATCTTATTTTTAAAAACTATACTATCTGAATTGTGTATGGCCAAACAAAAGAGATTTGGAACAAATATGATCATGTAGAGAGCAAACTGAAAACATAATACTTCTTAGGAGTCGAAAGGTAAATTTAGAAATTCCCATTGAATCTTTTGAGTTTTCTGTAATTAAGTTTGCTGTCCAAGAGAAGGTAAACATTATTACCTCAGTCACGCAGCTGAGAGGCATAAACTGTAGGCAAAACCTGACCTGGGACACAGAGTGAGATGATATCTTACTGACATAATAACAAGGGCTGATTGTTTTCTCATATTGTTTGCATGTTTACAATAATGTAGATGCCAAACTATGCTGTTTCAAAAAAATTTTTTTAACTGCTGTAAAGCAAGAGTGCAGCAGATGGCGGTGTTACTTCTCTTACAGTTGTGCTTTGATATTTATTCTGTGCCATTCTTCCTCCTAGTGGAAGATTTAGAAAGAAACGATGGTTCTGCTGAAAGACCCTATTACATGAATCACTCTCTGCTGAAGATTATGAAGGTGCGCGGCACACGAACTAAGAAGCAGTAGAAGTGCAAACTCTGACCATCCTGCCGCTGTGTGTTTGTCACCTTGTCCTCATCTGCTGTGTTTGCGCCACACGCGTTTCATAAGTGCTTTGGGTTCGGAACACTAGTCACGACCTTGTTGGCTTTATTTGCATGTTTTATACCAAAGCTTATACTGTAATATGTGAAGCCATCAGAAGTCACAAGGGAATTGTTAATAACATGGAACATTTTATACTAGGGTCTTCTGTGTTGTGATTCATTTTTAAATAGAGTGGCTTGGATGGTCCAAAAAACACTAGTGACTATGTCAATACTCTTAAATATTAGGTAGAAAAATGATACATTATTTCAATTGATAGCTCCTAATATATTTTTAAAATTAAAACTAAAAGAAAACTTCTGCAGGGAAAATTGGTACCCAAAGCAAAGCAGAAAATCTAAAACTTTTTCCAACTCCTGTTTGACAGTAAATTGGTAAAAGACCGCCCGGCTCCAGATTTTGCTCTAAGTATAGAATGTTTCCTATTAAACAAATTGCCAATCATCCAGCCTTTACTACTTCGTCCTCTCTGACAAAGTGCCTTACTGGCTGTTTAATATTACCCAGCTTTTGTGGGCAAGTTTACAAACATTGTTTTTAAAAAAATACCTGCAATGTTAGTGATTAAAACAAGTCTTCTTGCATTTGTTTTCCTCTTAGCTCACTGGTTGGAAACCATTTGTCACTGCAGTATGTTTGATATCCCCTCTCCATAGAGTACAGTTTGCAGCATAAACAAATTCCTTTGCGCCTAGTGGACATTCTTGAATGTGTGCTACACGCTGAAAGGACGCTGGTTGGGTTTCTTTTTTACTAAAAGTGAGAAGTTTCAAAGGGTAATCTTTTCTATAATAGACCTTTGAAAATACAATAGGTATGAGACTACATTTCTCAGTGTTTTACACCGATGAGGAAGGGGAACTTTGAGAAATTATGAAGGAAAACTTGGCTGTGAGAAAGGGTGCTCCCAGACTCATGTGCGGAATCGCTCCGCTTCAAATGATTGTTACTGCCATGGAGGAGTGTTCCATGTATGTTATTTTATGTTCCAACTTTTGATATAAAATAGTCAGTTTACTTACATATGTTAATTTTCACTGTGCAAATATAAATAGGAACACAATTTCTAACTCGGTTTTAACTAAGTTTACTACTACTCCTAACTTTAAAGAAAATGAATTCAGTTTGTTACAGGAAGAGTCCATAAGGCATTCTCCCAGAGGGATGTCAGTCACACATGATAATTTGTGAAAGCTTTGAGAATCAACGATAAGTTGCTACCGGTTCCTCTGTTATCACATTTGTTTAAACGTGACTTTAGATATTCTTTTATGCCAAAAACAAACTCACAAGAGCACGTGGCACTCTGAGCTCTATGATCAGTGTGTTTCTGCTGTGCAGAAATATTTAAGACCATATTGTCTAAATATCTTTGATAAGTAAAATATTTAATCTTTAATGAAATTTGTTGTTACTCATCGTTTTAATTCTATTTGTTTTTTCTTCTAATAAAGATTTAGATAAGAAAAACCTGTCTGCCTTCTTATTTTTGAGGCTAGAAAGGGGGAAAAGCTTTAGTTTTCAAAACCCACTCTACTATGACAGGATCTTCTTTGTATCAAATATGTAGAGTTTTTTAACAATTAGATTTATCTTTTTAAAAAATTCCTTTTTCTCCAGCTGTGAATTGATTGCCAAATCAAATAACTGAAAATGATCATTTCTATAAAATAACTAAATCAAAGCTAAATGGATAAGGGATGCATTTTTAAAAATCCAAACAATGGTCTAAATTAGTTAGTTGATCTTGGATTTCCTTTGCCACAGGTTTACTCGGTCCCTCATTAGGTTTTTCCAATATCCACTTGAAGCAAATGTCATCATTGTAAAAGCAGGGGTAAATTTACAGCACCTAAAAAATGTGAACATGAATTAATAGTAGTTCTCCAAGGCAAGATTAAATGTACCACACTTTTAGTTTAAAATAAACCAGGTTAAGATTAGGTTCAGAGACACCTTACTAACTGTGTGAGTCTATTTTTAAATTGAATTATATATTATATCTTCAAACTTAATTTTAAAGCAATTTAATGGATTTCTTTAAATAAAACCATAAAACAATGTTCGTGCAGTTTTCAGTCTTCTGTTAAGATGCTTTAACTCTAATAAGATGTTGGCTAATATAGGTGATGATTCTTTGCTTATTTAAAATAAAAACAGTTTGGTTTCCAGAAGAAATCCAAAGTCTACTTTAGATACTAATAACTCTTAGTTTTAAATGATAAAGCACTGACTATACTTGTACATGAACTGTTTGAATTTGGACTGTGATTGATTTGATGTTTCTGGGTGCCCAGAAAGCTTCAAAAGAGTCTGTGGATCCACACAGTGAAATCACACTATTAAAGGTTCTGGGGGATCATTAGTCATAATGCAGTTTATATTGAAGCTAATATTGAAAAACACACTCTGTACAACAATTCCTTATTATTATTTTTTTTACTATATAGCTGACCAGCACTCATTCCAATGTATGTTATTTCACTTTTACAAGTGGTGCCTCAGGAAATTGCTCTTGAACTTTACCCAGGCATGGTAATTATCTCTAGTATTATCTGGTTCTGGACTGTGGAACATGCTTTATGAATCAGTCTTTGTTGGCATAAGATACGGGACAAAACTGAACTGAAATCATTATTGCAGACCATGGTCTACGAAATGGCGTCCTGACGTCTCTTCCAGTGTCTTGCAAATCATCCTTAGATGTTTGCAAATTTTTTATAATACAGCTTTATATTATAAGAATACAATTCAATAAATCACCGATAAAAAGAAATATCTTACCAATATAGCAAGAGTAAATTACTTTTCCAAAGATATTTTCCATATACCATGGTTTTAGTCTTGGGGTTAAAATGGCTTTTGGAGACTTCTCTCAGGACCTAGTTCGGTTACTTCTGGTCCTCAGTGAATCTGTCATCACCCAGAAAACAAAGCCAACACCCATTAAAACAAATGTGAAATCATTCATTTATGAAAACAGAAAAAAAGGCCAATATAGAACCTGGCAATACTTTCTCTAACGGTTTCTTGTGCTGAGAAGAATGGGGACAGTGTGACACATTTCAAAGCAATCAATTCAATCTTACTATTCGAGGTTACTAGTTTTTTTTAATGCCTTGGCTCTTTTCCAATTCTTTACACACACTGTATGATTCAGAATAGCTTAAACAAGAGGAAAGAACAATCTGTGCCCTAACACGGCTGCCCCTAACACATGGGCGTCTTCACATCCTGGCCCCGGCTGTCGCAGAGCAGTGTGTTAACATGGCCAGGAGAAGCTTACCAAACAAAAAGATGTTTCCATTTTGCATATCGATTAAAGTGAGCCTGGGCTTGATCCCCTGTGAGATTAACCTTGAAATCTCCACATTCCTCCCGCCAGATGGATGTATACTGCTGCACGTATGTCTGCAGGACCCAGAGAGGAGAAAATGATGATAAGATGTTGGGAAAGCAGTTGTGTCCAAGAACAGAATGGAAAAAACTCAATATATTTTTTAAAAATCTCCAGCAGGACTCAAGAGGTCAATATTATAGAAAGTAGGATGTCTTCTGAAAGCGATTCATAAATCTATAGAAAAAGAAACTCAAGAAGTTAGAAGCCAGTAATTAAAAATATTTTTCAGTCTTCCAGTAAACAACATTGAGGCAGAATGGTACAATAAAATTAATCACGTAGATGTGTTTAGCCCAAACAAACTAAAAAGAATAATGTCCCAACATGATTTATGATTAAGGAATTTAAAAACATCTGCCTTTTTTTCTCATTGCTTTTGCGTGAAAACCAAAACTTCACCGTCATGGTGAGCTGTTGTGTTTCTCTTCTCTCTCTCAACTCTGAGATGGTTGGAGTCCCTTTCAGACCTTCTCACTTCCTTTACCCCAGTCTCCTCCTTCATTTCATTTCCCCTTGCCTGTAAGAAACTGATGCTCTAATGAGTTTTTTATTCTTAATTTTAGTTGAATTTATTTGGGTGATATTGGTTAATAATATAGGGTTCAGGCATACAGTTCTATAATACATCATTTGTATATTGTTTGTGTGCTCACCACCTGGAGTCAAGTTTCCTTTCATCACCTTCCATCCCCCTTTTCTCTCTACTACCTGTCCCCATCCCCCTTTCCCTTTGGTAATTATCATATCATATTTTGTGTCTATGAGGATTTTTTTTGCTTAATCCCTTTACATTGTACACCCAGCACTCTAGCACCCCACCCTTCTTACAGCTGTCAGTCAGTTCTCTGTATCTATGAGTCTGCTTCTATTTTGTTTGTTTTACTTTGTTCATTAAATTCCACATATAAGTGAAATCATATGATACTTGTCTTTCTTTGATGGGCTTATTTCACTTAGGTAATTCTCTCTAAGGTCCATCCATGCTGTTACAAAGGCTAAAATTTTGTCTTTTTATACAGCCAAGTAGTACGCCATTGCGTCAATGTACCATGCTTTTTTATCCACTCATCCACTGATGGGCACTTGCACTGTTTCCAATTGTTGGATTTGGTAAATAACGCTGAAATGAACACAGGGATGCATATATTCTTTCAAATTACTTTTTCAGGTTTCTTTGGCTATATTCCCGAGAGTAGAATCACTGGGTCAAAAGGTGGACCTATATTTAATTTTTTGAGGTATCTCCTTACTGCTTTCCACGGTGGCTGTACCACTCACTCTGCATTCCCACCAACAGCGCACAGGGTGCGCTGTTCTAGTTCCTCCATTCTTCCTCAGCACTTGTTTGTTGGTGATACTCTGACAGGTGTGAGGTGATATAGCATTGTGATTTTAATTTGTGTTTCTCCGAATATTAGTGATACTTAGCATCATCTCATGTATCTGTTGGCCATCTCTGTGTCCTCTTTGAAGTGTCTATTCAGGTCCTTTGCCCATTTTTAAAATTAGATTGTTTGTTTGTTTGTTTATTTATTTTGATGGTGACTTTTGTAAGTTCTTTATAAATTTTGGATATTAACCTCTCATCAGATATATCATTGATAATTATGTGCTCCCATTCAGTGGGTTGTCTTTTTATTTTGTTGAAGGTTTCATTTTCTGTGCAAAACTTTGTAGTTTGATATAGTCTTATTTATTTATTTATTTATTTTTGTTGCCCTTGCCCAAGGAGATACATCAGAAAACATATTGCTATGAGAAAGGTCCAAGATTTTATTTTCTGTGTCTTCTTCTATGATTTTTATGGTTTTGAGTCTAACAGTCTTTAATCTGTTTTGAGTCTATCCTTTTTTTTTTTTAAGGTCATGCAGCAGAGCTGGGGTTTTTTTTATTTTATTTTATTTTTTTAATATATTTTATTGATTATACCATTACAGTTGTTCTATTCCCCCCCTTCATTCCCCTCCACCCCCACACTCCCTCCCCCACCCTTCTCCCCCCCTTAGTTTATAACCACGTGTCTCAAGTTCTTTAGGTTCTATATTTCCCCCACTATTCTCACCCTCCCCCCTATCTATTTTCTACCTACCATCTATGCTATTTTCTACCTACCATCTATGCTATTTTCTGTGCCTTCTCCCCCCTTCTCCTCCTCCCACTCCCTGTTTCTAACCCTCCATGTGTTCTTCATTTCTATGGTTCCACTCCTGATCTAGCTGTCCTCTTGGTTTGCTTTTGTTTTAGGTGTGGTTGTTAATAACTGTGTGTTTGCTGTCCTTTCACTGTTCATATTTTTCATCTTCTTTTTCTTATATAAGTCCCTTTAGCATTTCATATAATAAGGGCTTGGTGATGATGAACTCCTTGAACTTGACCTTATCTGAGAAGCACTTTATCTGTCCTTCCATTCTAAATGAAAGTTTTGCTGGATAAAGCAATCTTGGCTGTAGGTCTTTGGATTTCATGACTTGGAATACTTCTTTCCAGCCCCTTCTTGCCTGTAAGGTCTCTTTTGAGAAATCCGCTGACAGTCTGATGGGTACTCCTTTGTAGGTGACTGTCCCCTTATCCCTTGCTGCTTCTAGGATTCTCTCCTTCATTTTAGTCTTGGCTAATGTAATTATGATGTGCCTTGGTGTGTTCCTTCTTGGGTCCAACTTCTTTGGCACTCTCTGAGCTTCCTGGATTTCCTGGAAGTCTATTTCCTTTGCCAGACTGGGGAAGTTCTCCTTTATTGTTTGTTCAAATACGTTTTCCACTCGTGGCTGTTTCCTTCCCCCTTCTGGTACCCCTATAATCCGGATGTTGGAACGTTTAAAGATGTCCTGAAGGTTCCTAAGCCTCTCCTCATTTTTTTGAATTCTCATTTCTTCACTCCTTTCTGGTCAGATGTTTCGTTCTTCCTTCTGGTCCATTCCATTGATTTGAGTCCCAGTTTCCTTTCCATCGCTATTGGTTTCCTGGACATCTCCCTTCATTTCAACTAGTTTAGCCTTCATATGTTCCTCCAATTTGTTACTGTACTCTACCAATTCTGTGAGCATCCTGATAAATAGTGTTTTAAATTGGGCTTCTGAGAGCCTGGCAATCTGTTGGTCGCTTAGAGTTAATGGCTCTGGGACTTTGAGTTCTTCTTGAGCCATCCTTTGGGCTGTTCGTGCCTGTTAAGTAGCAGGAACAGAGCCCTAGGTTTTCACCAGAGCAGGGCAACTCAGTCGCTGGGTTGTGACGTCGTATGTGGGGATGGGGTCAAAGAGGGACAATGGCTTCCCTCCGGCACCCGCCGCTGCCGCGACCCCCACCAGCACCGCAGCCACCACCATCACCAGGGCCACGTGCCCCGCTCCACTGCACGCAAGTGTGCCACCGCTGTCAGCCCTCCACCACTGGGTTTGCCCCCCAGGGCCTGCGTGGTCCGTCTCACTGCGCGAGAATGTGTGACCTTGGTCAGTCTGTTCTGCACCCCGACTAGATCCAGGCTGCCTGCGCTCCTAGGTCTGTCCTGCCTGACCCAGCTCCACTGCTGGCTCCACCTCTTACCGTTCTCGTTGAACGGTTCGTAGCTGTCGGACTTCCGTATAATTCGGTTTTCTGGCCTCTGGGTGTGTGTTAGTTCTCCAAAACTTTTGTTGTAGCCAAACTTGGTTGTGGGAGAAGGCACAGTGTTTCCACCTATGCCTCCATCTTGGCGGAAGTCCTGAGTCTATCCTTTTTTAAAAGATTTTATTTATTTATCTTTAGAGGGGAAGGAAAGGAGAGAAATATCAATGTATGGTTGCCTCTCATGAGTCCCCTGCTGGGAACTGGCCTGCAACCCAGGCATGCGCCCTGACTGGGAATCCAACTGGGATTGTGTGATTCATAGGCCCACACTCAATCCATTGACCTACACCAGCCAGGGCCATTTTGAGTTTATTCTTGTGTGTGGTATAAGGAGGTAGTCTAGTGTCATTTTTTTTGCACATATCTGTCCAATTTTTCCAGCCCCATTTATTGATTAGACTGTCTTTATCCCATTGTATGTTGTTGCCTCCTTTGTCAAATATTAATTGACCATAAAGATGTGGGTTTATTTCTGGTATCTTTGTTCTATTCCATTGACCTTTCTGTCTGTTTTTATACCAGTACAATGCTGTTTTGACAACTATGGCTTTGCAATATAGTTTGATATCAGGTTCCTTCAACTTAGTCCTTTTTTCTCATAATTGATGTGGATATTTGGGGATCTTTTGTGGTTCCAGTTCTAGTTCTAATTCTGAGAAATATGCCCTTGGTATCTTGATAGGAATTGTGTTGAATCTATAGATTACTTTGGGTTATATAGACATTTTAATGATGTTACTTCTTCCTATCAAGGCACACGGTATGTGCTCCAACTTATTTGTATCTTCTTCGATTTCTCTCTTAGGTGTCTTGTAACTTTCAGAGCATAGGGGACTTTTATATCCTTAGTTAAATTTATTCCTTGGTGTTTTTTGATGTAATTATAAATAAGATTGTTTTCTTAGTTTCCCTTTCTGACAGCTAGTTATTGATGTATTAAAACTCAACTCAGTTCTGCATATCTATTTTGTGTGCTGCTACTTTACTGTATTCCTTTATCAGTTCTAGTAGTCTTTCTGGTGGAATCTTTTGGATTTTCTATACAGAATAGTATACCATCTGCACTAATAATGTCTTTGGATAGAAATGGAGGTGGTAGAAGAAAAGGAAGAATGACAGTGACATCAACTAGCAGCTTGTGTTGTACTATCAAGTGGCATGTTCAGGTGTGAGTTCTGAGCAACACTAGGGCATCAGAAAAGGCAGATGGCAGAGCCCAGCAGTAGAAAATAGTGGCCCTTAGGATAGGCTTCGAACCAGGCCAGGTACATTGATTCCAAATCACCCTGTTACTATGTGAATGTGGGCAGGGTATTTAATTTCTCAGAGGCTTCCTTAGCTGAAAACTAAAGCCAATTCTTTCCTCACAGTACTACTGGGAACATGACAGGGAAGCGCGTACATCGAGCCTGTAGCTGGAGGGCCTGGTACATAGAGACACCAATATCTGATATTCGTGCATGGAGACGTTCTCTTGACTGAGGGCTCTCAGTGCCCTTGATGATTTGACATTGCCACCCTGTCCTACCCCAGAAGGAATCTTACTTGGGCCTCTCTGAGAAGCTAGTGAAGGGCAGCAAAGCACTGGGAGCATCCTCCCATCCACAGCTGCACCCAGGCCAGAGTGAATGTTTTCAGAGCACGGGTGGCTCTTCTTCCCTGGAACTTTATTCCAAATCCCACATAGGATTTAACAAAGCTTGAATTCTTGGGTCAGTGATGACACCCTTTTTTGAGTAGCAAAAGGGAAATTCACCAAGATTTCAGCTCTTCTCACTCATACTTTCTTACTATTTTCCTCCTCCTCTTCTGCCTCCTCTTCTTCCTCCCCTCCCTCAGAGCACTATACCCACAGTATCTGTGGCTATGTAAGTGTAAGATGTGAAAATGTGTGTGTGTTAGGAAGGTTGTATGCTACGCACGTCCAGCACACAGGAGAGAACATGAGTAACTTTCGTCTATTGCTACTGCCCCAGAAACACTGAATACAATCTTTCATCTCTTTACAAGAAAGTTAGCCAGATACCAAAATTACCTTAATATTAAAAATGGAAATAGCAGCTGGTCTAAAACACTGCCCGGTATGTTCTGCCATACATCTTCAAACCATGGAGCACGCTCACCAGATTTGTCACATGGTGATACTGGAAGATCCCTACTGAGGCAATCTTCAAAGTGAAGATTTACAACTATGACGGCGCAAGCTATTTGGCTGTCATTTGTTTCCCAGCCGGGTTTTAGCTGAGTTCATATTAAAGTATACCATGTATATTTCATTCCAGTTCCATAAAATTACAATTTCTGCCAGTACTACCCAACAAAAGAAGCAGCTGCTTGATCCAAGCTGTGCATACTCATATATCCACGCAGAACCGCTCCAAGAATTTTTACCACCTGGGACTGACGGCTTGATTATCAGCCACCTAGGAGGTGTCCTAGTCCACAAAATCCCAGAGTACTGGCAGGGACACAGGACCCAGATGCAAATGCATGTTAATAGACACTGCCACCTGGCCCCTCAGAGGACACGTTTCCATTGATATTGGAGAGACAGGAAAGGGGAAGACAGAGTGAGAGAAACATTAATCAGTTGCCTCTGGGACTTGAACCCACAACCTAGGCATTTGCCCTGATCTAGGATCAAACCAGCAACCCTTCCACCAGCCAACTGAGCCACGCATCCAGGGCACTAAAGTTTTTCCTAACGGGAGGCAATGTGGAAAATGTGTAAGTCTATCTCCCTGCCCTGTGCTCTTCTCTCGGAGCAGCCATTACAAGAGCTCGGTTACTTATTTACAGCTCCCACTAGACTGTGCGCTCCATGAGGGCACAGACTGAGTGTTTTATTTTCTGCTGTCTGGGCCTGTCATATGGGAAGTGCCCATCAAATGCTTCTTTAATAAGTGAATAAGTTGGGGGAAGACTTCATGGAGAAAGTAGAATTAGCATTGTCTTTGGAAGAATAGTGAAGGTGAATACTAGATATCGAAGAAAGAAAGATATTAAAGAAATGGAAATTCTTAAAGGGAGGCAGAGTAGGAGAGAAATGAGTCCCATATTTCAGAAATCAGTTCGTGCTAGCAGGCAGCTGCTGACGGGTGCCTACAGCTAGGAAGACGAGTTGTGGCTTGAAAACAGTGACGTCCTCACAAAGCCATGGATAGGGTCTGCAACTTTAAGCAGGATGACACATAGAAAAAACAAGTTTATCATAGAGTAATCAATATAAACAAGAGTTAAGATCCTACCGTAACTCATCAATGTGATAACAAAACTACATTGAATGAAATGACATTATTCAAGGACTTGCAATGTAGCATAACAAGTGTTTGAGGCGGGCAGATGGTGAAGGCCCTGGAGTGGATACCATCTCAGAGGGTGTGAGCCGGGAGGCCAGAGGCAAGGAGGAATGAGAGCTGGAGTAGCCTCTTGGTGTGAAGTCCTCACGGACTGAGCCCTATGATTCAGAAGGAATAAGAAAGAGAGAATAATGCAAAAGGGAATAATGATATCCTTGTCATCTAAGGATAAAGACTATTTCCTTTTTGCCCCTCTCATACTATCAGCTGGCAAGGCCCCTTGCTTTCAGCCCCCAGGCCAAGTCTTCCCTTGAGCAGGGGCTTGGGAGCATGGTACATCACCCCTACACTTGCCCTTGACAAGCTCCATCACCTCTCTGGAGCTCAGATTTCTCATCTGCAAAACTGGGGTGATACCTGTTCCTGAGAATTGGGGTAACATCATCAAGATTTAATGTGATGAAGCACCTAAAGCACCAAACACACAATACCTGACATGTAGAGAAGATACACACATAGAAATAGGTGAGTAAATTGGCTAGCAAGATAGCTAGAGAGATGGCTAAATGGAAAAGTTATAGTTTCCTGCCTCCCACTTAGCCACTCTGTCTCTATCACCCATCTACCTATTCATCTGCATTATTCTCCCTCCCTACTTAGTCACATAGCCCTCGTCTCAGAAGGCTTAAGGTCAAGGCCTCACTCTGCCACTAATCTAATGTGTAATCATGGACGTCAGTTTCCTCATTGAAGAAAACATGAGGGAATGAACTTGCCTCTCTAAAAACTACCTTCAATCTCTAAAATTCTATTAATCATCATAGTATAAGAAGGAATGCTTGGAAATCACACATTTATGGTTTTGAGCAATGTAATCTTTTAAGAGAGGCAGAAGTCCTGAACGAACTAGTCTTCACGTGGCCTCGTCAATAAGCTTGAGGACAACACTGATCTTCTTCCTCACACAGGCAACTGACGTGCCCATGAAACTCGGTTCTCTCATCGGCAAATAGAGGGGCTTAGGCTCATGAGAGACACTCCCTGTTCCCTTTGCGTCACTGTAAAGTGATGTGTGTCAGCCTGAGACAGGGACACTGGAGTGAAAAATGGAAGCACAGGTGGCAGCTGTAAACATTGGAAAGGGAGGCTGTCACATGCAGAGACGGAATTACATTGAAAGCATATTTCTAGACAAACCCTCACAGCATTTGCTTAATAACTATAGTATCTCCAGAGCCACAGACATTCAGAACATAATAGTGATTTCAGGGACCAGACTCTCTACTCCTCCTGTCCTGAACCCTGCCTCAGGCGGGGGCCCAAGTGCCTCATGGTGAAAGTCCTCAGCAGTAACCCCCTCACTGTCGCTCCCACTGGATAGCCAGGGCCTTTAAGATACTAGCCTCACCCTTTGGGTATTGGCACAGCCCACAGCCTGGGGTCTACTGTAGGGGCCACACTCAGAAATATAGGGTAAATAAATGGAAAGTAGGAGGTATGCACCCCAAACCTAGTCACCCTCAGTAATGGCTAATAGTACAATGCTGTATGAAGCTGTCTATGCCTTTTTTAAAAATTCGTTTCTTATTTCAGCCTGTATGAGTTTGGATAGTTAGTGGTGGAGTGTTTCCAACCACTTGCTCTAAACAGTTCTTTGCTGCTTTGAAGCATCATCTTAAAAAGCGCTGTGTCTGATGGGAGAGGTAGCAAATGCATAAATATATAAAATTACAAAGCAGAATGCTGATTATTATAAAGAAAGCAAACAAGGCACCATGAACATTTAAAATAGATGATTAATTTCAGGAAATAAGTGTTGTGAGAAACTGAGTGGTATTTGTATATATAAGGAGTTATAAAATTTTGAACAACAAATAAAAAGAGGAAGATGGCATTTCAAGCCTGAGCAAGGCATAGAGGCTAAAAGCAACCAGTTAGATTACAAGTAGGCTAGTTAGAGAAATTAAATTAAATGTAGGCTAGGGATTGTAAATATTAAGGTGGCAGAAACACAGGTTGAGGTTTTATTGTGAAGAGATGTTATTTACTCTTGAATTATGTAAGCCATAATATTTGGGGTGGAAGAAGAACAAGATCAAGGCTTAGCAACACTAACCTGAAAATTGGATTAAACAGAAAACATCTGGATTCTGGGGTTCTCACTAGAAGACATGCCTTGATGATCCAGAGAGTGTGATGGGGGACCAGCAATTTCGTCACCCTCTGGGAGCTTGTTGAAATATGGAGACTCTGGCTGTCCCTGACCTGCAGAATCGGAGTTTGCATCTGAAAAGGATCCCCAGGCGATTCATGTGCAGGTCAACCTGTAAGAAGCACTAGTCGAAGGAGACCTAGAAGAGGCTGACCACAGCCCTGACTGGTATGCCTCACTTGGCTGGGCGTCATCCCACAAAGTGAAAGGTTGCTGGTTTGATTCCTGGTCAGGACACAGCAGGCAGCTGATGGATGCTTTTCCCAATCTCTTTCTCCCTTCTCCTCTGTCTAAAGTTTTTTTTTAAGAGGCTGAACATGGGTGGCTGTTTAAAGATGACAGGGGGGAGATGGACAAAAGATATGTAAAGAGACAATGCAGATGAGGGGCATCTGAAGCTTTGTGCTGGGGACTAAGAGGAATCTCGGGAGGGAAATGGTGGAGGGGACACGAGAGGATGGGAACAGGGAAGAGCTGCTTTCACGTACAGAGGTTGGGGAGCCCTGCAGGGCCTAAGTACCCAGGACAGACACCCAGAAGACCCTCGGAGAAGCATATCAGATCACAAGCAAAGTCCCCTTACACTTCATTTCAGCAACAAAGATATTCAAATGAAAAATGTAAAAATCACCTAAAACGTTGTCATCAAATAAGGAAATGTCACAACTCAAAGAAAGCACGGAGATTACCCTGGTCCGATCTTCTCCCATGATGGGAGAAATCATGAGCTCACGAAAGGAGAGTGGATTTGACAGGTGACTCAGACAAATAACCAGATAGGAGGTGATCAGACTGCCAACCCAGGATTCACCCCACTGCACTGTTATTCTAATACAAGGGTTTGGGGCACTAGCAATACTGGAATTGGGTTCGCCGAACACATGGCCAAAAGTCTCAAAACAATCAATGGAAGTCTTAGTAAAAGACTCAGCAAGAAAACTCCAGGAATTTTATAAATAAACTTCTGTATGGTTCACAGACCTTGGTCAGCTTTCACGGTTGTTTTAGAACATACTCGGCTGATAAATGATATTTACATCTTACACTTGGCATACAGAGACCAACTCTTATCCAGAATGTTTATTGTATGACCACCACATTAAGAAACATTTATACAGCACTTACTATGTGCCAGGCATTGTTTAAAGTGCCTTACACATATTATCACTTAATACAACAACTCTATGAAATATGCACTTACCCATTTTACAGATAGAAAAACTGAGGCATAAATACAAAAATAACCTCCTAAGATCTTGCCACTAGTAAATGATATAGGATTCAAACATACAGCAATTTTTAAATTTTGTCTTGAAAGATTGGCTATATATATTTTTCCTCTTTTTCATGTAAAACTACAGCATTTTCTCTGAGAATCAGTTCTAACCCTGCATGGACCGTTGGGCTAACAGAAGTGCTTGGCTTAGGGTTATGCATTAATCTATATCCTCTTTGGCTAATCCTTGTGCAGGCTTGATCTAACACTGGCTTCTATCCAGTGATGTTAATCCACTTCCATATCCTTTTTAACGCTTTTCAGTCCCATTATGTTTAGGTCATTTCTAATGACCATCTTAATGTGTTTGCCTCTTACTGTGCTTCAGTAATGGGAGACAAGAAAAGACTGCTTCTATTGTTCTCAAAAAATGAAGCCTTCTTAACTGGGTTTCCCCTTGCTCAACTCTGGGGCTGCGGTATCTGTTCAGCATAGCTGAGTTTCCTTAGACTAAGATCAGGGGCGCTGGCTGTGGTTGCCTCCTTCTTCCCTTCCCAAGGAAGACGCTTCCAGCAAGCCACCTGTGCCTCCTTTGCAGTATCGCTCGGTAAAACGTGCTCCGACTGTGTTTCCCTTGGAAGATGCTGGCACAGCTCCTCCGAAATAAATCCTCCCAGCTGGAGAGAGCCAGGGCTGAGGGCGGGGTGCAGAGGCAGAGGCTGTCTTATGGGGACCTCCATTAATGGCTTTGTGGGTTGCCTTGATTTTCCACGCGTCTGACCAAGTCAATTTCCTGTCTTGGATCTCTTTCCTTCTTGTCAAATCTCAACTTTTCTGCTCTTCATTCTTGGCCTGGCTGTGTGGGTAATTGGTTTTAATTTTTCTGGTTGAAATGTACCTAGTGTTTGCCTTCTGGAAAGGAGTCCAGAGCAGTGTCAGGGAAGAACTCAGAGCTTATTTTCTCCAAATGATAAAAGTGTAAGTCCAACTTCTCACTCCCTCACTCTCATCTCTTTTCTTTAAATTTGGATATATTTTTTTATTTTTTAAACTTACATCCAATAAAATTAACCTTTTACATATATGATGCTATGAATTAGAACAAATGTATACAGTCATGTAAACAGCCCTGTAATCAGTTCTTTTTCTTTAACTCTGACTCTTGGAACAAAATATTAAGTAAACATGCTAATGCTCATACCACATCATATAACTATTATTAGCATGAGACTTGGTGGTGTTTCCCCCCCAAAAGGATTATGTTATTCACTAAGACATTTTAAACATAACAAGGTTTTGTTTATCTCTAAGAGGAACTTCTAGCTCTTGAATATACAGATACAAATGAACAAGATCAACATTTTCATGGTCTAATACAATTGATTTTACCAAGTGTACTTTTGAATTTATTTTTTCCCTTCAGACTAGTATAAATGATGTTTTGATTGTTTGTTTTAAAGAATCTTAGTTTTATTTCTTCATTTGAGCAGTTACTTTTTTAGGACAAGACAAATAAATGATACCAGCTGATAAATGGTATTTACGTCTTACAATGTGGAAAACAATGTTGTGAAAGCAAAAAAAAAAACCACAAATGTAGTCAAGGCTGACTATCACTTCCAATCACAATTTCAGATTTAGGAAAAAGTAATCATCGTGTGAGACTGTAGCTAAGGGGAACCACGGGTCTGCAGCTTTGTATCTGAAGCCAAAAAGTACAGGGAGGAAAAAAAAATTGATTAATGAAGAATAATTTGTATGATTCTAAGTGCCAAAACAAAACAAAAGCCCAAAGAGTTCACTTAGATAATAATAACTTTAAGTTCCTGATAGAAAATACTCTTTTTCTCAGATTTCTTTATTGAGGAGTCTTCGTGTACTCCACTATTTTTCTCTCTGACCTCTCACACTTCAAGAACCAGCTAAAAGAAATTCTTCCCTGAAAAGCTTTTCTGATTAGGTTCCACTTATAGATGAGATCATATGGTATTTGTCTTCACTGCCTGGCTTATTTCACTCAGCATAATGCTCTCTGGATCCATCCATGCTGTCACAAAGGGTAGGAGCTCCTTCTTTCTTTCTGCTGCATAATGTTCCATCGTGTAAATGTACCACAGTGTTTTTATCTATTTGTTTACACAGGAAGTGGGAGGGGATAATGGGGGAACAAGGGGAGGGGTTTTCAGGAAACTGTGTGAAGGACACATAGACAAAACCAAAGAGGGGTAGGATCAGGGATGGGAAGTGGAGATGGCTGGGGTTGGGGGGAATAGTGGGGAGAAAATAGAAACAACTGTACTTGAACAACAATAAAAAATGACAATTGAAAAAAAGGAATTCCAAACAGAAAAAATAATGAAAGAAAGAAAAGCTTGTCTGATTTCCAAGGGTGTAATTAGACACTCTCTCATCTGCGTTCAACTCAAACGTCTCCCAGAGCACTGACTGTTTTGTGTCACAAACAACTATTTCTAAGCCTGTCTTCCTCGTTGGGCAGTGAACTCCTCGAGGAAGAGGCTACGTCTTATTCCCCCTTGTTTTGACAGAGGCATAGTAGAGAACCCACTTCTTTTTAAATGAAAAATGAATAATGATAGATACCACTGAGCAGTTGATGAAGCAGCCACTGTTCAAACTCATTCAGGTGACAGTGTTAGTTAAGCAACGCAGGGTGCGGGGAGAACAATGACAAACATGTTGCTTTGGTCTTTGCCCTCATAGAGCTTCCAGTCTGGTGAGCAAGAAGAACAATATATATCACATCAACTTTAGTGAAGGTGTTTTTTTTTTTGATTGATAGAACACATTTTAAATCAAAGCAGTTAATATATTTTTATTATTTTTATGATACCACAAACATTCGACTTTGCTCTGATGACATTTTACTTCCAGTAAAGGGCTCCTAAATGTGGCATCAACATAAGTAGAAAATATATGTGTTTTTATTTCTTGAGTTTCCTTATTTGAGTTACTGTTGCCATATATGAATACTTAGGCATTTATACATGTATAATATTAATGGAATCTGGGAAAGAGAACAAATGAGTTAGAGTTAGGAGACAATGATTTTGACTCCAGACCCACCCCTAAGCAATTCCACATCCTGAAATGCTAACAAATCTCTCTCTTCTCAGTGTTCAGGGCTTCGGGGATGTGATGAGGCCTAAATAATAAGTGTAAAAGCTAATACATTTTAAAATATAATAATGTTGTAAATATCACACAGGTTTTCCAGTTCAAGCAATGATGCAATTACTGAGCACCTCCTGCGTTAGGCATGCTGGAACAATCAGTATAAACTCAAAATCGAGGGAGAAGAGTTACTTTGTAGAGAGAGGATGAGTTTGATTCTAGATTTTTCTGCTATTGCTTATTCAATGGCAGTTTATACGGGAGAAGGAAAGGGAAGAGAAGAGGTCCCAGTGACATTTCATTTTTTTTTTGTTTTAGTTCTTCAAGTTTTCGTAGGAGAATTTTAAGATACCTCTTATAATCTACAGTGTCCACAGCTGAAGGGACTGCCCAGTTAGAGTTAGGAATCCCTGCAGCAGATACACTCTGAGGGGATTATAATTAGTTCTTCAAGGCTGTAAGAAACTTTCATCTCGAGAGAGCCTCACATTGAACTAGCCTCAGCATTGGTGCCGGCCTCAGCATTGGTGCCGTCCGCAGCAGTGGGTAAACGGGGGCCTTCGAACAGATCATCCAGTGGCGAAGGTAGGCCACTCAGGGTGGTGCTTGGTAATGGAAGGAGGGAAAAACAAGCTCTAACCATCAAAAAAATTTTAACTTGTATTTTTGTTACATTCTGGAATTTGGCACTAAATTAAACTTACATGAGTGTCTTTGAAAAAAATAAAACTACTGTATCAACCTCATACCAGTTATTCTACAGATTCCAGTGAAATATGGTCATCTCTGGAAGTTTGGGGGATGATGGCCTTGACACTGACAACTTGCCTTTTGTTACCCAATCCATAAATCATTTCACGCACACCAGCTACATGTGCTGCTTGTACTGAAATTGTTAGAATAGGCTGCTAGGTCCTTTCTCTGCACTTTAAGGCTTGAATTATATTTATAGTGATTTTTTCATTTGAATTAATGTTTTGATTGGCTGATCTACTAACTTGCATTCAAATCATTTAAATTTTGTTGGTAAACTTTCTCTTTAGAAAACGATTTGATAATATACAAGAAACCAAGAGAAAAGAAAGCGTCATAATTTTCTGTTTTCCCACTAGTATTTTGTTTTCCCTCATCCCAGGAAAAAAGAAGCCTGCTTAGGTTTTGACAGTACCGTTTATCTGTCAGATGGTGCAGGCAGGGGCCAGCTGTTTCTCATAAAGATATCTTAGGAAACAGCACTGTTGCTGTCTACGATGGCAGATGCTATCTGATACCATTTCTAGGGGGTAGTTCCTGTTGAAATGTTGTACAAGGTTTTTTCTAAAGAACAGGCCAAAATGTCAAAAACAGTTAACACTGATACATGCCAAAGTCAATGCAAAATAAGTACAGAGTAATATAAAATCCTCTTTGAAGGAGGAGAAAACAGTTCAGGAGATGGTTAAAAAGCAAGCAATGTTGAGAGGGGGATTGGTGAAACTGTCTGGTAATGGGACAGAAAGTTGAAAGCTGTGGCCACAGCCACTGGTACCCAGATCTCGGCAGATGTTTTTGTAGCAGAGCTTATGGACCCAAGCTTGACGATTCAGGGAAGAGAAAGGAAAGGTCAGAAGTCCTCACATGCTCAGAGTGAGGTCACTTCAGCACTGAGGACCATTAAGAATTCTTGCAGTCACCAGAGAGAACAGAGCCTCCACAGTTGGAGTGATAGACACAGGCTTAGACGCCGGATGGATGAGAGGCAAGACCAAGGGCAGCAGTGATGGAGGAGAGAGCCCAGGGGCGAGGGAACTGTGAAACCACGGTCCACAGAAATGAGCGTGGCTAGAAGGAGTTCAGGAGAGACAGAACAAGCTTTTGTGGAATCTTCCAAGAACAGTCAGATAGAAAGTTTTGATGTGTGAGTTCTTGAAGGTTAGGTTAGAACACACAGGAAGAAGTCACAGAGTGTATAATTCATCACCTAACAAAACCAGTGTGTTAGGTAAACAAAATGTGTGAGTACAGACAAATAAAAGCAGATTTTGATCACACACTGTCTCCTAAAATCCGGTCTTTGAGAGTAGTAGTCTTTCCCTACCCTGAATGAAAATTTGGAGAAGCCCACGACTTATCTGTTTTCTTTTACGTAAAAGAAAGTTCTGCAGCCACTTAAAGTCAGAAACACAGCCTTAAATCTTGCCAGGGATGTCAACAGGGTGTGGCCCTTCTCAGTTCCACCGACTCTTGCTGCTTCTCCTCCTCCAGCTCCATCACTGCCGTACCTCAGCCTTCCAGGAGAAACAAAGGAATGGAGGAGGGACAAGGGGGCAGCCAAGGCTGTACTGGGCTGATTGGCGCAATGGACTTATGCCCGCATTCCCTCCGTTGAGGTGAAACGCAATCTAGTCCCACGGTTGCTTCTGTCACCTCTGCCCCAATGCATCTTCCTCTAGTTTCTCTTCTGCTGAGGTTTTAGTTCCCTTTGGGTGGATACTAAAGAAGATCTTTTTTTAAAAACCCATCTTGGTTTACTTTTAGGCACAAACACTCTGAAAGTGCAGGTCCTTCCCAATGCAGCATTTCTCCTTTGCTTCACTGGCAAAGCAGCTGGCCAAGCCTTCCTCACTTCATCCTCCCACGGTTCCCTATGCCCGCCAATTAGAGGATGCAGGCGTCTAGCTCTCCAAGTGAATGCACTGAAGTTGCTCTCCCTTGAAGTGAGATGATGGTAGGAAAAGGACTTTCTAAACTTTTCTAGACAAAATCATTTCCAATCTCTAACAACTCGGCCCTTTTATACCCAAAATGCTGTAGACAAGCCATAGCAGTTTGTCTCACAATTTATTTTGGAATTTGGCATTTATTGTGAGCAGAACTGAAATAAGCAAAGAGTTTCATGTCAACACCTTACTAACCAAGGGAGGACCTCTTTAGATAGATCGTACACTACTGATCGGGCTGAGTTGGCGGCCGGGGGCAGGTGGCAGTTTCCAAACTTTGACCTTGTTTTGCAGTTTTACAACACTGCCTTGGAGGCTGTTGGTGGAGACAGGAGGATGTCTCAGGTGGTGCTCTGGCTCTTCCATCCCACGTCACCTGGAGCTGTATAAGATTTCATTGAAATAGGGTCATGCTGTCAGATAAAGGCTGCTTACCCAGTGAGAACATCTTACCTGAAGCCCATCCCCCCATCTGCCTACTCTAAGTGAGATACCAGTCTCGGCAGGCTCACCCCGATCCTTAGGTATTCAGAACTGCTATCACAATTAATTGGTAGTTTCCAATTCCAATTACAGTGAAAAATAGCTTTTTTAAGGTCAGCCATTTCTCACTGAGGGAAGTTGGGTGAGTTAATAAAATTCTGTGTATTTTAATTTTTTCATCTGGTAAATACCCATCTTGTGATACCGATTTGAACCCTGTATGCCGAGTGCCTACCCTAATGTCGTCGTAGTCATTGTTGGCATTCAGAGAGCCACAGCTATCTGGCCTTTCAAAGCTGCCTCATTGCCAGGAACCATGTCTACTATGCAATCAGTTTGAAGGACTTTGCTCTGATGATAGCTGTGCAAGGGAACACTGTAGGGGAAATATTTCTTTCTCCGACTCCTTATGTGAACAAGTTAAACCTCTCAGAGAGTTTCTTTAGGGTTGTTTATCATGAATCTAGGCATGAAGAGCCCCTCTGGGCAGAGTCCTGAGCAAACCGCGTCACTGGAGAGCCTAGAAATGTCACGGCTTGAATGCAGACCAGCCACAAGGCATTGGAGGGATGCTTCATTAAGATAAAAGAAGTAACAACTTGTGGTAGATTCTGCTTGGAAACTGCATTCCTCGGTATACTAACTTCTAAGTTCTCTCAGTGCCCCCAAGGAGCAATTCTTAATATTGTGTAATTTCCAGATGAAGGATGGATCCTGTGATAGTTCTGTGTGCCAACTTGACTAGGCTATGGGGCCCACTTATTTGGTTTTGATCTTGCTGCCTCATCCAATCATTTGAAGGCCTGAAGAGCAAAAGCTGAGAAGATAGAATTTGGTCTCAAACCCACAACATAGAAACCCTGCCTGTTTTTTGCCTACTTGACCTGTCTTGCAGACTTCAGACTCGAGACTGCACCATCAACTCTTCCTTGAATTTCCAGGCTGCCGGCCTCTCCTACAGATTTCAGTCTTGTAGCCCCATAGTTAGTTACATGTGCCAATCCCTTAAAATAAAGTTCTCTCTCTGTCCAAACCTTTCCTATTGGTCATCTCTCTGGAGACCCCTAACTGATACAGATCCCATCTCGGCCCTTCTCCTGATAATCAGCAGTGTTGAACTGACTTTTCTGGGACGAGGTTGGTTGTTCCCTGAATGTGGACTAGAGCACAAGTGGCCACGAGATTGGGCTATATCTAGAAAAGCAATGTCATGGGCCTGACTCTGCTCCACCACTTACTGCCCGTCCCAGGCTCATCTGCTGTGCTCAGCACAGCAGGCTTCATGGCAAGTCAGCCACGAAGAGTCCAGGTCTTTCCCTGTGATGCCGCCAGTGGTCTCTCCCCTCACTGAGCCCTTTGTAGCAGAAGTCACAGCGACTTCAGCACCTAAGACCAACAGACAGGATCCATGAGGCCCTGCCCTCCCAAAATATTTGCTGAGAGGGGACAGGTGACACAAGCTGAAAGTGTAGGAAAATTAACACCATGTGGGCCAGACAATAGAGAGAAAGATGGGAGATAGGAAGGAGCCTGTAGAGCAACTGCATGCCCCCCTCCCTGAGACAGGTTGTTCTCAGGTGCAGCATTGCACGTGGATATCCAGACTCTCCAGAGAATGCCATGCGACCGAGTACACAGCTGCAGAGAGAAGCTCACGGTGAAGCACCACTTGGAATCTGCTTTCCTTCCTTCCTTGCCTCACTTCTCCTTTTCCTTCATTTATAGCTCTCTGGAACTGCACACACACACACACACACACACACACACAAAGAGATCCCAATAAAATATTGGTATGTGACTTTTGTCTGAATGTTGTTTTGTAAAGATGTGAGCTAAGACACTGTATGACTTTGGTAAATCACTTGGTTAATCTAAACTCCAGTTTTCTTCACAGGGATGTTTCAAGGCTTGGACGAGATACCGCACAGGTCTTGGGGAGACTTTCGGTGAATGACAACTCTAGCTATTGGTGCCCCCATACAGTAAGTGTGCAGGAGCAACACTGCATTGGGGAGGGGCTAAAGCTTTCCATTGTTGCCTGTGACTGAGGCCTCAATTTGTCTCATTCTGGGGCCCATTAGAAGGAAGCTTACACACATGAGCCAAGTTCTCAAATATTAGAAATGCCTGTTAACAAAGGGCAGATGGCTCTCAGCTGAAACAGGAGTAGGAGCTAACCATTGCCAGCACTCCTCGTGACCTAACTCACCTACTATCTCTACGAATGTAGGGAAGAGTAAATGTGGGGCGATCAGCCAGAGTGTTTAAAGAAAGTTCCTTCTCCCCAAAATCAGGAGTGGCGAAGACATATTCCATCTGCTACTATCGTAGCACCTTATCATGCCCTACCTTGAACGAAGAGTTGTTAGGGAGGAGTTGGGGGGATTTCTTTCAAGGAAATGTCATTTATCCTGAAACAGGAAATAGGATGGATTTTGAGGCTGAGATTCAGGGCTAGAGTGCACAGTTGGAGGAAGGGGCTGGTTCTAGGCTCTAGGCCCTTGCAGAAGTGTCTTGGGGAAAATGGCTATGGGACATAGGTGTGGGCATGTGTACAAAATAGAGAAATTATAGAACCAACCATGCCTGTAAATGACTGTGAACTTGAGTTTACGGAGGCGGGGAAATTCTAAAGGTGAGCACAGCCAGAAGGGGATCAGAAGAGGGGAACTCTTTTCTCCTCTACACCTGGAGAACTTCCAACGGTCCCAGGACAGGAGCAGGGGCCTGATATCACCACCCTTCTTTAGGGGCAGGGATTGTATCAGGCTCCAGGACTGCCAGGCTGCTGGGTGGGGTTCATGACCAAGTCTTTAGTCTGCCAATGTTTCACTGAAACCACATGGCACAGCAGCCAAAAGAATGGGAATCTTCAACAGACAACCAGTGTTCTCTCTTCAGGGCCATATGAATACAGAACTTCCTGGAGTAAGGAAGTATAATTGAGATTCTAGTAGCCAGCATGATAGGAAGCAAGAAGGACAGACTTGTGCTTAGGATAAGGTCTCAGAGTTATTTCTAGAATATATAAAATAATCAGCTCCCTTTTAATTACTTGAGATTCAGGGCTAGAGTGCACAGTTGGAGGAAGGGGCTGGTTCTAGGCTCCAGGCCCTTGCAGAAGCGTCTTGGGGAAAATGGCTATGAGGCATAGGTGTGGGCATGTGTACAAAATAGAGAAATTATAGAACCAACCATGCCTGTAAATGACTGTGAACTTGAGTTTACGGAGGCAGGGAGATTCTGAAGGTGAGCTCAGTTGGTAACATGAGATGATTTCTTGTTTACACCTTCTTTTTTTTTTTTTTTGGAGACAGAATAGCATAACAGTTAAGAATATATAGGGCCTGGCTGGTGTAGCTCAGTCGATTGAGCGTGGGCCTGTGAACCAGAGGATTGTGGTTTGATTCCCAGTCAGGGCACATGCCTGGGTTGCAGGCCAGTTCCCAGCAGGGGACTCATGAGAAGCAACCATACTTTGATATTTCTCTTCCTCTCTCTTTCCCTTCCCCTCTAAAGATAAATAAAATATTTTCAAAAAAGAATATATAGGGATAGCCTTGGCTGGTGTGACTCAATTGGTTGGAGCATCGTCCCATGGACTGAAAGTTCATAGGTTCAATTCCCCGTGAGGGCACATACCCAGGTTGCAGGTTTGATCCCCGGTTGGGGTCCATACAAGAAGGCAACCAAGTCATTGTTTCTTTCACATATCAGTGTCTCCCTCTTTCCTCTCTCTCTAAAAGCAATGAAAAAATGTCTTCAGGTGAGGATAAAAAAAGAGGAAGAATATACAGAGGTTGGAAAAAAGTAGGTTTACAGTTATGCATATAAAACAATTTTATTCTGGTAATATTGATTTAATTAGTTTATTAATTTCTGTACAATATCATTTATTTATATTATTTTTCTTCTTATTATTTCACCTCCTTGCTTAGGACTTATCTTTCAGGTAATGATGGCTGGTAATTTAACCTGCTTTTGCCCACCTCTGTGTACTCTGGAGCTAAACTGCATGGGCTATAATCCTGGCTCCACCCCTTACAAGCTTTGGGAGCTGCTCTCAGTCCCTCAAATGTGAAACAGGAATGATAATAACTAACTCGTGGGCTCTAAGGAGGATTAAAGAAAGTTAACACATGTAAGTACTCAGCATAGGGCCGAGGACTATTGGCACATAGTAAGTGTTCACTAAATGTCAGGTAGCGCCATTGCCTTGGTTTCCTTTTTTCCCCCTAGAGAAGAAGGCTGAGCACGCTCACAACGAAGTCTTAGTGCTGGAGCGCTTTCACAAAAGGAAAAGACTGAGCTCAAAAGAAATAGAATGCCAGAATTCGGGGACTGAGGTTGAGGTTTCCAGCTGCGTGTTATTTTAAGGCACGAGCAGGTAGTGTCACGAAGACTCGCGGCAGCTTGGTGATGGCCACAGAGATGCCGCTGGCAAGCAGATCAGTCGGCAGAGCCCGGGGTGTTCCTCGGAGATTCAGGCCAGAGGCCCCAGCTGGATTCTTTTTGTTTTTATTTCTAAGGAGACGCTAGCAGAGAGGGAAACTTGGATTCAGAGATTAAAATGAGGGTGTTGGATGAGACGATCTCTAAGGACTGTTCCAGCACGCTGCAAGGCACTCAGTCCGTGAGCATGACTAAAAGAAGAGAGATTTTAAGTATTTAAGGCAGGAAAATTCAGGCAGATGCTCAGGAAAATATGTCCCAACCAAATTCCTGCTGAGCCTCAAAATACCCTGGAAAGGGAAATGATGTGTCTCATACCCAGAGTTATGGAAAATAAGATGAAGTCCATGAGGTTGGGGGGAAATCTTACACTGGCAGAGAGATAAGCTTCTCTATCCAGCCAGTCTCTCCTCATTTCACCAGGGCTAGAAGTTATGTTTTGTCAAAGGAAGCTTTAAAAGGATTTGGATGAACAAGCTCAACAGTGGCTACGATCAAATTATCCCTATTCTCTTTTGAAATCTCCTGTGTGATCAATGGTTATTAGGCCCAGACTTACAAGGTTAAAATAATTTATGAATTATATTTGTGTGACTGTCTGGAAATCTCAGGGCTAATGTAATGGCCTCATATGTCTCTATGAAGCAGCTCAAATAGTTGCACTATGTAGTATGAGTGTGCTCTAAGGCCATAAAATTAGACTGTAAAACTCTCTTTGATGGATAAGGATATTAAAATGGAATTAAAGTATTGTTACAAGAGAGGAATTCCTGTGCTTCGAGAGATGAAAGATGGGGGAAGCTTTGAAAAGTCCAAGGATGAGACAAGCAGCTGCTATATAAATCTCTGCTATTATTCTACCAAAGCATCCCTGAAGTTTCTAGTCCAAGATCTTTTGTCCTACACAAACACCAATCATTCTGCCAAGAGGTTGGCTCAATATTCAATGCAGGGGCTGAAGCTACTCAATTAGTTCATCAGTAAAGCCTCAGACTCGCCACGCTCCTTCCCGCTCAGCCATTCAGACTCTAAGATGGCTTTTGTCACCCTGCTCATCATTCTTCAGAGGAAAGAAGAAGGGAGGGGAAGAGAAATTATGTAAGACAGCAGCAGAAATCTGAGAAAGCAGTCTTCCGCTGGAGCTGTCTTCCTGCTCACACCCAGCTCCACCATCTTAAAAGCACAGCAAAGTTTTAAAAAGAAAATCAAAGCATTATTAACGTTATGGCTCCAGCTTGGCTCTTTTTTTTTTTTTTTTTTTTTTTTTTTTTTTTTTAGGCACAGAGGACTTGTCTGTTAACACTGATTCCCTGTATTTCCCGCTGTCCGCTGCTTTGGGAAGGAGATTCTCATATGGTAATGACCTCAGACAACAGCAAGTATGTTGGGTTCTTATCATTTTTGGAAAAAGTGGTTCCATTCAGGGAGGTTACAATACCAGGTGGAGGAAATATATTCCCCCACCCCCAAAATGAAATTGGCCCTGTCTCTTGGTGACTCAGATTTCCTACCTAAAAATTAGAAAACTAGGCTCAAGCTGGTGTCTCTGTGACGAGCCAAACTGTCTGAATATGTGAGAAGAAGAGGGTACAGGGCACCAAGTACATGCACCGGGGGACTGACTCATGCTTTGGCAATGGTGGAGTGCCAAATAGCATCTCAGTGAAAGGTTTTCATGGAAGTCAAAAAAATCAGCAAAAAAGATTTTTGGGTGATTTTTAAACAAAATCTATAAACAAAATAGGCCCAAATGTTTGTTACAATGTTTTGAACCCTCCTCAAGGCTAGGTTAGGCGGAAAAAAATCTAAAACTTCAGTTCAAATTCCAGGCTACCAGAAAACTTTTTTTTGCCACCCGAACCTCAATCATATCATCTGCAAAGTGGGAATGAGGATAACTCACCCTGTGTCATTGTTGTGAGGAGTAAACATAATGTAATTTCAGCCTCTTGCTCATAGAAAATCCTTGATAAATGAACAGTAGCTTAACGAAGGCTCACATTATGTGAATTAGCACCTGCAGAGGTGAAATCATTCATTATGAAACTGATGTTTAATTTTCCTGGTACTGTCCCAGAGTTTTTCAAAAGTGTAATTTCTAATCATTTGCTGCAGAATTCCTCAGGATTCTTGTAAGAGACAGATTTCTAGTCCTCATCTCAGATGTGGCAAATCAGGGTCTCTGGGAATCAGAGTTTCAAACATCCCCTGTCTCAGGGTAATTCTTGAATATCTTAAAATTATAGAATCACTGAATTAGCTCATTAAAGCATTACATTTTCAAGCCATTGCTTTGTAAGGAAATATTTGTAGATGGGTCATATGTTTCCATTCGTTTAAAGCACTCTGCAGTTCCTGACTCCCGAGGTCCACAGAGACGCCGGCAGATTGAACAATCTGGTCAGTTGGGGGAAATCTACAAAGCCAGTCAAGAGAGCTCACAGGGAAGCTATCTTCACGTTTTTCCTTGACTTGCTGGCCAACAAATTCAGTGCTGTTATTTAGGTCCAATGGGCAGCACTTATCCAATTCCCTGAGCTATTAAACATTATTTTACATTATTTGCTCATTTAGCTTAATGAAATTCCAACTACTCTAGAAGATTCTGGTCCAACATCTACTTACTCTGAGACTCCATAGCCCAAAAGAAACTCTTGGCCCAGGAACAATGGAGTCTTGAACCTACAGTTGGACAAAGAGAAATATTTAGCAGGCATCATACCTGGGCTAGTGTGGATTTGTGTAAGAAGAGAGGTGAGAGTCTGAACAGCAAACACTGGCCGCTTCCTTGGCAATGGAGAAGTGTGGCCGTGGGGTATGCGCTCAAAGAGCAAAAAATGGACTTGGCAGAGCTATCGGGCCACCAGTGTTCATTCAACAGTGAAACCAGGCAACTACCATGAAGCCTAAAAAATAAATGAGCCAATTTCACTGGCAAAGACTGAGAGCTCCCCCTCAGTATGAGTGGAGCCTTTATTAAATGGAACCCACGGCTGAGTAGTGATAGGAGAATTGGAATCAGGGCATGGGAGGCAATCAGGAAGAACTGGGCTTCAGAGGAATAAATTCTTCCAGGGACTGGCCTCCTTTAGGCCAGAGCAATAGAGCTGTGGGCTGTGCAGGTGAGATTAACAGGGCATTTAGGTGGCTAAGTGATAGAAGGGAGTATAAATATGTCTGCTAAGAACATCAAAAGAAAGGGCTTGGGCTGAACTTCAGCAGAAATTAGGCTTGAAACTGAAGACCTGGTTGTGAGGAAGGGTGTTACCATTTCAGTGTTTCAGGGAACACTCCCATGCGGCTTCCCCGCTTCGGACCACCTGCTCCTTTCCAGCAAGTCCTTGCCTCACCCCTCACTCCAGTAGCCACCACTTCTTGATTTAGGGCCAATAGTATTCCAGTTCCTGGGCTAACTGCTTTATATTTCCTATATCACTTAACCCTCATGGTAACACTGCCACATAGGTAGGTAGTGGTGTGTTCACTTTAGAAGATAAAACCAGCTCCATGAGATTAAGCCACTTTCCCCGGATTACATAGAAGTGGCAGAGTCGATGTGTCCTGTTCTGAATCTCTAAGCATGGTTTTATCTTGCCCTCTTTCCTGTAGACCAGGAGGCCAGTATAGTTGGAAGTGAGCAAGTAAGTGAGTGAGTGGGGGCAAGTGCAGAAGATGAGGTCAAAAGTAATGAGGTGGGGGTGGGGGTGGCCACCTGATGACAAGTGCCCTTCAAGGCCATGCAGGATGTTGAATTTTCTTCTGAATGTGAGGGGAAGCCACTGGGGAATTTTTAACCAAGAAGTGCTATCCTGGGTTTTGAATAGAGCTGTGTGAATACCTTTTGGGAGAGAAGCGATGGAAGCCAGGATCACAGTTGCAGAGCTATAACAGTCCAGATGAGAGGTGGTGGCTTCAGCAGGTGTTAGTGGAAAAGATGTGGGGAAGTGGGTGGATTCTAGAGACCTTTCAAGGGTAAAAACAAATGGCATGTGATAAACTGTAAGTAATATGCCCAAGGTCACATAGGTAAAAAGGTTGGACTAGGATAGGATTGGAATGAGGTTCTTACTGTCTGAGACCAAACCCTCTGATCACTCCCTAACTACAATGAGCCATGGTGAAGAGTTACTGAGAAAGGAATTTCCTGAATCTGAGGCCAAAGTATGGAAATTCTGCAGCATGCGAACTTACAACTGAGTTGTTTGTGTGTGCATGCGTATGTCTGTGGCTTCTTCTCCTCTCAAACCAAAAAAGAGTTGACAGCAGATTAATCAGAATACAGGTTTTAAAGACAATTGAAAATTATCCCCCATACAAATATTTCAGCCCACATGGTATACTAATGGAGCGAGGTCCACTGACAGCCTAGAAGCACTACTGTGGACATGGCAAGAGGCAAATTTTATGTTTTAAGTTGTATTAGGTAGATGATGGGAGGAGCCACTCAACAGAAATGAAGGACTCTGCACCACATTTACACACGCAAACACCAAGTGGAAGATTGAGCAATTACTCCATAACTGCAGGCTGGGGAGTCAGCCAATTTGGGTAACTAAGATACAAACATGTACCTTGGCTGCTTCTCTTGCCTGTATTACTCAGTAATAGCCTAACGGTCTGTTTTGCTTAGTTGAAGAGAACTAGAAACAGGTCTCTCCAAGTTGGAGACCCTCCATGGGCCATCGAGGAGCCCAGGCTGAGGAGCCAGCAGGGGAAACGATGCCCCCCAGCGATCTGCCCTTCGAGCAGGCTTGATGTAGTTACCCTCGATAAGAGCCTGCTCTGGCCCTCAGATGAATAGTCCTTATTCTGATCTTTCTCAAAGACTAACCCTGGGACAAACTTGAGAAAGAATAAATTATAATAAAATCTGTGAAGTAGAGATATCCTTTGAGCAAATGATGGGACAGAAAGGCGGCACCTGAGCCACACTGGGGTGGCGTGTGAAGTGGAGAACATACAGGGAAGACTTCCTGGAGGAAGATAATGCCTGAGGTGGGTCCGAGAAGATGAGTACTTATTCACCAGGAAAAGAGAGATGAGGAAGGGAGAAGAAAGGCTATGTGAACGCTAGTGGCATTTCCCCCCTCTGGTGGGAAGAGTAAGTTTACCAAAGAATAATAATTAATAGATTAATATTC
Organism: Sturnira hondurensis; assembly: GCF_014824575.4. Lineage (NCBI taxonomy): Eukaryota > Metazoa > Chordata > Mammalia > Chiroptera > Phyllostomidae > Sturnira > Sturnira hondurensis. The sequence goes on from NW_028073279.1 coordinate 746,079, forward strand.
AGGCTTTACTATGCACCAGGCACTTTACCAAGCACTTTCTAGACACTATCTTATTGTGTTGTCACAGTAACTGTTTGGGAATGGTGCTAGTATTATCCCATTGTGTGTATGAGAAAACTGAGGCACAAGAACAGTTCAATAGTTTGCCCACAGTCACTCAAGGGGGTGTGGCAAAACCAGGACTTCAAACTACATGATTTCAAAGTCTTTGCAGTGCTTCTCCTCATCTCTGTTTTGTCTGTAATACAGCTTCAGTAGCCCTGGTGCCACCACAGTTTCCACATGTGCCCATGACAGATCAGAATGAAGTCATGCTTCTCAGAGGCTGGAAGCCTGCTCTCAGAGGAGCGCCCTAGCAGGTGAATCACACATAGAGGTGGCAACTCCACTTCTGACCTGCTTGCTCCCAGGCCAGCTGAGAATCACTGCAACTCTGCCCTCTTTGGTGCCTGGCACCTTGTCCCCGGACCTGTGTGATCTCAGAGCACTCCTCAGGACCCAAGAATTCCCTGCAGACTCTGGCTGCATCCACTTTGGTCTGTCTCTCTTCTTCTACCCTAACATCAGCACAAGCCTGTCAGAGGGTGGGATCCATGTCTTCGTTAGAATTTTCCTTATCCTTCTTCCCTCTTCCTTCTACTACTGATCTTCTGCGATTTCCAAGCCCTGATGAGGATCCAGGTTTATGTACCAAAATTCCCAAGACATGTTTTAATCATTGTCATGACTTGTACCAGGCCATGTTCTAAAGAATGAACAATAACTAGGAGAATTGCACATGGTCTTGCTTGGAGAAGTTTCAACCGAAGATGAAATTTTATGGTTCAGAACCACACAGCCAAAGCTGCAGACTCATCCTAGCGCATCTGAAAGAAATGAACTAATAACCAGTATTGGAACTTCACCTTGTTTCTGGGAAGTACATATTTTTAAATTAAATTTATAACAAGCATTTCCCTCTCAAATCTTCTGGATTACAAAAAATTATTTTTGCAAACATTCAAATCACCTCTGCAAGCTAAATTATACAGAGATTGTTCTGTACCTAAATTACAAATGATGACACCACTGCTTGCCTAAAAAACTCTTTAAGATCAAGTGAGAGTTTGTAGACAGCAAATATATGTTTTCCATTTGTTTTGAGGTTGGGATAAGAAGAGAACTTCATTTAAGAACATGGAACTCATTACCAGCTTAGATACTCGAACCTCTGACTTATTTAAAGAAGGGACAAAGCACTGTCCTCTTGGGGTGCCCGGGGTAGGACCGGGCTTTCTAGACCCCTGGTGCTCCAATGGCCCAGCCTCGGCTCGTCTCCTGCCACTATCTTTCTTTATTAATAGGGTATGTTTTCATCGTGTCTTTTTCTTATGTCATCTCACTTTAGCTTCATAACAAAGTCTTCCTTTTAATGTTAAGAGAGCTGGCATTCAGGGAGGCCAAGTGTCCTTGTTGCATAGTTCAATGGTGTCAGAGAATGTGCTAAAAATCCAGGTGTCCTGAATCTCATGATAAACAAAATGCCACAGGCATATCGAAGATATTTACTGTACCTCTGGCCAAGATGGAGGCGTAGGTGGGAACACTATGCCTCCTCACACAACCAAAATTAAGGACAACAAAGATTTAGAAACAAAACCACAACCATAACAGACAGAAAATTGAACTGTATGGAAGTCCGACAACCATTCATCCAGACCGATGGACCTGTGGCAGCCCAGCAGTATCTCCTATATCTCAGAAGGAACAATTATGGATGTCCACATTCCCCAAAATGGTTCCCAATGGTTAGCCTTCTTATAGGAAGCCAACATCCCATACGAGATCTTCATAGAAGATCCTCAGAAAGCACTAGAAAAGAGAAGCAGTTTGCAAGCCCAGCGAAAAAGAAGATCCCTCTCTGAATATAATTACGAAGTTTATCCTTCCTTAGAAGAAATGCAAAATTGGATGCATCATCTGAATAATACTCATTCAGGCCTCATTCACATGTTCTTTATCAAAAAATCATACGAGGGAAGATCTCTTTTCATTTTAAAGCCGGGCAGGAGATCACAAGCTTACAAAAGAGCTGTCTGGATGGACTGTGGTATTCATGCAAGAGAATGAATTGGCCCAGCCTCTCATCAGTGGTTTGTAAATGAAGCTCTTCTAAACTATAGGAGTAATCCAGTCATGAGAAAAATGATGAATCATCTATATTTCTATATCATGCCGGTGTTTAACATTGATGTATACCATTTCAGCTGGACCAATGATCAATTTTGGAGAAAAACAAGATCCAAGAACTCAGGATTTCGGTGCTGCGGAGTTGATGCCATTTGGAACTGGAGAGTGAAATGGTGCACTGAAGGAGCTTCTATGCACCCATGCGATGGTACGTACTGTGGACCTTTCCTAGAATCAGCCGGAAGTGAAGGCTGTAGCTAACTTCCTTTGAAAACACAAGAAGCACATTAGAGCTTCTCTCTCCTTTCATGTATATGCTCAGATGTTGCTGTATCCCTATTCTTGCAAATATGCAACAGTCCCCAATTTTAGCCATGTGGAATCTGCAGCTTATAAAGCTGTGAATACACTTTGATCGGTAGATGGAGTAGGGTATAGATATGGGCCCACCTTCAGCACATTGTATGTGAGTTCTGGTAGCTTGATAGATTGGGCCTACAAAAACAGAATACCCTACGTATTTGCTTTTGAACTACGTGACACTGGGCATTTTGGATTTTTACTCCCAGAGGCACTCATCCAACCCACCTTTACGTAGACCATGATTGCTGTGAAGAATATCACAGTGCACCTACTCAAGAAGTGTCCCTAATAGGACCTGAGGGTCAGGTCAACCACCAGAGAAAGAGGTGATTTTGCACAAGAGCTACTTGACAATGGATGAAAATTGTTTTCAAAAGGAAGGACAACTGCCTGGAGTGAACATATCTCTAGACTTTTAAAGGAATTTCTCATGCAATTCAACTCTCTGCAGCAATTTGAAAAATAGTAAAAAATAAATAGGAGCATAGCCTAGTTTTTTGTAAGCAAGAACATTTATTTTACATCCCATTAGAGTCTCATTGGATTAAGGTGGGGGATATTTTCCAATTATTTTTGTCTCACAAACTGTATAATTGAGAATGTAACTTCAATACATCACCTATTCTCGATTTAGATCTACCAATGATGTTCAATCACTTGGTTCTTTTCAAATGGCAAGAACTATATTCTTTAATAAATAAAAAATCTCCTAGAAAAAAAGATATTTGCTGAGGTCAGAAATAATATTTTGAGAATTTAAGGAGAGCTGTTTTGGAATTTGAAGCTATCCTGCGGTGCTCAAGCATGAGCATTATTCTGATTATCTTCCTATCAACTTCATTCGGTCAACTGAGTGTTTACCACATTACACTTTGGAATGTAATGGAAAGCAAGCTCTTCCCAGGATTATTTCCTCTCTTACTTTTTAACAGCCTTCTTTCGTCCTGTGATGCCCCTATATTCACACAAATACACTGTCCACACCTAAGCGCTGCTCTCAGTCCCTACCAGCTGCAGATTCTTGGTAGATTCTTGGTGAGTACTGTACATGTTGGCACAATGGAGAAAGGCAGGAGTTTCCTGCAGGAGTCTTCACATCCTCTAAGCACATGAAAGTTTATTTTTATTTTTATTTTTTAATTTAATTTAATTTTTAAATTTATTTAATTATTGTTCGAGTACAGTTTTCTGTCTTTTACTCCCATTCCAGTTGCTTATAAAACCCAAGCAATGGGGAAATACTCATGGACTTATACTCCTGAGATTTCTACAAATTTACAAAAATAATCTGGTTCTCTGGAGAACTTTCGTATATTAAAACCAAAGGCTTAATTATGTTAATGAAAGTTTTTTTTAATTTTAGTTCCCCCATATATTAGTGGAGACATCATGATGTACAGAAATGCATTTGAAATGTGTGAAGGGCCACGTAAATACATAAAGGTATCAATATAATCATCAACAAAGCTAATAAAATATGATGATATTGAGTGCCAGGTACAGAAGCAAAATATCTGACATCAGGTGAATGACACCTTAGCTGATCAAATTCTAAAGAATGTTCACTTAGCCACTTATGCAGAATAACTGATAGCAAGCTATCACAAAAGTGGTAGCTTGTGTTTTTATAAGCTTTTGTCAAGAAATTATTTTTCTGAAATGTAAATTAAAATTTCATATCAAGTAACAAATGAAACATAAGGCTTTAAAAGTTATCTTTTTGACCACCAAATTGGAAAAACATTTAAGATTCTATTAATTCCATTGGTAGGCACAATAGACAAGTGCTCTGGAAAACACCTCAGACACTGTTGGTGGAAACACAAATCGCTACAGAATTTCTGGGGCAATTAATGACCCTCAAGAATCTTAAAACTATGCATGCAATTCCATTCCACTTCTAAGAATTTGTACATGGGGAATAGAATGTGAATAAAAAGGTAACTGTGAAGAGGCTCACGGCGATGTTACCTGAAACAGAGAATGCTTAAAGCACACACGGACGTGGTCTCTGGGGTCACTGAGCTGCAAGGTTCAAATATGGGCTTTAGTAATCCTCACTGAGACCCTGGGCATATTACTTTTTAATTTCTACATTTCTAAAATAATGGTGATCACAACAGAATCTGTTTCATAAGGTGGCTGTAAATAGTTAACAAAATACATCTAAGACTATGGTCAGAGAGGGCATACTGAAAGTGCTCACATGGTTAGATTATTATAGTGAAAGATGAGAAATAACCTACATATCTAATAAGGGTTTATCTCAGCAATGTAGTGCTATATATCAGTTAACATGGTGTTACAAATATCTCACTTGAAAAAATGTTTATTAAAGGGGGAAAGCAGACTATAAAATAGTATTTACGTGATCGAATTCAAGCAGATGTTTCTCAGACATTATTTAGTGTACTTGAACTTGTTTTCAATTCAAACCAATTTCTCTTTTCAAAAATTTAGTTGTGCTTCAAAAGAGCAAAAACCAAATAGTGTTAATTTCAGTTCCTTTCTTTGCTGGGGTGGGGGTCATTGAGAATTTTCCCTGAGCTAATGTCCTTTTGGCAATTCAAATGACTCCTGTTCTATGTATTTTATTAGTAGAAGCATTTCTTCAACCACCAGGTAAAACCCTCCATGCCATTACAAAGTCCCAAGATCCCATCTAGTCTCATAACGCTACTAGAGTAATTACGTGCATAATTTACCAACTCAAGAAATACTATGGCCATCCGCTTTCGAATACTTGCAACAATATTTAAAAGCATGAACTATGATTCTAATCGTGTTTATTATGAAATACTCACAACAGATGTACTTATCATTTGAAAAAGTAATGTGGCCTTATAAGAATGAGGTTTTCATAATGTGAAATTACTGCTAAATGTTCATGCTACTTACTAACAAGAATCACTTAAAGATATTGACTTAGTGCAACTTCAGTATCAATGTTGGAATTGGTGATTCAATTGATTTGCATAGCAAACCTGTTATTTTACCCTCATTCAGCTCAGGAATCTCTGAATGCTTAAGAGGTAACTACTTGTTATCCAGGGCTTTGCTTGTCCAACAAAAGTCTACCTACAATACTCATAAAAATTGGTTGATCACCTTCAATTTTAAGCAAATAAACACTGCTGCCTACATGCTTACACTGAGCATTGCTAATATGGAAATACTTCAACTCTTTCCTAATTTCAAAGTTGTAAAATTAGGACCTCTCTGTTCCACCAATTGAAATTAAAACATAGTTATATGTTTGTACCACATAAATTTTTAGTACTTTCTTATCTGTCTCATTTCATTATTAACATTAACAATTTTAGATGCAGGATAAATAAATCTCATTTTGACAGCTCTGAACCTCTCTGTTATGGAAGATTTGCCTCAGCTTTGGGCCTTCATCTTTGGAACTAAAAAGGGTAGTGATGTGGTTTGTAAAAACTTTCTGAACAGTCAGAGGTGGTGAGTCCAGGAAAAAGACAAAAGAGAGAGAACGAGCATTCACAATCAAGCACCTCCTGAGCTAAATGATGCCAATTATATCCAGCTGGGAAACGCTATCAGCCGCTAACAGTGCAGAGCTTGGCTAGACTACAAGGGCTTTCCTGGACATCTGGTAAAGGTAAAGCTGACCGCGCCACTTTGTGCCTGGGACAGGTAGACTAAAACCCAAGTGATTAGCCTCAATTTCACCAGATTAGATAGAGTGACTATAGTCAACAGTCACTCTTTGTTTTTGGCCAAGTGGAGTAGCAGGTTAAAACAAAACACTTTTTTCCCCTTTCTCTCTTTGTGAGAAGTAGTTTTGTTGCTTCTGGTTTGAGGTAGATAGCAAGTTACTTACGTCCACATGAGTGCTTTCTGGTTGCATTTATGATTACCAGAATAGAATTACAAATACTCCACTATTACTTCCAGTCCTCAGCCAGATGTAAATCTGCTAAGTTAAACAAAGACTTAAAAACTTAAGATTCTTAAGATTTTTTCCTCATTACCTTATTTTTCCTGACGGGTATATGAAAGACAAGAAGTGAGTACTGATTTAGTTCTTTAAATTGCATAAATGAGTGAGGGTGCACTGCTTCCTTCTGTAAATTCCGAGTCAAGCATCCGCTGAGACTTAGCATCAAGTGCTGAAGTTCAGATCTCAGCTCTGAGTCACGATCCCTACCGAGTGTTCGCCAGGAAGAAAAAGCTGAGTCTCAGCTCCAGAACCGTAGCTCAGAAATTCCGAAGACTTCTCGGCCTCCTTTGTCACCCCCAAAGAAACACATGCTGGTGGCCCATTTTTCATTTCTGACATGAGATACCCCAAAAGATCATTTTTGAAAAGTGCTCTGCGTTTTCTTTCACATTAATTTTATTAGTGAGCCCAAAAGAGACAATTTGCCAAATTAGATGTTTTCATGAGTTCTTTTGTTAAGTAAGTGCAATAATCAACAAATAAGTTTCCTATTAAAATGTACTCCCAACACAGCTGAAAACAAAATGAAATTTTTTAAATTAAGAGTTGTTATATTTGAAAGACATTAAAGTCAACTTACTGTCGAAAACACACACCAAAAGGACAAATTGACTGAAACTTTCACAATAATGGAAAATGTTTAATAAACTTAGAATGGTGGGCTTTTAAACTATAGTGTTATTTACAGCCATAATTCATCAACCACAAACACAGTAATGTGTTTGCATGACATGCTACAACAGAAGCTTTATTCAGTTCATCGGAAAACATTGGCAAAATAAATTTCAGTTGCAAATTCACAGATACAAGCCTCAAAGTATAAAGTTGTATGTAACAAAAAAATACAGATAATATTTATAACAATAACTTACAGATACAAACTAATGATAAACTACAATTTCACAAAGGATTGTAAACATTTTGCACACTTGTCAGTCCTTTCTTTTAGGCAAAGTGCTCTTTTGATGACAAATAAATTAACAGATACACACTAGAGTGAACTATTTCCAGACAATACAAAAAAAAAGTTTTGATTTGTTTTCCTCTTGTAAACATAAGTTTTACAAAAAATGAAAAATCAATAAAAGTGTCTTGCAGGCCAACTGTAGATACATACCTGGGCAGCAAAGTGATGTTGGAAATGCTTTGGGTGTTAAATAAAAAAGTAACACTAATCTTTTCAATGGCATTTTATACATAATAAATGACAAGTTTATATCCGTAATCCTTTCTATCCCTGAAAAAAGAAATTAGGTATGACTTATTGGCAGTTGTGTCATTGAATGGGGTAACAAGGGCTGGAGTCCAAGAGTTGTTGGTGAATGAGCTATAAAATAGAAAGAAATTTGTGGATCAGTTTTGCAGGGTGAGTAAAACTGATTTAAAAACAAAACAAACAAAAACAATCCAAGACAATGTGCTTTAATGTGCTTCATTACTCGTTATGGCTGAGGGCACCAAGCTACATTCCTTCCACTGACCTCAGCAGAAGAACGAACTTGTTCAACATCATGAATGTATTATTAAGTGGGAATCTAGGAATGGCTCACCCCTAAATCTTTATTTTGTGCCACAGCTTCTGCCACTTTACTGTCCTCCATCCATACCCCATTCACTGCACTTTACCCTGCCCCTAGAAAGACACATGAGCTTTGTCTGCACATATATATGTCGCTAGCTTTCATATGAGGGTGTCTGTAGATAGGATGACCTCCCAAATTCTCACTTATGAATGCGTAACTGCCTCTTCCCCACACAGAGATCAAAACACATTGGACTCAGGCAACACAACAGTCATTCATGTGAGCACACCCAATGTTGATACTAGCATTAAGTGATTGCAATGCTACAGGTTCTAATTTTTTATTTAACCTAAAATGAAGATTCCACCCCCAGCAAGGTCTACGTTGCTTCAAACATGAACTCCCTCTGAGAGCAACCAGGAAAACTGGAGAAAATGTTTAAATTTTGTCTGAGGGCATATGAAGGAGACCAAGGGAGTCAACTCCAAGAAGAGGAGAAAGATAGAATGGGGCTACTTTTCCCCAGGTTAGTGACAATTTTAAAATAAATGCATGAGAGGCTGAGATGTATAGCAGAGTTTTCAGGAGTTAGACTATGGCAGGGTTGTGGAAAACAAATATAAAAGATCAGGGAACGCTGAAGAGATGCCATAGTTAAAAGTGATGGAAACAAAATAAACACAGGCTTTGTTTGGGACCTTCACAGGCCAAATCTAAGTTGTGGCAACCCAGAAACACACCACACCCCTAAGGACGGATGCCTGATTGGATTAAATTCATCTTCCCCTAGCCTACTCCTGGCCAAAGGCAAAACTAAATCCTCTCTGGTGGAAGGTCATTACCCAGAACCTCAAATTATTTCTAGTCTTTCATACCCAATATCTGAAATACAATATAAAATAACAAGGCAAACAAGAAGACATGGCTTGACTGGAAACAAAGAGGAAAAAACAAAGACAGTAGAATAGACCCACAAAAATCCAGATATTAGAGTTATCAAACATGGGCATTAACATAATGATAATTAATAAAACAATTTTATTAAGGATCAAAATGACAAACAGATTATTTGTCAAATGGATTATTTCAGCTTGGAAATTAAAATTGTATAAAATAATGGAATGTAAGTTCTAAAACTGGAGTTAGAAGAACTAAAATGAACAACTCGATGGACGAGTTTTACATCATATTAGATAGAGAGTGAGTGAATTAGTGAATTGGAAGATAGGTTAAAAGGGAATATCTAGACTAAAGCATGGAAGGGCAAAAGGCTGGACAATATGAAATTTTTATAAGGGAAGAAACATCAAACTAGATATTGAAGAAGCATCTCTAGTACTGTACATTATAGTAAAACTGAAAAGTGAACACAAAGAGAAATGCTGAGGAAAAAAAGACATTTGCTTTCAGAGATGCAAAAGTAAGACCAACAGCTGACTTTATTAATAAGTGGTTTCTGGCTAATTAACTATCCATATTTTAAACAACAGAAACAATGGAAGCCAGAAAAAAATTTATCATATCTTCAAAGTGATGAAAAAAGATGGCTGCCAACCTGTATTTCCACATACAGATGAAATACCAGTGACAAGTGCATCGAAACAAAGACTTATGAATAAACCTAACAGAAGATGTACAAGACCACTAGACTATGCAAAAACATTTGAAGATGACCTTAATAAAGGGACAATGTTCATGATATGAAAGACATTTATTACCCAGTCTTTCCTACAATAGTTTTAGGAACTATTTAGGAACTACTTAGGTTGGTAGTTTCCTACAATAGACTGTAGGAAATCTCAATTGTTCTCCTTTTTGACGGGTAGAAATTGACAGCTGGTAAAATTCAGGGTAAAGGATATGCAACACAAACTTGAGTAATGATGAAATAGGAAGACTTATACTATTGGATATCAAGAATTATAGGCCTAGCATAATTAAAACAACTAGGTATTAATATAATAAGTACACCAATAAAACCAACACATATGGACATTTGATTTATACAAATATTGTGCTACAAAGCAGCTGGGAAATTAGTATTTTCAACAATATAACAATAGGCTTTATTTCTTTATTTCACACCACATACAAAATTCAATCCCAGATGGACTGTAAACCTAAATGCCAAAAGTTTCTAGAAAATACTGCAGGAGTATCATCATTATTGTTGAGTAAGAACAATTTCTTGAACAGGTCACAGATAAGCACCGCCCATGAAGGAAAAAACTGATGAAATGAACTACATTAAAATTAGGAACTGGCACTCAACAGAACATTCCCTTAACAGAGTAGGAAAAGGCAAGCCACTGAACAGGAGGAAGCATTTGCAATACATAAAATCTTAAAAAAAAACCTTTATATGCGGAATATAGCAAGAATGAAATATAGCAATCAAGAAAAAAAGACAAGCCAATAGATCAATAGAAAAATGACATAAGTAGGCTTTTTACAAAAAAGATATAAAGATGTCCAGTGAAAAATGCTCAATTTCATCAGCCACTGAGAGAAAAGCAAATTAAAATAATGAGAAAGCACTACAGAACTATCAGTTGGCTAAAATTAAGAAGTCACACCATGTCCAGTGTTAGGACATAGAACACTTGAACTCTTATATGCTGCTAGTCCAAGTGAACAAACACTGCTTCAATCACTATGGGAAACAGTTTGTCAGAATCAACTAAAATTTAAATATATGTGTAGCCTATGACCCTGTGTTCCATTCTCAGGTACATACCAAACAAAAGTGTGAATTAATGTGCACCAAAAGGCAATCACCATAAAGTCCACAGCAGCATTTCATAAAAGCCCAAACTGGAAACAGCACACATGTCTATCACCCGGAGAGTGGGTAAATTGTGGTGAATTCCTACAGTAGAATTCCATACAACAATGAAAACCAACAAATCACCGATCCTTGCAACAATACAAATGAAACTCATAAACAATGTAGTTGAAAGAAGTACAACACACAAGAATACACTTCTGTGCATTTCAATTTGCATTAAGCTCACAAAAAGGCAACAGTGAAACACAATTTTAGAAGTCAAGGCGATGTTACTTTGGAGGAAAAAGATAATGACTGGGAGGGGACATAAGAGAGGCTTTTGGGTGCTAGTTATGGTCTACTACTTCATCTGGGTAGGATTTACAAGGATATCTTTTTATTAATTTATCATGTGTGCACTTAACTATATGTATGCTTATTTCAATAAAAAAGTTTCTTTAACAAAACTAAGTCAACTCCAATCTAAAAATCTGAGTGTGAATAGTTTCTCTGACCATAGGAAAATAAATTATTTAAATATTTATCAGGTGAAAAAACAAACAAAACATTTTTTCCTAAGTAGAAATCAAGCGCTAAGAGTCAAGATCAATATTTGTATTTTTGCTATAAAGTGAGTGTCAAACCTGTCCCTCAAAATACAGCCACAGAAATAAGCATGTTTGGGTAGTTTTGCTCCCTACTAAACCTCGCACAATGTTTTTCAGCTACTAATGAGGTAATACTTCAAAAAGTGAATCTCACCAGTGATCTAATACTAGAAGTTGTCAGTTATTGACTGCTTGGGAGACAGCTGTTAAGTGTTAGGATACCTACCATCCATATAACTATGCAGCGCAGTTAACATCGTCCCATCTTGGGGCACGTAGGCAGAATAAGCCATTTCTTCTAACATGGGTGGAGACAGCCTGGAGGGCGGGACAGAAGAGACTGGGGCAGAGGAGGAGTGGTTAGGACTGACGTGTTTCTTGTGGCGCGCTCTACAATTCTGAAACCACACCTGAGGGAGAAAAGCAATGTAGCCATGTCACATATCAGCTTCTGAGTACATTACAACTCAGTTTCAAAAAGGATGCAACCTCAACTACTCTCCCCTACAAGCACAGTATAAGTCTAAGTAAGTTTTTGAAAAGGTCTGTAGACAGAAGAGAAGTAATTTCACACAAATACCAATGGTCATTTCCTTCGCTCAAATACTAACTACTTGAAGATTTACTTAAAAACCAATTCTATACTAAATCAGCATCTTCTAAAATTAAAAGAGCAAGGGGCCTCAAGAATTCCAAAAAAGTTTCCTTGATTTTACTACTAGTGTTTGGGACAAAAAGAGAAGCAGAAAGAGCCTTTTAAGCAGAACTTCAAAAAATACACTACTAAATGTATTCTTAGACACCTGCTGGACTTATTTCAAATCTTTTTTTCAAATGACTAAAATCCCTACTGAGAACATAAAGCTTTCTACAAATACCTTGATTCACTTATTCCAGGCACATTTTAACCTGCTGGCTTCAATTCATCCAGGTGAGTACATAGTCTATTCTCTGGGAAGCATGTTAAGGTCAAGCTTATAATGAGGAAAAAAACTGTAATATTTAAGAAGAATAAAACACAAACACTGGTGAAACAACTCACAAAATGTGAAGCGCTAACCACTGGCTTGTCCGCTCTTTCCCAGGAATAAAGGAAGTAAATTCAGGGCAAGCAGAGTTTTACATCCAGGTCAGGTAGGTAAGATTAGACTGCCCAGAATGCTTCCAGCAACAAACCTGCCTATGTTTCAATTCCATACCATAAAATAAAACTTAACTATAGTGTTACTCTACTAAAATAATATAGCATTTACATGCCATCGTTCAAACAATTCCATCATGAGAAGTGGAGGAATAAAAACTTTAAAGAAACTAAGATAACTGGTGTTTCAGGTAAAGGTCAAGGAAAGGCTGGGGGCATAAGTCTCTCTGCCCCAGGCTGGCAAAAGAGAATCGAGTCTAAATAATGTGGAAATGAAGGAAGCTGCAAAAATGTTTATGTGAAAAATCTGGCTTCGTTTCTAAGACACACCCTGCCCTTGGGATTCAAAAATAGAGGCTTTAAACTGAAAGGTTTAAAACTAAAGAAATAAAAATGGATAATGGCCCTGATCGGTGGGGCTCAGTGGACTGAGTACTGGCCTGTAAACCAAAGGGCTGCCAGTTCGATTCCCAGTCAGGGCTTGTGCCTGGGTCGTGGACCAGGTCCCCCCAGTAGGGGGCATGTGAAGGGCACTGATGTTTCTCTCCCTCTCTTTCTCCTTCCCTTCCCTTCTCTAAAAATAAATAAATACAATCATAAAAAAATGAATAATATGCAGCCCTGAGCAGGTGGCTGAAAGGAAGCACCAAGGAATGTTTCAGGAACAAGACTTAGGCACACATCAAAGAAAAGGAGGGGGAAGCCACAGCCTTCTCCCTCTTTGGAAATGTGGAGTACTAGACTCTTAGACACCTGTAAAGAGACCACGCCCAAAGTCCCCGGTCACAGCCCTCTCCACGGGCTCCGTGTGCCACTACTGTCATCCACCCAGCCAAGAAGATGCACTCACACATTCTCCAGCTGATGAAAGAAACCTGCCGCCACCTGCCTTTTCCGGGGCAGTAACTGGAAGACACACAGCCAGAGAACTGCATGCAACCCAACACCCGTAACACTGTGGTTCCCAGAGTTTCTTGAAAGTGTCCTATGTGTCCAGTAGATTACATATAGGGTGGGACCTACGCAGTTGTTTTTTTAAAAAAAACCGACTTTGGAAGTAAATATAAAGAAGGCATGACATAAACAGCAGAATAACTCCCTTAATGCTGATTCAAAAAGCTCCTTGGAAAAATCATCAACAGGTAATCAATCAGCAGAGAGAGGTTTGTAAACACAAAGTGTCATGTAACTTGTACAGCAAAGTATAGCTAAGGACACCAGACTTCAGAAAACAACTTCTGACATGAGGGCTACCTAGCTTCAGAATTCAAACACAAGTTCTCTCACTCTCCTCACTGACAAAATTTCTTCCTTCTTCTTTGCAAACCTCTAACAAGAGTTAAAATTTCTTGTAAGAAATATACTTAAAATTTTTTGAGTTCCATATTGTAAACTATATAAGCTAAAAGCAGGCCATGTAGACATTATGCAAAAGAAAAGACTAACGCATAAAGTTAATCTCTTTGGAAGTCCAAAAGGTCAAATATAAAAATTTAGTGTATGAGAAGATGGAGTTTTAAATTACTGAGAAAGCAGAATACTGACTTAAGAAAGCTGGGTAGACCTGGCTGGGTAGGTTAGCTGATTAGAGCATTGCCTTAATACACCAAAGTTGCAGGTTCGATCCCTGGTCAGGGCACATACAACAATCAACCAATGAATGTATAAATAAGTGGAAGAACAGCAAAAAAATCAGTAAATTAAACAAACAGAAAAATAAGAAACCTATTCAATCATTTGGGAAGAAAAGTATAGAAAAATCCCTACCCAACATGTAACCAATAGTCAATTCCAATGAAGAGGAGGTGTAAATAACTGAAACCATGTTTAAGGAAAGGGCCAAAGCTATGAAAAAACATATTGAAAAGTCTGAACACATAAAAATATAAACAGTTCTATGTGGGGAAAAAATAAAATTGATCAACTACAAAAATTAACATGGAAAACAGAAATCAGTAAAAGTAAGATGACGAGAAACCAATCAATAGAAAAGTGGACCAAAAAACAACTTATGACAAAATAAGCAAATGTGTTAAAGTTCCCTGATAATGAAAAATATAAAAACAAGGACATTTTCTGGTTATCGAACCAGAAGGGACGTTAAAGAACGACAGTACTTTGGACTCACAAGGTTGGGGAGGGGGAACTCTCACAAACAGCTCCTGGCAGAACCACCTGATAGAAACTTTCTGAAAGTGATTTCTGTGCTATCAGTTTAAGGCCCTAAAAGTGCTTCATTTTTGACTCAACAATCCCACTTCTACAAATCTATCCTATCAAAACAATTGAATGAGCATGCAAGGTATGTGTACAATGTTGCTCACTAAAGCATTTATATGATAAAAATCTGGAAATAAACTAAATAAGTTATTCTATGCTTAATATGAGTGGCAATAAAAATGATGTAGCTCTTAATATGAAAAGGTATTCCCAGAAGAGTGACTGAAAGAAATAGCACTGTTTTACCCTTTATCTGTAGAGTACACAACTTATATATTTGCCTATCGGAAAGGGTATGTGAATAGTGATTTCATCCAGGTGAAGAGTGTTGAAAGTAAAATCATCCACTTTTGTTTTATGATTTTAGTACAATGACAATCTTACTAATGTCTAAGAAGACTCAGCTCGTCTCTGTATCAGACCATTGTTTCTACCTAATCTTTGCCTATAACCTAGTTTGAGTATTTGAATCAAAGTCTAATAATTAAAACTCTTTTCTTTAACTTCTCTGAAGCGTGCTCAATGCTAGGAAGTAGGCTGGGAAAGTAGATCATGATTACTACTTACTTCTTCAAAAATACTGTGAAGAACTATACATTTAAATTATATATACATGTATTTACACAAATAATATACTGGGTGAGGAAAATGTAGGCTTATATTTGTGAGTATGCAAAATAGAGTTTATTCTTATACTATATATTCATTACTGTATTATTTTCCATACAAAGAAACTGTGAACTTTCTTGTGCCCACCTGTGTACAAATATTTGCATGCTGGTATTACTTCCTTTGCTATCTTATCAGAAATATTTAAATTCAATCCTCGTGTATTTTTTCCTTTTTATTGAATGCACTGGGGTGATACTGGTTAACAAAATCACACAGGTTTCAAGTGCACAATTCCACAACACATCATCTGCACACTGTATTGTGTGTTCACCACCCCAAGTCAGGTTTCCTTCCATCACACGTATTCCCCTTATACCCTCCTCCACCCCCCTCCACCTCCTTCAATCCTCACATATTAAAACCACCACCCAACAATAAATATATTCTCCAAGTTCTGGGGTGTGGAATCAAGTTGACTTGCTCATAGTACTTGAGACTGAAATACATGGATATTACACAAGAGATGTCTATCTGAGGTCCTTATTTCTTCAGAGAATCAGAAAACGTCTAACAAGACACAGTAGTCATGAATCTGACAGCTGCTGCAGAGTCTCCAATTAGAAGGAAGCCTCAGCCCATTGTGTCTGACTGGCCTCAGCAAAGAAGGAAGCTTCACTTCCAGGCATAGAAAACTTGCTGCCTTCAATGGAAGACCATGACATTTTTGTAGGCTTTCCTACTGAGAAAGTTCTATGTCATGAGTGAAATCTACCTTTTCCTGCATTGCCTTGCAGAGACCAGATTCTGCTTGCATTGATTCCTTAATTTTTTGAGCTTTGAATGTTATTTAAAATGATTTTCCATTTCCCTGATCTCCCCAGATGAACCTGACACAGCTGACCATCTTCATCGTCCTCAGCTCACTTCTTCAGCTTCCACCATGCTCCTCCCTCTGACTCACCCATTCACACCTGCTGTTCCCGAGTCTCACTCCAACAGCACCTCTTACCCTGCTCTCTCCTTAAGATCTGTTCTTTACTCTTTCCTGTCTATAATCTTTTTCTAAAGGGTCTTACCCAGTGTCATAGCATTGGATCTTTTTGCTTGAGTTCTGGTCATCCTTGAAAATGCCGTTTATTTGCTGATGGCACCATTACTGTGTAATTAGCAGAGAGAAATGGAAATTCATCTCCCTACAAGCTACAAAACTAGCTTGATCTTACTGTTCCTGTTCATTGCACCATTTCCATGAGTAGTTTGACTTTCAATCTTAGAATCACTTTTGACTTCCTTCTGCTTTCCCATTACAGTGTCTGGTCCTTTCCTCTGCTCTCTGGCCTTCAGCACCTGCCCTCACTGCACAGTCACGGAATGGTTCTCAAATCCTAGGGCACTACACCACTTATGTTTCATTTCAAAATTACTACTTTCCTGGACATTCAAACTACTCTGTTGAACTCCACCTATCCTCTCCTGACTCTGATTCTTCCCATGCACTGTCACCAGACTTTCCTTTGTAAAACTACATACCATGGCTTTCTCCTGCTCAGGAGAGAACTCTACCTTTACAGGCCCCTCCAAGGTCAGCTCCAACAGCTTCTGCTTCCACAATCGCCAAACATAAATTTGCTCTTACTCATCCCTCCCTAGCTTTGTATCTGGACCTTTAAACAAAGGCCATCAACACCTCTTACATGCACACGCACGCACACACACACACACACTCACATACAAAATCACAGTAAAGTAAGAAAAAATACTGACCTCAGAACCAGCTCTAGCTTGGAACCAAAGTTGTCTTTTTTAGTCTGAGGATCTCAGGGTCACTCTGAGCACTGAATGAAGTAACTTGTACAATAAGTCATTTAACAAATGATAGCCCAGGCCAAGCAGGCTAATTATCAGGGTTGTTTTCTTTTTTAATGATTTAGAGTGTGAAGAAAACTATAATGACAAGCTAATGCTTTGACAAGTCTTCACAAAACAATGCACACCCATAAATACCTAGAATAGAAATTCTAGTATCTCTTAATTAATATTTACAATAATCACCTGTATCACACGCCTGCTCAAGCCTGTCCTTTCGGCCAGTTTCTGGAGGGTCTGTGCATCGGGGTTGTTGTCCTGAGCAAATTGTGCTTGCATAACCTGTTGTTTAAAAAATGTGAGTAGTGAGTGGATAAAAATAATCAATTTTCTGCATTTTGATGACTAGAGAAAAGACATGCAAGAAAACTGGATACTTGTATTTTATTACTTGAAGATCAATATGGGGAAATATGCATAAATGAAAAGAATGTATATTTTATAAATTTACATACAAGTTGCTATGTTAAGATCTTTTAAAAATCATGAGTTGCAATATAAAAAGCTTGTCTCTCAATTTTTCTTTCCTTCCATTCTTAAAATTTACAAACAAAATGCATAAATAGTATTAAATCTATTTACTGTTTTTTCCTATTCTGTTAAAAAGTGCTAGCATTAGAAAACTTTTTAAAACACAGAATGACATCACTACTGTCGCCAGTCTCTACTGAGCTAAACAGATTTAAGGCCCCCACATTTGTAGTAGTCTACAAATAGCGCACAGGGCAACGCATGTATTCCACGGAATCGTAACCATTCCTCCATGAGTTGTCTTGAGCACTTGCACTGTGCAAAGGAATGTCTGGGATCTTAAAAAGAGACACCCAGCAGCTCAGTGAAGGAGAGTTCCCTGGAAGCCATGCATCTAGATACTGAAAAAGTCCCCACGTGATTCTGATGTGAACCTTCGGATCGGAGCCACTTTGCTAAGTTCTATGAGATAGCGACCCATGGAAAACTGTCCCTGATTTCAACTTCCCAGGAGAAAGATACAGACAGGCCAATAACTACCACCCACACAAGGTTAAGAGAGAGGCAGGAAGAGAGGGAGGGAGCACCAGAATACAACACAAGCTAAGGTTTTGGGATTCTTTCAGAAAAGGTTAACCATAGGTATCAAGTGGGATATTTGTATTTTATTAGTTAAAAGTCAGTCAATGAGGGAAGTGTTTTATAAAATACAGAGAGTATTATAAAGACTAAGAGAATGAGTCTGGCATTCGACATGGTTTTGCATGTCCATGGGCATGGGGTGGAGGTGCTGCAACCAATCTAACTAAAGACCTGCTCTGCTAGTCTGGACACCGTTTGCAGCAGGCGGTATTAATTCCGTATTCCCGCTATGATCCTCCTGTCACACTGTCTTCTGCCCCCACACTGCTCACAGCATAGCTAAATAGTTCTTCAGCAAGTCTAGCCCTCCTTAGTGGAGACTGAGTTTCCTGAGGGCAAAGGGAAAGTCTCGGTCTTCATATCCCCCTTCTTGTCAATAATGTTTGTTACATAATGAACTTGACTACCTGAGGATAATCTGAAGGCAGTGTGGTAAAAAACACCGAAGCTGTTCCAGGAAAACTTAAGAGGTTCACAAATTATATGTTTTTCAGGTAAGTTCTCTCTGATGAGTGACTCTTCCAGGATAAGGTATTCCTGGCCTCCTGTCCAACCATGCCCACACACTCTCTGTAAATAGCACATGTATTTTTGCTTTAAAAAGTGGGTAGAATAAACCTAAAAATTTATAATCTCACTTAGTTCACTTCATTCTTCCTTTCCTACTTCACATGGGCTATTTCATACGCAAATACAGTTGTGTTTATAGAAGCCCGAGCAAGGAAATCTCAAGGAGAAAAAAGAACAAGCAGACTGTCTTTGTTTTTTAATTTTGAAGAAGAAAACCACTTGCGTTCAGAACCACTATTGACAATTTATAGGACAAAACAGCATGCTTTTCACAAAGGTATTTCAAATTCACAAGTTTAATAGTGAAACCAAATTACATTTGATAAGGCAGTTTTTCATCAAAAAATAAAGCAAAATTTGAATCAACATGGATGGTTTAGAATTGGACTGTGCTAAAGGAAAAGTAATATGTACTTATCAATGTTTAGTCTCTCACACACAATAAAAACCCTTCCCATTTTAACTTAGTTTTATTATTCTCCTGTCGCTAATGATGTCAAAACTCAACCTACTTCTGTTCTGAGCTCTTTTAAAATGGTCAAGGAGCAAGCCTCTAGAGACACTCATCATTTTAAGGCCAGAAATTCTGCCAAAAATGTCATGACTCTGCACAGTAGCAACTGACTAACTCATCCTGAAAGTAGACTAAAGTATGTGCTAACCTTAGCATGTAATCTTTGAGCAAATGCATCCAAATACAATAAGCAAACCATTAATATCAGCTGAAATTTCTTAAATATCATTTCTACAAGTGAGACAATATTTGAAATATTCATGGCAACACAAAGCAGTATTTTATTTTGTAAGTAGTAATCTACTTTTCTTGCCTTTGTTGGTGTGGCTCAGTGGACTGAGTGCTGGCCTATGAACCGAAAGTTTGCCAGTTCAATTCCCAGTCAGAGCACACGCCTGGGTCAAGGGCCAGGTCTCCAGTTGGGGGGTGGGGACATGAGAGAGGAAACCAAACCTCTCACACACTATTTCTCTCTCTCTCTCTCCCTTCCCCTCTAAAAATAAATAAATAAAATCTTTAAAGAAAAAGAAACTACTTTTTCTCCCATAGGTTTCTAAAGAAGAATTTTTTTAAATTATCTTGCTTATTCTTCCCATTTTAACTCTCCTGTTTAAAGCAGGTTCTCCATGAATAGTCTTGACTTACTGATCATCACCATATTTTATTATTTTACTGAAGGCAGGACAATTTGAAAATGAGGGTATATCACTTGATTTATTAAGGCTTCTGGCAAAATATAATTATTCAAGTTTTTTAAAAATCTACAGCTCTTCCAGATGCCCAAATTATAAAGAACCACTTGAGGACAAGGGTTGTGTCTCATTTGTTTCAGTCAACCCATACTAATAAGTATTGAGTAAGTGAGAACATGCTTTGAAAACATCCTTTCCGCTCTCATTTTTCAAAACTTGTGATTCTAAGTTTTTTAGAAACACGATTCACAGCACATTCTCATTTAATGAAGCACGGTGAAATAGTGTGTGCACATCTGCAATGAAAACTACAAGGCTATTTACAGTGGGATTCAGAATCCCACTCTTGTTCTAGCTGTTGCTACCACCATTAAGAGGAGTGTTGTTAGGCACAGGGAGGCCACACAAAAGAGAAGACTAGAGGGGTGGAGAGAAGGTCCAGATCCCTTCTCTTGCACTGCTTTGGCTCTCTACCCTGAGGAAAGCCCCTGCCCCTTTGGGTGGGGCTGCCTACATCAAGGAATCGTAAAGGTTAAAAGAGGTAATGTAGAGAAAACGCCTATCGTATGACTTGGCGCGCAAAGTCCACCACAAATATTATTCCCTTTTTACTCATTAGTATTTATCTTTTTATATGAAATTGTCTATATACCTAATGTGACTTCAACTTTTTATAATTATAGTTTTAATAATAAATCCCTATATCAAATCAGTTTTATAATTAAAACCATAGCCAGCCCTTATGGGAATGGCCAATTTGAAAAACAGCAAATGGTCCTGGCTGGGTAGCTCAGTTGATTAGAGCACCATCCTGATCCACCAAGTTTGCTGGTTTGATCCCCAGTCAGGGCACATACAAGAATCAATCACGAAATAACCAATGAGTGCATCAATAAGTGAAACAACAGATTGATATGCGTCTCTCTCTCTCTCTCTCTCTCCTTCCCCTCTCTCTAAAAACCAATAAATAAAAATTTAAAAAACAATATTTTTTATTACTCACACATCTTTTAGGTACCAGGCATTTTCTGCCAGGTCTCTCACAGGTACTCATATTTTCTAATTTAGGGCTTTCTAGGATCTGCCCATAAAGCACTAAGAGGCGCTCAGACAGAGATATTGCTTTCCAATGCCTTAGCTTTCCTTTATTACTTATTGACCATTATTACATGCCTAAGTTAAGAAATTTAAAATAATCCCTTGAAAAATCTTCAGAACAGCTTTAGCTTTTAATTCTAAACTGCTTTCTAATATCGTTAGCTTGGAATATTTGTGTCCATCAAGATTTCTTTCTTAGTCATTCTCAAAATAAAAGTTCTCTTCTTTAAACAGTTGTAGTCATCATAAATACTGGCAGGTCTTAGAATATTATATGTGATTTTTAAAAAATAACTTGCGCTTATTTGTTAACATGGTATAAATGTCCTTTAAAGTCTGAGATAAGATGGATACAATGTATAAAGCACCCAGCAGTGGGTGGTAGGTGCTCAATAAATGTCACTTTACCTTAATATAAAATACCTTAGCCACATTAATCTTTTAGAAAACACGACTTTATCTTTTTAAAAATGCCAAAAAGAACCATTATATGTGAAGACTTTAATATAATGCAAGGAGTAATTATTTAATAATTTTTTGACAAATAACATAAATCAAACCCATGACAATTACATTTAGGGCAGCTAGACTGAAAATAATCCCTCCCTTTTCAGGGGACATAATCAACCTTCTCAGAAAATGTATAATCTAGTCCATTAAAAGACCCATTGCAGCTTTTAAAAAAGATTCACACATTAGTGGCTCATAGACTCACACCCATATTGTATGACTCTCTTTGTTGAGTCACAAAATATTTTGTCTTCTGTCACAATTATATGTAGTAACGTCAATGCCAGGATTAAAGTGACCTCATTGGGAAGACAGGAAAGACAAACATTTCAGTTCCACCTCGATACCAATGCCAGCGGAACCCAGGAAAGAAAGTTTGAAGGACTGGTTTGTACATATAACTCTGGGAATATTGATCAATATTTTAGGGCAAGAAGTATTATTTCATACATTCGCCAAGGTATTTTTCAGAAAAAGCACAGGCTAGCCTTTTTGAAAACATAAAAATGATTTTAGACAGCACAGAGGTTGGTTGGTTGGTTGGTTGGTTGGTTGGTTTTGGTAGGTAGGGGCTTCAAAAATTATAAATTCATTGTCATGTCTACCTGGAGCTGGTCTGCTGTAAAGCTGGTCCGAGCTCTTTTTGCTGGTTTTGGATGATTAACGTCTTGCTCTGTGAGGAGGGCGCCTTCAACACTAATCCCATTACCTATATTTAAAAACACACCACACATGTTTGTAATGCAGATGGGCCTATGGGCCTACCAGTCATACAATAACAGGCTTCTTGCATGTTTTGGCTGGGAGTGAAATTGTATACATCTTCTAGGTTCCCGAACGCCTTGAGTCAAGTTTTTAAACACACTAGAAAATACTGCAGAAATAATCTTCCATTTGTACGTTTGAATACTTAGTCACAAGTGCAAAAAGTTGTAAGCACACATCTAAAGTTCATCCTTAGGAAAGCTAAGACAAGGAAATGACTAGTTACAAAAAGTAAAACCAGATCCTAAACTCAAGGCTGTTGACTAAAAATACGGAACACTGCTAATAGACACAGCATGACCTTCCCTGCAAATAAACAGATGGACACCATCACAAACAGTAAAGTGCTTAATGAGCTTTACCACAATTACACTGCACAAAATAATGCATTCAAATGACCTGAAGGAAAAATTGTTTTTATTCCTGTATTCACTGTTCCAAAAGACTCAAAAGTATTTTAAGTATATATTTACCATTTTCCACTTCTCTTTTTAAATTATCCAGCATGCAATCATAATGCACTCTGCACAGGACTTTCTCTTCCACCAAAGCAAACTCCTCTCCTGTGGAAAGTTGCCTTTTGCAAGAAAAGCAGGCAAAGCACGCCAAGTGATAGACATTGCCCTTGGCCCTCCGGACCCAGTCAGTAGAATGGATGTGCCTCCCACAACGAGAGCAGCGAGTTCCATATCTTCTGCATAAATAGAAGGGCGGGAGGTAAGAATCTGAGTGCTTGGTGAGATATTCATCAGTTTGAGATTAAACTAATGCATTACATTACCCACTGGATTGAGCCAAGTATTTAAAGCTTTTGAAAATAAAACAGGAATCAATGATTTTTCTAAAAGTCAGTGTGCTAAGCAATCAAGACAAGATATGGCCATAATTCAAACCAATTTATAAATCAAGAACTTCTCGTTGTTACTTTAAACAAAGATTGGATTCTTTCCTTTTAAAATAAATATGTTTCAATATTTCTCTTGTAACAAATATCAGTGCATTTCAAATTACCCGAGACAAAAGATACAAATGCACACACACTACAGATTGAAACCTAAAAGCTCAAAAGCATACCACTGAAGACGTAAATGACTTCTTAAAACCAAGTTGAGATAATTAGAAAATGCTTTACATATCTTTTTAAAAGTGAAAACACTTAAACATTTGAAACTGATATTATCGAAGAACCAGAAAAACAGAGCTTGTTCACACTGGGAAGAATGAAAGGAAGGAAAACTCGAATATTTCCTTAGGTGAATAAATTGTTGCATTGCTAACCACAGAAGGGGGGGATATTACCTAAAAGTTCTGAACACACATCTGAACATTAAATGCAGATTAATCATAACAAAATGCCATATACAAATATATCTTTTTTCTCTCAGTCCAAGTGACTGGGCACTCTTTGTCATGTCCTCTTTCCGAATCTTCGTCATGGCTCAGCATGTACATATCAGTCTGGGGAAGTGCATGTGTCTGTATCTATTCATGAATATTTCTTTAGAGGTATTACTATTTTAAAAAATAATTCTGAAAAAAATCCTAAAATATTTCAGAACATGATAAAATATGAAGTATAAACCTGTCCTGAGGAACTAGACCTTCAACAAGCCTCTGAAACAAAATCTTACAAAAGTCTTTAGATTACCTAAAAATTTAAGTTTAATATATCCTAAGTAAAACACAAGGCACATTGCTACTATTTTTAAGGAAATGAAGAGTATATCTGATGAGAAATATAAATTTTTGGTAATTATAAAATCCTGTGACTTCATAAAGTAAAGAACTCTGGATTTCATGAAGTGCTTTAAATTACCTAGCAATTTATTCAAATCAATCACTACACTCTCTGAAATCAGCTTTTGAAATTGAGTATAAACAACATAATTAGTATTACAAACTTCATTATATATTAACTTCCCAATTTCACAATGAACATTCTTTTTTATTTAGAAATGCACATAAGAAAAAATATGGTAATCTTTTAAAGTCATGCTTTTAAATGACTTTCAATTTCAATTTCTAGATAGCTATCCATTAAGAATTGAACTATACTAGAAAAACTGCACATTTAAACAATTACAAAAGGGCCACACAGAAAATGTTGCATTTAATGTCTTAGGCAAATGTAATTTGACAAAATAAAGGTCAAAGAACAGACAAAAGAAACAGGATTTTTAGGCAGAATAATTAGATTTGGTATATTTCTCATAATGCAATATTCAATTCTGATTAATTTGGTTTATCAGTCTCCAATCTGCAAGCATTTCATAGGTGTGTAACTAGGGACTGCTCTACAGTAAATGGGTAAAAGCTTAAACAGAACTTGGATTTCCCCCCTCCATAGTTATTTCATCTTACCCTTCCCCCAAACAAGGGGCTTTGTCACGATAAGTCATCTTATATTCCATACTTTATACCTATGCAGAGCAAAGAGCCGTCCCTGTTTTTAAGACCTAAAGCTTTCGTTTGCCAAAGTGGGAGTAACTATTTTAAATGAGTTTTGTATACTGAACTCCTAAAACATATAAGCCTGCTTATTTTATTTGGTTTAATACATATATACCTCAAAAATATAAAGCATTCTTCTTTTGAAATACATAAAATCTGGGCTTCAAAAAATAAAACTGGAAAAGATAGCGCATTTACAAAACTCTCTTTGTGTAATAATTTCTTGGAATATCGACTTACTAAAACAAAAAGTCACAAGGTACCTGAAATAATCAAGCTTGCAGAAAATGTCTTTGTCTTTGATGTAACAGCTGGTGTGCCTTCCTAGGGAGGTTCTGCAGACGCTGCAGGAGAGGCACCGGACATGCCAGCACAGGTCATTCACCTGTGGGGGAAAGGGGGCAGGATGAGAAACCATTCTGAGACTTAGGAGGATATCCACTGGTTTGGTGTGTTAGGCAATTTTAAAAGCTGGCCCCTTACTATTTTACTACACACGCTGAATGTTTCCATCTAAAAGGTGCCATTTACATAAATATGTGTGTAGCTATATTCTCTTAGACCCAACCAGAAAAATGATAATAACATATTGTATATTTTTGTATTAAAATGTTTTTTTATTTCTTTGAAGACTTCATTTTTTAAAAAAATGGAACTTCTAGGAACACAGGGAAAATCCTTGAACTCTTCGAAGTCCTATACACTGGTTTATCTTTTCTTTTACCAAGTTCTTCCCACCATGAAACATGTTGTTAGTCAAAGAAGTGAAACCGGGTAACTTCACTATCTAATTTTTGGCTAAATTATTATAAACTGCACCAGTTAACATGAGAGAGAAAGAGAATGAAAATGAAGTTTTTAAAGATACTTATGCTGTAAAGAAGCCAGACAATCCATTTTGCTTACAAAACAGAAATGCTAAGGTAGATTTAAATGCTGATGTGGCAGAAGCCCCAGCTCCCTTTCAAAACTAAATAATAGGATCAAGGGCTGAAGTATTGCTAACCCTACTTAATGATTTGGCTACTGGAGAAAAAATAATAATTATAAGTGGTTCTAAAAAGGCACCCAAGCACTGTTTGTCATTTCTACGTCAAGAAATGAGGCAGAAAATGGTGCTTTGATACAGCACAGCACTTTATATTTTCTAAGTAGGAAGATGAAATATCATCAGTTCAGCGAACACATCATAATTACCCTCACCTGAAACAGTCGCCATCACAGCATAAGCCTTCAAATACAGACGTGGATTGGATTGAACTTGCCTGGAATGCAGGCTCCTGAAGTTTGCTCTCCCTACACTGACTGGAGAATGAGGTTTATGCTTAGTTAAATTTCAGGTAAAAGAACAGCAGAGATATTTGAAATTGATATTATACAAAAACAAAAGTTACACACTACAAATGGATCTAAATGCCTAAAATAAGAATTAGATGATTTGGAAAAGTGGTAAATTGTGAAATATGCCCTTTGCTACATTAGTTCATAATAAAGATCATCTGTCCAAAGATTCTATCAGATTATAGCACTACTGTTCATGAAAGATAAAAGGTACTTCGAAACTGGAAAAAAAGTTTCACTGACTTCCAATCACAGTTATGTACCTCTTTGGGTAAAACTTAAAAAGAAATTGCTCTTGTTACAAATGATGTACATGTTTACTATACAAGAAAACATGTAAAATAGCAAAGAATAAAATATTAACAACTGTGAATACTGTCCTGGAAATAGATATATTTACCTTCTATTTTTTTCCAAAAATGACTCCAGTGAAATTAAAATTAGAAGTATGGTCTTCCTTTTATATTTCACTGTTTAGGGCCTTCTTGTGCATTTATATCTTATCTAACCTGTTTTTACTTTATTTTTTATTTTTACTTTTTGGAAGCAAAGGTAGATTCAGGCTTCAGGGCAGAGTTATATGGCCACCCTTGTAACTTTCTAAAGCCAGATCTAAGGCCTGATTTTTCACCTTCCCTCAAAGTTTACTATAAACAAACAAAACAATAAACAACAACAATAAAAATCCTCTTTCATCTTTCATTTCTTTTCCAGGGAGGAGACTACGGTGAAGAGAGAAAATTCTGAAGAATTAAAACTGTCCCTGATGGCTGGCAGTGACTCAATCTGTATGCGTGCATGTACGCCAGGCCAAGCCAGAAAGCCACCCAAACACTAGGGCACCGAAGTGCTGGGTGGGGCAATAGATATACATCTACCTCATCTCATGCTTTTTTGGTTCTAACTCCATTTTAATTGCCTCACAATATGGTGTTTTTTTAATATTAAAAAATTATAGCCTCAAATACTGTACTAGGTCTAACTTTTTTTTTAGCAGTGATGTGAGTTCAAACTTATCTCGATGAATAAGGAATCAAAATGGAAAAACAGTTAAGAATTCAGAATTTTTATACAATCATATAGTAACAAACTTTTGTTAGAGCTAACATACTAATATGCATAAGAAAGTAGAATATGTCAGAAGAAGAGGATTCCCTGGGAGGACTCCAGTCCTGTGACTAAGGGCAGCTCAGATAACTTAGATGTTGCACGTCATACAAACATGTAACAATATGCAAACCTTTTAACAGATAAAAGACGAGTACTAGAAACTACTTTGTTTCCGAGGGTGCGTTAAAAGTCATTTTATAACAAAGTTTTTCTATATCCTCTCTGCTATGAGGTGTTAAAGTCTTCCTAGATCCCTTCAGAAACATTCTTAAACAGTATGCTCATTACTGAGAGGAAGTGTTGAAAACAAGCTACTTTTGAGCCAAAAGATGATTTTCAAATATTTAAAAAGGCCCAGCTCTAGAAGCATTGAAAGGAGACTCTTAGAATGTAGATTCGAAGCCAGTTAATTTGTCAGCTTTAAGAATTACTGGTTGATAAAGGTTAACTCAAGTTACTTTTAATGTTTTTACCAAAACACCTTTGGGTGCTTTATCTGGGTTTTATCTATAGGGCATCATTTCCCCTTTACAGATGCAGCAGCTTTGTACATTGAGGTGGACGTTTGAAGAACCCCACTAACCTGCTCTTCGAACTCAGGCACTCCCTAATTAATTCTTTTGAAAACTGGAATGGGTGGGGGGTTGGTGGAGAGGGAAGAGAAAGTGACCTGGTTTGCTACTAATTCAGTGTAGGAGAGATCATTAGTTTAACTAGTGGTTTTAAAGAGGTATTGAAGTTGAAAACCCAGAGCGTTAGGATTAAGACACAGGGGACCACGCGCCTGCAGGCAATGACAAGAAGAACGGTGGCCTGCCAGAGTTTATACTCCAGAACTCCCCCACAATGTTTTAAGAGGAGTAAAACAAATAAATTAAGACAGACAATCTACTCTCACGCCTCCACTGGAAGCACTTCATACCAGGTTTCTTTCTTATCTTGGTAAAGTTACATCACTTTCCATTCCCCTCCTCCCCAAGCACTGGAGACAACATTAAAAAAAAGCATTGGGTGACCTTGAAGTATTAAACCTTAATGACAGGAGCAAGATACTGAAATGATTTGTATTTAAATGTTCCTAGGGACTTCTACTTTAGAAAAGCCTCAGGTAAATAAACACAAGACTATGTTAAAATTCTGTCCAAAAAGAGCCGTTGCAGAACTTAGGGTGGTCCTCACCCAAAAGAGACACTGCCAAGGGGAATCGGTCCGCATACAGCGACTTGGGACTCTCCGAAGCAGGCCCGGCGCGCGGGCGTTACTGCGGGTGGAGAGACGCTACCTAAGCCGGGGCTCAGTGAAAAGAATCAGGCGGGACGGTATTTCCGAGCCGGTAAAAGGGGTCCTCCACTTCCGCTCCTCCATGAGTTGGCGGCTGACCCCAGTGCACCCACCCGGGGTATCGGCACCACCATGGCCTGTCACCCAAGAGCTGTTTTGCAAAAACTCAGGAGACTGTAGGATTTCTTCCCTTACCCCCTCCCCACCGCAGAAGTTGCCCTTATTGGCCTGTTTTGCCTTGAAAATCTACAACCTCAAGCGAGAACGTGAATGGAAAAGAGAGGGAAAGAAACTTTTCTGTTTTCCCCCCGAGCCTCGCGGCCGCTCCCTACCTTGAGAAGGTACTTGTCCACTATCTCCAGGCCGCAGCTGTTGCACACACACTTGCCAGGGGGACAGACGGAGCCCGAGGCCATGGACCGGGGCGAGGACGACGGGGACAGCGGGGCGGAGGAGGAGCACGAGTCCTCGTCCCCCGCTCCCTCGGGGCTCACCTGCGGGAAGCCACAGGCGAGGTCGCAGGCGGCTCTGGGTCCCTCCGCTCTCTCCCCGCGGATTCCCGGGGCGCCCCCACCGACTCCCCGCCCTTTCCCTAGCAGCAGCACCCCTTCCCTCCCAGTTCGTGAGATCTCTCTGCTCGCGGCCACCCCGAGTCCAGAGTCCGCGCTCCAGGCACCACCCACTGGGGCCGCGACCCCCGACCTCCAGGACCCGGGGCGCCCCGAACCCTGCCCAGAGCGCCAGGCCGGCCGAGCCCCGCAGGCCGCCCCGCCCCAACCCTCTCCCCACCCGCCCCGCGAGAGCCAGCGGGGCCGCGACGGAGCACGGGCGGCCGCCCCTCTCCCCGGGCCGCCGCCCACGCGCGGCCTGTCGCGTCAGCCCGCGTGTCCCTCCCCACTTACCAGTCCCTCTTCCCCGGCGCCTTTCCGAGTCCTCCCGGCCGCCAGGGCAGCAGTCCGCCCGCACTCTTCCGACATGAGCCCCAGGCACTGCGGGGTGGATTGGGGGAGAAACAGACGAGAAGTCCCGAACCCGCACACGCCGCCGGGAGCCTCGGCTTCCCCGCACGCAGGGCCGGCTAATGAAGGCCCCAGCGCGCAGGCCGCGCGTGCGGCCGTCAGGGCTCCTCGGCCCGGCGTCGCGAACCGGGCCGGCCACCCGGGCGCCGAGGGCTCGCCCGGCGCGCCGCGGAGCTCTCGGGGCTCCGGCTCCCCAGCTCTCACCGGAGGACGTCGGCTCCCCGCCCCCCTGCCGGGGATAACAAGTTAATAACAATCATCCCGGCACAAAGCATTTTCTTTCTAGACGTCAATCACGGCGGTGCGGGGATCGCGCGGCTAAAGGGGGTGCACGAGGGGGAAGGGGCAGGGTGGGAGAGAAGAAAAGAGGATTGAGGAGGGGATGGGGGAAGAAACTTGATTTCTTTAATAACCTCAATTAAAAGAGCAAGACATTTTTTAAGGGGGCTTTTTGAATTGGATAGCCCGAAAGGTGAAGAGGTTTAATAGGATACTTGAAAGCTAATTACGGCGGGATTTAAGAAGCCTGGTGCTTGTTCCGATGACAATTTGAATGAAAATGCTTCAGATTAAATCGAGCCAGCAGCTCTTTCGTAAACTTGCAGCAATTAGAGCTGCGAGTGATTTACACTCGTTTCTTTAAGGTGTAAATTGCCACTTATTGCTCAGTAAGTCAACATTTGAGCTACTAAAGGATTATTTTTAACCAGCGCAAAAAGCGTACGGAATAATGGAAAATATCCAGCTGAATTTAATTTGTGCCATTAAAAAAAAATCTCACCCAACCTCGGTCAAAATGTTTTAAAGAAACAACGCACATTACTCAAGTGTTTGCAAGCCTTTGCTGGAGTTTTGTTGTTAAACGAAAACGCAGCCTCTCTGGGCGTTTTCTGCCTTCTTTTACAGAAACTCCAGCCGCGGAGCCGGGCGGGATGCTGGAGGGTGAGCCCCCGCGGCCCCCGCCGTCCCTCCCTGGGGCAGCGCCAGGCGAGTGTGGCTGCACCGCCGCAGCGCCCGGGCCTCAGCCGGGACCCGCGGGGACGCTCCCTGCGCGGGACACCGCGTAGCCGCGGGGGCCGAGTCCTCGCCAACGAGGGGTTGAGGCAGAAAAGCCCTGTGCTTGCCGGGTGTTCCTTGCCAGCGTCGGAGCGAAGTCAAAGTCAGCGGGACCCGATGCGGGGCAGACACAGGCTCCAGTTGATTTTCTAACTTGAAATGAGAGGCACTCGGGGTCCTTATTCCGGAGTGAGAGGAGAGCCTGCCAGTCTCCCCCACTCCCTCAGCCAACGGGTGACTCGTACTTCGGGGTTTGCTTCTTTTGGAATTTTAAGTAAAATAGCGCTTGCGGCCGCCCTGGGACGCCCGGAGGCCTTCGCGACGCCTCGCGTCTTTCCGTTTTCGCTCCGGGCCCGCCCGCCCCGCAGCCGGAGGCCCGCGGGCGAAAGCAGCCGCGCCTCCGCTGGGTGCCCCCCGACAGCCCCCCGACAGCCCCCCGGACCTCCCGACTCGCTCTCTCCGCGACCGCCACGATCGCCTCGGCAAATAGAACAAAAACACGACTCACATGTACCCGAGAGCGCCTTAGGCTCGAGGCTTCGGCTCCCAAATTACAGTCTCCAAATCCATGCCTCAGGTTAAGTGAGCTTGTGGGGAGGGAGGCAATGATTACCCACTAACGTTACTACGTAACCAAAAAAAAAAAAAAAAAGCCAGGTCCGAAGATGAGGCTGTTACAGGTAATTTCTGAACCTCGTTCAGGAGCCCCAACAGCTTGAGTTTAAAGGCAACTGCGATTCAGCGGGTCTGGCCAGGCGTCGGCTCGCTCACCTTCTCGGGGGGAACCGCCAGCTGCGGCACGTCCTTTTCCTCTAGTTTACGCGCAAACATCTGATCGCTTTTCCAATACATGGCACTGCTGGGGCTGCTTATCTCATACCGGCTCCAGAGGGTCAGAGCTGTCCGCGCCCGCCGGCCCCCCACCCCCTCCCCAGCGCTCCAATAAAAGCGGACGCCGAGCAGAGGAACCACGCGACGAGCGACTCTCCGTCCGAAGAGGCCGCTGTGGCCGTAGCCGTTCTCGGGTGGACTCTTCTTAAGATTTCCCGCCCACCCCCCAGCTTCACTGAGGTCTATCCCTCCAGGAAAAGAAAAGGAAAAAAAAAAGTTTGTTTTCCAGAGGGTGGAACCTCACAGAAAGGGAGGGAAGGGTATGGGGGACGGGGAGGGGGGGGAGTCTTTTCCTGGAGGTATAGTCTCACCTCCTTCAAGAAAACCCGCCTTCTCTACCTGTTAAGATCTTTATCAGGACTGGCTAACTTACTCCTAATTCAGTATTAGAGAAAAAAAAAGCACTGGGAAAGGCCCTGTTAACTTTTGACTTTAAAAATAAATTTTTTTTTGCTCTCTGCATTTGCCGTGGCTTTTTAATTCTCGCTTCCCAACCAAAACCTAAACAAAGATTCAGGTTACATCTCGNGGGGGGGGGGAGTCTTTTCCTGGAGGAATAGTCTCACCTCCTTCAAGAAAACCCGCCTTCTCTACCTGTTAAGATCTTTATCAGGACTGGCTAACTTACTCCTAATTCAGTATTAGAGGAAAAAAAAAGCACTGGGAAAGGCCCTGTTAACTTTTGACTTTAAAAATAAATTTTTTTTTGCTCTCTGCATTTGCCGTGGCTTTTTAATTCTCGCTTCCCAACCAAAACCTAAACAAAGATTCAGGTTACATCTCGTTTCGCAGCAAGCCGAAGGGGAAGCCGAGGTCTGGGCGACTCGGACTTTTTACTCATTCTCCCGAAACGCGCGGCTCTCCGGGCGGGCGGAGCAGCGCGGACGCTCCCGGGCAGCGAGGGGCGGACGGATCTAGCGGAGGGCGCTTCCTTTGCAAAGTTTTCTCCTCGAAACGGGGAACATTTGGGCAGCGCGAAAGCTAATGATTACGAATAGACTTGAAACCGAGGCGACATGGCAAAGAGTATTGCTCTTTCATCTTGACCTAAGACAAAATTTAAGCCCTCATGCGGTCAGGTTCTGCCTGAATTTTTGGCTGAGGGTTTGCGGAGGGAGGGGTTGGTCTCCAGAATACCTTAATTATGATTAGGATTGGAGGATGAGTTTGTTTAAATGGCTTCTTTACGGTATAAATTTTACTTCGTCACTTCGTGTATGAAGGGGAATTTGATGAGACTATTTAACAATAACTTTTATTTCCAGTTTTCCCTTTATAAGAGACAAAACAAAGCGAACTTGGGGACCATAAGTAATACAAGAATACTTCGTCTGTGTCCGAAAGGCCTTTCACAAAATCGTGCGATGTTGCTCCAGTTAGACGGAGATACAGCACACACACACACATCTCCTAGCTGTGCCCTGTCTTTGTGGAAGAGAGCGATGGAAGCGTACTCTCTCCCAGACCGTCGGCAGCGGGCGAGAGGAGGGGCCGGGAGCAGGGATGCAGACCTCCCCGCGAAGTGAGCCGATCTAACCGAAGATTCCAAATCTACTTTTTCCCCAATTACACTTTTCTCTCAAACGAGGGTCCTTAGAGTATTTTCCTATCGCCTTTGTTTTCTTTTTTGCTCAGCTCTCACTCGTTAACATTAGCCACCCCCCGCAGGTCCTTTCTAGGAAATCTTGCTCAAATTTGGCAGGTAGGGGGAAGGGAGCGCTATGCCTAATAGGTGCCCTCTTGCAGAATTGAGGGCTTGGGATGGACCGAGTTCTCGAAAAGCTAACCTGTGCGTGGAGAACAGAGAGGCTTGTTTTTTCATCAAGTGCAAAATTCAGTGTTCTGGGGCAAAATCGACATAATGCATTTTCCATAAAATAGCATGGGTCTTGGGATGGCTCTTGTGAATGGAAAGACGGTCGTGCAGAGCGTTGGCTCTGTCCGGCTGTGCATCGGCAGGTCTGAAAGTGGAATTAAAGAGCCAGTTGGGAGACTTAGTTACCGTTTCTATTGGTTAAGATCTTCAAAATGAACCTGGGGGTACCGCTTGGCTACTATGGGGAGAATTAATCGCAAGGGTCATTTGGAGATAGAGAATGCTGGAGCTGTTTTGGGAAGTGGGGCGGGGGCGAGGGTGTTTATGCGGTCTTTCCACCCACCCTCGCCTAATCAGGCGGCTCTCAATCAGGTTTTCAAAATACTAATCTTGATCTAAGAGCTCCTATCAGTGCATAAGTGGAGGCAATGATTCATTTTTAGAGGCTTCTGGTCTTGGGAAGAAAGAATGGTCGTCAGACAGAAAAAGAAGACCTAAAAGCTAGTCTGGCGACCACTTTACTCTCGGAGTCCCGCCGGACGCGGACCTTTCCCGCTGGGTAACTGCGCGCACCTTGTCTAGCTCTGTAGGCCTCTGGGCGGTGAGTTTATTTATGAGTCCCTGGCGGTGCGTAAGCTTTCGGCTGGGGGGCCCGGTGTGGGGGTGGGAGGAGGAGAATGTGCAGGTATCTTCTGTGAATGTTGGGGCTGAGCACCCAGCAGGTCCTGGGCCAGACGACCTCCTGACTGCTTGGCAGGGGCCAGCACAGGAGCCAGGGGCTTCTCCTGCTCAAGTTGCCTGGGTTCTTGGAGGCAGCGTCACCCCCTTCACCCACGCGCCTCCTCCGCTGGCTCTGGCAAAGGAGGTTCTACTACTGCTTGGCAGGTTACCTCTTCCTATGTTAGGTGCTTGTGCTGAAAATCAGGACTGTTTTTGTAAACATCGTAGTGAGGGTTTTTAGCCCAAACTCCAACTGAGAACAAGTTTGGTGGAAGGAGGACAAATGAAACAAAAACCAAAGAACATCATCTTAATATGTGTCTGCAGGAGGCAGAAGGCTCGCCTACTTTGGGGAGATTCTTACCTACTAACTTGAAAGGTCTAGATGACTACCTCTTTCTTAAGGGAAAGTCGGAGATTCCAAGTCCATCCAGGCGGGACAACCAACGCCCCTGGAGGTTAATACAGCCAGAGAGACTTAAGAGTGCATCCTGTCCCGACTGCACGGCTTCCAGGCCAGTTGGGAGGCGCTGTGTGTGTCCCCCCGTAAAGCCCGAGGGGATCGGAAAGGGGTCTGGGTTCCGTAGAACCGAGGCCTTGATTGGAGGTCCGGGACTGGAGAGCGAGAACACCAGCCCGCCCTGACCCTCCCCACAGTTTCCACTCACCTCGAAGAGCTGCCTAATTGGGCATCGAGCAGCTGCAAAATTTGTAATCGCCTAATAAGCCTTCCACCTCGGTAATTCTTATCAAAAGGCATAAAACTGATGTTTTCACACTCGGCTTGCACCACAGGAGCCGTTTATAAACATCCTTCATCAGTGGGATGAAATTAAGCCTGCATTGACAGAGGTCTCTGCAACTCGATATTTAAAAGCAATACATCCGAATTAGCAAATTATTACTTAAGTAGGGAAAGTCCCCACCAACTTGACTATTGAACACGTTGCTTCTAGCTCCTTGCGGTGAGTAACCACAGGTTTGAGGGAATCTAACCTGGAGTTTCCGCAGTACTCGAGCAACCTCTAAAATGTCGATTCCTGACCTGCTCCCAGCCCTCTCCAATGGCCCTCGGGGACGCGCCTGGCTCGGACTTCCGCAAACCTGGGTGAGGCCCCGCTGCGGCCTGGAAAACGTGGCCACACGAGAGATGCGCCCAGGACTCCTCGGCCCGAAAGCACAGAGTCAGCACCAGCTTTGGGGGCCCTGCGCTTTCCTGGGCTGGAGGTCGTCTCTTACTGCCCCCCAGGTATCCGTGCCAGAGGACTGTCAGAGGATGGAGTTGGGGTGGGGGGGGAGACCTCTGCGCGAGCCAAAAGGTACAGCTCCTGGCTGAGTCTTCTGGCGACTTCTTTACCTGTGAAAGTAAAACCTCAGAGCAGAGCACGCTCCAAAACTGCTGCGGTCACACAGGAGAGAGTATCCTTGAATTTTTGTCCACCCCGTCTAACTATTATTAAATATTGATGGGAAAGTGAGTGGAGGGGATAGCTCCCAGAAGTTTGTTCCACAAACTTGCACAGCTCAGAAGCCTTGTCACGATTCAATGATCGCGGAGCGGGAAACGCGCTCACCTTGGGACTTACCCGCCCCAGGGTCCTTCTCATACCTTGTCACCCAGTTTCCGAGGGAAGGGGAGGCGCGCGTTTTTTCCTGCCAGTTGAGATTGCCCAGACATAGGAGTCGAGGGCCTTCGTCTGGGACCCACTGTCTCGCTCCCACTGTGCACCAAGGCCTAGGCTGGATGGGTGTCCCGGCGAGGCTAGCGTGCCGGTCCCCAGACTGGGGTTACCCAGTGACGTGCAGACCCGGCCTGGGCTTTCTGCCCCCGCCTCGAACTTTTGTTTCGCTAACTGCTGTCAGATGCGCCCGCTGGGGACATTGGTCTCCAGCGGTTCCAGAGACCCAAAAACAGAAAACCAAGTTCTGCTCTAGAGAAGATTTACGAGTGGACTCGGTGTTTCTTTTCAGCCAGTGCCCCGGCTGTCCCCTCCTCCCCACCCCCCTCCCCCGCCCCAGAGCCGAAGTAAACTCCCCAGGCCAGCTGAGGAAGCAGCTGAGGAAGGAGACAGCTAAGGATTTCTCGCCTGATGGGACGGGTGATAGGGGGAAATTAGGAGGCTTACTGAGGCCAAAATTAGCCAGGGGGCAGTCAGGAACGCTCCTGGGCTAAACACTACTGCTCAAAGCATGGAAGTCCATTACACCGTTTACTCATTGTGACATTTCCAGGCCGACACTCTCGCCTTAAGCACGTTTTGGTTTGAAGCTGCTGATTTTATGGCATTTTGTCGTTCAGAATGAGCAAAAACACCACAGGGCCAGCAGAAAACTGATTCTAACCTGTTTCTGCAGATCTCTGCCCACAAAACTGTGTAAAACCCAAACTACGAAGTGGAGAGGGGGGGAAAAAAACAACGAAAAACCGAAAAGAAAATCCCAGCTGCTCTGTAACCCTCTTCTCCCCTGCCGGGAGTTTTCCTACATGTCCTAGGCTTTCGGGGTGGATTTAGCCTGGAGCTCATTAATCGAGAAAGAGGACATCAACCCAAGTCCCAAAGGCTTCCCCTCCTCCAGCCCCCTCTTCCCCCGGGATCTCTGAGAGTCAACTAAAACCCAACCAGGGAAGCAAGAAAGCCAAACTTGATCTGAGTGCAAAAACATGGGCACCAGACCGAGTTTCTTGGGTGGAGTGGGGAGGGGCGGTGGTGGCATGGAGCTAGCTGTGTGGGCCTCCGGTGTGCAGGCTTCAGCTTGGTTTTGATAAGGGAACAGGCAGCTCCTCTTGGCAGCCAGCGTGAGTGCTTCCCACACAAGGCTGAGTTGTCCCGCCCACAACCCCGGAGTCCGGGTTTCTCCCCTGCAACAGTTGTTGCTTATCCGATGTATTTAATAAAATGATGCTTTTTGTCTGCAAAATAATCTTGAGACATAACTCTGTAGAAGTTAGAGAACTTTTATATGGGTTTATATGGGTTTTTATAGAGCACTAGGAGGCTGGTTCTGGTAGCTGCAGCAGCGTTTCTTCCTTTCCTTTCTTTCCTCTCTCTTCTCCCTTCTTCCTTCCCCCCTTCCCTGCTTGCCTTCCTTCTATCAGGGGGCTCAGGGGCTAAGAGGTGTCATTACAGTAAGAGTACAGGATTTGAAGTCAGTCAGACCTAGAACAGATATTTTATTTAACAACCTAACACTTCGGATTTCATCCATAAAACGGAAATGGTAGCACTACTGATGTTGAAATGTACTCAAACATACATATATTGGACTCTCAATGAGTGCGATCTTCTTCAGCTCCCCCTGTGTTCTCTTTGTTGCCCTAGAGAGGTCAGGGTGAAGAGGCACTATAAAAAGGGACAGGCCCGTGCCCCTCGGCAGGGACCTTGAGATTCCAGTTGTCTGTTTCTAGGATTTCACCAGTTCCAGTCTGGAACGCCAGAGGAGCCTCCCCGGGCTGCAGAAGCCCTGGAGGAGGCAGCACAGCCCGGAGCCACCTCTACCAGGGCATCTTGGTGCAAGCACCTGGGAAGAACAACTTTCTGTCTTCTTTTGCCAGTTAATCTGGTACATCAAAATACCTACTACCCTGATTTTGTCAGTTTGTGCAAACATCTGAATATTGTGAAAGTGGCAGTCATCATAGCTGTTTGCTTATTTATCAGTTATTTGATAAAATATTTGAGGCACTCACTCAAGTGCCTCACTGGCACAGAAATGCATAACCCTACTTCAGTAACTTCCCTAAGGCCGTCTTACCAGTCTGGGTCCAAATATGCCCAGGACTATCTTTCTTTTTTAAAGGCCCACCTTTTAACCATTCAGTTATTTTGCCTTCTTTTCAGTGAGTTCAGAAACAGATGCTTTCAATTAATAGATTAATTTACCCCAACTTGGTGGTTCTTTACATAGTCTGTTTGGCCTGTGTTGTGACTCAAGCACAGGTGGTCCACCTGCCAGCCTCTTGCCTGTGCCAGCTTCTGTCCCAGCTGCAGGCATCTGATATCCGGAGGGAAAGAGCTCCCCTTTCCCACCTCCACTCTTGCTATGCGGCCTTCAAAGAACACCAAATGGCTTGGCATGTCAGATAAAACAGCCACAAAAGGGGAAAAAAAAGAATCAAGCATTTAAACCAGCAATAAAAATCTGCCTCTCCTTTTCTTTGCAAATTACAGAATCTATTGACTAATCACTAGTGAGTGAATCAAAGCTTGGATTGAACACGTGACCACCTCTCTCCATACCTCTTGTGGTGCAAAGATTTGCACTCAATTCTGGAACATCCCTTTTGGCAACAGAATTTTGGTCACTGCTAGGCATCTGAAGAAGCAAGCTGTGGTGCCCAGCTTGGGTGGTGCACAGGTTATCTCCTTGCACCCTCTGTTCATGCTGCAGAGAAATCTTTAGAATAGGTTATCCAATACAAACAGGTGGATAAAGTGGGCCCCAACAGATCTTCGTTCATCTGCAGGCTGTGAACATTCCATTTGGCTGTCCCAATTCTCTGGAAGCCAAGTCAGTGCCAGGCATAGGGCAATAAAGGATGACTTTTTGAATGAAAGAATATGCTTTCAAGATACACAGAGGGTTTCACGCCTTTCCTTGTATTCTTTGTTCTAGCTTCCTACTTTTGTACATTGACACCTTCTTGCCAGGAACCAAAGCTCTAATGACCTAGAAAGAGCTAGGGAAGAAGGGCACTGAGATTCTCACAGTTTAAATCATGGAAATTCCCAGGCTCCATTTTTCTTCTAGGGTAAGTGAGGGACTTGTAACCTCCAGGGAATCCTCAGGCACATCGGTTCATTTCAGCCCCTCTGAAGAGTTCTTCAGAACCCAGTGTTTGCAGTTAAATTGGAAACCCACTCTAAGAGACCTCAGTTATAAAGGGGGAGGCTATTGGGAATCAGAGGAGAAAGGTGTTGGATCCAGAAGTCTGTGTAAGCCTCCATGGACCCACTCTGGCTACACATGCGGAAATGCTGTGTGTGTTGGCCAGACATAAGTTAACATAAGTTTTGACCTGCCCCAGGGAAAAATAGGGAGATACTCAGGATGGGAGCAGAGGTCACTTAGAGGTAGATGCTGGTGCTCTGAGGTCTCCCTGACCTAAATGGGATGCATCACTATTTATAGTCTGCAAAACAGCAGAGGAACACAGAGGAGACACAGAGATGTAGATCAAGTTTTCATCTGGACAGATCCCTTGCTGTTTGCCAGGTCATAACCATGTGTCCTGGGTGTCTCCGTGGTTCTGCCCAGACCCAGTCCATCCCAAGCAGGAAGAGGTCTCAGTCAAGAACAGCAGCCATGGGACTCTGACCAAGGTCCTGGAAAAGGGCTGGAAGAGGTCACTCAACCTGGAATAGTTGTACCATCCCTTGTGGTGCTGAATTTACTTGGACACTAAAGGGGAAGGCACTAGGCTTTATCTTGAAGACATGGGTCTCTTGGCAGATGCAATAGGAAGGTTTGCACACTCAGCTGCTGCAGGCATACAAAGGTGGCAAAATTGTTTGAAAAGAGTTTATTATCACCAGTTTCCTTTAAGTAGCCGCCCCTTCCTCTGGAGGGACTGGAGTGGTTTTTAAAAGGGCGTCTTCGTATTCCACCACCTTTCGGGAATAGCGCCTTGACCTGGCTCTGCACTTCATAGTTTGCATTCATTACTGTTTTGAGTCTCAAAGTCTCCAGAAAGCGTAGGATTTGGTCTCTTGTGAAGCTTGTGATACATACAAAGCCTTTTCAAAGTTGCTTCCTCCTTTTCCTTTCAAAATACTTCTGCCCTGCTTCAATAATTAAATTCAGCAATATTGTGGAGGAAACCTCTCATATTAAATAACATATTTGGATGAGTCCATGCATAGCAGTGTTTTAAAGGTCAGGGTGGAAAAATAGTTGGTAAACTGAGTCATAATTCCTGATTCTTTCCACTGCTCCCCCAAACCTTATACCTTTCTTTTTCTTCTTTATTCTAAAAAGGCTTATTGCGTTTTTAGAGATGAATGTGTAGTGTATGTAGTTACCCCTTAATATGAAATACCATTTATTGTTTAGCATCAACCAAATTTCAAATGTTGCCACCTATTTTTCACAATCAACTATGACCTAAATAATATTCTGTCCAATTCACAGATGGGGAATACAGAGCTCACAGACCAGGCCCATGTTGTCACATCCAATTGCTGACAGTCTGAATACAAACCCAATACAAGGTCTAAATCATTAAATCATTGTGCTATATACAAAGGATATTTTGTGACCCCCCCCCCCCCCCCACAGGATAAGAAGAGAATTGTGTGTGCCAGGTCAGCCCTCCCCGCCCTGCCCCCACCCCAGCTCCTCGCCGGCTGGACGAGTGGCTCCTCCCTTTCTCATAGAAGTCCCAGAGGCGAGAATTCTCTCCGGAGGTCTGAGTGGGGGCGGCAGGAATGGGGTGAGGGGAAGGGAAGGCTTGAGGGACTTGACCGCGCTGTTCGTTTTGTAGGGGTCAGGCGCACATGTGGGGCCGTAGGAGAGGACGAGCTAGAAAGATGGGAAGCTGCCAGCGGGAGGGCGGTAGATCGCGTGCTGGGCGAACATTTTCTCATCTCCCGCTGGTCGTAAATATTGTTGCATTTCCTTGGTAACCCTCGAGCCCTAGGCGGAGGCGGGCAGGCTGCATCCAGCGGCGGCTGAGACCCTTACCCGCCGGCCTCGGCCTGGGCTGGCTCGGTGAGCGCCAGCCTTTGCAGGTCCTGGAGACGCGCACCTCCGCGTGGTGCTGGGCCCGCCCGTGGCCCGGGGCAGGCCGGCGCCACCGCGCGTGCACGGAGCCCTTCTGCTGGGCGCCCAGGCGTGTGGTATCGAAGGGGGCATGGGGGCCAACGCCCTCGAAAGCAGGCAGGAGACCCTGCGCGACCCCGCACACCACTAATCCAAACTCGAGGAGAAGGGGTGGCGGGCGCGCCCAGGGCCCGAAGGAATACCCACCCCCGGCCAGGCTCTCGGTCTGGCTGAGCTGGACCAACTCCCTCCCCTCGCTCTTTTCCGTGGGCGACGCTAGGGAGGAGGCTGAGGTTTCAAAGGCGAACTTTCGGCTTCTGGAATCAGACCTGCTTCCAGAGCTTGTCCAGACTGTCCTTTCCCGAGAAAGTAAGCGCTTGAAGGAGACCCGAGGCCCGAGCCCTTCCTCCCCCTCAGCCATTTCTAGGTAGGTAATTCTTGCTCAACCTTCAAAAGTCCCAGAGTGAAGAAGGATCACAGCCCAAGCCAAGGGCAACCACGGCTAGGCAGCAAGGCCTGACTAGGCCGGAACGACTGGTGCCTGAGCTGATTCATGAAGTGGACAGGCTCGGGGCCAGAGTCGGGAATGAAGGCTGGCGCGGGACTCGTGCGCCCCGAGAGCCCCTTCCGGTGGCGGCGTCCATGCCACCCGCCGGGCGGGAGACTCGGGCCTGGGGGCGTCCAGCCTGACCTGCGGTCCCCAGGGGCAGGGCTGAGCCTCAGCGGGGGTCCCTCCTAGGGTTCCAGTTTCTTTTACCTTCTCTACCAGCCACAGTCATTTGGCCCTTGGTACTTCTAAAGCCGTTGTGCAATACTTGGATAAATGCTTGTAACTGGCCAGGTACTTGTATACAGCTCTTTTAAAAAGTGTGTGTTTGTGTGTATGAGAAAGAGGGACACAGAGAGAGATTTTTTCTGGGCTGATGAGAATATTTTCAGTTCCAAGTAATGCATAGGGGCCCTTAGGTCCCCTAAATTTATAAATCAAAAACTTATTTTCCTTTTATATGATTAGCTCTTTTAGCATACATAAAAATTATATTCTTGATTTGGGCCACCCTGATAAAGTTTTAATACCAACGTATAAGAGAAAGCCACAGGAAAAATGATTGGATGCCAATCTTGGTCTGGAAAAATATCAGTAGCATTTCTTATTTGACAAGGAAATGCATTTGTTCAGTCTTTTTCTTTCTTCCTTTCTTTCTTTTTTTTTCAGTTGGCAAGGGCATCATTTTTAATGTATATCCCATGTTTATTGTTGCCGTTTGGTACTTTGGTCATTTGTAGCACATCTGCTTCTCATATTATTCCAGTGTTTAAGCACACACTATTGTGTTAGCGAGATTTTACACCATCTGTTTAAAGAAAATTCCTGCCAGTGCTATTTGATGCCCAGTTGAACTTTAGCCAAACTTCATTTTATAATGTTCTCTCAGTCCTGAGCATATATAATACACTTTAATGAAATTATGCTTTTATACTTGCTGACAGACATCAGAAACACATTTGCCCAGGTCAACAGCAGACTAGCTAAATGTTGGATAGGAGAAACAATATTAAAATTGCAAAGCTGTTAAAAAAAGAAAAATATTTAGAAACCAAACTGTTAAAATAAAATAATTACCCAAATAAACAACTTTTATAAACATCCTCCCTCCCCTTCACACACTCCCCCCACCACAGAAATTTGGATGTGGCTAGTGGGAGTTAATTTATAGTTCTGATGATTTATGTATTTCTTCATTATATATATTAAACTTAGGAATTTATATTTTTGACATTATTCTCAAGGGTGTAACAACTGGTTATAAAAAACAAAGTAGAATAACATCATAATGTAACCATATCAAATATATATTAAATGTAAAATTTACAGATGAACTTAATTATTGAATCTAACTGAAGTGGTATATATTTTTTTTATCTTATAGCCACTCATAAAGGTTTTCCACTGTATTATTCAAAGCTAACTTCAGGCAATGTTTCCTACTTCTGAACTCTTTGGAAGTAGAGCTATACGTGACAATTTGTAAATTATTCAAGTATCAATATGTGATATCTAACATATCTTTCTAATAGTGGCATGACTACACACTGGAATTGGCTTGAAAAAGTGAATACTGGCTGCATGTTTTCAAATATCTTTTCTAGAACACCCTCGTTGACCTCTTGACCCATTTTGTTTACTTGCAATGTGTGTGCTCCAGTGTGAAGTCTTAAAATAATAATTTTGCATAATATTTTAGTTATAAGCCCAGAAATACAAACCTTGACACTCGGTTTAATAACCGTCTAACATTCATTCCCAGAAATCACTGTTCTTCAATTGACAAAGTAGTTTCCTTTGAATGAGTTCTGCCAAAAACAAGTTGCCCCGTTCTTTCGTTTCTTACCTAGACAGGCACACTGCTTTTGTTGTAGATGCTGTGTTTGAAAGTGTGTCCACTAGATAACTACTTAGGAGTGTATCGTCTCTCTCTCTGGGTTTCTTTAGGAAAACAAATCTTTGTTTTAGTGTATTTAATTTCTAAATAAATGTATCCATGGTAATGTGGGTAATTTATTATTTATTCAAGACAGTTGGAATTTAGTACAGTGCCTTTTTAGTGGGAGATAAATCTGGTTACAGAAAGGAAACCTGTCATAACATTTCTGCTTATATATACCTCTAAAATATTATTTATCAAGATCTATATTTTCCTCAAACTGTTAATTTAGATGTGCTTAAATATAACCTATGAATTTCTCTTCTCATAACTGATGGTACAAAAAAAGCAAACCTTATGAATCTTCACATGTCTGGTTCCAATTAATCTGCTTAGACTAATGGATAAAATAACAAATCTGACTTTGACAATCTGGAGTTCTGCACCAGTTTTACATGTGCCTCTTTAAGGTTTCATGCCTTTTCCTACACTCGTTTAGTTCGTAGATAGACTCATGTAAAACCTGGGATTAGGAGAATAATCAACTAGATGCATTTTCTTAAAAAAACATTTCGCAGGTTGTATTGGTATAAAAGGGAGATAGTCTCAAAATGAGTGTCAATGATTATTGAAAGAAAACTATATACATTTTAGTGAGTTCAATTCATCCAACACCTACAATATCCCCGGTGCCAAGGATACAAAGAAGAGTAAAATATGGGTGGTCTTTGCGCTCAGAAAATTCCCAATTCAATAAGGAGACTGGCAAAAAATACAACTAGCTCATCAGTGCAATTCTATAATGATTTAGTTCTACTCCTTGGGCTTTGGATCAGTAAACTGTCTGATGAACTCATCACAATAATTTCTATATGTTTTTAACACTTTAAAGGCTGCCATTTATATGGAACAAAATTGAGCTATCCCTAGAAAGCTGTAAGGCTCCTGAGACAAACTACACTTTCTGTACTTGTTCAGTTGTGGGAAGGGGACAGCATTAACATGCAGTTTACGAAACATCTGCTCAATTCTTTTGAGTCTTGCATTGCAATTATTCCTTTGGTCTGCTGTAGAATCTGTTGAAAGAGTGGTGATGAGGTACTGTAGTAAAGCTAGAAAGTTTTTGAGGTTTGTTTAGTTCTAAAATCTTAAGGTAATCTTTTCCTCTTGCCTTCCTCTCTCCTACAAAATACTTTTATATTTTTATGACTGAAAACTTTTATAGATGATTGAAAGGGAGGAGGATTCGACAAAGACTATTGTCTATAGAAGACAATAGATGAATGAAGTCAGTATTTACTATTTTCCGAACATATATTTGCTAGTTTGGGGAATTAATCATCCCCAAACTACAAGGCTGAGTTTATTTTTCATACAAACAAATTGGGGATTGTTTAGCAGACTCTTTTTTAAAGAGTTGAATGTTTTTGTTTGTGGAAAGTTTTGTTGGGAATTTAGAGTAAAAAAATGTAGACATAAA
This sequence comes from Sturnira hondurensis, assembly GCF_014824575.4. Taxonomy (NCBI): domain Eukaryota; kingdom Metazoa; phylum Chordata; class Mammalia; order Chiroptera; family Phyllostomidae; genus Sturnira; species Sturnira hondurensis. The sequence goes on from NW_028073279.1 coordinate 790,924, forward strand.
GTTTCTTTAGCACTATCAAGAATTACAGCCAAGTTAAATTTAATTATTGTTTCTAATACTTTTAGAGGTTGAAGGGTACTTTTCTTTGTTTAGATACATTGATGAAAAACATCAGGAGAGAAAGGAAGGATTTGATTGAATTAATCGAGTGTCTTTCACCCTGGAGGAAACATTGCATTTTCATTTCTTCTGTTTAATTATGGTTTTTGGATTAAGTCTATACTGTGCATAATCACAGATCAGTTTATGTGGTCAATTGATTCCTTCTGTTGTCACACATTTCAGGTTTTTTAAAAATTATTTACTTATTTTTAGACCGAGGGAAGGGAGGGAAAGAGAGGGAGAGGAGCCTCAATGTGTGGCTGTCTCTCGTGCGCCCCCTTCTGGGGACCTGTCCTGCCACTCAGGCATGTGCCCTGATTGGGAATCTAACCAGTGACCCTTTGGTTTGCAGGCCAGCACTCAATCCACTGGGCCGCACCAGCCAGGACACACATTTGAGTTCTGATACTCTCTATTTTCCTTAACCCCTTGCTTTTAGAATGGCAGAATGTTGAAGTGAAAGTTCTTACAGTTGGAGCTTACTGACCTGTATTGCAGTTTCAGTGCATTTAATTTTTACCTGCATGGTGATCTTGGGGAAATCACATCGCTTTCTGACTCCCAGTTTCTCCATTTTGGTGGAGGGAAATAAAGGTCATCAGAGTAAGTTACAATGAAAGATTTATCTAGCTTTTAACCATAAAGCACTACTCACAGATTTTCAAGAGCTTTTCTCAAACCAGCGTTGAAACCTTAGTTATGACAGTCCTTCCAAAGGATTTTTTTCTTCAGGTTATATCCCTGTCAATAGTACTATCACATCATAGTTTTATTTGCTTAAATCAAGTTGAGGCTCAACTTTGGTCTCTGTTCAGCAGCAGTTTCTTCTCCAACGCTAGACAAAATTATCTTAAGAGAAATGAGGTCTGGCTCCGGTCCACAGTGTGAATCCGAGTCTCACAAAATGAGAAATTCCCAAGTAGGCTTCCAGAATCCCCCACTTCTCCCTCAACATTTCAAGCCAGCTGAAATGCCGCCTTGCCCTTGAGCATTTTCATTCAGGCTAGAGGTGATTTCTCTTTTCTTTGAGAAACCATTTTCACTGAGTTGGGTCGTTGCTAGGTTAATTGCTTACCACCTACTACAGGCACACCAGAAAGGGAGCCCCCTAATGCTCCTGCTCTGGCATCTTATTTTCGGTGACTGAGCCTTAGAGTTTGGTGTTAAATAAACCCCACTAATGATCCCAATGAGGCAGTGCTAGAGACTGGTAACAGGATTTAATAGGTCATTGGTTAGTAAACTCAACATATTCTATTGATACTTTACTTCGAGAAGACTTATCACCCATCATGAGTATAACGTGTTTTTTCTGGCACTCACAAGTAATTTGGAATGAAACGGTCATCCTCTTTATTCAGGTCTCCCTAGTGGAAAATTGCAGGGCAGTGGACTAAAGGCAAAGATGAAGACTGTGGGCGTGGAAGAGATTATGGGAAACGAAGACTGTAGCTTCAGCTGGAGCGTGGTGATACTTTACTTTCCATAAATATGTTTTTTAAAGAAAGTTATCCAACAAATTTCTTGGCATTAATTAGGATGGTAAAAACATTGGCGTGGCATGTTTTTTTTTGTTTGTTTGTTTTGTTTTTGTTGGTCGACATCTCAGCAGCAGCTAGGCAGAAGTTCTGTCATCCTGCCTGGCTAGGATCTGCAGCCCATTTGACATCTGCAAGGAATTATGTCCATGCACTGCAAGGAATTAATTATTTCTGTACAAAATAATTCTGTATATATATATATATATATATATATATATATATGTATATATATATATATATATATATATATATATCTTCTATTCAACTCACATAGAATTGTCTATGCATTGATCTAATTGGTTATTAATATTATTTGGTGAGAGTGATGAACGATGCAGTTGCCTTATCAGCATCTATTCTGTTCCTTACACCATGGTGCAGTAGCCGTGCTGTTTGATTGGGGTTGACCCTGACCCTCGCTCCAGGAGGGGCAAACGAATGAAGGTACACCAGTCCTCACTGTGATTGATTTATGGATGGTTATCGGAACTTAAGCTGCCTGAAGATGGGGAATCCGTTTTGTTCATGTCCGTGTTTCCAGTGCAGAGAATAGTACCTGACACGTAGTAGGTGATCCATAAATAGTGGTTGGAAGAATGAATGAGGCAAGATTGTCTGATCAAAATGACCTTTGGGAATTTCATTTGATCCTCAGAGTGTTGCAGAGTCCCTCTTTTCTCTGGATATAACCTAGGGAGCACGTCGCACATATATCTGGCTGTGGCCATGAAGAAAATGCCCAAGGCTGAGACTGAAACACGGAGGATGGAGGAGGGCGGAGGGCAAAACTGAGAAAATGGGTGAGAAACAGCCTCTGTGTTAACCCGTATCTCTACATTACCTCTATGGTTTAAAATACCTGGAATTAGATACTTTTGGTTCAACCAAGAGCACCCTAAATGATATAGTTAAGAATAGGTTAAGAATAGGTTAAAGTGTACAACAAAGAACAATTCTTAACCTAAGAACAGGTTAAGGTGTACAACAAAGAACCATTAGCACATTTATTGGCTGTTTTCCTGTTCGCACTGATTCCTGAAGCTAATGGTTTTAAGACTTGAATACAAAACTACCACGTGACAACCTTTGATTGAATTAGGGTTTTCAGTGGAAACTCCAGGACTTGTGAAATCTAAACAGTTTTCATGTGGTGGTTGAGCCAGAGCCCCTTTAACAAGTCAGCAAATGGTTTAGAAATATAATTTTGTTTAAAAATATAATTCTGGATCTAAGCCTCTAGATCCAGAGGCTTAGTAAGTATTGATAATACATAGAAAACTAGATATGTTCCTTTTAGGTAGATTTTGGTTACATAGCTTTTTACCTTCCCTGAATTTGATATAAGAGCATGATTTGTTACAATGCTTGGTATGCATAAATAAAACATTTGAAGTGGCTTGAATCTAGTTATAATATAGGCTATAATTTTCTTTCTTGATCAGAAATAGGTATTTCCCTAATCTACATTTACACTGTGTATTGAAGATCTATTTGCAAAAAATATTAAATCTGTGGTAGAATTGTAGCCTTAGGCTCTCCTCCAAAACATGAATACCATTTTTAAGACAAATTTGTAATGATTTGAGCTTACCCTGAAGCTAAGTTATAGTTTTTATTCCATATTACAGGATGGCAGTAAGAACTCAGAATTTAAACCCTGAAAGCTGCACTCTGGAATGCCATTTGAAAACCAAAGTGAAAAAAGTAGTAGGGACGTAATAGCCCAACAGTGATTAGCTCCATGCACTGATCCTCATTCTAATTGAAGCACTTGACCTTGGTATTTGGCTGGCACTTTTGTGCACTGTCTGTCTGCTACCTGGTTGTCCTGATGCACTCACAGTATTTTTAGGACTATGAGACACACCTTTTTCCCCCTAAATTTGGGGGGAATGGTGGTTGTTAATGCTGCTGTCGAGTTCTGTTTACATTTACACTGGTGAAATATTGTGTTATTTGTATTATTAAATATTTTATCACATTTTTTGCTTCAAATTTTTTTCTATTTTTCTCCTCTAAAACCTAGGTGTGTCTTATGGTCTGAAAAATACCATACCTGACTTCCTCACTAGCTTAAAAACTTTTTGAGAGCAGTGACCATATCTTATGGAGCTTGAGATTCCTAGTGTCTCAAATAATGGCTGTACTATGTTTAATGAACAAATGAATGAATTAATGAATACATGAATTGCTGTCATTTTTAATGGGAATCTCAATGAAAATACTGATAGTGACCAGGTAGTAACACAAATGTGGAAAGGGGCCCAACAAGATGCAACAGAGAGTGGCAGGCCTATGACATACCTTGCTTATGTACATTCAAATTAATTTTGGTTTTAAAAACTTGAGTGTCGAGACACTAGTGAAGGTTGCCAGTCTGAGATCCCTGCATTGTTGTCTTCTTTAACAAAAAAACAAAAAACAAAAAACTGAGCTTAGAGTTGAAAGACTGCCGCTGACTGGCCTTGTGACCATTCTATGTTTGCTGTTTTAAAATTTAGAAAATGAAGATAATGCCTTCTTTGATTAACATAGAGTGTCATTGTGATGATCAAATGAGATAATGTATCAGAGTTGCTTTTAAAACATAAAGCAATAAAGGCAATCTTAGGTAGCCTGATGAATTCTGAAAGCGTAACTGTAGGGAATATTCTTAATGCAAACTAACAAATATTTAAGCAAATAAGAAGCCACAGTGATAAGGGCTCATAAGCCCTTTGGGACCACAATGAGGAAGTCTCATGGTGGTTTCTATCATAATTCCTATCTAGAGTCAAGTGACTTGACTTTGGTAGATAGTGCGCAGCCTGGGAATTCAGAACTGCTTGCTTGGGACTTTCTAAAGAGTGTAGACTGTAATATGAGATCTAAAAAGACTTCCTAAGAGAAAACACACTGGGAAGTCCTGGTGGAATGGCAAATGGGACAGACATTGCCCGAACTGTTACAGCCCTGCAGATGTTCGTTACATTTCTCCCCCTAAATTTGTCCTCACTGTTGCTCTTCCCTTGGTAGCCAGGTCCTTAGGAAGGTACAGTCTGAAAGCCTTCTGTGGGGAGGAAACAGCCGTGGCACTAGGTTCTTCTTCCAAGAAGAAGAGTCAGTAGATAGAACTGGTTTTTAAAAACACATAAAGTGTAGAAAACCTAAGTGAAAGCAGAGAGCAGCAGTAGACTCTTCTGACAGCAAGAGAATGGAAAAGGGAGCCTGTGAGCATTCACTCGAGATACTTACTGAGCCCCTGCTTTGTGCCAGGTGCTGTGACAGGCACTGGGGACACAGTGGTGGACAGAAGAGACACAGCCCTTCCCGATCCCTTGATTCTTACAGGCAGATGCCTAACATAGACATTACAAAACTTACTCTACAAGTAATTTTTCTCACGATGGGAATAGATATTAGTAGAAAAAAATTTATGAACTAGTTATCTAATGTAGAATAAAATAATTCTTTCAACGTTTCGCTCCAAACTAATGTTTTTTCCTCCTTCAAAATAAACTTTAGAGTACTTCATTGTTTTTTTTCCTTCAAGGTTACTAAGTTTGATATTTAAGGATGTAAAATTTGATTCAACTCTGAAAGTAGACATAGTGAATTCTCCAAAATCTCAAAGTGAACAAATCAGATTATGAAAAAGCAGAACGCTGGCTGCTGTGGATCAGCTGATCGGGCCCTGTCCTGCAAAGCAAAAGGCTGCCAGGTCAGCTCCTGGTCAGGGTCCATGCCAAGGTGGCAGGCTCAGTCGCTTCTAGGGACATGTACAAAAGGCAACGGATCAACATTTCTCTTCCTCTCTTCCTCCCTTCTACTCTCTCTAAAAGAATTAATAAATATTAAAATAAAACTTTAAAAAAGAAAAAGAATTATGAACAAAACTACAGTATAATAGTTTAACTCTAAGCACTCTAGCAAACTTTTTAAAAAGTATTGATTTGCTGATTTTAAAGAGAGAGAAAAAAACCATCTGATTTGTTGTGACATTTATTTATGCATTCACTGATTGCTTCTTGTATATGCCCTGACCAGGGATTTAACAAGCAACCTTGGTATATATAGATGGCACTAACCCATTAATCTACCTGGCCACTGCCACAAACTTTTTAATTGAAATAAATCTTAGTGAGTTTTTAAAGGTAAAGCATCCATTAAAACATATTTTCTTATTTATTTTTCTAATTTATCTCATTCACAGTAGTACTCAATAAACATTAGTTTAATCAGCATTTTGTCTTTGGAAAAAAATTCTAGGCATCTGAGAGGACAGAGGAGATAAAATAAAAATACCCTTGCCTTGTCTGGGGTGGCTCAGTGGATTGAGTGAACTGAAATGTCACCTGTTCAATTCCCAGTCAGGGCACATGCCTAGGTTGTGGGCCAGGTCCCCAGTAGGGGGCATGTGGTTGGCAACAGATTGAAGTGATAGATGTACCTCTCACACATTAATGTTTCTCTCTTCCTCCTTTCCTCTTTGTCTAAAAGTAAATAAAATCTTTTCAAAAACAAAAATACAACTTCCAGTCAAAATGGAGACTTAAGTAAATGTGGCTCACCACCCCCCACACCACTATAGCAAAAATTTCAACTAAAATACAAAACAACTATTACCTAGAATCATCAAAAAAATCAAGCTGTATGGAAGTTCCACAACCAAAGAATTAAAGAAGTCACATTCATCCAGATGGGTAGGAGGGGCAGAAACATGAAGACAAACACAGGTGGTCCCATACCTACATGTGGTGGGAAAAAATCAGGAGGGAAAGCTTGGGAGCAAAGGATCCCAGCCCCACAGCAGACCAGCCAGCCCCAGATTCCAGTGCCAGGAAAGTAAGTCCCCACAACTTCTGGCTGTAAAAACCATTGTGGGTTGGGGCAAAGGAGGAAACTGGAGGCTTCTCAGATGCCTTCTTTTAAAGGGCCTGCAATGGACTTAAGAGTTACACAGACTCACTCCCTCTGGGCTCCAGCTCCAGGGCAGCAGCTGGAAGGGCACCAATGGCATGTGGGGAGAAATTGAAGTGTCTGGCATCAGGGTGAGTGTCAGGGGACAACTTCCTCCTGGAGAAAACCTCAGAGGCCAGGCAGTGGCTATAGTCCCCTTTCTTAGCCCTCCCCCATAAGAGGCACAGAGCATTGACACTGTATCTGAGACTCTGTCATCCTGGTTCACACAGGTTGTCCTGACACGGCGATTACCTAAGGCTCTGCCCCATCCAACTCGCAGGTGCACTTTTCTACAATAGGCATACTACTAAGGGAGTCAAAGCAGCTCTGCCTGATGCATGGAAACAAACACAGGGAGGCTGCCAAAAAGAGGAGACAAAGAAATAGGACCCAAGTGAAAGAACAGAACAAAACTCAGAGAAAGAACTAAACAAAATGGAGATAAGCAATCAGATGCAGAGTTCAAAACACTGGTTATTAATATGCTCAAGGAACTCATTGGGAACTTCAACAGCATAAAAAAAGACCCAGGCAAAAATCAAGATCACACTAAGTGAAATAAAGAAAAATGTACAGGTAATCAACAGAGGAGTCGATGAAGCTGAGAACCAAATCAATGATTTGGAACATGAAGAAAAGAAACATTCAATCAGTACAACAAGAAGAAAAAAGAATTCAAAAAATGAGGATAGGCTAAGGAGCTTCTGAGACAACTTCAAATTTGCCAACATTTGAATCATAGAGGTGCTGAAAGGAGGAGAGAAAGAGCAAGAAATTGAAAACTTATTCAAAAATATAATGAAAGAAAACTCCCCAAATTTGGTAGAGGAGAAAAGTTACAGGGATTAAGAAGAACAAATTGATAGGTAAAGAATAGTCAGGGGGATTCTAAGAACAGTGTAGGAAATGGAGAAGCCAAAGAACTTACATGCATGATCCATGGACATGAACTAAGGGGTGGGACATTGCTGGAGGGTTTAGGGTGTACTGGATGGAGGGGGGCAAGGTAGAGAAAGTTGAGACCACTGTAATAGCATAATCAATTATATATATATATATATATATATATATATATATATATAAATTAAAAATAAAAATAAAAATAATTAAAATACCCTTAATACTCAAGTATAACTTATTTTTTGGTGCTTTACTATTTATCTATTGTATATGTGCCTTATTTTTGTTTTAGGAGAATACCAAACCAAAAGTCAGATGAAGATTAAATTGCAAGTAAACTATCTCTAATTTTAGGGCATTTCTTTGTTACTCTTATCCTTGGAAAACAATAAAATGTTTAAAATAATACTATTGACAAAACACATTGCCTTAAATTATCAGAGAGGTATGCTAAGGTTTATGAATGACTAAAATGATAGCAGGAATAACCAAAGTTTCATTTAAATTACACAAATAGAGTTGATATTTACTCAATTTGGGAAAAATGTTTTGGAAACAACTGCTTTGAAGCAAATATGTTTTAAAAAGATTGGTCAGTAATATCTTGAATTTATTATCCATGAGTGTATAAAAGTAATCTGCATTAGAATGTAAATAAGATGGATTTTAATAGACTCTTAGTTCTAGGTACAATTTTATTCTTTATTTTTGATAGAGACTTTGGAAAGTGAGACTATTCAAGTAAAATAGCAAGGAGTTTCAGTATTTTTTGTTCTTTTACTAGCATACTGATTCTGCATATTAAGCTGTTATTATGGTTAAGGGAAATACAGTATTAAAGCAGCAAAGATTAAGTTCTGTTACCAAAATAGCAAAAAAAAAGTATCTTCTGCAAAAAAATAATATTAAAACAACCACTTTAAAAATTTTGACATACTTCTTTTGGTGTTTTCTGTATAGACTGTTGAAATTATTATTTAAAAAATTTAAAAAAGAAAGAGACTTTATAGAAATTATGTTTGTTTTTCTCCTGATAAATTACATATTAAATAGTTCTTGTATTAAGAAAATAATGCTTTTAAATTTAAACTTTTCTTAAGGTAAAATAGTAATATACTCGTTTATATTTTAAACACTATTAGAATATGCAGTTTCATACTTCATAAGCAACATACTTAAATAATCATAGTTAAATTGTATAGTACTACACAATATTTTAAATATGGCAGAAAATAAATATAGTTAATATTTATAATCCTTTTAAATTATATTTGTGCCTGGTTAATGGAATATTAAAAACATATTCATTAATTATAATTATAGGTTATTATAAATATCTTGGCATTAAAATTTAGGGTTACAATTTAAGCATTAATTTTATATGAATTCCTCTGTGCGACCACAAATGAAAAATGAATCTGCTCCAAAATGTTCAAAGCCAATGTCAAGGAAAAAAAAAAAAACGAACCAAAAATTTGACAAAGGCATTTTGAAATAATTGATGTGTTCAATCAAACTACAAAGACACTACAATGAAGAACATAGGTTATTTTGTTTTCTTTTGCATTTCATAAGGTATGCCAGCACTAGAGATATTTTTACATTTTATAATTTGCGATAATGAGGTATGTTTAGACAAAGTAACAGTGCATTCAGAGTTGGAAACTTTAATTTTTATTTTCTTAGCTGCATTCCATCTGTTTTGTCGAAGGCATGGTTCTAGCAGTTTCATGATGTCCAAACCATTAGACGCAAAGCTCCTGTGTATGTGTGTGAATCGGGTGGATTTTTTCAGTCTGACTTACATAACAAAAGGACAGGAGTGACTGTCGGGGACGTAGGGGATACAGAAATGCTTGAGGAGAAAGCCGCGCGTGGATGTCGACTTATAGTAATTGTCCTTTTTTAAAAAGTACATTTTCGAACCAGAATATTTGTTACTCATATACTATTTGACTGGATTAATTTTAATAGCACATATGATAACCTCATGGCTTTATTTTTAGGACTACTAACATTTTCCGCCGTAATGAGTAGGGCTATGTTAAGCAAACCTTTTTTCCCATGAAGATAAATCAGAAAAATGCCTTGAGGCTAATTGCAATCTATTCTATTTATTTTTAACTACAAATTGGTATATACGTTCATTATAAAATTAAAATATTAACCATACAAATAAAATAATCCACAGAATATCTTGCATGCAGACTGAGTTATATTTTAAATTATTGAAGGTTATTTTTTCACTTTGTTAGATTCTATGGAAAAAATATGGGTTCTTAAAATGTATAGTGTTAATTTCATTGTTAATGAAAAAATGGCTCTGTGTTCAGCCAGTAAAACGTTAGTGTGTGAGCACGTTTGTGAAGAACATCATGGACGTTTTCTCAATTTTTGTGTGCGGAAGGTAGGACAGGTCGCATCTTAAACTAGATTACACGTGTGCTGACCTTCCCCATTCCCTCACCTCCAGTTTATTACTGACAGAGAATATCTGAATTAGCTTTATTCTGCATCAGATTTTTCAACCAGAAAAATGATCTAAATAATTTTGAATTATTTTATTTCTGAGCATAATTTGGATTGTTTTTGACAAAGTTTTACCTAATGTATTCTAATGTTATGCTTGGTTAAACTTCAAGGGTGAAACATTTGGGGGCATTAGTGCTGCTTATGTAGGAATTTTTATTATTCATTAGCCACCTTGGTCTCTAATAAATTGAAATTAGTACATTTAATTTATAAAATGAGTGATTTGAACTCTTCCCAAGGAGATTTCAAAATGTGTTTTTTTACTCAAAATTCTCTATACCTTCAAAAGCAAAAATATAAGAGGGCATGAATAAAGTTTAATTTGATTAATTTTTTATAATTTACAAAATAATTTTAAAAATATCTAATGTAATTAAATAAAAGTATTCAAAAAGACTTTGTGGGATTAGTAAAACAATCTGCCACTGAGAATTCTGTTAAATCATGACAAATGCCTATATATGTACTTAATATTTATGATTAAAATATGATCTTCCTTTTATAATTTTCAGTGAATTAAATAGTATTTTGTGAAACCTATTTCATACTATTAATGCAATAAAAATGAATTTTTCACATTTTTTTGGATTTTCCTCCACTTAAAAAATTATGTGAAAACTTGTTTGTTTATTTTATTCTTGCATAGTTGAGGATGCTGTGGAGGATCTGAAGTTGTTTTGTATGAACACTGTTTTATATGTCCTAGAAACCCCTTGATGCTCGATAGTTGTAAAAGACATTCCTGCGGGGGTGTCAGGATCTGGTGGTGTCTTTGTACATTCACAGGCTTTCCTGTGGGAAGAAGTCCATGTAAATTACCATTTTCATGTTCTAATCATCTCTAGTCTTTTAAATGACAAAAGATAGGTAGTGCACTGAGTCTACTTTCAGAAAAGCCTCATTAATTTAAACCCTGCTAATTTAGAGTTGATGATCATGTAAATGGAAGCTACCCTTCCTTAAGTGAGAATACTCATGAATAATTCACATATTATTATAGTAATATTTAAATATTTCAGATTTTTTTGATGTACTATTTATACATAAATATATAATATGTTAAATAAAATTTGTCTTGTGTATTATTCAAACAAAACATTTTCCAACAGGATGAAATAAAGTTTCAATAAGTATGACAAATCACAAATTTGTTCTGTAAAGAGCTCATACAATTTAGTAAGAAAAAAATCCTAACAGTACATGGACAAAAAGCATGACTATTTTATAAAAGGGGAACTACAAATAATTAGAAAACATGAGAAATGTCAACCTCAATGGTCTCTGGAAAAATACAAACAATAGGCTAATGCGATTACTCATACTCAAGTCAGATTAGCAAACCCTAAAAGATATATAATGCTGGTGAGGGCAAAAGTGGTCTATACTCTTGCTAGGAGTGACACGTGGTTCAGCTGTTAACAATATGTAGCGAGAAGTGTTATGAAGTGTTTTTAATCCAGTAGCCTCCCTCCTCTTTTTGTAACCTGTGCAAAGGAAATAATACAAAATTCTCATTAAGATTTATACNGGCTAATGCGATTACTCATACTCAAGTCAGATTAGCAAACCCTAAAAGATATATAATGCTGGTGAGGGCAAAAGTGGTCTATACTCTTGCTAGGAGTGACACGTGGTTCAGCTGTTAACAATATGTAGCGAGAAGTGTTATGAAGTGTTTTTAATCCAGTAGCCTCCCTCCTCTTTTTGTAACCTGTGCAAAGGAAATAATCCAAAATTCTCACTAAGATTTATACTCAGAGATGTTTGGCATAGCTTTTTTGAAAACCAAGAAAAATTGTAAATAATATGAATTCTTAAGAATAGAATTAGATAAATCATGCTTCGCTCAAATGATGGAACTTAATGCAGTCATTAATAATAAGTATAAATGCTCTTAATGCCATATGAAAATGCTCCTGATATCCTAGATGAGAAAGACTGGATACAAAAGTATACGTATGGTATAGTTTTATACGTGTTACAATGAAAGAAAAAAGACTGGAAGGAAGTGTAATAGAAGTGGTTGCACAAGGACAAAAGGTGTGGGTATTTTTTCTTGCTGCTCTTTAATTTACTTCTGCTAACCAAAGAGCATTATCTTATTTTTAAATTAGAGGTGGAACCTAAAAAAAATCCATACCTTTTGCCACAGAGATCTATCCTGAGGAAATAATCTCAAACGTTCACCCAAATTTGTGCAAAAGGACTGTAAACTTTTTTTGTTGCTTTTAATAGTGAGCTATTTGGAGCAAGCCACATGATACCCAAAATAGGTGATTATTAAGGTAATATATTTCTAGAATAGAATATTATATAGTAATGAAATTATTTTTCTGAAGAGACTTTAAAATGAAAGAAATTTAGGATATATCATAATTAAGTAAAAGATATGACCTCAACTATATGCAAAATAATATATGGAGAGAAAGCAAGAATTGAAATGTGTCAAATGTTGGTGATTTTTTTCTTCTTTAAATGATTTTACTTTTTCCAAAATTTTCCAACATGTGTCTCCCATTACTTTTTCAGTCAGGGAAAGAAACATAGTAGTTGGAATTTTTAATAAGCAAATTAAAAAAAATCTCCTGGGTGAAATTTGTTAGCCTTAAAATAATTACTTAAAGAATAACATATATTACTTATATCTTAAGTAATAACTTGACAAGTAAATTTTTAAAATTTAATCCTTATTTTATTTTTCCCATTATACTTAGTCCCCTTACACTCCCTCCCCACAGCAGTCACCACCCCGTTGCGGTCCGTGTCCGTGAGTCCTTTTTCCTTTTCACTTGTTCTCTCCACCCCCAAACCCCCCACTGGCTGTCATCCTGCTCTCCATCTATGAGTCTGTCTCCATTTTCCTTGTTAGTTCAGTTCGTTTATTAGATTCCACATATGAGTGAAGTCATATGGTATTTGTCTTTCTCTGACAGGCTTATTTCACTTAGCATGATATTCACTTAGTAACAGTTCCATCCATACTGTTGCAAAGGATAGAATTTTCTTCTTTTATATGGGCAAGTGGTATTCCATTGTGTGAAGAATAATTATTTAAAGTAATAACTTGAAAAATAATTAAATAAAAAAATTGGAAAAAAAAAAGTAATAACCACTTGTAGTTTCAAACCAGCCTTTTAGCAGTGGAGAGAACTTTTATTCTCTTAACCTAAATTAGGGAGGTTTGCTTATAAAAGCATGTAATTTATTTAGTAACAAATACTCAATGGTCAACTAGAATTTTGACCTGTTTAAAACTGTTTAAAAAATATACTCAAAAGAAAAAGGAAAACCGAATCAAGAATGCTAGCAAGTGCTTGACTGGGTGGTTCCATGCTTCTCAGTAAATCAAAGTTCCAGAGTATCATGGGTCACTTGAAATAGTCACCCTGTCGTGCATGAGTCTGATTTTGCAGAGAAGTGCAGTCTCAGGGGGAAGGTGTGGAAGGTAGCTGCTTCACTGCACTCCAAAAGCAGCTGGAGACATTAACGGTGGTGCTTACGGTAGTGTCAGACAGAGTGGGAAGAAAGGTGTAGCAAAGCCTGTTTTTAAACAATGCAGGATAATGTGGGAAATAGGCACATAGACTTGCCTGATCAGCTACCTTGGAACTAGCTAACTAGTTACAGCGTGAAAAATTTACATGTTCTTAACAAAGAATGTCCATATAACATACCGTGGCTGGCTGGCAAGATCAACTTTTCACAGCCCATTCACCTACATGTGACTGGAATCATCAGAAGTATTATCTTGAGATGTCAAGCACATTCCATTAATATACACATGTATTTCAAAATACATCAGTGGTCGTTATAAAGAACTAAAGTGCTCATGCTTTTTTAAAAGTTCATTTAAAGCAGAAAATTGAACTAAAGGAGAAAATAAAATAATTTTAAAATTTTTGTCTTTATTTAAAAAATCCATTTTAAATAAAAATATATGTGAGGATATATTAAAATACAGTACTGTAAAAAGCATAAGGCATCTACTCACATAAGGCATATTAATTTCAAAGTACTAGAATGAAATGTTCCTACTTCTTTTTATAGTCACTGTTTATAGATGAATAAATGCATGCTATAAACATGTCTTCATATTAAATATATATTCACATAAAATTAGTTCAGCTGATACCAAGCCATAACTTCCTATCTCATCTCAAAACTACATATATAATAAGATTTAAACAATTCCAAAGTTACCAAATCAACTTTGTTTCTTTTTAAAGAACTCACTGTTCGTTTCAAAGATCAGACACGTGGTCTCCGATTGTGGGGAGCCAAGGATTTGAGAGTTCCTGAATATCTAATGGGGAACATGCAGAAGGCACATGTGTTGTTACATGTCACAACATTTTTCCCCTCAAATTTAGTTGCATTTTCTTTGTCTCTGCAAAAAAATGTCCAGAATCAATTTAAGAAATCCCATTCACAACCCCTTTCTCCTCTCCACGACCCCCAAAAGCAAAAAACAAAACAAAAAAATCAATTTTGTTCATATGATCTTTCCCTTGAGGCCTTAATAGGTTTAGTCTGTAGGATTTCCTTTTTGGGTGACATTATCAGAAGAAATTACCCTGTACCATTACCTATGGTCAATGAGGTTTGACAGGCTTTCCTTGTCTCTCATCTGCATCAGGCAATTCCCTGAGACAGGAAGGTGTCGTTTAGATGTGACCCTTTGAAGTTACTTTTACTTCCATCTTCAACTCACTGAGATTTTATTTTGCGGGGTCATCAACCTTAAACTCTCAGAGCCATGGACAATGCTGCTTTAGTGATCGTACCCATTTACTGTAGTACTGTGCACTAGAGGAGAAGTCAGGCTGGCTATGACATTTTGCCTGGAATTCAGGGTGAGCTTTGGGTGGCGCTTACCCAAGCTGTGGCTTCAGGGGGAGACAGGGAGAGGCTGCAAAGAGAACTCTGCAAATTGGGAACATCCAGGGGGGTTTATCTCAGTCATGCATTTGTAATTTGTGTGCGTGTGTGTGTGTGTGTGTGTGTGTGTGTGTGAGGAACAGGGCATTCATCAGAAATTTGCAGTTTAAAACTGGTAGTAGTCAATAATGACAAAAAAAGAATGGTGCTCTAGCCAGCTTGCTAACTAATTTAAAGTGCTTGCATTGTTTTACTTTTATTCTTTTTCTTATGACCTCCCCATACAACAATATAGTTAAATTCTCTTGACACTAGTATGTTGGGCAAAGTTTTAAAAAAGTGAATGTTTGCCATTTTAGAAAATATGCTCATCCTTCACAAGGTACCCCACTCCCTCCAATGGTTACGCAAGATTGTGGATAAGGGGTTAATATTTCCATCTTTAGCACAGTTCATGGCTTGTTCATAGAAAGTAAATATTAAAGAAATCATAACCCTAATAAACCCCAAGACTCCTTTAGACTTTTACCTAGAAAACAAATAACTTTGAGAAGTCAGTCTCACAGCCAAACAGTACTTCTGGGGAAGGATGGGGGAGATGAGGGTAGAATAGATGTTGCACAGTAATTTTAGATTTTTTTTCTTCTACTGATAAAATGATAAACTTCACAGTTTCATTTTACATAACTTTTTATTTATTTATTTTATTTTGTTACTTTTAATGTCAGTAACTACCCTGCATGTGTTTCTGCTGTAAGAAAAAGGTGCTCTCCTCAAATTCACATCTGCCTTGTCTGGGTTGCAGTTTCAGGGAAAGTGTGGAAGTGGTCAGTTTGCCAAAAACTTCTATAACTACTGCTTTACGATTCCCCTTCCAAAGCCTTAATTCCAAAGGGGAAACTTACTGACAAGTTAGACAATGTAGTGGGAGCATGGCTCTTAGAAAGCCCAGGAAATGCACTTGTATTTCTCAGGTAGTGATCTAGGTTTCTTATCACATAACTGAATTGCATCCTCAGACTTAGGAGGATGATATTTGGGACAGACTCCTATCAAAGGGAAATGAAAATGGAAGAGGATGCAGCATCAGTATTGCTAGGCCAGAGACAGCAGTCTTAGAAAAACACTTCTTGTCTTACGGAGTGTTCCATTGCTCAAAAGAACATTTTACCTATATATAATTTTGCTTTGATTTGATCCTAAAATAATCCCCCTTAGATAAGCCATCATCAACAGACTATTACCAAATTTTCATTTTTCCAGGTCTGCAAACTAAGGGTCCTGCTTAGTAAATTCGCATAGTTAGTAAAGGTCAAAAAATGTAAAGCCTAAGTCTTCTGATTGCAAGATCTCACTGCACCAACATTAAATGAGGATACTTCAGTGGGAAGGGAATTATAGAGAAATTTGGTTTCTTCAGATTTGCCAATAGCTAAACCCGTGTAGGCATCATTATGCCTAAGAATAAATCAGATCTGCAAAGTGCAGGGCAAACTATGCATGGTTTTAAAGCCCAACAATTTAATTTATAACTTTTAAAACATCCTTTTACAAAGCATTTTACCAATCTTCAGTTTTAATTTGGTAGACATTGTACATTTTTACTTGTGTTTATAACCATCCCATATGCCTGAACGATTACCCTCCCATTATACAACGTATGCTGAGGGAGTGGGTTTCCAACTGTCTCAGAACAGGCCGTGTAGCATGTGGGGTACAGAAAGATTTCTAAATTTGATCATTACAGTTGGAGACTGAAAACGAGAGATTCTTAAGTCTCCCGGGAGATGAAACATTAGACACTGTAAATATCCAGAAAAGTTACTAAGATTTTTCCTTTTGTGATTTAAATAGGTAGATTCAGTTGCAGACTAAATTTTTTGTTTTTGTTTATATTTCAATTCATGAGATCCTAGAAAAGCTATGGCAAACATACTCTCGAAAACCCATCCATAAACCCAATAATGAAGTTTTAAGAAGTAAAACATTATTATTTGTTGATTAATATATCATATACCAATACTGTGTAGTGAGAAATATTTGACAGAAGTAAAAAAGAGACACAGTCAAACATTTCAGTCATGAGATTGTATACTTTTTTCCTTCATGGAGTTTAATTTCTAATATTTCAATAAAAATTACCACACATAATTTTTCATAATAATTTTTAAATTAAAAACAAACTGCTAGGAAAATAATTTAAAGGCTAAGAATTTATCATGATATTATTTAATAACTTTTTCTAGTCACTATTGTAATTTTAATGGCCTGTCACAACTTATTTTCTATTTTCTTATTTTGAAAGTTAATGGGACTCTTCATTAGTGCTTTGTTTTCTAGCAGAACCAAGGATTTCCACAAAAAAAAAATGGATCTTGCTGTGATTCTGAGTCATTCCAGTAATTTCATTGGGCCTCAAGCTGTTGCAAACCTGGAGGAAATACTCTATGTAAAACTTGCAGATTCATCTGGTAGTGATTTGTCATTTACCATGTTTTGGGCTGGCAGCCAGGTCAGCTGTTGCCAAGAGGAGGCAGACAGGGAAATAAAATCATTATCAAGAAAAGACTTGGAAATACTCACATGCTGAATGAAGAAAACGGAGACAAACTCAAAAAAAGAAAAATCTAGGATGTGATGGACTCCCAGAAATAAAGGGGGCCAGAAAAAGAAGAGGACTCAGTCCCTACAGGCTACTCCTGCACCCCCAACTTTGTGTACTCTTGACATTGCAAGTGCTAGTCTTTACATTTATTTAATTAATTGGACACCTAAGAGTAGATTTTCTCTAACATTTCAGGCAAATCAATTCTGTGACCTGGAAATTTGTCCTTGTAGTTATTCTTCCTTCACCATGTTTTAGTAGTTTTAAATATAATTTCTAGCAGGTTTATCTCCTGAACTCACTGCTCCTCAGACTCAGTCAATAAAATATGTAAATCTATAATGTAAAGCAGTTTAAGAAAAAGACAGTTTAAATCTAATAAGAAAACATTATAAGCTTAGAATTGCAAATGTATCTGGGGTTTGAATATATTTGGTTCCTATGATTTTATTAAAAAGATAGAAGGGTAATGTATAGATAAATTCCTGTAATGTGCAACTCAAAAATATTTCTAACAGGCTTGAAATTAAGGTTCAAATATCTTTACACTTGTAAAAAAATCTTTTTGCACCTCACCAAACCTCATTAATTCTTTGGTTCTTTTTAACTGAAGTAATTATAATGATCACTAATATTTACAGGGTACTTTAAGTCGATGCTTTTTACTATAAATATGAAGATAGAATTTATGCAATAAATAAATTTTAATTGAACTCTTTTGTCTTATAAAAGCAGTTATTATAAAACACAATACTGGTGACCAAGAAATAGGAGATAGAAAACACTTAGGGAACTTGTTTCTGTTGTAACCTCTCTGAAATGTAGCAAAATTTTCAGGATGGTGAAGGCAATGTATATATGCCCAAGAAATCAGTAAAATAATTTAGAATGTCAGATTGAGCCACATGTTTAGAAAAGTCATTTGTATCAAATGCATTACTATATGGGATATAAAGAATAAAAAGTAAACAAATGAATTGAAACAGAATCATAGATACAGAGAAGAGACTGACAGTTGCCAGAGGGGAGGTTGGGGGACTGGGTAAAAAAGGTGAAGGGATTAGGAAGTACGAATTTGTAGTTACGGAATAGTTGTGGGGATGTAAAGTACAGCGTAGGGAATGTAGTCAATAATATTGTAATAACTATGTATGGTGTCAGGTGGGTACTGGGAATATTGGGAGGAACACTTTGTAAAGTATATGATTATCTAAGCACTATGCTGTAAACCTGAAACTAATACAAACTAATATTGAATGTAGACTGTAATGAAAAATAAAACTAAAAAAAGAGACTTATTTATTTAAATTAAGAAGGCATTATATAGCAGAGATGGAAAGCGATTTGGTCTCAGGCAAACCTGGGCTGGAATCCCAACTCTACAGCTGACAACCTATATGACCTTGGGCAAGTCATTGATATAGCTGCCTCATATATAAGGCATGTGTTATAATGATAAGATGCTTCTCCCAGAATTCTTACTGATAACGTAGTTATAGTGCCTAGAATAATAAGGGATACATACAGGAATTCAATAGATGGTGGCTACCACATTTATTGTAATATTTATAATGATTACTTTATGCTAAGCTTTTTAATTCCTAACATTCTATAATTTAATAAAGCATAAACTCCTTATGCTTCATTTCTGATGTAAAGTTCTGCTAGGACTCTTTCTTGATCACATCATGCTGACTTCAGTCATCTTGAGGTGGGTTGGTATACGGTTTGGGGTAAGTGAACAGACTTGAAGCTGGAGGCTGTTGTGCTCAAGTTTACTCTGCTGGCTTTCTGGGACCCTTGTCCTGCTGCAACCAAATTTATAACTCAGAATTGCTGCTTCTGGTCCACAGGAGAGGCACAGTGTTAATGGCCCACTGCTAGGAAAGGAAAAGAGAAAAGGGCAGCTCACGAATCTCTCCGCTGTTCCAAGAATTGGTAGTGTTATTATATCCAGAACAACTGGTGGGCCAGCATATTGTTTTGTTGCCAAGGCCATCTCTCATGGGTCCACTAGTCTTATTATTTATGAAGAACAGAATTCGCTAAATTTGATTGTTTATATATAATTTTTATGTCAACAAAATGTTTTACAAAGCTATTATGTGGCAATCTTATAAGACTCATCAACTCTTTCTGATTATTGTTTGCATTCCTCAAGCAAGACCCTAAATTAGGGTCTTGGATTATAAATTTTCAAATAAAAGTTAATTGTTTTAAAAATCCCTATTTCCCCTGAAGACTTGTACTTTTCATGAGGCTCCTTCCTCTTTCTCTTTTCTTTTCTTTTCTTTTTCTTTCCTTCCTTCCTCCTTTCTTTCTTTCTTTTCTTTCTTTCCTTCCTTCCTTCCTTCCTTCCTTCCTTCCTTCCTTCCTTCCTTCCTTCCTTCCTTCCTTCCTTCCTTTCTTTCTTTCTTTCTTTCTTTCTTTCTTTCTTTCTCTTCTTTCTTTCTCTTCTTTCTCTCCCCTCCCTTCCTTCCTTCCTTCCTTCTTTCCTTCTTTCCTCTCTTTCTTGAAATATAACAATGTGTATTACTTCAAAGTTAGGATTCCTACCCTAACCACTGTGCTTGTAACCATTTGTAAATATTGCAGACAAAATGAAGTCTGTAAAATAGTGATTGAATTGAACACTTCTATTCCTGGAAGTTCTTAAAATAGGCATCATGCCCTGGTTGGTTTGTTCAGTTGGTTGGAGATTCATCCCTTAGACTGAAAGATTATGGGTTCAATTCTTAGTCAGGGCACATATTCAGGTGGAAGTTTCAATCCCTGGTTAGGGTGCGTGGAAGAAGGCAACCAATGGATGTTCTGTCCCGTCCACCTCTCTCATGCACACGTCCCCTCTCCCTCCTGTGTCTCTAAAAGCAGTAAAAAAATCTTAGGGTGAGGGTCAAAAAATTAAAATAGGCATCACATACACCTATTAAATATGATTGTTGTAAGAACAATAATTAAATATGTTTCCATTCATCCAAAGTATTCACCAACCTATGTTCCCAGATGAGACAGTGAAGGTCAGAGACATTTCCGTTGAAACCAGGTTTACAACTGACTCTCTATTAAGAAATTAATTTTAATGCATAGTTATTAATTTATAAAATTTATCAAAATTTATCAATTTAAAGTTATTGTTTTGTTAAAATAAAAAATTATTTTTATTTTAAAATACAATATTAGAAAATACTGACATTATGTGTGGTAATTCATTACAAAATGTCACCAGTGAACCCTGCCTACGTGAGTTCAAGTCCTGTGTAGTCTTCTCTCATTGAATCTGGATTGACTTTACGATTTGTTTGGTCTAAAAGAATGTGATGAAAATGGTTGTGTACAATTTAGGTCTAGGCTTTAAGAAGCCTTGCAGCATTTTCCTGCTACCCTGAGATACCACATAAGGAAGGCTGATTTGCTTATTTGAGAATGAGAAGTCTTATGGAAAGAGAGGTCTTTCTTCAGAAAGACCACAAAGAGAGAAATTCGGTCTGACCTCAGCCATTCTAGCTGTACCAGTATAGGCCTGTGACAGGCGGATGAAACCATATTGGATCCTTCAGCCCCTGTCAAGCTTTAAGCAGACAGCAGATGCATGCATGAACCCAGTTAATACCATATGGAACCGACATTAGCTTCCCAACTGTGCCCAGCACATATTGCAGGATTGTTAGCAGTTAAACAGTTGTATTGTTTTCAGCACTAAATTGGGGTGGTTTGTTATGCAGCAATAATGAACTGTTTTATATATATATATATATATATATATATATATATATAAGAAAATTTCTTATATATATATATATATAAGAAAATTATGTACTATCCCACCACTTTGACATAATTTAACATTCATATTATGGAGTAATTCATATTGTATCGAGAGTTTGTTCATTGTATCTTGGATATTTTCTTATGTAATTAATCCTCAAAATATTTAGATTTCATAAGAAAAAAGGTAAATAAAAAAGTAAAATCAATAGCCTGAATGAAAATGCAGTAAACTAGACTTTAAAAAGTGAGCCATACACTGAATTCTGTCCAGAAATATTTCTGTTCAAAAATATTCAGCCATGTAAAAATTGACGCAGTTACTGAAGAAAATACAAGATACAAGAAACAGTGTACCTAGGACAACGATGTCTCATTTCCCTTCAAAGTAGGCACCTTGGGACCTCACACAATTTTTCCAGTCACCATCAGCTGCCTGCCATATTTTTCTGAATCTCACTGATGGTCTAAAGTCTCTTTCCTTTCAAAGATGATTTTAGTTTTGGGGAAAGCCAGAAGTTGCAGGGTGCCAAATCTGGCCTGTAGGGGGTGCTGAGTTACCTGGGTGATTTGATGTTTCTCAAAAAAACTCTACATGAGATGTGATGTGTGAGGGGGTGTGTTGTGATGCTGCTGCCAGTCACCAGTTGCCCATAGCCACAGCCTTCTGAATCATCCTACTAGTTTCCACGGGGGAATGTTCAAGCTTAACACAAAATTTGACACAGATTTGTTGCTTTACTTGCTCAGTCATTTTGAATGTGACAGCCATCCAGTACATATGCTCACTCAAAGGTATCTACCACCCCCACTGACTAGTACAGTGGAGTCATCATTGTTCATGCATGTGCATTCGAGTCTCCTATTAACAATGACTGGACATTTTCTTGACAGATCTCATATGTGTTCTCAATAATAATGATAGCATAAATATATGTGGGATATAAGCTAGGCTGTATATTATGTTCCTAAAGGACAAATCTCTCCAAAAGTTAGTAACTTACAATAACAACAAACATTTGTCTCTTAAAGTTTTTCCCAGACAAGAAGTCAATAGTGGCTTAGTTTCATGGTTCTGGCTCTGGCTCTGTCAAAAGATTGTGGTCAATATGTCAGCTAGCATGCAGGCACCTGAAGCATTTATTAGGGGTGGCATACTCACTTCTCACGTGACTTACTCAAGTTCTAATCGTCGGTAGGAGGTCTCAGTCCTTTCCCATCTGGACATCTCCACTGGGCTAGTTGAGTGCTCTCAGGACACAAGGGCTGGCTTCCCCGATGAGTGATTGAAGAACCTATGGTGGAAGCTGCAATACTCATCTGCAATATCATGTGAGTCACCAAGGTCAGCCTTGCTCAGTAATGTAAATATAGAACAATAGGAATGACCATTAGGGATATGTTGACAATTATGGAATGTGACAGAATATTGAACCAAAACTACCAGGGAATGAAAATAGTTTTATTGAAATACGATCTTAGGCCTGGAGACATAAGGGTTGTGTGGCCATGGAAAACAAAGTCTGCATGTTCTTTTTGGAAGAAATATATGAATTTATTACTAAAAATAATAAATGGTGAAGAATAGGCTGGTGATAAATGAAAAAATCAAAGTGAGTTGAATTTCAGTATGTTGAATTTCAGTAAGTTGAATTTCAGTAGTGAAATAGTACATTAAGAAAAATTCTTCCTCTTTGATTTTAAAAATTCTTTGTTGAAGATTAATTCATGCAGAAACCTGAGTCTGAAAAGCATTTTAACCATTTTTAAAAGCCTTAACATTGAGTTAATGCACACTGTATTAATCTATGGAGAGTGGAGTTAAGGTATTTTCTGATGGATGATATGTGCTTATAATATAGATAGTCTGAAAAATACAGGTTTCTTTAAGTAACTGTTTTCTTTTGTTGTTTTATTCACAAAACCAATTCTGGTATATTAAAACTAGAAAACACTTTGGCAATCAATGAGGCAGTCTTCCATCCAAAACACTTTTTGAGCAGTTTTCCGATAAATGGTCTATCTTTTACCTGGAGATCTCCGTTCTTGGGAAATTCTAGTTTTTAATTATTTTATGGTGAGGCAAAATGTAACATTCTGCAATCTATCTATTTCTGCTTTTAGCAAATAATCTACTTCTACATGACAGTCCTCAAATATTTGCTTTGTCTTGCCTCCTCTGTGTCATATATCAAGATCCAGGCTACTTACAGGTAACATTCATTGACTCTGTGCTATTGTAAACACAGTCTCGAAATATGACTAGGAAATATACTTTTATCTGCTAGAATTTGAATTTAATGCTTTATTACAATATAAACTTTATGAAGGCGGGGGCTATATATACTTATGTATTATTATATCCCTACAACCTAGTAAATTGCCTAGCACACAATAAATATGTGCTTAATGAATAAATGAATATGGCTGAAATGAATGAAAAAGACACACAATTCAGCATGTGTGTCTTTTTGCTAGATCCTGGAATTATTTTTTCTTAAAATTTCAAGGTTACAGTACCAGTGGGAGATAGTATTTTGTATTTTTAAAATTTTATTCTATTTTAAAATATTTTGTGAACAAATAAGGAATGACCCCTATGCTATTGGATAATGTCTGTCTTTCATTGGACCATCATTAGCCTAATGTCCTAAAGATACTTTTTAAAATCATGAAAAGGAAAACTATATTATGTCCAGTGAGAAAGGAAAGTAGAGAAAGATCAATTCTGTTTACTGAACTAAGACCATATCAAAAGGATAGCTTCTTTATTCTTATTCTTACAAAAGTCAACCACAGAATTGTGTAATCCCTTTTTAAAACAAACAAACAGATAAACAAATACTTGTTTCTTACATTTGGGAATCATTTGATTAATGTCTGGTTCAGAATAAGACTCCTTACTGCATTGTCTACACATTTTCTGCAACTTACTAAAGATGTTTGTTGTCAGTATAGATTTAACCTCATTTTTAAAAAAGTTTGTATTGACTGAAGGAATGAATGTCAAGGTAAGAGATTTACTTTACATCAATGGTATTTATTGTCATTAGCTGGTGCTGTTGTTAGCTTTCATGTCAACATTAAGTGGAATCTGCTTACCTGCTGTAGTCACTCAAGAATTACTGTTAAAGCTGCCAAAACACTTGCATTAGAAAGCCCCAACTCAATTATTCAATTGCAACCCAACTAATCAAGGTACAGTTAGTACACTGGAGCAAAGTGAGGAGCCCCTAGAACTTGGAAATAAGGCCACTTTCTAAATCTAGAGCAAGTAAAACTCAACTTACGTGAGATTAGCCATCTGTAAAACTGTTAATGTGTGCATGACGTTCTCCATGATTTAGATAAAATATCATTCCAAACTCAATTTGCATTTCTTTCTTNAATGGTATTTATTGTCATTAGCTGGTGCTGTTGTTAGCTTTCATGTCAACATTAAGTGGAATCTGCTTACCTGCTGTAGTCACTCAAGAATTACTGTTAAAGCTGCCAAAACACTTGCATTAGAAAGCCCCAACTCAATTATTCAATTGCAACCCAACTAATCAAGGTATAGTCAGTACACTGGAGCAAAGTGAGGAGCCCCTAGAACTTGGAAATAAGGCCACTTTCTAAATCTAGAGCAAGTAAAACTCAACTTACATGAGATTAGCCATCTGTAAAACTGTTAATGTGTGCATGACGTTCTCCATGATTTAGATAAAATATCATTCCAAACTCAATTTGCGTTTCTTTCTTACAAAGCTACTTTCTAATTATGCCAGTCTTCTAGATATTTTGATTTGGAAAATCTCCTTCCCTGAATAATAGACCTGTGTCCATGAAAATACATAG
Source organism: Sturnira hondurensis (assembly GCF_014824575.4). NCBI lineage: Eukaryota > Metazoa > Chordata > Mammalia > Chiroptera > Phyllostomidae > Sturnira > Sturnira hondurensis. Next base: position 816,025 of record NW_028073279.1, read on the forward strand.
TATTTCATATTGTTAATGAATGTATTGCTTCATTCATGAGTTAGCGTCCGGTGAGTTCAGCTGGCCAAAATCCGCACTCAGGAACCCATTCAACTCTGGGAGCACTGAAAACAATAAACAATGACCTCGAAGCTGTGAAGATATAGATATTACATGATTAGCTCCTTTCAGATCTGTGTGGATAGTTAATTCATCTCCTTTCACTTTATCCCTAATATCTCACCTGACTTTGTTCTAGACATTCTAAAGCGCAGGTGGCAAACACAAGGCCCACGGGCCGAATCCGGCCCTCCACCTTGTTTTATCTGTCCTGGCACCTTGCTTCTACCTGGCAGCAGCACCAAGCTCTCACTTAACTGTTAAGGAGTAGTTACATTTATACAGTCCTAAAATTACATTTGGCCCTTTGAAGGCAATTGCAAGGCTGATATGACCCCCCGGTAAAAATGAGTTTGACACCCCTGTTAAAGCATTACACTGTAGATGTCAATGTAGTGAGTAGATTTTACCACCACTGTTATTTGATAAAATTGTAATTGAATATATCATTTTGGCAGTAACAAAGTACTAGTTGGTTTAGCTCATTAAAGTTTTCTGAGATGTGAGCTGAATTTGACAACTAGCAAGGGGTGGTTTGTCAGATGTGTATTTGCCTAGTATTTTGGTATCATCAGCTCAAAAATAATTATGTAATACAGTAGTTTATCATAATATCTATAAAGAAAATATTTCAGAATTGTAAAAAAATTATCTAGTTCAGAATTTGAATAGGAGATTCACTATACTATATGTAAGTGAAACTTTGTTGTAATTGAATTAGGATTCAGATTTTGAATGAAAAAATTCTGGTGTTTTAATTAATTAACTAATTGATTAAAAGATTGTATTTATTTTAGAGAAAGGAAAAGGGAGGGAGAAAAAGAGAGAGAGAAACATCAATGTGTGGTTGCCTCTCACACACCCCTCTCTGGGGACCTTGGCTGGCAACCCAGGCATGTGTCCTGACTGGGAATCGAATTGGTGACCCCTTGATTCCCAGGCTCGCACTCAGTCCACTGAGCCACCCCAGCCAGGACAAATTCTGGTGTTTTAAGTAAGGAATCTTTGCTGTTTCAAGAGAGTTCCTGAAACTACTGTACTCTGTTTACATAACACGAAAACTAAGAATATAAGCACTTATTCAAATAAAATAACAGGCAGAAAAATGGCATCCCTAAACATAGATTTACTTCTTAATCCCCAAATACAGAACATTATATTATATGGCAAAAGGATTCGATTAATGGAGGAAGGTGGGGAGCACTGGCGGAGGGTAGGGCTGGGAATATAAGACAGAAAACTGTACTTGAACAAGAATTAAATTTTAAAAAAAGATGTAACCTGGGATTTAGATAGATAAAAATTAAAATAGGTTTATATAAGTATTTTAATAAATAATGAAGCTGAGTTATATATTAAAAACATATAGGTTTATATAAGTCTTTTTAATAAGTAATGAAGCTGTATTATATGAAAGATATATAATATTTACAATAACAACAACAACAAAAGGATGTGATTAAGTTAAGGATCTTGAGTTTATCCTAAATTACCCAGTGGGCCTGACTGCAATCCCATAAGAGAGAAGCAGAGGGAGATTGGAAACAGACAGAAGTGAAGACACACTCACTGAGGACAAGGCAATGAGAAGGCAGAGCAGAGAGAGACCCAGCCACAAGCCAAAATGCCAACCACCCCGAAAGCCGAAAGAGGTAAGGAATGGATTCTTTTCAGGGCCCCCAATGACAGTGTGGTCCTCTGACACCTTGAATTTGGACTTCTGGCCTCTGGATCTTTGAGAGAATAAATCTATGTTATTTCAGACCACCAACTTGGTGGGAATTTGTTGTAACAGCCACAGGAAACTAACAGGAAACTCACTATGGTGAGCGTAGGTTTACAGAAGTTTCGTTTTCTCCCCAACTTAGAAATCATACTGCTCCTCGCAGTCCTGGGTTACAGGTGGGGACTGTGCAGCTACACTTTGAGGAAGTGCACCGCAGTCTTACGAGTCTATATGATAGGTTGCCACGTTAAAATGTTCTCCATTTATAATTATTAAGAGTCATATACTCTTGGAGTAAAATGTTTTTGCTAGACGGTTAAGGTGTCAGGATAATAAAACTTAGGCTGTAGACTAATTTACTTCAATACAATTTGTCTTGATTTTTTTGGATATACAAATAAAAACACAAAAATAATGCGTGACTCCAATTTTTCTTTTCTCTCTGACTTTCCAGGTCCAACAGTGCACATTGTAAAACCAAAGAAAGGAACCCATCTCAGATTATCTGCTAGAGCTTTATACTCATTGGTACTTCACATAGAGAGTCCTTTTTTTCCTCTCCCTTCATTCCCCAAATAATTATTCAGTTGCTGTCATGTATGCAAAATGCTGAGGATGTGGCAGTGGATGAGGCAGGTATGGTCTTTGTCTCTAGAGTAAAGCCTGGCCCTTGAGTGCCTGTGCACGAAGTGGTGAGAGGCACGTCCTCTCAGCAGTCACAACTTCCAGATAAATTCGAGTTGGTTCTAGAGCCAGTGTATAGGAAGTAGGTGCCAAGCACTGCAGGCTCTGGGGGCAGGCAGCATCCGCAGCCGTGGCAGCAGGTCATCTACCAGAGTATTTAGCTCAGCTGGCAAGTGAGCAGTTTCCACCTCGGTGTGTATACGAGCACCTGGGAGTGTTGTGAGGAGTGAGGACTTTGCTCTCCCAAGTTATGGTGATCAACGTGACTATTCCTCACCTGATGTGGCCCACATCAAGAACCCTTTCCGCCAGCCAGAAGTCCTGGAAAGAGAAGGAGAATGAACCCCTGGAGCAGTCTATCGATTGATGGAAAGGTTAATTCTATCACGTTAAGTTCAATGAGAGCTTTGCTGAAATGAACAGGAGCACGAATGAGTGACAGTTGTGGGTGCTGCCATGTTTTTCATGGGCTTCAGTGTTCTCATTCTGATCTGGGAAAAGCATTATGTGTATGGCCCCATCCCGTACACCTCTGAAGAGCAGTGGGTGGTCAAGCAGATCAGGAGGATGCTTGACATGAAGGTCAGTCTGATTCAGGCTTTTTCTGCCAGGTGGGACTACGAGAATTAGTGGAAGAAATAAGAACCTGCCTGCCCTGTCTGGTGTAGCTCAGTGGATTGAGCACAGGCCGGCGAAACAAAGGATTGCGGTTCGATCCCCACTCAGGGCACATGCCTGGGTTGCAGGCCAGTGCCCAGCGGGGGACACACGAGAGGCAACCACACACTGATGTTTCTCTCCCTCTCTCCTTCCCTTTCCCTCTAAAGATAAATGAATAAAATCTTTAAAAAAAAAGAACCTGCCATTCATATACTTGAACCTCACTTTTTTCTGTCATTTCATCATAGTTCAGCATATTTACCGGAAACTGTTATGTTGCAATCTCAATGCTAATAAAGGACCAGTTTACTTGGGGGGAAAAAAAAGGTAGACTTTAGCACTACTTGCTCCCTTGGCTGGCTACTTTGGTGCACAATCTGCACAGCTTTAGGCAGAAGCCCTGCTTTGCCTCCAGATTATGTAGCAATGGCAGGTGGTTTTCTTAGTATGTCCATCATTCCTCTCTACTTTGAAAAAGGGTCAAAACCCTGTTTCTGGATTACTGAACAGAGCAGGTTCCATTTCCAAAGAAAGCTGCGTACAACCGAGAGGGGAGAAGCTAAGGTGAATGTTGATATTTTCCACTACGGCATGCCTTCTCCCATAGAACCTTGTGACTTTATTTTAACAGGTTTTCATGAACCTAATTCTTTCCCACAGGTCAGGGAAAGTGTTCTATTCTGTTTTTTTTTCCAGGTGGTGAAATGCTAACAAATAAGCCTTTTATACACTGGGTAAGAAACCAACTACTGAAATGTTTAAGAATATTTTGCGGGCTCTTGGCTGCTAAAATTTGTGGAGAGGTGCTAGTTGGAAAAATAATATGTCAATGGAAAAATAATATAGCAAATGAAAAAAATATTGTGAGATCACATGTAGCCAGAGTTACATCACAGATGTGTTTGGTGAAAACACCTCTTTTTTGGGACTACTTGGGATTATTACATGACAAGGGTAAAAATGTTTATGAATTCTCAGTATGCTTTATCTTCTTTTACCAGCAGCAAAGATACATGTGGATAAATTGTTCCCATCTCTTTCCAAAATGAAGATTTATTTGTATTGTTTCAAAAAGAAAATTATCCCATTGGAAACTTGAAAAGATTGTGGGATTTAGGGTGTGTGTGTGTGCGCGCACATGATAGTTAGACATGTTTTGCTTTTTAAAAAAGTAATGGGAAAATAAACTTTCATTATGTTTCCTTATCACAGCATAGGGAATTAGGGAGAGAAAAACTGAGAAATGATTTTTTTAAGTCAGGAAAAGAGGCCTGGCTCAGTAGTCTAGCTTGCCAGATGGAGTCTGATATATAAGAAAGAGTTGTATTTTAGGGTTGAGGGGGAGTTGGGGAAAGGCAACCAACAAGAGGCTGCCAGTGGTTATGAGGGGCCAACAAATAAAGGCAGGGCCAAGATCTGGAAGATTCATTCCATTCTGAAATAAGTATCTCCACTGCTTAGTTAAGTTGAGAAAATGGTTTATATTAAAATTGCCTATATGTGGGAAAGCTAACAATAAACTTTCTGTTGAGGTGACTGAACCACTCATTAAGTTATAATTATGTTGGTCAAAAGAGATACCGTTCTTTATATGAGTTATAAGTATTCAGACAGATTGTTATTATGATTTGTGACAATTGAGTGTGAATAAAATTGCACTTGAAGAGAAGGTGAGCTATCTTAAAGGTTACTGTACTTTTCACTTTTTAAATCTATAGTGAATAGCAAAATCCTTGTAAAGAGTCATTTTTCTTCAAGTTCCAGAACTCTGTTGAATGGGAAAGGCAGAATTTATCTTCTTATATTCTGTCCACACAGTTTAGATAAGAAAGGCCATAAGGTTAAACGTGTCTAGTTTATACAACTGCGCTAGCTCTAGTTGTGGCCTTGGAACTTGGCTCCAGAACCTACATGGGCTCTACTCCAAGCAACACTGGCTTTTTGTACTTTCAAATCCAGGACAACAAGTCTGCAAAACAGACCTGATCTCCTGAGTAGAACTGACAGCAACTAGACCTGAAAAGATACTGATTGAACCAAATACAGATATAGCTGACCGATGGGGTCTTCATTTCAGACATAGGTGTATGTGGCAGTGGTGGCCACAGCAGCACATATCATGACCTCCACCTTCATTACCACCACAAGCCGTGGCATCTCTCTTTGCTCACTTCTCATGAAGGCTTGATTCATACCGAGTCTTTTGTTGGTCAGCTGACGCTCCTTATTTCTGACTACGGAGTCAAAGTCTCCTTGCTCCCAGCTCACCTCATGGCCACCTTTGTAAGCACAATACAAAGATGTGGTAATTCACGAAAGAGAAGGTGGTATGGCCCAGGAAAAGCACTTGGATGCACCAGATAGCTCTTTTCTCTGACAAACTGCTGAAATATGCCAAGCTGTAGGAAACAATGCCCAGACACCAGCCGAGGAAGAGTTCAGTATCTACTGGAAAGCAGCATAATGTAGTGATTAAAAGTTCTAAAACCAGCTTTCTTGGATTTGTCATCCAGCTCCTACAGAACTACATAGGATTTGGGGCAAGTTAGCCAAATTTCTTCTGTGCCACAGTTTCTTCATTATTAAAATGGTGATAATAACCATACCCATATCATAGGATTATTGCCAGAATTAAGAGAGTTAATATAAGTGGAGTGCTTGGCTCACTGTTCTTTGTTTTTTTTTTTATTTTTTATTTTTTATTTTTTTTAGAGAGGGTACAGGAGGGGGAGAAACATCAATGTGTGGTTGCCTCTCATGACCTGGCCCGCAATTCAGGAATGTGCCTTAGAGTGGAAATCCAACCACAACCCTTTGGTTTGTAAGCCAGCACTCAATCCACTGAGCCACACCAGCCAAGGCTCACTATCTAATAATGTTAATAAATGTTAATTATTTGTACCTTCAGTTCTAATTTTTTAAAAATAGAGTGAGTAATGCCAGCAAGATACTATTTAAAGGGTATGAGAATGATACCTTAAATTATTTTCTTTCGAGCATTTGCTAATACCTTACATTTCTTATTAGAGATCACTCAAAGATTCAGAGTGGAACAAAATTCAGATGAGATTTGTCACAAGACCAGAGTCATAAGCTGGAAAAAGGCCAGCATTAGGGATAATTGGCTGTAATGAAGGGTAAGGGCTGTAGCATTCTCTATAGTTCTCCTGGTTAGAAGGCAGTTTTGTTTCAGAATTTAGCTCAAAACTGTTTTCAAGAGAGGATGAAGTTGGTTAGCCCAGCTCTGATGACAAATCTAGCTGCAGTGACACCAAACCAGATTAGTTAGTGCAAATAACATCATGGTGGCAGTGTTAACAGATCTGAAGAGTTGTCACTTGGAAGAAATATTGGACTTATTTATTTTCATAAAAATGGCACTAAGATGAATGACTGGAGGTTTCACAAAGCCAGTTGGGCTCCATATGAGGTACAAGTTTTCAATCACAAATGTTTTAAAATAGAACAGGCTGCCGTATCAGGTTCTAATACTAAAAAGGCTCTAGCAGAAGCTCGCCCACTGCCAGGCAGAAACGTACCTGTACGTCCACCTGTAGTGGGGGTGATAATCATTCGCCCATACTGTCGTGAGGATTAGATGCAGAAAGATGCTTATGGCAGTCGGCAGAGTGCCTGGCACATTGTAAGTGTTTGATGAATGGCAGTTGTTGATACTACGAAGACGACTACTGTCTCCACCACGGTCGTTATTATGATTAATGCAGGTTTTCAGTTTAGCTAAGAGACTAGACTATATGATCTTTCCACTTTCTATGAAAATAGGTTGTTAGCTTATGCTTTTTTATGGTCTCTTTTACTCAGAAAGTTTAAAAGACTTAGAAATGGGAGACATCTTACATTAGGATGTGGTGTTGCTCTTTATGTGTTTATTATGCTAGCTCCTTTGACTATTCTATTATTTATTATTCTCTACTTTATTTAGAATGGTTTAACCTGTATATAGTTCAGCTGTATTCTTTGTTAGTATAGTAATTATAGACTTCTGTTTATAAAGATGAAAAAGGGATGGGATAAAGAAATGAAAAAGTTTCAAGTTTAAATACCAAGCTCTTTTATTTCTCAGCTGGTAAACAGGTTAGATGAGAATTATTTCAAGGGAAAAAAAGACACCATGTTTATTTTCTCCTGAAGGATTCAGTATGTTCTATATTCAGACTTTGAAAGTTTTAATACTTTTTTGTGTGTGACTAAATCTTTTCTTGCAAAAAGAAATTGAGTTAGGAATGAAATTGAGTTAGGAATAAAATAAAAATCAGCATATTCCTCCAAGGCAAAAGAAAAGAACTTGCAGAAGCAAGATAGGAACAAACAAACCTCAATGTGGGACATGTCTAAATGAAGGAAAAAAATGAAAGCTATGATTTCTCCTATTGTTGTAAGTATATGCTCTTGGTCTAAGGTGTTTTATATTATTGGAGACACGTTCATTGTAATCACTCTGTGCATGTGTTGATAGTGAGGTAGGGCAAATTAAAATTTCAGCTTTATCAACATCTGTGAGAACAGAGGTACAATAAAAAGGAGTACAGAAATTACATGAAAAAGAATGCAGAATCATAAATGCTTTTTACTCTGTAATCCCTGATCACTTAGCAGATGATAAATGGAAGCCCTGTTGGAGTTTGGCTTCGTTTTTATTTTTTCCTCTATGTGTGCAGTTTACTTAGACTCCCATATCCTTCAAGATTTTTTTCCCCCTCGCCCGTAGGCCTGCAGAGGCAATCAAGGCTGAACAATAGGTGCCTTCTTATTTCAAGTGGGCAATTTGCATTTCTGAGGAGCTCCTGACTGGATTAAACACATTTCACGGGGGCTTCTGCAGCTCACGGGAATGTTCTTTCTAGAAATTTACCTCATCTTTAGCAGGGAATGATGTGGCTCAGCTTTCATGCTTTTGAGAAACACAAGACACCTGAATTTGCACAAAGTAATTGTTTTTATTTTCTCTTAGATTGTTATACATCAGTTAAGAACTACTAAGTCCGTATGCTTTGCTAATTTTCATAAAGTTTATTTGAATGTTTTACAAAATGGGGTGGGAAGCTGCAATCGAGCAGGAAACTGGAATTTTGAAAACCTGTCCTTGATGAGCTCTGTGATTTTAGGTAAACTACTTTGTCGTCCTGAAACTCAGTTTCCTCTTTTGTAATATGAGGGGTTCCACCCCCTAGTCCTCTGACAGATGAGTAAAAAGTAACTGAATAATCCGCCTTTCCTTCCTGCAAGGAGGAAAGATTGTGTATGCACCAAATGTCAGACCCTGTAGATACAAAATGGGTAATACATGGCCTTTGCCCTCAAAAGGCTGTTTACAGGGAGAGGCTGACATCCCATAAATGTGTTATGTGCAATCATTGTAAACAAAGTAGTACAGGAGCAGGTGTGAGAGTGGTGATTATAGTTTGGTGGAATCTTAAAGAAGGAAAGGAACTCAGTAATGAACAAGTTTGTATCAGGGAGGGAAGAGGTTGGAGCATGGAGGGATTTAACATTTAAGGTCATGTAGAGGAAGCAGAGCTTACGATGTAGATTCAGGGAGGTCAGAGAGGTAAAGGGGAAAGCAAGAGAGACCAGAGTCCTGGCAGTCGAGGAAGAAGGCTTCAATGGAGTGCGCATCAGTCAAGACAGATGTCACTTAGGGCCGATTTAGGCTTATGTCTGTTGAAATAGGCAAGAGTTAATTTCTCGTGAAGCTGGGTGAAGCAGTGGGACAGAAGGCATATTGCAGGAGGTTTAACAGTAAATGTGGAAATGGATTGTAGAGATCGTTACTTTCAGAAGCTTGTCTAGTGTAGATTTTTATTTTCAGAAGTTTGTCTACTTATTTGGGAAGAGAAGGAAAGATAAAGGAAAAGATATAGGAATGTAGAATCAATAGATATTTTCTTTTTCAAGGAGGAGAGACATTAATGTGTTTATATATTGAGGGAACAGTAGACAGGGACATTTTAATGATGTAAATTCTTCCAGTCCATAAATATGGTATATTCTTCTATTTATTTGTATCTTCCTCAGTTTCTTTCTTCAGTGTTGTATAGTTTTCGAAGCAGAAGTCTTTTACCTCTTTGCTTAAATTTATTCCTAGATATTTTATTTTTGTTGCTACCATAGTAAATGAGATTTCTTTCCTAGTTTCTTTTTTCTGATAGTTTATTGTTGGCGTACAGAAATGCCATTGATTTCAGCCCTGGCTCTTGTGGCTTGCTGGGTTAAGCACTGGACTATGAACCAAAGAGTCACCGGTTCAATTCCCAGTCATGGCACATGTGTGGGTTGCGGGCCCGGTTCCCGGGAGGGGGCACTCCAGAGGAAATCACACATTGATGTTTCTCTTCCTCTTTCTCCCTCCCTTCCCCTCTCTAAAAATAAATAAATTTTTTTAAAAAGTATAATTTATTTTAGGATTTCAAAATATCGACTTTGTAGCAGGCTATTTTGCAAAATTCACTTACTAGGTTGAGTAGTCTTTTGGTGGAGACTACAGTGTTTTCTATGTACACTATCATATCATCTGTGAATAATGACAGTTTTACTTCCTCCTTTCCAGTCTGGATGCCTTTTATTTTCCTTGTCTGGTCACTGTGGCTAGAACTTCCAATGCTATGTTGAATGAAAGTGGTAAAAAGGGAAAGCTTTTTATTTGCCCAATGACTATGATATTGGCCGTAGGTTTCTCATGTATGGCCTATGTTATGTTGAGGTATGCTCCCTCTACTCACACTTTGCTGAGTGTTTTTATCATAAATGGGTCCTGGATTTTATCAAATGCTTTTTCAGCATCTATTGATATAATCATGTGATTTTTGTCCATTTTGCATGGTGTAACATTTATTGATTTGTGAATATTGTACAATCCTTGCATCCCTGGGGTGAATCCCACTTGATCATGGTGTATGATCTTTTTAACATATTGCTGTATCCAGATTGCCAATATTTTGTTGAGGAATTTAGCATCCATGTGCATCAGAGATATTAGCCTACAGTTTTGGTTTTTTTCTGTTGTGTTTTTCCCTGGTTTTGGAATTAGGATAATACTGGCTTCATAAAATGTTTGGGAGTCTTCCCTCTTTTTGAATTTTTTGGAATACTTTGAGATGTATAGGAGTTAGTTCTTGAATGCTCAGTAAAATTTTCCTGTGAAGCCATCCAGTCCAGGGCTTTTGTGTGCCTGGAGTTATTTGACTACTGCTTCAATCTCACTAGTTGTTATTGCTCTATTCAGGCCTTCTGCTTCTTCTTAATTCAATTTTGGAAATGGCATGTTTCTAGAAAATTATCCATTTTGACCAGGTTGTCCAATTTCTTGGCTTATAGTTGTTCATAGTAATTTTTTACAGTAATTTCTGTGGCATCAGTTGTAATCTCCTTTTTCATTTCTGACTTTATTTATTTGGGTTCTCTTTTTTTCTCAATGAGTTTTGTTAAGAGTTTATTCATTTTGTTTATCTTTTTGAGGAATCGGCTTCTGGACTCATTGATCCTTTGAGATTTTTTTTATTCTCTGTCATTTAATTCTGCTCTGATCTTGATTATTTCCATCCTTCTACTATCTTACATCATTAAAATGTTCATCCTGCCCAAAGCAATCTACAAATTCAATGCAATTACTATTAAAATACCAATAACATATTTCACAGATCTAGAACAAATATTTCAAAAATTTACATGGAACCAAAAAAGACCCCCAAAGCCTCAGCAATCTTGAGAAAGAAGAACAAAGTATGAGGGATCTCAATACTTGATATAAAATTATAACTCCAAAGTCACTGTAATCAAAACAGTCTAGTACTGGTGTAAGAACAGATGCATAGATCAATGGGACAGAATAGAGAGCCCAGAAATAAACCCATGTCTCTCTGGTCAATATTTAACAAAGCAGGCATGAGCATACATACAATGGAGTAAAAATAGTCTCTTCAATAAATTGTGTTGGTAGAACTGGACTGGTACATGCAAAAAAAAAAAAAAGAAAAAGAAAGAAAGAAAGAGAAAAAAGAAAGAAAGAAACTAGACCACTAACTTACATTTTACACTAGAATAAAGTAAAAATAGATAAAATACTTAAATATAGCCCTGGCTAGTGTAGTTCAGTGGATTGAGCGCGGGCCTGTGAACAAAAAGATCGAGGTTCGATTCCCAGTCAGGGCACATGCCTGGGTTGCAGGCCAGTTCCCAGCAAGGGATGTATGAGAGGCAACCAGACACTGATATTTCTCTCCCTCTCTCCTTCCCTTCCCCTCTAAAGAAAAATAAATAAAATCTTAAAAAATACTTAAATATAAATTATGATAGCATAAAAGTCCCAGAGGAAAACAGGCAGTATAATTTCAGATATGCCATGTAGCAATATTTTTGCCAATATGTCTGCTGGGGCAAGGGAAATCAGGGAAAAATAAACAAATGGGGTATGGGGGTGGGGAAAAATAAATAAAAAAGCTTTTGTACAGCTAAAGAAACCATTCTCAAAATGAAAATGTGATTGACCATATGGGAGAACTATTGCCAATGATACCTTGGACAAGGGTTTAATCTCCAAAATATATAAAGACTCATATGACAACACCAGGAAGACAATCCAATTGAAAAAATGGGCAAAGGACCTGAACAGATGCTTCTCCAAGGACATACCGAGGGCCAAGAAACATATGAAAGGATGATCAGCATCACTAGCCATGAGAGAGATGCAAATTAAAACCACAAGGAGATACCACAGCACACTGGTCAGAGTGACCATTATGAATAAATCAACAAAAAACAAGTGCGGGTGAGGATGTGGAGAAAAGAGAACCCTAGTGCACTGTTAGTGGCAATGTAGACTGGTGCAGCCATTTTGGAAAATAGTATGGAATTTCCTCAAAAAATTAAAAATGGATCTGCCTTTTGAACCAGCAATTCTACTGCTGGAAATATATCCTAAGAATCCTGAAACACCAGTTCAAAAGAACTTATGCACTGTATTTTCATAGCAGTACTATTTACAGTAGCCAAGATTTGGAAATAGACTAAGTGCCCTTCAGTGGATCAAAATGGATCAGAGTGTGGTACATTTACATAATGGAATACTATGCAACAGAAAGAAGAAGGAACTCCTACCCTTTGCAAAAGAATGAATAGAACTGGAGAGTATTTTGCTACATGAAATAAGCCAGGAGGTAAAATACAAATACCATATGATCTCATCTATAAAAGGAATTTAATGAACAAAATAAACTAATGAGCAAAATAGAACCAGAGGCGTGGAAACAAGGAACAGACAGACAGCAGCCAGAGGGGAGAGAAGAGAGGCATGATGGTGGAAAGAAAAGGAAAGGGCCAGTTAAAGACAGGTATGAGTGATCTGTTCCTTTGACACTCCTTCAACATGGACAGCAGTGTGGGGACTGACTGTGAGAGCAGAGGTGGGCTGGGTGGAGGAGGGCAAATGAAGAAAAATTGGGACAACTCTAATAGCATAAAAAAATTAAGAAAAAAATGTTACTACACATGCCAAAATAGAAAAAAGTTCAAAAAAAGTAAAAGAATGGATAGTACATGCACATCAAGAAAGAGATGCAAGTCAAGTTACTGTCCTGCTTAAAATTCTCCACTCTCTGGATTGACACAGAAAGTCCTTTGAGTTCTTCCTGTTCTTTATTTCTCTAGCCTTATCTCTAATCATCCTCCACGTGGCCTTGAACTAAGTAGTACAACTGGACTAAAGACATTTCATTGAACATAACTGCATATGCTGCCCAAATGCCTTTTCTCCTCCTCCTCCTCCTCATTTTCTTTCTTCTCCGTCCTTATCCCCTTTTTCTCCTTCCTCCTTTCTTCTTTTCAGTCAAGGCTACATTTTAACTTATCCTGAAAGCCTTATTGAGATGACCTCTTTCTCTAGAAAACATTTCCTGACATCCTTCTCCTCACCCTCACCTCAGCCAGGATTAGTCATTTCACTTTGAACTCCTTTGACATTATTTGTAGACTCTTATGTTATTAATCACCTTCTATTAAAATTTCCTATTTGTTTGTCTTTACTCCTGCAAGTGGCATTAGGTCCTTGAGTACAAAGAACATTATTTGATAGGTAAGGGCTCAATAAATGTTTATTAAACAGGGCAAAAAAAAATGCCACACTTGAGTATAATCGTATTTAAATGAACTTTTGCTTTCCTTCAAAGATTATTGATTGAACATCTCTCTGTTCTCCAGTTCTCCCCTAAAATAACGACAATCTTTTTGATTATTAGGAAGAGCTGCTGGGGTGGCAGAGAGCACTCTTAATTGTCACTTGTTCTGAGGCTAAGGCAGACATCATTAATTAATGCTGCACTTGACCACACAACCTGGACAATATCTTTTTACATGTTGGCTATTATTAATGGATTAGAGTTTACACCTCTGACTAGAACTATTTGCTATTTTTTACATCTCACAGAATCTTGTGTTTTTCTTTAAATCTTTCCTAGAAATGCAATACAAAACCTCCCAAAACAGTGTTTCCTGGGTTTTCTAGAAATCCACTGGCCACCTTTATGGGTGTATAATCTTCAGGCAATGAAACTTAGGTGGCTTTAAATTTTCTTTAGTAATTTATGAAAAGAATTATGCTCCTATGTATAAACAGATAAGTAAGCCCACTTACTATTTAGAGGAGGAGGCTGGGAATCATTAATTTTTTTAGAAGAATTATAGCAGGGGATAGAGATGATATTGCACCTCCATAGAAAGATGACATTGTACTTACAAAGGAAAATATATATATATATATAAAGAAGTGAGGAATTCATTGTGATCATTAGCTTTTTCTAATTCTCTTGTTCTCCATTCCTTACTCCACACTGTTTAATGCAGTTTAACAAAAATGTATTGAGTGCTTGTGCCTAGTACTTACTGTACTAGGAACAGGAGATACAAAAATGCACGAGATAAATGGCTCTCAAGGATTTTAGTCTTATTAAAGAAGGTGTTAAGGACTAAAGTAGAGGGATGCATGGAATGATAGTGGAAAACATGCTAATTTAACTTGGTCTGAATTGTTCCGTTTATCCAGATGTGTTGCTAGAATTCATGACATTATTGCTAACCCTTTAATGTTAGTGATCAAAGTCACTTAGAATTTTTCTTCTTAATCTTGATTTGCATTTGTATATAGGACATTTCATGTGATTCATGGAAATTATATGTGGGTAAGAAGAGCTTGTAGTCATATAATGTGCTCTCATGGATAAAAACATTTAAAAGTATTATTAGCAGGATACATACTTATTTTCTGGGTCCAAGTCAGAATCCAGAATTCAATACAATTTGAGAATATATCAATTTAGAAAGGATTACTAAGTCTTTTTAAAGACCATCAGACTTTGTTGAGTCTGTAGAATTGCTTTGTTATAAGAGGCAAAAGACAAACTTTATTTAGAAAATTAAACACAAAAAGACATCTCCCCACCCTGTTTACTCTTGACTCAAATTGCAGCACAAGCATTAAAGAAAGCCTTGCTAAACTCATTGTGCTCTCCAGTGAACATTAAAATTAACACCCACATGCATATTATAAAAATAAGGAACAGAATGTTCATAATAAACTTTAGGAAGATCCTGATGAAGATAAGGCCAGTTTTGTTTTTTAATGTAATGCTGTTACAACTTACTTGCAACATTACTCCCTGCACAGAGGGCCCCCTAATTATTTCATCATGCAGCAGGAAATCCTGGTAGGCCATATATAAACAGCCCGAGGCAGGAACCTCTTCACTGATAGAGCAGGACATCTGACATCTGTGCAGCCTGCTGCTCGCCTGCCATAATTAACCAGGAAGCTTGGGCATTAACTAATGCAAAGGCAACTGGGAGCTTAGGATAATGTTGAGTAGCAAAGGTCTTTCCTAATCCAATAAATCCTAGGAAGATGAAAAAGTGACAGCAAATAGGTGATGATTTTCTCGGGGAGTAAACCTTTGTGGTCTTTTTCCTGTTTTCTAAGAAGTAGCAAGCCATCTTTCTTACCTCTGCTCCCTCTCTACTTCTCATGTATGCATAATTTCCCTTGACTTTCAATGAGACTTAAGTGCACTTAGAGGTGGCTGGATTTAGCTCTTGGTGTTGTTTATGCTTATTGCTGGAGTGGGGGTGGGAATCCATTTCTGGGCTCCACAAACTAAATGAAGTCCAGAATGGAACTACAGAACGTGTTCAGGGACTGAGCCAGCACCTGCTTGATAAGCTAGTTGTTTCTACCAGATAGTTATTGTTTATTACTCTGTTTGGAGGCGAATGCTAAGGACAGTGAGTGATTTGAAATGCCAGGAGTTTCACTGTATTATGTGCTATAGATATATAATTTTCATGTTTTATTTCAGTGTTTTTATTAAACAAATCTTTTTTTAAGTTTTTTTAATATATATATTTTGTTGATTATACCATTACAGTTGTTCTATTCCCCTCCTTAATTCCCCTCCACCCGGCACACCCCCTCCCCCACCATTCCCCCCCACCTTAGTTTATGACCACGTGTCTCAAGTTCTTTAGATTCTATATTTCCCCTACTATTCTTGCCCTCCCCCTATCTATTTTCTACCTATTGTCTATGCTATTTTCTGTACCTTCTCCCCCCTTCTCCTCCTCCCACTCCCCTGTTGCTAACCCTCCATGTGTTCTTCATTTCTATGGTTCCACTCCTGATCTAGCTGTCCTCTTGGTTTGCTTTTGTTTTAGGTGTGGTTGTTAATAACTGTGAGTTTGCTGTCCTTTCACTGTTCATATTTTTCATCTTCTTTTTCTTATATAAGTCCCTTTAGCATTTCATATAATAAGGGCTTGGTGATGATGAACTCCTTGAACTTGACCTTATCTGAGAAGCACTTTATCTGTCCTTCCATTCTAAATGAAAGCTTTTCTGGATAAAGCAATCTTGGCTGTAGGTCTTTGGATTTCATGACTTGGAATACTTCTTTCCAGCCCCTTCTTGCCTGGAAGGTCTCTTTTGAGAAATCCGCTGACAGTCTGATGGGAACTCCTTTGTAGATGACTGTCCCCTTCTCTCTTGCTGCTTCTAGGATTCTCTCCTTCATTTTAATCTTGGCTAATGTAATTATGATGTGCCTTGGTGTGTTCCTTCTTGGGTCCAACTTCTTTGGGACTCTCTGAGCTTCCTGGATTTCCTGGAAGTCTATTTCTTTTACCAGACTGGGGAAGTTCTCCTTTATTATTTGTTCAAATAAGTTTTCCACTCATGGCTGTTTCTTTCCCCCTTCTGGTACCCTTATAATTCGGATGTTGGAACGTTTAAAGATGTCCTGGAGGTTCCTAAACCTCTCCTCATTTTTTTGAATTCTCATTTCTTCATTCTTTTCTGGTTGGATGTTTAGTTCTTCCTTCTGGTCCATTCCATTGATTTGAGTCCCAGTTTTCTTTCTATCACTATTGGTTTCCTGTGCATTTCCCTTCATTTCAATTAGTTTAGCCTTCATATGTTCCTCTAATTTGTGACTATAATCAACCAGTTCTGTGAGCATCCTGATCACCAGTGTTTTGAACTGTGCATCTGAGAGGCTGGCTATTTTTTGGTGGCTTAGAGTAATTGGCTCTGGGGCTTTGAGTTCTTCTTGAGCCATCTTTTGGACTGTTCATGCCTGTTACATATGAGGATCGGAGTCCTAGGTGTTCACCAGAGCAGGACAACTCAGTCACTGGGTTGTGATGCTGTACATGGGAGCGGGGTCAAAGAGGAGCACTGGTGGTCCCGTCTACCGCCTCCCGCCACTGCCGCCACTGCGGCCACAGCTGCCCTCGTTGCCGGGGCCAGCTCGTTCCGTCCCACTGCATGTGAATGTGCGACCGCGGTCAGCCCTCCACCACTGGGTTCGCCCCCTGGGGCCTGCGTGGTCCGTCTCACTGTGCGTGAATGTGCGACCGCGGTCAGTTTGCCCCGCAACCTGACTGGGTCCGGGCTGCCTGCATGCCTGGGTCAGGGGATCTTTCCTGCCCAACCCTGCTCCGCTGCTGTCTCCGCCCCTCACACCATCCCGGTGGAAAGGTTGGTTGTTGTCGGACTTCCATATAGTTCAACTTTCTGCTCTTTGGCTGTGTCTTTGTTTACTAAACCTTCGCTGCATCCAAACTTGGTTGTGGGAGAAGGCACAGTGTTTCCACCTATGCCTCCATCTTGGCGGAAGTCTTATTAAACAAATCTTTACCGAGTACTTACTGTGTATTACACACTATGCTCAACCCAGGGCTGAATAAGATCATCTCTGTTCAGGGCTGAAGAAGACCATCTCTGTCTATGAACTTGGTCACTTGAAGGAGATGACCGCATAAAAAAATAACATGAAATTATGGTGTCTTATGATATAGACTGAGACTTGATAAGGAGGAAGCAAGTAACCTAGGAGGGGAGTCAGGTGTGATAGCCAGCATGGATAGCACAGACATTTGTTCTGCATCAAAGTGCTGAGTAAGTCTTTCAGGTTCACAAAATGGGAAAGAGTGTTTTAGAGTAAGTGACATAAAAAAACACTGAGACGTTGAAGAGCCAGAGGTGCTTGAGGGAGTTCAGGGAGGATTAATATTGTGGGCAGAAGACAATAAAGGAAGACAGACTAGAAATGTGGTCCTTGGATTTTGGGGGCCATGCTAAGGAATTGTTGTATAGACTGTTACTAGCTTGATTTTCTCTTAAAATTAATGAAAAATTATTGCTGGAACTATGCTTTTGGAAGATTGTTCTGTTAGAAGTGTGTTGGATAGAGTGGAGAGAAAAAAAGATTTGAGGCAGGAAGACAGCGAGAAAGCTGCTTCAGTAAGTACCATCTACATGCATTTGTTGATTCCTTCAACAAATAAATGCCTAAGAAGGTCAAAAAATATACCTTTGAATTTTGATGTCTTGGTATTTTAAATGACACTGGTGTGGCTTCAGAATTAATTTCTGTATCCTCTCTCTTTACTCCTCCACATCATTTTCTTTTCTCCATTTCTGAGCCATCTGAAACCAGAAATCACTGAAATCACACTCCTTTGAGGTTAAAGCTCTTGGCCAACCCTCCAATGATCTCAAAACTATTCGAGTTCACCTCCTTAAAGTCCATGACTTGCTAGTCATGATATAGCAGATATTTGTTTGAAATGATCTCTAGTGGGGACTTCCCAGGAAGAGGGAGGCATAGATAGACACACTTTGTCTCCTTGTGCAACCCCAAAAAGAATTATAACTCTCAAAGCAAATAACATGCAGAACTGTAAGAAAATTGAACTGTGTGGAAGTCTGACAACGAAGGATTTAAGGAAGCCACATTCATCCAGATAAGTAGGAAGGGCAGAGAAATGGAGCTGGAGGGGTGGGGTGGCAAGGAAACATAATATGGCTTGGAGAAGCTGCAGTGGTCACAGAATGGGCCCAAATTCACATGCAATGGACAAAAGTCAGGAGAGATGTCTTGGGAGTGAGAGATCCCAGCCCCAGGCCAGATGGCACAGCCCAGGGTTGCAGCACCCGGAAGGTAAAGCCCCATAATTTCTGGCTGTAAAAACCAGTGGTGGTTAGGGTAGCACAAGACACTCCCAGATTTTCAGGAAACTCCACTTAAAGGGCCCACGTGGTCTTAAAATGTATGCAAACTAAACCACTCTGGAATTCCACGTCAGGGCAACAGCTGGGAGGGCTCCAGTCACATATGGGAAGTAGGTGAAGTGACTGGAAACAGGGTGAGGGGCAAACCTCCAGAAGTCAGGTGATGGCCGTGTCCCCCTCTCTGATCCCTCTGTTCACCCAGAGCCAGAAAGCAAAGAATCCAGTCGATGCATCCTGGTGATTACGGAGCCTGGTGATTACCTAAGGCTCCGCCCCACACAATTTATAGGTACCTTTTCTACAATGGGCCACACTACTAAGACAGGGAGTCAAAGCAGCTCTACCTAATACACAGAAATAAACACAGGGGGGCTGCCAGACAAAGAAATATGTCCCAAATGAGAGAACAGAACAAAACCCCAGAAAAAGAACTAAATGAATGGAGATAGCCAACTTATTAGGTGCAGAGTTCAAAACACTGGTGATTTAGATTCCAATCTGTGGCTACAGAATAGGAAGGAGCAGATTCCACTTCCCCCTACACATGGGAGAAAAACCTGGCCAATCTATGGAGGAGCAGAGCAAACAGCCAACAGTACCCCAGCATATATGAAAATAAGAGACTCCGAAATTGTAGTGGACACTGAAAAACCAGATGGTAAGAAGACAGCTGCAGGACAATAAGGTCCCAGGGACCAGTGTGGGGACCAGGGTGGCTGTATTTCCAGGCTCAGTGCCTGCCTAGCGCCTGGTCTACCACGTACTCCTTGGGAGCAGTGGGCCTGCCACAGAGTCCTTGGGAGAAATCTGGGTCTACTGCTCCCTCTCTCCCTGACCAAGCAGGGTTTGAGGAGCACCGGGAGAGACCTGGTTGCTTAAGGCTGCAGAGAGGGGGATAAGGACAAAATGGCAAACACACAGGGGCTGTGATCACCGGCAGAGTCTGTGGTTGCTGGCTTGGGAGGGTTGAGAGTTGCACAGTGACTCGCACTGACCCCGATAGTCACCGGTCTGGCTGGAGAATTGGGCTGTACGGAGTGGAAGGCTTGAGTAGGAGGAATTTCTCAAAAAGTAAAACTGTTTGGGGGATTCTCCTGCAACATCCACTTGGCCTACTCCTGTCCCATGGGGGGCAGTGATCCCAAGGTTGTGCAGAAGGTTGCTTGTGGAAGGCCTTGTGCAGAAAGCTGCAGGAAAGACCCTATGCACCCCAATAGCACTGAGAAGGGACCTAGCCAGCTTGGTATGCGCTCATACCCCAGCCCACATTGGTAACTCAGGGAAAGAGCCTCTGAGCATCCCACACCAAAGGAGCCGGGGAGAGGTGCCAGACTAGGTCTAGAGAGAGTGGAGGCAAGACTGGATGAGTGCACACTGGGAAGGGAGAAAAGCCATACCAATCACCCCTCAGCCTGCTGCAGCCAGCAAGATCAGAAAGACCGGTTTGGCCAGCTTCAAACTAACAAGAGTTTTTTTTGTTTTTGTTTTTTTTTGTAATCTTTTTTTTTTAGTTTTTATTATTGTTTTATCGTTCAATACCTTTTTCCTCTCTTTTCTTTTTTCTTCTTTTATTTCTTTTTCCTTTTTTCCAACTTTATCTCTTTTTCCTCCCTTCTCCTGCCTTTTTTTTTCACCCATAAGTGAGACAAAAAAATCTGGAACTGTGAAAGGACCAGAGTTGGACCTGAATAGGGGGCATCCCAAGGCTTGAGACAGTGAGACAAATTTCACTTTGCTATTGCAGAGAAACTGCAAGTTACTGCATATTTGTATTATTATTTTTCATTATTTTTACATCTTTTATTTTAATAGTATTTTTGTATTCTTCTTTCTGTATGGTCTTCTTTGCTCGGCTGGTTATATTGTATCACTTGACAGGTTTCCCCTGTTCTCTCTCCCACAGTGTATTGCCAATTTACTATCCTTCACATCACTTGTGTTCCTTTAGCACACTACTCAAAGTCCTATACCCCCTATTTTGTTATCCAGATCACATAGATTCTGTCATATGATTGTTGCTCTTATATTATTGTAAATAATAGCTGTTCCATACAATTGTAAATACTTCATCTCACCCCTCCTGGATCTTAGCCCACTTCATGGTTTCCTGAACTCTAACACTGTAGTGGTTAACTCTATTCTCTCACACACTACACTTAATTACTATCCTTTACTCTCACTTTACCTCAGAATCTGACCTCCCACAACCTCACTGCTTTCTAGATCCAACTCACAATCCTTCCCTCCCCAACAAGAGTCCTATCTTCTTTCCACCCATTCTTAAAAGTGGCTAGTTGGGTTGAAGATCACAGTTAATAGAATACATAGCCAAAGGATCTCCTATCTCTTCTCTACCAGCTGCTACTGTAAATATCATAGAATACTCTCTTGCTGTAATAAACCATTTTGCCTTTATCTCCAACTGATCACAAAAAAAAGAGTAGGTAGAAGCAGTGAACACCAGGATACCCACCAGAAGATGAAACCCAACAATGAAGGAACCACCAACAGATAACGACAGAAGAAGGTGAAGGAGGGAGTGGAAACCACACAAACCTCAATCCAGGACCTATCTGGAAATACAACTAAATAGTAGAGAAACTACCCAGTACAAACAACTGAACAAGAGCAGAAGAGAATCCTCAAAACCTTGTATACACAGAAGAACTAGGTTCAACACAACCTGCCCTCACCATCACAACACAACACAAGAGGTGGTGGACAGAGTGACCCACAGTTAACCAGCTGGTGGGAAGGACACACCAAAGAAAAACCTAAAAACAATAAAAACCCAAAGACAAACACAGAGCCAACTTAAAGGATAGCCCAAGACCAGTGAGCTGGGGAGATCAAGGAGACTATACCACTGAATATTACAGGTATTATACCATAGAAGTTCACAACATAAGCCCAGGGAACCAGAAAAGATTAATTTAAGAAGCTGAAATTAACAAGAAGAGTCTCACAAACACTGTGAAGACAAAGAAACAATCCCCAAATGAAAGGAAAGGAGGAAGTCTCAGAAAGAAAACTAGATGAAATAGAGGCAAGTCAGCCATCAGATACTGAATTCAAAGCACTGTTTATCAAGAAGTTCAATGAGCTCACAATGAGCTCCCCAAAACTGCAGGGAAACAGTTTCAATGAACTCACTGAAAACTATATCAGTGTGAAAAAGGAAATAGAAACTATCAACAAGGGCCAAGAGGAAATGAAGAATACAATTTCTGAACTGAAGAACACATTGGAAGGAATCAAAAGCAGAATCAATGAAGCAGAAGATCAGATCAGTGAGTTGGAGGACAAAGTAGAAGAAAAACACCCAGAAAGAGCAAGAAAAGGAGAAGAAGCTCAGAAAGAATGAAGAGGTATTAAGAGAAATGCAAGAATATGAAATGTAATAATATTCGTATAATAGGGATACCAGAAGGAGAAGAAGAGCAAGGGATACAAAACTTATTTGACAAAGTAATGATGGAAAACTTCTCTAATTTGATGAGAGAAAAAGTCACACAAATCCAGGAAATACATAGAGTCCCAATCAAGAGGAACCCAAAGAGGCCCACTTCAAGACACATCATCATTAAAATGGCAAAATTTCAAGACAAAGAGAGAATCTTAAAGGTAGCAAGAGAGGAAACAGGAAGTAACATACAAGGGAGCCCCAATAAGGTTAGCTGCTGACTTCTCAATGGAAACGATCCAAGCAAGAAGAGAATGGCAAGAAATATTTCAAGTAATGAGAACCAGAGGCCTGCAACCAAGGCTACTTTACCCAGCAAGGCTCTCAATCAAGATAGAAGGCCAAATACAGAACTTCCAAGACAAAAGAAGTCTAAAGAATATACCTCCACCAAACCAGCTCTGCAAGAGATGCTAAAGGGACTGCTCTAAGGAAAGGAACAAAAAGAGAGAGACAGAGAAGAACACAGATACAAAAATGGCAATGAATAAGTACCTATCAATAATAACCTTAAATGTAAATGGATTAAATGCTCCAATCAAAAGACATAGAATAGCTGAATGGATAAGAAAGCATGAGACATACATATGCTGCCTACAAGAGACCCACCTCAGGACAAAAGACCTACACAGACTGAAAGTGAAGGCCTGGGAACAAATTTCACAAGCAAATGGACTGGGAAAAAAAAAACTGAGGTAGCAATACTCATATCAGACAAAATAGACTTCAAAAAAAGGGCCATAAAGAGAGACCCAGAGGGTCACTTCCCTTCATTCAAGGGAAGAATCCACCAAGAAGACATAAACATTGTAAATATATATGCACCCAAGATAGGAGCACCCAAATACATAAAGAAAATCTTAGAGGACTTCAAGAAAGATATTGACAGCAACCCAATTATAGTAGGAGATTTTAACACCCCACTGCCCAAAATGGACAGATCTTCCAAACAAAACATCAACAAAGATATTGTGGCACTGAACAAAGCCCTAAATGAAATGGACTCAACTGATATATATAGAGAGCCCTTCATTCCAAAGAAACTAAATACATATTCTTTTCAAATGCACATGGAACATTTTTAAAGATAGACCACATGATAGGACACAAAACAATCCTCAACAAATTCAAGAAAATTGAAATCATACCAGGCATTTTCTCTGACCACAAGAAACTGAAACTAGAAACCAGCCCCAAGGGGAAAAACCCAAACACTCAAAATCATGGAGATTGAATAGCATGCTATTAAACAATAAATGGGTCAAGAATGAAATGAGGGAAGAAATAAAAAAGTTTCTGGAAACAAATGAAAATAAACTCATAACAACCCAAACCTTATAGGACACAGCAAAGGTTGTCCTGAGAGGGAAGTTCATAGCAATACAGATCTACCTAAAAAAAGATAGAAATATTTCAAACAAACAAACTAACTGTATACCTACAAAAACTCAAGGAACAACAACAAAGACAGCCCAGAGCAAGTAGAAGGAAGGAAATAACCAAGATCAGAGCATAATTAAATGGCATAGAGAGTAAAAGCATAATTCTAACGATAGTTGAATCCAGGAGCTGGTTTTTTGAAAAGATAAACAAAATGAACAAGCCTTTAAGCAGTCTCATCAAGGAAAAAAGAAGACACAAATAAACACAATTAAAAATGAGAGAGGATAGATTACAATTGACCCCACAGAAATATAAAGGATTGTAAGAAAGTACTATGAAGAACTGTATGCCAAGAAATTTGAAAACCTAGGTGAAATGGACAAATTTCTAGAAAAATATAATCTTCCAAAACTCAATGAAAAAGAAGCAGAAAACCTGAACAGGACAATAACAGCAAATGAAATTGAAGAAGTAATCAAAAAACTCCCATCACACAAAAGCCCTGAACCAGATGGTTTCACAGGAGACTTCTACAAAGCATTTAAGGAAGAGCTACTCCTATTCTTCACAGATTATTCTAAAAAAATCCAAAAAGAAGGAAAACTCCCCAACTCTTTTTATGAAGCCAGCATCATCCTAATTCCAAAGCCAGATAGAGACACAACAAAGAAAAAAAACTTCAGGCCAATATCATTGATGAACATAGACGCTAATATTCTCAACAAAATATTGGCAAACCACATCCAACAATACATTAAAAAGATCATATACCATGATCAAGTGGGATTCATCCCACGGATGCAAGAATGGTTTAATATTTGCAAATCACTAAATGTAATACATCACATAAACAAAAGTAATGACAAAAATCACACGATCATATCAATAGTTGCAGAAAAAGCTTTTGATAAGGTACAGCACCCATTTATGATAAAAACACTCAGCAAAGTGGGAATAGAGAGAGCATTCCTCAGTATAATAAAGGCCATGTTTGAGAGACCTACAGCCAACATCATACTCAATGGACAAAAACTAAAATCTTTTCCACTAAGATCAGGAACAAGACAAGGTTGTCCACTTTCATCACTTCTATTCCATATAGTATTGGAATTTTTAGCCACAGTGATCAGACAAGAAAAGGAAATAAAAGGCATCCAAATTGGAAAGGAGGAAACAAAACTGTCACTATTTGCAGATGACATGATAGTGTACATGGAAAATCCTATAGACTCTACCCCAAAATTCCTCAAATTAATAAATGAATTTAGCAAAACAGCGGGATACAAAGTCAATATCCAGAAATCAAAGGAATTTTTGTATACTAACAATGAAACAGCAGAAGCAGAAATCAAGAAAAAAATCCCATTCAATATAGCAAAAGAAAAATAAAATACCAGGAATAAACCTAACCAAGGAGGTAAAAGACCTGTATACAGAAAACTACACAACACTGAAGAAAGAAATCAAGGAAGACGCAAATAAACGGAAACATATACCGTGTTCATGGATCAGAAGAATTAACATCATCAAAATGTCCATACTACCAAAAGCAATTTACAGATTCAATGCAATACCTATTAAAGTACCAATGACATACTTCACAGACATAGAACAAACACTTCAAAAATTTATATGGAACCATAAACAACCCTGAATAGCAGCTGCAATTTTGAGAAAGAAGAACAAAGTAGGAGGGATCACAATACCTGATACCAAACTGTATTACAGGGCCACTGTAATCAAAACAGCCTGGTACTGGCATAAAAACAGGTACATAGACCAATGGAACAGAACAGAGAGCCCAGAAATAAACCCAAGTCTCTACGGTCAATTAATATTTGACAAAGGGGCAGTAAGATAAAATGGAGTAAAAATAGCCTCTTCAACAAATGGTGTTGAGAGAACTGGACAGCTACATGCAAAAAAATGAAACTCGAGCACCTACTTACACCATACATAAAAATAAATTCAAAGTGGATAGAAGATTTAAATATAAGCTGTGACACCATTAAAGTCCTAGGGGAGAACATAGGCAGGAAAATCTCAGATATTTCACACAGCAACATTTTTACTGATATGTCCCCTAGAGCAAGGGATGAAAATGAAAGAATAAACAAATGGGATCTTGTTGGGAACCGCTTTGCCTGGCTTCAGGAGTTGTAACTACCCCTCATGCCTAAGGATGAGTGAACAACCTTCAGAATGCAAGCCACAAGGAGACAAAGCTTGTCTCTGGTAGCAAACACTGCCTCTGCTTCCTTCTCCTACCCCCAGAGCATGGTCGGTTAGTCCATGACAGGTAAGACTCCTCAGAGAGAGCGGCAACCTTAGCCAGACACGATCATTTGAGAGGCCATCATGGAAGGACTCCGGGGACTGCAACAAAGAGGGAGTGATGGACACTTGCCCCCTGGCTATTCTGACATAACCTGAGTTCCCTTGTCTTCTGGGAGAAGCACTTCCTGGCTCTAATCCACTTAAGCCTGCAAACCTGTGATGGAGAGGCAGTGCAGCTCCTTGCCTCACTAGAGAGGTATCCAGGGTCATCAGGCATAAGAAAGAATTCCTAAAAGTCCTGGGAAACCTGCTTTGCTAAGAGTGCTTTCATTCATATGTTAAGGGTCTGAACAGGAAATGAGTGTGTCACCCAAAGTTTCTGCAACCCCCTTTTTCGACATACACTGACTCAGACTAAGCCCTCAGATTTCTTTGAAATGTTATCTACTGTTTGATCCTTGCTGCCTTGTGTTGGGTGGTGTATTACAACCCAGTAAAAGCCCCTGGAGGAAGGGGCTCTTGGCCTTTTTACTCTGAGAAATTGGCCATCTCTCCTCCCCAAGCAGATCATGTCTTGGTAGTGTTACTTTTATCCATTACAGATGGGGGACTTGTGGGCAAACAGGATCTCATCAAAATAAAAAGCTTCTGCATGGCTAAAGAACACAGTATTAAAATAAAAAGAAAACCAACTGTATGGGAAAACTTATTTGCCAATGATATGTCAGACAAGGGTTTAATCTCCAAAATATACAAAGAACTTACATGACTCCACTACAGAAGACAAGCAACCCAATTAAAAAGTGGGTAAAGGTCTTGACCAGACATTTCTCCAAGGAGGACATAAAGAAGATCCAGAGACACATGAAAAGATGCTCAATATCACTAGCTATCAGAGAGATGCAAATTAAAGCTACATGAGATACCACTTTACACTGGTCAGAATGCCCATCATAAATAAAGAAACAAATAACAAGTTTTTTGTTATTTGGAGAGGTTGTGGAGAAAAGAGAACCCTAGTTCACTGTTGGTGGGATTTGCAGACTGGTACAACCACTATGGATAACAGTATGGAATTTTCTAAGAAAACTAAAAATGGATCTGCCTTTTGATCCAGCAATTCCACTGCTGGGCTTATATCCTAAGAACCCTGAAACACCAAAAGAACCTATGCACCCCATTGTTCATAGCAGCACAATTTACAATAACCAAGTGTTGGAAGCAACCCAAGTACCCATCAGTAAATAAAAGGATCAAAAATTATGGTACATTTAGACAATGGAATTCTATGCAGCAGAGAGAAAGAAGGAGCTCCTACCCTTTGCAGCAGCATGGATGGAACTGGAAAGCATTATGCTGAATGAAATAAGCCAGGTGGTGAAAGATAAATACCATATGATCTCCCCTTTAACAGGAACCTAAACAGTAAAACAAACAAGCAAGTAAAATATAACCAAAGAGACTGAAATAGAGAACAGACTGACAGGGACCAGAGGGGAGAGGGGAGGAAATTTCAGGGGAAAAGGGGAAAGGTTTACAGGAACAAGTATAAAGGACACATGGAGAAAAACTAAGGGGGGTGGCAATAGGAGGGAGGTGGAGAGCATTGGGGGTGGTGAGTTCAGATGGGAGTAAAACACAGAAAATTATACTTGAACAACAATTTAAAAACACTGGTGATTAGGATGCTCAAAGAACTCACTGAATATGGCAACAATGTAAATGAAGAAATGAAGGTTATGCTAAGTGAAACAAAGAAAAATCTACAGAAACCCAACAATGAAGGGAAGGAAGCTGGGATTGAAATCAATGATTTGCAACATAAGGAAGAAATAAACATTCAACCAGAAGAGAAAGAAGAAACAAGAATTCAAAAACAGAAGGATAGTATAAGAAAACTCTTGGACATCTCCAAATGTGCCAACATCCAAATCATAGGGATGCCAGAAGGAGAAGAGGAAGAGCAAGAAATTGAAAACTTAATTGCAAAAATAATGAAAGAAAACTTCCCTAATTTGGTGAAGGAAATAGACATACAAGTTCAGAAAGCACAGAGAGTCACAAACAAGTTGAACACAAAGAGGACCACACTAGGACACATCATAATGAAAATGCCAAAGGTTAAAGATCAAGAGAGAACCTTAAAAGCAACAAGAGAAAAGCAGAGAGTTACCTACAAAGAATTCCCATAAGACTCTCAGCTCATTTCTCAAAAGAAACTTTGCAGGCAATATGGGACTTGCAAGAAGTAATTCAAAGTGATGAAAAGCAAGGACCTACAACCTAGAACACTCTATCCAGCAAAGCTATCATTTAGAATGGAAGGGCAGATATAGTGCTTCCCAGACAAGGTAAAGCTAAAGGAGTTCATCGTCACCAAGCCATTATTACATGAAATGTTAAAGGGACTTATTTAAGAAAAAAAGAAGATCAAAACTATAAATGTTAAAAAGTCAACAAATTCACAACTATCAACAACTGAATCTAAAAACAAAACAAAACAAACAAACAAACAAAAAACAAACTAAGCAAACAATCAAAACAGGAACAGAATCATAAATGTGTTCATTTGGAGGGTTTTCAGCTGGGAGGGGGAAGGGGGAGATTGGTGGAAAAGGTATAGGGATTAAGAAGTACAATTTTTAGGTACAAAATAGATGGGGAATGTTAAGAATAGTATGGGAAATGGAGAAGCCAAAGAACTTATTTGCATGACCCATAGACATGAACTAAGGGAGGAATTGCTGGAGGGATGGAAGGTACTGTGCAGAGGGGGCAAAGGGAAAAAAATTGTGACAACTATAATAGCATAATCAATAAAATATACTTATAAAAGAAATAATCACTAGTTGGTTTATAAGAGACAAAGAAACCTAACAAGCAATGACTCGGAAATACACATGGTCAATTAGGATTTGACCTTTTCAAAAAGAAGGCTCCAGGAATCTGATAAGCAGAAGTCTGTGGGACTCAGAACAAACATACTGTATTAATTATTATTACTCACTTTATATTGCCACAATTGTACACAGTGCTATATAAATGGTGGACAGTGTTGGTGAAAGAATAATATCCCAGCCCTTGAGTGCTTATAATTTATGTAAACACATCCTCTTATTTTGTTTTTCTAAGCCATATCTCTGACTTGTGATTCTGTTTCTTTTGCTCACACTCATATTTCATCTCTGATTTTTGTATAAATGAAAAAACTGAGTTGTTTTAGAAATAGCACATGTTATTCCAAAATAATGTTTCTCCTCCGTAGTACTAGAGTTGTCACATTGGGAATTCTGAGTTCAGATCCACTCTCTGGTTGGGGTGCGTGTGAAATGAGAGAAGGAGAGTATATTTAAGGCTCTCTGCAAATGAACAGGGATAGATTGTCATATTATAAAGAGCTTTTCTTAGTAGAGTATTAAGATTCTTTGCCTCTAAAAGTGTTTCTGCTACAAAAAAAAAAACCATAGAGGAAGCCATGTAGAGAAGATTGGTAGCAACACTCATTATTACCTTCAATTCCTTGCAAGTTCTGAACTATTAGTTCATCAGTTCACCAATCTCCAGAGTATACATTCATGCTATATTACTGCTTTATTTTACCTTCCCATGAAAGTCTTTAATTGGCTTATTTTAGAAGCAGATGGATTGACTTATATAGCCTCTCAGGTTTTTGATAAATATCAGTAAGCATCACACAGACTGTCAAATTCAATACCTGTCTGAATGTGGTAGGAGAGACGCTTCTATTTTATTGCAACTACATGTGTTGTTTTGTTACCTTTTATTTTATTATGTCAAAACATTTGAAATACACAATTAGATGTTGACACAACCTGTATTAGTCTCTACAAAGCTTTTTCTTAAAATCAGAAACAAAATGTGTGACCAAATTTGGTACCTCTGATTTGAAGGTCCTGTAAAATATGATTGATAATCATATCTATTTTCTGATAGGAAATATCTACCATTTCTAACTAATAAATAGGAAACTCAAAAAAAGAAGTTTGTTTTAATTCTGTAATTTTAATTGGGCCCTTAGTTGTGAGGCATTATACTAGGCACTATTGATACCGTGGCAAATAGAACAAATGGATTCTCTGAATGGACAGTTGTACATAATATTAACTGTCAATCATAGTACATTAAAGAAGTATTTTGATAGAAGTACAGAACAGACCATGGAAGCTCTTTTAAGACTCCAAACTCATACCTGATTATCAGGGAGAACTGCCCAGAGGAAATGATGTGATCGAAAGTCATGAACTAAACAATGAGCGGGAGTTAGATACAAGTGAAGGCTGGGGGTTGGAGAGGATTCCAGGTAGAGGAAAGAAAAACATTTAGAGGCAAGTGAAATCTTTGGACGAGTAGAACTGAGAGTAGTTTAGTGTGGTTTGAGTTTAGATTGCAAAGATATGGAAGAGGGCGGAGGGAGAACTAAACAAAAATCAAATTACTCTGCATCATGTAAGCCAAGATAATACACAGGGACAGTATACTAAAACAAGAGGTCTGGGGGGAGTCATGGATGGGCTTCTGAGCATTGCTTGTGAAAATTTGTGCATGACCAGATTCTCAAAAGTTTCCAACAAACAATTCTCCTTTTTAAGAACAAAAATCGCTCTCTTGATGTTTATCCTCCAGCAACATTAACTATTTGTGAAATGTTACCAATGAAGCCCTGGCAACTTTAGTCATTCGTTCACTAAATTTTTCATAACAAAGGAATACAGAAGTGGATAAGAGAAGACAGGCTTCTAAAAGGTAAGAACAGAAAATAAATGGGCAAAAAAATATGTGGAAAGGATTTCATAAAACCTGTAAAGAAACCCAAAACAGGGACTCTTGTTAAAGATTCTGCTGAGAAGGTGTCAGGAGTTGTAACTTGAGTTGGTGAGAAACTGAAACAGCTAGTGCAAAGGCCCTGAGACAGAATTGACTTGATGTTGCTCAATAAAAACAGGACAGTGCGGCTGCAATACATGTAGCTGGTGGGACAGTAATACAAAGTAGGATGTGACATTGGAAAAATGGGCCAGGAATCAGGTCATGAAGGTCACGGTCAGAAATTTTTATTCTCAGTGCTATGGAAAATCATTGAAAGAACTCAACACTCGCATTATATGATATGATTTATGTTAAGGAGAATATACTGTAAGGAAGGGAAGAGTAGAAATAGGGGGACTAGTTAGAAATCTGTTATAGTAGTTCATCTAAGAGAAGATTTTGTCTCGAACTGGAGTGCTAGTTTTGGAAATGGAGATTAGTACATAAATTTGAGATGTTTATTGGGGCAATACGCAACTGCCTATGTAGTAGGCATGGTAAAATTCTAACTGCACTGGATAACATTCTCTAAATATAAATACTGCTAAAAGGAAAATACTAAAGATATACCAACAAAATTTCTTTCGGGATCTCTCTGACAGACAAAACCAAATAGAATACTTGAGTCCAAACCTTGACTCTGTCATTTATGACTGTAGGCCAACCAGTAACTTACCTTCTCTGGGTGAGTTTTCCTATCCAAAACATGAGACGAACAACATGTGAAAGCACCCAACACTCCTGGTATAAAGCAAATTTGTTTGGTTTTAAAAAGAACAATTATTAATTTCAGCCATTACTAAATGATCTTTGAGAATCGGTAGCTGAATGGCAAAATAAGAAGAGAATCTAGAGGTAAAAATATTTTTTACCAAAAGCTGATTTGCTACTTTCTTATCATGGTTGCTCCACCTTGAAAATTTGCATTTCAGACCAGATTAAGCGTGGTCTTAACTGTTCCTTTTGTTTCAAAAGGATTCAAAACTGCACTCCTACAAGCTAGGCAGTTGGGAGATTTTCTGTGTTGTGTAAGCAATGTAGCCTGGCTTTTAAACATTCATTCTGCATATATTACGTGCATTGATATTCAAATGTTTTCCTGAACTTCCCAGCAAGGGCATAATATTTATGATCTCTACAGTCACCTTTACTGGCCTGGGCCCTCCCCAGGGCTGTGCCCAAGGGTCACTGAGGATGAGTCAGACATTCGAGGCTGTGCATTTACAAATCCCCTCTTTCCTTTCTCTTTTCTATTTGCTGGGAAAGACACTGTGTGCATTAAACATAATTCTGGGAAGCTGGTTTGGCGTGGAGGTATAGAACGGTGCCTCAAAAAGCTTTAATTAGAAACCTGCTTTGTGAAAACTAAAGATTAGCATTGTAGATGTATTTCTTTAAAAAATTATCTGAAGTGTCTTTAGCTTGCTTATCTTAACTAGGTAGGTCAATCCACGTTGAGTAAAATTGTGGCTTAGTTAATGTTGTTTATAGAAACTGAGTTTGTCATATGCCATCCAAACTGGTATAAAACTAAAGACATACCATATGTCTTTGTATTCCCTTGATTTTGAAACAAGGCATTTGAATTGCATGGGGGATGATGGCTTGAGTGGGTAGTGTGGAGGGAAGGTACTTGATGGCATGCATAAACTTCCCCAGTTGGAGAGTCTGGTATTCTCAGACTAACCCCAGAATCCTGTGAATGGTCTTAAAGCTATATGGCCAAAGCTAATCTGGAAAGAACCTGCTAGAAATAAGCTAATATTTCAAAAATCTTATAACAAAACAAATGCATTAAGGTTGTGCCTGTGAATATGATACAGTATTTGGATAAACTCGGCAGTGCCCCTGTGGATAAGAGAAAAGATTTTGAATTTTAATTTTGATTATTCTCCAGACTGATGTTCACATACCCCTCCTTCATCCATGTTGATATATTCTGTATATTAAAAACACCCTTCAATTTAGATGCCTGAACTTTCTACACTGCTAGAATGTTTCTTTGTTTAGCAGATAGGAAATCTTTTAATAAAGAAAAATATTGCAGTAAATGAATTTTGCCCTAAAAAAAGATATCTTTCCCAATCTTTTGCCTTTTCATTTTTTTACCCTAAAGTGTGATAAAAGATAATGTTAAAAGAAAGTAAGATAGTAACTCTTATTCAGATACAAATAAATTTGTTAAAGATTTCACTTAACCTTTCATGGAGGCAACTGGCACGTGTGAAAGAGAATTTGTAAAACTGCTGGATTTATAGATTAGGAATATTAAGACAAACATGCAAATGAAGGCAAGATTGGTTTTTCCAGAGTTGGAGAAGAAAGTCCACTAAATTGCTATCTGATTTGCATTTTTATTAGTTACTTACATTTTACAGAGTAGTGAAATAGCTCAAAAACAATGAAAGACTGAAATCATAACCGGTAGTGGTATATTCTAGACAATGCATAGCTTTCTGTTCAAGATCAAAATTTCTACTACATATTTTCTTTCATTTTTGCCCATGATTTCTTTTTATAGCATAGAGCAAAGTAAGTATGCAAGTATGCAAGTATGGTCTCAAGCACCATCTCTGATCAACCGACAGTGGCTGCTGCCTGCAGCATCCCGTCAGGGAATTTTTAGGTTCAGCAGGAAGGGGTACCACATAGATTAGCAATGTCTGTCAAGGGCGATGGGGCGGCAACTGTGGTATGTTTCTGCCACTCTGTTATAGAATGATGTCATCTGTAAACTATCCCAAAATATTATAGACTCATTATGTTGCTCTTCCCAGAGCATTTACATTTAAAAAGTAGAAGACACTCTGGAAGAAAATATTTCATTCCTTTTTTTCTTTTGTGTATATGAAACTGCATACTTTGGAAAGCTTCCAAAGTATTTGGAAAAAATTCAAACATTACAAAATTAAGCAGAGTAAAAAGTTGTCTCCCACTCCTACCTACTGGTTCCTCTGTTTCTTTTAACAGTAAAACTGCTGGTTACTAGTTTTGAGTGTACCCTTCATGAAACACACGTACAATGATGGATCCCAAAGTCCATTGTGTGTTAGTAGAAATTACTTGCTTTGTTCTTTCCAGTCTTTGTATAGATTTTAACTTTTCTCCATGTCTGTTTAGCAAGTGTTTCCATGCTGATTTAATTTGTAGGTAATTAAAATGATCCCTTTGTTGTTTTTGAGGTTTTCAACTATTGAGCAGAGACCTTGTGTATGAGACTGTGAAAGAGAAATTTTTTGTGTAGCTTTATTTTTCCTTAAAATGTATTGTTTTGAATTACAAAATATTGCAAGCATATAGAAGTTCAGAAGATAGCAGACATCCATTTACCCATCACAGATTACAGATTGAGAAATGTTAGCAGATCCCCTTTAAAAACAAATGTTAATAAATAAATAAATAAATAAATAAATGTTATTGAAATAGCTAAAGTTCACCTCTCCAAGCACTTCCTTTTCTTTCTTAGATCAAAGGAAATTACATTATTATTCTGAGGTTAGGATCTATCATTTCTACAGATATATTTTACTACATGTGTATATATCTAGAATATATATGTATATGTGCATGTGTTATACATATGCATGCATGCTATTGATGTGTGTTCAGAATTTTACATCATCATACTCCTCTATGTATCCTTTTGAAACTGTATGCATTAATATTATTTTTTGAAATTTATCCATAATGATGCAGTTAATTTATTTTAATTGCTATATAGTGTTAAAAGTTAAACTGAAGAATATTAAAAAATTTAAGAGTTTATTTGAGTAAAAACTAATTTGAATCAGTCAGCACTAAACCAGAGTAGTTTAGGAACATTCTGCAACAGAGGGTAAGGGCCAGACTTTTATAGAGAATAGGCAGGAGCAAAGCAAGAAATCTGATGAGCTATAGCTTAAGTGGTTGCCTTATTTGGGAAAGCATAGTTGTTTGTTTTTGATTGGTTGTTCTTAGATTTTGTTTCTTCTTTTTAGGAATTATTATTTTTATTGTTTTTCATGTACAGTTGTCTCCATTTTCACCCATCCCCTCCCCTGTCCCCCCTCCCATTTCCCACCCTCAATCTCAGCCCCCTCTGGCTTTGTCTATGGGTCCTTTATACATGTTTCTTAACAACCCTTCCCTTTCTTTCCCTTGTTATCCTCCTCCCATCTCCTTTCTGGTTACCATCAGTCTGTTCTTTATTTTAATGTCTGTTTATATTTTGCTTGCTTGTTCCACTTATAGGTGAGATCATATGGTATTTGTCTTTCACTGCCTGGCTTAGTTCAGTTAGCATAATACTCTCCAGTTCCATCCATGCTTTTGCAAAAGATAGGAGCTCCTTCTTTCTTTCTGCTGTGTAGTACTCCATTGTGTAAATATATCATAGTTTTTTATCCACTCATTTACAGATGGGCATTTAGGTTGCTTCCAACACTATTATAAATTATGTTGCTATGAACTTTGGACTTACATATATTCTTTTAAATTATGTTGCTATGAACTACAGACTTACATATGTTCTTTTGAATTGGTGTTTCAGAGTCCTTAAGGTATAATCCCAGCAGAGGAATTGCCAGGTCAAAAGGCAGTTCCATTTTTAGTTTTCTGAGGAAACTCCACACTGTTTTCCAGTGTGGAGTGGTGCAGTGGCTACACCAACCTGCATTCCTACCAACAGTGTACTAGAGTTTGCTTTCCCCCACAACCTCACCAGCACTTGTTGTTTGTTGATTTGGCCATTCTGACTGTTGTGAAGTGAAACAAACACTTCAGAAATTTATATGGGACCATGAGCAACCCGGAGAGCTGCAGCAGTTTTGCAAAAGAAGAACAGAGTAGGAGGGATCACAATATCTGATATCAAACTATATTACAAGGCCACCATAATCAAAACAGTCTGGTACTGGCATAAGAACAGACACATAGATCAATGGAACAGAATAGAGAACCCAAAAATAAACCCAAGTCTCTATGGTCAATTAACATTCAACAAAAGGATCACATTTTGTTTCTTAACCTTGAGGAATTTCAGGATTAGGTTTTAGTTTGCTTTTGTAGGCTGCTAAGGCACCTCAGGCTAATGGCCTCCTTGCTTAATTAATTTAACAATATATTCCATTGTATGACTGTATGAATGTTTCAATTTCTTTTACCAGTATGAGGATCATCTTTAAAATTTGTTTATTTTTTCCTTTGACTTAGAACTTTAATGTTGATCTATCTTTTCTTCTATGAGCTGTACTCTCTTTGGGTGGACCTAAGACATTTTTTTTTCTAATCGTAGTGGCTTTATAATGTGCCAGTTTTGCTAGGCTGAACTACATTTTCCAGAATCTCCTGTATATTTCTACCTAGGTAGGCCAAAAGATGATTGTGTGAAAACTGGAGGGCTGAGGTTAAGCAGAATGACTTTTGTAGCTCATACACTTTTATTGGGCATCTGATAGATACTTCATAGGCAGGTAGCAGCAGTCAGGCTGCCACTGCTTTACCTTCTCCTGGATCTTCTTTTAGCTTCTCTAACAAGAACTGACAGAGATTTTAGCCTGTACTCATTGGTTCCAGATTATGCTTATGGGTTCCAGGTTGTACTTACTCTTCCCCATTTCACATTTATGTTGCCCTCTGGACTTTCTTCCCTGGAGACTTAAAGCTCTGGCATCACATGGGAAGATGGCAGGCTTACAGAAACTGGTTAACCAGCTTGCACAGTCACACAAGGCCAAATACCCATAATAAATCTTTGAGTGTGTATGCATGTGTCTCCTAATGCAGTCTTCTGTGATTGAAACCCTGACTGGTAGTTTTTTAATATGTTACAGAAAATTGTGCCCTATGCAAATCCCTGACTCTGAATCATGAGGAATAATAGAATGTATATATACCTATCTTCTACAGATACTTCCAATACCAGTAGATCATTTCATATTTGATGACTGGGTTAGGAAATTACAACCAAATGTGGCAATACTACATTTAAAGCCCAAGGACACCCACCAAATGTCAATCCTCTTCTTCTCTGTGAACAGCATAAGCTTAAAAAATGGTCCCACTTTTGTGGGTTTATCTCCTGGACCAATTGTTATTTTAGTTTTATATCAAGCAGTGCTGAATCAGGATATCAAAACCATATGGTAATTTTAATCAGGTAAGTTTACTATAAAGAATTTATAACTCTAATAAGCAAGTGGATTAATGACTAGAATTGGTTTAAGAAACTTCTAAAGAATACTGCAATAGCAGGCAGAGAGAGCAGCTACTATCTCTAAGGCTGAAGTAGAGCATCCAAGGAAGAGCTCCCCTACCACTCTGGGCTGAGATTCAGACCTTGTTGGAGAAGTTGCCCTTTAGTAAATGGTGAAAGAGTTTGCTGAGGTGTTCTGCCAACAGAACTCACTGAGAACGTGCTTTCCAGGTGTGGAGAAAGCCATCTGTGAAGAGGTGGGACATCTTAGAACCTACTTTAAAGCTTCCCAAGGGCCATCACAGGAAGGACTGTAGAGGGAGGAGCTATGCTTCAGAAACTATTGCAAAGCCATCCAAGGAGGTCCCTTGGGCTAACCATTCACTGATGGTGCCTGATGCTGTTCGCTCCTGGTACTGCTAAGCCTCATGTCCTTCAGGAGCTGAGCACGGCAGAGATCACCTCAGAGAGCACTGAGGGAAGTCATTCACAGTTTTCATCACACATTACTGGCCCCTGGGTACTATAGTAGGTGTTCACACTGCAGGAGTCTTCCAAGAGGAGCACACTGGAACTAGGTACAGAAACCCCTTTCTCCTCCAGTGCCTTCTGTCTACAAAGTTTAACATGGTGCCAGCTGGCAAAGGAGAAATACAGGTTGTAGAACAGTCAGTGAGGTGTAAACTTGGAGCTGAGAAGCAATAAATTGCTACCTGTAGCACTAAGCATTTATATATATATTTCTATTAATACTTTATCAAGGAAGCAACCTAAATTAGGAATTTTGTGGGTATCTTGTTTTACATCTATACCCTGATCACAGTATGTATTTTCATTTTTGTATCATTTTTGAGAATAACTCAGAGGTATAGAAATTAAGCTTATATATGACTGTTAGCAAGAGCTGGCTAACAGTCAATTTGAGTAATGGCACACATGGGTATTCTGAAAAATATTGGTTGGATAAATGGTTAAGTGAATGGATAACTATGAGCGTATTATCATTTAACAAGATTTCAAAAGACTCAAGGCAACTACTGACATTTTAATATGTGTTCAAGATTAATTTTAAGTAAGAAGATGAATGAGTATGGTTGCTCTCTATTGCATGACAGTTTCTTTTTTTTTCTTTTTGCAGATGACATCATTCTTTGTATAGAAAATCAAAAAGACCCTGCCAAAAAACTGTTAGAAACAAACACATACAGTAAAGTTTCAGGATACAGAACCAACATACAAAAATCCATTATATCTCTACATCTTAACAATGAAATTTCAGAAAAAGAAATAGAAAAAAATCCCTTTTGCAACTGTAACAAAAATAACAAAATATCTAGGTATAAACTTAACAAAGGATGTGAAGGACCTATATACTGAAACTACAATGCATTATTAAAAGAGATTGAAAAAAGAACACAGTGAAATGGAAAGATATTCTATGTTCATCATGGATTGGAAGAATCAATATAGTTAAAATTTCCATATTCTCCAAAGCAATATATAGAACCAAGATAATCCCCATCAAAATCCTGATGGCAATTTTTAAAGAAAGAGAACAAAAAATGATCAGATTTGTATGGAACCACAGAAGACCCTCCCCTTCAAAACCAAACCAATGCTGAGAAAAAAAAAAGGATGAAGTCAGAGTCATCACACTCCCTGATTTCAACTACATTACTGAATGACAATAATCAAAATAGGATAGTACTGGTGGAAAAACAGACACACAGACCAATGGAACAGAATTGAAAGCCAAGAAATAAACCCATGTGGGCAAATAATTTCTCTCAAAGGAGCCAAAATATACAACAGAGAAAGAAAGCCTCTTCAATAAATGGTGCTGGGAAAATTGGAAAACCAGAAGCAAAAGCATGAAACCTAGGAACATCTTTTAAATGTTGGTGTTCCATACGATCTGTGTTGTCCATCTGTCTCACTCATGCTCAATTATCACATATGTTTTAATGATTGCTAAGTCTGTAAATCTAGCTGAGATTTCTCTCCTGAATTTCAGATAAATATATACAAATATCCACTAAACATCTCCACTCAGAAGTCCTAAATATACCTCAAATCCATATATTAAAACTTCACTCCTGCCTCAACCTCTACCTATTACCCTTTCTATATTTTCCATCTCAACGAATATCATCATTCATTTGTCCAAATCAGAAACCTGGGTATCAATCTTGAAACCATTGTCTACCTTTCATGCCCTAAGTCCATCTAAACAAGATCATTTTGGCTCCACCTTTTTTATTACTTCCTAATTCCTTCACCATTTTTACCCATGCTCCCAACCCTCTTCCCATCTGGTTACTGTTAAAACACTCTATGCATCTATGAGTCTGTTTCTTTTCTCCTTGCTCATTTATATTTTTAAATTTAATTTTGGGTATATATGAATTTATTGCCATTTTATTGTTTATATTTTGATCTCTTCTTAAAGAAGAACCTTTTTAACATTTCATGTAATACTGGTTTAGTGGAGATGAACTCCTTTAGCTTTTTCTTGTCTAGGAAGCTCTTTATCCACCCTTTTACTCTAAATAATAGCTTTGCTGGGTAGAGTAATCTTAGTTGTAGATATTTGTTTTTGATCACTTGGAAATTTTTACCAATCCTTTCTGGCCTGTAAAGTTTCTGTTGAGAAATCAGATGACAGTCTTATGGGAGCTACCTTGTACTTAAGCAATTACTTTTGTTTTGGTGCTTTAGATTCCCTTTGTTTTTAACCTTTTGCATTTTGGTTATGATGTATCTTGGTGTGGGCTAATTTGGATTCATCTTGTTGGGACTCTCTATTTCCTGGGACTTATGTATTTTTTTGACTAGGTTGGGAAAGTTTTCTATCATTATTTTTTCAAATAGGTTTCCAATTATTTTGCCCTCTCTTTTCCCTTTCTGGCACACCGATATGTGAATGTCAGTGCAATTGAAGTTGTCCCAGAGGCTCCTTACACTGTCGTAAGTTTTTACATTTTTTTTCTTCTTGCTGTTCTGATAGGGTGTTTTTTGCTTCCTTGTATTCCAAATCACTGATTTGATTCTCAGTTTCATCTACTCTACTGTTGATTTCCTATAAAGTATTTTTTATTTCAGTGAGTGTATTATTTATTTGTTTTTTGTGGTTTTCACATCCATTTTTATGCTGTTGAAGTTCTCATTACCAGTTCAAAACCAGTATTTTGAACTCTGTATATAGTAGACTGCTTGTCTTCATTTTGTTTAGTTCTGGAGTTTTGTTCTGTTGTTTCATTTAGAACATGATTTTTTGTCTCCTCATTTTGGCACCTCCCTGTGCTTGTTCCTATGTAGTATATAGAGCTGCTACATCTGCTGGGCTTGGTAGAGTGGCCTTATGTACTGCAGGAGACCATTCTGCATGGTGTAGGCCCCCGGTGGCAAACATTTACTGCAAAGTAACTTCCTAAAATCCATGCTAAACCCTCCTAGTGTCACAGGTGGGCACAGGTAACCAGGTTCTTGGTGTTTGGGACAAAGAATTGAACCAAACACCCAGATTTGATAGCAGAGAACATGGGAGCAGGCCAACTCCAAGCAGAGATTGACCTCATGGGCTGGAGGGACTCTATTCTTATAGGGTGGATCCTTCCTGGCTAGTTTTGGCAGGCTTTTACTGTGCATGTACATGTAGTTGTAAAACGTTAAAGCTACTGCACATGTGGTCTCCCATGGTTTTCCCGGATTGACCTCCAGGGAAGGGGGTCCCACAATGTTACCTAGTTGACTCCCCCTTCTCCTGGGGTCCCCCTATACTAGGTTCACCTTTCCCTTCAGCAGAGAATTATAGCTCTCCACGTTAAAGATTGGTAAAAAGGAAAGTAATTATTTATTCAAGTTATGCAGACTTAAGAGTAATGACTTAATGTTTTCATCAAAATTCCAAAGTCCCTTAAAACATCCACAAACACACACAGTCCTTCTTTCCCCCTTTGCCCAGTCCAAGGTACCATATCTCAGGAAAATAAATTGAAAGCCATGAGGTGATTCTCTGCTAAAGCCATGTAGTGGTTCTCTGCTAAACCCACATGGTGGTTCTCTGCTAAAGCCGAGTGGTGATTCTCTCTCACATGGTTGTGGGAGTCCCCATTCTGGCCAAAAGCATGTAGTTCTCCCCTCAATGGCTGCCGAGTCTGTGTTTAAATCCTGGAGCCAATCTTCTTCTGCAGCCCCATTTCCGACTCCTCCCACAATTGGCTACACTTGCCAGGACTCCCATACCCTCCCAGCTTTACTGGGCTGCCATAGTGAGTCTGGGCAGGTGTGGCCCTCTGACGGGGAGCCAATCATCTCCAAGCTCTCATGCAGGCACTGTAATGGGGACTGGGGAGTTGCCTCCCAGTTACAATCTTGGGTGGAAGTCACTCCTATCTCCCTGGCTCAAAGGGTGGCCGCAGCTATTTAACATGTCTATGAAACCAGTTAAATGTTAGTTATGTTAAATGACCATTCTAGAGGTTATCTGTGAAACCTATGCAAAACAACTCAATGGCCCTGCTCCATGCATCCCGCTCCTCAGCTCAGACTTGTGGGGGTGAGGACAGCCCATATTTTTAATACTTCCCGGACACCCTGAGTTCTGGACCCCATTACAAATCTTTTTGGAGTCCCCCTGGCTGCACCTTCCTACACTAGGACTAGTATAACTGGTTCAACCACTTTTGCCCTTTTCATTTGCAAATATCCCTCTTCTGTGATGTGATTACCAGCATCCTCTCCTTTGTTTTCTGTAAAAAGTAACCAACTAAAGGGAACCTGTGCATAATAAATGAGGACCATCATGTAATGTGCCGAGAAACCCAATAAAGGTGGGTCACAGCTAGGGCTGCAACTTTTGCTTGCCTTGAGAGAAAAGCCATGCTGTCCCTTTTCCTCCACGGGACTCGGTATTCTGTGTGAATGTCTCCTTTCATCCATAATGACTTGGACACTGCTTGCCAGTGTTCTAATCAGCTGGCACCCACGAACAGGGACTCTGAGGCCATGAGCCATCCTCATTGTGGACAACACACCAACTTGGTTGGAATACATGCGCATCAGCCCAGGTAAGGGCTGACGACCTGAGTGCTGTTCGGGAACATTGTAGCGTGTGTTGGATTTCAGAGGATAGGGGTTTTCTTCCTAGGTCGCCCTCTCTTGTGATGGCTTTGCGACTGTACCTTCTCTAGGAAGCAGGGGACTTGCTCCCTCTCCCAAGCTTTGGCCAGAAGGCAACCTCAAACTAGGTCTGCGCTTGGGAGAAAGAGCAAAGATTTCCCCTTTAATCGGCTTTAAAAACATCAACTAGTTTACAGGCATCTCAGTAAATTCTTTCTTTTAAGCCGCCTCTTGCCACCCCTTCAGTTTTGCCTTTTCTGTCCATCTACCTGCATAAAGATCTAAAGGTACACGTGGAGAAAAGGCAAAATTGGGACTGGTTTTGTAATCACTGTGCTTGCAGTGGGAGGAATTTCAAAAAAGATTCTTTTATTTGTTAAAAAATTTCTTTGAAGATTTCTACGAATCCTCAACCATGGGGAACGGGCTCTCTAAAGAACAAGAGCAATGTTTTAGGTTCAGCAGCATTTGGGGGTTGCTGAATGTCTCCTGGTTAAAGGATCTGTACATTTTGGAAGTATGGAACAGAAGGGACCGATGTGCACTAGCTAGGCCCTTCTCTTGGTTCCCGCCAGGGGCCCGGAGTCTAATGGCCTGCCCAGTGGGCTTGGCAGAGGTGCGGGTGTGCATGACAGCTTGTAGTACAGGCGTGGATGCTCATGGTGAGTCAAGTTGGGGCTGGACCTCTCTGCCCAGGTCGGGCAGCAGTGCAGAGGGGAGATTGGTTTCCCTCACCTCCCTTTTTCCCCAGTGCAGTGTGCACTGGGGGAGACCTTCCCTGCGCCTGGACACACTGGCACAGTTGCAACTAGCAGGGTGCGGTGGCGCAGGCCTGTAGTCCCAGCTACTCGGGAGGCTGAGGCTGGAGGATAGCTTGAGCTCAGGAGTTCTGGGCTGTCTGTACTACACTATGGGGACTGG
This sequence comes from Sturnira hondurensis, assembly GCF_014824575.4. NCBI lineage: Eukaryota > Metazoa > Chordata > Mammalia > Chiroptera > Phyllostomidae > Sturnira > Sturnira hondurensis. The sequence goes on from NW_028073279.1 coordinate 858,929, forward strand.
GTGTCCGCACTAAGTTCGTCATCAATAAGGTGACTTCCCAAGAGTGGGGAGCCACCAGGTTGCGGAAGGAGGGGTGAACCAGCCCAGGTCCCAAATGAAGCAGGTCAAAAGTCCAATTTTACAAAAGGTGAATGTATTTGTCAGTAGAGAAAACACTGTTTCTGAAAGTTGTGAATGTGTTCATAAATTCGTCACTCTAAAGCATGCTGGAAGTGGGATGGGGGTATGACGTGTGAAAGAAATATTAAGAATCCTCTTTGTTTATGCCAGAGCCATGACCTTTATGGTAAAACTGAAATATAGGTGTGCTGTCTCCTGGGGGGAACTAGCCCTTCTCCATGGAAGACTAAGTACCGCTTTTTAACTCAGTACCTGGAAACACTGATTGTTTCCTTGGGGAAGAACTGGCTATTCTCCCAGAGGGAACACTTAGTCAATAGAGTCACAGAAGGCCCTTGGCACACAATCATTTTTGTCTAAAACGCATTTTTTCAGAGCATTTCCCCCAACCATCTTTCCCACTTTTCTTGAAAACTCTGAACCTGGGAGCTACCAGGTCCTGAGAACAACAGGGCCATTAACGTGCTGCTTAAACTCAGTGCAGCTTGCAGAAATAGCAGGGGGCCTATCTTTCCAAGCCCTTAGCAAAGCACCCCCATTTACAGGAGTCTATCCTGGAGGACTAAGTTCTCAAATAACTGGCAAACAGACGTCATACATTCATATTTCTATCGATACTCTGGTGTCCTACATGCATCTGCTTTAACAGGAGAATCTGCTACAAATATACAAGCCCACTGGCTGGAGGCCTTTAGTCATTTAGGACGGTCTCAGCACATTAAAACTGATAATGGCCCTGGATACCTTGCACATTCTACTCAGGTTTTTCTTTAGCGTTGGAGTCTTCAACATAAAGCAGAAATATCTTACAATCCAACCAGTCAGAAACTTGTAGAATGGGTTCATCATACTTTTAGAAATCTTCTCAAAAAACATAAAAAGGGGGGATTCATGAGTCCTTCCCCCCCAAATTTCATTATGTTAACCCTGTTTACCTGTCATTTTCTAAATTGTGATGAATCACTTTGTACTCCAATTGAGAAACATTTTCAGAAGAAAAAGCCAAAGTCATCTTATCCTCAGGTTTTATATAGAGATTCACTGGGAGATGGCTCTCGGCAAGGCCCTGTAGACCTCTTAACTCAGGGAAGAGGGTGTGCTTGTGTTTCCATCCGTACAGCTACTCTTTCCATCTGGCTAGCAGCCAAAAGAGTAAAGCCTTATCATTAGTGGGACAGACACCAAGCTCTGCTACCTGGAGCCGAGAACCAATCGACTGACAGACCAGATGACCCAGCTGACCCTGAACCACCAGAAGGAAAATGCACCCTTGCACCGTCACTCACAGGCCTGGGTCTGCCATCGGAGGAGGATGGAGCCTGCCCCCCAGTGACAGAGGCCGAGGCTCAAGAGCCTCCTGCAGAGGGCAACAACCCCTTGGTGCCCCATAATGTTCAATGGTTGAACTCTAAAAACTGTTTCAATGGACTGAATTTACTAATTTGGGTCCTAGCAGCCCTTGAATGCCCCTTTGTTTTGATCCTTGTTTGTGCTTTACGATACATATAGAGGTTGTTTTCTTGAGAGCGTATTTGGGAACAGCAAATAGTAGGTTTCACAGGCTTAACAGCTACAATTGCATTTACAATAAAAAAGGGGGAGATTAGATGTTGGGAACTGCCCTGCCTAGTTTCAGAAGCTGTAACCCCCCCATGGCTAAGGCTGAGCAAGAGCCCAAGGGACCTGCTTCATCTGGGTCTGTTCTGCCATGAGGACCTGAGCCACTGAGGTAGCAAAGCTTATCTCCCTGGAAGGAGCACTGCCTCTAACCACTTTACTTGACCCCGCCTAGCCCCCAGTGCTTGGTCGGTTAGCCTATGACGGGTAAGATCCCTCAAGGGAGGGGTGACTTAAGACAGGCATGATCACGTGAAGACCCTCAGGGAAGGACTTGGGGGGCTATAGAAAAAGGGGGTGATGGACCCTCACCCCTTGACTTTGATATAGCTGGAGTCCTCCTTCTGTCTGAGAGAAGGCTCCTAATCTCTTGGCTGCCTTACTTTTCCTGCTCGACCTAAGCCTGAAACAATGTCAGAAGTGGGTACAGCCCTGTGCTAGAAAGTGCAGGTTCCCTGGGGCAATCAGGCCTAAGAAAGAAAGCATAAAATCCTATGAAACCTGCTTTGCCAATACCCTTAATTTAAATGATAAGGGTCCAAGCCTGAAATGAGTTTGTTTCCCCCAAATTTTGAGGCACTTTACTATTTGACCCTGACTCAAAACAGGCCCTCAGAATTCGATGACTGTTATCTATTTGATCATTACTGCCTGACAGTGGTTGATGGGTTTAATCTGAGAATGTGGGTCTTTGGAACCACTGGTTGCTTACGGATTATAATAATGCTCTGTGTACTTTGATGTATTCGCGAATTATTTCCCCAGGGTTGTGTGAGAGACCAGCAAATAGCAAGCTGTGTGGGACCCATAGCCGTCCTAACTAAACACAAGGGCGGGGATGTGGGAGGCCATTCTGCATGGCGTGGGCCCAGCCCCCAGTGGCAAACATTTGCTGCAAAGTAACTTCCTAAAATCCATGTTAAAACTTCCAAGGATGAATGAAACCGTTTCAACTTCTTTTGCCTTTTCACTTGCAAATATCCCTCTTCTGTGATGTGATTAGTGGCATTGGCTCCTTTGTTGTCTATAAAAGGTAACCACCTAAAGCAAACCTGTGCATAGTAAGTGAGGACCATCTTTTAATGTGCTGAGAAACCCAATAAAGGCCGGTCACTGCAAGGGCAGTGGCTTTTGCTCCCCTTGAGAGAAAAGCCATGCTGTCCCTTTTCCTCCATGGGACTTTGGTAGTCTGTGTGAATGTCTCATTTCACCCGTAATGATGTGGACACTGCAGGCCGGTGTCCACATCAGTGTACTGGATGTCTTGTGGAGTCCAGTAGCACAGTCTCCCCATCCACCGGAGCTGGGTACTTCAGGTGAGTGTCCCCACCCCCACTTTGTGTGGTCTGTGTACACCCTTTTGTTGTAGTTCAGCTTTGATCGCTATTGGCATGTCAGTGGGAGGGATTTGCCTCCCAAGTTTATTGGCTGCAAGGACTGACTACCATGAGGGATCAGCTGCGTAGGCACTCACCCTACAGAATTGGACTTTCTTCAGTGAGGCTCTGGTACTCACTTAGTCTGCTCCTTGAGTGGGTTGCTTGTGGAGGTGATTGGAAGTTGCTTCAGTGTGGTCTGAAGTTGTCCACCAGGTGCACTGGTTCTGGGGCCTCTTGGGACATGCAGGCCAATGCCAGCAATCACCTGTGTTCTGCTCGGGGCCACCCAGCATGAGCTACAAAGTGATCTCCAGATGGCTGCTACTTGTGCTGGACTTAGAGGTGCCCAGGAGAGGCCAAGATGTGAACCAAGGCTGGTTGCTGCTAGTGCTGGGCCTGGGGCCACTTAGTGAGAGATACAGGGCATGCTGAGGCAAAGTGCTGCTTGTCTGAGAGATTTTAGGAAAGTCTAAGGAAGGCATGAGCCAGGCCATTTGTACAAAAAAGCCACTGGAAACCCTTGGGTGGACCTGCAAGTGGGTGGCTTGGGGTCTCAGGGAATCTCCAGGGCAGGAGGAACAGTGTGAGATAGGTTGGTAGAGTCTCAGATGTGCTGCCTGTCCTGTGGTTCTGTGTGGGAAGGGCTTGGAAGAGAAATGATAGCCTCTGCTGGCACATTTGCCTGGCAGAAATCTGATCCATCCCTCAGCTGTCACCCTGCTACCAGACAATTCAATTCCTCCCTGTGTGTCCCTGGTGCCTTTTGAGCTGCTGCCCCAGTGCTAGAGTTCAGGGCAAGTGAGTCTAAGTTGGTGCAGGCGGTTTAAGAGGAATGCTTGGGCCTCCAGAAACCTTCAGCCTCCAGAAGCATTGAGCCACAGTCCCTGCTGGTTTTTACAGCCAGAAGTTATGGGGATTTCTCTTCCTGGCACTAGAATCCTAGACTGGTGGTGGGGCCTGCTGTGGGGCTGGGACCCCTTGCTCCTCAGGTGACACCTCGCAGCTGAGATATCTCTCTGAATTTTTTTCTGTCACAGGTGGATGTGGGACCAGGCTGTTCCAAGTCTCTACCTTTCCTACAGTCTCGATGTGGATTCTTCTTTATATCCTTAGTTGTAGGACTTCTGTCCACCTAGATTTCAGGTGGTTGTGAAGAAGGTTGTTGTGCACTTTAGTTGTAATTTTCATACAGCTATAAAGGAGGCAAGTACCACATTTACTGATGCCGTTATCTTGACTGGAGGCGTGACAATTCTTTAAAAAGACAGAAGAGTTATAGGTGAGCTAAATGAAACGGGGAAAATCTACATGGATTCCAGATACAGATGTCAAGGCAGTTTTCATCTTTATAAATTCCTCTGGTAAAATGGTAGTATTTTCCTAGAGTTATCTTTTTACTATATTTTATTGTTTATGCTGTTACCATTGTCCCAGATTTTTCCCCTTTGTTTCCCTCCACCAGCTCCCACACTCGGGCAATCCCCACACTCTTGTCCATTTCCATGAGTCCTGCAAATATGTTCTTTGGCCACTCTATTCTCTATGCTGTACTTTATACCCCAATGGCTATTCTGCAACAATTTGTACCTCTTAATCTCTTCGCCTTTTCACCCATCTCCCCAACCCCCCACATCTGGCAATCATCAAAACATTCAGTGTCTATGATTCTGTTTCTGTTCTGCTTATTTGTTTTGTTTTTAGATTCAGTTGTTGATAGGTATGTGTTTTTTGCCACTTTACTGTTCATAATTTTGATCTTCTTAAAGAACACCCTTTAACATTTCATACAATACTGGTTTGGTGAGGATGAACTCATTCAGCTTTTTCTTGTCTGGGAAGCTCTTTTTCTGTCCTTTGATTCTAAATGATAGCTTTGTGGGTAGAGTAATCTTGGTTGTAGGCTTTTGCTTTTCATCACTCTGATCATTTTTTTTGCCATTTCCTTTCAGCATGCAAAGTTTCTTTTGAGAAATCAGCTGATAGTCTTATGGGGTATCCCTTGTAGGTAACTGACTGCTTTTTTTTCATGGTACTTTTAAGACTCTCTCTTTGTATTTAACGGTTGGCATTTTAATTATGATTTGCCCTACAGTGGGCCTCTTTTCATTCCAATCCCTTGTTTGTCCCTTCTTTTCAATCCCTTGTTTGGGATTCTCTGTGCTTCCTGGACTCGCATGTCTGTTTCCTTCACCAAGTTAGGGACATTTTCTTTCATTATTTTTTCTAACAGTTTTCCAATTTCTTGCTCTTTCTTTTCTCCTTCTGACACCCCTATGATTCGAATGTTGGTTTGCTTGAAGTTATGCCAGAGGCTCCTTAAACTATTCTTCTTTTATTGGATTCTTTTTTCTTATCGCTATTCTGATTGGTTGTTGTTTGCTTCCCTATGTTCTGAATTGTTAATTTCATTTTCAATTTCATCCACTCTACTGTGATTTCCTGTAATTTGTTCTTTATGTCAACATGTATCCTTTATTTTCGACTCAACATTTTTTATGCTGTTGAGGTCCTCACTAAGTTCCTTGAGAATCCTTTTAACCAATTGGAACTCTGCATTTAGTAGCTCGATTGCCTACATTTTGTTCAGTTCTTTTTCTAGAGTTTTGTTCTGTTCTTTTATTTGGGCTTTGTTTCTTTGTCTCCTCATTTTGGCAGCCTCCTCGTGTTTGTTTTTGTATTAGGTAAAGCTACTACATCTCCCAGGCTTGATAGAGTGACTTAATGTTGTAGGTGTCCTGTGGGGTCCAGTGGCACAGTCTCCCCTATTATCCAAGTTGGGTATTAAAGGCGTGCCCACTATGGTCTGTGTATACCCTCCTCTTGAGTTGAGACTTGATTGCTGTTGGTACATCCAAGATCAGCTACCCCCTGTGTTCTGTCCAGGGTTACACAGCATTAGCTACAAAGTGACCTGTAGATGGCTGCAACTTGTGCTGAGCTTGGCCGTGCCCACAAGAGTTTTGATGATAGTGATGAGCTTTCTCTTGGAATAATGCCCATTGCATATATATATGTAAAATTGAATGCAATTGCAAGGGGTTCGTGGAGTCTAGAATACGGATTCTTGGGAAATATATCTTAAGTAATAATAATAGGGGCTCATTTAGTGGACAGTTATATTGGCCCAAGCTCTACCAGACAATTTCATATATAGGAAGTTTCATGTCTGTTTAAGATTCAACAACAGTCTTGCAAAGTGGGTAGTATTACTTCCATTTTGCAATAGATGTAAATGAGGGTGAGGGACATTTTGTAATTTGCTTAAACTAACATTATAGTACATTTGGGTTGCAACTCAGGTACCTTTCCCTTAAGAGTTGTTATTACCATTTTATATAAAGGAACATATTTTGCATATAATGCTTAGTAAATGTTTGCACAGTGAATAAATGAAAGGCTGCCAAGTGGAAGATATTTTTTATTGCTCTGCAAGGAATGCTTGGGTAAAACTTATGTGGGGTGATACTTAATATCTAAAATTCAATTAATTAATTTACCCTACATTACTAGTCCTTTTCATTTTTCTTATGGTTTGTCTCTTCAAAAGAACTTATTATCACATGTGATCTCCCATAACTTTCATCTTTACTCTATGAGGCAGATAAGGCAATATAATTACTACCATTTTAGAAACTAGGACACTCAAACAAAGGGATTAAGTGATTTGCCCACAGGCAAATAGTAAATTGTGAACAGAGCTCCGGGTCTCCTCTAGTCATTTAGTCCAATTGAGTTCCTTCATCGATAGTATTCTTAGAACATCTCATTATAAAATGAGACATAGGACAATAAAAGGTGCAAGATATATTTAAGAGTATAAAAGACGATATAGCCCACTTTGGCTGGCCAGGTAAATGCAAACATGTATTTAGGAACTCTAAATGAGAGAATTATTGATGATATGGATTCAGATCCAAATGTAAAGGAGTTCAGAGATGTATAAGTAAATATTCTGATTCTTGGAAACAAAAAATATGACTTTTGAAGCTTTGTGGGAAAATGCTTCACACTAGGGCTCAGTGGTAACAAAGTATTCTGAAGAAGCATCCACACTACCTTCTTCTCTCTGCTCTACTAGAGTTCCTCCCAGTGATTAGCAAAAATTCCTTTTTTTTCTTCCCTTTATTTATAAAAGCAAAGTACAGGGTTTAACAGGATACCTTAGTCCCAATGCTCATATTAATTACTCTATTTCATGTAGAATTTTAAAATTTACAGAGTTCTTTCACATACATTGTCTTTGATTTTCTTCCTTCCTTCCTTTACTTTTTTTTTCTTTTTCTGAACTTTATTAATTAAGTGGCCTCAGACAAGCCATAGGGTCTGTTGCTTTCCAGATCTGGGTGAGCAGTGTTACAAGCACATATTTTTTGAAAAGTTGTATTATGAATAATAGTCCATTTCATTTTTGGCTTGTCACATGGCTGTGTTTTTCTTTGAGAAAGGTATCTCATTACAGCTCTCTACTTTACCCTTACTTCCATTATTCTCTCTTTCCTTTTAAAACTTTAATCTTTATTGTATTTTTTATATTACCCTTTAATCCCCTGTATACCCTCCTCTCCCCAGCAATCACCACACTGTTGTTTACATCTTTGATTTTCAAACCACCCTGTTTGGTAGGCAAACCAGACCTCATTTATCCTTATTCGAGAATGGAGAAATTGAGGCCCAGAAAGATTGAAAAAATTATCTTAGCCACACGGCTCTATGTGGCAGATTCAGGGTTTAAAGCCAGGGGTGTCAAACTCATTTTAACTGGGGGGCCACATCAGCTTTGCAGTTGTCTTCAAAGGGTTGAAAGAATTTTAGGATTATATAAATGTAACCACTCCTTAACTGTTAAGGAGTTGAAATTACTGTATTTTTTGGATCATAAGACACATCCACGTTTTCAAGGAGGAAAAGATGAAAGAAATTTTTGAAGCAAAAAAATGTGGTAAAATATTTAATAACCTAACATAATACTTCACCCATATAGATGTAAACAGAACTCAATAGCAGCATTAACAACCATCATTCCTTCCAAATTTGGAGGGATGCATCTTATAGTCCAAAAACACGGTACATTCGGCCCTTTGAAGGCAACCATGAAGCTGATGTGGCCCCAGGTGAAAATGAGTTTGACACCCCTGGTTTAAGCCTACCAGTTTTTCTGCCTCTTCCCATTCACAGAGCTGAGACAAGAGAGTCCAATAACTACAACTGGAAGATAGATGCTAAGGTGGTTTTTGTAGTTAGCAGCAGCCCTGAAACCTTCCAGGACAACTTTAATCTGTTTTTAGAGCTACCTTCAAATCTTGTTTCCTGGGACAATGTGTTTACCTCTTCTGGTAGGGAGCAATCTGGTTTTCTTGTGTTCAGAACTTCTCCTAGAAAAAGGTAAAGGGGAGAAATTGTTCTCATGATTGTTCCAGGTGTTTTGGATGGATCCAGAAATTGTTTTCTGAGTGCTCCCAGTGACAGATTTTGGCCGAAAGTGCTTTTGGCTGTTCACTCAAGTGCAACTCTCCTACTTTTCTTCACTCAGCTTGTTTTTGTCAAGTGAGGGCCTAACCTGTATGGGTCTGACTGTTTGTTAAAATAGGTCAGGAATGAAAGCAAAAAAGTGACAACTATTCACACTTTCAGAGGTAAACCACACCCTATTCATTTTTTCTTTTAAAGATTTTATTTATTTACTCTGGCTGGTGTAGCTCAGTGGATTGAGCGCGGGCCTGCGAACCAGAGGATCGCGGTTCGATTCCCAGTCAGGGCACATGCCTGGGTTGCAGGCAGGTTCCCTGCAGGCCAACTCCCAGCAGGGGATGCACAAAAGGCAACCATACATTGATGTTTCTCTCCCTCTCTCCTTCCCCTCTAAAGATTAATAAATAAATAAAATAATAAAAAAAGATTTTATTTATTTATCTTTAGAGGGGAAGGGAAGGAGAGAGGGAGAAAAATGTCAATGTATGGTTGCCTCTTGTGCATCCCCCACTGGGAACTGGCCTGCAACCCAGGCATGTGCCCCGACTGGGAATTGAACCACGGTTGTTTGGTTTGTAGGCCTGTGCTCAATCCACTGAGCTACACCAGCCAGGGCCCCATTCACTTTTTAAATAAATCATTATAACAGCTGTATTTCTTTGTTGTATTATTTTTATAATAGCTTTATTAAGATATAATTCACATAGTGTAAAGTCGACCCTCTTCAAGTGTACAATTCAGTTGTTTTAGTGTGTTCACAGAGTTGTATAACCATTATCATCATCTAATTTTAGAATATTTTTCATTAGTCCAAAAATTAAACCATTAGCACTCATATTTCATGCTTCTCCTTTAACCTCTGGCAACAACTACTCTACTTCTATTTCTATGGATTTACCTATTATGGACATTTCATATAAAAGAATTATACAACATGTGGTCTCTGGTGACTGGCTTCTTTCACGTGGCATAATGTTTCCAGAGTTCATCAATGTTATAGCATGCATGGTTCATGTTTTAACATGTATGTTGTAGCATGTATTGTATCACACACTAATTTGCTTTTATTCCATTGTATTGATATACCAAATTTTGTCTATTTGTTTATCAGCTGATGACCCTTTGTGTTACTTTTATTTTTGATTATTTTGAATGCAGAGTGGGGCAAAAGTAGGTTTACCACTGTGAGTATGCAAAACAGAGTTTATTCTTATATTAATATTTATTCATTATTGTATTATTTTCCCATACAAACAACTATAAACCTACTTTTGCCCCATCCTCTACTGGTACCATGAACATTTGTGTACAAGTTTTTGTGTGCACCTATGCTTTTATTTCTCTTGTGTCATATGGTGACTCTGTGGCTAACACAGAGCTTTGAGGAACTGTCAAACTGGTGTCTAAAGACACTGGGCCCTTTTATAATTCCACCAGCAGTGTAGTGTGCAAGGGTTTTAATTTCTTGGATGTAATTCTAAGCATTTGTTCATTTTTGCTCTCTTAGTTGATGTGAAATACTTTCTCATTGTAGTTTTGACTTTTATTTCCCTCCTGACTAATGATGTTGAGCATTCTTTCATGTGCTTTTGACCGCTCGCCTGTCTTCTTTAGAAATATGTCTATTGAAATTCTTAGTTCACTTTTTACTTTGGTTGTTTACTTTTATATTATTGATTTGTAAAAGTTCTTCATATGTTCTCCAAACAATATGATCTGCAAATATTTTCTCTCAGTCCATGGGTGGTCTTTTTGTTTTCATTGTAGTGTCCTTTGAAAAAAAGTGTTTGATATTTAATGAGTCTAATTTATCTATCTTTTCCTTTAAGAAAACATTGCCTAACTCAAAGTTATAAGGAATACTTCTGCGTTTTTCTCTAGGAGTTATAGCTCTTATTTTTAGGTCCGTGATCCATCTTGAGTTAATTTTATANATATGATCTGCAAATATTTTCTCTCAGTCCAAGGGTGGTCTTTTTGTTTTCATTGTAGTGTCCTTTGAAAAAAAGTGTTTGATATTTAATGAGTCTAATTTATCTATCTTTTCCTTTAAGAAAACATTGCCTAACTCAAAGTTATAAGGAATACTTCTGCATTTTTCTCTAAGAGTTATAGCTCTTATTTTTAGGTCCGTGATCCATCTTGAGTTAATTTTATATATGGTATTTGGTAGCAGTTCAGCTTCATTCTTCTGTGTGTATAACAAATTTCTCCAGCACTATCTGTTGAAAAGATTATTCTTTCCCTATTGCATAGTCTTGGTTGGCACCTTTGTCAAAAAACTGATCATAAAGTTTGAGTTAATTTCTAAACTCTTAATTTTATTTCACTGACCTGTTGTCTATATTTTTGGCAGTACTACACCATCTTGATTTCTGTAGGTTTACAGTAAGTTTTGAAGTTAAGAACTATGAAGTTTTGAACTTGATTCTTATTCAAAATTGTTTGGACTATTTTGGGTCTCTTACATTTCCATATGAATTTTAGAATCAGTTTGTTAATCAAAAGTAAGCTGGAATTTCTACATGGATTACTTTGAATTAGTAGGTATATTTAGTGAGTATTGGCATCATAATAAAATTATATCTTCAAATCCATAAAGATGAATGACGGTGCATCTATTTAGATTTTTTAAATTTCTTTAACAATGTTTTATAGTTATTGGAATATAAGTCTTGCACTTATTTTTGTTAAGTCTATTCCTAAGCGTTTAGGGTTTTTTGACACTATTGTAAATGGAATTTTCTTAATTTTATTTTGGGGTTCTTCATTTCTAATGTTTAAAATGCAGTTAATTTTTATATATTAGTCTTATATCTAGTACCTTACTGACACAATTTATTCTAATAGGCTTTTTTTTAGTGCATTCATGGAGATTTTCTATATTAAACATCTCCAAAAAGAATAAGTTTAAATTATTCCTTTCCAATATACATCCCCTTTATTTCTTCTTGCCTAAATGGCCTGCCTAGAATATTAAGTACTATGTTAAGTAGAGGTGGCAATAGTAGACATTCTTGTGTTACTCCTGATCTTATATGAAAATTATTGTTTTTCATCATTAAGCATGATGTTAGTTGTGGGTTTTTTATGGATGCCCTTTATCACACTGAGGAAGTTTCCATCTATTTCTAGTCTGTCCAATATTTCTACAATAAAAAGTATTGGATTTTGTTCATTTTCTTCTGCGTACATCAAGATGATCATGCAGTTTTTGTCCTTTATTATATTAGTATGGCACATTACCTTGATTAATTTTTTTAGTAGTTAAACCAACATGCAATTCTTAAATAAATCTCACTTGGTGTATAATCCTTTTATATGTAGCTGGAATTGGTTTGCTAGTGTTTTGTTGAGGAATTTTACCACTTTATTTATAAAATATATAGGCCAATTGTTCAGTAGAATTTACCAGTGGAGTCATTTGGGCCTGGGCTTTTTGTGTAGGGGGAGTGGAGTGAAATATTTAAATTATGAGTTCAATCTCTTGCTACAGGTTTACTCAGATTTCTGTTTTCTGTTCATTCTTGAGTCAGTTTTAGCAGTTTGTATTTTTCTAGAAAATCTTCCCTTTTATCCAGGTTATCTAAGTTTTTTGGTGTATAGTCTTTCCTGGTATTCTCTTTTAATCATTTATTATTTAAGGTTGGTAGTTTCCCACTTTCACTCTTTATTTCTGTAATTTGAGTCTTTTGTTCTTGGTTAGTCTAGCCAAAGGTTGTCAATTTTGATGACCTTTCAAGGAACTAACTTTTGTTTTTATTGATTTTTAAAATTGCTTTTCTATTCTCTATTTCATTTCTTTTGCTCTAATCTTTATCATTATTTTTTCTTCTTGTTTTGGGTGTAATTTGCTCTTATTTTTCTAGTTACTTAAAGAGGAATAGCATGTTCCATAGATATCTTTTAGGTCTTGTTTGTTTATAGTATTGTTCAAGTCTTCTATTTCTTTGCTCATCTTCTAATTGTTTTGTCAATTATCGACAGTGAGATATTGAAGTCCCTTGTTCTTCTTGATGTGTCTATTTCTCTTTTAAGTTTTTTGAGTTTTTTATTTCATGTATTTCAAGGTTCTGTTGTTAAGTACATATGTGTTTATAATTATTGTATCTTACTGATTGATCATTCCTTTTATTATTATAAAATGTCCTTTCATGTACCTAGCAATCATTTTTATCTTAATGTATGTTTTGTCTGCCATTAGTTTAGTCATTCTATTCCTCTTTTGGTTACTATCTGCATGGTATATAATTTTCATTTTTTCACATGCAACTTATTTGTGTCTGTGAATTTAAAGAGTGTCTTCTAAACAGCATACATTGAGATAATTTTCTAAAAACCATTATGTCAATCTTTGCCTTTTGATTAGAGTGTTTAATTCAATTATATTTAATGAAAGTTATGATCAGTAAAAAATAATTATGGCTGATATTTTTCTATTTGTGTTCTATATATCTTGTGTTCTATTCTTTTTTCTACTTGTTTAGTCTTTCGTGTTAAATAGATATTTCCAGCATGACAATTTAATTTATTTTTTTTCACTATATATATGTTTATATATAGAGAGAGTCATTTTCTAAGTTGTTGCTTTGGAGATTACGATTCTCATTTTATCTTGAAATGATCTAGTTCATACAAATACCAACTTATTTTAGACGATGTTCCAGCCAACTAAGCCATATTGGCTTAGTTAGCCATATTGGCCGGAGCACAAATATATAGTCTTTTATATTTACTAATGTAGTTATCTTTACTGGTGCTCTTTATCTCTCTGTGTGAATCTGAGTTACTGTCTAGTGTCCATTTATTTTGGACTGAAAAACTTCTTTTGCTATTTCTTGTATGGCTAGTTAAAAATATCTGTTTTGTCTTTTAAAATATGAAGTTTCTTAATTTTCCTTAATTTTTGAATGATAATTCTGGTGATTTTAGAAATTTGGGTTGACATATCTTCTCTTTCAATAGTTTGAATATGTCCTCAACCTACTGAGCTCCATGGTTACTGTTGAGAAGTCAGCTGTTAATTTTAATGAGGATCCCTTGAATGTGATGTTATTTTTCTCTTGCTATATGAATAGTCTGTCTTTGTCTTTGGTTTTTGATATTTTGACTATGAGATATTTAAGTGTGTATCTCTTTGAGTTTATGTAATTGGAGCTTATTGAGCTTCTTGATTATTATATTAATGCTTTTCATCAAATTGAGAAGTTTTGGCAATTTTTTCTTCCAATATCTTTCTATAACTTTTTCGCCTCTCATTATGTATATCCTGGTATGCTTGATGGTGTTCTCTTATATTTCACTAAGGCTCTGTTTATTTTTCCTCGATCTTTTTTTTCTGTTCTTCAGACTGAATTATGTCAATTAACTTATCTTTGTGTTTGCTGATTCTTTTGCTAGTCTGTTCAGTCTTCTACTGAAACCCTCTAGTGGATTTTTATTTCAGTTATTATACTTCTTCAGAATTTCTGTTAGGTTGTTTTTAACAATTTCTATAATTTTACTAATATTTTATTTTGGTGAGGAATTGTTTTAATATTTTCATTTAGTTCTTTTTAAAAAGACTTTATCTATTTATCTTTTAGAGAGGAAGGGAAGGGGAGAAGGAGAGAAACATCAATGTATGGTTGCTTCTCATGCACCTCCTGCTGGTAACTGGCCCCTGCTGAGAATTGGCCTGCAACCCAGGCATGTGCCCTGACTGGGAATCGAACCGCGATCGTGTGGTTCACAGGCCTGCGCTCAATCCACTGAGCTACACCAGCCAGGGCCCTAATTTGGTTCTTTAGACATTTCTTTAGTTCTTTAAACATAATTATGGTAGTTTATTTAAAGTCTTTGTTCAGTGAGTCCAACATCTGGACTTCCTGAGGCATAATTTATATCACTGACTCTATTCCCTATGTGTGTGGTTCCTACTTCCCTATTTCTTTGTCTATCTCATAATTTTTTGTTCAAAGCTAGATGTTTATTTGTTACTATTTTTAATTTTTTATTTTTAACTACAGTTTATATTCAATATAGTTCTGTATTATGTCAGGTGTACAGTGTAGATAGTCATATACTTTACAAAGTGTTCCCTCTGATGTTTCCAGTAGTCACCTGGCATCATACACAGTTATTATAATATTACTGACTCTCTTCCTTATGCCATACTTTACATCCCATGACTATTCTGAGACTACCAAAAAAAAACTAGAATTTAAAATATCATGTGGCCCTGGCTGGTGTAGCTCAATGGATTGAGCGCGGGCCTGCGAACCACATGATCGGGGTTCGATTCCCAGTCAAGGCACATGCCTGGGTTGCAGGCCAGTTCCCAGCAGGGGATGCAGTTCCCTGCAGGGGGCACGGGAGAGGCAACCATACATTGATATTTCTCTCCCTCTCTCCTTCCCTTCCCCTCTAAAGATAAATAAATAAAATATTTAAAAAATCTTTAAAAAAATAAAATTAAAAAAATAAAATATCATGTGAAAAGTCTTGAAATCAGATCTTGTCTTCTCCAGAGTTTCTTGTTGTTGCTATTGATTGTTGTTGTTTCTGTTTGTTTATTAGCAGCTTTTCTTGGATTAATTCTGTAAAATCTGTATTTATTGTATATGACCACTCAAGCAAGTGTCTGCTCAGTTGACTTAGGAGTCAGTGAAGTTTTGCTTTGTAAAAATAAACTCTCATTGCATTGTTAAAATTAACTAATTTCAGTTCATTCTGAGTTCTGAAAAAGTTGGTTCTGGCAGGTGTGTCTGCTGTTTGCATTGCTTTTATAAAGGAGTGGATTTTCTCAGGTCTTTACTTCACCATTCCAGAACTACTTCTTTTTGCATTATCCTCTATGGTCCTTTATCAAAGCTAATGGAAAAGTATATTCCCTGAGGTTGCCTAGGATACCCTCCTCACACCAGTTTCTCCAGCAATGCTGTTGAAGTCTGTGGAGCTGAACATCAGGTTGCCTTCTTATGAATGGAGATTTTATTTTGAATTAAGTTTTGAATGACATTATTGAAGTGTACTTTCTCTATACCATTAGAAACATTAAACCTAAATATTATTCCCTTCTGTTGTACTTCTAATGTAAATATATCTTCCTCAACCCTCCTGGATTGTCTTACAGAGATAATAACAAAATCTAAATGTAGTCGCTATTTACTACTTGTCAGTAAGTTCATTAAGTGCATTACTTGCATCATCTCATTTGATGTTCACAATAACTTTATGTGGTTGTTACTTTTTTTTTTGGTTTCATTTTACAGAAGAGGAAACTGAAGTTGGAAAGGTCAAGCAATTTCTCCAAGGTCAACTAGCAAGTAAGAAGAAAAGCTGGTGGGATTCAAACCAAGAAGTTTCATTGCAGAGACAAGTGCAGCGACTGCATTTGGCTGATCTTTGCCTCACAGAGATACGAAGAAATAGGAGAATCTGGACTGCGGAAACAGACTCAGTCTCTAAGGACACTCCTGGTAGAAACACGTTTGGCACTGCAAGTGTATCTTCTTCATTTTTGCAGATCTTTCCTTCGGTATGGTTATGAGGAACCTTTGGAGCTGCTTTGTTGAAGATGATTAGTAATAGAGGGAAATCTTAGACATCCAAACACCTGGGCTGTAATATAATAATTAAATTTGTTTTGAGATTTAAATGTGAAGATGGCAGTAAGAAGGATTTGTAATTTTAGAGTATTCCTGTTGGGTAGAATAATTATAATGTTTTTTGGAAAAGAGAATTAAAATGTCAGGTATATACCTTTCACATAATCGATAATATACTAGATGAATGAATGAGAAATGTTTAATAAGGTGTTTACAGGGAATATTTAAAAATCATTTAAAATCAAGGTATATATGTGTTTCTTGATTTTCTGATATAATGGTTATTAAAAAGAAGTATATTTTCCCTAGGAAAATGACGATTTTCTTAGTGATGTTTACAATTGCAAATTTATCTACTTGGAATCATAGTGTTACATGTAACCCTATTTAAATTTTTTTTTTTAAGATTTTTATTTATTTATTTATTTATCTTTAGAGGGGAAGGAGAGAGGGAGNTCAAGGTATATATGTGTTTCTTGATTTTCTGATATAATGGTTATTAAAAAGAAGTATATTTTCCCTAGGAAAATGACGATTTTCTTAGTGATGTTTACAATTGCAAATTTATCTACTTGGAATCATAGTGTTACATGTAACCCTATTTAAATTTTTGACATAAAAATGCTGCAATCTGTAAACCATGTAAAATATTCATGTAGATATGATATTTTTATACACTTTAAGAAGATAAAGCTAATTTATATAGCTTGGAGAAGCCATTAATTGAAACCTATTTACCAAGCTCAAGAAAGTAAAAAATACCTATGCAAATTTTATTTCTAACTAAATATGTGCACTCACTGATATTTATTTACTTATTTATTTTCATATTTTCTCATGACCCCTGACACGCTACTGTAACAACACCATGACTTCATTTTTTTCTTTCATTTTTATCATTTATTTACTTATTTATTTATCTATTTGTTTAATTGTTGTTCAAGTACAGTTTTCTGTCTTTTACTCCCATCCCTGCCCACCTCCCCAGTGCTCCCCACCTCCCTCCCATTTCCACCCTCCCTTAGTTTTTGTCCATGTGTCCTTTATACTTGTTCCTGTGAATCCTTCCCCCTTTCCCCTGTGATTCTTCTCTCCACTCTCCCCTCTCCCCTCTGGTCACTGTCAGCCTGTTCTCTATTTCAGTGTCTTGGTTATATTTTGCTTGCTTGTTTGTTTTGTTGTTTAGGTTCTGGTTAAAGGTGAGATCATATGGTATTTAAACAAATATCTTTTCATTAGTGAGTGCATTGATGTCATGTAGTAGTATTTAATATTTTAAAGAGTGGCATTCCAAATTGAATTTTTTCTCCTATTGATGTTTTTGTTTTTCCTTACACTTGAAGGAAAAACCACATTCATTTTAAACAGATTTCAAGTTTCAGTGTATGGATGAAGATATTAATACAATTTTAAGGTGTTTATTGGGGTTTAGCTAAGACACTCTTAAATAACTAATGGAAAAAAAAACAAAGAGTGCAAGAAATGTTCTGAAATGTTTCTTCAGATTAGAGTTGCTGGACATTCCAGAGGTGGTAGCTGGTTTGTTGCTAGCAATCATATTCTTCAGCTTGGCCGACATGCAAAGCAGAGGAAAGCCAACCTCATAGTATGGCAGTGTGCTAGCTCATCTGTTTTGGAAGTCTGGTGGATGTACATTCCTGCAAGCAACGCACTCCAGTTCTTACGCTAATGCTCAGGTTGCTTAGTTTGCTCTCTTAGTTATGTGTCCCCAGACAGCTGGCCTGGCAGTGACTAGAAAGGCCTGTGAGGACTGCTGCTGACCTTAGAACACAGGGTAGTTTACAGCGTCCTTTCATAAAAGGACGGTAATAGAAATCTGGCTGCGCAGAAGCAACCCTGCACAGCTGCCTCCCATCAGGGCTGCAGTCAGCTCATCTTGCTGGAAGATTAGCTGCTATAGACAGGCAGGTTATTGGATCACACTTTTTGGCTTGCCCCTCTGCCAGGTGCTTCAGGTTTGCCTCATTTAGCCAGATTTAACCAGAGATTTTTCCTTTGGTTGTTCCACCGACCTTTGAATGCAGGGGACATGGATTTTGGAACAATAAAGCTTACTCCCTCAGCATTATGTCAATTGCAGGTGTTTTTCTGCTAAGTGTTTCATGCCATGATAATTGGTATTCAGAGACATGAGTCCATAAAGGGAGGAAGTTATAGTGTAATAGTTTGGAGTATTAGCTGTGGAGTTAGGCCAATCCGGATTTGTATCCTGTTTCAACACTTGTAAGCCCTGTGACTAGTTTTCTCATCTATAAAGTGGGATAATATTATCTCCCTCTCAGGTTGTAAAAAGTTTTAAGCTAGTTAATACAAATAAAGGGCTTAACAGTGGCTGGCAAATCCAAATCCAATTTATTTTGGAAAGTTCTAAAGATTTAACTAATGGCATTAACTGTTTGGGATGCATGTCCCTTTATCCAAACACTTGATTAATCAGAATACTCCATTCCAGATGACATTAATTATAATATATGCAAATTCAGGTTCCTGAGGTCTTGGTTATGGTGTCCTTTATTTCATCAGTAATTGTCTTTGTTTATTTGGGCTGCTATAACAAAACATCACACACTGAGTAGCTTATAAACAATAAAAATTTATCTCTTACTGTTCTAGAGGCTTGAAGTCTGCAGTCTAGGTGGCAGCATGACTGAATGAGGGTTCCTCTTCTTCACTGCAGACTTCTCATTGTATTCTCATGTGGTAGAAGAGGCTAGAGAGCTCTGCTGGGTCTTTTCTATAAGAACACTAATGCCATTTACAAGGGTTCCACCCACATGACCTAATTACCTACAAAATGCCCCACCTCCTAACACTATCGCATTGGGTACTAAGATTCCAACATACACAGTTTTCAGGGGGTGAGGGGACACTGACTATCATTTAGTCAGTTTGCAATAAATTTCCAGTTAGGTGTTAGGAGACCTACAAAAGAACCAGAGAACTGTTTGTTCTCGTCTTCTAGAAGACGTTGCAATCTCCTTTTAGCTTTGCATGAAAAGCTAGTTCACTTACTTCTAGCATTCTTTGGGTCTTGGAATTAGAATAGTACTATGATCTTTTTTTAAAAAGATTTTATTTATTTTTAGAGAAAGGGAAGGAGAATGAGAGGGAGAGAAATGTCAATGTGTGGGTGCTTCTCAAGTGCCACCTACTGGGGGGCTTATCCTGCAACCCAGGCATGTACCCTGATTGGGAATCAAACCAGCGACCTTTTGCTTCACAGGCTGGCACTCAATCCACTGAGCCACACCAGCCAGGGCCAATATTATGATCTTACACTGGACTTGAGGTGTTCAGCTTCTCTTGGGGGCTTGTAATCATATAGTATAGAGCTTCCACTGAAGATTTACCAGTAATTATATGTGTGTGTGTGTGTGTGTGTGTGTATACCTAACAATATGGGACTATCACTGTGGTTTATTCTGTAGTGAAGAGCACTAAAGTAACTTGTGTATATATCAAAAAGTTTTCTGTTTCTAATAAAATATTCTGGCTAGTGACAATTTCTTAATTTTCTTTAATATTGCATTTCTTTTTTAAATTTTTTAAAAATATTTTATTTATTTATTTTTAGAGACAAGAGAAGGGAAGGAGAAAGAGAGGGAGAGAAACATCAATGTGCGGTTGCCTTTCACACACCCCCTGCTGGGGACCTGGTCTGCAAGCCAGGCATGTGCCCTGACTGGGAATCAAAGTGGAGACCCTTTGGTTAGAAGGCCCATGCTCTGTCCACTGAGCTACACCGGCCAGGGCCATATTGCATTTCTAAAGTCACAGCAGGTATTTACTCTGCTGGGTAGGTTGAATAATGAAATATAACCAGACACTTAGTTTTTTAAAAATTGGCCAGCACATGGTATTATCAATAGGAAGAAGAGGGGACGATATCTTCAGATATGTATTTTGTTCTGCACTGTTTTTATAATTTCTGGCATTCAATTATTTTTCTTTTTGTTATGACTACAGTTTAGTTGGAAGGTGCTACGGTCTAAATGTTCATGACTTTTCCCCAGCAAAAAATTCTTATGTTGAAATTCTAAGGCCCCCTGTGATGGTGTTAGGAGATGAGGCCTTGGGGAATGAGCAGGTTATTAGGGTAAAGCCCTCAGGAGCTGAAATGGTGTTCTTACTAAAGACTCCACAGAACTCCCTCCCCCATTCTATCATGCAGAGAGACTGCAGCCTGGAAGAGGGCTTTCACCAGAATTTGACTGTATAGTCACTCTGATCTTGGCCTTTCAGTCTCCAGAAATGTGAGACATAAATAAATTCTGTTGTTTGTAAGTCCCTCAGTCTGTGGTATTTTGTTATATCAAGTTCAGATAGGCTGAGACAATAGCCAAGTTTTTCAATAGTGAATGAATCAGGGTGAGAATTTCCAGAACGATGACGACTAGCTGTTCTAAACTAGTGGGAAATTTGAAGCAATAACCAAGAAACTCCAGACTGTAGAGATGTTGTTGATTGAGAGTGAGGTTTTTTAGCTTGGCTTGAGTTTAGAGATATCCACATGTACATATACTACTATGTTTTGTGCTGTATAGGTTTGTATTGGAAGGGGAAAGTTCTGCAATTCTTCATATGATTCTAAACCCCAAGCCACAAATTGAGCAAATTCTTGAATTTTCTGTAACTATCCATAAAGCTAATATCTATAACATAACCCAAGAATCTTTTTCTTGAAACACCTGGATAATAACAATAGCAATTATCTGTTGGTCATATGGAGTTCCCAAATGCTCTCCACCTACCGTACATTATTTTAAAATCAGGTCCATATGACAATGAAAATAAACCAGGTTGGAAATTTAGATACAGGGAAATTAAGTGACTTGGATTAGGTCACACAGCATCTCAGTGGAGGACTCAAACAAAGTTAATTGTTTTTGCTGTAGGTTCAGCTCTATTTGTATTATGTAAACCAGCCCAATAACATCTAATTGACATATCCCTTTCTGTGAGTTATGCTCCATTTAGAATATTACTGATAATCACATGTGCTTGTAGTAGATTTTAAAACAAACTATTCTCTCAATTAGTCTTTTGCTTGGCTGATGCACAATTCATAATGGAGTCAGCTTGTGTGCCATGTGGAATATAATGGTGACAAATCAAATTCCATATTGCTAGGTTTTTTTATAGTTTACTTAAACTTCTTTGGCTATATATCTTTGAGAAATAGGGATTTTGACAATACACTGGCAAAACACAAAACATCTGTTAGATTGTCTGGTTCCTACATAAGTGATGCTTAGTAAGAATTTTAAGGTAAAAAATAACATGCCAGTAACAAGTTATGGAAGCTATAAAAGTACAGTAATAATTGTATAAGTTAGCTTCTGAGGGATGGTTGTTTTTGTATATGTAAACTTAGAGATGACAATGCTTGCATAAAGTATATCCCACTTTGATATAACTTGACTGTGGCTTTTAATACCATGTACAAAGATAAGTTTAGGCTAAAAATGAATGATTGTAACTTACAAAGGGTATAATGGGGAAGCACACAGAGCCAACATACTGAAGTGTTTTCTGTTATTTATACTAAACAGTTATAGAAATTATATAGATGTAGTATATAATGACTTTAAATTATATACCTTCGATAATAGTCTTATTTAGTAACCTTTATCCTCCACTATGAGTAGATCGTTTTCCACAAGTGAAGTGCAAAAAGAAAAAAGAACCAAAAAGTTCTAATAGCTGTGAATTAGACAATACTCAGTGTAGCTGACATTCCTCTTGTTTTGAGGATATATGCATTGTTTTTCTTTTGTACTGACAGAGGATTTTTTTTTGCACTCCTTACACTCTCTTAGCCATCTTTCATCATTCATGATAATGTGGCTTGAATTTTATGTAATAAAATACCAGATATTTTACCCCTTCAAGTCCTTTTTATGAATGATTGCATAGCAAACTAGTAGGTGCTTGGAGACAGCTGGGAAATGGTAAATAGCTATCATTTCCTATAAAACAGACAAGGAGCACTTCATTATAATGCTTGAATACTGCTCCACACAGGCACTTGTGAAAGAACATTTACAAACATGCAAGAGGAAAACAAAAATATTTTCTGTTCCTTTGCATTCCTTTGGAAAATGTATGAATTTCTGTAGTCTTGCACTTGGGAATTTTTAGTTATTCTAAAATGATTCTTGAGATAAGTAAAGAGAGGATGTTCACATTTTCAGGCCTCCCTTATAGAAGATGGAAAGAAAGCTGTTGACCAATTTGAGCACGTGTTTTCCTTTTTTTTTCCAATCACGAATCTACACTGTGCATGAATACATTTATCATGTGAATTCAGAAGGCTCATGTATATATTTTCAGCTAAATATTTATGACATAGTGAATTGTAGAGTTAACAAATATCTAGTAAATTTGAGTTTTGCAGACAATCAGAGTCAGTGTTAACCAAGATCAAAAACAAAAAACGAAAAGTCCCAGCTATTTAAACATGACACAGAGCACACTTGATTTAGCCTTAACTAACTTAAAATTCTAGACTGGTTTTCTAAAATTCACCTGGTTTTCTTAGTTCTCTTTGCAGAACCAAAATAAGCCTTCTCCTATTTTCATTACAGGCTGTGCTTAAAGAAAATTATAACCGTAAGATTAAAAAATATTTTACACACGAGAAAGGGAAGTTTAAGGACAAAATAAAAATTCCTGCTCATAATAATTCCCTGAGTATCATGGATATGTTCCCACTCAGTGAGTATCAGGATCAAAGAAGCCTGGATCTCAGTGAGAGGTGTCTCAGGTACAAACAGCTGACCGAAATAGTAGTCTCTTTCTCTCACGTGTCAGGCCTCAAAACCCAAGTGGCTCCTCCGCTTCTCAGTATTTAAAAATGTACGAACATCGCATGGAAAATACTTCCATTGCCCAGGGTGCCAGGTCAGGTACACGTCAGAGCTTTATCTGTGCCTTTGGTATACTTCCTAGAATCCATCGAGGAGCTATAAAAAAGGGAAAATAACCTGAAGACAGTAGTAGTCATCAGCATTAACAAAGACAGACAATTACCGTTT
The DNA here is from genome assembly GCF_014824575.4 of Sturnira hondurensis. Classification (NCBI taxonomy): domain Eukaryota; kingdom Metazoa; phylum Chordata; class Mammalia; order Chiroptera; family Phyllostomidae; genus Sturnira; species Sturnira hondurensis. The sequence goes on from NW_028073279.1 coordinate 882,161, forward strand.
CCTATTAGCGTTACCGAATGTCATTTCTCAGGAAATTGAGGGTTAAGTGACAGAGGAAAGAAAGAGTTCCCAGTGGATGAGCGATGGCCTGCGGTAACACAGTGGTGAAAGGAGGGCCCGCCTCACCCCCAGAGGGAGCAGCAGTGCCCTCGCTGCTCTGAAGATGATCGTAACGTAATTCTGTGCTTTCTGAGCTTTGACTTTCTCACCTACAAAGTTACAGCTTTTGATGGGCATCTCTGCAGTTCTTTCCAGCTTTAAAATTCTAGGATTCTGGAAGAGACTACAGAGGATGAAAGCACATGGAGATTATAATCAGGTTTTTAAGCAACTCTTTTTTTTTAATCTTCCTGAAATAATCTTTTGAATGTAGTGGTCTTTTCAAATACCATATGATTTCACTCATCTGTGGAATCTAATGAACAAACTAAACTAACAAGCAAAACAAAGAAAGACTCATAGATGGAGAGCAGATGACAGTTAGTGGTGGGGTAAGGGGGTGGGGCAGAGGGCTTGGCAAAAAGGGGAAAGGACTCATGGACCAAAAGGACCAACAGTGTGGCGACTGCTGAGGGGAGGGGTGTATGAGGGGACTAAATGGTACAGAAAAAATACAATAAAGATTAAATTAAAAAAGAAAATAGTGGTCTCTTGTTTTTCAAGGTCCTATCTATATAAATACGTGTGTCAGGAGGAGGGAACATCTGTTGAGCATTTGGGAATGGTAGATGTTACTCCAGGACGTTTTCCCTAAACACCTACCCTTCTGTGCACCTTTAAAAACAGACCTTCATTCCCACCCCTATATGCCATCTGCACCTCCTGCTTGCTTCTATTGTTATTGCCATCTATGTATTTCAGTGCTCACTTGCTATCTCTCCTAGACTGTTCTTTGAGTACAGAACTCTATTTTAGTATCTTACTCATTTTTAATCCCAGTTTTCACGTAAACTGGTATATTAAAGGCACATAATAAATATTGTTCGAATAAATATTTGTTGGTTGACATATGCTACTTTGCTGAAGCCTCATAATTACTGTCTCTGAGAAAATGAACTCAGAGTAGAAACATAGCTTCCTCATGCCACGCTGCTAATAAACGATAAAGCAAAGATTCTTCGTGTGGGTCTCTCTGACCCCAGAGTTAAGTTCTTTTTACCTGACCACACAAAGTAATGAGAAGGCGAGTCAGAAATAGATAAAGTCAGAATTTGGTTCACAGCTTGGTAATTATGGGGGGAAATTTGGCTAAATTCAACATTGCTGAAAAATGTACATATTTTATATCCTTTGGTATGGCTGATGTACCTGTGTTCCCTGGGGAGACAAAATTGGTTTGGATGCTTATTTTGAACTTTGCATTAAAAAAATAATTTCAGCCACAATTGGATTGTCAGAGACTGTGAGGAAATGCAGAATTCACTTGCTTCTCCTCTCGGTCTGGGCTCCATATGGGTTCCACGACCCTCCATTCTCGTTTCCTTTTCACTTATTATTTCACTACCTGTTTTGTTATGTTCATAGGCTCTGTGTCCCTAGAGAAAGTAACAATGTGTTCTCTGACTCCCCTCTAAATTCTTGCTTTGACCTCATTGCTGCTTTTGCCGTTACTGTCATTCTCGTCAGATTGACTCCCTGTTGCATTGCTCACTTTTTCCAAATCTGCACTTTTCTTGAGCCCCTTACTTCACTCTCGTCTTTCTCCATTCTCTTTGTTTTCATCTCCAACTTTGTAGATAGATTTGTGATTATGCTGGAAACAGCCTAAATGCCCATTAGTAAATGAGTGGATCAAAAAATGTAGGAGACCATTCTGCATGGCGTGGGCCCAGCTCCCAGTGGAAAGCAAGGTCCAATGCACAGGACCCATGCCCAGGGATAGGTTCTCCCATGGGGAGTCAGCTTGCACTGTACCTAGACCACTATGAGGCTTGCTTTTGCTAAAACTTCCTCACCCTGAATTGAGACAGAAAATGCTTACTGTAACTTCTTAAAATCCATGCTAAACCTTCCAAGGATGAGTGTAACCAGTCCAACCACTTTTCCCTGTTCATTTGCAAATACCCTTCTGTCATGTGAATAGCAGCAATGGCTCCCTGCTTTCTGTAAAAGGTAACCACCTAAAGTGAACCTGTGCATAGAAAGTGAGGACCATCATGTAATGTGCCCAGAAAAGAGATAAAGGCCTGTCATGGCAGAGGCCAAGGCCTTTTCTCCCCTTGAGAGAAAAACCATGACGTCCCTTTTCCTCCACAGGACTTGGTAGTCTGTATGAATTTCTCATATATCATCCACAATGTGGTTGACCCTACGAGCCATGGTCAGAATCAGCTGACACAGACTCCGGCCCGAAGAGTCCGCAGTGTTATGGATGAAATGAAACATTCACATGGACAATTGAGTCCATTGGGTACCCACAGATACCCACAGTGCCTCCTTCTCCCTCCTGCCCTAATTTGGGGTTGGTACCCAATTCAGGAAAATAAGCACACGTCTGTGTTTCAGGCCACTGGCACTGTCACCTGTGTCGCCATCTAGGCAGGATCTCTAATTACTTCAAAGCCATGTGGCACCATCTCATGGTCTCCTGGCAAAGAGTTCTTTCACCCTTCTTCCAGGCAAAGTCTCTCCTGCCTCCCAGGCCACACGGCCAAAGGGAGCACCCCAAAGCTGCATGGTCCTCTTCTACCAAAGCTACAGGGGTCCCCACTCTGGCCAAAACCACATGGTTCTTCTCAGCAAAGCTGCAGTGAAGGGGGGTTGCCACTCGGCCAAAGCCAAGTGGCAGTTCTCTGCTAAAGCTTTGTGGTGGTTCTCTCTACCCAAGCTGTGGGGGGTCCCCACTCTGCCAGAAGACTGTGGCTCTCTCCACTGCCACAGCTGCGTGATTCTTTCCTTCACATGGCTGCAGGGGGCCCCACTCTGCCAGAAGCGTGTGGCTCTCTCCTTCACATGGCTTCTGAGTCTGGGTTTTAAATCCCTGCCCCAATCCTCCTCTGCAGCCCCATTTCTGACTCCTCTCATAATCAACTACACTTGCCAGCACTCCCGTATCCTTCCAGCTTTAGCGGGCTGCCATCATGGGTCTGGGCAGGCGTGGCCCCATGTCATGGAGTCATCATCTCCAAGCTCTCAGGCAGGCGCTGTCACCTGGGGGAGTTGCCTCCCAGTTGTGTCTTGGGTGGAAGTCACTTCCATTCCCCTGGCTCAAAGCCTGGCCACAGCTATTTAACATATCTATGAAACCAGTTAAAGGTTGTAGATATGTTAAATGACCATGCCAGAGATTAGCTGCAAAGCTGTTGCTGAACAAAACAGCTCTCAATGGCCCTGCTCCATTTGTCCCTTCCCTCAACTCACACCTGTGGGGGGAAGTGGTGAGGACATCTTATATGTCTTTCTAATATTTCCTAGACACCCTGAGTTCTGGACCCCTTTCCAAATCCCTATTTGGGGTCCCCCTCTTGGATGCACCCTATTACAACATCACAGAAGAAGGATATTTGCAAATGAACAGGGAAAAGTAGTTGAACCAGTTACACTCATCCTTAGAAGGTTTAGCATGGATTTTAGGAAGTTACAGTAAGCACTTTCTGTCTCAATTCAGGGTGAGGAAGTCTTAGCAAAAGCAAGTCTCATAGCAGTCTAGGTACAATGCAGGCCTGATTCCCCATGGGAGAACCTATCTGTGGGCATGGGTCCTGTGCATTGGACCTTGCTTTCCGCTGGGAGCTGGGCCCATGCCACGCAAAATGGTCTCCTATAAAAAAACTATGGTGCACTTATACAATGGAGTACTGTGCAGCAGATAGAAAGAAGGAACTTCTACCCTTTGCAACAGCATGATTGGAACTGGAGAGCATTATGCTAAGTGAAATAAGCCAGGCAGTGAAAGACAAATACCATATGCTCTCACATACAAGTGGAATCTAATCAACAAAACAAACAACAAAATAGAAACAGAAACATGGAAGTAAAGGACAAACTGACAGTGACCAGAGAGGAGTTGGGAGGGGATAACAAGGGAAAGAAGGGGAAGAGTCAAGTCAATGAGCGTGTATATAAAGGACCCATAGACAAGGACAAAGGGGAGGGGGAGAAGGGTTGAATGTAGGGGGATGGGTGGGAAAGGTAGGAGGCAGCAATGGGGGAAAATGGGAACAAATGTAATTGAACAAGAATAAAAACAATTTGAAAAATGATTTGTGGCTACTATAATATATAATGAGAATTTAAACTTTGCAAATCTCTACCTTAATATTTCTTTTACGTTCCCATTTTCCCAGGCATATTTCCTTCTTCTTGCCTTCTAAATGGTGATGCTTCCCCAAATTGTGTCTTCCACTGTCTTCTACTAATTTGCTTTTTCATAAATTAATCCTGTTTTCCATGAGTTTATCATCTCCATAGTTAAGAGTTTCCAGTCTACATCTGGCTCTGAATTCTCAAATCAATCCCATCTTTACCTTTAAAATTACGATTTGAAAATCTCCAGTGAGTTGTTCTTTACTCACTGCAAATTCAGCCCATTATCTTCTCTTCACTACCTTGTTTCTGATAATAAATGAGAGTTCTTGCTACACAGTTGCGAGACTTACTCCTAGAGCTCAGTTCTGTTCATGTCCTTCCCATTGCTGATTCTGCATTTGCACTTTCTCAGCCTCAGTTTCCTCATGTTAGTGTGTAGTAAATGTTGGGACTGTGGTGATTAAAGTATAAACTCGCATTTAATAGGCCAAATTTGGCACCTGGTCTAACGGGCATTCTCTGTAGCCTTTCCTTTAGTTAAGCACCTGTGCTCACTCCGTGCTGTTTGCAAAGCATGCCAGTGCTTCTAAGCATTACATGCAAACTGTTATAAAATTGTCCCCTTAAAATGCCTCATTTTTTATTGTTAATCTTTTAAATTTCTTTATCTGAACGTTGTTTTTTTTGTTATTTATACCAGTGGGAATCCTAATCACCTTTAGAGACTTAAGTACTTTTTCTTCCATGAAAATCTCCTTAATGCTCACACTTAGATTTCCCTTTTCCTTTCCTTCTCAAGCCATTCTCCAGAATTTATAAATTGTGCCTTCAATTATAGATGTAGGTAAAGATGACGCCTTTCTATTAGAGTTTTACAAATTCATTTTGAGGGGTAGCTTCATTCTTAACTAGTTCTATAGCCCTCTCAGGGCTAATAGAGGGCCTTCTCCATAGCAGACTCTCAAAAATATTTATTAAATAACTTTCAATAGATAATCAGTGTGTCTTGTTTATACTTTCAGTTTCTCAGATGCTTCAGTGGCGAGAAGTGATTGTGAAATATGATAGAGTCATGGGTCGTGACATTGTACAAATATGCTAAAAGTGACATTTGATTAGATCAAGTAATAGTCTGTTAGAAAAGGCATATATGGTTTGTTCACTTTATGTGGCATTTGGAGAATGGGACCAGGCCTAGACTAAACATTCTCATAATCTTTCATTGACCTTCCTGGAGATAGACTGCTCAGACTTTGCCACCTCTAATTATTGTAATTTTGTACTTAGAATGCATGTGTTGCATGGAAATCTGCCTTGTCTGCACTATGTCCCCATGCCCTGCTGGCAGGCACTGTAGGTGGTTGTTGAGGTTCCATTTTGCAAAGGCTGCAGTTAAACTCAAAGCCATTTTGAAGAGAATTCTTGAGCCTACCCAGTTAAAGTGAAGGGGGATTAAAGCAATTAAAATAATTGATTCATGAAAACAGATTTTTTTAAAAACCCATAATACAACACCATCATTATGGAGGACAAGAGGACAGGGGCTATGGAGGTAGGGATGGGAAACCTATGAAGAAATGAAGAACTCTCTACTCTTAAGCTACCTTTTTTTTCTGTGTATATATGGCCTTATAATTCCCAAAGCTCTTGAAACATTGCCATATTCTTGGTCGGGAGAAAACTTTGATATAATGAAAAAAAATGTTGGCTTTGGCATCAGAAGAGCTAGGTGCAAATTCTGACTCTTGTATTTTGTGTGACCTTAGACTAGTCACTCAACATCTCTGGTGCCTTAGTTTCTGTCTGTAACATGAAGCTACTAGAATCCACCTCCTGTGGTTGTTATGATTAATAGGGAATAATATCCTAAATCACTTCCCAAATTATAAAGTGTTTTGTAAGTAATAATTCAAAGAAGGGGCGATGGTGACTCCTGAAACCAGAAGAATGTTTGGAGCTTTTAATCCTCACCTGAAACCTTCTGCTCTTTTTCTTCTGTCTGGAATTCTTCATTTACTCTTTCATTGTTTGAGTCCGAATTTTGAGAGTCTCATGCTCTACCAACTGAACTAGCCAGGCTTCGAGTCCTGATCTTAACCACCCGGACTTCACCAAGAGGCCTCTTTGGTGATGGTATTAGTTTTTAGGGCTGCTATAACAAGTGCCCCAGACTGAGTGGCTTAAACAACAGAAATTTATTTTCTCACAGCTCTGGAGGCTAGGAGTAGAAGATCAAAGTGTTGGCAGAGTTGATTTCTTCGGAAGTCCTGTCTCCTGGGCTTGTAGATGGCTGTCTTCTTCAGATGGCTTTACATCCACGTCTCTCTGTGTCTGATTTTGTCCTAATCTCTCTTCTTGTGAGGAAACCCTCCCCCGTATGGCCTTATTTTACAATCACATTTGAATCAACATATGAATTTGGGAGGACATAACTTAGACCACAAGAAATACCTGAGCAAAAGAAGTCCCCACATTTTCTATTCATTTTGTAGTGCTTATTTGAAATTATTTATTTGTTTACTGTTTTTGTCTGACTTTGTCACTTAATGTAAACTTAGTGAAGGCAAGGACTAGCTGTTATTACTTTTGTATTTTCAGCCTCCAGCAAAGTGACTTGCACATGGTAAGTATCCAGTTTGTTTACTTACTAACCATGTGACTTTGGAGAAATTATTTAACCTCTCTGTGCCTCAGTTTACTTACTAAGGTGGAGGTCTTGAGATCATCAACTTTCTATTATGAGTGTAATTTTTCAATACTTAGAACAGTACCTGGCACACAGAAAATGCTCAATAAATGTTAGTCGTTATTCTTATTTTTCCACACATTTGTTGAAAAGTGAATGAATGAATCAAGTGCCTTTTAAAATATTTTGGGACTTTTGTGTTTTTAATTGATTTTGTGTAGCAATCAACTCAAAAAAATTTGTTTAAGGTTTATTTATTTGTCTTTAGAAAGGAAGGGAAGGAGAGAAATATCAATGTACGGTTGTCTCTCATGAGTTCCCTGCTGGGAACTGGCCTGCAACCCAGGCATGTGCCCTGACTGGGAATCGAACCGTGATCGTGTGGTTCGCAGGCCCACGCTCAATCCACTGAGCTACACCTGCCAGGGCTAAAAAAAGATTTTTTTCTTATTATGCCATATCCTTCACTGAGCACAGAAACAACCATAAAACACCTTAGGTGCTGGAAGGGCTGCAATTCTAACTGCATCTCCAGTGAATTCTTTCCAGTTGCTTTGACTGCATGCACTGGGTCTCTTTGGAGGGTGTGTCTTTGTATTCTTGCATTGAATGACAGTTTTTATGTGTCTGTGTCTTTTTATTCAGAGTTAACTGGGGATAGGAAAATGAGAATGTCTACAAGATAGAATGACCCTGAATTCCAGGAGAACTGGAGTTCAAAAGGGTAGCTCCAGCAGAAGGAGACATGATTCATGGAAGTTGGGGTCCAGAGAGCTGTTGAGCAAAGAGCCAAAGGAACTGATTCGAGAGGATAGATTAGCTGAGGCCCAGAGCCTGATAACAGCTTTTTTTTTTTTTTTGGATGTCTTGCCTATTTGGGGGAAGACACAGCTGAAAGCTCAGAGAATTTATGGGATTCTTACTAAGACTTGGATCAGGTATGTGTGTATGCGTACATGCCAGGATGGATGTATCCAGACTGAGAGGTCCGAAACTCATCTAAGCAGTTCAGAGGTGCTTCTTACTTATATAGAGTCCCATGTCAATCTTCGATCTTATAGGAAAATGAACTTATTTCACAGAAGATTTTCCTGAAAGGATGCTAGAATATTTTATTTATACAAGTATTGAAAAAGTAATGAATTAGTAATAATGGCTAATACACAGAGCATTTACAATGTGTCAGGCTGGCGTCTGACACTTTAGGTGGTAAAAACTTTAGCTGTGTCATCGCTTATCACATGTCTATGAGGTAGATAATATGTCATTTCAAGTTAAACAGAAAAGAAATGAGCTTAGATAAATTAAGTTGATCGGGCTTACACAGTTTATAAGGGGTAGAGGAGGGTTAGATATTAGGATAGCTTATAAACTTTGCACTTGATTTATCTTCCTATTAGCATTTATTGTTTATGTTTCTTTTTAAAAAAGATTTTATTCATTTATCTTTAAAAAGGAAGGGAAGGAGAAAAGGAGAGAAATATTAATGTATAGTTGCCTTCTGTGAGTCCCCTGCTGGGAACTGGCCTGCAACCCAGGCATGTGCCCTGACTGGGAATCGAACCGTGATCGTGTGGTTCGCAGGCTCACGCTCAATCCACTGAGCTACACCAGCCAGGGCTAGTGTTTATGTTTCTTATGCGGTATGTGTTAAATGGTATATGAAAGTTACAGCTTTAAATATTAGAAATTTTTTTCTTGATTTCTTATTTTTCAGTCTCAAGCTTAGAGAGGTTTCTTTGGGGAGATAGAATCCTAATAGCAAGAGTTCCAAACCTTTGAGTAAAAGCAGTGATGGCAAGGAGTTTGTCTTATTGTCACAACCCTACTTATAACTGATGTAATTTTAATATTTGTAGTCCAGATGTAGTTAGAAAAACACAGAGCAGTTACCATAAATAGAAGGAGGAGGGTCTGTGGATGCAGCGGTGGTAAATATCATACAGTTCTATTCAGCGGGAAGCACAGAGCCTTCCACTCAGGAATGCTCCCAACGCTAACACACCATCTGTGCCTCTGGAGCCAGTCCTTTCTTACACTGAACAGCTTCTTGTTTGGACAGTGCTGGCACCGAACGCCGGGACAGGAATGACTCTTGGCAGCACCTTTTTTTTTTAAAGGAATAGGGTGGTAAAAAAATACATATGTAAAACAGAAATTTGGCAAATGGACTATCCAATTCTTAACATCACTACAAATTCATCCCTGTTAAAATAAAAGTGAAGACATATAGCTTTCCCCTTCATTTCTCCTTGGATAATCTCTGAATTCCCAGGTTGAGTAGAAAATGGTAAAATATCAGCATCCCGACGAATCACTCCCCTACCCCAACAAACCCTGAAACTCAGCCTCAGAATTCTGCAGCTCCAGGCCCACCACAAGCGTGTGTCTTTTCACACATGACAGTATCCATGCTCACTACTGCTGCATGTTCCTTCTCTCCAGAGGTTGTAAATAATCCCACACAATAGGCGTGGCTTAAAAAAAAAACCCCTGCTGAAGTAGACAAAAAGCTTTAGAGAGAAAAAAAAAGTATCTGCCTCCCACAACCCTCTTCGTGAACTCTTTAGTCTGATTATTGGACCTGAGATAAGTAAAATCCAAGCATATTCGCCCTTAATTAAAGCTCTTTTTGTAATGTGCCCAGAGCTGCCACTTCAGAGTGTGCACACCAGATGAGATGAATAGTAAGCATTCTGGTGTACTCTCTCAGGGATTATCTATGCATTTTTGTTTTTGAGAAGTTGATCTTAGGAACTTAAACAAGAGTCCTTAACACTTAGGAGGAAAGTATGTGTGTTTGTTAATTATTCTTATGTATTTGTGTTTGCGTAGCAAGGGCTTCACAAAGAAACTGCCACACAAGTTGGGAGCGGGGTGGGCGGGGTAAGAGTGTGTCCTCACCTACAAAATATAAATGTGTGACTCTCATCCCTGAATGTTCTTAGCCCTCTCTCAGTTCTTCTAATTTTGTTATCAAAACACATGGCCTATGTTCCCAAGTAGAGTATAAATTCTTAGTCATATGTTTGTTGTGTGAATAAATAAAAACAAAAAATGATAGTACTCATTCCAGAAAACAGGAAACCTCAACAGGATCTCATAAAACTTAAACATTTCATTCTGCTTTTTGGATATGGGAACAAATGGAGGAAAAAACCCTGCTTGTCTAGATTTAGTTTCAAAAACAATCAGTCAAACACAAATGAGTGAATCACCCAGCATTAGAGCTTTGATCCTAGCCTACCTTCTATCATCTAGCCTACTTTCTATTTTTACAATCTGTTGATTTCACTTTGCATTTTATCCTTTCTGATTATTAGTTTTCTTATCTGTTTTTTTCCATTTCTTAAAAAATATTTTATTGTTTATGCTGTTACAGTTGTTGCAATTTTTCCCCTTCACCCTCCTCTACCCAGCCCATTCCCCACTTCCATAGTCAATCCCCACAACATTGTCCATGGGTACTTCATATATGTTCTAATATAGGACTAATCCCTTCCCTTTCAATCAGTCCCTACCTTCCCCCTCCCCTCTTACAGCTGTTTGTCTGTTCCGTGTTTCCATGCCTCTGGTACTATTTTGCTCATTAGTTTATTCTGTTCATTACATTCCACTTATAAATGAGATCATATGGTATTTGTCTTTCACCACCTGGCTTATTTCACTTAGCATAATGGCCTCCAGTTCCATCCATGCTGTCATAAAAGGTAGGAATTCCTTCTTTGTTACTCCTGCGTAATATTCTTACTAGGACTTGGATCAGGTATGTGTATATGCGTACATGCCAGGACGGATGTATCCGGACTGAGAGATCTGAAAATGATCTAATCAGTTCAGAGATGCTTCTTAGTTATATAGAGTCCCATGTCAATCTTCGTTCTTATAGGAAAATGAACTTATTTCACAGAAGGTTTTCCTGAAAGGATGCTAGAATATTTTATTTATACAAGTATTGAAAAAGTAATGAGTGAAGTCATTACGTGAATGGTTCACAGTTTTTTTATCCACTCATCTACTGATGGTTACTTAGGTTGTTTCAAAATCTAGGCCCATAGACATATGCAAAAATGCTTGTTATCACTAGCCATCAGAGAGATACAAATGAAAACCACAATGAGATACCACTTCACACCTGCCAGAATGGTGATCATTAATAAATCAACAAACAAGTGCTGGTGAGGTTGTGGAGAGAAGGGAACCCTGGTGCACCATGGGAATGCAGACTGGTGTAGCAGTATGGAATTTCCTGCACAGTATGGAATTTTGCACTGTGGAAAGCAGTATGGAATTTCCTGAACAAATTAAAAATGGAACTTCCTTTTGACTCAGTGATTCCATTGCTGGGAATATACCCTGAGAATCCTGAAACACCAATTCAAAAGAATTTATTCAGTCCTATGTTCATAGCAGTGCTATTTACAGTTTCCTTATCTGTATTAATGCTAAGCAACTTTTAGGCATTGTACAAAACTCTTCATTCATTATCCCTATTAATCTTTACAACAATATCATGAAATAGATATTATTTCCTCTATACATACAAAGAAAGTGAGGTTTAGAGAGGCTAAGTAACTTGTCCAACTTGATACAACTAAGAAGAGTTAGACTCATGACGTTCTGACTCCTGTGCCCAAGTGGTTAGCCCCAGACACTCATAAGGATTGACTAAGGAAATGGTTACATGGTAGGGGCTTAAAATGACTTAAATTCAACAAATATTTATGAATGCTTTTACTTTGTGCCATGTAATATTTTATGCTTTTAGGCTGTAGCAACTAATAATAAAGATAAATTCCATGGCCTTATGAAACTTACAATGAGGAAGATATATTAAAAAATTTTAATATTCCATGTAGTGATGACTACTATGAAAATCAAATAAGGCAAAATGAGAAACAGAAAGTGATGGAGATGGGGCAACTTCTAAGACTTCTCTGATAAAGCAACATTTGAGCAGATACTGAAACAAAGTGAAGGGGAAGGTGCATAGAAATAACTAAGAAGAATGTTTCGAACAGAGAGACAAGTAAGTGCAAAGGGTTGAAGTAGTCAAGGAACATTTCTTTGTTTCTTTTTAATTTAATGGCTGTTCAAGTACAGTTTTCTGCCTTTTACTGCTAGCCCACCCTCCCCAGCCCTCCCCACCTCCCTTTCGTTTCCACCCCCACCTTGTTTCTTATACTTGTTCTCAAGGAACACTTCTGTCTGGCTAGAACAGAATGAGCTGGGGGTGATTGCTGGGGGATGAAATCAGGGAAATAAGGGCAACACCACGAAGGGCCTTGCAGACCATAGCAAGAACTCGATATTTTATTCTGAGTGAGATGGGAGCTATTATAGGATGTTTTTAAGCAGAGGAATGACACTATGTGGTGCAAATTGTAAAATAAGGAATACTCTGGCTGCCTATTTGATTGAAGAGTAAATTATTAAACTGGAGGCAGGATAAAAGGAGAGCTAGTGGGACTTGTTTATGGGTTGGATGAGGCTGAGTGTGGTGGAGGAAGGTATCAAAGAAGGTCTTGGCTTGAGCCACTGAAAAAAACAATGAAGTTGCCATTTATAGCATTCAGGAAGAGTGGAGATAGAGGCTAGAAACAGGAGAACCGGATTTCAGGTTGGGAAATGTCACATATGAGATACCTACTCAGCATCCAAATAAGGAAATCTGGTGGGCAGTCGGATATACAGATCCAGAATTCAAGAAAGGGATTGGAGTTAGAAATGCATATTTAGAAGCTGTTAGTCCATATATGGTATTTAAAGCACAGGACGGGATAAGATCACTGGAATGTGGGGTCTAAAGGACAGAGAGAGCTGAGAGACCTGGGCATTCTAGTGAAAGTTCTGCAAGGCGAGAAGAAACCAGGAGAGAAGATGGAAAGAACTGAGGAGAAGAAAAGAAGAAGGAAGAGCAGAGGGAAGACCGAGGGAGTGCTGCTAAGATTGCCATGTGAAGAAAAGAAGTCAAAAAAGAAAAGGTAATCAACTGTGTCGAATGCTGCTCACAGCATCAAAAAGACAAGGATTGGACTTGGCAAGGAGGAGGCCACTGGTGATCTTGACAAAAGGAATTTTCAACAATCTGTTGAGAAGAAAGCCTCATTCGTGTGGTTCCAAGAGAGACTGGAAGAAATACAGATAGTGAGTATAAACAGGATTTTGAAGATTTTTTATAGAAAGGGAGCACAAGAATTGGAGAATAACTAGAGGAAAATGTGGCACACAAGAGAGTTGCTTTTTAAGATAAATCGTATTATAGTGGATTGGATGCTATGGGATTGTTTCTGCAGAGGGAACAAAAAAGGATCAGGAGAGAGGGAACAGTTCTTGTCATTTTACTGATTCATTATCATTGCTACTAAATATTTCTGTTGCTGTGCAATCTTTAAAATTCATATCCAAAAGCTTTATAAGTCCCTCAATTATACTGATGGGCAATGTTTATTGTTTACTGTATGACTGGGATGATTTCAAACACTTTCCGTTGTCATTATCTCCCATAATCCTCTCAATGTTTCTATTATCACCCCCATTTAACATATGAGAGAGCACATGACTTAGCAAGCAGGGTTGAGAATTTGCCAAGGATCACACACACAGCTGGGTTTAAACCCAAAGCCAGGTTGACTGCCCTTAGAGTTGGCTGTTAATCTTTGTTAAGCTGCCTCTAGTCAACTGCCTATTTGCTTTACTCAGGAAGCATATTGGACTTTTTCATACTAGACTTGTAGAGGTTTCAACAAATAACTTCCTAGTTATTCCAAAGTCAACAAGAAATTTTATATCTTAGTGAAGGTGTGGTCTTTACTCAGATTTTCCAGTTCCTGCACTTCACTTTTCACTGAAACACAACTATGAATCTGAAATCTCTGTGAATGACACTGGACATTAATTATATAAGCAAAGGGATCATTTTTAGGACAGCAAGACAAATGGTCCCTTATTCTCATAGGTGTCTTTAAGACAAGGATATAGGAAAATATTAAAAGATCTCTCACCAAATTTTGTGGCCTTGGCCGAATTTTAAATATTTATTAGTTTCAGATTTCCTACCCATGAAATGGAGATACTGTGTGCCTTGTGGGACTGTAGCAGGAACTGCATATACACCTGAGGGATAACACGTTCGATTGCTTTGCACAGTGCCTGACACGGAGTAAGCAAGCACTTAACAGTGCTGACTATTGTTTTTCTTCTCTCAGTAAGCTTGGAAAAGCAGTTCTCCATTCCCAACTGAATTCCAAGGAGCTTTGTAAAACTTACAGGGCCAAAGAAATTGCTTAACTGGAAGAAAATATTTGGGGACTGACAGGAAACTATATTCAGAATGCTGAGTTGTGAAGACAGCGCCTCACGCTCCAGTTCTCCTCGGCCCACGCTCAGCTGGGCACCACGTGGAGCGCGCCCTTCCTGTCGGGGTAGCTCACCTAGACAGCTGGTTCAGTTTATCTCATAAAGTCAACATCTTCATGAAACAAACATTTGGAAATTGTGCTATATTGTCAATGACCTAATCCCAGTGTTATTTAAACTTCCTACAGCAGTAGGATCCCTTCTTATGAATAACACTGTAGACGGAATCTGGAAATGTGAACTAGATAAAGGCTCAGTGTTTTGATTGGAGCTGGTAGGAGTCGGGGCCCTACTCAGCCTTCAGCCCCCTTCTTCATAGTTGCCCCCTCACCACCTCAAGTGGTCCCTGAGGCATAGCAACAGCACTCTAGGAGTCTGCGGCATCTAGTTTGAAAATCACCGGCCTAAACTCTCTGGGCACTAAGAACATCAGAAAATACATCTTTCAGTAGTATTTATCAATCCTATACTATATCTAGGCATTGTGCTAAATGATGATAGGGAGACTATGGTGAATAAATCAAGCCCAGCCTCAAATTACATTGGCTTTAACCACAGGGAAATTTATTGTGTCAAATGGCTGTAAGTCCAGAACTAGAGTGGCTGTGGAAGGCAGTATAATGGCTCCCCAAAGGCGCCATGTCCTAATTCCTTAAGCCTGTGAATATGTTGTATTAAATGGCAAAGGGAAATTAAAGTCACTAATAAAGTGACCTTAAAATAGGGAGATTATCCTGCGTTATCTGGGTGGGTCCAATGTAATCACAGGAGCCTTTAAAAGTGGAAGAGGGAGGCAAAAGAGGGGTGGAGCAGAAGTAAGAGTGATTCTGTGCAAGAAGAACTGGCTGTCCCATTGCTGGCTTTGAAGATGGAAGAAGGTCATGAGCCAAGGCATATGCGTGGTTTCTAGGATGTGGAAAATATAAGGAAATGGATTCTTCTCTAGAATCATCAGAAAGAAATTCAGGCCATCTGACACCTTGGTTTTATTTCTGTGAAACCCATTTTGGACCTCTGTCCTCTAGAACTATAAGATAGAGATTTGTTTTTGTTTAAGCCACCAATTTTGTAGTGATTTGTTATAGTAGTAAAATATGGTAGCCTTTAGGGTTTGTTAATTCAGCAACTCAAAAAGTCATGAAGGGCACAAAGTAAGACATATAGACCAATAAAATGGAATTGAGATTCTTGAGGTACACTCATATATTTAAGGCCAATTGATATTTCACATGGATACCAAACCCATTCAATGGGGAAAGAATATTCTCTTTGACTGAGGTGCTGGGACAAACCGGATTTCCATGTGCAAATGAATGAAGTTGAACTTCTATCTTATGCCATAGACAAAAATTAACTTAAATTGGAACAGCAACCTGCATATAACAGCTAAACCATAAAACTCTTAGAGGGTAACATAGGGGTTAATCTTGATGATCTTGGAATTGGCAATGTATTCATAGATGTGATACCAAAAGCAAGAGTAACAAAAAAAGAAATAGCTAAGTTAGATCTCATAAAAATTAAAGACATTTGAGCATCAAAGAGCATTGTTAGGAAAGAGAAAAGACAACCTACAAAATCATTGTAAAGCATGTCTGTGATAAGAATCTACACCCAGAATCAAGAAAGAACTACTACAACTCAACAACAAAAAAAGACAACCAAATTAAAATATAGACAAGGGCGTGCAAAGACATTTCTCTAAAGAAGAGGTACAAATGGCTAGTAAGTACATGGAAACATGCTCAGCATCATTAGACACTAGGGAAATACAAACAAAAATACCTACTGGCATGATTAAAATGATAATTTTTAAACATGAAATAGTGAATATTGGCAAGGAGAAATTGGAACCCTCATATGTTGCTAGTGGGTATGTGAAAGGTAGCTGCTGTGGAAAGCAATTTGCCAGTTCCCCGAAAAGCCAGACACAAAACTACATTGAGTCAGCAATTGCATTCTTAGGTTATACCCGAAAGAATGGAAAGCAGGGACTCAGACACTTGAATGTTGATGTTCACAACAGCCAAAAGGTGCGAATAACCTGTGTCCATCAACAGATGAATATATAATTAAATGTATGTAGGTGCAATGGAATATTATTCAGCAATAAAAAAGAAATAAGGTTCTGATACAAAGAAGTTCTAAAGAACTTTTTTTACAATAAACATCTATTCGCGGTTCGATTCCCAGTCAGGGCACATGCCTGGGTTGCAGGCTGGTTCCCTGCAGGCGAGCCTCCAGCAGGGGATGCACGAAAGGCAACCATACATTGATGTTCTCCCTCTCTTCTTACCCTCTAAAGATAAATAAATAAATAAAATCTTAAGAAATATATTAAAAAACATTAAGCTGTGATTTTTAGTAGTTTTAATTTTAATTTCTAATTTTCTTTTGAAATTAATTTATAAATATCACTATATGACACCAATGCCAATGATTTAATAAATAAGAGGCATGTATTATTAGTTTGTAAATGAAATAAACCTTCTACATTTATGTGTATATGTGATATTTGTAAAATCAGTTTTACAAGGCTCATAAAACTAATGAGAGCATATAACACACACAACCACATTCAAATCTGATGCATTTTATTAAATTTCAAGTTAAATGCTATGTAAAATTTATAACCTGATATACAAGATATGAACCAAGTCATGAATACACTGTTGAAAATGGTTACTATACGTTACAAACCTTCAATCTTGAAAACACTGTGCTAAGTAAAATAAGCTACATGTAAAAGGACAGGCATTGTATGATTCCACTTACCTGGAATATCTAAAATAGGCAAATTTATAGAAACAAGGCAGATTAGAGGTTGCCAGGGGCTGGGGAGTAGAGGAAATGGGCGGTGTTGCGAAATGGTCACAGAGTTTCTGTGTGGGGTGAGGCAAAAGTTTTGGAAATAGGTACTACTTGTTGATAGTGGTACAACATTGTGAATGTAGTTAATGCAAGTGAATAGTCCACTTAAAATGGTTAAAATGAAAATTTTTGTGTTATATGTATTTTTCATTATCTCCTGAGCACATGGTTATTGATTTCAGAGAGAGAGGGAGAAGGAGAGGAAGGAGAGAGAGAGAGAGACATTGATTTGAGAGAAAAATATTGATCAATTGCCTCCCATGACACCTAACCAGGGATCGAACCTGCAACCTTTTGGTGTATGGAATGACACGCCCACCAACTGAGCCACCTGGTCAGGGCATGTGTTATATGTATTTTACCACAATAATAAACATCATCAAGGACCCAGGGTTTTTTTTTCTCTTTTTTTGTTGTTGTTCATAGCATCAGCTTGGTCTTCAGTCAGTTCTTCCTGCTTAACTTCCTTCCTCAGACAACAAAAACTATAACTGAGTTATGAGATCATTAGAACCATAGCAGGGCAAGATGAATGATACTAGCATGCAGATCACCGGGATGATGCAGCCAAAAATAGTGATGTCAAGAAAAGTTGGATTTTAATCTTCGAATACACATTGGTGTCAGCATAGGTCCATCTGAAAGACAGCAGGGCAGGAAACTTTGGGCCTTCCCGGGCCCCACCTGAGTTGTGCAATTGTGGTTGTACTGTGAATTTCGTGAGTGTTAGACACTATCTCTAGAAAATGATTCATTTGTTAAATGATCCTGGAAAAGATGATAGAGATTTTACAGCTTTACCCTGAATAAAAAAAAGGAATTATTCTAGGATTTAAAGAAGAGAGCCGTGGTTAAAAAGGGCCCATTTAAAGGTAGGCACAGAAACCAAATGGGCATTCAGGAGAGAATTAGGAACAATGTTGTGGGTGAGGCAGACCTGCCTCCAGCCAAGGGGGATGGGGTTGAAGGAGCCTACTAAGGGAAGAATTGGGTTCATGTAATAGGCCCAGCCTTAGGAGAAACTGATAGCTAGGGAATCAGTCTGTTGTCTTCCATCAGGTACCTTGGAGCCTAGGTCTGCTTTCTCAGTCTTGCTGCCTGCCTGTAGTCTCTCTGGCATCCTGTTTACAACCCAAACCTCCCAGGGGTGACAGTTGTTCTGAGACATGATACAGTATTTATGGGGCAGTATCTAAGGGGAGGGCCTGGGCTTCACAATCTTTGTTCTGTAGAACTTAGCACTGTGGTCTTTACCAGAGTGGATATTTGTTATTTTTGCCATTGCTAATAAAGATAAGGATATGACAAGCCCTTTAGTCTCACTAAATAAGATATTTTTTATGACAAATAATTAAGGAAGACAATGAAGTTATGTGTAAAAAGAAAAACATTTTTGTGAAGTTTCGAATTTTGGAGCCCAGAGAATGTACTGTATTGTCAGCCTCGTCACTTGGGCTGAATGTGGGCACTGGGGTCACATTCATCGCTAGAGGTCAGTCTCAGGGGGGCATAGGATTAGAAAAGCTGAGATCGAAGCCAGTTCAGGAAGTCAGTCAAAAGAAGGTTGGTATCTAGGTGGGCCAAGTCTCAGGAAACACTGGGTTCCCAGAGAGTTGAGGTAGTATATGCTACCAACAAAGACGTGAGCATGCTCAAAGAACTTGGATTTAAGCAAGTCTGAAATATAAACAGAAGGCTGCATTTTGCTTCCTCTCTAGTCTCAAGCTGACTTTTATAGCCTTTGTTGTTTTTCCTTATGGTTTCAAATTCTGGCAGTTTCCACTGTAAGCAAAGGTTCTGATGGGCAGGGTTGGAATGGATTCATTTAATGGTTCAGACACACAGTCACGATGATTAGAGGCCAGAATGGTATATCCTCAGATTGATGAGGGCCTTCGGGACCTCTGGAACATATAATTCAGAAGTTTGATCATCTAGTGTTACTTGAGAGCTATGATAATGTCTGAGTCTTAATCCTTTCAAGCAGGATCCCTATTACCCATATGGTACCTTTGACTGGATTAGAAAAAGGTGTCCTGTCCACTGGAGATGCAAGCTTCGAGCCAGGGCATAAAGCCTGCTGCGCAGAGTTCAGGCTGGATGTCAGCCTACAGGCATTGTTTTGGGCGGACATCTGTATGCGGTGAGCAAACTGAACAGTCACACAGGGTAGCTGCCTGTCCTTATAGAAAGTACGTGAAGTTGACCAGGGGCAGCAAGTTTTGCTTACCTCAGTGCATGACAGAATATCAAGAACATTAATAGGAAGTGTTTTGATTAGCTAATTAATGAAAACAGAATTAGGAAACCTTACTTTCTGACCGATCTCAAGATGCAACACTACTGTACTTACTCTTTTCTCATATTATTACATAAAATTGCTGTTTTATTTCAACTTGTTCTTGTTTTGTTTTATTTTTATTTTTTATTTTTTTTAAAGATTTGATTTATATATCTTTAGAGGGGAAGGGAAGGAGAGAGGGAGAGAAATATCAATGTGTGGTTGCCTCTCATGAGTCCCCTGCTGGGAACTGGCCTGCAACCCAGGCATGTGCCCTGACTGGGAATCAAACCACGATTGTGTGGTTCGCAGGCCCGCACTCAATCCACTGAACTACACCAGCTATTGTTTTGTTTTAATTTGTTCAGCTCTTTATATAAAAGGGCTGCGTAAGAGAGGCATACTTTCATTTTAGGAAATTAACATTTTTCTACTTGTTATCAAGGTCCAGTCTTGGTTCTTCTTGTGCCTGGGATAGCCTTTATTTGGGATAGGTAAGATTTATATATGGGGGGGTGGGAAGGCAAGGAGAATTTATGATTGGCTTGAAGAAAATTCTGGTCTAGACTCAGTGTTAGAAGAAATAACAGAAAAAGTTTCCTGAAAAATAGAAATCCCCAAGAGAAGTGTCTCAACAGATTATAGCATGTAATTTTCAGCTTCTAATATCTTTACTATTTCCTGCCACCAAAGAAAATTAAAGAAGCTCTGTTTAGATGAGGAGGTATTCTTTTTTTAAACGAGGTTTATTAATTTATTTATTTATAAATTATTTTATTGTTGTTTAATTACAGTTGCCTGCATTTACCCCTCACTACTTCCCTCTACCCCAGGAAAACGCCCCTTCTTCCCTTGCTTCCACCCCCTCTTGGTTTTGCCCATGTGTCCTTCATAGTTGTGAGGAGGTATACTTATCTCTGCCTGGTGTTTTGTTTTCAGATTTTTTTTTTAGCTTTTCATTCTTCAGTTATTCACTGTTGGGCAACTGAGATACCCATCTAGCTGTTTACCAAACCTGACAGAAAGTCTCTCTCTTTCTTGGGTGTAGTCACAGTCCTTTGGTTCAGAATTTGGAGGCATAGCCATATTCTTGGTTTCTGGTTACCCCTAAATCTTTAAAAAATTTTAAAATTCCCCCCAGTTTTATTGAAACATGATCGACATATAACATTGTGTAACTTTAAGGCATATGACATGATGATTTGATACACAGATATATAAAGGAATGATTACCAGAATAAGGTTAGTTGACTCATTCATCACCCCCATAATCATCATTTTCTGTGTGTGTGTGTGGTCAGAACTTTTAAGATCTACTCTCTTAGCAACTTTCAAGTACACGAGGCTGTATCGTTAACTGTCATCCCCACGCTGCATATCAGACTCCCAGGACTCGTTCTCTTCTAACTGGAAGTCCGTCCCCTTTGACCAACACCCCCCTGTATCTCCCAACCTCTAGCCCCTGGCTACCGCCATCTGCTCTCTGCTTCTACGAGCTGTGCTTTCTAAGATTTCCCTTACAAGTGATATTACACCATATTTATCTTTCTCTGTTTGACTTTTTAAAATTTAGACTAGTGCATAAAAAGGGCCATCCACTTTGTCATAGAAGATAGGACTTCCTTTTTATGGCTGAATAATATTTCATTTTATCTATGCCACATTTTTTAATCTATTCATCTGCTGATGGACACCTAGGTTGTTTCCATGCCTTGGCTATTATTATGAATAAAGCTGCAAGGAACAAGTAGGTATTGATATCTCTTCCACATAGTGATTTCATTTCCTTTAGGTAAATACTCAGAAGTGAGGCTTATATATTAAAAAGACACTTAGATTCACAGTTTAATATGTCAGGAGTATAGCCCCCAAGTCACAGAAGGCAGTTTACTAAGTAAATATTCATTCCATGTTCCAGGCAGTGTGCTCAGAGCTGGGAGTACAAAGTTGATCAAAAGGACAAAAGCAAGAAAAGAGGCAGCTGCAATATAGTATTCACAGTCCATATCACAAGCTGCTGTGGTGGCACAAGACTAGGACATTGAGGCCGGTTTGGGGGGAATTGGGAAGCCCTCTTCGAGGAAGCAAAGGTGGGAGACTTAGCCAAGTGAAGATGTGCAAACCCCGGAAACAAGAGGGAATAAGGCAGGAACGGGTGGGAACTTCAGTAATTAGGCTGGAGAGCATACATTCAGGGACATAGAGGTAAGAAATTGAGAATGGTAGGAAGGCAGAAAGAACAACTAGAAGGTTATCGTAGTAATGTGGGTCAACAATGATGGTGTCCTGAACTAAGGTAATGACCATGGGGATGGCGCGAAGGTATGAATTCAAAACACATTAAGGATGTAGAGCAAAAGGATCAGTGTTTGATTGGGAGACGAGAGGGCAGAAGAAGGAAGTATCTGTTTGATGTGTAGGTTTCTGATTTAGGCATTTGAATGGGATGTTGGAGCCAGTGATGAGGGAAATATGGAAAGGAGAGGGGCACGGAGGACTCTACTTCCCACTTGGTAGCCTACTTACTAATTTATTAATAAGTGTTCCACTCTGCTTGTGTTCCACTCTGCTTGAGAGCTAGCATCTCCCCTGAACTCAGGCTGTAGCAAGGTCCTGAAATTCTCACTTGTCTTCTTGAAGGCTAGAACTGTGCTCCTTGAACTAAGCACATAATCACCAGCTCCTTTGACTGGAGACCTCTCAGATACAGACAGAATTCCTTGTATCACAGTTGCAGCACTCCGGGACACTAGTGTAAATTCATGCCAAGCCCCCTCTGCCATGTGGAGTCTGAGAAATATGCCCCTGCTACTGACAGTCTTATGCCTGAGGTTGCTCTGTTCTTTGGCTCAACCTTCTTCTATGTCTTTACTCAGCCACCTTCTGCAGCAAGCCAGCAGCTCCAACCATGACTTTTCCTTCTTCCATGGTAACTCAATATTTCCAACAACTCTGGAGCCTTGTCCCCTACTAGCCTAAATGATAACGCTGTGGATAATGGAGCTCCCAGAATTCTGCTTCGCCAACTAACCCTACTTTGAAGTATGAATTACAGTTGAATGTCACTGGAGCTGCCAAAAGGGCATGCTTTTTCACTATTTTTCTTCTTCCAGAGAGCACATAGCTGAAGGATGGATCCTCTGTTAGGTACCAGTCACTTTCAACTTCTTAGCTATGATTCGAAGCTAGGTCCTGCATCTGACAACATAAAACAAAGAGCAGCCCGGCCAAAAAAGACCCAATGAGAATTAGAAGGTTCTCAAGCCATTAGGTTGCCCCTTAGAACTCTTACCTGTGGTGAGTGCAAACATTCAACACCTTCGCTCTGTGTACAAACTCTCACACAACATTTATAACTGATCACCTTATATACAGATTTGTTAGAGTACTATACTTAATACGCCTCATTAAAACCTCATGGGGTTAAGTGACTCACAGATCCCCAATGGTCAGAACACCTCTTCTGCTCAGGTTTTCACAGCTGTCAGGCAATGGAAAGTTGCCTAACCAGCAAATTTGACAAGGCTTGAGATTATTCAGAGGTTTAAAACCTGCACAGGAACTTTAAGAAACCTGTGGGCTGCCATGCTGGGAAAGTAGACCTTTTCCTAAGGAGGGTGAAGGCAAGCAGAGAGGCATTAAAGGTAGGGGAGATGTCAAAGAAAAATATTCTGTGGTCACTCTTCTGTTTTAAAATTTTTTCATTTATTTTAGCCAGAGAGAGAGAGAGAAGAAGGGGTAGGGAGAGAGAGAGAGGGATTCAATTTGCTGTCCCACTTATGTATGCCTTCACTCTATGTGTCCTAACAAGAGATCGAACCTGCAACCTTGGAGTATTGGGATAATGCTCTAACCAGCTGAGCTACCTGGTCAGAGCTTGTGGTCATTTTTATGCATGGAATTGTGGTATGGTTCTGGAACTCTCTCTAGCCAACCCATTTCCATCTCCCTCCTTGAGCAAACGCTGAAGTTCATAGAGAGGCAGAAGATGGTCCCAGATAGGAAAGCAAGAGTGATAGGTGGAGAGGGGGCTGTCAACAACTCTTCTTGTTGCTCAGAGATAGCGGATTTGAGCATTGGAGCTTCCTTAAATATGCCTGCATTGGGCTATGCCAAGTCCTCCAGCCATGGTAGAGTGGGTGACTAGAGTTCTGGAGCTGAGAGTACTTGAGAAACAGCAGCAATTTCTTCAAGGCCAGTAAAGTCCCTACACTGGTGATAGCAAGAGCCAGCTGAAATTTTATGGGAAAAGGGAGGGTCCTGTAACAGTAGTGCTATACTTCAGTTTGATAAGTCATGGAAGGTCCTGCTGCTTGACACTGGTAACTTTTGACTTTACAGGTGCTGGAATAGCCTTAATCTTCTAGGAGCCAGCATGGCTTTCCACAGAGCTCACACCACGAGGTGGAGAGTTGTAACTTGTAATGGATGTAGTCCCAAGCCTGTTCAAGATGTCCGGGGACCATTCATTATCTACTGCGTACTTGGTGAAGTGTTCATCTTGGAGAGGCTGGAGGGACATCAGAGGGATTCATTTGGGGAAGGGTTAGAAGCAGTGACACCATCTGGATCCGATTGGTTGTTGGAGAAAGGAAGTATTGAGCACATCAATATACACATACTTTTTATGTAGTAGCCATTTATTAAAGACTTACTCTCAGGCACATTACATCCAACTTCCCACTCTATATTCACAATGGTCTTATAAGGTATTACTTCCCCAGTTATACAGAAGAGATACAAAAGACTGAAGCACAAAAAGGCAAAGTCATTTGCTATCCAAAAACATGTGTTCTTAATAAGGTTTTAGGCTGTCTCCCAGTTCTACGTATCAATAGTTATACTAATAGCTAAGGACTTCAATTCTTAATATCATCACCCTAATGTGTTGAAGAAAATGTAAAAAAAAATTTAGTTGACCTTTCAGACTCAGGTTGTTTATTTTAAGTAGGCTGACAGGTCAAGGTGAAGAGGATAAAATTGAGTAAAATACAAATCCCTTGTCTCCACTGTGCATAACAGGCACCCAAGGCTGTTTTTTGGTGTAATTGATTAAAGAAACAATGCATGTGAAAATGCTAAGCATAATGCTTGTCACATAATGGAAACTCAAAAAATGTTAGTTTACTTTATTTTACACCCTAGAATTATATAAATTGAATCTTGAATTAGAAAGAGACTCACAAGAAAATTGTATAAAGAGTCTAAAGAATGTTTTAGATTTTCTTTAAAACTTTCTTTTAAACACAGGCTTTAAAAAGATTTTAAAAACTTATTCCTCTCTCTTTTTTTCAACCACCTCAAATTTAGGTCTAGACATTTTACCTGTAAGTTATTTGTGTACTTACACACTTTCTTATATTAAGACCAGAAGTACAGAATAGGGATGAATTAGAGAGGGGTGAATTCAGCTGTATCTTGAGTTCACTGAACATCGCAGATGATTTTTCAAATGTTTTGGGCTTTCTGAAATCCAAAACAGGTTTCACCCATGCTTATATGCTTCAGTTTGGAGTATGTGCAATTTAAGGGAAATTTAATCCATATGTTTCTGATTCGTTTACACTTAAATAGTCAAAATATTATTTTTAATAGCTATTTGATGCCCAAGTAGCCTTTTAAACCTTTTAAATATACTTTTAGAAGACTGTATTCTCTTGAAAACAGGAAATCATGTCTTTACAAGGACAGAAATGAATTTATACATCTGAAAATTCAGGTTCAGATGAAAACACCTAAGGGTACAGGTTTTTAGTGACCTATCTGCATGGCAAATGAACACTTGGTGTTAGACTAAATGCTATTTCAAAGAACCTACTTCTTGCTGTATATTTGGAATGGATATACATTTTGGTTGGTGTTGGGCTATTTTGAGTAGTGGATTTAGGTCCTGAAGCTTGAAATTTACTTGTTTTTTTATTTTGGTACAATTTTTTTCTGTTTTAATTCATTGCATCATTCCTAGTTCGTTGTCTAACATGGCTACTTATTTTTGCAAATATTTTACATGTGATGAAACTCATTTTGTGTTTTTTTTTCTTTCTGTTCTTCACTAGCTATTTTTGAAAAATAAATGAAGGTATTTAATTTCCAATAAAACTATGCAGGGCTTCCATTGAGATATGAGCACTGTCTTTTACCTGCATGCCTAGAAGCTGAGTAAAATCATGGTCACCCAAAAGAAATTAGGCAACACACCTTGCAAAAGAAAAAAAATGTGAGGGTTAGTAGGAAAAAGAGGGGGAGGGGTAATTATTTTTACTTATTTTGTGAATTTATTTTAAAAGGCTAAGACACTTGCTGAGAGAAACTGAAGTATAGTTGTAGGATTCACAGGTTCTACCCCTCTCTCATTAAGAAGTATATGTGGACTGAATTAATAAGTATAGCTTTTTCTTGCATGTGTATTTTCTCATAGAGCCATTTCTACTTCAAAGCATTTACAAATGTTTATTATTTGTAGTAGAGATGTAGATTACTGATAGGTGCTTAGTCACCAGCTGTGTGAACATGGATATGTCACTAAACCTCTGTATGCACCCTTTTCTTATTTATAAAATGGACATTAGTAATAGTACCTAGTTCATAGGGCTTTGTGAGGATTTAAAAATTGTACATAAAGTCATTATTACACAGTCTGGCAAATAGTAAGTCCTCAGTAAGTGCGGCAAAAAAAAAATGTTAAAAGAACTTTGAGGAAGGGGTACTTTCTATGTATGAGGCACAGAGTTTTCCTGGGGACACATAGTTGTACTTTTTTCTGCTGTTGAGTTAAGCTCATTATTACTATCTCATCGTAGAAATTCTTCAACCAGAAGTTTATGTATAGCGATACTGAAATCCAGTTGAGGGGAGCTTATACTGGAGGTCTAATGACTGTGGGTCGGAAAAGGCTTGCACTGCATCAGCAAAGAGGAAACGGAGGAACAAAATGGTGTGCCAAGCAGGGGCCACAGATGCAAACGCATGGCAGCGTTTCATAGTGCGACCCGGGTGCTTGGGCGCAGTAAACTCTGGGTGGTTTTCTGTGGCCTGATTGTAGGGCTTGACTAAAATGTTTACATTTTTCCAGCTGGTGATACACAATCATTTAAAAAGTTTAAGAGGAAGAATGGTATTATCAGATTTGGGTGTATTTCAGCAGTCGGTGAGGTACAAGAGCATTTGAGAGTCAAAAGAAATTAGATTGAAGTTCAAACCACAAACGGCAATAGTACTGTGTCCCTCTCCATCTCTCTAGGAATTTGGCTGAAAAATCAGGGAACAGCAGGGGGATTGTTGGATTTCCTAGGGCCTCTGGCCCGAAGTTTCTGTTTCTGCTGAATTAGTTCAATATACGGATCCTCGTCTTATCCTGCACGTATCCTTAATCTTCATCTCATCCAACCAGATATAGAATTTAGCCCTTTTCTTCCTCTTTGTTTCTCTACTAATCCTTTAGGAAACAACCACTTCTTGTTTATTCTGTTTTACTATGTAGACTGCTCATGGGAGGAGAATATTTTTTGTTGTTGTTTCCAGACAAAGCCCCTACGGTGGCAGTGCGGGAAAGTGATGAGTCACAGAGGCTCAAACTAGAAAGCGAGTAGATGAGGTAGGAGGTTATTATCAGAGACCAGGTACGGAGGACCTGAAATAAATCAGTGGATTGGCAGGAGGAAGGGTGAGGGAAGAATACATTTGAGGTTTGAGATAAATGTGGGATGGAACTCACAGGACTAGACGCAGTGACAATCAGCCTGGGGCAGTGGTACCAGCGCACATGACAGAGGAGAGTTGTGGATGGGACTGGCAGCACATGCAGGCTTCTGCTTTAAATGAGGATTTTGTGTGGGGTATGTGAACAGTCAGAAGCAACACTTACTGTTGTCCAAGATACAGAAGGAAGTACACATTCTGGGAGGAATTTATGAATCTAGTTTGAGGCAAGTTGGGTTTGAGGTGCTAAATGGAGGTGTTTCTAAGGTACCTAGAGGTGTGAATTGGAATTTGGAAGTGTAATCCTGACTGAAGAAGCTACATTTGGGAGTGGATCATTGAAAAACTGTCCTCAAGTACAAGCCTAAGAAACCCCCACTACAAGAACTTAACCAAATAATAAGCTATTTGTTTTATATTCCAAGAAGCCCAGAGTTAACATCAGGATTAGTTTGGTGGTTCCAAGATTACATCAGTGTTTCAGGGTTATTTTTATCTTTTTTGCTTATCATCCTTGGTGTCTTGGTCAGATGAGAATTCAGGTCATGGGAGTTATTCAGGGAAGGCTCTTTAGGAAGAACTTGTAAGGGAAAATGTGAGGAAGGATGGAGAAGGAGAGAGAACAGGTAGTTTGACTAAGTAAATAACTAAAAGTGGGCCATACATGAGGCAATGGTGAGTGTCATAAATGAAGGGTTATGATTAATTCCATTCTGTGAACATGTGGTTCAAGGAAAAAATCAAAAGAATGAATGAAGAGAGGAAAGAATTCAAGGAATTTAAGCCTATTTATTCAGGTAGCTTGACTTTGAAAGAAAGAAGTGTAGGGAGGTTGTTGTGGGGAGAACATGGGTTAAAAGGAAATTTTAAATGATGTTTTAAGAACTGTGTTAAAGTGAAAGAGAAAGTACATAAAAGAATACTGAAAATTTAGAAGTAAGAGAAATTGGTCAGTAGAATATCATAGAATTGGGGTGGAGTCCAGCGTACAGATGAAAAGATTAATTTGGGGGCACAGGGAAGGAAAATCTTTTACTGATCCATGAGGGAAAGACATTAAAAATAGAGAGGTTTATAGATAAATTCCTGATGGCAAGTGAGGAATTTCCTGCTGAGAAATTTCTACATGAATACACTCAAATTTATTTTCCCCGCAAAATATAGAAAAAAGTCATCTGTTGAACATGCATGAGTGGAGTAGGAGTTGTTGGTGATGGTGGGGAAGAGGAGCCGAAGGCTGGAGAGCGGTGAGAGTTTGAAACAGCCACCGAGTGGGACAGGGGAGATACTTGGTTAGGGCTGCCTGGCAGCATTGAGGCCTTGCTGAGGTTGCAGATCATCAATCTGTGGCACAGTGGTCCCCCCTTATCCACGGTTTCCCTTTCCGTGGTTTCAGTTACTCACGGTCAACCACAGTTCACAAATATTGCATAGAAAATTCTGAAAATAAACAGTTCAAAAGTTTCAAATTGTATTTGTTTTGAGTGACAGGATGAAATTTCATGCTGTCCTGCTCTATCCTGCCCAGGACAGAAATACTCCCTTTGTCCGTTGCATGCATGCTGTGTACACCACCTGCCAATTAGTCCCGTAGTAGCTTTCTACACTCTCAGATGGAGTGTCATGGTATCACAGTGCTTATGTTCAAGTGACCCTCATTTTACTTATTAATGGACCCAAAGCGCAAAAGTAGCGATGCTGGCAATTCGGATATGTGAAAAAGAAGCCATAAAATCTGCCCTGGCTGATGTAGCTCAGTGGATTGAGTGTGGGCCTGCGAATCACACGATTGAGGTTCAATTCCCAGTCAGGGCACATACCTGGGGTGCAGGCCAGTTCCCAGCAGGGGACTCACAAGAGACAACCATACATTGATATTTCTCTCCTTCTCTCCTTCCCTTCCCCTCTAAAGATATATAAATAAAAAATCTTAAAAAAAAAGAAGCCATGGGGGAGGATGGGAGGTGGGATGGGATGGGAGTAATAGACAGAAAACTGTACTTGAAAAGTAATTAAATAAAAAAATCGGGAAAAAAAATATATATATAAAAAATAAAATCATAAAAAAAGAAGCCATAAAATCCTTCTTTTCAGTGAAAAGGTAAGTGTAGTACAGCAAGATATTTTGAGAGACAACATTCACATTAATTTTATTACAGTATATTGTTATAATTGTTCTGTTGTACTGTTACTTATTGTTGTTAATCTCTTAATGGATCTAATTTATAAATTTAACTTTATCATAGTTATGTATGTTTAGGAAAAACATGCTATATATAGGATTCAGTACTATCTTCAATTTTAGGCATCCACTGGGGACCTTGGAACACATACTCCTCAGATAAGAAGGTAGTCATTGTAGCAGCAGCCCTGGTTGTGTGTCTTCAGTTGGGGATACCATCTGGGGGGACCAGCTGGGCTATTACATCAAGAAGCTTTATACATGTGATTCATTTTCTAGTTGTTAAATGCCTCTCAGTTGTAGATCACCAAGGGACTGCGGATACCTGCATGTCTGCACCTATGCTAAGGCAGTGGAATGTAACACCATTGTTTGGTTAGGGTGACTTTAGGAGTCAGGTAGAAGTCTCAACTTTCATTTTGGTTTCTAGTGGTGAAGCTATTATTGATTATGGTTTAGAGACCAATGGGGTTACATAGGTGGATGGATCTTTATGGCTAAGTTTTATAGGACAAGAAAAGTTGTCCTGCTTTCTGCAAGATCATTTGGGATATGTTTTTGTCTACTTGATACTCGTGTGGCCCAGAGATTTCTAATCTATCTGAAATTCTGTGGGTGGATACAACCCTCTAAAACACATCACCTTCCAGAAACTTTTAGTGGCTTCTCACTGTTCGTAGTATGAGGAGAGACCCCCCAAAACTTGGAATTTATTTATGAAAAATTGTGTGTTTATTTTTACCTGTTTAAACTTCAGTCACCTTTAAAGTACTCTCCATTTGGTGCAACACACCTATCAAGATTTTTTCCCCACTGTGCAAAATAATTTTTGAACCCCTCAGTTTTGAAGTTTTTTAGTGCTCCTGCCATCTTTTGTTTCACCTCTTCCATATCAGCAAAACATTTCCCTTTCAGGACTTTTTCACCGGGGGAAACAAACAAAAAAAAGGTCACTCAGCGCAGGGTCAGTTGAATAGTGTGGGTGGGACATGGAGGTCATATCGTTTTTGGTCAAAAACTGCTGAACACTCAGTGTTGTGTGGGCAGGTGCACTTATCAATCACCCATTATGAAATGGGCAAACACATTAAAAGAGTCTTCAAAAAAATTTCACTAAATCTGAATGCAGCCTCTCAAAACAATGCCAGATGGTACACTCATACAGGTGGGTTCCTAGAACACTCACCTAGCAGGGGAAGCCTGTACTACAAGGGGCCTGCCCTCTAGAAGTTAATTCTGTTTTGGGGACATCTGCCCTGTATATTATTGTTATCTTAGCCTGGTGATTTTAAGAGCTTCTATAATTTGGCCTCAACCTACTTTTCTTTATTTTCCCTTTGCCTCCTGCACTCAGAAAGAATAGCCTAGTGGTGAAGAGCACAAGCTTTGCATTTGTGCATGCATCCTAGCTTTTGAAACTACCAGCTGTGTGATCTTGTAGAATTTAGCTCTCCTAGTTTTGGTCTTCTCACTAGTAATATGGAGATAATAACACATGTCTTACAGAAGGATGAGGATTAAATGAAATAATATAAGGTGCTTCATACAGAGCCTGGAGCATAGTATATCTATAATACTTATAGTACTTTATTTAGTTGACTCAATGTACATAGTGTTTGGACACTGTTCTAAATATTTTGTAAACTCATTTACTTCTTATAACAATCCTCTGAAGTGGGTAATATAATTATCCTAATTTTACAGATGAGAAACAAAGGTGAGAGAAAGTTGATGAACTTACCATGTTACCAGCTAATGGGTAGGAGAATCATGTCTCAAACCCTGGGAGTCTGTCCTCAGAGGCCATGATCTTAACCACTGAGCCATGCTGCTTTCTGACAAATGGCAATGATTAAATTAATACTCTACTAACTTTCCCTTAAACTCATTATGTACATTTTTACCTCCTTGTTACTATTTATTTATTTACTTACTTACTTATGCAGAGAGGGGAAGGGAGGGAGAAAGAGAAAAAAGGAAACATCAGTGTAAGAGAGAGAAACATTGATCAGTTGCCTCTCATACATGCCCTAGCTGGGAACTGAACCAGTGGCAACCCAGGCATGTACCCTGACTGGGAATTGAACTGACAACCTTTCACTTTGCAAGATGGCACCCAACGAATTGAGCCACACCGGGCAGGGTTCCTTGTTACTACTTACATAATTTAGTATGCTAGGAACGCTTCCTTTCCTGTCCAAATTCTCTTAATCTTTCATGTTGGCCATTTCAATGACTGTCTCTTCCATGAAGCTTTCCATGGTTTCTCAGTAGCCAGTAATCTGAATCTTTGGTGCCTATTGCCCGCATGATTTAGTTAGCATTTTAAAATACTGTTTTATTGTGCTTATGTTGCTATATTTTGTTATTTAATTTGTCTTCATTTTTTAAAAACTATTTTTTGTTTATTTTTAGACAGACAGGAAGGGAAGGAGAAAGAGAGGGAGAGAAACATTAAATGTGTGGTTGCCTCTCATGCGCCCCCTACTGGGGGCCTCGGCCCACAGCCCAGGCATGTGCTCTGGCTGGCAATCAAACCAGTGACCTTGGTTTGCAGGCTGGCACTCAATCCACTGACCCACACCAGCCAGTGCTTAATTTGTCTTTGGTTTTAAACAGACAAAATTTGTGATGGTGGGAACAATATGTTATCATTTTTGTGTCTTTAGCACTGTTGAATGGGAAACTCACTGAACTTTGTATCAGAGACTCAAATTCAAGTCACAGCACTGAATAAATATCTTGAACGAAGACATATTACTTGACTTCTTTGAATCTTAACTGTGTCATTCACAAATTGGGGTTAATAATTTATTTGTCTTAGAAAGTTATTGTTGAGATTAAATGAAATGTATACATGAAAAAGTTGAGGCTCTATGTGTATCTCTACTGAATTCAATTTAGACTCAAGTATGAAGGGATTGGGTCTCCAGGTTAGAGAATAAAGGTAATGGGAGTAAGGATACAAACATACATGAAATGAGAGGTTATAAAACACAAAACATGACCTTTTTGCTTAAGGTAACCTCTGTCTATGCCTTTAGCATATGAAGATAGGCTAAAATTCCTTAGATTCATATTTCTTACAAACATATCACTGACTAGCATATCTGAAATTCTTCTTTTGGCTCCAGGGTAAAGAATTCTGGCCAATTTTTCCTCATAAGTTAAACTTGAACTTAAATTTTCTACCCACAGAAAATATCTATCCAAAATTTCACATGACTGACATGTAACAACTTAAGATTTCTCTAACCACATAATCATGGATTCCTAAATAGTATGTGAGAGTTCTTGATTCTTATTAGGCTTTCTGTTATAAGTCCAGCTAACTTTCACATTTTTCTCTTCTTGATAATTCTACCCAAATAAACCATCAGTTACTAAATTCTTTTTAGAGCTTATGCTATACACTTACATCTCAGGTATCTGTCACCTTTCTGTGTCATGATTTCCATCATTTAATCCTCCTGTGGCCACTTGCTATTTTTCTTTCCATCTTATTCTGATGGCAAATTTCTGTTTCTCTCTGGGCTCTGTATTCTTATCCATCTCTCGGTCTTAACCCAAACAAATTCCGCAGCCTACATGCCATGGGAATGAAGTGGTGAGAGAGCAAAGAACTTTGCTGCCAGTGGAAGAGTTGGGGATGAGCTGGTTAAGAAAATCTTTCAAAAGTAAGAGACATACAACAAAGTTGGAAGAAAAGAATTTGAGTTGTAGGTAGTGTGTCTTTTAGGTAGCACTTAGCTTAGAAGAAATACTACTTTTGTTAGAACCTGCCTACTTTCATTCCCCTCATGGCCTATAATTATGTATGTTATTTTCAGGCTTTTCAGTCCAGTGAGATTCGCAGTCAGCTTCTCCCTCTCCCCCTTCAACCTCCAGATCCCTCATAGGACCTGAAAAAGGCCCTCCTACAATTGTCTAAGGACCTAGAGAGTGATTAATGTGTTAGAGGCCACTTTCTTGTGCTTTAGAACCCTACATCACCTCTACCACATGTGACCGGTCTGCTTAACTGACCCTACTCAGGCTATGGTACTTAGTTATTTTCTGTTCACTTCTTCTTCCATGGAATATGAAGTCTAGCCTTTTATTTTAGACCAAAGGCTGGATATCCTGACCTCCTCATTGTATTTCAGCTAGCCAAATTCTCTATCTTTTAAAGGATTTTACTTATTTATTCTTAGAGAGTAAGGAAGAGAAGGAGAAAAACATTGATGTATGAGAGAAACATTGATCAGTTGCCTTGACAGGGGACCAGGCCCATAACCCAGGCATGTGCCCTGACTAGGAATTGAACCAACAACATTTTGCTTTGCGGGATGATACCAAACCAACCATGCTACACCAAACAGGACTAGCCAATTTCTCTAGAACTCAGTCCTAGTTCTCCTCAAACTATTTAACACCTGAAAGTGATATCAGCAATATGGTGGTATGGGATATTATCTAAACTGCAAATGGCCTATATTGTCAAATTAAAAGGTATAGAGTGGCTGAACGGATAACACAAGACCCAGCTAGAGGATGACTACAAGAGAGTCACTTCAGCTTAAGGGCACACATACCATGTGCTATTCCAGAAACATAGATTTGAACAACTATTCCTGGTAAAAATACTTTAACAAAACCTAAGGACTCTTGGTGAGAGTTAATAGCACCTGAGTGGAAAAAAGAATATGAAAAGATGCTTTGAAGAGGGTAGAAAAGACAGTTAACATTGCCCCATTATTCCTTCCCCCAGCCCAGGCAGCCCAGCATGAAAAAAAGATAGCCTTCTTCTGGAGAGAAAGAGTAAGGTGAATTTCTAACATTACCGTGGACTGCAGCACTAGTCCACACCAAGACCTGGCTACCTCCAATGGCCCTAAGCAGCCCTCATAGCCCACTACAACACCAGGCCAACCCCCATGGATCTAGACTCCAAACTAACTACTGTGGACTCCTGATCCTTCTCAACACTGGGCTGGTTATTGCAGTCCCAGGCTCCTGGCAAGACCCAACACCAGGATGACAGCTACTGACCTAGAGTCTGGGCCAGAAGATCATGAATAATCCAAGATACATAAAACCAACAAAGGTAATTAATTAAGCTTCAATGACAGACACTAAAGAAATGGAGGTCTGTGAACTATCTGTTAAGTAATTCAGTATGTTTTTCTGTAAGAAACTCAGAAACACAGGTACACAAGTAAATTAAATTAGAAAAGCAATGCATGAACAAAACGAGTTTAATAAGAAATAGAAGCCATTATGAATTCCAAGTGGAGATTCTAGAGTTGAAAAATGCAATGACTGAACTCAAGAATTCAATAGAGCTTCAATAACAGGTTTTACCAAACAGAAGAAATAATTAGTGATCCTGAAGACTAGTTATTTGAAATCAGTCAGAGCTGATTTCAAAAATTCATAAAAATCATAAAAACCCATAAAATCATAAAAAATAATGAAAATGAGTAGAAAATCATGTGTGAATTTTATGATACCAATGAGAAAGATAATTGAGGTATTATTGGTATCCCAGAAAGAGAAGAGTGGGAGAAAGGGGAGGACAGAATATCTAAAGAAATAATGGCTGAGACTTTACAAACTGAAAAGAAATGATGTCATCAAAGTTCATGAAGCTCACTCTAAAATTTCAACCAAAAATGATCTTCTCCAGGACACATTACAATAAAATTGTCTAAAAATCAGAGCCAAGGAGAGAATGTTAAAGGCAGCAGGAGAAGAAATTATCCTTTTATACAAGGGAAGCTCCCTAAGGCTCTCAGTGGATTTCTCAGCAGAAACCTTGGCTGATAAGAGAAAGGGGATAATATATATATTTAAGGAGATGAAAGAAAAAAAACTTCCAAACAAGAATAGTTTATATGGCAAAAGAGTTCTTCAGAAATGAAGAAATGAAAGAAGACTGTCAAGCAAACAAAAACTGGGGAAGTTTTTCAACCCTAGTTCTGCCTTTCAAGAAATGATGAAAGAAGCTCTTCAACTTGAAATGAAATCACAACATTGGTGACATGAAAACGTTTAAAATACAAAACACACTAGTCAAGTATATAGTCAAATTCAGAATACTTTACTACTGTGGTATGACAGTGTGTCAGTCATTTTAACTCTAGTATAAAAGTTAAAAGAAAAAAGCATCAGATATGATAATAGCTATAATAAGTTGTTAATGGACCCACAGTGTAAAGAGGTAAGTTATAATATCAAAAACATAAAATATGAGAGGAAATGCATGGATTTTTGTATGTGATCAAAATTATTATCAGCTTAAAATAGACTGTTATTATCTATTAGATGTGTTTTTTTTTTTGCTAAGCATCACAGTAACCACAAAAGAAAAACCTACAGTAGATACACAAAATTCAAAGAGAAGGGAACCAAACATCCCACTAGAGAAAAGTCACCAATTTATAAATTAATAGAGAAAGGAAAGAAAAAAACAAGGAACTGAATTAATGATGTTTCAAAAGATTTTTAAAGATGACATTAGTAAGTTCTTACCCATCAATAATTATCTGAACTGCAAATGGCCTATATTGTCAAATCAAAAGGTATAGAGTGGCTGAATGGATAACACAAGACCCAGCTAGAGGATGACTACAAGAGAGTCACTTCAGCTTAAGGGCACACACAGGCTCAAAGTAAAGGAAAATATCAGATGGAAACCAAAAGAGAAGAGGGGTAGTTATACAGGATATAACACAGTTGTTCTTAAATATGGCTTAATTTTAGTCAATCAGAGAACTTTTGAAAAATGCTGAAGACTAGGTTTCACCCCAGACCACTTAAATCAGAATCTCTAGGAGTGAGCCCAGTCATCATTATTTGTTTAAAAGTATCCCAGATGGCCCTGGCTGGTGTGGCTCAGTGGATTGAGTGCAGGCCTGTGAACCACAGGGTCACCAGTTTGATTCCCAGTCAGGGCACGTACCTCCGCCATGGGCCAGGTACCCAGTAGGGGGTGAACTAGAGGCAACCACACTTTCTCCCTCCCTTCCTCTCTGTCTAGAAATAAAGTAAATGTAAAAAATATTTAAAAATATCTCAGATAATTCTATGTAGAGTTGGAATCAAAAACCTTAGTGTGACTAATGGTTATAATACTGGACCCTGAAGAGTTATGTCTCCCTCTGTCCACACACATGAACAGAGGAAGTCCATTTCCCATCTTGACTGTAGGCTCCCTTTGCTAACTCCATGAGAGAGCATAGCATGTTGATAAGCAGAGGTAAGGTCAGGAGAAAACCACCCAGCTAATCCTGGGTGGAATAGTGAGAAGTAATAAAGTGTTTTTAAAAAACCATTTAGTTTAAGGATGGTTTGTTACTCAAGCAAAGACTAACTGAAATACACTACTATGGAGGATTTCTCTTGTAAGTTATGATCAAAGGAGCTGCTTTCGATTTTGTTTCTGTACCTCAATTTTTATTGCTGTTACAAGAACCACTCTAATAATCTCCTCTGAATCACTTTCTCTTGTCCCAGGATTCTCGTTAGACTCTATCACTACTGGTGGAATAGAAAAAGAAAAAATTCATGTCATTGTACAAATGCCTTCCTGTTTTTCGCTGGGGTACTTGTTTAGTCTGAATACCAAATATTTTCTTTACAATAGTAAAGATCAGAGGAACCACCTGCTGCTGGGACCGTGGCTCCTGCAGATTTTCATAACACTACATGTGTATTGCATCAACATATCCTGAAATTTGCTCAGACTCAGTTTCACACATGAAAGTCTAGAATTAGCAAGATGGTCACATGTAGTTTAATCCAGGAATAATTGATGTCTCCATTCAATTTTCTCAGTGTGGTA
Organism: Sturnira hondurensis; assembly: GCF_014824575.4. NCBI lineage: Eukaryota > Metazoa > Chordata > Mammalia > Chiroptera > Phyllostomidae > Sturnira > Sturnira hondurensis. Next base: position 919,311 of record NW_028073279.1, read on the forward strand.
CATGTCAAAGAAATGTAGTTTACACCTTTGCTATGCTATTAGTGATGAAAATTCTATAAATTTAACTTAATGCTAAGGCCAACTATTTTAACAGGTCTAAATGAAATGTATTTCTTGTGAAATCTGGACTGAATGAAAACAAAAGTTGTCTATATTATTGTTTGGTAGGAAATTCTGGGTTGGTGGGAGTAAATGCCATGTACTTGGAGACCAAAGACATGAGACTGACACTCAGTTACTTTGCTTACTTATTGTGTAAGACTGAGCAAGTCACTAAGTATTTTTTGTCTTAGTTGTTTCAAAATTGAAATAAAAATAACTCTTGCCAGATTCTATCTAAAGATCAAAAAAGGTAGCATATATAATATCCCTTTGTAACCTCTAAAACACAGTTTAAATGTATGATGTTATTGCTCTCGGTACAGCTATTGGTATAGATAGCACCAGAAAGAAATAAATACGGAAAAAGTTCTTTGACAACAGCTGAAAAAAGTCACTCATATTTTCACAACACTAGGAAAGTGATAATGTTATATGGCTTCACAGTTTTTTTAAATCTTTGACTCTTAAAGCACCTTGAAGAATATTTTGTTAATTTTTAAACCGCCCATGAAATACATTTCCTCTTTAAACTTCGTTTTAAAGATAGTGCCCATACCAGGATGTATAACTTTAAGTCTAACCCACTAAGGGCTCTCAGATTTGTGCGTGAATAAAGAGGAGTTCTGATCCTTTTTTATGTTGTAATTTTTGTGTTTGATTTAAAATATGCAAGTCCCTTGATCTTGTCAGCCTTTCCTCAAAGCCTGCCCCTTGATGCTTTAATGCAGTGAAAATGCCTCAGAAGCTCAAAGCTCAGACAGGTGGCAGTCTTTTCATTCCCTACACGTTAGGGATACAGTTTGGAGGTAACTTATTAATCTTTCTCCTATAAGTGTCTGAAAGATGTCCATGGAAAATATGTGAACCAGGTTTCTATACTGCCATGGTCAAATTCGGACTGGAATCAGAGCCCTTGCAGTGAGCACTTTATTCTTTGGCTCCTTTACTAGCACATGGGATTTTTGTTGTTGTTGTCTTTGTCTTACAAACGGTAGTCTCCTGATATGAATGGACCAATGGGACTTTCAGCCAAGACTTATTGTGGTATTAGGAGATGTAGTTGTAATTATATTCTGTATCTCTCTGGCTTCTTTTTCAAGGATTTTAGAGAGCTCTGCATATGTTAATATGTTACTTAATCTTTCTAAGTAAAATGAGCTAGATTATGTTTTTATATTAGAAAATTTTACCCTTAATCCCAATTTCTATCATTCTGTCCTCTAGCGTCGTTGTTTGTCATACTGGCATTCAGTAACCTGATTTTTTTCCATGGATGGTCCAAATTGTTTGCTTTCCTATGTTGAAATAAACCTGATTTCTGTCTTTTCCCTCAAATTCTGCTCTTAAAAGAAAAGGCATCTATGTTTATGGACAATTAATGAGTATTATGTCCTGGTCCTAAGAAGAACTATTTCAGGTGAATTTCTTAGTTTGAGAGGACTAGTGTGTGGGAAGCCATGATCTATTTGGGAGCCACGTGGACCTTTTGCTATGCCTCAAAATAAGCCACATAAATACTTTCTTTTGCATACAAACTGCTTAGATAATCTCTTTTACAGAGGAAGTATTTGTTGCAAACTCTTTGTTAGGGTAAAGAAGACTTAGAGACAGCACAGATTGGTAACATGAAAAGAAAACATAAGCTGATTTTTGGTAGATTCTGATTCCGATTATTGCTCATGGCCTAATATCTACTTTTTGTAGGGTCTTGCCTACAGAGATACCAGTTCCCATGCTAAAACTTTGGTCAGATCATCAGAATACTTTAAACTTGAGGCTGCCATAAGTTTATCAGACTGATCTTTCTTCATTAACGTTGCTGAATGATTTCCTAACTCAACACATTATTGTAAGGACTTTTCTATATTTGGCCAGTAGAAAAATGAGCCACAATTTTTTCTGAGTATTTTTTCCTCTGCTAGAGTGACACACACTGACATACACTGACAGAAGTCCTTGTTTTTGAATTTCTGTAGTTATTAATTCAGTGGGGTACAAAATATACATGCACAGGTGACATGAATGGTTAAACCACCAGCGATGTTTACTCTATGTACAAATGTTGGACCTTTCCCCCTAAAACTCAAATTGACCATCAATCTACTGCCACAGGGTTGTACAGTTTCACACAGGATTATTCCTCCATGGATGTCTTCCAGAGCTTATTCACAGGAGTCTTCAGCAGAGGTCACACCGGCTTTTCTAAGAAACTTTCTGGAAGAGAAGACCATAATTGCCCCCCTTCCAGGAAACTGGTATTCACCAAGAAACATTTGCTTTTCATGTCTTCCCTAGTGGACATCAGTGGATTTATCAGGTTGCTGCTCAGGGTCTTTCCAATTCTCTTCTATGTTTTCTTTGCTTCCATCTGTGACTTTCTTTGAAGCATTTTTTCCTGATTGACCAGAGGGAAGTCAAACTAAAACTTAGAAGGAAATAAACATTTGTTATGAAATTACCCCTTAGAAAGAAGAATTTCTTAGCATAGTATTATAAAATAAAATTTCTAAATAAAAGATATTTTGGTGTCTGGACTTAATTGGCACTTTTCTCCTTTGCTGGGGTTGTTTATCATAGTGACAACAAACACAAGCTGGACCAGGCATGCTCCAAGCTTGACAGACGGCTGCTTTTGCAACTTAATGTGTTTTCCTTTGGCAGTTCGATGCGGCAGAAAGAGAGAGTCGGAGCTGTGAAGCTGGAAGGGACTGGGTTTGAATCTACTTACTGGTTGTTAACCTTGGGCAAGTTAGTTAATCTCTCTAATCCTATGCTTCTTTTTCTGTTAAAAAGATATTAATAATGTCCATGTTATCAGATTGCCTTAAGAAACAAATGAAAACATGTAAATGAATGTATGTGGCACACGTCAATCTTTGTGAGTCCTCAGTACATGTTATTTTTTCTTCCTACTATACATTGGCCAGAGACCATATTGCGTTATTTTTGCTTAGTAAGATAAAATAAAATAATATATAGAAGCAAATAGTGAAACATGCCAATGATGAATTTTGAGTCATTTTGCACTTTGTAGAATACCTAATTAACTCAGGGATCCCAATAGTTATATATAAAATGCTACCATATTCTTGTGAGATTGAAAAGCAATAGTAATAAATTCATTCACCGGCACTTTTTTGGTCCAATATTTATTGATGCTATTATTTGTGAAGTGCTGTGCTGGGTATTAGAGATACAATGGTGAGGAATATAGGTATGGTTTGTGCAGTTGAACTGCTAGGATGTTTTCAGTTTATAAACAGAAAAAAAAATTAAGCAGGAGCACACTTAAGGAACACTGACTTTGGATATCAGTTAATATGTAATCCTTAGTATCACATCTCAAATGGGACTGATCATCATCTTTCAGCCAATTAATTTTCTTCGTTCTAGTCAGAATTGGACATTTTTCCTTAGGCTGTGCCTGGAAACTTCACGGACATGAGGGTGTTCTGTATTTTTCACCCATTACAAGGAACTTTAACTGAGGTTTAGCTCAATTATAATTCTAGGACCACTTACCATAATATTAAAATAAAGATCTATTTTTCTCTCCTAATAAAGCAATATTGACCAAAGCCAGTTACAACTCCAGGAAGAGAACACATTTACAATTGTCTTTCTAAAAAGATTGACCTGATTCTTACCCCCAGAAGGAAAACTTTTTGCCCCCACTAGAACACTGGCCCGTTCCCCGGAATGATGGGAATGAGGTACACGTTCAAACTGCTGCTTCATTACCTTGTTTAGGACCTGTGGGATCCGGTCGTAGGCCAAGGGAGGGTTGACAACAACCACAAAAGAGATCTTTTCCCTTGTGTGTTGTCTCGCCTTCTCTCTTATTTCTTTTATTTCTTCTGTTACTCTCACTCTCTTCCCGCCCCTCTCTTTTTCGGTTTACTTTCTCTTCACCTGGGATGCCCAGCAACTTAGTTTGTTGGAGCTTTGCTGTTGTGTGAGTTTTAATCACGTCCCCAGGAAGAGGGATAATTATTAAACCACTGGAAATTTAATGATGGGCATTTATTCCCCAACCTTGGTCATTTTGGTGTCTGGGGTTTGGCTTGCCAGTCAGTGGAAACCAAAGTGGACAAACGTCATCAGACCGCACGTGATTTTCCAGTGATTTACGTGTGTTTGCTGTTCTCCAGATGGGCAATTACTGATGCCCTGCTATGCCCTTTATTTGCAAGCCTTTCATGATCAAAAATAACAAAGATTTGAAGCAAGTTCACCTCCCCACAGTGGTAGAAAACAGGTGTCAGTTTCCCCAATATGAAGTCACTTCTTTCTAACGCTCAGTTCTGCGACGCCATTTCTTCTTGGGGGTGCTTAAGTCATAGGTTTCCTGAGCTTCTTTTAAAAAAGTTTTTTTTTAAGTTGTCTTTCCTTTTAACTTAAGAATTCAAGTTGCTAGGGAAAAGTTGGATTTTATATATTTTCCAGTGAATTAGTATCAACCTTCTAACATATTATGTATGTGTTTATTTATTATTTTTATTATCTCTCTCTTCCCACTAATATTTAAGTTTCTCAAGGGCAAGGGATATCCACCTGTTTGGTTCAATAATGTATCCCATGTGTTTAAAACAGTGCCTGGCACATATTAGGCACTCTTTTAATGTATGCTGAAAAAATGCTGGATGAATGAATAAATGCTACTAAGTGCTTAGTTGAAGACATGCCTAAAATAAATGTTTTTATAGATGAGAGAGACCTGTGTTAAAATTGCCACTTTTCATGGGCAGAACCATAGCAAGTTACTTAAACTTTTTAAATATTCATTTCTTTATCTGTGTTGTGGAGATTTTTTTGAAGATTAAGGTTAAAAGGGGTCATTTAAATAGGATAATGTATAAAACGTGTTTAATGTGGTTCCTGGCATGTGGTCAGTGTTCGAGAAATTTTAATTGTTATGAAGTTTTTGCTATTCAGTTTAGTGTTGTGCAAATGTGAGTAATACAGGACTATGTGCATGAAAGAAAGCAGGTTTTTAAAAAATCTTTGTTTTATTTTAGCTGAAGCTCCATTGGAATGTCAATTAAATGAAGATAGAAAGTTTTCAAGTGATTTGTTCCTTGATGTATCTTGACAACTAGAATGATGCTGGGCATAGGTGCCCAATAACTATTTGCTGAGTGAATTATCCAGTATTCAAGATGGGGTTTGGTTACACAAGCCCAGCCTTCGGAGCCCCACTGGTATTCAGTTGGATTCATGGCAGAGATTTCAAAATGCTGTTCTAAAAATACCCCAGTGTTTTCACTGTGTGGAAAAAAAGAACACAGAGGAGGTTTTTGAAAACTATAAGTGAAGAGGAGAAGGAACTGGAAATTAGCTAGAAGGTCAGGCCATGCAGAGTTATTTTGGGCAATTCAGGATCAAATGGACTTATTTTCATATCACCCTATTTAGCTTGCTGAAAAACCTGGGTCTATAATGCTTAATTTCACTTTATATTGTATAGGTTTTGTCCAAAACAGAGAATTTTCTTTAATCTTAGCTTCTTTTAGGTGAACATCTTGGTGGCAGGCATGTAGGTTTGAAGAGAAAAGATGGTGTACATTCACTGGTAAATATACCTTTCTGGTCTCTGTGGCAAGCCTGGGCTCTGAAATCCCACAGTCCAAAGGGTGCGCTGGACGGTAGGTCTTCCAAGAAGTTAGAGCAAAACAAGCAAGTTCTTGGTCTGTCTCTCACTCTGCTCACTCAAGTCATTCTGCTCAGTGACTACTTTGGCTGACCCTCTATTGTATTTTCAAGTGAGTAAGGGGGTATTCAATGTTCTATTTGTAAATAAATATTAACTGGCAATTCTCCATGACTACTTTACAAAATTGCATTTTGTTAAAGCAACATTTGATAGGATCATTAACTAAAGTTCTCAAAAAAATTCTACATCAGGCCATTCACAAATGCACGATTTTGGCATTTTCATTTGTGTTATTTAGGCTCAGGTTTTGGTTTTGTTATTTTATATTATTACAAATACAATTCCTTTGCATTAAATTTTAGCAATCAGAAGTATTGGCATTGTTATCCACAATGATAAGTATTTTAAATGAATGCTATTGTTTTATTTTTGTTTTCTCTAATATTATTTTACAGGATAAAAAGTTTTAAGTAGATGTTTTGACATAAAATCTTTTATGTCAGTATATTCACTGTTAAAGCTGACATGAAGTCTGAAACTTTTCCAAAAATGAGGATTCTGAATACTTTTAAAAATGTGTTCACAACTGTAATTTAAGACAATGAAAGTTGTAGATAGATTTGAAAATACCATGTCCATGTCCTGTGGATAAATTTAGATAATAGAGAGATGTGTTTCCTTGGGATGACCAATTGTAAGAAAAATTTCTGAAACTCCGACTTATGTTGCAATTGTAGGGAGATCAGACAGTTTCGCCAGCACCTAACTGTTCATACAGTTTGAGCCAACTTCTAAAAAACGGAGCCTGCAAATCCTTTCCTACACTTACACTTTGAGGTTTTTATTTTGTTTCCTTTTGTGTGTGTGTGTGTGTGTTTCAAAATGTATCTGCTTTCAGTAACTATAAGAAAGCGGAGAGAGTTTTCAGAAATTTTCAAGATACAGACTGGAAAGGACACAGAAGTGTAGCAGTGATGTAATTTACACTATGGACATAGGACAGCATGTGAGATTTTTGAGGACCGTTCATCCCGGGGTGTTAGATGCAGTGCGCTCGCTCGTAGGGAATTGCACCGAATCCAGTCTTTATTAGGAAGGGCAGTTGTCTTGAAATCAACTTCCTTATTTTCTGCATTGACGGAAAAAGTAGACAGTCTGGTGACAAGAAAAACAGATCTGTACTTAAAAAGTTTGAAAGTTGTTTTTCAAGAAGGAGAACATATCAGCTTTGCCCCCCCTCGCCCCCCCGCTCTATAAATAGCTCCTGGCAGGCAGAAACAGCCCTGATTGCAGGAGATGAAGGGAACAAGCAGCAGGCTCTAGTGCAGAATCAATGGCACGGTGCCAAGAGCTTCATCAAATGAATAATAGCTTCCACTTGACAATCAGTAAAGTGCCTCTTCTCTTACGGATTTAGTTTTTAATGATGATTAGAGAGGATGGGCCCCTAAAATTTCTCTGGTAGAAATGACCTCCTATTAATTTCTATTCCTTGAAATGCTGAATTTCAAAGCTATTTTACAGCTGCAAAACCAAAGGCACTGACATAAAGGAACTATTATCTTTGTAATTGTAACAACAAGTACTAAATTTGTCATTGATTAACAGAGACTTTTTAACTTCATGATCCTTTGTTGGTTGAGTTCTCTATTTGGAGCTCTGCTGATTTACTTGCTTTGAAAGTCAAATGTTACATTTTAGACCCAACAGCTATCAGAATAATGTCTTTTGTTTTACTACAGGGGTGGGCAAAAGTAGGTTTACAGTTAATACAAATAAATAATTCAATAATTAATAAATAACACAAGAATAAACTGTTTTGCACATTCACAAATGTAAACTTACTTTTGCCCACATAAAACTTCCTTGTAAATCTTACACTGATTATTTATTGCACAATGAAAGGTGAAGATCAAGTTAGAGTTTATGAATTCTATACATTGTTTTCTTGTCTGTGCAGTAACAAAAAATCCTACACAAGTATGCTTAATATACATATAGGAATGCAACTTTTACTAAGCAAAGGACATCATCAGAATTAAAAAAAAATCCTAACCCATTTTTATCTGTGTGTATGTATAGGAAGCATATTTTCCAAGAGGAATTAAATATAGAATTAAGAAAGGGTGGACTGCGACTTCAACCTGAGTCTCAGCCTGTCATCTTCCTCCCTGAACAACACGAGCTTCAGCACATGTTCCAGCTTCTCTACAAGCTACTGGACCCTGGGCTCCATGCAGTCGCCCAGCTACTGGGTCTGACGGCCAGAGGTGTGAGCAGCTTCTGTGCACGTGCCGAGCCCTCTGGTTCCCAGGTCTTGGCATCCCACTCCACCAGTGTGCACGGCAACTGGGGATCCAGAGGGCTGGCTGCAGGGCTGGCTGGGGTCTGGCGAACACAGGGGGCATCCAGAGCGAGAAGGAGACTATGCAATGCATGAGACTATGCAATGCATGAATGACTGCCTGGACTCCTACCTGGAGAGGGTGAGAAGCCTGGAGGCTGATAATTGAAGACTGGAGATCAAAACCCAGGGGAAAATGAGGGACCTCAGGTCAGAGACTGAGGGCATTATTTCAAGACCATCGAGGACCTAAGGGCTCAAATCTTTGCAAATTCTGTGGACAATGCCCACATCACTCTGCAGATTGCCAAGCCCGTCTTACTGCTGATGACTTCAGAGTCAAGTATGACAAGGAGGGAGCTGGACATGTGTCAGTCCTTGGAGAGTTACATGAACGGGCTCTGAAAGATCCCGATGACACCAATATCATTCAGCTGGAACCAGAGACTGAGACCGAGGTTCTCAAGGAGGAGCTGCTGTTCCTGAAGAAGACCCCCCAAAGAGGAAGTAAATAGTTCATGATTGCCAACATTGGGTTGACTGTAGAGTTGGATGCCCCGAATCTCAGGACTTCAGCAAGATCATGGAGGATCTCAGGGCCCAGGATGACGAGCTGGCTTGGGAGAATGGAGAGGAGCTTGACAAGTGCTTATCCCAGCAGACTGAGAAGAGTACCACAGTGGTCACCCCACAGACTGCTGAGATAAGAGCTGCTGAGATGACACAGAGCTAAGACCTATGGTCTAGCCATTGGGGACTGATGTGGATTCAATGAGGAAACTGAAGTCAGTTTGGAGAATAGCTTGAAAGAGGTGGAGATGCACTAGGCCATGCAGACGTGACAGCTCAATGGGATCTTGCTGCACCTGGAGTCAGAGCCAGCCCAGGCCTGGACAGAGGGGCAGTGGCAGGACCAGGAGGAGTATGAGGCCCTGCTGAACATCAAGGTCAAGCTAGAGGCTGAGATTGCCACCTACAGCAGCCTACTGGGAGAAGGGGAGGACTTCAATCTTGTGGACACCCTGGACAAGAGCCCCTCTTACAAACCATCCAGAAGACTATGACCCACAGGACTGTGGATGGCAGAGTGGGGTCTGAGGTCAATGACACCAAAGTTTTGAGGTATTAAAGGCAACAGAAGTGGGGTACCCCTTGGCAGGGCAGGAGGCCAATAGAAAGTTCAGAATTCACTGGACTTTTTTTAAAAAAGAAAGAGTGAAGGTGTTTATTTTGGTATTAAGCAAAGAGACTATAAGTCTACTTTGTGACATTAGGTTATTAATTATAAAGTCATAGGTTTTAAATATAACCTATAGTATATCTCAGTCATGTGGTATTATATTGTGTTTTAAATGAAATTTTGAATATAAAGAGCAATTCAAAGAAGACACTGACACTTTATGTTAGTATTAAAAAAACACAATGAAATGTCAACTTTAATGGTTTGTAGATTTGGCATGGATTTGAAGAACCATGGATTCCATACTGCTGGATTATATGAAATTCATGCATTGTAATACATGAGAGTTCATAAAATGTATGAAAATATTTAAAATAGCTTAAAAGCCAGAAGGAAATATCTATTAAAAATTAAAATTTTGGCCAACTTTTGATTCAGGAGGTTGCCCAGTGATGATCTTTGAATTTCTTCAGTTTTCTCCAGAGAAATGAGAATGTAATGAGTCTCTTGCTTAATGTTCATGTAAAGGACTTCTTTCTGAATTAAAATGCCCTTTCTTTCATTAAACAATATTGTTAGTTTAACTTTTAAATGTCTTCACTTGTTAAAATAAAAAATTGGCAATCATCGGTGGGTTCCTCGTTCACTTAAAAAATACCATCCTGTGAAACGCAAAAGTCCCTGCATTTACTAGCCTAACAGAAGTTAGAAATTAGTTGGCGGAGCTTTGTCTTTTGTTATATGAACTGGTACAAAGACTCTGTCATAGCCTTGGGCCAACCAATTGCACGAGGAAGGGATATGAAAAAATAGCAAGCTATGGCACTCACAGAAAAATAAAATCATTAAATATTCTCATAATTAGGACATAGATTTCAGAAAAAATATTCAAGAATTAAAACAATAGGATAAGACCCTGGCTGGTGTAGTTGAGTGGATTGAGTGAGAGCTGTGAACTTAAGCAGCCAGTTTAATTCCCAGTCAGGGCACATGCCTGGGTTGCGGGCCAGGTCCCCAGTGGGGGCCACGTGAGAGGCAACCACACACTGATGACTCTTTCCCTCTCTTTCTCCCTTCCTTCCCCTCTCTAAAAATAAATAAATAAAATCTTTACAAAATAAAATAAAATGGTTAAAGTGATAAATCTTAAAAAAAAAACAGGATAAAACTCTTAGAAGCAGTGGAATGCCAGGGCTCTAGAGAGAAGCTTAAGCACGTTACTTTGTACCACTAATATTGATGTTACTTTTTTAGAGGAACCTGTAGAACACATCAGTCTTGGAATGTAGAGGATTTAAAATGAAAACAAAAATATCCTAACATTTCCAACTTTAGAATGATAGTCTTACTACTATAGCACTAATTTCTCAGTGTAGAAATGCAATAGTTTTGTATTTCATTAAAATACCAGTATCCTGGTATACCTACAAAACTAAAAGTGCATTTAAAGGACTTTTTTCTTTTGAGAAGGCAGCATTTCTTAGAAGCATGACTTAATTTCTATGCTAGTCATCCTGGGAAGAGATAGGTCTTTCTATGGGGGAACTAGGACTGTCTGAAACAATTAAAGCTACTTAAAGGGAAAGTTTGTGAAGAGCTAGTTGGAGTAGAATGGGATGTTATATAGAATCGTTGAGCCACGGGCTTCCTAAGAACAAGTCTGCTATCCTGGGACCACAGCCTCTATTCTGCAGATGGGTATATGTATTTTACTATTTAATAAGTCCTCTCTGAAATGCCTGACTTGGCTCAGATGATCTAAGAGGACTACTTGAGGAAGGCGTGCCCCCAGAGGCCAGCCTGATGGTGCCACTGGGGCCATAGTCAGCGGCCCTCAAGGGTCAATTGAGTCAGAGGAGCAGAGTTCTATTACCTGCTAAGCTTCTTCTTCCCCCAGGAAAGTTTTCTTTCGGTGTTGATCTCGGAGCTGCCTACGTGATTTGCAGAATATACGGCCAATAAAAATGTGGGGCTCCTGACAGGGGAAGGGAAGTCAGTCTCTCCTGTGCACAGACTGCTGCTGCCCAATTTACTGCCGTCGGGGTCCAGCACTAGGCCCCACCTGATACCTGGCTGGGATCATCTCGGGAGGTCCCACGGAATCACCCACCGAAGACGCTGCTGCTCTGCCTGCACAAGGCACAATGAGGTCCACACCTGACCTGGACGCTCTTTGTGAAAGAGCAGAGCGTGGTCAGAGAAGGCAAGCATGGCCTCCTCCGACCAACTCAAACTGTACCCTAGACCAAGGTGGTGGTGGTGATGGGTCGGAGCCAGGAGAGTTTCAAGATGGCCAGCCCGGAGCACGACACCCTGAGCAGGGCCCTTCTGCCCGTGAGACCCTGAGAGACTGCACTGAGCACGCACCCAGGAAGCCAGCCCTGGATGCAGGACCTGTATTATTAAAGAATAGGACTCTATGGCCCCACTGTGGCCTTTCCCTAAACGTTTTTTTATTGCTATGGTTGTTTGCCTTTTTATTCATTTGCTCTAGTTGAGTGAAAACATTAGTGTTCATTCACCTGAAGTAAGGATTAGTTTCAGTTTTGTCTGTGTTTCCAGGCGAACGATGGAACACGGGGCCATCTTCACTGCAGCAGAGCACAGGCCCCTGGGGAGTGAGTTTTCAGGCTGTGGGCCCAGAGAGTGCGCTGTTAGCATGCCAAAGCTGTTTTTAAAGTAAGGAATTGACAGAGCTAGGATCAAATTACAAGGCTAAATCTCTGAAAATGAAACTGTAAATTCACTTCTGACAGGACACAGCTACAGGTACCGATCGTCCAACCTGGAGAAGGTCAGCCAGTTTTGACTGGCAGCGACTGAGAACCGCGTAGAGCCGAGAAAGCTGGCGGAGGAGGCAGAGCACGGACGCGCTTTAATAAACAGTCGGGTGTCTCATTGATGTGAAGACCTAGCACCACACTCAGGCCTTACTTTTTATTCTCCTAATCTTAAGGACATAAATGCCTACATTAAAGAGAAAAAAAACATACTTATTTTACAAGTCACCTTTTTTTCATCTTCTGGTTCTTTCCTGCTTCTCTTCTCAAAGTTTTCTTAATTTCTTTGTTGGATTGGTAATTATCACTAGGAACATGGTTTTGCGTGACTGCGTCTAGGGTGATAAAAGAAGACAGTACTAGAAGCCCTGGCATTACAACATTCACATTTTATCTTAGAGACAATATGGACAGCATTTGAAGTTCCTTCCTCGGTATCCTCCATACTCCCACTACCCTTCCCTTTGGTCAGCTTTCTAGATTACAGACCTGTGAAAATTAATTTGCACATGATTCACAGGATTGCTTATTATATCAGGAAAATACCTCAAGGACATACATAGGAAGCAATGACATATGTAATGAAGAAAGGGAGATATTATTTTGTAGTGATTCATTTGTGTAAGTTTGCATTGTTTTCTTGGACTTAAGGGCACGGAAGCCCGAGTTAGGTATGTTAGTGTGTGGTGTACTGTCATCACTGGTCTACTCAATGGCCCTTTCTTGTTTTATTCATTTATTTTCAATTTAATGCTTATTCCTCAACCGTTCTAATGCATTTTTATAAATATATATTTATCTACTTGTTATAAATGTGTATTATTTTATGTGCATCGTTCTTATTTGTAAAATAACTTAGTCTGCTGCTATACATCTCGTTCTGTTTTTTTATTCGGCACTCTGCTTTTAATATCTATGTGCCATATCTATTAGAGATCCCTCATTTCCAATGGCTACATAGTATTCTACATTTTGCCTCTCCATCCTTTCAGTGATAGAGAACTGCGGTGTCTCCATTTCCTTACTACCAGAAACTGCCCAGTATAAGAGTTTTATGTATCTCCTTTTGGATATGCATAGGAATCTCTTGGGATACTTACCCAAAAGCAGGATTGCTGGACCAGAGAACATATATATACCTAATTTCACTAGGCTGTGTCAGTCTGCTTTCTGGAATGGCTGTATCCACATTCTTACCCAAAATGTGAGAATGTCCCTCTATCCTTACATTACATCCCTATATCCTTGACCCTTGGCATTACTCAATTCTGGCCAATTTGATGGATATAGTGATACATCATCATTTTATTGTCTATTCCTCTAATTCTTAATAAAACTCAACTTCTCCTAATATAAGCTTTTTAGTCTTTTGGATATTCTTTATGTGAATTGAATCTTAATAGGTTTCAATCACTTCTGATTTCTCTTTTTTGTTTATCTGCTTGTAGGCGATTTTTTCCCATTTTAAATATGCCTTTTTGACTTCAGGCATTGCCAGTATATCCTCTCAATTTGTCATCCGTCCACTAACGTTGTCTGTGGTGTTCATCTTGTTTAGGAGGTAACTTTGGTCTCCGCAGTAGAGCCCCACATTAACAGTGGCTCAGACGAGAGAGGGGCTCCTCTCTAGTAGCAATCTGGAAGGAGGGGATCCTTCTGTCTTAACGTTCCACCATTTCTAGGATATTGCCTTTCTCAGCATGGTCAGTGTGGCACTCACTAGCCTTAAGGAAGGGGAGAAAGACGGAGAAGAGCTTGGTACGTCCCTTTGTTTTAAGGGCATAAAACAGAATCTACACACTCTTGTTGGAAGTTTGCTACATTTTATTGGCTAGAAAGTAGTCACAGCACCACAGCTAGCTACAGGGAAGGTGAGCAATGTAATCTTTTATCCTGGTGGTCATGGTCCCACCTAAACTCCATGCCTTCTCTTAGGTTTAGAGACAGGGGAGAACGATTCTGGAGGACAGTTAGCAGTCCATGCCACATTGTCCTTCATTGAACATGAATCCTGAAGTCTGACATTCTCAAATTCATACTTTTGCCTTACTTATGTTTTGTAGTTTTGTTTAAGAAACCTTTAGTATTGGATGACTGTCTTTTTTTAACTTCGTAGTATACCTTTCTTAATTTTTATTCTATCTTGAATTCACCTGCAATTATGATATGAGAGGGATGCCATTGTTGGGAACCACTCTGCCTGGTTTCAGGAATTGTAACTACCCCTCATGGCTAAGGGGATGAGTGAGCAACCTCTGGAATGTGAGCCACAGGAGACAAAACTTGTCTTGGGTAGTGAACGCTGCTTCAGCTTCCTCCCCCTACCCCCAAAACATGGTCAATGTTAAAAACGGGTACAAATTCTTATGCCCAGGGGCAACCTTAGCCAGACTCAATCACTTGGGAGGCCAGGATGGAAGGACTCCGGGGGGGCTGCGACGAAAAGGGAGCAATGAACCCTTGCCCCTGGGCCTTGTGACATAGCCTGAGTCCCAATGTCCTCTGGGAGATGCACTTCCTGGCTCTAATCCACTTAAACCTGAAAACCTGATGGGGAGAAGTGCAGCTCCTTGCCTTGCCAGAGAGGTATCCGGGGAGAAATCTGGCATAAGAAAGAATTCCTAAAAATCCTGTGAAGCCTGCTTTGCCAAGAGTGTTTTCATTGCTATGTTAAGGGGCCGAGCAGGAAATGAGCATGTCTCCCAAAGTTTCTGCAAACCCCCTTTCCTGACAGACACTGACTCAGACTAAGCCCTCAGATTTCTTTGGAATGTTATCTACTGTTTTATCCTTGCTGCCCTGTATTCCTATGTATTACAACCCAATAAAAGCCCCTGGAGGAAGGGGATCCTGGCCTTTTCCCTCTGAGAAACTGGCCACCTCTCCTCCCCAAGCAGATTATGTTTTGGTAGTGTTTACTTTCATCCGTGGTGGAGGGGGGGACTTGAGGCCAAAGTCGCCCCCGTGTGCCATTATATTTTTCTTTATATTAGGCAATTTTTCTAAGATCCATCTAGCCATCTATTTTTCATTGTTTTTTGTATTTTAGTTCAAGTCTTCCTGGAAGCAGATGCCAAAGTTGATTTAGACATGCAAGAGATTAACTAGGGGAAACACCTGTGATGGACAAAAGGGAGGGAGCCTTGGAAGACCACTTCTGTGAGCGTCTGACACCTGTGAAGGAGAGGCAGTGGGAAGGTAGCTTGGGTAAGAAGAGTCTCAAACCACAGTACAGTTCTAAGTAACTTTTTACCAGGCTAAAGGGGGAAGTCCTTAAACCAAAGTTGCCTTTCACAGGTGTATCACATGTTGCGGAATGGGCCTGGATTAGTCCCCCAGGGTGTTCCCAGAGTGGCTTTGTCGTGACTGTGGTCCTGGGTGCAGAGGGACCATTAACCAACCGTTTCTGCGAAAGAAACTCTGAGCCGTGCATTTCTATCACCACAGTTTGTAGGGCCAACTTTATTGTATATAATGTTCTTGCATTTGCATGCGTCTACCTTGAATTTTCTGTTGTATTTCATTAATCTACATGTTTCATACTATACTATATTATACTACACTATACTATACTGTCTTTAAAATTTACTCTTCTTTTTTAACGTTTCCCTGAACTAGTGACAGAGTTTTATTCCTTGAAAATGATTTAAAAATAAGTTTTACCTTAAAAAATCTACTTGAAATTTTTACTGGAATCGCAAGTGTATAGACTATCTTACATGTGTATGGAACAGCTCTCAAGTCTTTTGTGGTTTCAGTACTTAAAATTTATCTATAGAACTTTGGATGCTTTTAAATACATGGACATTTTATACTTTTGGTTACTTTTATTATGAATTGTGTCTTGATTTTATTATATTTTCTAGTTGTTTGTTGTTCATATATATACTATTGATTTTGTTTGGGTTGAATTTGAATCTGTCAACCTTGCTGAAATGTTTTTATAGTTAATATCATTATATATGTGGTTAATTATAATATCATTATATGATATAATAATATATATTATTATATAATTAATAATATCATTATTATAAGTAGAAAATGTTTAAATAACAAGAGTTTTATTTCTTCTTTTTTAATGTTTCACTATGTACTATGTTAAACGATAGCAGAGAAAGTTGAAAGATTATGTGTATGTAAGCTTCACCTGGTTAAGGAAGTTTCTGCTACTTCCTATTTTAAGATGTTGATACTTATCATTTTTCTGTATTTATTTCAAAATCTATGATGTTTGCTCTCTTCTGGTTGGGACCATGGAGGGTGCACAAGAGAAGAAGAAGTTCTCTACTTTCTTAAGGGTGACAGAAACCCTTAAGAAAAAGTAAAAGAATTTCACAGAGCTGAAGATCAAGTATCAGATGAGAAAGAAGTTTGCGCAAAAGGTACTTTGAAAGGCAAGAAGGAAGCTTATCTATGAAAAGGCTAAGCACTATCAAAAGGAATGTAGGCAGATGTACAGAACCGAGATTTGAGTGGCTGAGATGTCAAGAAATGCTGGCCAATTCTATGTGCCTGCAGAACCCAAATTGGCACCTGTAATCAGGATCAGAGGCATCAGTGGTGTGAGCCCAAAAGTCTAAAGGTGCTGCAGCTTCTTCTCCTTCGCCAGATCTTCAGTGGCACGTTCATTAAGCTCAACAAGGCTTTGATTATTGTGCTGAGGATTTCGGAACAATATACTCGAGGGGGTACCCAATCCTGATGTCAGTAAATGAACTGATCTACGAGCACGGTAATGGCAAAATCAACAGAAAACAAATTGCTCTGACAGAAAACACATTGATTACTCAATCTCTTGTTAAATATGGCATCATCTGCATGGAGGATCTGATCATTTCTACACTGTCAGACAATGCTTCAAAGAAGCAAACAACGTCCTGTGGTGTGGGGGTGACTTTCCCCGCAAGTCCCCCCAGCCACCACGGATGAGAATAATCATGACTGAGACATGATGTGATCTGCTTGGGGAGGAGAGGTGGCCATTTTCCCAGAGGAAAAAGGCCGTGAGCAGTGGCCAGTTTCTCAGGGGAAAAAGGGGTTGAGCCCACTCCTCTAGGGGCTTCTATTGGGTTGTAATACACAGGAATGCAGGGCTTCGAGGATCAAACAGTAGATAACATTTCAAAGAAATCTGAGGGCTTAATCTGAGTCAGAGTCTGTCAGGAACAGAGTTTTATGGTTTCTTGCTCAAACCCTTAACATATGAAAGCACTCTTAGCAGAGTAGATTTCACAGGTTTATCAGGAAGTCTTTGTGATGCCAGATTTTCCCCCAGGACACGCTCTCCCAAGGCAAGGAGCTGCACCTCTCCCCAACAGGTATTCAAGCTTAAGGGTATTAGGGCCAGGAAACACTTCTCCCAGAGAACATGGGGGCTTGGGCTATGTCAAAGCTTGGGGGGGTGAGAGTCCATTGCTCCTTGTTGCAGCGCCCCCCCCAGTCCTTCCATGAAGGCCTCCCAAGTGATCAAGTCTGGCTTAGGTTGCCCCCCGCTGTGAGGGGTCTCACCTGTCATTGAATTCCCACCAAGCTTTGGGGGCAGGGAGAGGAAACTGAGGCAGCGTTTGGTGATGCTGGTAACAGGGAACACCAGAGCAACAGGCTTATTATAAGGATGAACTAAGGTTTCTACCATGGTTATTTTTGTTGTTTGTTCAGTTAATAAACAGCGACTGCTTTGAAAGTGAAAAAAATCTGTCTTTTTTGTTAGTCTATTAATGTGGTATATATCATTGAAGGATTTTTCTCATGTTAAACATAATTCCATTCCTGGAATAAATTCTATCTGATAGTGCTGACACTGTGCATACTTAGAAACAAAGAGTGTTGGATTCATGCATTTATTCTGCTCAGTGAAACGATGTTTCTTTTCTTATGTTATCCTTACCTAGTTTTTGAATAAAGATTATACTAGCATTATAAAATGAACTGGCCAGTCTTCTTTCTCTTCCAATTTGGGAGATTAAATAATCTTTGAAAATTTGGCAGAGCTCAACTGTAAAACAATATGGGTCTGAGATTATTTTGAAGTCTTTACTCACCACTTAAATTTCTCTAATGTCAATCCGTCTACTCACCTTTTGTATTTATTTTCATGTATAGTTTTGCATTTTATATTTTTATAAGTTCATCCATTTCCTTGAGATTTTCAAATGTACTTTAGTATAATTTTTCATAATACTATTTCATTGTTATTAAAAGTCTATGTTGTGTTTTTAGTTATTTGTCCTTTTTCTACTGTATATTATTTATTTACATCTTTTTATCTTTTTATTATTAGTCCTGCTGGAAGTTTATTTAATATAATCTTTTAAAATAATGAACTTTTTGTGTTCCAATTCTATTTTTTAAAGTTTCTATTTACTTAAATTCTGCTTATTTTCTTTTATTATTTTTTCTTTTTTCAGGATTTTATCTCTCTAACTTTTTTCTACTTAGCTGTATTTTCCTTCAATATTTCTTGTGCCCTAAGAAATATACTCACACTTATGTTTCTCCATAAACATTGCTTCAGATGTCCTTCCCAAATTTTGACATATACTATAAATTTCATCATTCAATTCTAAATACATGGTCAGTTCTCTTGTCATTTCCAAAGCTGTTCAGTACATATTTTGTGGATATAAGATATTTGAAATTGAAAATTTTATTAACTTCTAGTTTTATTGCAATACAATTAAGAAGCTAGAAGTTAATACTATTCTCTTGGTCTATCAGTTTCAGAAGGTGTGTGTTAAAGTCTCCAATTACAATTTTTGATTTACCTGTTTTTCCCTACAGAGCTATCCACCTATATCTTTAGGTGCATTTATGTTCATGCTGACTAAATCTTGCTCTATTATTTCCTTTATCAAGGTTTATATAATATCCCTTTTTGTTAGTCAGGATTTTTTTTTGTCTCCAGGGATATTAATCTTGTCATATGTTAAGAGTGCAAATCCAGTTTTCTTTGGAATTTTGAGTAATTGCCAGATTACCTTTTCCCAGCATTTATATATCCTCTTGTTTTAATGGTATTTCTTGTAAACAGCATGTTATTAAATCTTTAAAAAAAATTAAAACTAGCAAGAGAATCTCTGTTATTTAAGTAGTGCTAAATTTAAATTTATCATAAACACCTGTACTAAGACCTAATTGTATAGAGCTGCTTGGTTAACTGGAACTCCACCATGCCTCTTCTTTGTATTCCTGGACAGAGGCAATCCCTTCATATAATAATTCACCAGCTCTGGGGGTTAATAGAGAAGAAGCAGAGGAGTGATTCATGGCGTGTGACCAGTTGGTGGGAATATAGTTTCACCCCAGAAGAACTTTTATCCTGCCCTGGTATTAACCCACAGCAGTGACCTGGACTGTTATTGTGGATTCTTTGGTGACGGGACAGGTGATGAGCATTCCAAGATTAGAGGGAAATTTGGAAGCTCTCATTAAACTAGTTCTTAATGTTGAGACACAGTAGTTTTTGCCCCAGACTGCTGCCACTGTATACACTGGCTTTCATAGCTTTCTCTTTCCAAATGTCCTCATTGTTTTTATATTAGTTATTCAGACCTGTGTGTTTCTCTCTGCTGTCTGTAGTTTCTCCAGGGTCGATTTAGGGGAAAGGAGCTCAGTCTGTGCTGGTATACCATCCTGTTAGAAAGCTACGGATATATTTTATGAATATATTCCTAAGAGTGGTACACAGAGATATTTCAGGGGAAAAAATGCCACTTAAAAACTGCTTGAGCCCTGGCCAGATGGCTCAGTTGGTTGGATTGTTGTCCTATACACCAAAGGCTTATGGGTTTGATTCCTCCTGCTCAGGGCACATTCTTAGGTTGCAATTTGATCCTTGGTCAGGGTGCATATTGGAGGCAAACAATTGATGTTTTGCTCTTACCTCAATGTTTCTCTCACTCTCTCTTCTTTCCTTTTTCTCTAAAAAAAAAAATCAATAAATATACCCTTGGTTGAGGATTAAAAAATAATAAAAACTATCTGAAACCCCAAACAAGGTGACGTTGGCAAATTATTAAATAGGAGTATTGAAAAGGCCACACTAATTCACATCTGCATTTAAGACTTTCCTCAGTACCAAATCAGTCACTCCACAGTACTCCCAAGTTTTCCAAGATAGCTAAACATGTTAATTTGGTTAGTTCTCCCGTCTTTTTTTCTTCCTTTAAAGGTATCTCTGCATGCCTTTCTTTATGATATCCCTCTGGCTCAGAATTCCTTCAAAGCTCATTCTTGATACCGTGCCAGTCTTTGCTGACTGTGGGCAGTTCAACTGCCCAGGTGCTGAGCTGTTTAACCGGTCGAGATTGCCTTCTCTTACTATCAGCAGGCAGCAGTGTTAACAGCATTAATCCCGCACAAAGTCCATTTGCCCTAATGACACGCCCCTGCACTCAAGCACTCCTGTGTGTTAATGGATGGCCAAGGGGACACCTAGGCTGTCTCCCTCCTCCATTATGTGACCCATTTAACCGAAGGCCAGAGTCACTGTTTCTTCACTGCTTTTCAGGGGAAGGGCTCTTGCCAGTATTCCTAGAAGAAACTCCTGCAGTCCCACCTCCCATGCTTAGGGGGTGGCATTGCCAGCCACAAATTAGCAGAGATTTAAACCAATTCCGTTAAATAAGCTGTGGAGCGTCGAGGCTTGTTTTAGAAAGACAATCCTCAGAGGACTGCTTACATTACATCTTTAGAGTGGGTATCAGAGCCTACATTCCCCGTCTCATTCATTTGATTAAGGAATTCAAAACCCTATATCTAAATGATAATATTTCCTTGGAAGGCTGAAACGTTAAGCAGTTCAGGGCCAAAAATTAAAGACAATGGGTTCAGAACTGAGAAAGGTAGATGTTAGTCCCCGCTAAGTTATTAGGTAGCTGTATGACTTTGGGGAAATTAGACAGCTTCTCTGAGAACGTGGCTTCCTTATTTGTAAAATAACCTTTGAGATCCTCTTCCTCAAAAATCCAAGATTATATGGTTTTAGGGTTCTGTGGTAGTTTTGGCCAAGACCATTATTTTTTGCCCCTAAACAGAAATGGTAACTGTATATCTAGTAGGATCAGAAGTGAATGCAGGTAAGTTTTCAGAAGAGATGGTGGAGAATGGATGTATCTGACATTGAGGGTGGTTCTGCTGGGGAGAACGGACCCACGCTCATGGCAACACACTAGAGCCTGAAGCCCTGAGGATCATGGGGGTGCTGGGGATTGAAAGGACGGGCACGCCTATGGGAAAGAGGGGCCACTGTAAGATACACGCCTGGAGCTGTTGCTGAGTCCCTGAGATCGAGGAGGACCTTTTGCAGGCCTCTTATTTGTAAGCAGTGCATAAAACTCCCTACCGCAGACTGGTGCAGGACGTACACGCGATCAACAGCGTCGGGTTTGTAAACTGTAAATCAGCTTCATTACAGATTGAAGGGTTCTTTTCAGAAAAGACTTTGCATGGAGAGTGCTCATTTGCTAACCCCATCTTACCCATTTTTCTCCACCCCATCCCCCACTTCACCTAAGAATCACATAGGAATGAAATAAAGTGGTCTAGACATATTTTAAAGATTGGAACATTTTTCCAGACTATGATAGGACAGCTCCAAATGCGATGCAGCTGGCGTTTCCTTGGGTGGCCTGTGGTGCCTCAAACCCAACCCTGGCTCTCTAAGCAAAATAAAGTTCATGTTTTTCAGGTCTTTAATTAGGAAGGAGAGAAACAATTTTATAACCTTGCTTACATGAAGAAGTCAGATTTGTACAGGAATCCTAAAGGACTTATCAAATGCTTTTGGTTTTTTAGGAGCAAAAGTCAGATCTCCAAGTTCTCCTGGATTTCCACCTTTCTCCTTGCTTAGCTAGGAGTAACTCAGGGCAGAACAGGCCAGCTCTCAGCCTTCCTTGGATTGCAGCAGTTGGCTGGGTAGAGCTGTAAATGTCCTCCTGAAATAAATATATAAAAAATTAACAAAAACATCAGCCCACACATTGCACACTAATGACTTGTATTAAACAATACTTTGGAAGGTACAGAATAATGTTAGGGAAATATATTAGAGGTGCACAAAAGGAAGATGCTTTAAGAAATAAGTATCCTCTGTTTTGAAACAACAGCAGAAGTCTAGTTAGTCATATTTTAAATACCATTACTAGTGGTTTGCAAGAAGATAATATATAGCCCATTGGGTACCTCGGCATCAGGCACAATTATAAACAGACAAAAACCAACAGCAGAGGTACCAAAGTTTTTTTTAATGAAATTTATTTAATTTTGATTTCCACTAAGTGAAATAATATTTTAAAATTCCAATCAGTCCCTGAAGGCAGCAGGAGATCTGTGGGCTCCTGCCTAATGATGTAATTAAGCTGAGCTCATCATCATTCAACCAGACACCACAGGCACACACATGCACACGCACACACGCTGCTGTAAATTGTAGCTGCATTTGGAAAATTAAGGGGTCAGTAAGTGATTGGGAATGTGTGTGGGTTGAGGAGCAAAAGTCTTAAGGGACATTTTAGTTTTTGTATTAGATACACGTTGATATATCTTCATAGGAGCCAGACTAAAAATGGGATGCTTCAGTGTGGCAGGACTGGAAATCATCATAAGAGACAGTAAAATACACTTCTTATTTGCTACAAATATACTTAATAAAAGTTTACATGCTGCCCTGGCTGGTGTAGCTCAGTGGATTGAGTGCAGGCGGGAACCAAAGTGTCCCTGGTTTGATTTCCCGTCAGGGCACATGCCTGGGTTGTGGGCCAGGTTCCCAGTGGGGGGTGTGTGAGAGGCAACCATACATTGATGTTTCTCTAACTTTCTTTCTCCTTCCTTCCCCCCTCTCTAAAAGTAAATAAATAAAATATTTTTAAAAGTTTGCGTGCTTAAAAAGCATATATTTTATTTTTTAATTTAGTGTTTATCTCACAGATTAATGCAGAAAACACTGTTTCTTTCAAAAATAGATATTTTAGTTGTCTGATAAGCATTTTAAAAATCATTCTCAGCCATGATGAAGTGTTTCTTTCAAACACTGTTTTAGTCTATTTTGTAAAAAAATGCATGTCATGAGAGTGAATGTTGTATAGGGTATTGAATACCTATCCTGGGTATGTTTTGAATAAGAAGATCATTTCTCCAATATAAGTTATGCTTTCAAATAGAAGTACAATTAAAGAAGTTATTTTGAAAATAAGGTTATACTGCATGAAAAACAATGTCACTAAGTACCTGTAAACACATGCATAAGAAATGGCCAAAAAACACTAGCTAATCTCTGCTCTGCACAGTTTAGTTCAGCTCCTCCCCCATCACATTGGAGACTTTTTCCTTTAACAAAAGCTATAGTTACCTGCTGGAAATTTTCACAGTTGGTATTGTGGGCATGGTGGTCTATTTTTAAGGGGCTAGGACATATGGAGAAGGAATTGCTTGCCCATCTGTTAAAAAAATTCTCACCTATATGAAGAAAACTGTACTTTCTTATTGTTAGATGGTTTCATATCCAAAGCGCCAAAGGTGCTTATCCAAAGATTCATATCCAAAGGAACCAATTTATTCAAAATAAATAGAAAAGGTAACCCCAAATCTATTGCTTTTAGGAGTCTGTAAATCATTCCTAAGCACTCCTGAGACGTATTTCTGGCACCAGGGTGACAAGTGAAATGACTTTGGGGAAATCTTATGGCCTTATGATGGCAAACAATACCTACACTGAAGTAGCAGATAGATTACAACCCAGAGTTCTAACTTGCATGAAGGGTACTCCTTAGAATAAACTCCAAATTCTCTGGACAGTTGAGGGCAGCATAGGGACTCTGTAGAGTTTGACATAAAAGCCTTGAAGAAAATGGAGTCAAACTAGGTAAAGACCTTCTTGTTGATAGGAGAAGCAGGGCATTAAAAACCAACCAAGAACTACAGGAATGTTTATTATGTGTGGCTAGAGGCTAAGATGTGACGTGGAATAAAAAAGCTAGAAAACTTTATGGTAGGATAGATGGTCCAGGCCATGCTGATTATATTCTCCCACTGTTTCATTTATTCCGTTGGTAAGAATGTATTGAGTGACTGCTACCTGCCAGATGTATTAAGGATACATCGTTGCCGACAGATGGTACCCCTGTCCTCCTGTGTCTGTATTCTAGTGATCGAGACAGATGATAGACAAATAAATACAGAGACAAATCTATTGTGATAAGTACTGCTGGAGAAATGTCTAGGCTTTATTGAAATGTCTTAAGTGATGAGAGAAGGAAAAGCCCTTTAAGATAGGATGATAAGGGAAGGCATTTTTGAGCACACAGTATTTGAAACGCGATCCAAAGACTGAGAAAGAGGCAGCCATGCCGGGAAGTGGACAAAGAGCACTCTAAGCAGAGGGATAATATATGTAAAAGCCTGGAGTGGGCAAGGATGTGGTGCATTTCAGAAATCAAAAGGGGGCCTATGTAGCTACAGCATAGTACGCCAGAGCCAGGTAATAGCAGGAAAGGTTAGGGAGGCTGGCCGGAGCCAGATTACTCCGGGCCTTTTTCATTATAGCAAGGTGTGGATTCTCTTACAAAAGCAATGGAAGGGACTTAAGTAGGGAAATCATATGATCTGATTTACATTTAAAATATATCACTCTGTTATACTTTCATTTGGATGATGAAAAAAATTACTCACAGGAACTGAATCATTTATACCAACACACATTATACATAAATAAGCCCACATTATTTAAATCTTCAAAGATGATTAGAAAGAGAAATTCAAATGTGGCAAAATCAGACAAAAGAATTATCTTGCCATGTGGGTTTAATATCAGGAGCTTTTATAAACCTTCCCAAAGTAATCTGTCAGGCAGAACACGTATCTTTTAATTCTTTGGCAGGAAAATTAATGGAAATTCACAAGGTAAAAACATGTCAAACATGCTGGAAGTTTTTTAAATGACTGGACCCTTTAAATGTGAATTTTCAGCAGGGCCTTCCTTGGCCAGGAAAAGCCTTCTTTTTTTGTACGAGAACAAAATGGGGGAACAGTGGCCTGGTCCACCTTCCCATTCTCAGGAGGATGTACCTCCACGCTCTGCCGGAGGCCAAAGAGAAGTCCTCCATCTCCAGGCCTGGAGTCACCTTGAAACATTCTCTGCTCTGTGGCCACCTCTCGAGTGGAAATATTTCTTGACTTCTTGTTCTTTAACCTTTGCCTGGACTTAGACATTATAGTAGGACAGATGTCATTAATGGGGGTTTTTAGAATCAAAGCAATTATTTAAAAATCCTTTAAGCTATGCAGTTGAAGTATCAATACATTTACTACATTATTTATGCACAGATGTTTACTTAACTTTAGCTATTCCATGTGGACAGCGTTCTGAAAGAAGATCGTGGACAGGGTAAAGTGTTGGGCTGACTTGTCTTCAAACCTGGGTTAACCACTTCCTAGTCTTTTCATGTTAGTTATTTTACTTCTCTGACTCCTGTGAACTATTTATAACATGGCAATAATAAAACCTAACTCACAGCATTATTATGAAGTTTAGAGGTAGGGTATATACAGTGCTTGGCATGCAAGAGAGGCTAAACTACAAATAGATTTCTTTATATTTTTGTTGTTATATTTGCCAGTTCCTCTCCACAGAGTTAAAAATCCCCTCCTGGTCTCTGCTTTTTCCTTTCTGATCTACCTACCATATTCTATTGTTCACTTTGGTCCAGGTCGATTCCTCCTTTTTCCTCTTCCCCAGAGCTCAACTTCTAATTTCCTTTGCACCCCAATTATCCTTGACTTAGGCTCTCGATTGGGAGCGAGCGAGTGAAGCTCTCAGTTTGCCTGTGGCAGGCGGCAGGAGCAGCAGTGATGAGGATGGCCCAATGTTCGTGGGGCTGTGTTTCTGAGGCATCAGTAGCACTGGTCATGGCGGTAGCAGTGGTTTCAGTAATGCCAAGTTCCTGGTGTTGGTAGAGCTTGGTGGAGAAACCAGGGGCTTTATTCTTTAACCTTGAGAACCCTTCACCTAACATCCTATATTGAGTCCTCTTAATGTATTTGAAGTTCATTCTAGTGAATTCTGTTCTTTGTTTTGTTTCATTTTTGATAAGAACTCTGTACGGATACATCTGTTTCTATCCTCTTTTTAGCCCTTAGTATTTTCGCTATCTGGTTCTTTTCAATCCTCTTCCCCCATGTAAGCCCCCATCATGTAGGGGGCTTACATGTTCCCTTCTGCCTAGCCCTATAAGCCACTTTGTTGTCACAAAAGCATGTCAACATAGAGTTTGAAAATTAAACTCATTCATGGTTTTCCCTGTTTCCAATATTTCCTCCCTTGGTGCATGGCTCCAAAGACCACCAGTTTTCCACACCTGAAATCTGGACAGCTTCAGACCCTTCACTGCCCTTTACATATAAATACTATTGATTCCACTGCCTAAAATCTTCCCATGCTCATCCCTCTGCATCATTTGGGTCAGACTTTTAACACCTGTGTACTATTTTTGTAACCCCCTTTTCTTACCTTCTTTATCTTCACTTCCACCAGAATAACGTTGCTACCATGAAAATCCGATCTTACTGCTATTCTGCTCAAATACTTTCATTGTATTTTTAACACCGATAGAATGAAATCTAAACTTCTCTGTATGGTATCTGAGTTTCTTCAAATCATAGCCCTTACGTTTCAATCTATCTTTATTATCTACTACAACTTCACTTTAGTATCATGTTCACGTTATTCTGTATCAACTTAAGTTCCCAGAATATGGATTAGTTTTCATATTTTTGAAGTTTAGAACATATTAGTCC
This sequence comes from Sturnira hondurensis, assembly GCF_014824575.4. Lineage (NCBI taxonomy): Eukaryota > Metazoa > Chordata > Mammalia > Chiroptera > Phyllostomidae > Sturnira > Sturnira hondurensis. The sequence goes on from NW_028073279.1 coordinate 946,163, forward strand.
TTCTTTCAGAACCCACTTCTTTATTGCCTGCCTAGAAAACTTCTCACCCATCCAGCTGTGGTAAAAACACAATGTTCTCCCAGGCAGAGCGAGGTTTCTTCCTCCCAATCCTCACTAAACTTGTTTCTCTCCCTACGACACTTCTTGTAGGTAAGGGTTGTCTTTTCATCTTTTTAGACTTATCTGACACCTGATTGGTGCTCCATACATATTTCTTCAGTGAAGAATATTTCTTCAATGAATGAATAAATGAGTGAAAGTTTTCTTCCCATACGGCAACACTTCTCTGACTCCTTTCTGTTCCTACAGCTCTTGCAGTGGCTGCTCCTGTCTCTCGCCTTCATTTACTACACTGCTCTTCTTTTTGCTGTATCTACACATTTATGCATCATCTCTACAGGGTCCTTTTGATTCTCTTTCATTTTCAAGGCTGTATGTTTTTTCAGATACATACCTCATAAGTGTAGGTCACAGGTGACCTCTAAGGAACTTCTACCTGGTCACAATGTCAATCACTTAACTCTATGTTTTCTTCGGCTGACATTGACCACTTGGGCTATACTGGTCATATGTGTCAGTCTGATTCCAAAGCTTTGTTAGACACCCACTGACTTTCACATGTTGTGGTTCTTACTAGTTTGATTAATCAGTTTTCTCTAAGTTTGATCCTAAGTATTAATTTTATCCATCTACAGAAGGAAAAGGCTACTTATATACTACTCTAGTTTGGGGCAGTAAAGTATTAGCTTTCTGAGAGAAAATCACAACAAATAGTACTTCCACAGGAGGCAAATTAGCACTGTATTTAAGAAGATTTCTGTTTCCATAGTTCCTAAGTGTCTTTCAGTATAATGACATGTCAACTAAGTCCCCACTCAGAAGGAACTACTTCCCGCTGAAAAAATATTTTAGAACTTCAAATTTGATCTGTTTTTCTTCCATTATACTTAAATAAACTTATAGCCAAAAAAAGAAAAGAAAATGGTGAAAAGTCACCAAACTTATCTGAAGGTCTGACATTCTACAATTTATTTATAGTGAAAAGCTAGTAAGCAAAAAAACAAACAGACAAAAGGAAACTGTAACAACAGCCAAAATGACAAAATATATAAAGCTATTTCTCTGGTATATTGTGGGTGATTTTTCACTCTGCCTGCTGAGATAACACACTTCTGGGACTGCAGTCCTCCAGAATGGCATCTAATTCAGTCACGGCTGTGACTAAAGGGGCTGTGGCTCTTTCAATTTAAAAAGGTCCACCATTGAAATTGACTTTGCCTATAGACTAGATCAAGTCACTTGGTTCAAGAACGGTTTATTTTATTTGAGGTTTTCTACCTTCACTTCCCATCTGGTTAAGAGGAATGGAAATGATGTTTTCAGAATGCTTATTTGGTTGGCTAGGCACTATAGTAACTTCTTTAAACTTCGTATCTATCTAATGAAGAAGATGCTGGTACCCTAATTTTATAGATGAAGGCTGAACCTCACAGCAGTTCATACGTATTTCAGAACAGAATAACTAGTCAATAGAAGGCCAATGAAGAACCCCTGTTCTGCCTGACTTTAAAGCCCGCCAGGTGGTGTCTTTTAGCAGTTATAATCAGGGGCTGAGGATGTAGTTGAGTTATTCTGGACGTTTCTGTCTCCCTTGGTGACCTGTGCCAGATCAATTCTCCTTTTTTCACTATCATATAAAGACACTTTCTCCTCCAAGGCATTCTAGAGACCCATATAATTGGCAGTGGCCAAAAGCATAAGAAAGATATGTTCATGGAGGCTCTTACGTATGTATTTTAACCATTCTCTTTCTTTCATCTGAATAGAGGGTAGGCTATGAGAGGCTAGTTTGGAATTATTGCTGTCCAGTGGTCACTGCTCTGCAAGATACTGTGTGGATGATGAAGCTTATGTGACCTGCCTAGTGCCGAAGATATCAATGTGAATCGCTGTGGTAGTTCACAGGCAAGATCAAGAATGGTTTCATGGAGGAGGTTGAAGTAAGTGTTTGTGAAACTGATAAGCACTTAAAAGATGAGTAGGTTTTGATAGGCTGAGATAAAGAGATAAAAGTAGGCATTTCGAGATAGGAAAAGTACGCACAAAGGGACAGAAAAATACTTATGCCTGGTGTATTGGGTCACCTGCACCAGGTGATTTAATTGTCAGCAGTTACACCCTAGAACTGTCAAAATACGACAAGTAAAAATTGATTGTGTACGATGTCAGGTACTACTTAAAACTCTTGTATTACATGCATTGCCCCATTTAATTCTCACAATAAGCTAGTGTGGTAGGCACTGTCATCATTCCCATTTCACAGATGAGGAAACTAATGAAGAAATTAAGTAATTGCCACACATCTAGGAAGAGGTAGATATAGAGAAGTTGGCTCCTAAATACATGCTCTTAATCCCAATCCAGGAAGAGGTGTGGACACATTACCTTGAGGGAAGCTGAGAATAAAAAGTGGTTGGAGAAATTCTCCTGTGACTGGTTAGAATTCACTTGAATCTTTGTATATTTGTTTGCCATTTTCTTTCCACTTCTCTATTTTCCCAAGTTACATAAAAACTAGTTTCTAGCTATCTGATCTTCACCTTCAGCTCTGCCCCTCCCTCCTCCTTTATCTATCAGTTCTTTTTCTTTCCATTTTTATCTGCCTCTTTATCTTCTCTTTTTTATTCTCTCCCTACCTCCCTCATCTGGGTTATTTGCTCCCGTAATATCTCTTCCCTTTCGCAGGACTGTGGTTTGGGAACTCCACCATACCTATAGGGATCTCTAGGACCAGGATGGAGAAGGTTACCAAATTGAGAAGTCGGGGAAATCTGGAAGCAGAGCCCAGTCAAGGGTCTGTGAGTTGAGCTCTTCTGTCCCCCTCAACCACCCCTTGCCTCATTCTGTCAGTCACCAAGACCCACTCGTTAGAATGATGAGAGCCATGAACAAAGAGAGTCAGCCTCTAAGCCTTTGCCAGGATAGGTTTTGCTCCCCTGCAGCCGATTGTGTTGCCTCGCCGAGGACAGCCCAGGATGTGTTTATTTGCAAGGCCAAGAGAATCAGGGCATAGTATTCCAGTAATTCTATCTTAGTTTTCTGGAACTTGAAACCAAGACCTGTCTAGAATTTTTATTAGGTATTGGAATGGGTGTCTTTGGTTCTAAAAAAAGAAGAAAAGCAACAAACAAAAGAAGCAATTCTGATGGAATTGGAACCAGTCATTTCGATCCAGGGACTCTAAGGTGGTTGGAATTGCCCAGATGGTTCTTGTTACGTCTCAGTCTGATCACTGGTTGCCTCCTGCACAAGAGAAGGGCAGGAGTTTCGATGTTACAGACATTGTTGAGTGCTCATCACGTGTCTTCATTTTACGTAGCACTGAGGAGACATGTAGGAGGAAGATATGAGACTAAAAACAAACAGTCTGAAAACAATATATAAAATAAGTAAAGTCTACAACAATGTCAAAACAACAGGAGGCTAAATGTTACTGCATTAAAAATATTTAAGAGCTCTTATTTCAGGAACTATATTCAGAACTATTGGAGCTATGAAACAGTCTGAACACTGCCCTGCTCATTTACCTTGGTGCTACATCTGGTGATAAATAACTACCGATTGTCTTGCAAAATAAATTTCATCTTCAAAGAAAAAAATCACTGCTACCTGGGCTCTACAGAAGATGTATCGGACTGCAGGCTTCAGTGAGCTTCCTACGGCAGCAGTGTCGAACGGGACTGAGCCCTAAAGGGCCTACGTTGGAGAAAAGAACTTTCATCTTAGTGTATTATGTTTCTGAATGCTTGTTTAAAAATAAGTTGTGTTATTTTGTGGTTATGTTGGTAACACAAGGTCGCAGACATTAGATTAGTATTTTGTGAGACTTATACATATAAGGCTATTAAAGAATAAAAACAATTGTTAGTGTGAACTCATAGGAACAGAGAGTAGAATGGCAGTTGCCAGTGTCTGGGTAAGTTTGGGTGGGAAAAGGGGGAGGTGTTGGTAGAAGAGCACAAGTTCTCGGTTATGAAATGAATAAGTTCTGAGGGTTCAATGTATAACATACTGATTACAGTTAAATACTGTCTTGTGTAATTGAAATCTGCTACAAGAGTAGATCTTATGTACATATATAAAATCACATTGTACACTAAATACATTACAAAAATTTTATAATTATACCTTAATAAAGCTGGAATAATTTACAAAAGAATTATACAAAAATGACCCAAAACCCAACCATCAAATGGTAGTTGAATTCAAGGAAAGAAATTATATAGACTGGAATTCTTACAAAAGACCACAGGGAAATGTGAGACTTCAAGTGTGTAAAATTTGGGAAATGGGAACATAAAAAATTAAAATGTAGAATTTAAAACACAGGAGCTGCCTGATTAAACATTATCTTTAAATTAAGCAATCTATGGAAATAACCATAAGGATATTGGGCAATGGTATACAAGTCTTCTAATTACTGTTTCAAAAATGGCCTCATCCTTATGTGACCTATAAATCCATCATCCTTATTTGACCTGTAAAGCAGTGCTAAGCTCTTGAGAGAAGCCTTATGAAATAATGTTGGCAGCATTCCCTAGCACATTTAGATGCATGTTCTTGAGACTGTTCACATGTCCAACGAACCCACAGACTGCAGATCCCTCACGGTGCTTTATTCCCAGAATCCCGTAGAATGTAGTGACTAAGAAAGCCTTGCAGCCCAGCTCAGAGTCAGCCAAACTTCCACAATAGCTAGCAATCTGTGCTTACACGAGATTGTTTGTCCAGAAAGTCCTCCCAGGTAGTACATGAAGATTAATAGGCAAATATACAGAGAAAAATAAGATATTAAAACAAGTCACCCATTTATTTCTCTAATTATAATCTGAAGATTAAATAAATATCCAAATGAACTAAATAGCTAAAGTTTTATTGGCCCTTTGCTTTGTAATCAAAACTTCCAAATTTGGCGTTTTCTTCAAACAATCATGCAGAGAGCCTGCACAATATGTTCTATAGATTTAAGCAAGAGGAATGGAACTTTAAACTTGTCACTAATTTCCAATTACAACATTAAAGGCTGACATGAAAATCCACAATGAGGAAACGGATTCATTCTGAATTGCATAAAATTCCATGGGTATTTAATAGAATAATACACTATATTTATTGAGCATACTTATTGAGTTGAGTGCAAAGTGGTTTATTCAATCCTTGTAACAAACTGAGGAGGTGGAAACCGTTGTAATTCTTCTACTGCGGATGTGAAAAAAAGAGGAGCCATGCAGAGGTTTGGGAACTGGCCCCCAAATCACAATAGGACACAAACCTAGTTAATTCAACTCCAGAGCTTTCCTTTTTTTTAAAAAAAAACACAACACTTTTATTTATTTTTTATTTTTAACAGTAACAAATGTGCATAGTTCGGTAGTAAAATAATGACCGATTTGTAATTAGGTTCAACATTTAATTTGCCGTGTTTCTATTGAGAATGAAAGAGGGTGGCAGCCCTGGCTGGTGTAGCTCAGTGGATGAAGCTCCTGCCTGTGTACCAAAGGGCCACCTGTCTGACTCCTGGTCAGGGCACGGGCCTGGGTTTCAGGTCAGGTCCTCAACAAGGGGCGCATGAGAGGCAAACACACACTGATGTTTCTCTCCCTCTCTTTCTCCCTCCCTCCCCCTCTCTCTATAAATAAATAAATAAATTCTTTTTTAAAAATGTGGTTATAAAAGAAGAAAGAAGGTTGCTAACTGAATAGGACACTGGGAACATAGGCTTAAAACAGAACACATCTGAGAAAAGTGGGGTTGATGGTCACCTAATTTATAATGAAAATTAGTAGTCCCTGTCTAGACTATTCCTTTTTCCCCAATCCCTGCTTTTCAGAGGAAATCATTTTAAAACTGTTTTTGCTGCCTTTTTTGTACTGCAATTAGGGAACTCTTTTTCTGAGGAACTGAATTGAGAATTATTTATCCAAATAACATACTATTGTAAATTCTCAATTTTTCAATTTAAGATATTATATTGATTTCTACTACAGAACACAAGGTTTAGCTTTCTTCTACTTTATGACTAAACAAACTTTACTTACATTCTCCTAATTTTTTGTTAAATAACTTTGTGTTTATATTATTATAACTATAAATGTGGTCATAGGTTATCTATATGTAATAATTTATTATATTTTAAAAATCTACTGTTTGTTTTTCCTGAAGTTAATTATGTTGTGAGTTCATTTTTGCTTGGTTTTCTTTCTATGTTCCTGTTCCTCCTTCAGCCCCAAGCTTGCTTTCTAAGGTCTAAAGCTCCTCTTGTAACTATCATACCTCATAGGTAATAGATAATTCCACTTTTTCCCCCTCAGAAACAGCCCTCTTGGATTCTCTATCTTTCTGATCCAATATACCTGTGCTTTCTAAATCTACTGTACTGTAGGTTTCTTGGGAGCATCCTCATCATTATCCTGGAGATAATTTCTTCCATCTTAGATTTTCCATGTTCTGGATTGCATGTCTTCGTGTTAGTGTTCCCAGTTCCAGGTACTGTGAGTCCATTTCTGCCTGAGTAATGTTCTGCTTTCTCCTGGTGGTGTAGGAGGGGGGAGGGGGCATCTAAACTCAAAGTTCTCCTGTTACAGACTCAGAAATCAATCTTTGGCCCAGCCTAGCTTACCCCTTATTCTTCAAAGTCACTGGTAACAATAGTTCCTGAATCTTTCTACAGTTTAGCAGCACAGAAATGCTTGTTTCTTTTTTGGCATCTCTTTTCCAAGCAGTTAGATTTCAGCTTTCTTTTATTTTTCTTTCTTTATTTTTTTAATTGTTGATTTACTCAGTTAGTTGCTATTTATTTCATCTTTTTCCATCTTCCAGAACTTTTCCTGTTCTCTTTGTCCCTGGGAGTTCATACACTTAACAAAGAGAAACTAATTTTTAGAGCAGTTTTAGGTTCACCGCAAAACTGAGCAAAAAAATAGAGAGTTCTCTTGTACTCCCTTTCCTCACACATTCACAGCTTCCCCCACACTCAACATCCCACACCAGAGTGGTGCATTTGTTTTAACTGGTGAACCCAAATTAACACACCAAAATCCATAGTTTATAGCAGGGTTCACTATTGAGTTGCGTGTTTTCAAGTTTGACAAGTGTAGTGTGACATGTCTTCATCACTGTAGAATAGTATAGAACAGCTTCACCGCCTAAAAATCCTCTGTGCTCTGCTTCTTCTACCCATCCTTCCCTTTGACCCCTGGCAAACACTGATCTTTGTAATCTCCATATTTCTGCCTTTTCCTGAACTATATAGTTAGAAAATCATATAGTATGTAGTGAATTGGCTTCTTTCAGGAAATATGTATTTAAGATTCTTAAAAAATTTTAAAGATTTTACTTATCTATAGAGAGAGGGGAAGAGAGGGAGAAAGAAAGGGGAAGAAGCATTGATGTGAGAGAGAAGCATCAACAGGTTGCCGCCTGTACACACTCCAGCTGGGGACTCAACTCTCAACCCAGGCACGCACCCTGACCTGGAATCAAACCGGTGACAAGCAGCCAACCAAACTACACTGGTCAGGGCTGGATTTAAGAGTCTTTGATGCTTAACAGCTCATTTCTCTTTAGGGCTGAACAATATTCTATTGTATGGATGCACTAGTTTATCTATTCATTCACCTACTGAAGGGCATTTGGTCACTTTCACATTTTGGCAATTATGAGTAAAACTGCTATAAACATTTGTGTGGAGCTTTTTGTGTATAAATACATATTTTGTTAGATTTGTACCTAAATACTTTGTTTTAGGGGCTGCAGTGTAAGCACTTTCATGTTTTTAATGTCAAATTCCAATTGCTTATTGCTAGTATATAGGAAAGTGAACAACTTTTATGTATTCACTTTGTATTTTGCCACCTTGCTATAATTGCTGAATAGTATTCCATTGTATTTTATATCACATTTTCTATATCCAAAAATCTATCTAAGGACACTTGGGTTGTTTCCATGTCTTAGGTGCTGTGAATAATGCTGCAAAAAACACAGGGGTACATTTATCTTCACAAATAAATGTTTTCAAAATTTAGGAGTTGATATCCAGAGGAGGGATTGTTGGGAGTATTGTAGCTCTATACTTAACTTTTGGGGGGAAGATACCACCTCACACCTGTTAGAATGACTATTCCCAAGAAGACAAGATACAAGTATTGGAGGCGATCTGGAGAAAAAGGAAGCCTTATACACTGCTGTGGAGGATTTTTGTGTCTGTGTCTATGGGAGATATTGGTCTATGTTTTTTATTTTTTTAAATATCGTTGTCTGGTTGGCATTAGGGTAGGGATGACTTTTTCACATTTTTTTGTTGAGAAAAAGCATGTGTGTGTGTATGTGTGCCTGGTGGCACTCACCTCAACTTCCGAAGAAAGGGATGCATGGTGGAGATGAGATTAACCCAGACTTTTAAAGAACAAAGGGGAAGAAGGCATCATGGCGTAGTGGTTAAGAATGCAGGCTAAGGATTCAAATAAGACCAGATACAAGTCCTGGCTCCATAATTTATCTGCTCTGTGACCTTGAGTAAATTATTTAAACTCTTGAAGCCTCAGTCCCCTCATTTATGAAATGCAGACAGTAATATTACCTGTCTCATAAAGCTGTCAGGAGGATTATTGAGATAAAGTGAATAAAACACACAGAATGCCCAGTCTTCAGTAAGCTTTTGATAAATGTTAGCTATTAATTTTTAAAAAGACAAAGGGCAATAGTAAACTATTTTAGATAGATGAAGAACACTGAAATAATTACCAAAATAGCAAGTGTTTAAGGCAGGGTGTATCTGAAGAGATTTAACTAAGCTAATAGAATATTAAAAGAAAGTTTCAAGTCTTTTAGAAACTGATAAGATTTTGAAGGGGTATAGGAGACAGTTGGAAGTTAACTTTCATCTGTCTCCTTCCTCCATGTGTCAGCCTTTCACCTTACACCCCCTTAATTGGGTGTTCCCTTAATGTGCTCCTATAATGGTCTAGACGCCCCATATTCTAGCATTTACCATTTTATATTGAAACTTGTCAGAATACCCTGCAAGGCTCTAGGGTCCTCAAGGTTAGGATCTGTGGAGGTCTTATTTACAGTGTCAGCACCTGGCACAACACAGGTACTCAATAAATTTCAGTCAAGTAAATAAGTAGGTAAACAAGAACACAGTAGAGAAGTAGCAGGTGGAAGGCACAGAGTTGACAACTGAGTTGCACTTATGGTGCGTATATGGTATCATGGTCAGGGACTTAAAATATATGCAGTTCCATGTCATTATACTTCTTAACACTCAGTGATGTGATAACAGAATAAGACACATAAAAATGGGCCTAGCACGGTTTCTAGCATGCATGCAGTCAATATGTGTCTGGTTTACACAATATGGATAGAGCTAGGGCTTACTCAACAAATGTTTTCAAAGTTCATAGTGATTGGGGGTTAAGAGATGGCATGGGGAGGGGATGGAGGCAACAGTAGGTGTTTTGTTCGCAATCAAGTGAAATTTTGAAATCAGTCTCTAAATTTGGGGAGATTGGCTTGGAATGATGGGGTTTTCTTCATCAAAACTTTTTTGTTGGCAGACCTATTTTTAATTAAATGGCATTTTATTTGATCATATCTTTAAAAAAAGTAAGTATATGATAATTTTTAAAAATGTACAGTGGTTAGTTCCGTATAAATTAGTGATTCCCAACCTTGCTATTACAAAGAAAAATATGCAGCTTGAGTGGGGAAGTTATAATTTTGAACATTGTTTTGGAATCACCAAGTTCCATTATTCTCTTGCTTGTTCGTAGTCCTATATTGCGTTTGAAGGAGTTAAACCGTCTGATTATGTTTTAGCCATACCTGAGGGAAATACGTGTGGAGCTGTGACTGCTCTTACATGTGAATGTAATTTCTTCCTTCCTCAGTTTCATGGCCTTCTCAGTCTTTTTTCCCCTACTCANTTTTTTGTTGGCAGACCTATTTTTAATTAAATGGCATTTTATTTGATCATATCTTTAAAAAAAGTAAGTATATGATAATTTTTAAAAATGTACAGTGGTTAGTTCCGTATAAATTAGTGATTCCCAACCTTGCTATTACAAAGAAAAATATGCAGCTTGAGTGGGGAAGTTATAATTTTGAACATTGTTTTGGAATCACCAAGTTCCATTATTCTCTTGCTTGTTCGTAGTCCTATATTGTGTTTGAAGGAGTTAAACCGTCTGATTATGTTTTAGCCATACCTGAGGGAAATACGTGTGGAGCTGTGACTGCTCTTATATGTGAATGTAATTTCTTCCTTCCTCAGTTTCATGGCCTTCTCGGTCTTTTTTCCCCTACTCGTTCCTACAATGCTTCCTTTTCTTTTTCATATGCTGCGTCCTACTGTTTCTTTCACCTAAATTCAACTCACATTTGTTTTTTTTTCAAAAGAAAAAAAAAAACTCCTACCCATTAAAAACATCATTTTTTTCTTTTTTTTCCTGTGTTAATTAATCCTTATCCAATTCCATCACAATTGGCTGAGGTGTTAGGAGGTACTCACTTAACCTATGTCATTCTTTTTTATGCTTATCAACCCTAAATAGTTATTTTTTGAGTCTACTTTTGCATGGCTCAGCTTTCTTAATGTGGTGTTTCATTAAGATCAATCTGACTCTAGCCTGCATTTTTAGTCTAAATAAATATTTTAAGTTTTGGCCACAGCTTATTATTCAGTACTGAGAAACCTAGAAAACCTTATGTGTGTGTGTGTGTGTGTGTGTGCGCGCAAGGGCGGTGCACATGTATAAGGCAATGACGTGAAATGTATCTGTTGCTCATTTAAAACTTTGGCATTGCCTACATTACCTACATGCCCTGTATATCTGTCTAAGATCACATTGAGCCTGTGTGTAATATTTACCATTGATCCTGCCAAAATCCTGAATTGAATTCTTTCCAGAAATGTTAAGGTCTGAGTTTATTGTTTCAAGTTAATGAGTATGCCTTTTACTCAAGGCAAAGGCAAGAGTTGAAACCAGATTATGTGGCCTTAACCCACACAACAATTTCCCTTGTGAAATTTTTTGCTGTTTGAGTTTAGTTTGTATAAAATAATCAAAACACTCTGTAGGAATTATAAGCTTCTAAAGTGTTTTATCCCCACAGAGCAGTTTAGATCATGTGTGGCAGTCTGGAACTTAGAAAGTGGTTGACTTAATTTATTGTAAGCATTAGAAATAGAAATTAGCGTTAAACATCAAAATCATGTGACTTGTCCCCCCCTGAGTTGAGCTTACATAAAATGATTGAATACACTAACTGTAGGATTTATCAGCTTCTGGTGAACTTAAATTCAGTTGCATAATAGTGTAAAGTGTTTAGAATCAAACTTGAATCATTTCTATTTAGCTCTCAAAGCCACTAAAACAGAGACCTATAGACTTGTTTTGATAGACATTTTGGTTACAATTTTATTTAGGGGGCATTTTTAATTTCTATGATTTTATATTTTTGGCTTCTAAGGAGATCTCATTGGTCGTCTTTTCTTCAGAGTTATTCAGGACTAAACATAGATTTTAAAGGTTTTTCTTTTAAGTTTTATACTGATAAATGGGTGTGTCCTCTGTTTTCTGATGTAAACTTCATATATGGGAAACGTGTATAGTTGTGCACGTTTATAGTGATAAACGTGTTTATAGTTTATAAACATGTTTATAGTTGTAAACGTGTATAGTGATCATTTACATATGTTTGTGCCTGCATAGAGTTATTTATTAAAACTAAAGTTCATATAGCACAGTGGAAGCTGAAAAAAGTCTGTTTCCTAATAACTTAAGCTTGTTTAAGAGAGCGTTATTTCAATAGCAAATAAATAAATAAATAGTAAAAAAATAAACAACTGCCTTTGTCTCCTAGGATTTTAAAACACATCTAATTTTATATAATTAGTGGATTATATTCTTTGTTCATAAATCATGTAACATCAGTGGCAAATAATTTTATACAAATGGAATTTTTTGTAACTATAAAAATGTTTAATATTATTTTTACATATTATATTTCTCCCCCAGAAATAATAAAGAAAATATACTAACTTTCTAAAATAAATACCAGCATTTGAGGGATTGGTAACTGGAGAGTCGATGGAATATAACGTGGGATGAAAGCGTCTTTATTTAATACTGACTACGTTGGAGAAACAACTAGCTATTTTAAGGTGACAACTCTGTAATTATTTATGGAATACTATGTTTGCTGTATGAAATCCAGAACCATTTCTATGTTCCTCTCAGTACAGCAATTTGACAAACTGTCACTTTCTTCAATTAGCGTAGACGAAGATTCTAGATTATACTCTGCTATTAATATTCCCAAACACAAATCGATATCAACAAATCCAGAGGTGGTATATGACCAAATCCAATGACTTATGCTTAAGAAAACAATAGCTAATTATGGTCCTAAAAGGTAGTATATTTTTCAGCTATGCAAAACACAAAACAGCCTCCCAGCAGTGATCTGGGGTTTGCACCAAATGAAGGCGTCTTGCTGGAATGTCGGTGGGACCCCTTTGAGGCGTGGTGTTTGTTAGCATGTAGATGCAGAACCATTTACTGGGTAGAAGGTGGATCAGGACTGCACAAAACCAAAGCAGTAACTAATAGCCTACCCTCTCTCAACATCCAGCAATTCAGACTCTGTATTTGCTCACAGATTGGAAAATAAATGTTCTTTATGGTAAATACATATATTTTAAACTATGTGGGAAGAAGAGATATCTGTTTTTGACACTTTTCTGAAGGACACAGAAAGATAATCTCAGTCCCCACATAACTCCTACATGAGCTACCTGCCTCCCCTGACATTCTTACCAAGAAAAAATTCATTCTATAGGTATTAAGACATTATTTCCAGAAATAAGATGACTTTAAAGCATTTTTGACTTACATGTCAATGATTTTATATTTTCCTCAGTACTTCATCATATACAAAGTTCTTTATGTCACTTCGGTGGGACATTGTCATTCTCTTACTAGGAACTCAGATTCAGAGCAGTTATATAACTTGCACAGGGCCGTATAGCTAATGGCAGATGGAAGCTCTGACTTCAAATCTAATGCTTTATTACCACGTTACAGCGAGGATATAGTAGACGAGCAGCTGACTAGTTAATACACAGGCAGCTAAGTGGAGAGATCTGAAAAGGTACTTTAGGTGCAAGTGAAGAAGGAAGTAGTCAAGGACACGGGGAACCCACGACTGGGTAAGGGTTGGGGGTATGGTGAGTGATGGTGCTGATCAGAAGGAATCAAAATGGTAAAGACAGAAGTAGAAATTCTCAGAGCAACTTCATTTTTTAAGATTGCTCATGGCTATAAGAAGAGTAATTGCTTTTCCACTTACCACAGCTCTTAAGAGGCTCCATGGTGTCTTCTAACCACCATTTGTCTATGTTGGGAAATGGAGGGATTGTTGAGGAAGGCAATTTAGATTTCTACCACTTCCTGAAATTTTTATGGGACTTATTTAGGCAAGAAAAGATATATGGCACTCTACAAGTGCTCTCTGCGAATGGCCTCAGTGATATATAAGATAATCCCTGCAAACTAGATATTTCTACAGTTATATTTTTTCATTATTGTTATTACCAAGCACTCTGTCGGAACTGGAGGATCTGAAGCCGGGTTGTCTGAGTGAGACTTTTTCTTACCAGCTTTGTGACCCTTCCACGCCTGTTAAACAACCATAATATTAGTAGCTACCTCACCGGTGGCTGTAAGAATTATATAAACAAACACAGTGAAAGATCTTACAACAATTGCCTGATTCAGAGTGAATTTTCATTTAATTTAGCTCTTATCACAATTTGCAGAAAGTTAAAATCAAGGCATCCCACAAAAACTGTAGATACAATTGAAAACACTACCCAAAATGTTTTGATAGCTTAATTTATAGTAATTATTAGTATTTTTAAATAAGAATATTTTTTCTTTATACTTAAGAGCACTTGGATGAGACTGCTTTTCTAGATGAAGATACATGATATAATTTATTTTTTTGATTAGTTTTTTATTGTGATTGTAATTTTCTTTCTTTCTTTCTTTTTTTATTATTGTTTGAATACAGTTGTCCCCATTTTCCCACCATCACTCTCCCCCACCCCACCCACCACCACCTTCCAACCTCAATCTTACCTGCCTTTGACTTTGTCCATGGGTCCTTTATACACGTTCCTTCACAACCCTTAATTTTTATCTTATAAAGATGTTCCCTAAGAAAATATCAGTGGCTTCTTTCCTTTTCTTTCTCATTTTTAAGGAAGTAAGGATACAGCCCTTCTCCTTAACACATACAGAATCCCAAGAGAAATATTTATGTAACAAGCAGCTGGAAAGACCAGATACCGTAAGTATAAGAAATAAAAGATGGGGAGGCTGCAGGAGTTGAGAGGACAGGTGTAGGAAAGGGGACCTTTGGCATAAATAGAAGGTTCTGGGACACTCAGACATAAGAAGGAAAATTGCCATATTTTAATAGAATTATTATTTATTTGAAAGGCATCACCTAAGGGCTATTTGAAAATCTTGTATTTATTTATTTTTAGAGAGAGAGGAAGGAAGGGAGAAAGAGAGAGATTGATGTGTGAGATAAATATTGTTTCAGGAGGATCTGGCCTACAACCAAGGTACATAAACTGACCAGGAAATGAAACGGTGTATTGGCAACTTTCTGGTTTGCAGGACGATGCCTGACCAGTTCACTCAGCCACGCAAGTCAGGGCTATCATACTCTTTTGTTGGTGGACGTTTATCTGAAATTTTATTCTATGTTTCAATTCATAGTTGTTTCTGTCTTGTGAACATTCCACGCTCTCTCACTTGCCTTTTGAAGGGTGAAACTTTGCACACATTGCACCCATCTTGCAAAAAACTCCAAAACAAACTCACCCTTTGCCGGGTTAACTGTTTTTTTTTTTTAGAGTTTATGTATACATGTGTCAGGTTAACTTCTTATCATCTCTCAAGCCGCAGTTTCAATATCTCATCCTTGCGATACCCCACCTTACCCCTAGATCAGGTTCAATTCCCTGTCAGATGCACTCACAGAACCCAGAACTTCCCTGTTGTCACACTATGTTGTACTTCTCTAACCTTGGTCTTCTCCTCTAGATTGTAAAAAATGCATTTCAAATGCATTTGAAATATGCATTTCTATCATTTTCATCTGTTGAATGAATATCTATTCTCTGAGCCAATATTAAATAATTCTATTTTTTTACATAATGCCTTTTTCAATATTTGATGAAAGCTTTCATGTTCCAGGCTAATATCAACCATTCCTCTCATGACAGCTTTAATTGTTTAATCATCTTGGTCCTTCTTCAGGACATGTCCTCTAGTTTATCAATACTCTTCAAATATGGTATCTAGACACAGACACAGCATTCCTAGTATTATTTGACCAGTGCAGGGAATGGCTTTTCATCACCTCCCCCTTGAAGTGCATATTTTGCTAGTATTCAACAATATAAAACTTTTATTAATTATGTTCAGTATTCTCATCTCATATTAACACTCTTTTTTAAAAAGATTTTATTTATTTATTTAGAGAGAGGGGAAGGGAGGGTGAAAGAGAAACATCAGTGTTGCCTCTCACACGCCCCCACTGGGGACCTGACTTGCATCCCAGGCATGTGCCCTGACTGGGAATTGAACTGGCGAGTCTTTGGTTCGCAGCCCGAGCTCAATTCACTGAGCTACACCAGCCAGGGCTAACACTCCTTTTCAACTCAATTTAAAAGTTGCCATTAACCTAGATCCTTTCCATCCATATTTGCATAATTCATTTTTTAAAACCTAATTCAGGCCATTACATCCCAGTGGCTTCAGACAATAGTGAGTTCTAACTTATTCCACCCATAGTTAATATTTACTGAATGAATGTATGAGTGAACAGAATTCCCCAGTCTATCATATGAACTTGTAGTAACAAATAGCACTGTGCTCATAGATATTCACTCTTCTGCTGCTGCTCTTCGGCCCTGTCTCAGGGTAGACCAGGATGTTCTGAAGTCCCAGCAAATGGGTGTTCGCAACCGTGACCCAGGCTCTAAGTCAGAGGTTTGAGTCTACAGCCCATCTCGGCAGTTTTCCTGCGACATGAATGCAGAGAAGTCCCTTTAACTCCGTACTTCTTCATTTTCATATTTCAAGCCTGCTTTTCCTCATTTCTACACTGGGAATGGTAATATTTCATATGATTGGTTTGGGAATTCAGTAAGAATTCATTAAAAAGCCTGCAGAACGTAGTGCTCATATGATTTTTTAAAAATTCAAAAACATATTTTTCACACAAATATATAATCAACATGTGCCAAGATTTAATTCATTAACAAGAGAGTCAGAAGAAGAATAAAACCAAGTCAAAAATGTTTGAAGAACTGAGTACTTGTAGGCATTGAGGAAAGAATGTTGGAATAAGATTGCCAGGTTATGTCCCAGACTGGCTAATGTTTTAGGGTGCCTACACAATCCTTAGGTTTACCTTTTGTTCCAGAGAGAAATCATTTGAAATTTTACTGAATAAAAATCTGCAAAATAACATGGAACTTTAGGGTTTGGTCCTGGACCATCAGTCAAACAACACTACCCCTAGTCCCCAGAGAGTCAAATAATCCTTAAAAATAAACCTGCTAGACAATGCTCAATCTTACATAAAAAGAACACGTGGTCTATTTTCTGCTTTATTTTAAGTATTGGATAATTTGCTTTGAAAAAACACAGCGGCATATAATACAAGGTATGTTAGAAGATGTAATGAGGAAAGAATCTTTCCTCACCTGTGAATTCTAGGGGGACACAAGCATTCACTCAGACATTAATGGAAGGTATGTGAAAGTTAGTGACCAGCACAAAAAGAAATGTATCAGTTTTCCTGATTTTGCCCTCTGCTGGCCAGGAGGTATCCTGTAACCTAAGGGAGGCACATTTTTTAAAACCTACTTTCCAGAGCATAATGATTGAGGCTTAGAATAACCTGTCATTTTTCAGCATTTCCAAGCAGGTCTTGGCGATGTTCTCTAGCTCTGTGCTCTGTACTGCCTTTTCTTTTAACTGTCATTAAGAAATTTCAAGCAAACTTCCTAAAGAAGTTGGAACCGATTCCTGCCTGTACCTGTAGCTGTGTTATTATAGTTTTTTTCAGGTCAGGCCCAACACATCTGGACTAAAATGGGATGTTTAGGGACATATCGCTTTATGAAGCCTGGACGGCAGGGTTTGGAGCACACACCGCATGTGCTGTCACTTTTTACTTCCATCTGGTAAACAGAAGCCTAGTTGGACTCACAAGGGATAATGATTTATGCATCTGAGTGGAGATCCCATTTATAACGTTCACAAAGCAGCATAAAGTTAGCGTGTTATTCCACTTGTTTAAATACTTCTACTGTACCTGATTCTACCAAAGATTAGAAGTTCGGTAGAAGAGTTGATTGAGGACTGATTCCCTACTTATAATGGTGTCAAAATTGTAGTGAAATGCGCTCTAAGTGTTGATTTAGTTGTATTCTTCAAGTAGAATTTATACGAGGGAATATATGTGATGGTGGCTGTACCCACAGGGAAAACTAGGTGAAGAATTTGTGTGCAATCCAAGATGCTAAGGAAAATCCCTCTGGCTTCAGTGGCACTGACACATGAGTATACATGTATAAAATATACACACACATACATGCGCGCTTCTTCTTGAATTACCTAGATTTTATGATAATACTATTTACTGTGCTCAGTAGGAACAGTTAATTGACAGGAAACTAGCGGAACATTTTTTTCAGGTAGTTTTTTCAAGGATATTCCATAAGCATAAAACTGAATTGTGATGTCTGTCAGTCAGTAAATGCTAGGTAAGAACTCCTAATTTTTTATTGTCATATATTTCTTAGGCAGATACCTTTTGAGGAATTAGTACATTCTGCATTATGTATATAAAACCAGTCTGATGTCACATCTTGGGGTGTGTGTGTGTGTGTGTGTGTATACATACACACATATATCCTTTATTCAGAGTAAGTTACTACAGCTGCCCTTGTTCATGTGAGCTGGGAATCCTTTTTCACTTACTTCATGGAAGTTTCATCATCTCCAGGACCAGGGTTGATCAGGAAACAGTAAGACTGAGAGAAAATTGACTAAGGCCGGATCTTTCTTATTTTTCACTATTTTAAGAGAAATTGAGCTTGGAGTAGGCCAAGAAAGTGGTCATTCATTAAATACTTTTTAGAAAGTAAAATATATTCTCCTGGCCACTATCAATTGTGGTCTAGAAACTTTATTTTTTAATCTAAGTAAATAAATTAAAATTTATATTTTTAGAGAATCCAAATACAAACCTTAGAATAATTGAGTTATTCTTGAACATGGATTTATTTATCTTTTCACCAAATATTCATGAGCTTCTACTATGTATCAGGCACTTTGGTAAGGCAGAGAATTTCGGTCCAGTCTCTACCTTTATGTTCCTTACAGTTTAGAAAGGGAGACAAAAAGTCAACAATTAACTATAAAAATAGGCAGGTATTTAGAAATTGAGATAAGTGTAACAAAGCAAAAATACAGGGTTCTATAAATGAAAAAGGGACACCCAGTTTCGACGGAGGGGACAAAAACATTCTCTGGAAATTACAATTTAAACTGAGAAAATTCACCAGCGTTAAAGGTATCTGAGGAATGAGAGACAGTCAATTTGTCTGAAGTGTAGTGATGGGAGAAGAGAGTGGTACAAAGCAAAACCAAGAGGTGGATTAAACAAGCACTTGAAGGCCATTTACAGTTTCAAATTTGATCTGAAGTGCACTAGAAGTCGTTGAAGCATTTTAAAGAGCTCTAAAACATAAGATTAGTATTTTAAAGGATTTTTAAAAGACTTCTGGTTTTGTGGAGAACAGATAGCTAGAGAACAAAAGTGATGAGAGATGGGGCGTCCAGTGGGGGATAGCCGTCAGGAGGTGACCAAAGAGGACTAGGTGAGATGACAATTTGGACCCGGTTAATGGCAGATAGTGGAGGCAGCATGAAGCAGACGTGTGTTACAAAGGCAGCATTAACTGACCAAGGGGTCATTGTGTGAGCCCGGTGAGACAGACAGAGTTACTAAGTATAGTTTCCATTTTCTATCACGAGCAACCAGGTGGATACAAGTACCACGGATGCACAAGAATTTAGAAAAATGGGACAGACACAGGTTTAAAAAAAACTGAAGATTAAATAAGCCAAAGTTAGGAATCATTGCTCTACACAGGAAAGATGCACTGAAAGACAGGCATCTAGTGTAGCAGAAGCAACCCTGAAAATGACAGAACCCTTAGCGACAGTTCAACAGGGCTAGGCCTTGAGTGACAGTGCGCATCCTTGAGGAGAACACTGGGCCTGTGTGCTTGGTGAGAACCCCAGAAGGAATCATAGGAACTATTGATTGCTGACAGCTTGTTTGCTTTTGGATAAATCACTTAACCTATTTGCTTCTGCTTACTCATCTGCTAAATGAAGATGTTGCATGAGATGAGGTACCTTTTTATTCTAGCTTTCTATGATATTGTGCAGTGAAAGACAGAATTTAATCCCAGGTCTTTAATTTGCACATCCATAAAATGGGACTAGTATTAAGAGGCAGCACGTATACAGTGCCTTACATGTTGGAGTTGGCTTTCTTCCTTCCTTTTCTTTAATGCTACTCAGTAGTTCTTATGCACTGTGTTTCACTTGGAAATCAGTCACATACTTTCCTAAACAATTATTGCTAAACTTTGAGAGACTGACATAGAGTAAAACCCCAACTTCCAAACATTTTATATATTTTATTTTGTTATGTGATTTTACTTCTCTGAGGCTCTATTTTCTCATTTGTAAAATGATAATAGTGGTATTTAGCTTACAAGGCTGCTATAAGGTTTGAATGAAATAATACAAGTCAAGGGCCTAGCAAAGTGTCTAGAACATATTAGGCTCTCAAAGGATTTAATTCTCTCTTTCCTTATTTCTTGAGTCAAATTAGTTGGACTATAGTCCTCTCTATAAATTTCATTCTAGGGCAAAATGGAGGTTAGGTAAGTAATTGTAAAGCCAGAACTACTTTCTGTAGTTACTAGGTAATTGATCGTGTGATATTTATTTCTACATTCAATAATTACTAAATTTTTAGGCAGACTCAGCAAGTATTCTATCTTGTTAATGCTTTACTATCAACTGGGGAATTCCAACCTTCCCTTTGGTTGGAAAACAATTCCAAGAACAGCAAAAAAGTTTCCCGAAGCCTAACTGACATCCATCGAAGCTTTGTGATACATGTTGTTTAGTGAAGGCCGAGTTTGTATTTGAATCGCATAATGATCTCTAAAATAGGTAAAAGGATTCTGGAGTACTGTATAAAAGAAAACACCACACACACACCCCCCTCTGCCCTTAAGAGAGCAGCAAGCTTGCTTTCAGAGCCGTTACAATCAGTGAGCTACTTTGCCCTCTCAGACTGCCCTCTGCAGTAGCATCCAATTTTCTGCCTCTTAGAGCGGAGGTTCTCTTCAGTGAAATGCTGAAGAGAAGACAAAAGGTCTATCCTATAATATGCCTAGCATCATAAGACCAGGTGAAATTGGATTTGTGTTTTGAGCTCTGTTTTAACTCACAGGTGGCTGTAATTCTGTCTGGCAAAGCCAAGAGCACCTTGAAATCATGGCCAAAGTGCTTTCTTCACCCAGACTTTAATGTCCAGGACTAGGGAGGATCAAACAGTACAAGTCCAAGATTTTATCACTTCAGGCTCCAGTTTTACAATAAACCCTACCTTGTATCTCTCCCTTTAATCTCTCTCTGCCACCAGTTTCTCTCTCCTTCAGTTCAGACTTCCCTCTGATTAATCTTCCTAAAATAGCTCTTAAACAAAGTCTCATCTCATCTCAAAACTTGTCATCTGTATTAAATGAAGTGGTTTATAATCTATAAAGTGGCAAAATCTGACCCCAACCTACTTGCCTAGACTTCTCCTTTATTATAATCATTTATGAACCTCACATGCCAGGCACATGTAATTTTTTGGCCTCTCATCAAATCCAAGTGGCACTGCAGGGAATACGTTCCAATTGGTTTTGAGGTCCAGAGAGACTTTTCTCCTCATTCCTCCTTTTCTAGCACATGCTAACCCTCTCATTCTATGCTGAAAAACATTTTGTTTTAGTGAATCTTCAAGATATTCTAACTATGACCTAGAAAAATATTTCAAAAATTTATATGGAACCACAAAAGACCCTGCACAAAAACAGCAATTTTGAGAAAGAAGAACAAAGTTGGAGGAATCATACTACCTAACATCAAACTATACTACAAGGCCATAGTAATCGAAGCAGCATGGTATTGGCATAAAAACAGACACATAGATCAATGGAACAGAATAAAGAGCCCCAAAATAAATACACATCTTTATAGTCAATTAATATTCAATAGAGGAAGCAAGCTCATACAATGGGCTAAAGATAGTTTATTCAATAAATAGTATTGGGAAAATTGGACAGACATGCAGAAAAATGTAACTAGGTCATTTTTTACCCCCCACACAGAATAAATTCAAAATAATTTAAAGAATTAAATGTTAGACCTAAAACCACAAAAATTGTGAAAGAAAATATAGGCAGCAAAATCTCAGACATTGCTTATAGCAATATTTTATCTGATATATCTCCTCAGGGGAAGGGAAAGAAAAGAAAAAATAAATAAGACTGTATCAAACTAAAAAGCTTTTGCACAGCAAAGGAAACCATCAACAAAATAAAATGACAACCCATAGAATGAGAGAACATACTCGCCAATACATCTCATAAGGGGTTAATATCCAAAATCTATAAAGAACTTACAAAATTCAACACCCAGGAAAAAATAACCCAAGTAAAAAAATGGACAAGGACCTGAACAGACAGTTTGCCAAAGAGGACATACAGATGGCCAATAGACATATGAAAAGATGCTCAGTGTTACTAATCATTAGAAAAATGCAAATTAAAACCACAATTAGATGTCATCTCCCATAAGTCAGAATGGCTATCATCGATAAATTAGTAAAAAACAAATGCTAGTGAGGACTTGGAGAAAGGGGGACTCTTTTGCAGTATTGGTGGGAATGCAGACTGGTGCAGCCACGGTGGAAAGCAGCATGGAGATAACTTAAAAAAATTGAAAGGGACCTGCCTTTTGACCCAGCAGTCTCACATCTGAGACTATCAAAGAAACTCAAAACACTAGTTGGAGAATATATGCACCCTTATGTTCATTACAGAATTATTTACAACTGCCAAGATATGGAAGCAGCCCAAGTGTCCATCCACAGATATATGGATAAAACAACTATGGTACATGTACACAATGGAATACTATCCTGCCATAAAAAAGAAGAAATTTTACCCTTTGTAATTGCATGGATGGACTGGAGAACATTAAGCTAAGTGAAATAAGCCAGTCAGAGAAAGACAAACACCATATGCTTTCACCCATATGTGTAGTTAAATGGACAAGCTGAACTAACAAGCAAAATAGCGACAGACTCATAGAGAGAGAACAGGTTGACAACTATGCAGGGGGTGGGGGTGGGGGTGGGAGCGGAGGGGCCAAGCAAAAAGAAAAAAGGATTCATGGACATGGACAACAGTGAGGTGATTGTGGGGTGGACGGTATATGGAGGAAAAATAGTACTGGAAAAAAAATACAGTTAAAAAGTCCTTCCCAACCAAAAAAATATAAACAAAAATCTTTAAAAATAATAAAGATACACATTTAAGAATTATGGACTAATTGATGAGAATTAAAGCAATAATTCTGATTTCTAAATGAGTTAGTGTGGATAGAGAATAAGTGTAAAGACCGAGTGCGGGGGCACTTCAATGTTAAGAGGTCAAGAAGAGAAAAAGCAAGAAAATAAGACTGAAACGGAGCAGCCAGTGAGAGAGGACAAAACCCATGATGGATTATACAGACTTTCTACAGGAAAAGCTAACCTAAATGGCCTCAGTTTCCTGGCAGGGCAGGTTGGCCTCATCCTCAGCACCATCACTGACTTTCCTTCAGCTAGGCCTTAGCTGTACTGTCAGCCCAAACTGGGGCAGGACTTAAGAGTTACCGGAAACTGTAATGTCGCCACTTCTTTTCCCCGAGCCATGGTTTGGTGAAGGTTGAAAGAATATGTTAATTTGAATATTAGTATTTCCTTCTGAATCTCAGTTTCAAAGTTCATTGCCTTTGCTTCCTGGTGACTATATCAGAAATGAGCCTTAACATAAATCTTATATAAATCCCAAATCATAGATTCATATAGCTCAGTTATTTCACTCCACATCTTAAGCACTCAAAAAATCTTCCAACCTCTTCGAAGGCTATAAAGGAGCGTTTGTGACTGGGTCTTAGTTTTCTCTTTGCCATCATCTCTCGTCCCTGCTCCCTTCGCTTTCCTTGTTCTGGCCAAGCAGACATGCTGCCTATTCAGTCCTCAGAACGGGACATGCCCTCTCTGGCTTCCAGGTTTTTGCCTGTGAGCTTCCCTTGAAATATTTTCTCTTTCCAAAGCTGGTAGCTACTTGCTCATTTTTAGGTCTCAGTTTAAACATTACCCCAGTTTTCCTTAATCCTTACAATAGTGATTTGAGACTGCAAAATTCTTATAACTCTTATTCAGCAATATTATCATTTCTTACATACTTGTCCACTTCTCTGTCCAGGCCAGAGATTGGCAAACTTTTCCTGTACAGGGGTAGATTGTAAATATTTTAGGCTTTTTCACTGTACATTCCCTGTAATAACTAACTGACTCCTATTATAGCATAAAACCAGTCATAGGCTACATATAATCAAAATACTGTGTTCTAATAAAACTTTATTTATGAAAAACAGGCAGTGATTATATTTGGCACTTGAGAATAGGAAATCTAATTTTGTTGATTATTATGTGCCCAGCACAGTCCCTAAAACACAAATAAACACTCCACAAACATTTGTTTAAGGAATAAAGGACAATCTAGCACAATCTTGTGCCAAGGAAAATGGCCTCACATGAAAAAGTTGTGCAATTTAAGTTACTTTATGTGCATTCTTTTAAGGCAGTCCTCAGTACTTAATATCTTTCCTTCTTTGCTCCTAAATTTGGCATTGTTTTTAATGTTCTGACAATCTTCCTACTTTACCCTGGATGCTGAGGCCGTACACAGACATAGAGGCTGGTGTTTCATCTGTACATCTCTAGCCATGACCAGGAGTTGCAGATATCACTTTCTTTTCACATGCACTTCATACGGGATTGTCCCTGAGATCCAGTCTGTGTTCTGTGGTTATTGGGAGTCTGGTATTTATTGACCATTCCTGTCTCTCTTGCAGTGCATGGAATTTGGGTAAGCGGTGATTCATTTGCAGAGATCTAATTTATTTAGATTCATTTAATGGAGTTTCATGTGGTTTCTCGGCCATGGTTTACTTCCCCAAATTGCGAACGGGAAATCAGGAGGTTTACGAGAATTTTGGCTTGTACCTTTGCCAGGTAATGAGTAAAACATGGTGTAGGGGGTGGGAAGCTATGTTTGTGGTAGTCACATCTTTTAACCAGACATTGTCAAGATGTGGAGCCAGATTGGGTCAGATGAGCAAATTAATCCCTGGGAAATCTCATTACTTCTGGCTTATTTAAAAGAAAAGAAAAACAATAGAAAAGATGCTTGTATTTTTAAAGTGACCCTGCAAAACCATAATCATTTCCACTACCAGAGGATTTTTAGTTCATTTTGAACACCAACCAAACTCACAAGAGGAAGGTCTTTAAGACTCCGTTCACCCTTAACTGGCCACACGAGCCAGCAGTGGTGAAAGACAGGCCTAGCCCCGCCTCTAGTGCGGAGATCTGACTCTTGGCTCAAAAGATGTACAGAACTTGGCACTCCAGTGAGCTGAAGTACTACCCAGGCCAAGTGGTTTTTCAACTATTTATGAATTGTAATAAAAATCTTTCACATTTTACAGTTAAATACAGAATAAAGAAAGAGGAAAAGGGTTAATGAGAAGCTAGAACAGTGAAGATTATAGAAGAAGCAATAGACAGGTGTAAAAAAAGACCATTTTATTAATATTTTTATAGTGCTTTATAGACTAAAATAGTTTTCTAAATAACTTTTATATATAATTCCTTCAATGGTCCTCTGAACCAGACAAAGTTAAATAATCTCTTTGCAAATGATGAAATTCACTTTCAAAGAAATTAAACGATTTGGTCATATTCAGTAGAGATCCCTCTGGCAAATGAAGGAGAGGGCTATACTTATTTTCATTGTCATTCACTTATTCAATTGATTTCTCTTTTCCATGGGATTCACTGTTTTCTTACAGTTTCTTTTCAAATTCTGAATCTTGAGCTTTCGGAGTTCAAGGACTGGGTTTCTGTTGGCCAAGGTTTTTCCTGTATCCTCATAGCTTGGTAGGGTTGTTTCTTCCACTGTTTGTCCCATCACTCATCCGTCAGTGTATCAGCACAGGAAGAGGTGACTACCGGGAACAGAGACTCAGGAGGTGGAGAGTTGTGTGCACTGAGTTAAATAGGAAGTTGTAAATGAAATGAAGGCTAGCAGTTGTAAGAATGTTCACTGCCCAGATAGGAAGGGATACTACATTTTTTTCTTCTTTTTGATTATTAGTGTAATAATTGACATTATTCAAGGCCGTGGCATTCTATAAGGTTCACAAAGCACATTTTGTAAAGAGCACAAAGTGGTCAAATTAAAAGTATGTAAATGGACATTTTAGGGAGCAAGATCAGTTGTAGTTCCCATGTAAATTAAAATGCTATGGAGAGTTTTCGTTTAGGCTGGGCCTATAAGCCATATGAATAGGTTTCTCTGTTTTAAGTTTAGAAGGTACATGTGTTTCTTCGTGATTTGATCCCTGGTGTTTTCTGATGGCACAGTTGGAGGTGGAAGAAACGTGGCGTGGAGATATTATCTGCTTTACTTGATGTTGCCCAATGCTATCATTGCATAGTAATTTTGTGTTTGTTCACATCTAACTTGGTAATATTTAAAATATGTGCCCATATTTTCTTCACTAGCAGATTCTCACTCAGGATACCCTACTGGAAACTACCACTTTACATTTATGTAAACAGTGATCTAACCATGCAAAATGTTTGAGATACAAATCCCAGATTCCCTTGTCTGTGTTGGGGAAGGTGCCCCTGAGCTCACTTCAGCCAGAGCCAGTTAAACTTATACACATGGAAATGCTGTTCTTTGTTTGCATAATACCTTTGTACTCACGTTTTCTGCTCTGTTTTAACACATGGAGTTAGTTCCTCAGACGTCATATCAATCACTGAATAAGGAATTCTTTCATCTAGTGGCAGATATTTAACATCTGTCTTCACATTTTTTTATGCCGTTCCTCGGTTTCAAAAGGAACTCTAATCCTGTAGATGCCTGGCCTTGGGTTGTTATTGTCATTATTATCATCATCCACATTATTTTCTGCCAGTTTTTCAGGTCACCCCTGGTTCACTACCAGAAGAGGAATCTGACTACAGGAAGTTAAAGTTAAGTAAAATTTGAAAACACAGATTAAAATAATTTGGTATATTCACATGGAGGGGCAAAAAAAAAAGGGTACAGTTGGGTCCAAGAATAATAATCAGTTTATAGAATGACAGAACTCTGAACCAAGTTTTAAAATAGTCAGATGGCTACTCAATTTACCTATTCTTTGGCCTCTGTCATCACCTCTGCTCCATCACCGCTGTTTCTTCCTTTCACTAGCCAGTTGCTATGGATGTGGGTAGTGAAAGGGCAAATGGACTAGAAGTCAAGAAACCTGGATGCAATATCTGATTCTGCTGCTGGGATAAATCAGTTAAGTCTCTGGGTTTGTTTTTGCAACTCTAAAATGCGATCAGTGACACCTGGCCTCCTCATCTATGGTTAGGGTGAGGTAAACATAGGAGAATATGGAAGCATTTAAAAAATTCTACAGTTTTGTAACTGCATAAGCAATCCTGACAGTGAGCACTATTGCTATACTCAGTTACATTAGAAATTTCAATAACTCACTTTATGTTCCCACAAATTTTTAGAAAAGATGCTTCACCTGTAGGGCATGTGGGCTGAGGGACTGAGGCTGCTGTTTCTTAGCAGTAATTTTATATGGCCTGACCAGGGATTGAACCCATGGCTTTGGCATAAGGTGAGGATGCTCCAACCAGCTGAGCCACCTGGCCATGTCCATAGCTCCGTGATTTTGAATCAACTCTGAGGGACCTGAGTGTAAACAAAAAGAATGTTGGTAAGAGAGGACAGCAACCAGAAATAGGTCAATTAAACCAACTGGCTGTTGTTGCATAAGGTAGTTCTCAGTGTTCTGGAATTGACGCTTTTCACTACTGACATTGTCTTTGGTGACATCCAGATGGGTCAGTGGAATGTCACAGTAAGTCACTGGTTATTTTTATATTGATTTTGCAACATTATTTTGTGCTGTAAGGGGGCTCCCCAACCTAGGACATCTTGATAATTATTAAGAAGTATTTCAATTTCCACCAGGAAATTTCTGAACTAAATGATATCATCAGTGGCATGTCACCATGAAAAGAACATGGATTAGGGTGAGAAAGCCTCTAATCTTAGTTTTAGTTCCACATGTGTGATGCTGGCTACACTACTTCTTTTGTCAAGGCCTTAGATGTGGAAGTTGGAATTGATGATTTTCCTTGCTCTCCCAGCATTAATACTCTCATTATTCTACAAATACTGGTGCTCTGTGGGTGCCATCACAAGGTATTGACATGGAATAGAAATTTATGCACAATTCCTAAGTGATAATAATTAATTGAATAGATAAAATTGCTAACTAGTAGAATCAGTGTCAGGCAAATAACAAAGATGTTAAAACAATGAGAAAATACAATAAATTTAAAGATGAAAAAAACTGAATTCCTAGGCCTTGGCTGGATAGTTCAGTTGGTCAGAGCATTGCCCCAATACACCAATTCAGGTTGTGGGTTCGATCCCCAGTTAAGACCTAGGAGAATCGATCAATGAATGCATAAATAAGTGGAGCAACAAATCAATGTCTCTCTCTCACTCTTTCTCTCTACCCCTCTTTCTCTCTCCCTTCTACTCTCTCTCCAAAAATCAATAAATTAAAAGTAAAATTAAGGAAAGAAAACTGAATTCCTAAATCAGCAACTATGGACCACACAAGTGGTTGAGAATATTTCTTTATTCCAGCTTGAAGTTCTGTCAAACATATGGGACACCATTAGTCTCTGTCGGGTATTTCACTTAGAAAAGAATACATAGATTTTCACTTAACTTAGAGGACATATTTGGGATAGTTTGATATAATGGAGATGGGTTGCAATAGCTTTAATTTTCACCCAAATATCTATTGGGACTTTTCTTTTCATACCACCATCTCTTTCCAAGTGACAAGGATCACACTGTTTTGAAAGATGACAATTTAAGTGTTTAGCTATTAAAGAGGGGGAATATCTACGCAGAGCTGTCTAGATAGAGCTCAGCAAACGCTGTGAATGGGTAAATGTTCTCTTTAACATACCATGTATTATGCCAGGGGCTGCCAGCATAAGCCTCTTACCTCACAGAAATAAAGAGTAAAGGTAATGTGCTCCCCAAAATGGTGATTCGTGTTCTGTAGATACTGGCACAGATTTTCCGTCTCCTTGGCCCTGGCCCCTGGCTGTAATCAGAACATCCCAGTGCTCATTCCTGCCTTCTCCGGGTGTTTTACACTTGTTGTATTTTCTCATTTCCCAACCCCACCGCTTAGATAATAAATATCACATCTTCATTTCCCTAATCTTCTTAATTCAAGTGATAATTGTTTACTGCCATGAGGGTGAAGGTTGGCAGTAGTGTGGGGAAGATGAAAAGAGTATGTGCGGGGTTGTCTGGCTTTTTCTTTTTCCTTTCTATTTCTGGTACTATGGCAGAAACTCTTTGCTCTTCTTCCCTTGAAATTTCTGTTTTAATTCCAAAGAAATAATTTTGTCAGTTAAAAATGTTTTCAGAGGGTTTTTTTTTTTGCATCCCATTTGTAACAAATTAATTGATTACCTAACTTGACTAACAAGAGGAAGGATTACATAAAGGGAAATTGAGGAAAGAAAAAAAAAGCAAAGATAGTATTTTAAGTTAGGGGTTAGCAAACTATAGCCAGACTAACAGCATCTGTTTTTATAAATAATATTTTATTGAGACTCAGCCATATTCATTTATTTATGTATTGTCTATGGCTGCATTGGGTTCAACAATGAGAGACTGGGTGGCCAAAAATTCCTAAAATAGTAATGTTATAATAACAGTAATGGTTTACTAATAGTATATACTATCTAGCCCTCTAAGGGAAAGTTTGTTAACCCTATTTTAAGATATTATTGTGCAAAAATGTTACTTATAGTATAACTTAATGTTCTTCTTTCTGGCCAAAATAGTCTGAGAGGAACCAGGTTTACCCCTTCACTTGAGATTACCAAGAAATTGAGAGAGAAGACGGAGACAGACAGACAGACAGACAGAGAAAAGAAGAGACAATGTTTTCCAACATTTTGGATGTCAGGCAATTGGCTGTGATCCTTCAGAGACAAGAAACAAATGAGGGAAGCCCTATGATTGCCCCACACTAGCATCTTGGGAGAGTTTCCATGTCATGGTAGAGGAGGGGCACCCCAGGCAGAGCCCAAAGTGTTCCTGAGTTCAGGAGTTGGAGCCGAGAGTCTGTTGCTTGCCTGCATGGGAAAACATGAAGAAAAAACTAACAGAATCAGAGAGAAATATAAACAATTCAACAATAGTACAATAGCTGGGGGCTTCAATACCTCACTTTCAGCAATGGATAAAACAAGCAAGCAGAAGACCAACAGGAAGCAGGAGACTGGAATAACACTTAAATCAACCAGACTAAGAGACATCTGTAACATACTAAAGGTGGAATATACCATCTCCTTGAGGGCATATGAAACACTCTCCAGGATAGACAATGTGCTAGGCCTTCAAACAAAGCTTAATAAACTTAAAAGGGTTGAAATCAGATCAAGTGTTCTTTGAGTACAGTGGAATAAAAGTAGAAATCAATAACAGAAAGAATTTCAGAAATTCACAGATATGTGGAAACTAAACTTCCCTAAGTAATCAATGGGTTACAAGAAGAAATCACATGGGAAATTAGAAAATTCTTTGAGATGAATGAAAACGAATATATAGCATACCAAATCTTGTGAACAATGCTTAGAAGATTTATATTTATAAATGCCTATGTTAGAAATAAGAAAGAGCTCAAATCGGTAGTCTGAATTTCTACGCTAAGATACTGAAAAAAGAACAGCAAATTAAACCCAAAGCAAGGAGAATGAAAGAAAGCATAATGATTAGAATATAAAGCAATGAAATCAATAAAAGGAAAACAATAGAAAAAAATCATGAAACCAAAATTTGGTTCTTTGAAAAGATGGGCAAAATTGATAAAAATTTAACTAGACTGACTAAGAAAAAAAGAAACTGAAATTACTAAAAGAAAATATGAATGAGAGGACATTACTACCAGCTTTCCAGAAATAAAACGGGCTATAAGAAAATACCATGAACAACTGTGTGTTAACAAATTAGATAACCTATATGGTATGCACAAATATCTAGTAAGGCACAAACTACAGAGATGAACCTGAGAAGAAATGGAAAATCTGAGTAAGGCTATCACAGGTAAAGAGATTGAATTCATCATTTAAAAACTTCCCACAAAGAAAAGCCCAGGCCCAGATGGTTTGTAAATTCCACCAAACGTTTAAAAAGCACTAATACCAATTCTTCCTAAACTCTTCCAGTGATACAAGAGGGAAGAGTATTTCCCAGTTCATCCTAAGAAGCAATGCCCTGCCTAAAAGAAATGCATTTTAAAATCTAAAGGCACAACTAGGTTAAACAAAAAGTACAGACAAAGATAAACCATGCTAACTTTAGTAAAATGGCTACATTAATACCCAAGTAGATTTCAGAGTAAAGAATATTACCAGGGATAAGGAAGCTCAATTCATAACCAAAGATGCCAATTATTCAAAAGGACATAATCAATTACATCTATACACATAATAAGATAGCTTTGAAATACATGAAGCAATCTGATAGAACTGCAAGAATAAATAAGTACGTCTCAATTGGAGCCAGTTACTGAGAGAAGACAAGCAGAAAAACTACAAGGATATTATAGGTGTTTAAACAACTGTCAACAGATTTGACTGACACTTGCCAAAGACCCACTTAAACAACAGCAACAAGCACAATGTTTTCAAGTACAGCACACACAGAATGTTTACCAAGACACACCATATTTGGACCATTAAACAAATCACAATAAATTTAAATAATTCAATTCATACACCGCATGTTCTCTTACCACGATGAAATTAAAGTTGAAATTAATAGCAGAAAGATCCCAATCAAAACACCAGCAGATGTTTTTTCACTTTTGTGGAAGTGGACAAACTGATTCAAAAATTCATTTGGAAAAAACAAAACAAAAAAGTAGAAGAAAAAAATCAAAGTTAAAAAATTCATTTGCAAATACAAATGACATAGAATAGACAACTTTGAAAAAATAAAAAATTAAAGATGGAGGCTAACATTATTTGATTTCAAAAATTATTACAAAAATCAAACATCTTTACATTGGATAAACTTACACAAATAGATCAATGGACCAGAATAAGAAGTCTAAAATAATTCACACTTATAATGTATGGAAAACTGATTTATTATAAAAGTGCAAACAGAATAGAAAAAGGATAGCTTTTTCAACAAATAGTAGTGAAACAATTGGCTGTGTGTGAGTGTGTTTGTGTGTGTGTGCAAAATAACTTGGACACATACTTCAAATTACATACAAAAATTAACTCAAAATGGATCATAGACTTCAATGTAAAGCTTTAAAATTTCTAGAAGAAAACATAGAAAAAGTACTTTGCAATCTTGTTGGCCAAGATTTTTGTAGATATAACGCCAAAAACAAAATTCATAAAACAACAAATTAGTAATTTGGACTTAATTTCTGATAGTCAAAAGAACCTGAGAGAGAAGCCAAGGATTGGGAGAAAATATTTGCAAACCATTTCTCTGAAAAGGACTTGTATTCAGAATATCTAAAGAACTCCTAAGACTCAACAATAAGAAAACAAACAATACAATTAACAATGGCAAAAGATTTGAATGAACACTTTATTAAAAGAAGACATTTAGATAGCAAATGATGAAAAAGAACCAGAGACATGGAAATAAAGAACAAATTGACAATGACCAGAGGGGAAAGAGGAGGGGTAATGGGGAAAAGAAGGGGAAGGGTCAAGTCAAGGAACATGTATATAAAGGACCTGCAGACAAAGACAATGGGGCAGGGAGGACTGCAAGTGGGAGAGAGGGGTGGGCAGGGCAGGAGAGAGCAATGGGGGGGAATGGGGACAACTGGGATTAAACAATAAAAAGTTCTTTTAAGTAAAAAATTTAAAAAGTGATGAAAAAAGATGCTCAACATTCTTGGGCATTAAGGAAATGTAAATTAAAACTACAATGAGATATCATCTCACACTTGTTTACATTCCTATGATAAAAAATACTGACCATGTCAAGTATTGGTGAGGGTGTGAAACAACTGGACATTTTATATACTGCTGGTGGGAATGTAAAACTGCTTCGGCAAACAGTTTGACAGTTCCTTTAAAAGGTAGAAATACACTTACCATACTACCCAGTCATTCCATTCCTATATAGCTCCCAAGAGAAATGAAAACATATGTCTGTACTTACGCTTTTAAACAAATGACCATAGCAGCTTTATTTGTACTCAGCTAAAACTGAAATCAGCCCAAGTGTCCATCAAAAGATGAATGGATAAACAAATTATGTTATAGCCATACATTGGAACATTACTCAGCAATAAAAAGGAATGAGCTATTGTTACATGCAACAACATGAATCAATCTCAAAATATGCTGAGTTAAAGAAGTCAGACAAGCACAAAAGGGCATATAGTATGATTCCATTAAATAAACTTTAGAAAATTCAAACTAATCTATAATGACAGAAAGTGTGTCCTTAGGAAGTGATGAGAGGGAGAGATTACAACTGTACACAAGGAAACTTTTTAAATATATATATATATATATATATATATATATATATATTCACTATTTTGATTGTGGTGATGGTCTTACGTATACATATGAGGTCTGTCCAGAAAAAAGTGCAGCAATTGTTAATATAACAAGGATGGTTTGCATGACATCGATGTAACCTGTCAGGCAAGTGGACTGGAATGGGTATGCATTAACAATGATGACTTCACTGTACTACTAGTAAGTAGGGGTGGTAGGCGTCACTGAGTGAGCATGTGTACTGTTTTGCCATTGCATTCCAAATGACTGAGAGAGCAACAAAAACGCTCATGCATTGCATCTCCTGCAGAATTTTTTTGTGAAACATCAAATCACTCAGGTGATTCAGCCCCCCTACAGCCTAGATGTGGCCTCCTGTGGCTTCTGACTTTTCCCAAAACTAAAATCAGCTTTGAAAGGGAAGAGATTTCAGACTGTCAGTGAAATTCAGGAAAATATGATGGGGCAGCTGATGGTGATTGGGATAACTGAGTGAGGTCCCAAGGTGCCTTCTTTGAAGGAGACTGAGGTATCATTGTCCTGTGTACAATGTTTCTTGTGTCTTGTATCTTCTTCAATAAATGTTTCTATATTTCATATGACATGACTGGATACCTTCTGGACAGACCTCATATGTCAAAACTTACCCTACTGTATCATTTAAATGTATGCAGTTTATCATATGTCAACAATAAGCTCATTTAAATTTATGTGTGTATATTACAATACAGCCTATGTGGTATACAAAAATTCATTTTGGGCAACCCTGAAAGCTACCTCAAAGAAACAGGAAGTTATCCTTGTGAGCAGCTGCAGATGTACCTTTGTAGTCATGCTATTTGTCACATGGCAAGTCTATGAGGGTGCTCCAAGGAGAGTTAACTGCATGAGTGCAGTCACTTAACCATGAGTTATGATTCTAGAGCAATGCCTGCACAATAGCTGGGGTGAAATAATAGATACTTACACGTGAGTCTTACTGGCCAGCTTGACAGGCATCACTTTTATCAAGGGATCACCCATGATCACAGTTTTATAACATTACTCCGGGAAGTCTTAACAGGGAATACGTAGAGTCTATAATCACAACCCCCTTGCTCCTTTCTCCATTTGTCATATCTAAAAACAAACAAACGAAAATAAAACAATTCTAGTTAATCCTAACTGTCTACCTGATCTTTTCCTGAGCTGGAGCATCTGAGTGGTGGTAGAGAAAATTATACCATCATGCCCATGGAATTCCTTTTAAACTTATGTCCAAAAATCTCAATGAGATATTTGCTAAAAAATGAAGAAAACCCTGCTGAACGCCCTTTCCCATCTTCCACAATAACCATTTTATATCTTTCTCTCTCTCTCTTTTTTTCTGTGGTCCTCCCTCTGCTCCTTCTGCTCTTCTCTTTCTGACCTAATGTTTTTACTTGAAATTTCACTGAGAATATAGAGGCAATCAAAAGAGAACTTCTATATATTTTCCCACCACCAAACTGTCAGTCCATGAGTTTATGTACTGAGTTTATGTACTTCCCTCTTTCACAATGTTCTGTGCACCTGGCTGTCTATGGAAGCTCCTCCCTGGGTAAGGGATTCAAGTTTTCTCCCTCACTGTTAGATGTGGAGGTGCCCCGGAGCTCCGTCTTTGGCCATCTTCTCTATTTTACACTTGTAACCTACACCTTCTCTTTGGGTAGTCTCACTTAGTACTATGGCTTCAAATACCACCAACATGTTGCTGATTCCGAAGTTTTACCTCTAACCTTGGCCTCTCCCTTGAATTAAACTACATACCACCTTCGTTGCCACCACCTCAGTTAACCTGCCTTCACAATTGCCTGCACCATTTATTGGCCTCCTTGTTGCATTTTTGCTACTCCTGCCCATCCATTCTCTCTTCAGTAGCCAGTGGTATTTTTAAAGCCCAAGGAAGATCGTATTTGTTTTCTGTTTTAAAATTACACAATGGTTTTTACTGCCACTGGACTAAAACCCAAATTCCTGACTATGACCTAAAATAAGGGTCAGCAAACTAGAGTTTATGGGCCAAAGTCAGTCTGCCCCTGTCTTTGTAAATAACATTTTGTTGGAACTCGGCCCTACCCATTTACTTACTGGGTATTGCTTGTGGCTGGTTTAACGCTGTAATGGCAGATTGGATTCTTGCAACAGAAACTGTATGTCCTCCAAAGCCTAAAATACTTGCTGTCTGGCCCCTTTAAAATAATATTTGCCAATCCCTGATATATGACATCTTAAGAGAGAGGAAGGAGGGAGAAGAAAATGAAAGAATAAAAGAAAGCATTTTTTTGAAATCTTAAGTTTGATGAGATGACTTGAAGTACAAGTCAGAGAATTTTGAGTGTCTTTTGGCTTCACTGGTAACTCCTTCGATGTGCCAGGGGTTTTGCCTGTCATCTTAAGACTTTTTCAACAAATTTGCTGGTAAAATTTCTAAGCTTGTGCCTTTTTGGCAAGAACTCTACTGACGGTCGATGCATTCTTGAAAAACTGCCTGTGTAGATGTAATTAGAACGCTACTTAGGTCTCAGGATGAAAATGTTTTTCATAAAAACAATTTTCCAATTCTTACATATAAGTGAGAAAATAGCTCCACTACTCAGAATTTTGCATTTAAAGCAATTTCTCAGGAATGCATCTACTCTTGTAGGTAGGCAAACACCAAATTTGTCTTTCCTCCTAGAATTTGTACAGGTGATCTCAGGTCAAGGAATGCCTGTCAGGGCATTTAAAATCCTTCTTGTTATTTAGTTGATGCTTTGGCCTTGCAGGTTCAGAATAGGTAAGAGGAAGGAATTAGCACAGGATTTCCCTAGTAATAGAGAGCATTCCTTTCTTCACATAATATTTTTAAGGTAAAAAGGCCCAGAATTATGATGCTGTATTTCTAAATTTCATTAAAATGCCAAACTTCCAACTCCCTTGTATGGGTCACTAAATAAATACTGCCTAGGTATTGAACCTGCACAGGATGTGGTACGCAGTGAGACCAAAATCATATTTGTGGAACAACTATAACAGAAAACAGAACATTTTTTCCTTGTTTTTTTTTTTTGAGGGATTTTTTTGTGGTAAAATACACATACAATTTACCATCTTAATCATTTTTAAGTGTATAGTTCAATAGTGTTAAGTATATTCACATTATTGTAAAACGGGTCTCCAGAACCCTTTCACCGTATAAATCAGAAACTCTGTACCCATTAAACAAGCCTCCTTACCCCTTCCCATCTGCCTCTTGACTCTTATTTTATTTTTGTGTGTGACTTACATACATATCTCATTTATTCCTTTTAACTGTTCTATGGGTAATTTTTTTACTTTATTTCTATTATATATACTATTACTGATGTCCTCCGTTTTCTTCCCTTACCCCATCTCCCCTACCTCTCTCTCCTTCCCTCTGGCAATCACCACTCTGTGGTCTGGGTCTATGGATTATGTATGTATTGTCTTTGTCTAATCCCCTCACCTTCTTTCATCCAGTACCCCCTATCCCCCAAGGAACTCTTACCTTTGATGACAGTATGGAAGGATCTGGAGATTATCATGCTAAGTGAAATAAGCCACTTGGTGAAAGAAGGTATCATATAATCTCACTTATATGTAGAACCTAATGAACAAAATAAACCGAAAAGCAAAATAGAAACAGAGGCATGGATACAGATACTGAATTCTTAGATACTTCATAGCAGTGAAACCATGTGCTATTTGTCTTTTTGTGCCTGGCTTATATCACTTAGAATATGTCTTCAAGTTTCATCCATGCTATAGCACTGGCAGGATTCCCTCCTTTTTAAGGCTGAATAATGTTCCATTGTATGTATACACCACATTTCGTTTATCCATTCATCCATCAGTTGACGTTTGGACTGCTTCCACTTCTTGGCTACTGTGAATAGTGCTGCTATGAACATGGATATACAGATACCTTTTTTGAGATACTGCTTTCAATTTGTTGGATGTAGAAATGGGATCGATAGATCATATGGTAATTCTACTTTTAATTTTAACAAAAAGTTTTATTTAGTATAATTTAATTCAGTAGATTAAAAGTTTATTTTCACTCCTATATGGTCTTTCTCTGAGCGTAGCTCAATGAAGTCTATAAAAAGTAGAGGAGGTACAAATTTTAGTCAGTAGGAGAATGAGATTACAACTGACCATAGTAAGATTATACTAAACATGGTAGGTAGATTGAAGCCTCAGTTTAGGTTGGTGATCATAAATTCATAGTGATGGTAATGTAGGTGGATGCTGTTAGAAATACCATTATGACTGCTACTACACTATGATACAGACTGCCTTTTAGATTGTAGGCTGGGGCATTGTATGGTAGAAGTTGGTAGCACTACAAGCCATCAGATGCTGAGTTCCTAATTTGAGGCGCTTTCTATAGAATATGCTTCTTGCTTTTTGGTCAAAAAGAACAACATGGCCCCCAATCACCCTGCTCAGAACTTCCAATCGAAAATAGTGGTTAGGGAGGCGGCAGGAGCTCAGGCTCTGAGGTTGTCTTCATGCGCAGCTTTCTTAAGTTTCTTTCTTAAAGTTCAAAGTCATTAAAGTAATTCCTCAGCAGGGGCTCTGCTCACCGTGCTTTGTTCTGCAGGGGTAATTACCATCAACACTAATGGGAATTCTGCATTTGACTCAAGAAGCAAGCACCGCCACTAAGCAACTGAAACAGAACAATGAGTTATTGATCTGCATCTAAATGTTCTGCCAGGTTTTCAAGGGAGAGAGAGTTTGTTCACTGGGCATTAGAAAAACACCTAACTATATTCCTACATGGCTCCTGCACTTACTTATATTTTCCTATAATTGAAGAATGCATTTAAAGATTCTGGTTTATAGAACAACAACAATCATTTAAGTGCTTGTAATGTGTGAGATGCAGTAGGCTCAGCATTTTAGTTATTTACTTTACATTTTGCTTATTTATTTTTTCCCACAGCAGCCTTTAAGGTGTTAGTCCTCTTCATTTTCCAGGTGTGAAAACTGAAATAGGGGGATCTGTAGTTTTTGAACACTCAGCACAAATGCTCAACCCTGAGCTGAGCTCTATGGGAGCAAATGCAGAGGAGACTGCTTTCAGGGTCTTGTCTGAAAAAATAAATCAACCTCTGTTGCCACAGAAGAAGACAGTGACAATATTATGTACAGGAAGACAGGCCAGACCCTACTTCTCAGACTGCATCTAGAAGAGCGATCCTGCCTTCAATACCAATGGCAGGATGTTCAGCAGTGTAGGCTAAAACCCATCATTTTCAGTGCCCGAGGGGAGAGTATACACAGAGGCCCATGTACCATGTACCTAAACATTTAAGTCAAGCTATTAAACTGTTTAATGAAATATGGACTTCTTATCTTGATAAATATACTTTTATAATGGGCTGTAAGGCTGGCATTGAATTTAAAACTCTGACTCCTAAAAGTTCCATGGTGCTGTGTGGCAGAGAAGAAAAAGCCGCTCGCCTGTTGCCTACTTCCATTCTCTGCCCACCCAATACTGCCCCACTCTGCAAAGGGCCTAACACAGATGTGTGTGGACATCTCACCATGCCCTCCATCCCCAACCCCTCACAACCCACATCCAGCCATTCCTTAGCTATGCATGTGCCCTAGGAGTATGTGTGTTGATGTGTTGACAGTCTGGCTTGCTCTTGGCAAGGTGGGCATCTATGGAGATGGTAGATGTGGAATTGGGAAATTTGATGGCAATCCCAGAACCCTATGTGGTATGACCTAGAAGAAGAGACTGAGGGACACATCCTCTTGGTTCCATTGGTGAAGCCTCACCCTGTGAGGATTGCAGCCATGGGGGGGGGGGGGCCCATCAGGCCCCCTGAAGGATGAACACAGGGACAGGGTCTAAGTGGTCAGCTTTAGAGAGAAATTAGAATATCAGTAGAGAAGTTCAATATTTTCCAGATTCCCCAGACTCTGGGAGCTTTTTTCCAATACTTTTTTCTTCATACAATCCATATAATCTGCACAGTCTTAGTAAATGATATCACCATCCGTACAGTTACCCAGACCAAAAACATTGAAGCCATTTTTGTTTTCTGTCTTTTACTCAAAAGTCACATATAATCCCTCAGATCAAATCTTGCCAGCACTACCTCCAACAGTTATGTAGAATTTAACTACCCTTCAACACCACAATGTTACTATTTTGGTCCAAGCCACCATCGCCTGTCCCCTGGGTTAACTAGTCTGTTAACCTGTTCCACACCTAATCTAGTCACAGAGCAGCCAGGACCATGGCCCCTGCTCTCTTCTCTCTGCCTAGAATGCACTAAGACAAATGTTGGAGAGCTTTCTGCCTCACTCCCTTCTCTCGAACACCATGTTCTCAGTGAGACCCTCCCTGCTGGCCACATCTAAAACTGCCACCTTCCTGATGGGCCTGATAGTTTCCCCTCTTCATTTATTTTTCTCTTTGCACTTATTACTTTCTGACATACATGTATTTTGCTTATTTTGATTGGGTATCTTCTTTCTCCTGCCACTATAGTACAAGTTCATGGGAGCAGGAATTGTTTTGTCTATTGTACTTACTGCAGCATCTCTAGAGTGAACAGTAGTCACTAAATACATTTTTGATAATGAATGAATAAATATCAGTAGTAGTATTAACTAGCCAGCTCTTGTTTTCATGGCTATGAATAGGGTTCATATTTATGTTTACATATGTATGTAAATATATATATATATATATATATATATATATATATTCTGAGTAGGAACACAGGGGGATACAATCAGAGTAGTTTCTAAATCTTGCCTTGGCTGTATCCTGATGCATAATAAATCCTGGATAATAACCTAGTTGATGCTTGATCAGAAATTTCACAATACATAATTTTACATAGTGCATTTTTAGAAGTGACTAAATTACCCAGAATTTGTTCTTTGGTACCTGCCCCTAATCACCAGCCCTGAAAGGTCTTAGCAACCACATTTGTACTGAGTTCCAAATGCTCCGACCTGTGTGTAACAGTTAGAATTAAATTCTCTCCTCTCTCTCTCTCTTTCTCTTTTTCTCTCATAAATTAACCCTAGTGGTAAGCAGAATAGGACTTGTTTGGCAGGTGCAAACAAGAGCCAAGACTTCTTTCAGTTTGTTCATCCATCCTCCATCCTCAAGCTAGCCTTATACTTCATGATACAACATGGCTATTTAAGCTCCGTGCATCAAGTTCACATTCCAGTCAGCAGAAAGGCTGAAAAAATCAGCCTTTTCTTGACAGTATATTCCAGGGGTCTGGAATATCTTGTCAGAAAACAAGCACATGTCCAGTGACGTTGGGGACAGTGTTAAAGATGCAAAGGCAACATCATGGGGGCTCCGACTGGTAAATTTGAGTATCACAAAGAGAATAATAATTATGATGAATCAAAACAAGTAGAATCTAGGACTGG
This sequence comes from Sturnira hondurensis, assembly GCF_014824575.4. NCBI lineage: Eukaryota > Metazoa > Chordata > Mammalia > Chiroptera > Phyllostomidae > Sturnira > Sturnira hondurensis. Next base: position 986,831 of record NW_028073279.1, read on the forward strand.
GAAAGTTTTCATAATGATGCTAAAAAAGGAAGTTAGTAAAACTGTGAAAAACTGTAAATATAATATTTAAAATATATTAACATGAATATAATATTAAAAAGATTGAAATAGGCTGTGTTTAAACTTTATCTTACATTTAGAGTTATTATAATGAGTTTTAACTTGAAAAATGTATATGTTGCTTACAAAGTGTTCATTGTAAAACATGGGGTAGCGTATGGTTACGAAGCAGAAATCTTGAGCCAGATTATCTGATTTCGAGCCCAGCTTTATCATTATTAATCTTCCTGTGCCTATTACCTCAGCTGTAAAAGGAGAATAGTAGTGCCTGGTTCATAGGGTCGTTGTGAATTTAAATGAGTTAATACACATTAAGCAACCAGAACTGTGGTGTGTAGCATGTCACAAACATGCTGTTTTTAAAATCTATGTACCCTATGTATCTACTTACCTATGTATCTATCTACCTAGGTATCTATCTCTAAAGCAAAGAAGAAGGGAGATAGCAATAGGTATGTAGATAGATAGGTAAATAGGCAGATAGGTAGATAGATAGGTTTTAAAAAGCAACAAACATTAATTTAAAAGGGTTTCTGTCACTGTCAATAGAAGGTGTCGTGACTACTGTAATTACAGGTTCCTCAAAGGAAAGAACTCTAATGCTGAGAAGGGCAAATGACATAGAGCATGGCATTAATAAATTGGCCATAAAATGTAATAAATGGAAAAACTGCAAATTGAAATTCATATGAAAAATTTGGAATATATTCTCACATATTCTACTAGAGAAAGTTTCGTTCATTTTAAATGGGTACTTGTAACAACACACTGATATATACCTTCCCTAATAGTTGTTCTTAGTGATTTTATAATTTATCAACTAAACTCTATTTAGGACACCAATATATCTACTTATGGAACTACATTTACCAGCTTCCCTTGCACTTAAGTGTGGCCATGTGACTAAGCTTTGTTCAGTAAAATCCAAATGAAAGGGTGGTGCAAGACACCTTGGAAGCCTCCTCAACAGGAGGAACCACGATATCACTTCCCCCACTCTTGTTTGTGCTTCCTGAATGTGGGTGTGATGGCTGGAATTTAGACAGCCACTCCAGATCTGAGGCAATGCCCTCTAACTGATAAAAATAGGAAGGCAGAGGAAGCAAGACATCATGGAATTACCATACCATTCTTGGATTACCTACCTAAATAACCTTTTTTAACATGACAAAGATATGTGCTTCAATTTTGTTTAACCCACTGTTATTTTTGAATCTTTCTATTATATTCAGTTATATCCCATTGCAAATAACAAATGACTATGAAGTTATTCAATGTGTTTTTTTTTAGTATACTGTGTACAAAGCGTTGTGTGCTATGTGCCATGTCTGAGACAAAGTTGCTTAAGATGTTGATCTCTACCCTTCAAGACCTTGTAATATGATAAGAAATATAAATATATACACAAATAATTTCAACATAATATCAATTGTGTTAGCTGTACATATAATTTAAATATTTAAATTTAAGTTCACCTGTATAAGTGGTTGCCCATAACTACAGGGGAAATGGATTAAGAGCAATACTGACAGCAGGAAGCATACAGAATATGCAGATGCTAATAAAGTTGGGATTCAATCCTCACAATATTTTTTCCCTCTGAACCAACTCATTTTCAGTTACAGATATTGTGATGGGATGATAGGGTCTTGATAACCTACATTTATAAAGTTATATTTTACATCAGACTTTAGCTAGATTAAACTCAGAATTAGTAAGACTACATACATTTAAATCAAAAGCTACTTTAGCATTTGAGGGATTGGTGTTGGGTCTATTTCACGACAAGGTGAAGGCATGGCTTATGTATTCTGTATGAAATTGCTCCTTACATTTGATTTCAACTCACCACAGATAATAATAGCAAAGGTTTGAAAGGCAAATGAAAGAATACAAGTTACATTGGAAACACATTCATCTGACTTTTAGGAGATGTAAACAATCAACAAAGTTTCAGGATAAGCTTCCACTAGTCAACGATGACTCGTGGATTCACGCCCAAACAAAATGTGTGAGTGACAGAGCACATTTCTGACTTTGGTTTAAGAGTCCCATTTAAGAATGTCCTTATAGAAATACAAATGGATATATTTTTCTGAATCTATCCCAGGACTATAAACTAATCATATGAACATACTACTACATGCAAAAATGTTTTGCCATCCTTATAAATTTATGCTTATGTATCAAACTGAATCATTTGAAAATTTACTTCAGATTGGATCAAATACTTGACCACTCAATTTTGACTTAGGAAATGTTTCTTAGAAAAAACATGATTTATTTTTATATCCTGTTGTGAAATTTAGGCAAAAAATTACTATTTTAAACTTTACAAGTATATTACCTTTGCCTATGCCAAAATTTTAAATTATATTTTCACTGTCCATAACACCTTTCACTTTTGTTGTTTAACCTCAAAATATCATCTTCAACATTTCGGCGCGCCTGAGAGACAAAGTGTTCAGGTCCAGGAATGTCTCTTGTCCATGTCACATACACAAAACGAACTCAGTGGGTGTCAATAATTAAGCATTTGTATTGTGGGCCTTGTTATATCTCATTGCTAAAAAAAAAAAAAATACTCCGTGGAAGAGCAGTCTGCTGACAAAGTGGAAAGAAACATAAACTTTGAAGTAAAAACAAAAACAAATAAAATTCTGGAACTAGGTTCTATCTATTCTTTATAACTGTGCTATCTTAGGTGGGTTATTAAACTTTGCTGAGCCTTACTTTACTAAGTTGTGAGGAAATATTATGCAGAGATTAAAATGACTGACTGGATTTTAATCCTCACTGGCTGTGTAATTTTGGGCAATTTACTGAAACTTCCTTAGCCAAAGTCTTCATGTGTGAGATGGGTATAACAACAGCAGTTGTTTCACAGAATTAATGTATGAAAAGTATTTAGGACAGAGCCTGTCATTGAGTAATTTTTAGTATATAATAACTAATATTATCATAGCTAAGTATTCCTTCCTTATTATTTCTGCTGTTGTCCATAAAATGTAGAAAAGTGTATGTACTTTGTGGAAGATTAAGTTAAATAATATGTATCAATGACCCATAATGGTGATGAGTAGATGCTCAGTAAACATCAACTATTATCGGTGAAGTACTTTGCAAATATTGTGTGAAGAATGACAAGATAATACATTTAAAGCCCAGAATAGAGAACAGAGCAGAAGAGATGCTCAATAAATGTTCATTCCAACATGGAAATTTTTTTCCACAGATTTAACTATGAAAAGATATGAAAAGGAAATGCTAGAAATGGGTGCTCATTTGTTGGGAATCTTCCTTGTAGCTTTAATTTAAAGACATTTTAAGAACAAATCAGTTCTCATTCCTGCTGAAATTAGAGAAAACTACCTTGATGTCAATTGAAATTTCTAAAGAGAAATCTACCAGCTAAAGAAAGAAACTGACCGCCATGCTCACAATTCTTTCCTATTCTCCTTCATTCTGTGACATCAGTGAGGGGCTTACAGAGACTTTCCACTGCATCTCTCCCTTTCCGTGAAAGGCGAGCTTTCTCTGGGACATCCATCTTCCACACGAAGCTGCTGATGCTATTTGCCTCGGAAAGAACTTCATTTTCCCCTTCGGATTTGCAGCAACCACAATCACACCACTCCCTCGTGCCTCACCAGTACTCTGGAGATATAATCACTATCCACCCGTGCACCGAATACCTCACCTGGTTTCTGCAAACGTTTAACAGGGAAAACCACATTTGGGACTGAGAATACTGGGTTGTAAGCCTTGGGGGCTGAACGGGGAGGCGGGGTGGGGGGATTCTGGAAGCGTTCCAGACAATCTGTTTATTTTTATTTTTTATTTTCTCTGTGAATAGCATGTACCTCCCAGTACCACAGCATACAGGCTGCTGCCAAAAGTACTTTCGCACTAGCCTCATTTCCCGGCTGAGAGGCACACTCCTCCATTCACAGTGATTATCAACATTCTTTACACCGAACTGCCCTCAGAGCAGGGGACTTGGCAGGGCTCAGCGGCAGTGTCAGCAACTTCTCAGTTTTTGAAATTCAGTTTCAGGAATGGAAGTGTTTCAGCGTCCAGAACTATGGATATTTCGCTCCGCATCTGCTTTCCTCCGCGGGGGGCAGACTGGGAGGGGGTGGCGCTGTATCTCTGCGGTGAGTGTTTCCATTGTCTGCCCAGGGCTCCCAGGGAGGCAGCAGAGTGAAAGGGAAGAACCACGGCTTTCCAGGCAGTCAGACCTGTATTCGCCTCTCAGTGATGTACTTGTCTGTGTGTCCTTGGACAAACCGCAGGAATCTCCCTCAGACCCATTTTAGTCGTCTGTAACATGGGCTTCGTAAGGATAGAACTTGCAGTGTTGATGTGAAGATGAAATCGCTTTGTTATGGAAAGGCTGCCAATAGAGGTTCTCTTTCCCTTCGATTCTCTTTCCCTTCATGATGACTCCTGGCATCCCCACCTCCCGAATCTTCTCAGTCAGGGAAGCCTTTCTCCTTACAGTGATTACACATCCAGCTTAGCTCTTGGCTTTAGGGCTCTGCTGGAGAACTGAAGCACACTGATTTCCAAAGGCTGGGCTCAGATGGTGTGAGACACTGCTTGGGACTGTATACAAACACCCTCAGTATCTCTGAACCAGCTAGTATCCAAGAATTGCACCCGAGTACCTCAAATTCTGTTCCTTTCTACCAAAAACATCATAACTGTGGTATCTGAGATATTAATTCTTATGCTCCAAATATCTTCTCTGACTTCCAGGTGTAACTAACCCAACCTGGGCATGAGGAAGTACATGGCATAGGCCTCACCCACGCAGCAGTTTACCCTGGGTGGACAGCTTTGTATTTTATCATTGGAGTTCGCGTTTAATTACATATAATAACATAACTGCGGATGCCCTGGGGTGACAGACAATTGTGGATGAAGGCAAAGATAGAGGAAAGTTATCTGGAGTGATGATGGACAGTCTCTAGGTAGGTAAATGCAGACCCAAATCATGGAAGCTTATAGACTGCACTGCACAATTTCACATCTGGAGAAATTAGTAACAGAAATAGTAAGTGATAACAATTAGTAACAGAAGTAGTAAGAGCATAAGACATGTACATGCTGATGATATCTTTATGGAAAAGGAAAAGACTTTTCGAAGGATCGAACTTTGAGCCATTACACACAGAGAAACTTACAAGCTCTTCATTCTCTTCACTGAGGTATTTATTTTGTCTGGAGGGCCCGACTAGCATGGGCCACCTAGAGACAAGACATGTAGAGAACGAGAAAATAGAGAGTTCATACCATGAAACACCATATCAACAATTTGGGGCTTAGATATGTAGCCATAAAGCATGTACTCTAAACTGTGACCCTTCTGAGAATAAAAAGGGCACTACTGACCCCACTCCTGGGAACACGTCTGAAGGAACCTGGAACACTGATTCAAAAGAATATACGCCCCCACATGTTCACTGCAGCATTGTTTACAATAGCCAAGATCTGGAAGCAGCCCAAGTGCCCTTCAGTTGATGAGTGGATAAGAAAGCTGTGGTATATTTACACAGTGGAATACAACTTGGCTATAAAAAAGAAGGACCTCTTAACCTCTGTGACAGCGTGGATGGACCCGGAGGGCATTATGCTAAGTGAAATAAGCCAGTTAGAGAAAGACAAGTACCACATGACTTCACTCATACGTGGAGTCTAATGAACAACATAAACTAGCAAGGAAAACAGACTTATAGATACAGAGAACAGACTGACAGCTATGAGAGGCAAGGGTGTTGTGGGGCTGGGTGAAAAGGTGAAGGGATTAAGCAGAAACTCATAGATTCAGACAATAGTATGGTGATTACCAGAGAGAAAGAGGAGGGGAGGCAGGTAAAAATGTAAAGGGGGGATATATGGTGATGAAAGGAGACTTAACTTGGGGTGGTGAACGCATGTTACAATATACAGATAATGTATCATAGAATCATACACCTGAAACCTATACAATTTTATTAACTAATGTCTCCCCAATACATTCAATAAAAAGTAAATATATTTAAACTTTCCACAAAAGGGGCACTATTACAATGAAATGTTATCAGGCAAAATTGGAATGTGTGGTTACCCCAGGCTGAGAGCCTCAACAATTGCTCATGAGGACTGATGGATAGACACACCAACTATGTGCCTGAGCATGACTTTAAATTGCTGTCATTGTTTGTACGTAAGGTAAATGTTGGTGAGCGGCGTATCACTTACTCCATAGCAAGGATTCAAGTCATTTAAATTAATCTTTTTGTTGTTGTTACACATTCTCAAGTTTTAAAAAAAAAAGCCCTTTAGGGATTGTTAAAGAAAGATACTTGATCCTATTTGAAATTTGTAGTCCTTATATTTGTGCTCAAAGAAGGATTAGCACTGATTTTATCATTTGAAACGCTAGTTTCCACTAACTTCATTTTATTTCATGCTCTGAAGACTGGAATAAATGCAGATGACTGAACCTTTGAAGTACTGGAGTATTTACATTTTTGCTATCTACTTATTTCTATTCACTACTGAAATTTAATTATTGTAGTGCCTCTTTTGCATATAACAGACTTTAAAATAAAGATTAATTTGTTCACTTATTTTATATGCATTGTACCATTTTGTGGCTTGAAAAAAGTGTATTTGTCTTATAGTCTGAAGTAGAGAAGAAATACATTTTAATATACTTTGTAGGTCAAGAGACTACTCTGACCCCATCGCCTCAAGATAATACTTAGCTCTCCAAGGTAAGTCATTTAACTAATATGTAGAAAATCATTTACCTTAGAAACACTATACTTGGTCTTAGCCAAAGCCATGAGAAATGATATGCAGAAAAAAGTTAAATAAAAGAACATTGATTCTGACAGCATCAATGACATCTTATTACAAAATAAAATTGTGTTCTTCATTTTAAAAGTCACTACAGCTTAAATTGCTCCAATGTTGAGTAAGTGAATAAAATGCTCCAACTTTCTTCATGCAGTTCAGTGGACAGAGTTTTGTTACCCCATTTCACAAATAACCATATACCTGAAAGAATTAAAGATAAAACTCCTCCTCTCTCTAGGTACTTACAGAAAATAGCATACGACCTACTTACTTCTACCCCTTGTTCGTAAATCGAGAGAAGTCACTCTCTGCACTGCTGCTGGCGTCCTGCCATTCCCAATATTGAATAGATTGCTTTAACCATGGGGCATGTCCTTTCCTCTCTCCTTTCCAATCATGTCTGATTGGCTTCCCGGTAACCTTATTCTTGAATGCGTATAGCTAAAACGAAGGCCTACAATTTCCCTCTTCTAGCCAAATTTTATTTTTTTTAAATAGAACTTTAGAAAAAGCTTTCCTTTTTTTTTTTTTTTTTTTTTTTTTTTACTAAACACAAGGAGAAAGAAGTGCTTGTCTGAGAAAACCATGATCTCTTCTGGTTCATTTGCAATGTATTTATGACTAGGTTGTTCCTGCTTATACCACATTATCTGATGTCACCTATAACGTTAGTGGCTAATTACCTTCTCTTTCCTGCATCTTGTGAGGACCTGAAGAGATTATCATTGGGTAGCAGTGAGTGAAACAACCTTACTTTGATTTACCTGGAGTTCAGAGTGAGCATGTAAAAAATGTTCTTATTTCTTTAACAGGAAAAGAAGATGGAGGGTTCTGTTTCTCACTTATCACCAGTCAAAAAGGATTACAATTCTCAGGAGCAAATTGAAAAGTTAGAAAGAAAAAATATTTTCAAGAGTAAAGTTCTGCAGGTGCTGAAGGGATTGAAGACATCAGATCTGATGGATGTATTGACATAGACATTCGTGAAAATGTGCGTGAAGAAATATGCATTGATTTTAAACTGCAGTGCACCAAAGCCTAAAAAACAATGCATGATTTTCCATCTTCTAACTTAGATGGAAAAACATGTGTTTTGCTCACAATCTTGTCTAAGGGAAATGTGAACTTGCAGCCAATTGCATTCACATGCAGGCCCTTTTTTCTGAGATTGCTTTCAAATGTAAGCATAACATATGTTGTTCTGTTAGAAAAAAATAATAAAGTGAACTTTACAATGTAAATTCCTAATATATAGGATTGTGGGAAAGAGTCATATTATTTAAAACAATGCATAGTTTTCCCCCTAGGTAGATGCATAGGTAGGTGATTTTAACCCTTGCGTATTTTATATTACCCATGGTGCCTCATGTGTCTCAGAACAATTGTGTGGAGAGCCAGAATCAATAACCACATTAAGAAGAATAATAGGCCAATGGTACATGTGTTGACAGATGTTTCTTACACAGTGGAAGAGAGATAGAGGAAGTTAGATGATGAATTTTAAGGGCCGAAGCATACACTATAGTTTTTCTAAATCTCCAAGTATCGTGTTCTTCCTAGGGTCACCGGCTATGCGTTGGCTGCCTTTGGTGATGTTGAAAAGTCCTTAGAGGCTAAATGAATGAGCTCTGAAATTACTCCCACGATGAACCACTAACCAATTTGTCTCAACTGGTACTTGAATTCAAAATTAAAAATGAAGGTCTTCTGGACTGCATTGTGGCTTGTGGAAGAGGACTGAATGATTTATTTTCACTCATTTTCTCTACTTTCCATGCTAAAGTATTTTTACATGGTCAATAAATTATGAAGGCTGACATTAACAAGATGAACTGTGGATGAAAATATGTAAACCTGAGTATTTATAAGAATGTGGGGTTGATATTTTAGTTTTCCTCCAAGCAGCTCTGGACGTGTGGGATTTCAGTCAATGAGGGCATCTAACTTAATTCAGATTAATTTAGTAAGATGTCCTGGAGACTGATGAAATATGGGTCATTAATAATGGAAAAGAGGTGCCTAGGTGCTTTGGATATTTTAGTGAAAGAAGGTAACATGTTAGGGACAAATGGGAAGAGGCACTCTCATTTTGCTTTCGGGAAGCCTTGGCATGGAAACACTGAACCTGATGTTGACATGGGGCCATTCATGAGTTCTGATCTGTCAGTGACATGCACTTATCATCCAAAGAATCAGGTTAGCTTCTGGCAGAGGTTGTTGAGGGCTGATGTTGCAAGCTGTCTCAGTGATGGAGGCGTGTTCTAAGAAAAAAAAAAAGGAAGTTTAATTCAGGCATAGTAATTTAGACACAGGAGAGAAGTTACGCTGTTCTACTCAAGGAAGGTTATATGACTTACTGCTGAGAATGAATAAAACCCAAGTGTTTTGATAAATCAAAATACTATGAGGAGGTCATTAAGAAATGACTATTTTAGGTAGGAATAACAGTATGAGCAGCTAATAGTTTGAACTTTACTAAGCTTTGTACTCTATTTTACTTCAGTTAACTCTCAAAACTATACTATGAGATGAGCATGTCTCAGCTCTTTTCTACTTTTTTGGTTATAGACTCTGTCTGGCATTTGTAGCGATACTAACACATATGTGTTAGGCCTCTGTAGGACACAGACTCCGTCCCAGTGTTCAGCAGGCTATTGAAAAAAGTCAGAAAAGAATAGCATTGTGAAATACTTCATAATATATTGACTTATACCTGTATTTTGCATAATCAATAATCTGAAAGCTCTAGTGTCTAATAGTCCTAATGGGGATAATCTATTTCCTGGGATCCATCAGGATCTAAATATTGACTTTTTTTTTAGATGCCAACTTCTTAAGTTTAAAGAAACTTGCCCTGGCTAGTGTAGCTCAGTGGATTGAGCACGGGCCTGCGAACCACACGATCACGGTTCGATTCCCAGTCAGGGCACATGTCTGGGTTTCGGGCCAGTTCCCAGCAGGGGACTCACGAGAGGCAACCATACATTGATTTTTTTCTCCTTCTCTCCTTCCCTTACCCTCTAAAGATAAATAAATCTAAAAAATATATGTTAAAAAAAGAAACTTAGATAACAAACACTTGAACTATATGATATGCTTGTGACCTAATTAATGAACATTGAAATGAGAGATGATGAAACTTATTTTTAGTAGAGTATTTAGAGGGGCCCCTTGGGCTAATTTTTGCTTGGGGCTGTTCATATAACAGTTGAAGATGTGCTAATAAGGCACGCTGCCAAAGTTTGCGATTATTGTTACTTAGCACTCTGTGAACACCATCCAGAAATAGTTTAGTGCATGTGGGTGCAGGGCAAGATTGTCTGAATGTTGGACAAGCTATTAGATCCAAGAAGTGAATAATTTCAGACTTCAGGCCATGAGTGAAGGCCACTGTTCCTATGCTGCTTTGAGCAGAAGAAAGCATAATTTGCTTAGTCCTTTCCACAAAAGATACTAGGGTTTTAAAAACGGAAAATTAAGCTTTTACTACTCAAGTTAGCTTTTCACACACTACCTTTTACATATAAAAAATTGAGAAAAAAATATATTCTACATAGTTTAATGAGTGTGGCAAGATAATCTAAATCAGTGTAGAGCAAACTTCTGTTTTTGCTCCATAGATACACTGTTTGGTGGAATGCGCTGGGCTATCTGAATGTTTTTTACTTCTCATTTCTCTACTTCACTGTGTGTGGCAGGACTCACCAAACTTAGAGAGCTATGTCATATAGACAGACACTCTCTGGATCACGATGGGGGAGAAATACTAGGATATTAAAAGACAGATTGGTCAAAGGATTTTATGTGCCTTGAACCCTTATCAAATTTAATGCCTTGCGATTCCAGATAAAAAATCCACATATCTTCCAGTTTTCTGCAGAAATGTGGAAATCCTAATCACCAGAATAATTCAAAACCTCAGAGCTGGTCAAGATTATTAATGGTGAGGTTGGGGACAAAATATTTGTAGCTAGAACCCAGTAGAGATTGGTTAGTGACCTGTCCAAAAAGGAGTGAGATGTTCTGATTGCTCTATGACTTTTTTCTAAGAAAAAATGTGAGTTTGTAGAAACATTTCATTATAACTTCTTTTAGCCTCATTTGGACAAAGTACAGTCCATGTTTCACCTTCCTCTACCTGTAGCTAAAATATAACTAAAAAGGCAAGAAAACAATTCATAGGAACGGGGCTTCCATCAAGAAAGAAACAATATTTGCAGCTATTGCTTCTTTTGTTTCTCTGAAAATAAGCATCTTCAGTTTAGGGAGAGGGTTAATGCCTTTGGCATACCCTAAGAATAATGATTATGACCTCATTAGACTATGCACTGCCGTGGAGAGAAGCCTTTTGCACAGGGTGCCAGAGGTGTCAGGTCTCAGGTTTCCATGTGGTTATTCTCATAGGCATGTTGGCTAATGTTCAGATGTTTTCTAATGGCCAACAACAATCAATAAAAGTTTACATTGTTCTTACTTTGATGTTTATTTTCTTTACCCAATGATTTGTTCAATTCTCCTCTAGAAGAGATTCTTAATATAGCACATATTTTTTTAAAATGCACATCTATTCAATAATTACCCATGTGAACAATGAATATGCATGGTCATGGATTATTATTTTGCCAGATTCAAAGGTTAGTATTGCATAAAATAAGAACAAAAGCCATGAAATAAAATAATTACACTAGAACATTGATACAATGATTAAATAAAGTATTTCTATAATGGCTTGCACAGTGCTTGGCATATGTAGATGCTCTATCGATCATTTGTTAAGGGAAAATGAACTGCTCCCTTGCACTGTAACATCTATTTCTGATGGTAGGGGTTGCATTTTATTGGTCTTCGTGTCCAGCATTCTCCAAAGCTGGTTTTTGAAACTTCCGTTCATTTCCTTTTGTGTCCAAGCCACCAGTTCTTTGATTTTATGTCTTTCTTTTTCTTAATTCACTGTGCTGGCTGGAGAACATACATATCTTCTTTTTCTTTTTTTGTAATTTTTAAAGAATGCCCACCATTTCATTAACACCTTTATTACCTCATATATGTGTGTGTGTGTGTGTGTGTGTGTGTGTATGTATGTGTTTGTGTGTGAGAACATTTGAGTTCTACTCTCAGCAAATTTCAGTTATATAATACTGTGTTAACAACCATAGTCACCATGTTTTATATTAGATCTTCAGATCTTATTCATGTGATAGCTGAAATTTCATACCCTTCTAAAGACCTCTCCCCATTTTGCCCATCACCCAACCACTGTTACACTTTTATCTTTCCTTCCTTCCTTCCTTAGATTTTATATAGAAAGGATGCCATGCAGTCTTTCTCTGTCTGACTTATGTCAACAATACCTTTGCAGGTTGTTTTCCTATCTTGGCTACAATAAATAATGATACAGTAAACATGGAGAGCAGATATCTGTTGATATTCTGTTTTCATTTCCTTTGGGTAAATACCCAGAAGTGGGATTGCTGGATCATAAAGTAGTTCTATTTTTAATTTATTGAGAAGCCCCCATACTGTTTTCCATAATGGCTGGACCAATTTACATTCCCAGCTGTGCACAAAACTTTTTTCTGTCACATGCTTGCCAGCCCTTAGTGGTTTTTTTTTTGTTTTGTTTTTTAACAACAGTCATTCTAATAGATGTAAGGTGGTAAATATCTTATTGTGGTTTTGATTTTCATTGCCCTACTAATTAGTGATGTTTAGCATCTTTTCATGTTATCTGTTGGCCATTTGTATGTCTTCTTTGGAAAAATGTCTACAAAGTTCTTCTCTTCAATTTTTAAACAGATTGTTTTATTTTGCTATTGAGTTGTACAAGTTCTTTATATTGTCTGAAAATTGACCTCTTATTGGATATATAATTTGCAAATATTTTCTTTCATTGCGTAGTTTGTCTTTTCATTCTGTTGATGGTTTCTTTTACTGTGCAGTTTTTTGTTTGTTTGTTTTTGGTTGTTTGTTTGTTTTTTAGTTTGACATAGTCTCACTTGTTTACTTTTGCTTTTGTTGCCTTTGCTTTTTATGTCATGTCCAAAAGAATATCACGAAGATCAGTGTTTTTCCCAGGAGTTTTATGGTTTAAAGTATTACGTGCAAGTCTTTAATTCATTTTGAGTTGTTTTTTGTGTATGATGTAATGCAAAAACATCATACACAGATAGGGTTTCACTTTCATTCTTTTGCATTTGGCTCTCCAGTTTTGCCAACACCAGTAATTGAAGAGACTATCATTTCTCCATTTTATGTCTTTGGATCCTTTGTCATAAATTAATTGACCATATATCTAGGGGTTTATTTCTAAGATCGCTATTCTGCTCCATTGATCTACGTGTCTTTTTTAATGCCAATGCCACGCTGTTTTGATTACAATCGGTATGCAATATAGTTTAAAATCAGGAAGTGTTTTGCCTTCAGATTTGTTCTTTCTCAGCATTTATTTGTGCTTTCTTCAATTTCTTTATTAATGTCTTAAAGTTTTCAGAGTATAGGTGTTTTATCTCCTCAGTTAAGTTTATTTAGAAGCATCTTATTCTTTTTGACACAATTATAAATGGGATTGTTTTCTTAAGTTCTCTTAATTCATGTGCAGAAATAACATCACTCTAGCTGATTTTGTATTCTGCAACTTCACTGAATCTTTTATTAGTTCCAATAGTTTAGATTGTTGTTGGGGTCTTTGTGGTTTTCTATATATAATATTATATCTTGGCACTCATATTTAGTAGTCTTCCTAGAGCCATTTTTATTTCTCTTAGTTACTTTTATAATATCTCATTTTTGCTTAGAATTAGGTGTGTTTTTTAAAAATTAGTTATTTTTCCTCAAATGTTAGTTTTCTCTGGCATTTTTTCTATTTGCATCTCTTGTTTTTTTGTTTTTATGTTTTACAATTTTAAGGGTCTGGTGTGCCTTGATTCCTTGATTGAAAATTGATATTTAAGAAGGAGGCAATAAAAAGCTACATTAGAGCTCTAGATTCAAAATGGGGCTTGTGAACTTTTATGCTTCAGGTTAGTGGTTTAAAGGACCTGTTCATGACATCAAAGGGTCTCCACATGTAAGAACAGACATCGTTACACTGGAGGCATTCAACTTCAGCAGAGAGGAACCCTTTCAACTTGGGCCCTCTTCGGAATGAAGGAATGGGGAGAGAGATGTTTGGCTTTGGGGAGTTTTGCGCCAGAACTCCCCAAACTCCTATGGGAGAATAGGAGTTTGAAGACATCATACACAGAATATAAGTAAGCACCTTTGTGTTCAGCCCCAAGCCCCAAGTCCTGAGCCTCTCCAGAGTTCGGGAGAAACATTGACTTGCTTTCTCGCTGAGTTTCCATCCCTATGTACTTTGTGCTTTGCCTACTCTGCTTAATCAGATACCACTTTTCTTGTTTGATTTCCAAAAATTTCATTGACAACTTACAGCTCTTTTTGAATTTTTCTTCCGCTTCTCTGCTCTTGTAGAGTTATTTTTTAATGTTTTTAAATTGCTTTACTGTCTCTTACCAGGGTCTCAAAGAATGAGGATATGAGCGTGTGGTCACTCTACAGTATTGATCCAGAAGTCTCAAAGGGGCTTCATATTGTACACTTATTCTACTCACTTAACAGTGGATACCTAGGGTACGGTGTTCAGAAGGAATGTGAGACAATGTTTGGGCTATGTGATAGAGCACAGAACAGGAGACAAGTGTTCAGTTGGCCAAAAAGTTTGTTCAGTTGTTTCCATACGATGGCTCTAGTAGTGCTTAGTTGTCTTTAACTTCATTCAAAACAATTTTGGTACGTTGTATTGTGGCAGCTTTCATATCAGTGTGCATTTTTAAAAATGTATTAAAATTGTTGAGTTTTTATATAGCCACCTTAATATTGAAGGTAGAAGAAAATATACATTTTTAGCATATAATGCTTTATTATTATTTCAAGAAAGGTTAAAATGTGACTGATGTAGAAAAAAGAGATTTGCATAGTATATGCAGAAGGTACTGTGACTGATGGAATGTGTCAAAGGTGGTTTGTGACGTTTCTTGGTACAATTGACATTTTGGCCAAATAATTCTTTGTTGTGAAACTGTATTATGAATTGGAAGATGTTTAGCAGCACCCTTGGCCTCCGCCCACTAGAACCAATAGTGGGAGATAGCCACCATTCTCAAAATATCCAGATCAATAAAGTTATTGATGAAAATAAAATATAAAAATGTGTCTTTTATTTTATGGAAAAATGTAACGGATTTTTGGCCAACCCAATAATGCGTATGCAATGTAATGCTGTCCCTGTGTGCATCACAATATGTACAGAACGGTAACACATAATGCACACTTCGCCACAGGATGTATATAAAAAGAAGAGGTGGAGCTGAACTAGATTGACAAAATAGCCGCAGTGTTTAAGGTGGGCACAGACTCTCTAATTTCTGAATTTATACCTTTTTGTTGTAGAGAGGTAAAAGCTGAATGAGCCATCAAAAACTTTATGAGTATACCCTTGTAGTTTTAAAGAGTTTATTTTAATAGATATGAAGTTCTAGAATGAATGATGGTTCCCACAAGTTATACAAACTTAGAAAATAAACAGATTTGGGAAAGGTTTACATAAATTTGTGGACTGAGGATTTGTAGCAGTGAGTAAGGGAAAGTGGGGATATTTACTGATGTACGTCTAAGACAGAGAACTTACTAGTGGAAAGATACGTTGGCACCACGGTCAGTTTGATAAGAATGTGTTTAATCAGCATGGCGTTTATTATGTAACCACTATCCAGAGACATTGCACTTCTCAATGCATCTCCTACCCAAGTGGAAAACCACACAAGCTTTGCAGTGACCGTAACAAACTGTTTATAGTAATAGAATGGGCACTGAGGCAAGAGCTAGAACACCTGGGTTCCAGTCTTGGCTAAGGAGACACTTTCCCAGAAGCCTGAGCTCGTCATTTAGACCCCTCATCGGGACTTAACATTTAATGAGTGATGGGACTGCTATAGTTCTAGGGCTTTGTTAAGTCTTTCAGGAGAAACCATACACCCACTTTTCTAGTTCCAGAGGCTGCACACTTCACAGCTAAAGGTCCACATAACGTAGCATCGTTCAAAGTGCCACTAACATCTTCAAGAGTAACCAAATGCTCCCAAAAATCTTATTATAGTCACTTCTTTATTTTCCATGTTCACGGACAGAAAAAAAATTACAGGATAACCCTTTTTAAGCATATGAGCTTTTAGAAATGTACTTGGCTTAAGACAGCATCACACTTAATAATACTTTTATGAGAATTTTCTTTCCAGGTCATGTTTTACTTTAGCTAATATAAAAGTTGGTGGGTATTTTCTGAGAACACAACAATTTCACATTTGGAGCAAGCAGTCTAAGAACCAACTTGGTATGAAATGTTTTACATTTGCTGTTAATAATCCCCAGAGAGAACGATCTGCAGCTGGATGGAGTTAATAATAACAATGACTATGCTTTATAGCAATTTGCGGTGGTTTTAAAAGATGTCTGCAGTTCTCTGACGCTCCTACTATGAAGGGGTGGAATCTACGCCCCCTCCCATCAATCTGAGGAGGACTTGGTAAATACAAGGAGAGGAAGTGATGCTGTGTGACTTGTGAGTTTAGGTGAGGAATGGCTATGCATGCTCTGCTAGTCTTTCTTGGGACTAAGGGTTGCAGCTTAAGCCATCCTGTAGAAGGGATGGCTATCCCGAGGCTGTGTTGTAGAGAACCTGCATGGAGTAGTGATGGGTGGAGAAAGAAAAACAGCCCCAGTTCCTCCCCTGCCCGGATGCACGCCACCTTTCAGCCCAGGCACTGTGAGAGATGAAGTTTAAGAGGTGACTGGAGCTCTAGGTGCTGTCTGACTGCAACTCCATGAGAGATCCCCGAGCAAAAACCATCTAACTGGGACCTATCAAAACCAAGATTCATTATCAAAATAAATAATTGTTATCATTTTGATGGGTTAGTGTGTAGCAATAGATAACTAGAACATACTTAAAAAATCACATTTATCTCCCAAATTTCCCTGGAGAAGCAAGCTTGCATTTCTGTTTCACATATGAGGAAACTGAGACTTAGAGAAATTAAATGGGTAGGTGCACTAGTCTAGTGCAAGTTTGTCTTTCCATGAACGGGGAAAATGAGTATATGAGAGGCTAGATGACTCACAAAAATTACATCGCCTGTCAGTAGAAGTGCTGACACTTTTTCCAGTCCTCTTTCCAGTAATTCGTTATGTATATGTCCCCTGCTCTATATCAACCAGAGTTGCTTTTCACCCAGGAAAAAAGAAGTGGCCAGAATCACTTTTATATTCAGGTCAAGTTTTCCTCGGAACTATAGAAATAGTGGAACGAGCTTAGGCCTTTTGGTGACAGGAGAACTTGGTTTCAAATCAGCTTGCTGGCTGTGTGCTCACAGTTATTTAATTTCTCTGAACCACAGCTTCATTTTCTATAAAATTGGGATTAAAGTTCTTCCTTTGCAGTATTGTTAGGTAAACAAGATATAATGACTATTAATTGCCTGGCACAATAGAAGTACCCAATAGATGCCTCTTCTAGAAAGTCTCTTGTGAACAAGTTTTCATTATGTTCATCATTTTCATTCCCCCCCCCAGAGGGTCTAAAATGATAAAAGTGATAATATTATAGTATAGTTATATAACAACTATGATTTAGCTCATTTAATCCTCACAGTCAGCACATGAGGTAGGCAATACTCATTTTTGGATGAGGAAATAGTGTTGGAGTGGTTTAGAAATTTGTCCCTGATAGTTGGGATTTGAATCTTGGCAAAGTGGGAGAGGAGAAAAAATGATATCTTAGCTGGATGGTGAAAATATATACTTTGTTACTCCCCTTAAGGCCCTTTAGGGAAATGAAACTAAGTGTAGTATGCCTGATAACAGCCAAGTCTTCCACCAAACCAGATCATTTTCCCATCTTGCTGGAAAGTAAAGCAGATTCTGTGTGATTGCATCCCATGTTAATGCTGCACTAGAGAAGGTCTTTCTGAGGTGTCTGGAACTCACTGTCTAAGGTCTCCAGTGCAATGTTCTTGCTCCAGATTAGGGCTCCTAACCTGAAGTGTGCATGCTCTGTTGATGCCGTGGAGCATGTTTGCACGCTGAAGCAGAAAATACCACCATTAGGGACTATTCAGGCTCAGGGCAAACCTGAAATGTCTGAATTGCACTATAATTTTCAGATGTATGGTTCAGGATTTTTCAGTAACCTGGCTTTATTGTGATATTACAGCTGTCTAGTGTATGAGGATTATATTACTTTCTTGTGCATTTTTTTTTACATTATAAAAAAAATTGGTCAATGGCTACATTGTTCTTTAGTACATAATAGAATATGGTTATTACTCTAGTACAAGTTTCTAGTGTGGAAGTGACTTGTAAAATTGCATGCTGTCACAAAGCGATTCTAATAGCTTTGATCATTTCTCTTAGGAGTTCACCAAGCATTGCTCTCTGGAGAAGAATCTGGGAAAATAAATAACAAACATTTTTCCTGCAAGTTCTTGATTTACCCAGAACTCAGACTACTAAAACAGCTCATGCTCTATCCTTTATGTCCTGCTCTCTGTAAACAGCTCCAGACCCTCCCTATCATTTCCTACAGCTCAGAGAGTAAGAATCCACTGCTTGACTAGTGACGTGTATGCTTCGATTCAGGAGAGGGAAACTAATGCCTGAGCATGTCTGTAAATCAAGGCCAGCTTCTTACTGTGCTAGAAATGGTGTTTACATGATATCATCTGAGAGTGCTGGAAAGGTAAGTGTCCTCTCTGATTTCTTCCCAGGTTTGGTAGCCATGTGAAAAAGTTTACGAATGGGAATGGATTTCTACAACTTTGACAACACAAATACATATAATACCAGGTTCAATAACGAAATACATAGCAAACAAGAAGAGTAACTCACATGTATTAGAATTAAGAGTAAACAATAATTATCATGATAATCAAGTGCCCCGTGTAGCCATGGGCCCCGCGGCCATCGTACTCAGAGAGCCTAAAATCTACTCATGAAAAAAATGTTGACCACACAGAGAAATAATCCATCAAAAATACAGAAATAACACTGCAGAATTTGCACCCTAAGAACCTGAAAAGACAGAGCCACTCCCAAAACCTTATTAAATAAATATATTTAAAGTGATTAAAAAGATGAAGTAAAGAAATAGAGATTTTTTTTATAAAATGATGGCACTATAAGGAAAGAACAAGATTATTTGAGAAAGGACATTTTAGAAATCAATAATAGTCATAGAAATTTAAAAGTCAATGACCAGTTTTATAGTGGAAACTCATATCATCATCCTCTCTATTTAACAGATAAAGAACCTGAGGCTCAGGTGGTTAAATAATTTAGCCAAGTTTACACAGCTTGTAAATGGTGGAGCTGGACTTAAACCCAGGTTTCTCTGATTCCAAAGTTTGTCTTTTTAAACTATTATGCTATACTACCTAACAAAATATAAATTCTATAATTGACATGAATGTGTGTATATATATATTTATACTTTTTATATATTATACATATAATAAATAAAAATAGATATCTTTAGCCCTGATTGGTGTAGCTCAGTGGATTGAGTGCAGGCCTGTGAACTAAGGGATCACTGTTCCATTCCCAGTCGGGGACATGCCTGGGTTGCAGGCCAGTGCCCAGCGGGGGACACAGGAGAGGCAACCACACATTGATATCTCTCTCCCTCTCTCCTTCCCTTCCCCTCTAAAGATAAATGAATAAAGTTAAAAAAATAGGTATCTTTATATGTTTATTTATATAAACATGTATATATGCAGCCACAGGGATATGGTAATGTTAATAATGGTGAATTATGTTGGTTGATTTATTTGTGATTTTTCTAGAAATACAAAATTTTCTACATTAAACATTATAATAAACATACCCTAAGTTTTACTTTTGATAAACACATTAGATGAAGCCAAAAAAGAGTGAAAAAAAACAAAAAAAACTCCTCAGTAATAAAAAACAGATTAGACTCTGCTGGAAAAACAATGTGTGGTATGAAAAATAATTCTATGAAATTACCTAGAAAGAAAAAAAGTTATATACTGTATTTACAATTATTAGTGGCTGCCTTATCTTTTTAACACGCATGCCTGATTTCACATAATTTAATCATTATCTTAGGTTTCTTTCCAAACCACCCGAGTTGAAACTTGCAACTCTGATTTTTTTTGTTTCACGTAAGATCCTTGCTAGCATTTTATTTCTACCTTCTTAGTCTCATGTCATCATTATTAATTATTAGTATTATTTATATTTTATACTGTCAATTCTCTTTAGAATTAATCACTGCCTTTTATATTTTCAGTTTCCATCCTCTTAAAATATACTGAATTAGTATTCCATGGCAGTATAATAATATACTAAAGTAGTTTAAAGCAACACATATCCGTTACCTCTGCCTCTGTAGAGGAGTCCAGACACAACCCCAAAACCCTGGACCTCTGCTCACTGCCTCACAAGGTTGGAATCAAACGGTCAGCTGAGCTTCGCAGCTTTCTGGTGGCTCTAAGAAAGAATCCACTTTCAAGATATTTAAGTATGTTGGCAAATTCAGGTCTTTAGCATTATAAGAGTTAGATTCCCATTCTATTGTAGGTGTTGGAGACGGGGTCATTCTAAGCTCTTTGAGGCTGCCCATCGTCCTTGGTCGTGTGTCCCTTTCTGTACCTCCTCACACACTTCAATCTCTCTGACTTCCTCTGTCTCTAACCCCTGGACCCAGATTCCAAGGCCTCACGTGATGTTCTTTCTATCTCAAGATCCACTGATTTGGGGGATGTCGGTACATCAGCAGAAGTTCTTGTCAGTAGTACTTACATTAATTTTTTTCTCATATAATATTTTATTATATAATTTATATGGTTATGTTAATACAAATCAACCTTCCTAAACATTCTTTAATCTCATCAGTTTTAGGCAATTTTTGATCCAGTAACTAGTAGAAATTACACTTACAACAAGGATGAGTATTATGAGGCAGCCTTAGAATTCTGCCTACCACATAATTCTTTAAAGATTCTTTTATAAGAGAAATTTTTAATGATAAAATCTTCTAGTATTTTCTTGTATTAAATGTCACTCTTGAACGATTATTTAGCTGGATATAGAGTTCTATATTGACAGTAATTTTCTTTAAGCTTGAAAATACTATTTCATTATCTTCTGACTTCAGTTTGTATCTAAAAGTTTGCTGTGAGTTAAATTTTCAACCTTTGTAGCAAATCTTTCTTTAAAAAAATAGTTTATTCTTTAAATTTGTCTTAGTTTTGGGTGTCCTGCAATTTCACTAAGGTCTAGCTCATGTAAATTTAGTTTTATTTATCCTGCTTGTTACATTTTCTGAGTCTAAGGATACATGTCTTTTAGCAATTTTGGAAAACTCTTAGCCATTATCTATTGAAAATTACTTCTCTTTTCTTTTTGTCCTTTCTGAAACACCTGTCAAACTTTTGTTCTAAAACACTTATTAAACATATGTAACCTTCTTATTCCATTATCCATTTTTTTCTGTATTTTGCTTTAAAATTTCCATCTTTTATCTCATTGGACTGATTCTGAATAATTTTATTGGTCCATGTTCTAGTGTATTAATTCTCTTTTCATCTGTGATTAATATGTACTTAATTCACCCACTGACTTGTTAATTGAAATGCTGCTATGTTTCATTTCTAGTCATTCTCTTTGGTTCTTTTTCAAATCCACTGGAATCTTCTCGAAAGAAGAAGGTGAAATCGTTTTTAATGTTGTTACTTCCTTATTTTGTATCTTAATGTATTAAAATATACTAATTTATCATCATTTGGAAACTTATATAGTAATAATTGTTTCAGGCAAAAATTATCAATGGGTCCTAAAACAAATCAGTGAAAGTTTGATTTTAAAAAAATGGATATTTGCATAATCTTGAACTCTCTCCCCATAGGAAGTTTATTTATTACAAAGAAGAAACAATAATTTTGTAGTGAAGAAACCAGCACACATCACTTATTGCTCAAACTTAACTTTCACAGTAATAGGAAAACAGATATGATGTGCTTCTTGGTACAATGTACTAAGAAGGATAAAATACTATCTTTGTATTGGAATACTAGCATTCCAACCAAAAGTGCCCAACCTAAATCTAGTCATAAGTCTCTGTACCCCACCAAATGTAACTTCTCTTTTGAAAGCTATCTAACTCTATTAATTTATAATTATTCAAAGTACATGAATTGAAATTATATGGACCTGATTATAAGATCCTGAATTGTGAGGGGGGCACTCCGCCCACAGGGCTCCCCCATCCGCCACAGATGAGAATAAGTCTACCAAGACATGATCTGCTTGGTGAGGAAGGGTGGCCGATCTCTCAAAAGAGAAGGGCCAAAAACCTGTTCCTTAATGGGTTTTTTATTGGGTTTAATTTGCATAGGAATACAGGGCATATATGTAAAGCTCATCAATCATTGACAGGCTGTAATGATCAAACAATGGATAACATTCAAAGAACTCTGAGGGCTTATTCTGAGTCAGGGTCAGACAGTTAAAAGGCCATAAAGCTTTGGGGAAGAAACTCATTTTGTGTTTGGACCCTTATCATATAAATTGAGGGTATTAGCAAAGCAGGTTTCATAGGATTTTATGCTTTATTTCTTAAGCCTGGTTGCCCCAGGGAACCCACACTTTCTGGCACAGGACTGCACCCACCTCCAGCATTGTTTCAGGCTTAAGTCAGACAAGAGAAGTAAGGCAGCCAAGAGATTAAGAGACTTCTTGCAGACAGAATGAGGACTCAGGCTATATCAAAGTCAAGGGGTGAGGGTCCATCACCCCCTTTTTCTATAGCCCCCAAGTCCTTCCCTAAGGGCCCCTTCATTACCATGCCTATCTTAGGTCATCCCTCCTTTGAGGAATCTTACCCATCATTGGCTAACCAGTCATCTGCCCGGGGCCAAGCAGAGTGAGGTGAAAGGGGGCAAAGGTAGAGCTCCTACAAGGAAGATAAGCTTTGTCTCCTAAGTGGCTTATTGTCCCAAAGTCTTTTTACTCAGCCTTAGCCACAAGGGGTTATAGTTTCTGAAACCAGGCAGGGCAGTTCCCAACACTGAGCCATAAATAACCTTGAAGATATATAAAATTTAAGCTGAAATGGCTGGAAGAGAGATTTACACTGGAGAAAGATGAGTATATTGTTGGATGTACTCAACTTCACTTCTTTTGGATGGAAGGGGTGATTCCTCCTCCCCCTTGATCTAAATAAGAAAAAGGATTTTAAGGGAATTATTTGGAAGGAATGCCCTATTATCCTTGAGTTTGGAAGCATAATAATAGCAAGATAAACTGAGAGAGATTGGCTCAAGGCAGTAGAAGAGAGAGAAAGAGGGCTACCTTGAAGATTAAAAGCTCTTCCACCAATGTAGGAGTTTTTTTATGGATCAGCTATGAGCCACCTGGGAGCTACTTTGGATTTCCACCTCCCACCCCAAGAAACTTCATGCATGAAGGTGAACCCCAATGAGAGAGTTAATTGGCATATACTCAGGATGCTGAAGGAAGAATTTTAAGCAGCCAGCAAGCAATGAGTATGTATCAAGGAAGTTCAAATGGAAAGATCCAGTGAGATATCACTGAAGAACTCATGAAAACATTCTACAAAAGATAGAATCAGCTTTTGAAAACTATTACACTCAGAGGGTTTCATCCCAGATTACTTCCATTCTTTTTAACTAAGATATTTTCTGTTGCTTCCTTCTCTTCCCTCATTACCCTACCTTCACCCTGATGAGCCCAGAAAAGACCTCAAAATAGTGAGAGGAGAAGAAAGAGAAAAGCCAGGTGTGCCTTTCTGCCATTCTGGATTTCTGGCTTAAAGCAAAACCAAGATGGAGTAGGAGAGTGAGGGAAAAGGTGGTGGTAGTGATAAGACTAAGAAGTAGTGATTATGACATTTTTAGTCTTACA
Source organism: Sturnira hondurensis (assembly GCF_014824575.4). Taxonomy (NCBI): domain Eukaryota; kingdom Metazoa; phylum Chordata; class Mammalia; order Chiroptera; family Phyllostomidae; genus Sturnira; species Sturnira hondurensis. Next base: position 1,010,738 of record NW_028073279.1, read on the forward strand.
AGGAGATTATGACTATGCATAAGAGTGACTGGAGTATTTGAATTATCTGAGTATACTGAGAAGGTTCTACTCCATTTCATTGTAGCAGTGAGGAAGAAAGAGCCGGCAGAGTGAGATTAAAGGGACAACAGTGAAGAAGAATAAAGTTATTTTATTTCTTTTTGTTTTGTTTCATTGTGTTTTCTGCTCATATCATATTACATTCAGCTTATTCAATATGTGGATCTTATTCAGAAATTGTCCCTGGCTATGTGGTGGTTAACTGGCAGGAGTGAAATGGAAATTCAGGTAGTGTTTACACTATATGATAAGACTTTTTTTTTATTTTAAAAAGAGAGAGAGGGAATGATTGAGTATTTGGTACTTATTTGCATAAGTGGAAAGTTTAGTTTCATCTCTGGATAATTTTTGGCCCAAAGGATAAACACATGCAAAGTGCTGGATTCACAAAATCTCTCCAAGGAGGACAAGTCAGGTCTCAGCGAGCTTGGGTATGGAATTCCCCAGACATGAAGCCAAAATTTTGAGAGTCTAGGATTTCCTTGGGGAGTCAATAGTCATGGAGAGAGCAGATGGTTTTCAAAGTAAAGCCTAGAGAGAGAGTTCCCCAAAGGGGACCAGGTCTCAGGATTTTGGCAGAGAGGAGTTTTTTTCCCTGGTAGAGTGAAAACATCCCCACGCCGCCAAGTTCACTTCCTTGCACACACACACTGGCAGAACATTTATTCCATCATGACAACACTCAGCGTGGTGTACACCAGTAATGGACGATCGTATTTTCCTCTTGAATACAGTGGGGTCTCCAAACAGATTATGAGGAGCCTGCATTTTGTCGATAAGACTCTAGTAAGACCCAGAGGGAAACCGGAACACAGACTTGGGAGCTGAGACTGCAGGTTGGCTAGTGACAGGAAGCAGGCCTGGGCTGCCCTCCACAGTTGAGGGGCTGGCAGAGATGGGGGTGGGAAAGCCAGGTGCAGCATGGGAGGGGTTTGGGTGCAGGACCTGCTTTCAGCTCTGCATCACTTGGGAAAATTGCTCTCACTGGAAACCATGTTAATGGACGGCAGTCACAGCACACAGGGGCATGCTGTTTTGTAATACAGTGTTTGTTTCTCAGAGCTGCTGGCCCAACCGTTTGCATGAAATTTGTGTATTAAGGTGGTATGGCCCCTATGAATTGTGAGGGGCAGGACACCAGACACAAATTGGATGTGAATTTTCTGCAAAAAAATTCACCATCCAAGCAGTTTGCCAAGTATAAAGCTTTGAAAACCAGCACGTCAGTTCTCCTGAAGTGAATTGTCTGAAGCTGACTAAAAGGCTCACTATTGACACGAGGCTTTGAACCCAGGTTTATTGTTCTTTTCTCTCCTGTTTTTTAAAGTTATATCTTTGCCCCACTTCTCCAAAAACACCTGCAAGTAATTTTTATTTACTTATAGGTATTAGTAAGGGAATAAAGTAAAACTGATCATAATAGCCAATCATCAATCTTTATTCCCAACAATCATTTTTTATTAATGTCAGCCTTAATTACTTAGACATAATTTGATAGAGATTCAATATTTAACTACAAAACACATAACAATAAAAGTATTAAGTTATGACATAGAAAGTATTATAATAAATTATAATAATAAATATTTCTGTTTGAATATACAATATGACCTACTTAATTTCTTTATATACTCTTTTATATCCAGGATTAAACATAAAAGAATCAACAGTAAGAAATATTGATCATATGTTCATCTTTTTTTCCATCCTGATTCTGAATGTATTATTAATGTGGACAGTCAAATAATACTTTTTCAGTTTACACAGGTCTGATGTGTTTAAAATAGAGGGCAGATGGAGAGGTAGACCTAGTATGATTTCACTGAACTAGCCCTTCCACTCAGATCTGAACTTGGAATGAATAGTACATAAAAATAACCATTTGTGCACATGGGCTCACAAAATAGTAGATGTGAAATCTTGCTTTTCCTCCTCTTCCTTTTTCAGTAATTCTCTGAGGGTGCCCACTCTTAGTGGGCTGGTCCCTCCTAATTCTAGGAAAAATCAGAGTAAGTTGTTTGCTGATCAAAAAGGTATCTGATAAGAATATGAATTATTTTAATATACTGAGAGATATAAAAATGTGTTGGTGCCAGACATCTATGAAAAACAATACCCAACTATCAGATACTTAAGGGAGAAATAATACCACTTCTACACAAACTCTTTCAGAAAACCAAGGAGGGAGTATTTCTTAACTTATTTTATGAGGTCCATGTTACCCTGTTTCTAAAGGCAGGAAAAAATTTTTAAAAATTATAAAGCAATAGCCCTTATAAACTGAAACTAAAAAATTCTTACCAAAGTATTAACAAATTACATACAGCAATACATAGAAAGCTACGAAAGCATGATTATGTGGGTTTTATCACAATTACGCAAAGTTGGTTTAACATTTGAAACTCAATCCATGTGATTCATTGTATTAATTGAATAAAAAAGAAAAATATGGGACTTCCTCCAAGATGGAGGCATAGGTGGAAACACTGTGCCTTCTCCCACAACCAAGTTTGAATACAACAAAGGTTTGGAGAAACAAAGACACAACCAAAGGACAGAAAATTGAATTATACGGAAGTCCGACTACAACTAACCGTTCAACGGGGACGGTAAGGGGGCGGAGCCAGCAGCGAGCAGTGTCGGGCAGGACAGGGCCCCTGACCCAGGCGCTCAGGCAGACGGGAACCAGTTGGGGTGCGGGGCAGACCGCGGGCGCATATTCGCGCACAGTGAGACAGACCACGCAGGCCCCAGGGGGCGAGGGCTGACGACGGTGGCACACTCGCGTGCAGTGGGACGAAACGCGTGGGCCCGGTGAGGGCCTTGGCGGCAGGCGGCGGACAGGACGCCATAGTCCCTCTTTGACCCCGCCCCCACATACAGCGTCACAACCCAGTGACTTAGTTGCCCTGTTTTAGTGAACATTTTAGGGCTCTGATCCTGCTATGGAACAGGCACCAATAACCTGAAAGATGGCACAAGAAGAACTCAAAGTCCAAGAGCCAATAACTCTCAGCGACCAAGAAATTGCCAGCCTCTCAGAAGCACAATTCAGGACACTATTTATCAGGATGCTCACAGAACTGGTAGATTATAGTCACAAATTAGAGGAACAAAGTCACAAATTAGAGGAACAAAGTCACAAATTAGAGGAATGTGTGAGGGCTGGACTGATTGAAATGAAGGGAGATGCACAGGAAACCAATAGTGATGGAAAGGAAACGGGGACACAAATCAATGGAATGGACCAGAAGGAAGAACAAAACATCCCACCAGAAAGGAATGAAGAAATGAGAATTCAAAAAAATGAGGAGAGGCTTAGGAACCTTCAGGATATCTTTAAACGTTCCAACATCCGAATTATAGGGGTACCAGAAGGGGGAAAGAAACAGCCACGAGTGGAAAACATATTTGAACAAATAATAAAGGAGAACTTCCCCAGTCTGGCAAAGGAAATAGACTTCCAGGAAATCCAGGAAGCTCAGAGAGTGCCAAAGAAGTTGGACCCAAGAAGGAACACACCAAGGCACATCATAATTACATTAGCCAAGACCAAAATGAAGGAGAGAATCCTAGAAGCATCAAGGGATAAGGGGACAGTCACCTACAAAGGAGTACCCATCAGACTGTCAGCGGATTTCTCAAAAGAGACCTTACAGGCAAGAAGGGGCTGGAAAGAAGTATTCCAAGTCATGAAATCCAAAGACCTACAGCCAAGATTGCTTTATCCAGCAAAACTTTCATTTAGAATGGAAGGACAGATAAAGTGCTTCTCAGATAAGGTCAAGTTCAAGGAGTTCATCATCACCAAGCCCTTATTATATGAAATGCTAAAGGGACTTATATAAGAAAAAGAAGATGAAAAATATGAACAGTGAAAGGACAGCAAACACACAGTTATTAACAACCACACCTAAAACAAAAGCAAACCAAGAAGACAGCTAGATCAGGAGTGGAACCATAGAAATGAAGAACACATGGAGGGTTAGAAACAGGGGGGTGGGAGGGGGAGAAGAGGGGAGAAGGCACAGAAAATAGCATAGATGGTAGGAAGAAAATAGATAGGGGGGAGGGCGAGAATAGTGGGGGAAATATAGAATCCAAAGAACTTGAAACACGTGGTTATAAACTAAGGGGGAGAGAATGGTGGGGGAGGGAGGGTGTGGGTGGAGGGGATTGAAGGGGGGGAATAGAACAACTGTAATGGTATAATCAATAAAATATATTTTAAAAAAATAATAAAAAAATAATAAAAAAAGAAAAGAAAAATATGTTATTATGTTAACAGAGATTGAAAAAGGATTTGACAAAATTCAATTCCCAAGACTCGCTAAAAAAAAAAAAAAAGAAAGAAAGAAATAGACTGTCCTCAAACTAGGAATAGAAAGGAACTTCCGGAGTTTGACAAAGTGTATTTTACAAAATACCTGCGGGTAATATTGTACTTAATAGTGAAAGACTTAATGCTTTCCCCCAAATTTGTAATTCAACATAGCACTGGAGTTTCTAGTCACAGAAATAATAAACCAATTTAGCAAGTTCTAAGGACACTAGATTAATATAAAAAGATAAAATGTGTTTTTATGTACTAGGAGAACAATTGGAAATGAAATTTTTAAAGTTTTATTTACGATTATGCCAAAAGACAATATACCTCAGAATAAATATAGTAAAAGATGTCCAGGTACTGAAGCCCGCAGAACACTGCTGGGAGGAGTGAAAGAAGGCCTACAGAAATGGAGCAGGAAACTACACTTGTAAACCTGGAGGTGGTCACATTGCAGTTCTCCTCAAATCGGTCTGTATGTAGATTCAGATATGCAATTCCAATAAAAATTTCACCAGCTTTCACGTCAAAATGAACTATCTGATTTGAGAATTCATGTGAAAGTAGAACCTGAAATAACCAAAGCAATTTTTAAAAGAGAAAAGTTCTATCTGATTTCAAGACTTTCTACAGCACTTGAACAGAATTTTCTAGGATTATAGATATGTTCTGTAATTATGTGCTCCCTGATATAGCGTTGCTATCTACATGTGGCTATTAAGCATTTGAAATGTGGTTCCTGTACTAGAGAACTAAAATTGTTATTTTATTTTTTTAATTTAAATTTAAATAGCCAAGTTTTTTTCTATTGTATTGAATAGTGCAGACATAATATAAGGTTACATTAACCAAGATAGTTTGGTATTATTTTTTTTTAAAAAGAGTTGATGCTCAACAGAACAGAGAGAAGTCCAGAAATAGGTCAATTCATATACAGTCAATTGGTTTTCCACAAAGAGGCCAAGACTCTTCAATAGAGAAAACAGATGCCCTTTCCACAACTTGTGCTGTTTCAACTCTATCTTCAGGGGGGAAAATAGCAATGTTGATCTAGAGTGCTATAGTTTCTGGAATGAAGACAAGAGAAAATCTGTGCACTCTGTCCTATGCAAAGGTTTTTTTAGGGAAAACAAAGAAACACAAAACATGAAAGAAAAAGTTGATCTTCAGAATGCAAAACACACTTGCTCTGATAGGGGAACAAGCTTGCAGAGTTTCAGAGGCAGAAAACAATTTTAAAAAACCACAATATGTCTAGTGAAAGACGGAGGAACTAGTAGGAGAAGATGTCAGAGAATTCAACAGACCAGATAGTATTTTGTAACATTTTTCCTAAGTGTGGGCAATTCTGTGATGGGTGGGTGCATTGTTTTCTTATTTGCAGTATTATGAAGAATTTCCATTGAGAGTATGATTCAGCGAGGCTAGAGTAGGAACAGGAAGACCTGTTAGGAGACTTCTGCAGGAATCCAGTAGAGAGATGATGGTGGCTTAGAATAGGATGTTAACAATGTAAACAGAGAGAGGAAGGGAAATTGACCAATGAGGACTGTCCACAAGGTATCCAGCCATCCTTCTAGATCCTTCCCTAGATACCTTCTCAAAGGTGTCCAGAAGGTATCTAGAAAAAATAGAGACATATATTGAAGAAGATACATGATACAAGAAACATTGTACATAGGACAACAATGCCTCAGTCCCCTTCAAAGTAGGCTCCTTGGGACCTCACACAGTTCTGCCAGCGTCTCTTCCATTGTTCAAAACACTCTGCAAAATACTTTGGTGGAATCGCATCAGCTGCCATGTCATATTTTCCTGAATCTCATCAAGGGTCTGAAATCTCTTCCCTTTCAAAGGTGATTTTAGTTTTGCTAAAAGCCAGTAGTTTTTGGAATCCCCAGATCAGCTTCTAGTTCTCTCACTGTCAGTCACTGGTCTTTGTTGATTGCAGCCCGGACACAGTTATTCTCAGGTGTTCTGCTTGTTGTGGACTTCCAGAATGCGGACCACTTTCAACAGAAAGCCGACCACTTTCTCGACCATCTTTGAAGCATTTGAACCACATTTTTATTTGCACTTCATTCATTGTGTCATCCCTGAAAGGTTTCTGAATTATCTGAATAGTTCCCAGAGAGGAATGTTCAAGCTTATCATAAAATGTGATGCAGATTAGTTGTTCTGCTCTTTCAGTCATTTTGAGTGTGATTGGCACACACTACACATGCACACTCAATGGCCTCTACTGCCTCCACTGACTAGGACAGTGAAGTCATCATTGTTCACCCATGCACATTCCAGTCTACTCTCCTTGGCTGCCAGGTTACATCAATGTCATGCAAACTGTTGTCATGATATTAACAATGACTGGACTTTTTCCGGACAGACCTCATATCTTTGAAGATATATTCAGTAGAACACAATGAGAATTTGGTATAGTATGTGAGAGAAGGTGGGGAATCTTTATGTTTCACTTGAGAAAGTAGGTTCATGGTGATGCCATTTCCTATGAAATAACAGGAGGTAATGAATAGTTGAGTTCTCTTTGGACATCTTAATTTTGTGGTGCCTATCAGATATCAGAATAGAAATGTAAACATCTGTTTTAGTAGTCAGGAAAAAGGTTATGGTAGTCGGGACTGGAAAGGTGGTGGTGAACCTGTGAGATATAGACTAACTAGAGATATTTTAAAAAGTTGATAAACATTGGGGACATATGGGTTGTGTATATGATGGATATTGAGACATCATAGCTAATACTGGCTTGCACAGGTAGGTGGATGGTAGTGCTTTTGGATGGAGAAGGACAGTGTTTGGAGGAATATCATGAATTCCATACTTGAATATTTAAAGTTTAAAATGCTTTTGAAGACATCCAAGATGTGAGGTCAAGCAGGCAGTTGCATAGGTACCTCTGGAGATATAACTTTGCGTATCACTGGTATGTACGAGGTAATTGAAACCATGGTCAAAAAACTGATCGTCTAGGGAGAGGATATGAAGTTATAAAAGAAAAGGATCTACGGCTAAGCCTGGAGGGATTCCAGTATAAAAGGATTAGGTAAAGCAAGCTGAATTTGGAAAAAAGGATACCGAGAAGCCCAATGATATAATTTATGTAGACAGCATTTTACAGTTTGTAGAGGTCCAGTCAAATAATAGTTTTAATAATGATGTTAGACCCGCCCCTCACAAATGGAAACTTAAGTGCCTCCAGGTGTAAGCTGTTTGAATCAAGGGAAACCTCAAACCCCAGAATAAATAATGATAGGTTTTCCTTGAACATAAATTTTATTCAAAGGTAAATAATTGCAGGTATTGTTTTTATATAGAAACAAACAGTTATGAGTTCCAGGATGAAATGAAAAATCAAGTCACTTTAAAGATTAAAATAGCCCTGGCTGGTGTAGCTCAGTAAATTGAACTCAGGCTGAGAACCAAAGGGTCACCAGTTCGAATCCCAGTCAGGGCACATGCCTAGGTTGCAGGCCAGGTCCCCAGGAGGGGACATACACACATTGATATTTCTCTCTCTCTATTTCTGCTTCCTTTATCTTCTCTCTAAAAATAAATAAATAAAATCTTTAACAAAAAATTAAAATATAAGATTTCAAAAAAATTTTGTACTTGAGATAGGATATCTCTGCTTATACTCCCAGAAATTCCTCACTCTTACACTGCCTAACTCATCCTCATCTCTTGATGTATTCCTAGGAGTATTTAGTACGGAGATTTCAGACGCATTCAACGAATTAGAGGCATAGAGTCTGCCTGGTAATGATGAAGTCTTTTCTCACTCTCAACCATATGTGGTAACAAATAAGTAGGGTACTGTTGAAAAGATCCCATCTTTTTATTTATAATTTTAAAGGTAACTATTAAAACACTCAAGCAATAGATATAAAAATGCAAATAGGAAAGCCGAAACCAAAAATTCTTACTATTCAGAAATCACCAAAGCAAATGTTAAGTATTATTTCCAAAAATTCTCTTTGCAAATATACCAATATTCATGTAAACATTTAAAGGCAATTATTTTAAGAGATGACACTAAAGACAAAATTGTGCTCCCCACCAAAATTTACGTGTTGAAGCCTTAATCCCCAATGTGATGGTATTTGGAAATAGGACCTTCGGGAGGTACTGAAGGTTAAATGAGGTGGTAAGCACGGGGCCCAAATCCAATCGGACTGTGACATTTTAATATCTCTCTCTCTCCCCCACCCCCATGTGAAGATAAGGGAGAAGATGGCCATCTATAGGCTGGAGGAAAGCTCTGATTGGAGATCGACCTTGCTGGAATCATGACCTTGACTTACGTGCCTCTACAACTGTGGGGAAAAAGAATTCTGTGTTTAGGCCGCCTCCCTGCTCTGTTATTTGATATGCTAGCCTGAATTGACTGAAACGTGTGAAAACTATTCATTAAAAGTATAAATTTAATTTTATCTTTTTTAAAAAAGAATTTGATTTACTTATTTTTAGAGAGAGGGGAAGAGAGAGAGAAAGAAAAGGAGAGAAACATCAATGTGTGGTTGTCTCCCATGTGGCCCCCACTGGGGACCTAGCCCACAACCACATGTGCCCTGACTGGGAATCGAACCAGCACCCCTTTGGTTCACAGGCCAGTGCTCAATCCACTGAACCACACCAGCCAGGGCTAATTTTATCTTAATATAAAAGAAAAAAAGCAAAGTGAAACAAAAAGGAACTATTAAAAGTTCCTAGAGGAAAAAGTACTTGTTTCTTGATAGAGAGTTAAATTAATTATGCTAGCTTTTTTCATAAGCAACAAGAATTCACATTTCACTGCATCCTTGTGAAAAAGAGTAAGATGGTATTTGAAAAGGTTTGGTTGCAATTTTTTTCAGTGAAATATTACATTTTGCCATACTTTGCATTTCATTGATTCTTGAAGAGGTAACCATGTTTTTTGTTTTGGGGATCACACATATTTTCTCTTTTAAATATTATCCGTCACTCTATTTTCTGTGTTTTGTTATACTGGGGTGTTAGAGGCGTGTAAACTACGGAAAGGAAGGACCTGGAAACCTCCTTTCAGCAATGATAACAATTGTATCCAACAAGAATCATTAGTAGATACTAACACCCACTTTCCCAAGGTCACTCTCTCCCGGAAAACAGTCTCCATCCAAAAGCCAGCAAAGTAGGTATGGGACTGGCTTCTGAGGGTGCTGACTCAAGGGGTTAAAATATAAATTTAAAGAAAAGAGGGTTTATCAGTAAGAGAGAACTTTTCTAGGACGCAGGATTTAATGCCCTGGTGAAGCGAGAAGACAGCACTAGTACGCTTCTAGAATGGCTGTTAAAAGCTTACAAAAAAGTGTAAGAAAGAAAGAAAGTGTGACAGCCCACACTAAATGGAGAAATGCCAAGAACTGGCGTGGAAGATGGTGGAAGACTGATACTCCATCAAAACAATAAGGAATGTGCTCACAAAGGGGCGTTAGGATCATTGAGAAGATTAACAGTGGTTGTATTCTCCAGTTCAGGGCTGTTCCAGAATTAGGCTTCCTAGTAGCAATGGGGTGAAATAGTAGAAGCAAAATGGTAGCAAGTAACTACCAGAAGCAAAATGAGTAGAATCATCATAATGAGTAGCAATTTCAGAGGGACAGACCAGGTGCCTGACCTGTGTAGAGCTGTAAAGATAGCGAAGGCAACATGGTGTTTCTACAGGCAACATAATGAGTAGCCAATAGGGTATGCTTAATTTATCTCACCAAAATAAATGAAGACGGGTGATCAGAAGGCCGAGGGCCCTAGCCCCAGTGCGTGGTTCATGACTTGGACCTGAACGAGGCCGTTTTCAGACTTGCCTAAAAGAGAGGATCTGTCTCCTGGAGGAAGGAAGCTAGAACAACATGGCAAGTGTTTATGGTAATGATTTCCCTCATCCTCCTCCAAAGGGATGCAGAGCCTTTCACTTAGTTGATCATACTTTTGGGAACGTATGGAGGCCTGTGGACACCTCTGCACAAGTTGACTTTGAAGGAACTGTTACAACAGCGTCTTCCATTACAGCCGAATGGAGCCCTAATTTTGGTCTTGTTCATAGTGGGTCCATTGCGTTCACAAGCCTACCCAGTGGCCAGCTGCCCCAGCCTCCGATGAATAGTTGAAACGTACACACCCTCATCTGGGTTCCTTGGCCTGTGTGATTAGGGATAGCAAAGTGACAAACACCCCATGGAGGTTTCTGAAACTGTCTCCTCCCCTTGGCCAGGTAATCAAAAGTATTATCACATCCGGGATTGGGTTTTTAATGGCCTGAAAATATGTAAAGTCACTTTGGAAGAAGTGACATTGTTACAATATTCATCTTTCAGTTCCCAAAGAGATACCCAATTACTCAAAGTTTCTTTATGTTTCAGTAAATGTGATTTCCTACATATAAATATCACATTTCTTGAGAAAGTTATTTCTAAACATTTTAATTGCTCTCATGAATAAGAAAGTTTATTACATTTCCTGAAAGTTGCTGTTTTTTTCTGAACAGCTATCCAACTGCCATTCCAGCTCCTTAATCCAGGACGGGGATTGTCCTCCATAATTCAGAAAAACACTGAGATAAGAAACACGCATAAGGAAAAGAACCCATTCAATGTTGTTTTGTTTCAGAGAAAAAAGCAATTAATCACTTTTTCAACAAGTGTATATCAAAGGATTGAACGGGGTGCTTTTTAGATATACAAGATGAATATGTGGACCTTGTCCTTAAGAAGCTTATTAGTTTGTATGAGAGATGTCTTCATATCAATAATAATAACAGTGATAACAATGACAGCAAGAAAGGTAAGGACTTAATTACTAGGTTAGAGGGAGAGAGGGGGAGGGAGAGGGAGGGAGAGGGACCTGCAGCAGAGGAAGCTGCCTTCTGGAGGGTGGAACTGCAGATGGCATCAGGCGTAGGATGCAACGTCAGCCTTGGAGACGAGGTTCTCTTTCATCTGATAGAGACCAGTTACAAGATGAATTCAGGGGGGAAACAGACATTCTCAGTAGTTGTCAAGAGATGGAAACAGAAGCAATGGACCTTATTATCTTGTTCTCTGTAAAGTGACAGGCAAGGTGTGTAGATAGTGGATGCTAGGATTTAAGAAGACAGGGAGAGGTTTTGGAACAGGTGAGTGACATGGCAGGTAGTCTGAGGGCGATGACAGATGGTGAAAGCAGGGGTCACCGAGTGTGGTCTTTCACACAGAGCACCCACGTCAAATCGCTTGTGGGTATCTGGTCAAAATGGAGAGTACCCGGGCCCACCCTAAACTAAGTTCACATAAAGTTAGGTAACTCAAATTTGTATATGAAACATTTAATTAATCTAAATTCTGTATTAGGACCAAAGATTAAGAAAGAAAAGCTCTCTTTAACACTAATGGTCAAATAACAGGCTGCTGCTACAACTTCATAGAAGATAGCAGTGTTGAACACAGCTAGATTACTTTTTATATGAATTCTAACTTTATATTATTATAAAATTTCTGACAGCAATTTGAAATTGTATTAATATTTATGTATCCTTTTTATGCAATAATAAAGCTTAAAAATAATCTGAAACCATGAAAACATGTAGATGTTTTGGCCCACCAATTATAATTCCAAGGAGCTATCCAAAAATAAAATTGGCATACCACTAATGGCTGCTATGTGTTTGCCAATCCCAGTTTTCTTTTTCTGGGCACATAGCTCCTATCTTTCAGTCTTCCTTGCACTCCTGTGAAAGTGCGAAGTCATGTGACTGAATTCTTGCTAATGAAATGTGGGGAAAGTGACGCGTACCACTTTATGACCCGAGCTATAAAGAGACTTTCCACACAGCCCTTCCGGCTCTCTCTTTCTTTCCTTATGAGGCTAAATGTTGAGGAGAATGAGGTTCCAGATGATGACAGAACTACATAGTGTAAGGCACTTGGGTCTGGGACTAACTACATAAAGTGCCCCTGACAACCCATGTTGGACCATGATTGAGAATTCAGTTTTATTAAGCCACTGAAATGTTTTATTTTGTTTATTGAAGCATTTAGCCTACTCTTATAAATACATACAATACCAACATTTTAAAGATTGAGGAATACATAAGAATTAGAAAGTAGAAAAAATGGCCCTGGCTGGTGTGGCTCTGTGCATTGAGCACCAACCTGCAAACCAAAGGGTCACTGGTTGGATTCCCAGTCACTGCACATGCCTTCATTGTGGGCTAGGTCCCTAGTGGGGGGTGCAAGAAGCAACCACACACTGATGTTTTTCTCTCTCTGTCTTTCTCCCTCCCTTCACCTCTGACTAAAAATAAATAAATAAAATCTTTAAAAAAGTGAAAGTGGAAAAATGGTTATTTTTTTTTTGCTGATGTGATAGTCTCTATAGAATATGCAAGAGAATGGACAAACTATTAGAAATTATAGCAAAGTTCAGTTATATTGAAGGAAATAAGATCAGTATTCAAAATTCCCATATATAGTTCTGTATTCAAGCATCAAACTATAGAATGAAGTTATAAAAAAGGGTACTGTTTATGATAGCAATAAACCTATATGGTACTCAAGGATATATCTAATAAAAGATTTGGAAGAAATTTAATGGAGAAAAGTCAGACAAAAGCTACCTGAATAATTAGAGAAATACATCATATATATTAATCTGAGTTCACCAGAGAAACAGAACCGATATGACATGATATATGTGAACACATCGGCTCCAAGTGATGGAACGGGGCAAGTCCCGACATCTGCAGGGTTAGTTGACAAGCTGGAGACCCAAGAGAGCTGATGGTGTAGTTCTAGTCCAAAGGCAGGCAGACTCGAAATCCAGGAAGAGCCAATGTATAAGTTTGAGGATGAGGAGAGGAAAAAATTGATGTCCAAGTTTGAAGATAGTCAGGTAAGAAAGAATTCTCTCTTCCTCAGGGGACAGTCAGACTTTTTGCTGTATTCAGACCTTCAACTGATTGGATGAAGCCCACCCACATTAGGAGGAACAATCTGCTTTTCTCAGACTACCAATTTAATATTAATCTCATGCAAAACACCTTCATAGGAACACTCAGAATAATGTTTGACCACATATCTAGGCACTCTGTGATGCAGTCAATTTGACACATAAAATTAACCATCACACGATATTCATGGATAGAGTTAATATTATGAAAATGGAAGCTCTTGCCAAGTTGGCTAGAATTTAGTACAGATCTCCCCAAAATTCCATTTTTCACACAATTTGATAATTCTTTCTAAAATTTAAATAAGAGTGAAGAGCCAAAAATAAGCTAAGCTGAAAAAAGAAAAAAACAGTAGAAAAAAGTTGTTTTTATTTTGTAGTTGTAAATAGTAGTTGTTTTCTATAACAAATCACTGCAAAATTAGTGGGTTGAAGTAATTCAAGTTTATTTTCTCACAGTTCCGTAGATTAGAACCAATACCAGTCTCATCAGGCGAAAGCAAGGTGCCGGCAGGGCCGCATGCATTTCTGGAGGCTCTAGAGAAATGGTTCCCTTGCCTTTTTCAGCTTCTAGAGACTGTGGACCGTCCTGGCTCAAGACCTCCTTCCTCATCTTCCAACACGACAAGAATTCACAGGTCTTACCTGTCTTCTGTAGCCTCATCTCCCTCTCCGTCTGATCTCAGCTGGGCAAGGTCTTCCCCTTTTATAAGGACTTGTGGATTAGATTAGGCCCACCTGGATAACCCCGGATAATCTCCCCATATCAAGGTCCTTTATTTAATCAGATCTGCCAATTTTCTTTTGTGATGCAAGGTAACATATTCGCAGGGTCCAGGGATTAAGATGTGGGCATCGTTGGCGAGCCATTGTGCTGCCTATCACACCACTTATCCAATTTAAAGTGATCTCATCTAAAACAGTTTGATATTGGCATCACTCTGTAGGGTAGAGATCTGGAGAGAAAACCATGTATATTTAGAAGCTTAGGCCTTCAGCTTTTCTTAGAAGCTTTAGGCTTTCTAGGAGAAAGGGGACTTGCAAATAATTGGATGAAGGATAAATTTTGGAGGCTCGGCACAGAGACAAGATAAAAACAGATTCTCATATTATATTTTGTGCAAACATAAGTTTGCAAATAGTGTGAAAAAAGAAATGAAACCTTTTAGAAGAAAACATGACAGAATAATCAGAGAATACCTGAATGACATTTTTAAAAGGAAACATTTCTTTAATGGAATACAAAAAAGCAAAAATCATAAAAGATCGATAAGTTTGAATACTTTAAAAGGAAAGCAATTTTCATTTAAAAAAGAGACATCATAATTAAAGAGAAAAGACTGACAGAGATGGGGACGTGTTTTGCAGCCTATTCCTTATAAAACAGTAAGAAGACAAAACAGGTAAGCCAAAAGAGAAATGGTTACAGGACATGAACAGACCATTCTCAGAAACATAAATAGTTGATCAAAAATACTCTCAATGCCATTGTTATTCAGGAGGATTAAAATGAAAACTTCAATATGATATGCTATTACAACCATTAAATGGACAAATATTAATGGGATAACCTCAAGGGATAAAAACGATGTAAAGAAATAGCACTTCTTATTTACCAATGATAGTAATGTGAACAATCGCAAGCATTTTAGAGAGCACTTTGGGTACGCTCGATACGGTGGAAGATGACCGTTGCCTAGGATGTAGCAATTTGACTCCCAGATTTCTCCTCTAGGAAAACTGTCTTATACTTACTCAAGGCAACATGCCCACAAATGCTCACTTTAGCATTGTTTGTAACAGTAAACCAATAAACAAAACCTGCCATCAGGAGTCACATTTTTGTGTGAACTCCCATGCATTGTATGTTAATAAGAATTATTGATTTTTTAAAGAAAAGCAACCTGCCATCTTATTAAATGGGGCCAATCTAGCAGTCACTGAGGACTTGGCCTGGTCTCTCAGGAAGTGAATGGGTTAAGTACATATAAAGGAATGCTGTTAAACTGAATAAACTAATCTACATGTATCAATATGAATAAATCTCAAAAATGTGTTAATTAGAAAGTTGCAAAAGGATACATACAGCATAATGGCATGTATGAAAATTGTCAAATAGAATGATAGAACAGTGTTCAGGAACATATACTTATGTAGCAAAAGTACAAACATATGCGCAAAAACGGTACAAAACAATTTCAGACAAGTTTTTACCTCTGAGGATGGGTGAGGAGAAAAGAATAAAGGGGTGAGGATACGTTTATGTCTGTAAAAGAGAGAGATAATAAGCATATATTGAAAAATGTTAACATCTGCTTGAACTGGGTGGGGCAAGAGAGATGTTATATTATGTTCTGTACCTTCCTGAATATTTTATGTTTCATATAAAATGTTTCATAATTTTTTTATAAAAGAAAGGAAAGCAGAGTTTGCTAGAGATGAGAGAAAGACCAAGCAGTGAAAAAAGCAATTCCCTGAACTGCATATTATTTATTACTTGTTTCGACAGGCATTTATTACAGATTTGCTATCTGACTTATTTTTGTGCTAAGAATTTGAACAAAATCCCATTTTTTTCAAAAGCAGTGCCACTAGTAATTACACCAGCGTTATTTAATAGTAAAACACTGCCTATGTCTTCAGCCAGCTCAAGTCAAACTCAATAGGGATGCTTTATATTGTATAATACAGACCAGTCTGAGAGTTTAGTAACTGCTAGATTGTTCCTGTGTAATTGGATGGCTGCTGAATCTTTTAAGGACACACCGCTGTTCATTCACTCAGCTTCTTCCTCATCACTCAGTGAAAACTAAACCATCTGTTGTAATGAATAGAAGGCTTCCTGCTTTCAATTCTATCTTCTGATTCCCCCACTAAATACTGGTTGTCACTTTCAATTTAAAAAAACATCATTATACTCTCCAATTCCTCCTTTAGAATTTTCCTTCGAGGATCTCAAGGCACTTGATCCGTTCAAGGGAAGCACTGCAGTTTTTCCGGGGGATTCAGCTGTGGCGTGAGCACCGTTTTTAGAATGGGCAAATGCAGATCTCAGAGTGTCCCCGGGTTTTGTGCCCATCACTCTGAATGTGAGTGCCAGTCAAGAAGCCAAGTGTAAGTTGCTCCTCCTATACCTCAGATTTCAGCACCAGGCAGCACTCTGTGGGGAAAATTCTGAAAAATGTTCACAATGCTGATCAGAACTAACCTGAAGGACTCTGTGTCAGATGTAGCTGACAGGTTTTCAGCACTTTTCTGCTTGGAGGCTGTGGGTGGTCTCCAGCGCCTGCAGACCCTGGTGGGGCTGGCTAATGAGTTGTAAGGGAGTGGAGAAGAAGGGAGGCACTTGGGGAGGAGAGGTCTATGGATGGTGAGCTGGTGGTCAGAGGCGGCTTTTTGCCATGAAACTAGACATTAGAGTGAGAAGCCTGGACCTTAGAAAGGAAAGCGTGTTTTTAAAACAAGCCATTGATTAATTTAGGTGCTGGTATTTAGAGCTGTAAGGAAAAAAGCAGAAAATTCTCATCTGCGTGTGAGAATGTCCTTAGTAACCATAAGGCAAGGAACTTCAAAGTGAGTTAATCGGTTCTCCTAATAAACGGGTTCCCCTCTTTCCCTGCTTCGTTCTCTTCTTTCCTTTGTGTTAGAAGCTTCTCTACTGTCCATTAGACACAATCCTTGTCACATTGTCCAGAGACCGCTCAGCACTCCAACCTTCTGTGGGCCTGAACCGTGAGCTGCTCTTGTCGATTGTTCCCGGGAAACCCAAGTAAGATGATTCATTCCTCTCAATTCAAAATGTAACTTTTCATTTGCCCCTGTGTTGAGACAAAAAAGCCAATCTCTTAGCAATCTTGGGCACGCCTGCATTTGAGTACTGAATCCAACTTACTGTTTTTAAGAGAATATCACTTGTGTATATCATGTTAACACAAATTAAGGAGACTATACAAAGAACAAGACAGTTAGTTATCTTCACCGTAGAGGCACAAACTTTCGATTCATTAACAATCTTTTCATTCTGAACGACCAAGCGCCTCTCTTCTTGTTTGAAGAATATATTAAGCTGGCTTGTACTCTAAATATGGCCACTCAGAAGAAACCTTATGAGGTTCTGGCTTGCCCTTTTTATTGACAAATTCAGATCCCAACGATATCAGGCCTGTATCTTAAGTCTCTTTGTTAGAGACCAGCAATAAATTACCTGAGGTCAAGTTCTGTTTATACAGTGGACTGTTCTGAGAGAATTACCTTCTTGACTTAATAGCTTCCTTTTGGGTGACATTTCTCCCTGAAAGAAGACAAATTGTCTAAGGTCAGCCTGCAGATCAGCTCTGAATGTAGGAGGAAATTGTAGTGGATCAGCCAAATTGCGCCGGGTCTACCCACCAGCCGCAGGCCGCGCACCGCCAGCCAGCGGCCTGCCCTGAGGGACCGCGGCCACCGCGCCTGGGGCCACCCCTCGAAGAGCAGAATTTTCAAGGTTTCTCTCCCGGCTGCTCTTGAATCTGATCTCTCCCCACCCCACCCCCACCAACAATGAAATGGTTCAGAATTGAGCTGCTTGAAAAAGTCTTGACTTCCCCCACCCCCTCATCCACTAAGGCTAATTTGGGAGTCTGAATGGGAAGTCAGGGTGAGTCTTAGGCTAAACTCGAGTTTGAATCTGTTTGGTTTCGCCCACCAGAGTGGTGGAGTGAACTCCAAGCTGTCATTTTCACTCAGGGGGAAACTTTAGAAGTTAAAAGTGAACTCAGAGCAATTAATAGGTTTCAGGGCACGAACAGCAGAGTGCTTCATTCTTAAAGGTAGTTGTCTCCTATGGGAAGCAATTCAAAAAGACAATTGCTTTAGTTCAAACTCACCTACAGAGGAACTGGTGGCTTTGCCAAGTGAGGGGTGTTTTACTCCTCCTCTGAAAGGAAAAACACAGAGAAAGGGAGAAAAATAGAAATACAAGTCTCTTTTTAATTAAGCATTCTATCCTTTGAAGTTATTCTGATTTTTTTCACATTGATGATGTAATTTATGTAAATAATCATCTATCTATGAAAGGAGTGTGTCTGTCAAAAGCTGAAATAAAAAACATCCGTCATTTTGAAGTGATTAACATTCTCCAGATGTTTAAATCATCAGATTTCAGGAGTTTCTCTTTGTTGTGATAATGATATAGTATCCAGAACAAGAATGTTTACTTTTTTGTATGGGTCAAACGCAGATTTTTCACAATCCTATTAAGGCATGCAGTTCATTGTAATTGTATGTGCAGATGAAAGCATATTCAGTTATTATTATTCCCCTTAATTGTAAACTGCTGCTGGTAATTTTACTGTAAAGCTCAAACAAAAGGAGTGTACTTGAAAGGACCACCACTGCCCACTTATGTAATCAATTTATATATGTCAAGTTCGTACCGGGATGGTTATCCCCTTCTGTTACCAGACATGTGACATGCTACCACCCTGCAGCTCGGGCCGTGCACGCACGCCGCTGGCTCCCTTTGCAGGCGACTTGGAAATACAGTACATGTCGGTGATAATGTTAAATGACAGTTCCAAACTCTTTCCCCTAGGCCTGTTTGACCCTTGGGTTCAGGGTAAAACAGGAATGGTTCCGCTTACCTTCAGGGCCTGAGCATCTTCACCGCCGGCAGAGTTAACTTGGAGGCTTGGAGACGCTCCCTGGAGGCCCAATTACCCTTGTTAGGGGACCTATGGAAACATTAATGACATGTAGGCACTTCATTCATAAAGTTAGACTCAACTCATGGCTAGCATTACCCCCCAACACACCCTTGCCAGCTTCAGATCTGAAATGCTTGTAGGGATTTATTAAAACCGTTTGACTAGGGCACAGACTGACTACACGCTTATTACAGGCTACCTACATGCAGACGACTCTGAGTGAGGGGGGGCTCTCAAACCCCCATACACCAGCTCTGTCCTGTAGAACTGCACTAAATAAGAACAAGAGATACAGAATGATTTCTTAAGAATGGTGCATTAGTAATAATATCTCTGGCCTTTTTTTGGTGGTTTGTTGAGCCTTTAATATGTGTGTTCAGGAATTTAATGCAATGTTATTCCATCCGTGGCCATACAGTTCTTCTCTCTTGAACATCAGAGAGATCTCTTGGCATCAACCGAGGGAGGAAATGTCTTCCTCTACTATTCTTACAAGAAATCAAAGCATTACAAGGGTTAGATGATAATGAGTCAGACATAGAATACCTTCTTTCTTACTGCACTGGAGTTTTGGTAATAGGCTAATAATTAATAGTTACCATCTGTTATCCCTTGGGCCCGGCCTTCAAATCATTCTTCATTTGTATTTGAACACACACGTCCTTTTCATCATCCCAGGACCATTTAAGTACTTTGATAAGCCTGGGGTCCCTAAAATGTTTCCAAATCATCCCCATCTGACATAGACCCTTGAATTAGAACTTTATTAAGGAGGAAGTAGGTGTAACAAGTGACAAAGGGCTGCCGCACTGGGCTGGAAATTGGGTGACTTTGGATTTCTTCCTTGCTGCGTTCAAGCATCAAAGCAAGCGCCACGCCAGTCCGTTAGTCTCCCCGTCTCAGGCTTTTTCGAGAGGTTTTAATGGCCTCTTCCGTCACCTAAAGATGAATGTTTCAACCTTTTTCCCAGTGGACTCCTCATCTTTACCCCATCTAGAAGAATGTTGAGTCTGAGATTAGCATGTTGATCTTGGGACCTGAATATCATTCTTTCTCTAAATTAGAGGAAAAGGTTTACTTCCAGATTTTTATACAATGTTTCTATTCCATTTCTTTGGCTAGTGGAAGGGTCCAGACGTTCCTTAAAAGAAACAAATGTGCAGAGAATTCTGGGTGCATCAAAGTCCCAACTTCCGTTCATCACCAGGATCACGTTAGGTCAACAGCATTCTTAATAGGATTAGAGCACATTTTGTCTCTTGTATCAAATCAAAATGATAATGTTATTTAGAAATTTAAAAATGGATCCAGATAGGGTAAATGACTCACCCAAGGTCTTATATTTATTCATTCACTGACTGAGCAATTCAGTTCTTAGGCTTGATGTCTGTAATAGAGCAGGAATAAGGGAAGGTCCCCTATCCAAAAAAGGACCTTGGAGCCAAGATTAAAAATACGGGAGCAGAAAAGAGGGCTTTTGCTTTTACTTCCAACATTTTTTTTCTCACACCTGGACTCACTGTTTTTAAGCATTAAAAGGACTTTCTGTCATGTTCTGGCTCTGCTTTGACTATGAGCTCCCTGCGAGAGCAACCATACTTGGGCAGGCAGTATGGGTGGTAAGGACAGAGGAAGAGAAAGAACACACAATTTAGTTTTTCAAAGTATTAGCCCACCACATTACGGTGATTGTTTTTGCCTGAGATCACCAACTCATGTTTGCTGGCACTAAAAACAAAATCTTGTGATCGCCAACTCGGATTTCTTTTAATAAGCCAAGAATTCCTAGTCCAATTTTAGTCTCATTTGAAGTTTTGTGACAATTTTTAAAATAGCTCTGAAAAGGCTAATAATGCCAAACTTCTTACCTTCAGCAATTTCTTGTCAAAAAGCTAGTATCAATGGCCAATGATGCTTCAGAGCTTCAAAGATCATGAAGAGGTTTAATTGGACAAACAATGGGGAAGATACCAATTCGATGTTTCCAAGGCTGGTTGGGCCTTCTAGATCCCTGGAAAGTAATGCAGCAAGAGACACAGACAAGTTAGCTCATCTTTAAAGCAATACCCCATTAAACACTTCTCACCAAGTTCTGTAGGTGTTTCCTTCCTTGGCTTTTGAGGATTTTAAAGTAATGGACATGAACTCTTAGGCAAATCTTTTCTGCTTTATGTCCTTGATTTAAAAAGTGTGTTGTCCAGTTTAAGCCTAAGTATTTTAAAAATTTCAGTGCGACTGGCTGCAGACTACTAACATAATAATAGCTTTGGTAAAAGACTCTAACAAAATTTCTTTTGCTCTCTCCCTCTCCTTCTTCTCTCCCTCATTCTCCACCTTATTCTCTTTCCTTTCCCCCCTCTCCCTCCCCTCTCCTCCTCACTAGTAGTTTTCCTTGGTATATTGCTCCTAAAGACCCAGAGCTTCTTCCCCCTTAGTCTGTACTGGACCAGTTTCTATTATCAGACCCAGAATCCAGCATACTTCTTAGCTCTTTATTTTTTCATCCCCTGAATTGCTACTGAATTAATCTTCCTCATATTCCACTTTCATATTCACTAGCTATTATAAAATCCAGACTGTTACAAAGTTTTCCGTCACCTCACCCTCTTAGAACTCATTTCTAGGTAAGTATCAGATAACGCTTTACTGTTTACAACGTATTTCACATCTGATAGTCCATGAGAGCCTCATGAAAATTTTAGCTGAAGCTCAGAGGGGTGAAGCAACTGTGCAAGGTTTCACAAATATTGAAAGAGAGGGCTCAGGCTTGAGCCTTGACTCGGTGCACGCAAAGCTTCCATCCAGGGACAACAGTCGGCAGACTGTGACCTGAGGGCTACCTACAGCCCACCGCTTTTGTAAATTACGTCTTGTTGGAACACAGCTGGGTGACCATTGGTTTCTCCTACATAAAGGCAGAGTCTCGTAGTTGCAGCAGACACTGTATAGCCCGCATAGCTGAGAATGTTTAATATCTGACCCTTTTATGGGAAAAGTTTGCTAGTCTGTGGTAATGTATCAGAATCTGGTTTTTCAAATTAAAAAATATATACGTATATACCACCAAAGTCATTCTTGTGCAAATTATACAATCAATATAGGTTTATTATCAGAACTGCACAAAATATCAAAAAAACTTCAATTCTTATCCTACTCCTCTTTCTTTTCTCCTCCCTTACCAATCAATCTTAGAGCCATTTAGTGGAGCAGAGTGGGCATCTGTGCCTGGGGATGGAAAGTTGCAAAGACCCAGAGAGGGGTCTAGCCTTACACCATCCTCTTGGGCTCCTAGAGGGATTGGGAGGGCGTCTTCATAAGAGGGCCACGCTACATGGGGAGTCAGCCTGAGCAAGGTGAGGTGGGCATTGCTGTGGATGGACAGCTCCGCATGTGCTGCAGAACTCCAGTGGGCAGACGAGGAATGGGATGTGGGTGGGCTGTCACTAGGAGTTAGAGCCTTCATGGGACAGGAGATTGGGCATGTTAAAGGGGTGTCAGAAGGGATTTGCAAATATGAAAAGGGAGGGAACTAGAAAGAACCCTGTGATGTTTGGAACTGAAGGCATTGTTATGAATTCATAGAATACAATAACTATAGACAGATATACAAGCAAATACAAATGTAAATACCTACATCCCCAGCTCTGTACATTGACAGGCTTGAGAACAGTGACACAACCACAGCAATCAGCACCTTTAGTTCCAAGGTCATGGCTTTTCAATACTGGGCTCCACTAAAAGAACCCAGGGTTTCTTGGGGGAATGACTGATTCTAGGACTGGGGCAAAGAAAGTAAAAGATGAGCCCAGAACATCTTGTGACAGAAAGAAAACACGTACTCAATGAGTGATGGGGAATGCCACACACAGAACCAGCTCTCTCTACTCAAAAGGAAACAAACTAAGCATCAATATTAAAATATTCGTGAATTATAATAAAAGAGGAATGAGTTCTTAATGATATAAATTTTAAAAACCTAAAGTTTGATGAAGAACTGTATATTTATATACTCCGAAACTATGTCCCAACAAATATGCTGCTTCATCATAAACTAGAAGAGAAACTCAACAATGGAGAAACAAGGAGACACAACCTTGATAAAGTAATCAAAGTGAACGTCACTGTAATGCTAATAAATCTAGATCGTGAGGATGCAATGAGAACACATAGTCATTTTTCAAAATTGCTTCCACAGATGCTTGACCCAAATCTAATCACAAGGGACTCCAGGTAAACACCCAGTGGGAGACACTCTACAGTGTCACTGGCTTCAAGCTTCAAAGGTGTCAGTGTCATGAAAGTCAAGGAAGGATGGAGGAACTATTCCAAACCAAAAGGGACCAAAGGGACACAAGGACTCAATGCTATCTGCTTCTGAACTAGACTTCTTTTGCTCTGGTATGCATTTGGGGCTCACTTAGTGGAAATTGAATGAGGTTGAGAATTAGATGGAAGTAATGTATCAATATTATTTTTATGATTTTGATAGTTTCATAGTGGCTAAGTATACAAATGTTCTCATTTGTAGGAGATACACCCTAAAGTACTCAGGGGTGTTGGGGTAACATGTTGGCAAATGACTCTCAGATAGTTCAGGAGATAAATGTCTTTGTGTAAATTTGAGTCTGTTTTAAGATTAATAAAATAATTTTAAGTTAAAACAAGAGAACAATAGTTACCTGTGAGTTTCCTCTCTAGAGAGATGTAACCATTGGCAACCTTGCTTTATAGTACCCTAGCTTTCGTTTCTGTTCATATACAGGGTATGGCACAAATAACACCCATTTTTCATTATAAAATCTTTTATTATGAAATCATAGATATGTAATTCTGTAACATAAAAATATCACACTCAAGCATGCCATATGACATTTTACGTGAAATGTTCAAATTGCAACTACAAATTACTACATCCATATTATTTCCCTACCAACCACACTCAAGAGGGTGTTACTTCTTCTGCAATCTCTATTTTAAAATATTACTTTATTATTTATTACTTTAGTAAATCTCATCATACTTTTCTTTATTTTTTATAGTTTTTTCACTTAATAATGGCATAATAATTTTCTATTTTATTTAATATTTTTATAACTAAATAATGTAACATGCCTGCTAGTATTTATCACTGAATTCTAAAAATTTATTTAGTCAGTATTTTATAGAACATTTAGGTTGTTTTCAATTTGCCTCTGGTTATTACTTTATAAAAATTTGTAGAAATAAAATTGCTGAGTCAAAGAATATGTATAATTTTAGGATTTTTAAAATATATATTGAAAGTTATCTTTCAGCTTTGCGCAGTGGCAGTATCATAGCCAAGAGGTTTATCCAAGGCGCGATTATTGCTAATTGAAAGTTATTTTTCAGAAAAATTGAACCAAGTTACATTACTATTATCATATAGGAGTGCTCATTCTTCACAAGCTCAGCAATGGTGGTTATTATAGATCATTTTATCTTTTAACAACATCAAATGAAATATTTTAATTTTCATTTGGATCTTAAGTAGATTATATATTATATATATGTGTATACATGTATTAACGTTTATCTTTCTCCTTTTGGAAATTTTCCTTTGCTTATTTCCTATGATGATGACCTTTTCTATTGAATATATTTATAAATTTTCTGTATGTAGAATGAGGTTCACCTTTTATCTCTTATTTATATTGTAGGCATTTTCCATTTCCATTGGCATTGCTTCTGTTTTCATTATTATTAGGGATAAAACCCTCAATTTTCATTTTTCTTTTTTTATGTTGTCAGATGTATTTATTTCACTTACAGCCAAGTTTGGAAAAGCATTTATCACCTGAAAATCACATGAATATATATATAATGCATATATAAATAAACAGAAGGACTATGGGTAACTGCACGTGTATATCAGGCATCTTATTACATTTAAGACACCTGGCCTTTTAAAGGATGGTTTAGACACATACACAGTATGGAGAAATGACAGAAAAGAAAAGTCTTCTTGTTTAAGACCAGAAGAATTCATTTCAAGTCTGGCAGATTCTCTGAGCCTAGTTTTGTTAAAAAAAAATATTACTTATTTCACAAAGTTGTGAAAATTCAAAGGATAATACATGCTACATGTATAGAGTAGTAGTTTAAGATGGTGAATAGAAAGTACCAGAGAAGCATGTCCCTTAAAAAAATCACCACTACAACAACCAAATAAGAAAATGGTCAACACACTTCAAAATCTAGCAACCACAGCCCTGGCTGGTGTAGCTCAGTGGATTGAGCTCGGGCCTGCGAACCACACGATTGCAGTTTGAATCCCAGTCAGGTCACATGCCTGGGTTGCAGGCCAGTTCCCAGCAGGGGACTCACGAGAGGCAACCATACATTGCTATTTCTCTCCCTCTCTCTTTCCTTTCCCCTCTAAAGATAAATAAATTTAAAATCTTAAAAAAAGAATCCAGCAACCACAAATAAGAACCGCACAGTCTAAAGAGCCGTGGCTCCCAAACAACCACCCCTACCTCCTACCCGGCTTGGTAAGGGAGCTGGTGTGAGACAAAGCCTGGAGGTGTTTCTACACAGGACGGCACAATCCCCCCCTGCAAATAGTTTTATAAACCCTGTGGAAGGCATCTCACAAGACCTCACAAAAGAACTAATGTCCAAATACAACAAGAGAGAGAGGGAGATAGATAGATGATAGATACACAGATAGATATTGAGGTTATTACAAAAAATTCATACACGAGATTATGGTGGCTTGGAGCAAGCAAAATGGGGGATGGCAGCTGTGGTGGCGGGAAAGAGGATGAAATTCCGGGTATAAATTGAAGGTGGAGCCTGTGAGATTGGATGTGAGTATGAGAAAAACAATGGAGTCAAGTATAATCCCAACTTTTTGGTGTGAAGAATTGAAAGGTATGGAGTTGCCATTCATTTAAATAGGTAAATTGTAGACCAGTAGGCTTAGATAGGTGGGTGGGAGAGATAAGGAGCTTAGTTTTGGACCAGTTATGTTTAAGATACCTGTTAGATACTTAAATAGAGATGTCAAGTAAACAGTTGAATATAAAAGTGAAAAGTTTAAGAAATCTGTGTAAGATATATAAATTTGAGAAGTATCAGTATACACGTGTGTATCTGTATTTGAATATATTTGAATGTGTATCCTGAGACTGATTTTCTTATGATACAAATAAAATGGGAAAAGAGAGTCACTGAATACCTTAGAAAACAAACTGATAATTAAAACATCATTATGAAATCAAGGGATAAATTATCAGTGACAATTAATAGAATAGTCATTGCTGAAAAGTGAATTGCTAAAGTAATGGAATTAAGATTGTTTACAAAATAAAAAAGAGACTAGAGCAATTAGGATGTGCTAGTTAATAGCTATGAAAGACAGAAAAAGTTCAACATATGGTTAATCAGTTTCCTTAGAATAGATACTCCAATTAGAATAATCTAAAGATCTAGAAAGCATAGAAATTCTGAATAAACTAGCACTTGAGTTGGATGAGTAAAGATTTTATACCTCTTTGCTAGTTAACACTCCTAATGGAGAGTCTTCATTTATTTAAAGCATTACTCTTGTGTCAGTGTTATACAGGGCAAATTTGTTACATGCAATTCAGTGGAATCTGTTTTTTTTCTTGATTGTCTGATCATCTCCATAACATATGGAGATGTTATGGAGATGAAACATATTTAAAACATATCAGTAAAACATATTTACTGATACCCATGTCATAAATACTTGAGACTAAAGTGTGCTTAAATTCCTTTCATCACCAGTTTTGTATGAACATGACAGCTACAGAGTTGTAGCAATCACTAAATTGAATTTTATTGTAAGCCTAACAAATATGAAAGTGAAAGAATATATATTTTTCTGATAATCAAGTTGAAGAAATTTCTGTTTAGGATGTAAAAATTTGTAAGAAGCCATTGCTCTCTCTACCTAATCACCAAAACAAACTGTTTAAGATTTAAAGTCATTGTAGAGCAAGAACACAAAGTATCCTAAATGGACCATATTCCAGGATATAGCATGACTTCACAGAAGAGAAGAGAAACGTGTCCGCTCTGATTCCTACTGGAACAGCAGGAGGAGGAAGAATTTACCGCAGATAAGGATAAGGAAGAACCAACCAAACTCTCAAAGAACTTATTATGATGGCTGCAAATGGGCAGGTATGACAGATGAGAATTCCAAGGAGCCTCGGACACAGACCGATCTGTATCCACCCACCGACCCTCTCCTAAGGTCTGCGCTGAATGGTTGGGGGCAGGAGAGGTGAGAAAGTGCGAAGACAGGCAGCTGCCAGAATGCAGGAGACAGAGCAAGAGCATAGAAGGCATAGAAGGAACCCATTCAAGGACCTCTGGGATTTCAACTACCAATGTTGGGGTGGGGCAGGAGAGCCAAAAAATGCTCTCCAAGGCATTCTCGACTTTCATAGAGTATGAACAGCTACCCGCTAAAGTTGGCAGCAGAGCAACAGGGAGGTGAGAGACGTCCTGTGCATAAATCCTTGAGCAAGGCTGGAGAGCAGAGGACTTTCAAGGAACTCCCAAATCTGGCACCCTTGCTACAAGCAGACAAGGACCCTCTGGAGTTCAGAAGTCTGGAGGCGTTGTTGGAAAGCACAGAGACCTCAGCAATCTTTCCATGCTCAGAGCCTATCTCCTACTGATGGAAAAACTTGATCCCGTTCTCAAACATTTAAAGCCAATAGTGAACTGACTTCAACAAACACTTCAAAAAAGGCAAGATCCACCTGCAGCACAAGTTGGAATAACTTGGCACCGCTTCGTCACTAGTGCAGTCTGGCAAGAAATAGGGTGCATGCTCTTTTCTGGAGGCAAATAATACTTATCTGTTCTCTATTGCTCTTTTACTGAAGCCAAGGAACTTACACTCATGATCCATGGACATGAACTAAGGAGTGAGGGATTGCTGGAGGGAATGGGGGTACTGGGTAGAGAGCAGCAAAGGGGGAAAATTGAGACAACTGTAATAACATAATCAAGAAAATATACTTAAAAATATCTGGAATACATTAAAGCATTACAAGGTACACACAGAAGCAAAAAGATGTGCCCGAGAGAGGAAGCAGTGAGTAGAAGCAGACTCAGAGGTGACTCAGTTGTTGGAATTACCAGACCAGGACTTTAAATAACAATAATACCAGCACTAAAGGATCTAATGGAAAAGGTGAACACCGTGCACGAAGAGAGGAGGAACTTAAGCCCAGACATGCAAACCATAAAATAGAGCCAAACCAATATAGAGGAGCAAATCTGAGCACTGTGTGGGTGGTGCTCGGCACTTACATCTGTACCCAAATAACCTCTGTGGAGAGAGGGCTGTAAGTTAAAAGGAAGAAGGAGAAGGAAGAGGAGTGAGGGGAGGGGAGATTAGTGATGTTGGGTGTACACTACTGTACCTAATAAAAGCAGCAGTGAAGGAGAGTAAGTGTGCTAACTCCCTGGGGAACAGTGGAATAGCAAATATCTCAATGTCATTAACTCAATTTATTCATAAATGCCCAATATATTATGGCGAATCCCAAGAACAGATACTGAGGGCTTTGCAGGGCTCTGAGGTCTTACAGAGCATGTGTGTGCAAAAACGCAGCAAAGCCTGGGTGATTACTGTTAATATTCCAGCTATAAAATAGGCTGATAAGGAATGCTTACATGCAGGTTTTCATAAATTATAACAAACCTATTTCCATTTTTTCAGAACTTTCATGATAAACAGAAGTGGCTTAATTCTTTTGCATGTGAAGTTGTTTAGTTAATATAACATAGTCTCTTTCAAGAGCGAAGAATGTTCACCTAGTTTCACAATAAATCCTATTGATCTAAACCACAAGTGCTGTTCTGCTGAGGTTCCACTTGCTCCTCAGATAAATCAACAGTCTTTTCTTCTATTTGACATTCTCTTCTTTGAGAGCACAGCTTATTGTGTGGGGCTATGCCCTTTCTATTTTCATTTTATAAAAGCTACTAGGAACTGCTTTAGTTACCTGACATTTTCTAGACAATTGCTTGTTCTCAATCACCTGTTCTTATTTCTGGTGAAAACTTGACTGTACTTAATAGGCCTTTCTATTTTTTCTAATTAATTACTTATTATCACTGCATTTCAACTTCACTAGGTTGATTGCAATCAATAGACTTAACTTCACTAACCTTCAGTTCAGTTTTCAGTGTATTAATTTGAACAAATATGCAACTCTGTCAAAAAATAGATTAACCGTATCCTTAGGACTCGGTCATATTCTTAGAAGAGTCTCAATTGAAAGTCACTTTTTGACAGAGAAGTCCAGGTTACGTACAGTGCTAAATTAAGTGTTAAAATAATACAGATAATGACATCTTGTGTGCAGGAGAATTTGATGGAAACATTTAGACCACACAACGCTTGCCATTGCTTTACATCCTCACCTGAGGATATGTTTATTGACTTTAGAACGAGAAGCAGGGAGAGAGAGAGATTGATCCATGTGACAGAGAAACATTGACTGGTTGCCTCCTGGCCTCCTGTGCATGCCCCGACCGGGGATCAAGCCTGCAACCTCAGTATGTCCCTCTTGGGGACTATGCTCCAACCAACTGAGCCACTCAGTCAGGGCCACTTGCCATTTTAAACACTAGATTTGCCACAACAGTTGCTTCTATAACATATAATGTAACAATGGTTATTACTGAATTCTTAATTATATCCGGAGTTTTCATTTTTTAAAACAAGCTCTCTGAAGTTTACTAAAAGTCAAATAAGAGTCAATATTTTTGCAATCATATGTACTTTTTGGATATTGGTGGCTTAAGTTCATAATGATATACAGGCAGGAAAGAGGTAAGAAGTAGTCAAACTGCATCATGGCTGTACCTTGTTTACGGTGCACAGCAAATGCCAGGTGAAAATCTGGACTTGCAAAGTAAACCTACTAACAGTTAAAGTACTGGAATGCTGATCATTTTATTGTTAAAGCAAGGTACATTCACCTTCGCTGCACTAGAGCTGAGCCATGGGTGTTACAAACAAGCTTTTGATCTGCCTCACAAGGAGATTTCTTCCTCCACCCCTGTGTCCCCTAAAGGAACTTCTAAATGGGCATTTATTGCTGAGAGTTTTATGTACACATCTACCAAATTTGTCTGGAAAACATAGCATTTAGAATGGTTGTAAATTTGCTTCTGTTACTAGCCACTTACGTGGGTAAACCTAAGAAGAAGGCATTTCACAAATAAGGTAAAAGCAGTGGGCATGGGAGGGCAAAACTCAGGGTCTCCTGCCTGAGATCAAGCTTCTCAGCATCCTGATTTTTTTTCTTCAGGGATTTACTGTCACTCAGAGGTAGGAGCACAAGGGTAGAGTTTGCAGCTTTGGCTTCATTTGTATATGTGCCTCATTCAAAGCCATGTGTCACCTGGGCAGGGCTGAATTTTGAATTTCTGGCACCCTGGCTAAGAAAAGACTGCAATGACCCACATAAAGTTAGCAATGAAGAGTTAAAAACCAAACAAAATGTTTTCTCCTAGTGAAAGCTTTCAAATTATTTTAAAGGAAATGTACCTTGAGTAAAGGAAATTTGTTTTAATTAGCAAAACAAATTCTTCCTTTTCTCACACTGACCAAAGTATAATTACTGATTTTGTTTTTAACCTTTCGCTTCTCTTTCTCTCTGACTCTTTAAATAATTACATTAGAACTGCTGAAATGTTGTGCTCTAGTAAGAGTTCAAAAGAGATTTACTCAAAATTAAAAATTATTGTGGTTCAAAGACATTAGCAGGACAGTGATAAATCAACCCACAGACTAGCAGGAAAACATTTGCAAATCATATACCCAACAAGGCACTTGTATCCAGAATGTATAAAGAACTCTTACAGGTCAACAGTAAGAAAAAATGAAAAAGGGCAAAACAAAGGATTTGAAGACATTTCTCAAAAGGAATATATAAACAGAAAATAAGCCCATTAAAAGGTCTTCATTATCATTAGTCAGTAGGGAAATTCAAATTGAAACCATAATAAGATCAATTTTTCGCCCACCAGCATGGCTATAATAAAAAAAGATGGACAGTAACAAGTGTTGGCAAGAACGTAGTGAAATTGGAACTCTCATACATTGCTGGCGGGAATAGAAAATGATGCAGCCATTTTGCAAAACAGTCTGGCAGTTTCTTAAGTTAAACATAGATTTACCATATGACTCAGCAATTCTATTCCTAGATATCTTAAGATTCAGTTATATTTTTAGCCGACCCTAAGATTTGGCACAAAACGTATGAAACAACCTCCAAAACAAAAGCAAAGAAATAAACTCTTGTTTTGGTATCATTTCCCAGAGAACAAAGGCTATGCCAGTGCTAAAGTTAAATGTGCCCTAGAATGCCTGTGTCCTAGGATGCTTGTATCCTCCCACCTGTATTTGTTTGTTTGTTTCTAGTGGGATAAATAAATAGAAAATAAGCTCTAACAAGCTTCAAGTCTCTGTCCAAACTTATTTACTGAGAGTAGAAGTCCAACTTCCAACATGATTGTTGTTGAGTGAAAAAGTTCTCTCTGAAAATATGAAATAGGCACACCAAGAAGCCAAATGTACATTAGTTACCTGCTACCATCCCCCATTCTTTTTTTGAAAGCATATATTCTGCATGATGGAGGCTAAAAGGTGGCAGCTGTGCCAAAGTAGTGGACCCTAAATCGCTGAGCAAAAAATGAGTGGGGGGAGGCTCTGATTGCTCGCAGTACAGCAGTGAATGTGCGCTCTCAACCACAAATCAAGCAAGCTGAAAAAAAAAAAAGACCCAATCAAGGCAGTAATGGCCTCCACTTCACAATCAGACAAGTGCTTCTTACTTGAAAAATCCTACCATTTATAGTTGATTGCTAACCCTGGCCTCATTTCTAATCTAAAGGGCGAGTAATAATTTGGGAAAGGAATTATAACAACTTCCCAACAATTTAGCAAATTGTTATTATTTCGGGGGGGGGCAGGAGGGTAGAATGGAGTTGCTTTGGTAATGTGTTTCTTTGGGGGGGGGCTACCATTTTTATGATATCAAATCCCTATGCTGCCATTCTAGAACAGTAACTAATCTATATTGGAAATACGTTTTTTAAAAATGGTGATACTTTATGCAATGTCACATGTTCCAATATGGTCAGACGTGTGGATCTCCAAAGAAAAAGGAAGGAAGAGGGGAATTGTTGATTTTTCATACTCTTTTACCTATAATATTCTAAAACACATTTGAGTGAATGTCCTTGAGTATCACTGGTTTGGAAATGATTTTGTCCTTTTAGAGACTTTGACTTCATAAAAAATAATACTGTTAAATGCTCCATTGGGTGTTTGTTTCAGTGGCTGCAGTGTTAATGGATTTGGCTCAGGTACGTACGGTTTCTGCAACTAGAAACAAAGTAATAAAGAGTTATCTTCGACATTCTTATGTTTGAGCTTCTACATTAGAATGAATATATATTCACATTCATATGAACATATGTGAATATAAGCATATGCTTATCACTTCATTAACATGTTACATCCATCAAAGCGAGGTACCTTTTACACAGGTGCCATTTTGGAGATTAATATAATTATATTACTGAGCAAGACACTTGCACACAGTATGTACACAATATTCTCATTACAAAGCAGTTGAGCATGCACAGCTAATGTAATATTGTACAAAAGAGGTTAGGGCCATGCTGCTTTCTGGGAAAGAAAATGAGCTGTTAAGAGTACAGGCCACAAAGATTTGTTGAATCATCAACTTAGGGAAGTTAGTGGAGACTGCAATTTTCAGCCTCTTAATTATTATGCAATGAGGAACAAAAGCTGGGAAAGGGCAATAACTTCCTAGAGGTCACACAGCAGGTAAATGACAGAGATTAAATTAAAACTTGGCTGTCCTTACTCTCGCCACCATACCTTTTGCCTTATATCCTATTCTTTCCACATCATTCTTCCAAATGGCTTTAAATTGTGGGTATTTTAGGAATGTGGCATGTTAGCCTTGTATAAGACAGACATCAGTGACTTTTGTAATAGGACATGCTTAACATCGGCATGCAACTTGAAGCCTACAGTGTGAGCAATAATGTTGTTTCTTCATGTTTTGCCACTTTCCGTTAACCTTGTAATAAAACTCTGCAGTTTAGAACCCGTTTGTCCTTAGGAATGAGAACATTAACACTTTACCTATTGAAAGTAGACTTTATTCTTTTTATTTTCTAAATTAAGAACGATTACTTAAAACAGAATGGGCAATTAGGAGCGGAACCAAAACGTAGGACTGTCCTCTCATTTTTCTCTCCAGGTAGGCGACCAGCGGAAGGATTCCGTGGGCAGAACACAGGCCTCCGCAGCTGGAACTCTGAACAGCAGGACTGACATGTCCGGACTTAAAATCAGGCCACAATTCTGATTTTAAGTTAGAAAAAGTGGAACTCCAGGCCATGTGAATCAATGTAAGCTTAATGGAGATTTTTGTCATATATTCATTTTTAATAGAAAAAGTACTTTTCTTTTGGTATTTTCCATAGGCCTAACAAATACTAAAAATAGAAAATAAGCCCAGTTTTTGAATCAAAGGAAATACTTTTTCAGTTGAAAATGTTAAACACAATATGTTATCCTTTCTGAGGCACAACAGATTTTAAGCAGATTTTTAAAACTGGATATAGAAAAACAAATATAACTATCTTTATTTATGTGTGTAACTAGAGTAAGAAAGCTAATTTTTTCAGATACCTAGAAATGATTTATAGCTTGCAATTACACACTCCATTCAATATAAACAAAATCATAATTCATATTACATAATCTATAGTACATTCTAAAATACATAATTCTACTCTGAAAAAAAAACACATGCACATTTTCCTTATACTATCTTTGATGTCCAGCACCATGGCCTTAAAGCAAATTTTTACAAAAAAATAAGGAGTTGATGTTATTAAGTGCCAGAGAGGGAACACAAAGTATTTTAGAAAGGGGCTTAAAATTATAAAAACTTTTAAAAGGAGGGAAGTCTGATATACCGTAACAGAAAATATTCATTTTGTTATGGGAAGAAAAAAGCTGCATTCTAATGCATGCATTTGCTATAGTTCACAGCATTTTGAAAACGAGCGAAGAATGCAGACGACTTTCACAGAGGCTCAGAAAGATAGGGACTTAGTCTTGAAGAAAAAGACCACGCACATCCCCAAACTGACAGAGAGCGACCACAGACAAAAATGGGACATGCAGCATCATGGCCTCAAAAGTAGCCCAAACATATTAGTAGAACTAACGAAAGTGAACTTTAGATAAGAAACTCAAAGCCCACTTTCGTTTGATGTTTTTAAAATTAGACCAAGTAACAGAATCTATTCACAGTCCAACTAGGAGAAAAATTAGGGATCTGAGCCCAGGAAAATGTTTTTCCAGGACAGCACTTTTCTAGGAAATATATTCCTGACCTTCTCTTTTATTAAAACTAAAATTCTTATATTACCACAAGCTAAAATGACCTCTAGTGTTAGGAAATGGATTTCTTAGAGTGATACCAAGCACCAAATGTCACTTACAAGGATAGTGATATTGGCACACACATTTTGCCACCGTTTGTAGTACAATTAGCTGCTTTATTGAATGCAAAAAGACGCAAAGAGTATGATAAAGTCAATCTCTTTTCTCTTGCCCATTACATAAAATATCTAAGATCCACTCAAGCAATATTAAATTTTTGTCATTCAGAAAGGAATTTTCTCTCATGACAAAATATACATGTAGAGCTATGAGTTAGAGCAGATGTAGCTACAAGGGGAGGAAGGCAGGATTTTTAATAAAAATTCTGGTAGCATTGTCAAGGACAATGTGTGTGGAACAATTGCAAGACTGGTTTCTTGAGTAGTAAAGTAATGTATATATAGGAAATCCTAGCTTTTATGAACTAAATGGAAAAGTACTCAGTTGTTTTGGCTGTGTAAATCATTAGACACGTTGTAAGGAGGCCTTAACATTTATAAGTATTTAAGAGCTTTTGTATCATTAAATCTACACAAATGTATTTGGTAGCTATTTAACAGCTAAATTTTGTATCTTAAACAGCAAATTTTGGGGAGAAAATATAATATTAAGGAATAATATTAAGGTATCAAGGAAGTGCAACACATATATTTTAAAGGGATCTCTTTACTAAAAAAAAATATTCCTGGAAGAGAATTGCATTAAGATTAAAAAATGAATAAACTCTATTGTGACATTTTTTGTGCATTTGTGGTAAATAAATAAAACTAGTAAATATCAGCCAGTGTGATTTATAGAAGCAAGGAGGGATTTGAACAAAACAGAAAACCCAATTCATTGTAATAAATGCAAAATCAAACACTGAGATACAAAAATCTAGGCATATGTTCAAGCATTTTAGAAACTATTGATTGTAAATGATAGATACTTATATTAAAAGTAAGAGGTTTATTTTGCACTGCATTAGTTATTAGTGAAGATTAGAAAAAAGTAAACACAAGAGTTAATAAAATACAGATTTATAAGTTAAAAAATAAAAATTACCTAGCATCCAAGCACAATGAAATTAATTCCAGAAAAAATTTTAATACTACATATATATGCATATTAAAATACACAAAACTAGTTTTAAATATATGTTTTGAATTCTGCTCTGAGCTTAATTTGAAAGCTTTCCTGGAAGAAAAAAACACCATGCTTCTTATGTACTCATTGCAACCCGAGTAATTATGTAGGAAGAATATGCCATGATAATAAACTTCATTACTCAATAACATTAGTAAACATTAAATATTTAAAGAATACTGTACTGCATTATGGTTTATTCTATTTAAGTATCACAATTATAACAGCCTTTTCGTCTTGTATTTCTCTAAGGATGAATTGCTAGGATTTGGTAATCTGCTGCTAATGCGAGCTGATATTACAGTCATATGACCTAATTAAACATCAGGATTCATATTTAAAATATGTAATTACCAGAGTGTCATTAAAAAATGTAATTACTAGTTTCTACTTTAGTAGCAAAAAATAATGTTCATGCCAACAGACAATAGAAAGTTTTCTGAAAAAGTTTTTCTTTTCTGATTGTAAAGAAACAATGAAAAATCTCAGTGTTGAAATCCATTATTAACATTATTTTCATGGAATAAATTCCCCTGTGGAAATTTCTGCTCCTAGAGTTATATTATGTGTCAGGTCTTATTGTCAGATCTTATTGTAATCTATTCATCTTTCTTTACAGGAACGTACATTCATTTTTGGCATTTGAGATCTCCATACACAACACTAATATGATAGGTAAGTAAAGCAACAAACTTCCTTTATTTTAAAACAAAATAGATTCAAAGATTTGGGGCTTTCGGGAGAAATTTTTCATGGTGAATTGCACAAAATCATTCATAATTACCTCAGTGATTTCAATATCACAAATCCCTTCTGATTAGCCCTCTTTAAAAAAAAAAAGAAAGAGGGAGAGAGAAAAGACAAACCCGCTTCAGAATTGTTTGGCCCTGTTGGAAGCCCTGTCTGAGAGAATGACAGATTGTGTAATTAAATTGAATCGTGTATTTTCCATAGAAACAAGGCATGATACTGGAACTGATGCAAGCTATATGCTCATTCCTATATTTAGACTTCTCAGCACCGACAGGGCAGCAGTCCGCTGCCTGACCGAGCAGGAGCCAGGGCATCACACGTGGCTTTGCAGTTTGAAAATATGGAAAGGCGGAAAAAAGAAGTGACTCTAGAAACGGCTGACCCTTTTATAGAACTGTTCTCCATCCCCTGAGTGAAAAAATGGCCTCACAAATAATACTTTCCCATTTAGACGACTGGTTTGCTAGGAGTGTATTATAGAGAAGTCTGGGGAAACAGTTAAGGGTAGGATCCAAAAAGGAGACCCCAGCAAGAAAGCAAAACACGTGAGTTCGCGGAGGAAAGCATGCCAAGTACTTCCAGAAGTTTGCAAACTGAAAATAGAAATGCAATATTTAAGAAAAATGTTCCTCTGTTTTCTCAAGTGCAAAGTGTAAACTAGAGATTGTCAGGATAAACCGGAAGTCACTGAAACCGCATCTCACACAAAATAGCAGTAGCAGGAAGACAAATTGCTAAAACTTCTCAGCATGTGATGATCTTTATCTTCGTATTAAGGGACACTATTTCCTACCAAGCTCCACTTCCATATTTTCTTACTTTATTTCTACCTTTTTTTTTTTTTGCCACCACACCACGATTACTGTAGGCTGAAGTCCCCGGTCGTGCTTTATTTTGAAATTCTCGGCATGGCTCTCTAAACGGAAAGTGTACTACGTACACGTTACATACACAATCATAAAGAAAATTCAGTGTCACAAAAGTCCCTCAAAATCAAGGGATCCCAAATACTCTGTGTCACTGGCTGTACCGAATCAAGAAGACGCTGCCACTGCAGTCAGCAGACAGCAGTGTTAGAATGATTGTTGGACACCCACGGCGACACACTGTATAGAGAGACTTGGTGACTGAATGTAGATGCATAAATTTTGCTATGAGCTGTCTAAATATTGAACATTATATTTAACATAAAGAACAAATAGGACTGCATGAGGAATAGTAACATTAAAAATTTTAAAGAAAAAATTTGACATGGAACACTGTAACCCTGATAAATTTAACTAAAATTACCCGTTCTCTTTCTAGAACACCTGTAGATTTCATCCAGCAATTTCCTGAGAGGCCTACACACAAATCAACATATAGATTCATTTTTTGAATTTGTAAAAACATTATTTTACTATGAATTCTTTATACAAATATTTTGTTTGTGAAAATATTTAAAGATGTGGCCATTCTATCTAACTATATTTAGATTTTGACTCAAGTTTACCAAAAATTTGAAGCAAAGCCTTGCTCACAGTATTTATTTTATTTCACGCTTTAGATAAACTGTGATTTTAATGCCGTACTGGAACAACAGAGGTGAAAACTTCTGGATATATTTAATTTTGCTATTAAAATGCCAAGTGACTAAAGTATAATAGAATAAGCAGCAGAGTTTTTTTATTTCTAAATACTAGTTAAGAGTAAATATATCAAAGTATTCTGGAATTGGTTATGCAAAAAAAAAAAAAAAGTAAATCTAACCAAAGCCCACACTTACCACCTCTGCCTTTCACGAGGCTCAAACTGCTCTGCCGGGTCTGCTGCGCGTAGCCCTCTGCCCCCTGGTGGCTACTGGTGAAAAACCTAGACAGTGAGTGTG
Organism: Sturnira hondurensis; assembly: GCF_014824575.4. Lineage (NCBI taxonomy): Eukaryota > Metazoa > Chordata > Mammalia > Chiroptera > Phyllostomidae > Sturnira > Sturnira hondurensis. The sequence goes on from NW_028073279.1 coordinate 1,049,023, forward strand.
GGCATTGTTTTTTTGCTCCCTTTATAGAAGTAATCATACATTGAACTTCGATTTGACTACATGCCTGTTGCTGTGGGAAACATTGGCTAGTTCACATGACTTACTAATTTGCTTTTACCTCATTTTAAAGTATCAGTATAGATTAGCTGCAAGATTAGCAGGTGGTTTGAATAAGTTATTGGCAATTGTTAAGTCAAATAAAATCAGCCAGAATTTCTTGATCTCTGTATAATGCTCTTCTCCATGGGTTTTGAGTGGCTTATTTAAGTCTTACCCTATCCTGGAAAATGGGTAAGGGGCGCATTAAGTCATGGAAAGCCGAGGAACAAAGGAATTCATTAAATGAACGTCACGAGACAGCATCTCCGTGTAACGATAGGAACACTGCCGCTGCTACATGACAGAGAAATAAACTTAGTAGGCAGGTCTTAGATGTTGTTTCTGTCAACACATTGCAGGATGATGTCAACCACAAGATCCAACCTTTGACTAATTATCACGTACTGATTATCGTACACTGATGAATCATTCCATAATTATTGTTAAAAAAAACTTGCTGTCATGAACACACCTAGTGTTCAGAACGTGGTTTCTGAACAAAAGGAACCAAAGTGCTTCCACTGATTCTATGCTGGGACCAACCTGGAGCATCTACTGTGAAATGATTAGAAAATGCTCAAACCCTGAAGCGGGCATGAAAGAGCACAGGAGCGGATGTGCAGTGACTCCTACTGTCCAGATCTGGGAAAAGACAAGCCTTAAAAGAAAGCATGACAGCAATGAATTAGAAGAACCCATTGGCTAAAATGAGAATCCCTGAGTCCACACGGATCACGCACATACACGGTGAATGGGAAGTTTTCTCTAGAAATAGAACGTCAATTAATAAATGAAGGACAAATAAGGAAAACAGCAAATTATTATTTTGTAATCAAAGTCATCATTGCAATAGCTGATTCCGACAAGAATTGTCCATAGATGCTAAAACTAGTGTGTAAAATTTGATGAGGAGCACGTTATTTACATATTCTCAAAGTATAGCAACCTACAAACTTCTTACTAATACAGAAAGAAAAAAATCGTACCTGTAGAGTGGAGAGACCTGGCAGGTACCACAGTCATCAAATGACCAAACCTAGTGTCGCCAATGACAGGACAAACCGAGGGCACGTGCCTCTCGAAGTGATTGACAAGGATACGTCACTCAGGTAGTGTTCTCGACAAAAATGCCTAACTGGAACCTAATTATGATAAATTCATAAAAATATAAGTTGATTGCTATTAAAAAAGCTTTGGGTATGTCTCAAAATGTCAATGTCATGAAAGATAAAGGCTTATAACATTATTAATGATTAAATGAGACTAAAGAAACATGAAAACTAAATCCAATTCATGTACCTAAATTGGACCATGGGCCAAAAAAACCAAATTGCTAGAAACAATATCTTCAGGAAAATTGATGACATTTGAATACAAATTTGAAGGTTATATAACTGTGCTGTATAAATATTGAATTTCCTGATTTTTATAATTGTGTTTAGACTAGCTTTGGTCTAAAGAAAGATACACTGATGTCTTTAAGAGTAAAGAAGCATAGTACCTTTAATATTTTCAGAAAAAAACACTTATATTACTTTTCTATAGATAGACTTGAAATTATTTCAAAATAAAAAGTTTTTTAAGCTTACTACAAAAAAAAAAACAATTTATCGCTGTTAGTCACAAAATATATCTCAGAACCTTGACTGCTGGGCCTGGAAGTCTGGACTTTTGTCAGATGGAAAGCATAATGTTGTGCACACAGCGCTCCCTGAACTTTTTCACCACCCACTTTATTGACCATATTACAAATATTTTCCCAAGAAATGAATAGTAACAAATCGATTGGGAATCTTGTCATTTCTTTGTAAAACAATAAATTAGATACTGATCTTGAATTCTCATTCACACAATGCATTTATGAATTGTAATAGTTTAAAAAGGATAACACACTATGACCAGGTGGGATTATTTCAGGGATGCAAGGATGATTCAGCATGCAAATCAAACAATATGATACATGATGAAAACAAACTGAATGATAAATAAGAGTCATATGATCATCTCAGTAAATACAGAGAAAGTATTTGACAAAATTAAACATCCATATATATATATATATATAGACACTCAAAAAAGTGGGTATAAAGGGAACATACCCAATAAAATACAGGCCATTTATGACAAGCCCATAGCTAACATCATGGTCAAAAGTGAAAAGTTAACGTCTTTTTCTCTAAGATCAATAACAAGAGAAAGATGTCTGTTCTCATTCCTTTTATTCAGCATAGTATTGGGCAAGAAAACGAAATAAAAGGCATTCAAATTGGGAAGGAAGAAAGACATAAAACCATCAGTATTTGCATTTTACACATTCTCTGTACTTCTCAATTTTGCTATAAACCGAAAACTGCTCTAAAACAATCTATTAAATTAAACAAATGAATGGTAACATGTATAATGGGTTAAAGTCAAAGTTTAAATTGAGCCATTTTATAAACAAAAAAAAAAGGTCTGAAAAATAAATGCTTAGCAAGAGCCATGTGCATAAAAATCCAAGACATTGAATTGTTGAGTTTAAGAACATAAGCATTCAGGGGTACTGAAATTTTCATTGAGACAACCTTGTATGTTTAGAGCAGCACAGTAAAGCAGAGGAAGGAGAGGCTTGAGGGTCAAAGCCCATTTTTAAATGCCGACAAAAATACTCCTTATAATAAGCCTTGTATGGCATTGTTAGATTTATTCCACCACCAGAAACCAAATTAAAGCCAGCTCAGAACCTGGTGGGCATGACTATATTGCTCTGTTTGAAATCAGATGGTGCTGAAGAAGACTTCATTCGACTTGTTCTACCTGAAGACCTTAGAAGTGATGTCTTAGAACTAAAGACCTTAGCCGCTGAGACCTTCGCCTTAGCTTCCAAAACACCCACTTCTTGCAGGCGCTTAAAAAGCTACCTGTGGTCCTGCCACCTCAGGGGTGTTGCATGCAATAAAGCACCAAGACCCAGCACATCACAGAAATTGCAGCACTCTGCCCCTTTCTCAATGGGGGGGGGGGGGGGAAGGGTTAAATACCCTGACACCCATTCCCCTGTTCTTGAAGAACCAAGTCTCCAATCCAGGGCCGCCTCATGGGTGTGTAACCTGTGTAGTCGCACAGGGCCCCATGCTTTGTAATGTTCCCTCCCCCCTATTTGACTTAACACTCAATTGTTGCCATTTTGTATTTCTTAAATAATTTTTAACAAGGGGTCCCACATTTTCATTTTGCACTGGCCTTTGAAAATTATGTAGCCAGTCCTGCTCAAATCTCTTACTTACTGCACAATACACTAACATCATAATATAGTTTCGTTCCCCACTAAGCTCTGACTTGGGGTTGCTAACGTTGGTGCCCACAGGACCGGGCACTGAAGGTGGAATGATTGCAGCAGTTAAGCCAGGGAGCCACTAGAGGGTGCTGCGACGCGGTGAGCAGGCAAACAAGCCGCATCCCAAGGGGCAGCCAGTTCTTAGCTCTGCTAAATGTTGTCGTGTGGGAATGCGGGCCTGGGGTAGCCAGATCTCGCAATTTTTAAAGACAATCTAGAGATGTACTTTAAAAAAAAAGATGAAGTCATCATGTTTTAAAATATTGGCTCCATTAGTTAAAATACCATCAGCGCAGGCCAAACAAAACACATTTGCTTGCCTATTCCTTGGCCACTAGTTTATGACCTTGGCTCAGAGTTTGGAGAACAAAAGCATGTTTCTTAGATTTCCTCCCTATTTCTCAACAAGTCTGACAAATTCTTTTCTCTTCTAGAACACAAAAGTACATACAGTTGACCTTTGAAAAATATGGGTCCACTTATATTTGTTTTCAAAAAATACCGTAAATGTATTTTCTCTTATAATTTTTTAATAACATTTTCTTTTCTCTAGCTTGCTTTATTATAAGATTATAGTATATAATACACATAACATAGAAAGTACATGTTAATCTACTGTTTGTTACTGGTGAATTTTCCAGGCAACTATAGGCTATTAGTATTTAAGTTTTAAGGGAGTCAAAATATATATATATTAAAATTTTTGACTGTGTAGAAGATTGGTGGCCCTAAAACTCTTGCGTTGTTCAAGAGTCAACTATTGTTAACTCATAGGTTATACAGAGAATCCAGGTGGAACAAAATGCCTGCCTCTATCCTGGATGAATAAAAAAATTTCTTTATTTTGGATAGCTTAACAATAATGAAAATAAACCACAAAGTATTTCTCAGTGATACTACATATTAAATTGTTACTGAATTGCCCACTTTCAGTTATTAATATTTTTGATCACACATGTGGGTTGAATATATAGATAAAATATATTTAGAGATGCCAAAGAATGAGTGGGCTTCAGTGTCTTCTTGGTGTGATGGCCAGCACCTGGTCTCCTTTGTTTACTACCTAAGAGGCCCAGGGTAGTTCTGTTACCCTAGATAACGGGATTAGGAGGCAGCTCCTCTCTTCCAGATTCTCATGCATATGCTCAGGCTATAGAACTTTGGAATTCATAGGTTCCTTGGGGATCAGTTTAAATGAATGAAGGAATGTCCATGCATTATGAGCCTCTCAGAGATATTTCTAAACAGCAAAATGCATAGTCATTCCACTACAGGACACTTTTCCCCAACCCCACCCCACCACTTTTCCTACAGGTCCTATGCATGGAGGGCTTTTTAAAAAATAATTTCTCTACTCTTTCCATCTACCTGCATTGCAAATGTTTCCATATTCTACTCATTAAATTAGAAGAAATGTTCCAGACATTCTAAGACTATAAGATTTCTTTCCTGGCCAAATTCCCTTCTGGCAAGACTGCTGTATATGTTAGTATGTAAGAATGTGCACTGCACAAGTTCATGGTGTGTCATTCATATGGTCATTAATGGGGAATGTCCCCTCCTGGAGTTGTGCAGAGTTCAACCTACACAGCTGTACCTGTTCATTCCTCTTGGCAACAGCCTTAGACCTAAGAATAAGGACAGTGACTTCACTGATGAATATATGGGAAGCTCCTACTTACCCTTCTATTACGTACATACACAAAGTCTTTGACGTACGTACATTGCAACATCAAACCATTTTCCTTTTTTATTAAAAAATCTTTAATTCCTCTTCGATGTCTTCAGGATTAACTCTGTTACCAGTGGATTCTACAAGTGTGAACTAATCTTATCAGAATCATGCAGATAAGTTTAAAAAATAAAGATTCCTACACCCCCAGATGGAAGATTCTGGCTTGAGGGATGCAGGGTGGGACCCAGGAGTCAGTGCTTTAGAATGCAGCCCCCCACGCTCCATCCTACCGGGGTAATTCGGAGGCACAGACATTTGGGAAACACCCATCTATCTCCACCGTGGACTGCAAAGCTTCACCATTGGGCATGCAGCCTGGGAGATGGGAGTAGCACTAAATAAAGGAATCTGCAGCAACGTGGATGGGTTCCAAAGTGTCCTCAACCATACCCTAACATGTGATATTATCAATGATTTAAAAATAGACTGCAATTCTGGGAGTATGTAAACTTTCTCCTGTTCCTTCCCACTAAGTACAACTAAATATTCAACATTATATAAAACTGAGAGCTGAAGAAGGGCAGGAAGACCAGCCAGGGCCCTCAGGACCTAAAGAGCAAAAATGGTGGTGAGTTCCCAGGGTTTTCCTTTCACCTTGCACATCCCAGACGGGTCACTGGATAAGCTGGCAATCCAGAAATGCTAATGGGCTCAGACAAAACAAAGGCGACAAAAGCCTGCTCTCTCTAGCCAAAGAACCAGGAAGGAACAATCTAACAAAAGAAAACTTTCAGAAAGTAACAGCTTGTTATATTATAACAGGAAATTGACTATTTTTATAACAGGAAATTAAATATTTTTATAATTTGATTATGTTCTGAAAATATAGTATGAAAGCATTTTCATTTTAAAATGAAAACAAGAGTTTCTAGGGCTTCTGGTCTAGATGGAGGAATGGATACGCATGGCTCACCTCCTTGTACAACCACACCAAAATTACAACTAAACTATAGTACAGCTATCACCCAGGACCGTCAGAAATCGAGTTGAATGGAAGTCTAATAACTAGGGAATTAAAGAAACTACATCCATCCAGACCGGTAGGAGGGACAGAGATGCAGAGATGCTGAATGGGCTGGTCCCACATCCATGTGTGGTGGACAAAAGTTCAGGAGGGATATCTTGGAGCGAGGAGTCCCAGCCCCACACCAGGTCCTCCAGCCCAGGGTTCCAGTGTCAGGAAGATAAGTTCTCATTGCTTGCTGCAAAAACCAATGGTTGTTGAGTTCTAATCAGTTCCCCTTAAAGAATCCACACATGGACTCACCTACTCAGACTCACTCCCTCTGAGCTCCAGCTTCAGGGTAGCAGCTTGAAAGGCACCAGGTTCATACAGGGAGGAACTTAAGTGTCCAGCACCAGGGTGAAAACTGGGTGACAGCTCTCTTCTAGTCAGAAAGGTGGGCAGAGGCCACTGTTCCTTTTTTGAGTCCTCCCCACCCAGAGCCACAGAGCTGGCAGGCAAGGGCCTGAGACTCCTCCATCAACCTGGCTTACACTGTTTGCCCCGCCCTGAAAGCCCCTGAATCTCCACCCCACCCAATTTATGAGCCCACCCAAGTTGTTAACAGTGGCTCTTCCATATGGTTGGTTTTGGCTTATGCTTCACAACTTCCTAAATTCTCTCAAACAACAGCTGGCATCAGCAAGTCCCTGGCCCCTGTACCTCTTGCTAAGTGGCCCCAGGCCCAGCACTAGTAGCAGCCAACCTAGACTTGTGGCTTGGCTTCACTTGGGAGCTTCCATGTCCAGCACAAGTATCGACCATCTGCAGATGGTTTTGTAGCTCATGCAGAATGGCCCTGGGCAGAACATGGGTAGGGACTGATGTTGGCCCGCACCACCTGGGAAACTCCAAGGCCAGTCACCCAGTAGACAGCTACAGACCATCTGAAGCACCACCAACTTCTCCCTGCACAATCCTCCATGGACGGCAGAGACCGATGGTCAGTTGTTACAGCCAGTCCTTGCAGCTTCCTGGCCTGAGTAAATGCCCCCCATTGACTAGCCAACAGCAATCAAGGATCAATTATAGGATGAGTGTATACTAAGTCCACTATAGGATGAGTGTATACTAAGTGCATTTCGAATACCCAGCTTGGGTAATAGGGTCCTGTGCCACTGGACTCTACAGGACACCCAATACACTAAGCCCCACTACCAAGACAGGGAGTCATAGCAGCTCTACCTAATACACAGAAACAACCAGAGGGAGGCTGCCAAAATGAGGAGACAAAGGAACATGGTCCAAATGAAAGAACAGATCAAAACTCCAGAAAAAGAACTCAACAAAATGGATAAAAGCAACCTATCAGATGCAGAGTTCAAAACACTGGTTAAAAGGTTGTTCAAGGAACTTAGTGAGGACCTCAATGGCATAAAAAAGATCCAGTCAGAAGCAAAGGATACACTAACTGAAATAAAGAGGAAAGCAAAAAAACACCTTTGAGAACAAGAATTAAAAAGAATTCCAAAAAACAAGGAGTGTAAGCAGCTTCTGGGACTACTTCAAAAGATCCAACATTCTCATCATAAGAGTGCCAGAAGAGAAAGAGCAAGAAATTGGAAATCTATTTGAAAGAAAAAAATGAAAGAAAACTTCCCTCATTTGGTGAAGGAAATAGACATGCAAATCCAGGAAGCACAGAGTCTCCCAAAGAAGATGGATGCAAAGAGGCCCACTCCAAGATAATCAGCATTAAAATGGCAAAGGTTAAAGATAAAGAGAGAATCTTAAATGTAGTGAGAGAAAAGTTAGTTACCTACAGGGGAGCTCCCATAAGTCTGTCAGTTGATTTCTCAAAAGAAACTTTGCAGGCTAGAAGGGACTGGCAAGAAATATTCAGTCACAAAAAGCAGGGACCTACAGCCAAGATTGCTCTACCCAGCAAAGCTGTCATTTAGAATCGAAGGGCACATAAAGAGCTTCCCAGATAAGAAAAAAACTAAGAGATTTCATCATCACCAAATCATTATTATATAAAATGTTAAAGGGACTTATTTAAGAAAAAGATCAAAACTATGAATAGTAAAATGGCAGTAAATACATATCTATCAACAATCTAAAAAACGAAGACAGAATCATGGATATGAAGAGTGTTTTGATGTTTGCCAGAGGTGAGGTGAGTTTGAGGGGGAATGAGTGATGAGGTGAGGCAATTAAGAAGCACAAATTTATAGTTAGAGAAGAGCCATGTAATGTAAAGTACCGTATAGGGCATAAAGCAGCCAGAGAACCTATATGCAGGGCCCATGGACAGGGAGAGCATGTGGGGATGGCCTGAAGGAACAGGGGGTGTTGGGTGGAGGTGGCAAAGGGGAAGAACTGGGACAGCTGTAATAGCATAAATCAATAAAATACATTAAAAAATAAAAAATGAAGATAAATGGGAAATAGTAGTAACATATATGCACTTCCACATTTTTTATTGAACTTGATCCTGTCAAAATTCCTACAGTAAATGTTACAACTATTATATGGAAGCCCTTAGAAATTAAGTGACTCGCTCAAGGACCTCCAACTTCTGTGCAGCAGTCCGAGCTCAAACCCAAGCTTTCTGGTTCCTCGCAATTTTCCACAGGTCATGTGTTAAGCTCCCGGTGTCTTACCATTTCTGAATAGGCTTAGTGAAAAACTATGCTCCCTGTTTTATGAAGACTGTGCCAAGGACAATCTCTGGTTTGTGAGAATAAAGGGGAAGATGGTTCAGATATTTTGTCCTGAACAGAAAGGCGTCAGCTGTTTTAATCACAGGTCAAGAGAAAAAAACAACTCATCATTATACTCCATGGCTACAGGAAAACTCCAACATGCCTTTAAAGGCTGAAGGTTTCAAAGTTAAAAGTAAGTGAAACATTGCTTATTTTTATTCAAATATTTCTAATGTTCAGATTTTCTTTTTTTTAAATATTTTTTATTTATTTATCTTTAGAGGGGAAGGGAAGGAGATGAGAGAAATATCAATGTGTGGTTGCCTTTTGTGCGTCCCCTGCTGGGAGTTGGCCTGCAGGGAACCGGCCTGCAACCCAGGCATGTGCCCTGACTGGGAATCGAACCGTGATCGTGTGGTTCATAGACCCGAGCTCAATCCACTGAGCTACGCCAGCCAGGGCCAGATTTTCTTGAAAGGATATTATAGTTCTCCTATTTTGCTCAAGTAGAAATTAAAACTTAATAAAAAAGATGCATTAAACATCAGAATTTTATTTTTGTAATGAATTTCTGTGATTTAATAAATGGTACTTAATGAACAAGCATTATACACAGCTATTTTAAAAAAGGTATCTATATTTGTAAGACAAGTGTCTCTAAAACATAGAGGAAAATTAAATCTTGCTTTTCTGAATGTCTGATACACTCAACAAGCTAAAATACTCTTATGAAGAGCAACTTTACCATAATTATTGGGAACATTATTCTACCAAAGACAAGTGAGAGTCAGATCTCAGTCATCTTCTGGGGAGACAGCAGCACTGAGGCCTGAACTGTTGTCATTTTCACGTTCTTTATCGTTTTCTTCAGTAATACATCTGTCACATGCTTTTTCTCGGTTTCTTTTTTTCTTATGAGAATATGCATTAGTTTTCTCGTTGACTTTCTCTTTGGGATAGGACTTAGTAACAGTTTGTCTTTCCAAAGCATGTTGTAGGCACCTGTAAAACCTGTAAAGAAATAAGTACTACTGTTATATAAGTGTTTTGAAACTTAATGAAATATACCCAGAACTTACAAATTATGTAAAATCAATGTCTCCTTAGTGACCTTAAAATTTGAAATGAATCAAACAAATAGTATGATTCTTGTTTTTATTATTGTTTAATTAGGGGGGAAGTTTGCTTTCAGTTAAGAACAGTCTGGAAAAAGGGTTGGAATCACCACTTGACAGTTTCTATTCCAATGTAGACAGTTTCTATTCCAATTACATTTACATGTAATAGAAACTCATTTTAGAGGATTTAGAAAATATACAAAGTTACAAATACAGATGCTCAATAAACCTACCTAGAAATAGCCACTCAATATTTTTATTCTTTCCAGTTTATTAATGTATGCTGAATTAATGTATTAATGTATCACACATCTTTTACACAATTGGGGTATTATATATACAATTTTACACTGATTTCTCAAATGCAATGTTTCTTGAAAATATTTTCTCTATTTTCAAATGAACTATAAAATAACACTTTTTAATACTAGTATAACATTGTCATCTACACTGGTCTTAGGTTATTTTCAAATTTTCCCTAATATAAACCATGTAACAAGCATTTTTTAAAATAATGTGATCTAAATTTCTAGATCTTTCTTTACGACAGATACCCACAAATGTAATTACATGGTTAAAAGGTGTAAATATTGGAAGGTTCTTGAGCAATACTGTTTTCCAGAATGTTACGTTTAAAATATATACTTCTACCAGCAATACCTGAGACCACTTCATGCACATGTTAAATATTACCATAAAAATGCTCTATTGGGTAGGTGACAATGGTATCTTATTATTTCAATTTTCATTTCTTTTTTTGCAAGTGAAATGGAATATTTTGCATTAGCTATTTGAAATTTTTTAAATGCGACTTGTTCTTTTCCTTTACTCATTTTTCTACTGGAGTGTTACAGTTAATTTTATGGTACAATTAACATTTTCTCCCTAAGAACTGGGCTACATTTCTTTTCCGCATTCACACCCGAGGAGAACCTCTGCCGGACACCGCAGCCTTCTGCACGTGTCTGAAGGCATGGAGACGGTGTGGCACCCTGCATGCGCTTCATACTGGCTTTGCATATTACATGGGGGATACTGGGATGGCTGATTCCAAACTCCCTCATTTCAATTTCTTCACTTATAAAATTGGCTAGTATCCATAAATTATAAACTCCATGAGACCAAGGACCCCCCATCTATCTTATTTTCTGTTATATTCATAGCATAAGGCTGACACACTTGGTAAGAATACGCCAAATATGTGAATAAGTAACTACTTAGCAAAAAAGGTCCCAAATTAGAATGATCTGGAGTCTGAGACTCCTTGCCATTGTAGGGCTCTCATCAAGCTTATGTATCCTATTCCAATCAGAGACTATGACAACAAATTTTTGATATCTACAAAATAGATTGCCATTTGGACCAATTCCCTTCCTTCTTTAATTCAACGGAGAGGTTTAATTCTACTTGCAAAGGCTCTAAAACTTCCCAAGATATTTCCCTATTCCTAAATACTCCACACAATTCTGATACATACGTGTAGTAACACGATTACTACACGCCCTGTCCATATTTTAAGAACTTACATGCTAACCACTCTACACCGTGATACCCAGCAGTGAGCCTGCCATATAATACATGCTCAGACATCCCTTCCGCGAATGCGTCAATCTCAAAGAGGGACGCATAATAAAAGGCAAAACTGTACCATAAGAGATGCACACAGAAGGCTTTGAAAAACACTAACTGACATACAACTTTTTAAAGCCCGTTCCATGGTAACAACCTTGTCATATAACGTGCCCTGCACATCCTCACTTCCAAGGAAACTTGGCTGACCCAGTCACTATGTGCCCTGCGTTCCTCTGAAGTGAAGAACGCTATTCTCTCACACCCCACTTACAAAGGAGTTGAGAGATGAGGTCAGAGTTCAACTGGCTAAGACTCTGCCAAGACTAAACTCCTGCATCTGTCTCTCTTGTCATCTAACAAAATTCTGTTCGGTCCTTCATACTTATGAAACCTTCTATGCTTTGTTTGATCTTTTTAGTCTTCCCATCATCCTGGGTGACTGCAAGGACTGGTTTTCTTCCCATCATCCAAACTGCCTATTTAAAATGGCTTTAAAAAATGACCCAACAGAATGACTCACTTTTTCTGAAACATAAATCCAAGTATGCCAGAGAATGGTGTGAAGAGTCCTCTGCTGCTCATAAGAGACTACCCATGGTAACAAGCAACTTCATCTTCTACCATTCTCCACCCACCCTGGCCTGTACACTCAGGTAACCAAGTCTTTTGTTTCTGTATGATACTCTACTCCTAGAAAACTATAGATGAGACTAAATTGCTCTTTTATGAACACAGCCAATTAACAATTTGCATAAAATATCTTGTTAATCATACACATAAAAAGATAATTAAAGAGGAACAGGTGGCTTACTCTAATCTTTCCACTAAAGAGCTCAAACCTACATCCTTGGGGTACCACAATGCAACTGGTAAGTGGAACAAAGACCCTTCTGTACTAAAAGCCCAGTCAAACATCAAATCCTTTCTCCTTTTTTAAGGGAGCTTTCAAAAAGTCCACTGAGAAACTATTTTATGCATTAAGTCAGAAATGTGTTTTCCAATTGCATGTTCTCCCTTCATTCTATGACCCTTTACACAGCATTCTAAAGTCCAATTCTCCAAGTGTAATTTTCTGAGCTCTCACAGGCAACACAAAGAGTTTGGAGTATATTCAGGTAACTGTTTCTTTTCTCCCCTCAAAAGAAAAATCAAATTGTCTTCAGTTTTTCTACCTCCACGGTCAAGATCACCATGCCATAGGGCAACTTGTACTCTGTTCTTTTCATGAGAAAACCTTTCTGGCTAGTGCTGTGAAAATGAATTCTTGTTTTTCAGGTCCATTATAGGACCACTCGCAATAGAGGCTTTTATTTCTTTGACTTATGAAATCAGAAGGAACATTAATAAAATGTAGGTGCAACTTCACACCCTTTTAGGCTTCCTTATTCACAAATAACAAAGAGGGCTATTTTCATATACTCTGCATTCAGACTTTAACTAAGCTCTAGCGTTTTTATTCAAAAACATGCATGTGAGAGCCTGTCTCAGGTGCTGGGAACCGAGCTGAGACAGGCCTGTGCACTCAAGGAGGGGTACTCTGTAACATCACTCCTGCTCACCCTGTCACTCGGGGACCTGTTACTCTTCGCCGGGGCTATGTGGCCAGAGCCCACTCGTGATCACCCCAGGTACAAGCCATCTTACATGTGCTCCAGAATAACCATATTAAGGCTTTGAAGCATTAAAAGCAGCACACTGACGGAAAAAGTCAGTAAACTAAATTTAGCAGACACTTATTAACCATTTTCTTGTGCCAAACACAGAAAATAATGGTTAATAAGAAACTGTCTTTGCCTTTGAAAAACTCAATGTATTTTACTTTTTGTTACTTTATTATTTATGATTAATTCTATAGACATTTACATTCTACCATGAGCCAGACACTATGTAAGGTTTTAGGATAAAAATAAAGGATAAGAGATATTTAAAGTGTGTGTATGTGTGTGTGTGTGGTTGGTGAGGGGGAGAAGTCAGTTCCATTTTTAACGTGACCACACTGTGGTAGAAAAAAGATATATATGCACATAAATAATTGCAAAGCAATGATTCATATTTCTGTTTTGCACTGAGGCATGAACTATTATGATACTGGTAAGTGATAAAATGAATGTGAGCCAAGGAAACGGCTATGGGGTTGAGACTCGGCTAGGAAAGAGATTAAGGAAAGACTGATGGAATATTTTAATTACATACGTTCTATAGGTTAATGGATATAAGGCCTATGACTGGGGCAAGATTCGGAAGGCCTACCAGTATATGGGGAAGCAGTGGAAGCTGTGGGACAGGGACAGAGCCTGGAGGACAACAATATTTAACCAACAGGCAGGACAGTAAGAGAAATCCAGGAGGGGAAACAGGAAGGAAAGCAGCAGTGATGTATTAATCATTGTTTTCTGTGTCTGGCAAAGAAAATTCTTATCGACTGGCATATGAAAAAATGCTAGCTATCACTAATCCTCAAAGTGCAAACCAAAACCATAATGAGATATCACCTCCTATCTGTCAGGATGGCCATTCTTCAAAAAAAAAAAAAAAAAAGACCTGTGTTGGCAAGGATGCAGAGAAAAGGAAACCCCCGCTCACTGCTGGGGGGAATGTAAACAGTGCAACACAGTTCCTGTGGAAACCAGCATTGCAGCTCTTAAAAAATGAAACGTAGGATTACCAGATGGGCCTGCAATTCCACTTGTGGTGATATCCCAAAAGATTTCAAAGCAGTTCTCAGACAGACATTCGTATACCCATGTTCATAGCAGTATTATTCATAGGAACTAAAAGGTGAAAAAAAATCCAAACATCCATTGACAGATGTATGGATAAGCAAAATGTGGTAAATAAACACAATGAAATATTATTCAGCACTAAAAAGAAATGAAACTCTGATACATCCCACAACATGGTTTAATGTTGAAGACATTATGCTAAGTGAAATAAGGCTATTTTAACTGTGACATTTTGGTCCTACGGCAGACCAGTTTCAGTGCGCACCATCTGACTGCAGACCCCCTCGCCTCCAGCGCTTACCGTTCCCTCTTTTCCCCGTCAGGAGAGTGACTCCTCCTCTGCACTCGGCCGGAGGTGCAGCTGCTCCCGAAGGAGCTCCCAGGTTTGTACAGTCTTTCTGAATCCACACGCTATCTGCTAATCAGCATCTCAGGACACTTTCTCCCTGTCTTTAATTTTTCACTGATTTTACATGATAAGCGTAACTCCCTTGGTAGTAAAATATATACTATAATCTCAAAACCTATCTTTGAGTCAATGGATTTAAAGCATAATTTGATTTTATAGTTGGTGAATGTGGCTCAATTAACTTCACCAGGTATACAGCTACTTGGTCTTGGGCTATATTTATAATCTTGTTGAAATTCAAGTTAAGGAAACAGAGAAACTGATTTGCTTACTGTCTCCTACGTTTTAACAAAAACCTCACTGGAATATCATATAACAAGTGTGGCAAACTTTTGGAATGGTAGCACCAAGAGTCTACATATAGTTCAAACTCTGTAGTCTGGTGGAGCGGCTGGGTGCTCTTCAGTTGCTTGATTTAAAATAAGCCCTCCTGCCCCAAGACATCCATTGTATATGATAAATTAACTTCTCTCCAACACATCTAGAATGGTACCGTTGTTGGGAGAACTGAGGCAAAGTCACTCGAATAATATGTGAATCCTGTTGTTCAAGTAAGCAGTCCCGGGGGAAAAGGCCTGGACAGTGACACCGATGTGATTACTGGTTTGTTCTCTGGATATGTCACTGAAGGGGAAAGGCTTGCCTACCCTGGAACCGTGCTGTGACAGGGCCAGCGCTAATCATTGTATCTACGGCATTTTATACTAAAACTATTCCTTAAAATAAGTATTTACCCCGGTTCAGTATAAGAAAAATAAAGCCAAGAGAGTTGTAAGTTGTGGTAGAACCTGGATTTGAACTCACTTCTGGCTCTGGAACCCAGTTCTACCTCTTTCCAGCAGGCAACACTGCTGCATTGGCACCTCTGGCCTTAGCCAGCAAGTAAGCAGGAAGATTCCTTTGCATTTTACAGACAGGATTTTGACAGTGATAATAATAATGGCTTACAGAGAGACACACTAGACGCATTCTACAACGAGACAAGTTAATAGTGGTGATGGTCTTGAATAAGGAAAGTACCAGTAAGGATGGGGAGAGAAGAATGACTCAGTCACCTGGGCAGAGACTGACTGGTTAAGAGGTGGCCAAGAAGGTAGGGAGAAGGGAAAGAAAAATTATAAATGATATCAAGTTGGCCATCACTACTTGAATAACTCAGAAATGTACATCTTTCTGGTGGTGGGTCAGTGGCATTATGTTTATATTAAAAAAAAACAACGTAACAGTCACTTCTTGATACCAAAAACTATTCTTGGAAAAGAACTGAAAAAAAGAAAGCACTGTAAGAGTATTATCTAGCATGAAGTGAAATTTAAGAACAAAAGACCTATAAAAATGTGAATTAATAGCCACAGTCCTTACTACTAGGACAATTCTGGCAATTCTAGATCTAACCCATGATAAGAGATGGGTATTAAACACACCAGAGGTGTAAAATATTTGCCAGGCTAAAATTAACCTGTCTATCCTCTTCCAAAGGAGAGTCCAGGTAGCCTCGCCTCCAGGAGATCACAGCCAAGTGGCAGTGTGTACCTCTTCCGTGGCTGTCTTCCACGTGGCCAGTCATGGTCCCACAGCTATTGGGCTCTCTTACCGAGTGATTACGTTTCTCTCCTTTATTCCTATTAACAACAGTCACTTGTCCCACTCTCGTCCATGGAGCGTACGCTCTGCTTAGTACGCATTATAGTCTGGCCTACTTTCATCTGTTACTCTGATCATCTTTTTATTATTCATGATAAGGCTACAATGGAAAAGTAGTTGGGAATACAAACTAACGTTGGTGTGTATTAATGTATTCATAGATGATCTAGGCATATTAAAATAATATGGAAATATCTAATTAATGTACCTTTCAATTCTCTTCTTGTTTTCCTCCATTTTTTGATTTGCTATCTTTAATAGGAAGTCGATATAATCCTCTGTCACCATCAGCTTTCCCTTATGGCTTAACGGTACTTCTAAGCCATGTGTGCTCCGGACAGCCTGCAAGGAACATACATTTAGACAGGAAGACTTATGTACTAGAAACACTGAAAATAACTAAGAAAACCCCTAGTCAGGGTTGTGTTTAAACAGAGTTCAGTTCCATTACAGCATTTAGATTTATGTTTTGATATAATTTAGCTAAACGCAGTTGGATCAAAGGAGATTAAATAGATTTTCCCATCATATAAGGTCATCTCTAAAGAAAGTCATTCTACACATTGTGTTTTAGAGAAGCAGATAACATCAAAGAATCCAATAACTTTAACAGTTTCAATCTCACTAAAGCTTAAAAAGCTTTAATACACTATTTAAAGAAAAGAAATAAATAAAATTGCAACAGAAGCTTCAAGGGAAAACCAAATTAACTGGATTCAAAAGAGCCTCTTCCTGCTGCTTCAGCACAGTGTGGCTACAAGAATACACCACGCCTGCTCTACCTCACAAAGTGGCTGCTTTCTCAGTGCTTTCGGGTCAACCTTAGCAACCCTGTTGATGAAACAGTCAACATGTTACAAGTAAATCCAAACATGGCATATAGATTAAGAACAACAACAAAAACTATTATGAAGAATAAAAATTAATTCAATGAACATTTACTAACCACCTGCACTGTAGGCCCTATGCAAGGTGTAAAGATACAGGACGAATATAACATAGTCCCTTTAAGAGCTTACACCTTAGAATGGGAAATAAACATGTGAATGAAAAACTATAACACAACATGTTCTCGTGTGCACATGTGCACACACAGAAAACACTAAGGAAATGTTAAAGAGGTTCAGCTAATTGAGACAGGCTGCAGCTTTATGGGAAAGGTGGCATTTGAGTTGGGATTTTAAAGGACAAGTGCAATATTACCCGATGTAAAAACAGGGGAGAAACACTTAATCCATAATCATGATTCATGAAAGAACATGTAGGAATGAACTAAGAGTTTTCTATCTGGCTGGAGTGTAAGTTTGCTAGCAGATGAGCATAAATAAGGTGGATGGGAAATAGTCTGGGTAACACCTTGAATATCAGGGAAAATACTTAGAGACCCTGACTTTTCAGAACATGGGATCCTAACAGTGCAGTTTGGAGGGACTTAGATGAACAGCCAAAAGGCCAGTCATGAGACCACTGTAAAGACTGCGGTGAGACAGAACAAGGGCTTACGTAGGGGCAGTGACAGAAGGTACAGAGAGGTAGACTCAGGTGTGTGCAATCAGAGGCAGATACGATAGGACTCAAAACTAACTGAACTCGGAAGACAAAGCAGAGGAAGGTGGAAGGATGGCTCTGTTCTTGCTGGGCCACCAAGTGTAGATCAGTACCACGGGCTCTGCCTTTCTGTTTAATCATGCTTTACAGGGAAGCCACTCCTAATAGTCAAATAAGCTATTTGGGAAAAATAGATAGAAAGTAGGAAAGTCTAGGGAGCTAGAATGGAAGACAATCTGAAATTAATTCAAGGGCAAATACATGCCATGACAAACAGTAAATATAATCATTAAATAATGCAGCAGATCAGAATAGAGCAAAGTCACTAGGGATTGGATGGGCCAGTAAAAGACTCAGAGATGCGGAACTGAGAAGGAGCCTTAAGAGATCATTCAGTCCAGAGGTCAGTAAACTTTTCTGCGAAAGGAAAGACAGTACACATTTTCAACTTTGTGGACCACAAAGTATGTCCCAGATACTTAATTTTGCCACTGAAACACAAAAGCAACCTTAAACAGTAATTAATCAAATGGGTGTAGAGGGATCTGGCCCAACTGTGCTAGAGCAGTGGTTTGCTGGACCTCTGACATGGCTGAAAAAATTCAGACCCCGAGGGATTAAGGAGCTTGCCCAAGTTGAAATAGCATAGCCGGGGACCAGCCGGTATTCACGCACAGGGCTTCAGACCCCCTATCTGTGATTCTTTCCATGACATCTCGGTGCTCATTAACCTGGGGTTACGTAGAATGAGGAGGGCACAGTGGAGAATACAATACTATAAAATAAGACCTCAAATGTACATCTAACAGCTCTAGACTTTGCCTACTCTGAACTTTGACCTGAAGGAAAATATGAGTCACTGAAGGTTTTGAGCAAGGGAATGACAAGAAGATCCGAGTAAAGAGAGACTAAAGGCAGGACTCTCAGTAGAAGTCTAAGTTATTTCAATAATCTGGATATCTTCATGCTCAAAGAACCGTCTTTTCCCAAAGGTATCTTACCAACATAGTCTTTCCTCTTTTTCCCACTGTTATGCCAGAGTTCCTGAAACCAGAATCTATTGCCACTGAATGCTGTAAGAAAATAAAGTTGTTAAATTCTGATAATCTGACTAATCAGATAAACTATTAAACTCTACAAACTGCAGAAACATATATAACACCCAACCTATAATTAAATTAAAAATTGATTAAACTAACACCACATTGATTTTTGGTGGATGTTTTAAGGCTCAATTAAATCAATCCACATATCTATAATTTCAAGTACAATTACAAAGTTTTACCAGAATCTGTGCATCTTGCAACTGTTGACACTGTATATGCAGAACAAGGGGTTCAAATTTCAAAACAGCATCACCATTCGCGTTTTTCAGAGCTACAATCTAAATAAATAAATGAAAATAAATAAATAAATGAAAAGTGCTCATATCAGACACAAATACATGACCCTCTTCTCTGGTGACACTTTATGACATGTAACTTGTTTTCCCCAGGAACTTTCAGACTCCTGCAGCATCCTTTTCCCAAAATAACTTTGCACTCTTGTTTTTTTTTAGCTTCTTTTGCCGGACACTTATTAATCTGTTTATTCTTTTGAAAGACCTGATTTCTAATTCTCCCATATATTCCTGCATCATTCTCTCCAACCCTATATTAAAGTGTAAGTTACTACTGTATTAAATTCCTTTGCAGATTTTTTATTAAGGAGTATGGTAGGTAAAGACTGTACTAGGTCTGTTTAAATAACCCCGTTAGATTGAGGTTTGAGACACATGTACAATAGTCTCAATGTCATCCATGTATGAGCTAGAATTTATACAAGGTAGCCATTATTTCTGTCTGCCCCACATCCCTAGGCAGCACACTCCGCCTTCACACCATTTCACTTTCATGGGGCTGTAAATCATGACTCTGTCACTTATCACTCCCACTATCATAATATCAAAGATGCCAAGTGCCTAGGTCTGATCAGCAATGGCACTCCATTCTATGGGCAAGAATAACTGATCTCAAGGGGAAGACTGTAACCCAAGCAGTATGATTCAGAGTCCTTTGGGAATGATACATGGATCTTCAGAAGAAGTCTTTTCTGTAGCTACCATTCCTGCCACAAAGATAATCTGAAGCAGAAGAGAGTAAGGGCAAATATGCAGAGAGAACTAGGACCCAAACACGGGGATGGAGGTTGAATGAGTACTCTGAAGACAGTATTTGAGCACCTGAACCCATAATGTAAATGCTTGGCTAATCCAAACTTATATGAATTCATCTAAACATTTCAATTTAGGAAACTAAATAATCCAGCACAGACAGAAAAATTTTCAAGAAACAATCCAGGTAAGTAATGGATAATTTATTTACATCAGAATGCTGGTAAGAGTGCTAATCCTTTATTCCTGGCATCCTTTCTCCCCTTTTTTTCTACAATTTGTACTAGGTCGCACAGTTATAAAATGGCAGAAATGAAATTTAATCTTTGGACCCAATATGTCCAATGTCCTTGAACTCTCTGCTATGTCCAAGAGGATGTGTTTTGTGAGCACTCAAAGTAATGCTTGCGTATATATATTTCTGGTTTTATCTATTACAACTCAAGAAGGCCATCATAGTGAATTAATTCTCCTTAGGCTTTATGAATAATCTAATCTTTACCCATTATAATTATGAACACAAATCATCTTGAATTTTCTACTGTTTTCATCTGTATTAAAAGTGACTATGAATGAAAAAGCTTATTTCTTTAAATTTATAAATATACACTTACCATATCATCTTTTATACAAGGTTTGTGTGTAACTAGTAGCCAGCGACAGTTTCGTTTCTGAACCTCAAAGCCGTTTATACTCTAAAATGAAAAACAGCACAATTTAATTTAATCATATATTTACAAAAATGTTAAGTACAATGCATAACATATGGTTGGCCTTCTTAAATTAATAATCCCAAGTGGTGATTTTTAAGTATTACTAAGAACAATTCAATAGGTAGGTATTTGGGTAACATTTACCAAAAACAAAAGTGAAACCACAATGCTTGAAATAGAAAGACAAATACCGTATGATTTCCCTTATATGTGGAATCTAAAGAACAACATAAACAGAGAGCAGACTGGTGGTTGCCAGAGGGGAGGGGAGTTGAGAGACTGGGCCAGAGGTGAAGGGATTAGGTACAAATTTGTATCTACAAAATAGTCACGGGGATGTAAAGTACAGCTTAGGGTACACAGTCAATAATATTGCAATAATTATGTATCATGCCAGATGGGTACCAGAAATATCAGGGGGAACTCTTTGTAAAGTATGTGATTGTCTAATCACTATGCTATGCACCTGAAACCAATACTAAGTGATATTAAATGTAACCTGTAATTGAAAATATAATAATAAAAAATAAATTTAAAAATCTTTAAATGTGTTTACCAGAGTAAAAGAGCTTAATGTTGTCTGAAACATGGTCATGATTTTGGCAGGAGGAAAGGGATGACTCAAGAGGTTGCACACTAGCAGGCCCTGCGCTCTCCCCTAGCTGTTTCACTTAGCTCGAACAATATTTTTAAAAAATAGAGTTGCTTTTGTAACAAAGCACTGCTGTAACAATCCCTACCACTTTTTTACTGTCACCTGAGCTATTCACACCTTTATATGTCCCTAGTTTCTAGAGGCATAAATTTGTGACTTTACATGTAGTTCCAAAGGGCAAAGCTAGAACTAAAAGGTCAAAATTTCAAGAAGGCAAAACATCAGATTCTTTGCTTATTTGGTGGAAAATGTCTATTTGCAAAGTTCTATTATGTATTTTGGGTATAAATAGATCTTACCCTTAAGGATACTAGAAAGAGGAAGCAGGAAACCATATGCACTTTTAAATCACTGTACTTCTACAAAGTGACTATTCACACAATGTGTACACAGGAGACTTTCCTGTCTTGGTAATGGGAAGGGCTGCGCTTGTCCTAAAAAACTGATTCGATTTCATTCAATCACCTCAGTGACTTTTGTACCTGATTTTATGCTAGCTGCACTAAAGTGTAGAGCCAAATATGTGGCCCACTTCTAGATTTAAAGAATCTACTGGCATGTTATAGGAATTAATGTTATCACTGGCTTCTATACTCCCTTTATCCAGATATTTCCATTCTTAATTTTTCTTCTTGTATGGTTTTCAGGATGGATCCAAATCCTTCCTGAAATAAGGCAAAATGAAAATAAACATAATACTCCCATAAGATAACACATAAAATAAAAAAAGGTTCAGAAAGAGTCCTAAAGCAGTTCAGAAGCAGTTATTATCCCCAAATGTGTGTGTGTGTGTTCAGGTAGAAGGGGATTTTTGGGAGTCATGCCTTATATACGCAGAGGTGGGGAAAACACGGAAGAAAAACAAACATGAGCAAAGATAAGGGCAGGTAAATACAAGATGAAAAAGAAAAGATTCACTTTCAGTAAATAAATAATGATGAAGGAGCAGAAAATAGGGTAGAATATCCAAACTCCATACTAGAATTGGATTTGGATATTCTGATGGTGACAAATGTGTAACAAAAGACTTCCACCTGGATGAGTGACATTGACAGAGCTGTGCTTTAGAACGGTAAATCTATTATCAGTGTGTAACATGGTTTGAGGCAAAGACATTAGTAGTGTAGTGACCTTTTATAAAACCATTGCAGAAATCCACCTAAAATAATGTAGCAAAAATGGGGGAAGAGAGCAAGCCCAACAGGAGTGCCACTGTTCTAAAGGCAGCAGAAGTAATACAAAAGAAACAGGCCCTGCTGACCTGGGAGATCAGTGAGGGATCTAAAAAGAGCTTAAGAGCATGCAGTCTTTTGTACTTTGAATTTAGTACTAATGCTAAAATTAAAAAACAGCTAACTTTTTTTGTGCTCTTAATACGGGCCAGGCACAACACTAAATGTTTCAAATAAATTACCTCATTTCCTCTACACCAGCCATTTTCAACCTTTTTCATCTCATGACACGTACTAATCAATAAAATTCTGAGACACGCAAAAAAAAAAACATTTTATACTGATCTGACAGTAAATAAATGTAATTTTGATTCATTCACATCGGGTTGCTATTGTGTTGATTGTTATCCTTTTTTTAAATTCGACAATCTATGGAAAAAGAGATCAGTTTCAAAAATTCTTGTGGCACACCAGTGAGCCTTCCTCAGCACACCTCTCGAAAATCGCTGCTCTACACAAGATCCTTGAGAATCTAATACTTTTGTTATCCTCAGTTCATGAAAGAGTGGACGAGCTTACATAACTTTCCTATAGTCACGTAGCCAATAATTCCCCAAACTGGGTTAGAATCGAAGCCTTATCACTCCAAAATCTGACGGCTTGACCACTATCTCACACTATATACTACAGTATTGTACTTTTTCAGCCTAACGTAAAAATTATAAAAGCTGTAATAATGAAGTGGGCCGCTAGGAGGTGGTAAACACCTTAACCCTAGT
Source organism: Sturnira hondurensis (assembly GCF_014824575.4). Lineage (NCBI taxonomy): Eukaryota > Metazoa > Chordata > Mammalia > Chiroptera > Phyllostomidae > Sturnira > Sturnira hondurensis. The sequence continues at coordinate 1,072,309 of NW_028073279.1, forward strand.
GAAGTTCAGTCAAACAGGATTAGGTAGAGCGTTTGTAGTCACCAGCTTCCTCGTTCTTTAAATTCCTGTAGTACTCAGAAAATCAGATTCTTTAGCCCTTGCAACTCCATACCATTCCCAGGCCAGCAGCTTCGGCAGAATATCAGGCTTGACCTACAGAATCAGAATGTGTACTTTAAAAGATCTCCAGGTGAATTGGTAGACATATTAAAGTCAACTCACCCTCTTAAATTTCCATAGATAATGAAATTGAAACCACCCACCAAAAAGAACAACATAAATAGGCTGCATGGAGTGTTACAATGGGTGGGCAAGGGACTCCTGGTGTTCCCACTACAAGGCAAGCGCTGGACGGGCTCAGAGGAGGCTCACCCCGTCTAGGAGGATGATACGGCCAGAGCAGGAACTGGTGGTAAAAAACTGTTCTTGCCCATTCAGGAGCTGCACAATCTCGGCCACATCCTCGTCCACACTGCCCTTACGGCTGAGGTCCGCTTTGCTTAGACACTGCGCCTTCCATCTCCCGAACTCTGCGCTAGGATCCATGCGAGGAGGGATTTAGGGTTAGACTTTGACAACAGCCCTCGCCTTCCCACGGGGGCGGCCATATTGGAGCGAGTGGTGCCGAAGTGGTCCAAACTTCCTTACGTCCTCGTCGTTCTGAACTCGGAGATTCTCGCGTGGATTCCCGGGGACGGGGAGATGCGGGCAAACGAAGCAGAGCTAGTAAATGCTGTGGTGTAGACGTCGCAGTCTGCCCCCTTTTTCAGTGGAATCAGTGGGAGCCCTCGCAGATTTTGATTCCCCACTCTAGAACAGGGTAAGTGATTTTAAAACAGCCCCCCTACCTGTTCAAGCCGTACATTTCAACGGCAATCGTCCACACTGAAACGAACTTGATTTGGGCGGTGCTGCTGTACCAGCGAATGAGTCGCTGCTGGCCACTGTCTTTATCCTCTAGGGGCCGCAAGCTCCTTCTCCTCCGTAAATCACCTGGGGAGTTTTACCTGCCTGGCCTGAGTTTCCAGCCTTGGTTTCTAATAGAAAGTGCGTTTCCGCTCCACACCGCGGGGCGCCTGTTGGCACTGCCCTTGCATCCTCTTGCTCACCACCCGGTAGATTTTGGGGACGTCCAACTGAGGCTTGAGGGTTTCCTGCTGCTGCGCGCGCGTTTGCTGCATTCCCCCTGCCCACCACGTATCTGTGGGAGTTGGTTTGTTGTCGGTTCCTGCAACTGCAGGGGTCCCGGAGCTCTTTGTGGCTGGCCTTCCTTGGCTTTGCCATCAGATATGCCATCTTTTGAAAAGAAATGTGTAGGGGTTTTTGGCGTTTTTTCGTTTTGTTTTTACCTTTTCCCTCTGATCGCCCTCACCTAGAATAATCTTCAAAAAAATTGCAAACACACCAGTTAACACATCGTTGGATGTTTACATAGTTCTTCCAGGATACTTATCTCAGTGACCACGGAATGTGTGTTAATGATTAAATCATTTAAAGGCTAAAGTTCAGGCTGTTTGTGGGCAGCTAGTGGATGTGGCTGTGTAAATGCCTGGGCAGCAGCAGCAAATCCCACCGAGCTTTGCTCCCCAACACTGGAGAGCAGATTGCCCAATTTCACCCAATCTTTGCATCAGAGAACTTGGAGAGGGTTAGAATTATCTAGTCAGTGACTCTTCCACTCTCTCTTACCAAAAGTGTGCACTGAGGTCCAGAACAGCCAGCAATCTGAGAAGGTCACAAGCCAGGAAGAGACTTATCCGTGTCAACTTGTAATTTTTTTTTAATTTCTACTGCGTTAAAAATAATAAAGAATATGATTACACGAGTCCTTCTTGATCAACAGCAGCACATTATATAACGAGTGATTCTCTTTCCAAGTTTTTATTATTTTATTTCTTGCCTAAAGTTTTTAACTTTACTTCTGCTTTTCTCTCCAAATGCGACTTTGGTCTGGCTTTGTAAATTGATCTATGCATTGCATATTAAAATAAATTTCTAGTATTTTTCTTTTATAAATAATCTTCCTTTTTCTTAAATTTTTTAAATTAACTTATTTATTCTTAGAGAGAAGGGCAAGGAGAGAGAAAGAGAGGAAGAGAAACATCAAGGAGCGGTTGTTTCTCTGTGCTCCCCATTGCAGGCCTGACGGGCATCCCAGGCATTTACCTTGACTGGGAATTGAACCAGCAACCATTNTTTTATTATTTTATTTCTTGCCTAAAGTTTTTAACTTTACTTCTGCTTTTCTCTCCAAATGCGACTTTGGTCTGGCTTTGTAAATTGATCTATGCATTGCATATTAAAATAAATTTCTAGTATTTTTCTTTTATAAATAATCTTCCTTTTTCTTAAAATTTTTAAATTAACTTATTTATTCTTAGAGAGAAGGGCAGGGAGAGAGAAAGAGAGGAAGAGAAACATCAAGGAGCGGTTGTTTCTCTGTGCTCCCCATTGCGGGCCTGACGGGCATCCCAGGCATTTACCTTGACTGGGAATTGAACCAGCAACCATTCAGTTCACAGGCCAGGTGGGTACTCAGCCACTGAGCCACACTAGCCAGGGCTATTCTTTAATTTTCATTTAAACCTAAAGGATTCGAGTGTAGCATGGAAAAAAATCACTATTTCAGGAAGAATTTTAAATTCTGAATTTCTTAGATTTGCAAAATTTGGTTGGCAGTGTTTCATAGATTAACAAATAAAAATTAAAACCAAGTTACTCTTGGTGAAAAATTTTAAAAGTTTATATTCGAGAAATGGGAAAACCTATTTGAAGTGCAGTTTAATTTAGAAAAACACAAGCAATGTGGCAGGACGGCTGATTGCCCATGTTTACTCAAAATAATAGAGTTTACTACATGCTAGGTGTACTCTGATATACTCACCATGTGCTGCTGCTGTTAATCTTCATAAGGATCCTATGCCAGGGGGTATTGGGCCCATTTTACAGATAAGGAAATTATTAGTTTTCCTAATAGAATAATGCCATGTATATTGCTATTGGTTCCTCTAATTTAAGGGCATTTGACATATTTCAAATTGTAAGCAGATACCTTGGTCATAAAATACATAATCCTACCTTAAGGTTAGTTGAATTTCATATTACTAACTCAGGCTTTCTATCAGAATAATAAAGTACATTCCTAAGAAATTAAAGCTCCTTTCTGTGAACATTTCTTTTTTTTTTTTTTTTTTAGAATTTATTTATTTATCTTTAGAAGGGAAGGGAAAGAGAGAAAGAGAGAAGCATCAATGCATGGTTGCCTCTCATGAGTCCCCTGCTGGGAACTGGCCTGCAGCCCAGGCATGTGCCCTGACTGGGAATTGACCCGTGATCCTGTGGTTCACAGGCCTGCACTCAATCCACTGAGCTATGCCAGCCAGGGCTTTCTGTGAACATTTCAAAGGGTGAGGTGAAAAGGATTGTATAGGAAGGAAATGAAATATCAAAGCAACATCTAGGGTGTAGCACTTACTTGGGTTCTAGCTCTGCTTTTGTGTGACCTTGACGATTCTCTTAACCTCTTAGAATGTTTTCCCATTCATAAAGTGAATGGGAATTTTATTTCTACTTCTGCATACAGTGTTAATAACTGTTGCTTCTCTACCCATTGTGAAAATAAGTGTATCAAAGGATATGAAAGATGTGCTTTTTAGAGGAAATCAGGTATTGCACGGTTTTAAGAGTTAATCATAGTTGTAGTTTGTGTGTTATATTCTTTTTACTATACGTTCTGACCTAGCACCTGTATTACGAGGCAGATCAGGACTCTGTGGGTAGCTGAGGGTGTTCAAACACAAGGAGCACAGATTGGATCCTGATCAGTCATAACGGCAAAAACTCAGTGGGGAATAAGATGGCCAGAAACAAAGTAGAAGACAGAGCTGTCAAGGTCATGGCTGTCTCCTTACAGGCACCACAGGATAATATGATAGTTTGGGTCCAGGCAGGGTATCTTCTAAATCCAGTATTAAGTATGAGTCTCCTCCTTGCTTTGTTCTTTTCTCCCAATTTAGCAAATGTCAAAATGTAAGGGGAAAATATATGTGCTAGATATTTTTGACAGATTCTATTTCAGGGCAATTTTCCTTTTATTATTGCCACAGTTTTTTGAAGATAGTGGTGTCTGTTGGTGAGCAGACAGGTGTGAGGGCTTGAAAGAAATGAATAGGTAGGAAATGGGTAGATACTAAATGTGGAAAAAGAGCTTGAAATCCTACACAGTGTGTGTGTGCACGTGTAAGAGAGTGGGGGTGTGCAGGAGCTGGCGGGGCTGAGGCATTTTCTCTCTGCCCTTTGTGTTCTCTGAGGTTAGCGCAGTGCCTCCCTTACAGCTAATGTTCAAAAACCGAATGTTGAATGAATGACAACCAATATTTGGTGTTAATGTTTTGTTTGAATCATTCTCTCCACTGTGAACTCTTCGGGGCTAAGGATTTGTTTTTACAATCAGAGTCCTGTAAATATTGTTTTGATAACTCAAAGATAATTATAGAACTTTAGAGTCGAGAATATTTTAATGAAAAAGAAATTGGGAAGGAGAAAATAGGTGGGAGAGGAATAATGGTGTCAACATTGGCCAGGTTCTGTAGTTGATGCTTGCCATGTCTCCACCCCTGGGTGGGAGCCCTGACTTTAGATGAAGAGGCTCAAAGAAGTCAACTGCCTTGCCCAGGGCCACGTAGCCAGTAAATGATAGAGCTGCCGTTCCTACTGACAGCTGTCAGATTTCAAAGCCCACACATTTCCTAACATGCTGAAGACAGAAAGAAAAAAAAAAGCAGGGTTCTTACTTCCAGAATGGAAAACTCTGATCTAGACAACTTTTTCCTTGTTTTATTTTCTTTATATTCTCAGTTCCTTGTCTAAGAAATGCCCAGCCTGAGTGAAGACAGAAGCACAGTGGCGAGACTGCAGAGTCGCCTCTGCACAGGCCTTCTCACCCTCCGAGACCGTGGAGCTGCCCCACGAGCTGCTCTTAGGTTTAGGCCTTTTGCCTGCTTCTGCCCCGTCTTATTAGAAGGCTGCCCTTCGGGATTATGTCATTGCTAAACAGCCTCTCAGCAGTGGAAACTGCTTTCTCCTCTGTGCTAGGTACTATATATGTTAAATCATTTGAAAGAAAGACTTTTAAAATGACACAACTTTGGACTAATTACATTAAGAACTTTCCATGAGTAACACCATCAACATGTGTATGATCACCCTCCCCCATACGTGGAAAGACATCTTATAGTTAGCATGACTCTGTTCTGCGTAGCCCTGTGCTGAGCTTCAATACAGTAAGAGTCTGAATTCTTTCATCTCCAGTCCTAGTTTCTGCAACTCTTTTTGGAGAAAGACTCTGAGTTTTCATTTTAACATTAACAGTGGTAGAACAGAAAGGTAGGAGAGTAACTGGAAATTACTCTTGTAATTTATAAAAGAAAGTTTGCAAAGCAGTGTTTTAGTGTTCAATGTTTTTTTTCCCCTTTTAAAGAGAATGAACTTCATAGAGCCAAGTGTTTTGGATCGATAAATCCCAAAAACTTAATGCTAAGAGGAGAAAGCAAGCAGCAGAATCAAGTACAGTGTGATCCAGTCTAAATAAAGTTTGAACCCTGGCTGGTGTGGCTCAGTGGGTTGGGCATCATCCCACAAACCCGAAGGTTGCTGGTTTGATTCCTGGTCACGGCACATGCCTGGGTTGTGGGCCAGGTCCCTGGTTGGGGGTGTGCAAGAGGCTACTATAGATGTTTCTCTAACACATCAATATTTCTCTCCTTCTCTTTCTCCCTCCTTTCCCCTCTCTCTAAAAATAAAGATCTTTAAGAAAATAAAGTTTGAAAACATGCAGAAAAGCATAGCATCTATTGTTCGGTAATACAGTCACCTGCGGTAGTGGATAGCATCGTGCCTGGGGATGATGAGCGCCGAGTGTGTGGCAGCCCTGCCGCATGGAAGGGTGGGGCAGGGATGGGTCGGGGGATGGGTACCAGAGCCCTGTAATATCTGTCATGTTTTAGGTTTTTAAGATGTTAAGATTTGTTAAAGGCGGGTGGGAGATGAATGTGTTTGTTATAGTCTTTGTAATTCTTTATGTATGTGAAATAATTAATAATCTAACAAAAGAAGATCTACTTATTTAATGGTAATAAAACTTACACTAGCTCCCAAAGTTTCTGAGATATGCACCCCAGGCCTATACAGAAGGACACCTATGCTACTCATTGTATTGCGCCTATCCGGACGTTTTTGTTTGCATGTTTGATTCCCTGTTGAAGGCCTTGAATCGCTACAGGAAGCAATATGAAGTATTTTGCTTTGTAGCTGAAGGATTGGTAAGATAAAAGGTTTTTAGACATGAAATGAGATCAGTGGTAAGCTTGTGATTTAAATTGTCATTTGAAAAATTGTTTGACCTGACCCTCCAGGGGGAAAAAAAACATAGTGATAGCCTAGATACAATAGGACAATACATTAATTTTTTTTCTTAGTCTCTAGATCACCATGGCGACTGGACAGAAGTTGATGAGAGCTGTTCGAGTTTTTGAATTTGGTGGACCAGAAGTGCTGAAATTCCAGTCGGATGTTGCAGTACCAGTTCCAAAAGACCATCAGGTGGAAATAATTACTTAAAAATAGGCAATAATTACAGAGCGTGCGGCTCTAGCACATCAGATTAGCATTCGAAAGAAGCAGACTCACGGTGATTGTAAAGACATTGAATTAGGACACAGTTTACACTGCTTGTGAGCCCTGACAGAGATAACATCATCCTAATAGTGAAGGGGATGGAAGGAAAGAAGTAATGTCTCGTTTTAAGGGTTTTTTGAAGTTGAGAATCACCTGTGCAGTGCAATGGTCGGCCTTTCTGAATGGAGTCACAGGTAGTTGAGTAGTTATTCTACTACAGATTTTCCTGATTTTTATTTTTATACATTAGGAAAACAATTTCCTTCTCTATGCCTGTTTTCCATATATGATTTAAGAGACTTTAAATGTAGAGCTTAATCATTTCCACTAACTTTAACAATATACTTTTTCAGTAAAAATTATGTATTTTTATTACTGCACCTTCCATGGCTCCTGAGTCTGATTTCCTTAGCAAGCCTTAGGAGAGTTTTCACAGTCTAACCATAACCTATCTTTATAGATTTATTTCTTGTCACTCCTTCTCAATAGATTGTGCTGTAATAACATCAAGCCTTATCTGTTTTCTCCGTGAGGCCCTTTTGTTCCTTCTGTCTTTGCACAAAATAGTCCTTCAACTTGAAATTCAAGTTTTCTCCAATTCCCAGAGAACTTCTGCTCATCCTTTAAGGACTGGTGAAAATACACTTTCTTTGAAATGCCCTTCCTTGCTCTTACAGCAGAAGTAATTCTGTGTTAATTAAGGCAAAATAAGATTCTGTAGTAGATGTAACCTCAAAATGTCAATAAATCAACAATAGAAAAATTTTTCTTATTCACGCAATTCCAAAATTCTGAAATGTTGGTGGGGAGCTCTCCTCCAACAGTAGTTTAGGGCCCCAGGCTTCCTCCAACATGTGGCTCTCCCGCTGCCGGCACTTGTCCTCTGAGGCCCCATCAAAGGGCAGGAGCAGTGTGGGTGGCCAAGCAAGGTCCTCACGGGTCAGGCCTGGAAATGGCTGTCCTCACCTCTGTCCACGTTCCCTTAGCTGAAACTCGCTCATTTGGCTACTCATAACTGTAAAGGAGCCAGGAAACTATAGTTGTCCTCTGTACCCAGGAGGAGGAAATAGATTTTATGAGCTCGTAGAGGTCTCTGCCACACATCTCAAGTATTTCCATCACGGTTTTCTCAAAATGGTTTTAATATTGCACATAAGCCATTCTATCTTGTAATTTTATTTATATGTGGGTTTGCAAAACTGGAATGTGAGCCCACGGAAGGCAAGATTGTCCCCTCCATTTTTATAGCTTCCATCACCATCACAGTCCTAGCGTAATGCCTGAATGCTTCTTGTGAATTATTATGCTGTCATTGCAGGTTCTAATCAAAGTCCATGCGTGCGGTGTGAACCCAGTGGACACGTACATTCGTTCTGGTACTTACAGCAGAAAACCACCCTTGCCCTACACGCCGGGTTTGGATGTGTCCGGGGTAATAGCAGCTGTTGGAGACAATGTATCTGCTTTCAAGGTATCACATTTTTTAATTGTTTCTATTTCAGCTTCATATTTTTCTTAAAATATTTTAACATAGTTTTAAAATGTGTCTGTATTAAGTATTACACAATTTCTGACACTTAGGGGACTCCTCTAGTAACAAAGAAGTTACCTTTTAGCCAAAGGCCTTGTTTATTTGCTTTGTTGAGAATAAGTACAGGGTCATTTCTGTATCTCCACATCACCACAGAATGGGATGGTGAATCTTTTAACAGAAATATGTAAGGGAAGAAAACAGGAAAATTATATTGTTTTCTCACTCTTGATAATACACAAACCAACATAATGTTTTTTATCCTCACCAGAGGACATGATTACTGATGTTTGATAGAGGGGAAGGGAGGGAGAAAGAGGAGAGAAACAATGTGAGAGAGAAACATCGATTGGCTGCTTCTTGCACACGCCCCAACTGGGGACAAACCCACCACCCAGGCATGTTTGATCAGGAATCAAACCCAGGACCTCTCAGTTTATGGGATGACACTCCAACCAACTGAGCCACACTGGTGAGGGCAAAAACCAACATAATTTTCAGTACTTTTTATCAATTTAGTTTCACACAGCAAAGGGAATGTAATTCTTTTGGAATAATAAGTAAAAATGAAAAAATGCAAGGCCGCTATACATTTTCTGAGCTCCACCTCAGACAGAACAAGGTGATGGAGTCGATCGATGGAAGTGTTATGATCAGGGCTTTTGTTATTTAAGTGCCAAAAGACTTTTAAAGCAGAGAGAGTATATTTATGTTCTAGCATCTTTCCTCATAATTCCTTGACCCACTCACCTTTGGCCACTCATTTACCACAATTGGACTGAGACAGAGATGATTAACGGGGCCCCTGCACAGGAAGACAGGCAGATTCCTGCAGCTCTCCCCTCCTCAGCCCGTGGCAGCCTGGCTTCTGCCCCCACGCTCCACTGAGTGATTCTTGCTAATGTCACTAATGGCATCTGCATTGCTGGAGTTAATGGGCCCTTTTATGTCATTATCTCTCTTGACTTCTCTGTGACATTTGACTCTCAGTCACTTACTTTTTCCTAAAAAAAAACTTTTTTCTGCAGCTTCTGTGACATGTTCTCTTGTTCTTCTCCTCCCCCTTTCTTTCTGAGCGTTCTTTTTCAAAGCTCCTTTTCTCTGGATGCTCCTCAAATCTCGGCCTTGCCCAGTGCTCCCAGTCCCTGCTTAGACCTGTGTGTTTTGTATTGTGTACCTTCGTCATGACGATCTCATGTACACCCATATTTCCCATTGTTGCATGGATATCTTTTGCTTAGAATTTTTAATATAAATATGTCTAAATATTTTATTGAGGCAGTGTTTTAAGCCCAACCAAATACTAATCAGATAGAAGAACTATTTTCTATTCTTACATAAGGGGCATATTGAGTCTCTTAGGTAGTGAACATTTTCCTAATATTCAGGCTGTTTTTCTTTTTTAAAAATTTTGTTATGGCGTAGCTCAGTGGATTGAGCGCAGGCCTGTGAACCAGAGGGTCGCGGTTCAATTCCCAGTCAGGGCACATGCCTGGGTTGTAGGCCAGTTCCCAGCAGGGGACTCATGAGAGGCAACCATACATTGGTATTTCTCTCCTTCTCTCCTTCTCTCCCTCTCCTCCCCTCTAAAGATAAATAAATAAAATCTTTAAATTTTTTTATATTTTTTGTATTGAATAAACACTTAAACATTTTTCTAATTACAGTTGACATTCAATATTTTATATTATTTCTGCAATATAGCATAGTGGTTAGAAATTTATATAATTTATAAAATGATCCCCTAGGTAAGTCTAGCTACTAAGCTTGGTAGCCACAGTTAAATGGTAGTGGCTGTTTAAAATTCAATATTAACTTAAAGAAACAGTTCCTTAGTCACACTAGCAACATTGCCACTGCTCACTAGCCCCAAGCTTCTGGTGGTTATGCTGTTGGAAGGTGCAGAGGCAGAACATCTCCCGTCCTCAGAGAAAGTAGTGTGGGAGTGCGCGGGACCCACGTGGTCCATCTCCAGAACTTCTTACTGAGCGTGTCTAAACCCGAGCTTGTCTTTTCTTGCTTCATCTCTGCTCCTCTCTCCTGTGACTGTTGGTGACTTCTGGGGTTTGAGGCTTATCTCTTTGCTCTCCCTCACTCAGTTCTCCCTTACTAGAACTGTTTTCTCTCTCTTTCCCCTTCTACTCCCTGTGGTTTAGGCTCTTTCCTGGCCCCTCACTTGGACTTTTATAATAGACCCTTACCTTACCACCCGCTGCCCTTCCTGTTTGAATCTGCCCTTGCTCTGTAAGGGCATTTTGTAAAATGTAATTCTGATTGTTTTACAATTAATTCTTGCATTCATTTTGTGTAGATTTCAGGATATTGTTGAAATTGCTTATATTATAAAAGAAGACTGTTTTATGCTCTCGCTCACCTATCTTTCCATTCATATCTCCTATTCGTTTTCTTCCTGCAGTTTAGTAATAACTTTTTGTTCTCCCCTGTACAGCCCATGCTCTTTTCGTCTCTGATTCTTTGTTCATATTGATTCTTCTGCTTGGCAGAATTAAACTGAAATTTATCAACGTGGGTTCAAGGGATTTTACACTCCACCTTTCATTTCTATTCTTTTTATATCTCCAAACAATTGCATGCCATATGTTGGACTACTTAATTCTTTGCGAGTGAGTGCTGGCTTCTGTCTTCCTGCCACTATTTTTTTACTTAGTTTTCTTCACTCACAGCAGCTCTTCTCACTTCTAGTTTTTAAACTGTCTGCCCTTCAACACCTGCCTCAAATTTTAACTTCTCAGTGAGGGTGTTCTTGACTCTCTTAACTTAGAAGTAATTTCTTTATTTTTCTTGTGTCTACTTTTAATGGCTCATCACATTTACCTTGCTTTGTGGTTATTTCTATGTTACTTCTCTTTTCTTTGAGTTCAGGATGCTTGATATTAAAGAGAGTGTCTTGCTACTACTGTCTTTCACAGAGCTCAAGGTAGTGCTTTCTGAATAGTGGGTTCTTGGTAAATGTTTGAATTATACCAAAATTAATGCAACTTGTTTTTAAGCTGTAAAAGCAGGCTTAATCTTTACATAGTCACATCTGACCATTTACAGGTGACACTGTTAAGCAACAATGCTTGTCTTCGACTCCTAGATGCCTTGTGAGTCTTGTTTGCCTGTGCCTCATCGCAGACTGCTGTTACTTTTCCAGATCTGTTCATTATAGGACACATTTAAGTATGCTGAGCATTATTGTCTTCATGCTTTGCTTATTTCAAGGAATATTTTTTTAAGGAAGAGAAGTTAGGGCAGGTGTGTGTAGTGGGCAGTGTCATTTCCCGGGTGTGCAGGTCGCATCGGGCAGCCCTGGTATGCTTATGCAATGCCTCGTCCCACCCTCATTCACACATCTGCTCTTCAGTAGTGAGGGCCATGTGGACGTTTACTGATAGTTTGCCGTTTCTGGTGCTGGGACGAGTGAAGGCGCCAGTCCTGGCTCATCCTGCTGTCGGGACCAGGCATAGTGTTCTGCTTTTGGTATAAACATGACAAATGAAATACAGAGGTGAAGAAATCTATGGAAAGGATTTAGAACAGGTAATTCCTGTGTGAAAGAAACATTCCTTTTTTAAAATCTTTGTCTGATGTATGTGGTTTTTTTTTTTTAAAGATTTCATTTATTTATTTTTAGAGGGGAAGGGAAGGAGAGAAGAACAGAAATATCAATGTATGGTTGCCTCTCGTGAGTCCCCTGCTGGGAACTGGCCTGCANGACTACTTAATTCTTTGCGAGTGAGTGCTGGCTTCTGTCTTCCTGCCACTATTTTTTTACTTAGTTTTCTTCACTCACAGCAGCTCTTCTCACTTCTAGTTTTTAAACTGTCTGCCCTTCAACACCTGCCTCAAATTTTAACTTCTCAGTGAGGGTGTTCTTGACTCTCTTAACTTAGAAGTAATTTCTTTATTTTTCTTGTGTCTACTTTTAATGGCTCATCACATTTACCTTGCTTTGTGGTTATTTCTATGTTACTTCTCTTTTCTTTGAGTTCAGGATGCTTGATATTAAAGAGAGTGTCTTGCTACTACTGTCTTTCACAGAGCTCAAGGTAGTGCTTTCTGAATAGTGGGTTCTTGGTAAATGTTTGAATTATACCAAAATTAATGCAACTTGTTTTTAAGCTGTAAAAGCAGGCTTAATCTTTACATAGTCACATCTGACCATTTACAGGTGACACTGTTAAGCAACAATGCTTGTCTTCGACTCCTAGATGCCTTGTGAGTCTTGTTTGCCTGTGCCTCATCACAGACTGCTGTTACTTTTCCAGATCTGTTCATTATAGAACACATTTAAGTATGCTGAGCATTATTGTCTTAATGCTTTGCTTATTTCAAGGAATATTTTTTTTAAGGAAGAGAAGTTAGGGCAGGTGTGTGTAGTGGGCAGTGTCATTTCCCGGGTGTGCAGGTGCATCGGGCAGCCCTGGTAAGCTTATGCAATGCCTCGTCCCACCCTCATTCACACATCTGCTCTTCAGTAGTGAGGGCCGTGTGGACATTTACTGAGAGTTTGCCATTTCTGGTGCTGGGACGAGTGAAGGCGCCAGTCCTGGCTCATCCTGCTGTTGGGACCAGGCATAGTGTTCTGCTTTTGGTATAAATGTGACAAATGAAATACAGAGGTGAAGAAATCTATGGAAAGGATTTAGAACAGGTAATTCCTGTGTGAAAGAAACATTACTTTTTAAAAATCCTCGTCTGATGTATGTGTTTTTTTTAAAGATTTTATTTATTTATTTTTAGAGGGGAAGGGAAGGAGAAAAGAACAGAAATACCAATGTATGGTTGCCTCTCGTGAGTCCCCTGCTGGGGACTGTCCTGCAACCCAGGCATGTGCCCTGACTGGGAATCGAACCGCGATCGTGTGGTTCGCAGGCCCGAGCTCAATCCACTGAACTACGCCAGCCAGGGCTGATGTATGTGTTTTGATTTTTTAGAGAGAGGCAGGGGTAGTGTGGGCAGGAAGGGAGAGAGAAAAATACATCAGTGTGAGAAAGGAACATCAATTGGTTGCTTCCTAAATGTGCCCCAACTGGAGATCAAACCTGCAACCTTTAGGTGTACCGAATGATGCTCCAACCAACAGAACCACCTGGCCAGGGCAGCACCTTACCTTTTGTTTTTTCTCCTTAGTATTTTGAGCAAAAATGGTTTTATTAAATGCCATTTACTACATGATCTGAGCAAATTACTGAATTTCTTTTTGCCTCAATTTTCTTATTTGTAGAGTGGCATTAATTCTAAAGTAGGGAAAATAAAAGTACTTACCTCTTAAGCTGTCATGAATATCAAATTATATAATATTCCTAAGACACTTAACACAGTGCCTAGCACAGTACACTCTCAATAAAGGTTCCTTATCATTATCATCATTATACCATTCTGGAGGCTTGCTTTCCTTTGCCTTTTTCTAGTACTCATTATTTTCTTCTCACTGGTTCCCCTTAATAAACTACTTAAACATTTCAGCAGTTTAGAGTTATTTTTGTGAGACCCTAAGATGTAGGAAACCATATAAATACTTATTTCCTATAATAAAGGTTGCATTAAAAAGGATTGCTGCCCAGAGGGATCACTTGATAAGTTATGTAAATGTCCAAGTACTGTGTTGTACACCTGCAGCAAATGTGACATTGTATTTTATTGTATTGTATTTGAAGAAAAAAGTTCAGAGGGATCATAAAAAAAGATCGTGCCCATTTTGATGTCATTTTTAATCCCTGACACAGACATAAATGTACTGCTTCCCCCAGAAAGGTGACCGAGTTTTCACCACCAGCACGGTCTCTGGGGGCTATGCAGAGTTTGCTGTCGCAGCCGAAGACACTGTCCACAGGCTGCCAGAAAAACTGGACTTTAAACAAGGCGCTGCCATTGGTGTCCCATATTTTACTGCTTATCGAGCTCTGCTCCACAGGTAAGAACGCTCCGTCAACTGAATAGTGGACAGCAACGGAGGGCCGTGTTCATTGCTTTTCTTCCTACCATCTGTCTGTCATTTCGGGGTACCGTTTAGTTAGCATTCAGCTTTTATGAAGTGGAAACTGCTAATATGAGAGATTGTTCTAAACCCTGTAGATACAAAAAACAACAAAACACTGTCTTTGTATTCAAGATGCTCACAGTCTGGTGGGGGAGGTGGACGTAGGAGAGATAGCAGTTACATACAATATGGAAAGTGCAGTGACAGAGGTGTACACAGGGGTTTATGGGATCACAAGGGATGTGCCTGTGGTGATGAGGTAGGTCTTCCTGGCAAGGTGCAAGGCTTGGGTTATGTCAAAGCTGTGTTTGGAGATGATCAGAGGGAATTAGCCTGGGGAAGCAGCTGGGAGGGAAGAAGGCATTCTGGACTGTGGGAATAGCTGGTTTGTGGGGGGGAAATCATGGTATCTGGGACAGCTGTAGAAATTTGGTTTTGGTGGCTAGAAGATTCTAAGGCAAAGAGTGTCAAAGAATAAGTCATCTCAATGCCTGTTAGCTGGCATGATAACATGTGTAGGTTTCAGATTGTGACAGCCCGATTGTAGAGCTGTACTGTTGTTCTGTGAGGGATCTGGGGTCACGAGGTGTTTCATTCAGGAGAGGGAACGATTTGTGTTCTGCTGATGTCACTTTGCAGCTGTGTGAAGGATGGACTTGACCACAGGAAGAGAGGGGATGGGAGGGTCTTACAGGAGTATCGTGGGGGCAGAATATTTCTGGGCCAGATCAAGGATCATGAGACAAGAGGTGGACAGGAAAGGACAACTATTTAGGGTGTAAAATCAGGAATATTTGGTGACTGCATGTGTAGATTTAGGTAAAGGAAGAGCTTAAGAATACTTCCAGCTTTGTAGCCTGGCTAGTGTTTACCTGTGACAAAGAAAAGGAGAGAAATGTTTCAAAGGGAAGCTGAGTTCAGTTTTGAACTTGAAATTAAGACAGACATCCTAATTGAGAAATCCAGCAGACTGTCGGATAAAAGGGTCATGCACTTGAAGGCTGCAGGTACACATTTGGGAATATCAGCTTGTGGGTGAAAGTTGGCAAGATGAAAATGATTGAAATCCCTCCGGGAGTAAGAAGAACAGTAGAATGAAAATAGAGTGAACATCAACGTGCATTGGTGTGGTGAGAGGTAGTGGACAGAGTCCCAAGAAAACCAAAAAGAGTGTATTCCAAGACCAGAGTGCAGAAGTCATGGTGTTCTCTAAACACCTGTTTAGCTCACGGGCTTGGAAGACAGAAGGACCTGTCTTGACCTACTACCGGCTATATTATCTTCGTCAAGTTACTTCTCTGTCTCAGCTTCAGTTTACTGATTTGAAAAACTAACAGCACCTACCTCGCAGGGTATGGCAAAAATTAAATGAGGTAATACAAACCTCCTAGTATGGAGCCTGGCACAGATAAGTACTCGTTCAGGGTGGGCGGTGTTAGGGGCAGTAGTTGGTTTTACTACCAAGGAGGGAGACTAGCTGTCAGATGCAGCAGTGAGGTGTGTTTAGGAAAAAAGTAAGAGTTGGGCTTAGCAATTAGATCATGGGTGACTTCGGTCAGGTTGTCTTCAGGGGAGTGGCGGGGCAGGTGCTGGTTGAGTGGGTTGAAGAAGGAAGAGTGTATCAATTTCTTGCATGGAGACTACTCATAAAAAGTGGGGGGAGACAGACAGGAGGGGGTAGAAGAGTGCTTGAGGAGAGTGTGGGAACAAAAGGGTGTTTGTAAGGATGGATAAGACTTGTTTATAGTGTTTATAGTTGACCAAGGGTCTAGCGGAGGGGGAGAGACGAAAGGTTTGGGGAAGTGGGGGAGGGTGGCATATGGAGCAAGATCTTGCATAAGGCAAGATGGAAAGGATTTAGGATGTATGTAGAGAGATTGGCTTCGAATATTGAAGGACAGACAGCTTATCCGTCCAACCTAGAAGGTATAAAGGTGGTATAATTACGGAAAGCATGTGGGGAGGGAGGTGCAGTGTTGGAGGAACTTGTGTGATTGCCTTGCTTTTCATGACTAAGAAGGAGGCAAGGTGGCGCCGAAATGTACATTGTCATGTGATTTTTTTCCAGTCTTAGCCAAATTATTAAGGAAGTTAGGTTTTAACATTAACTCGGGGCTGTAATATTGGTGGCAAAATAGAATAGTGCAAAGGAAGGGAAAACACTGGAGAGAAAGAGAAGTTGGGGTAACCCGCCACAGGGTCCAGGCTGTCGAGGGGAGGAAGTGAGGCCAACAGCTGCAAGGGGGCAGAAAAGGATCCACTGAGAGGGAGCAGTCGCTGTGAAGTTGGAGGAAAGGTTTGAATGCAATATGGGTTTACAGGGTTAGGATAGGAGGTTGTTGTCCTAGTACTGTGGCCTGATTGTTTCTCAGGTAGGACAGTTGGAGGTGGTTACTAGGTTTAGCCCTCGGAGAGAGCTGGGAGAGAGTGGCTCATGTGGAGGAGAATTCAGGAACTGTGATGCAAGGTTTTTGCCTGGTGAATGTTGAAATACCCTAGACTGGGGCTGGCTTTGGGGTGGAAGGAAAATTGTATGTGCCAGGTACTAGTTTTCATTGACTGGGAGGGAGCAGGGGACAAAAGTTTGGAAGGCTAGGCCAAGGGCTCAGGCCCCTACCGTGAGCCCTAAAGAGCTAAAAATAAAAAATCTGGTAGGGTCTGAAACTCAGGGATGAGTTTCAGTGAAGTCCAAAGGCAATCTGCTGGCAGAATGCCTTTTTGCTGTGGGAGAAGTCAGTTTTTTGTTCTTAAAGCCTTCAACTGAATTAGATGAGGCCCATCCGTATTATAGGAGACAATATGCTTTACTCAGAGTCTACCAGTGTAAATGTTACTCTTATCCAAGAAACACCTTCACAGAAACTTTCAGATCAGAATAATGTTTGACCCAAATCTGCCTCCCTGGCCCAGCCAAGGTGACGCATAAAATGAGCCATGGCATTGCCTCCACACAAGGATAGAAGGATCAGAGCAGTGGGGATGGGGGGGTGCGCCCCCCGCCCCAGAGGATTCTCCACCCACTGCAGGCCCGGGGTTCAGGAGAAGGTGCTTTCCGTGTGTGAGGGGTTGTTTATAAGAGTTTTTAAAACATTCGTTGGGAAGTATTTCATATTCTATAATATAACATTAGTAATCCTGTTCCCTTACATTTATATTTTACCTTTTAAAATGCCAAAGTGTTTTAGTAATAGTTATCACAGTTTATCATTTGAAACACTTTAATTCAGTACCTTCCGTCCCCTCATCCCAAGCAAGAGGGTTGGAGAAAGCTGCGTTTCCTGCCCCCAGCTGCCACTTGCCGTTTGCCTCAAAGCTGCTGGCACACAGCCTTGAGCCGACTCCAGATTATTGTGTTCTCACCCCCAGACTGAACATCATGTCTGCCTGGCCACCCTTTTGTTCTAGGAAGCAGGAGATCCCCTCTGGGAGTCAGATCTGGGTCACACAACAGCTGCCGGCTTGTGATGCTAGCACCTGTCCGTCTGGAGTAGTAAAGGGGCCCCTATCTGTCTTACAGCACGTTCCTTGTTTTCAGTACATTAGAAAAGTGGTAGTGTGAACCAGAAGTAACACACGTGTGTCATTTCACCAGAAAATCTAGGCATTCTAGGGCTGACACAGGAACCTTTGTGACAGGATTTATTGTATTTCTTACATGCTATCATTGCTGGCTGAGTACCGTTTTCTGAAATAAGAGCTTGAAGTCTGGTGCAACCTGATATTTGAAGGCATGGAAAAGTAAAAATGTTTTCTTAAATAGTCTACCTGCCGTGTTTACCTGGGCAGTGCTCTATGTCACCGAATCAAGACTGGCTATAATGAACTTGTTTTGAGCTACTTTCCGTGGGAATCAGTGAGGAACTCCAGTCCCTCTGGCTTCAGCAATTGCACTTAACCTGCCTGCGGGGACTGCAGCCTCCCAGAGGAAGCACCGTGCCGTGACCCCGCATCCAGCACAGTGCCTGGCGCAGAACAGACTCCAGTAAACACTTGTTGAGTAAATGAAGGAATGAATGAGTGAAGGTTTTCTTTCATCTGGGGCTCTGAAGAATCATTGTTTGATCTTCTGGAGCCTGGAGACCGTCTCGCCATGAATGTCCTCTTTGGGCAGGTGTTAGCTGGACTGAGGGTAGAAGTCACTTGAGAATAATTAAAAATATGTGAGCTTAATTAGCTTTACAGTGAGATAATGAATCTATGCCTTCTTTTGCAGTGCCCGTGTGAAAGCTGGAGAAAGTGTTCTGGTACATGGGGCTAGTGGAGGAGTAAGTGTTTTTTTAAATGTATTTTTAAATGGGCATTCATTTGTGGGTTTCACACTTAAGTCAGTTTTACAAGCCAAATTTATAAGTGTAGTCAAGGGTGTATTTTTCCTTTATGTAGTAAAGCTTCTTTAAGTTCTGTCTTCTGAAGGTGATTCCTTGTCATTAGTTTAGCATTTCCTTATTAATAAATTCAACAGATTTCCCCACCAAAATGTTTATATATTAGGTTTTCACCAGTGTTGAGTGTGGACCAAGATAAACTGGCTTCCTTTTTGCCTTCAAGTGGCATATGTTGTAAGACTATTCATTTTGAGTTTTAAACAGTTCTTTCAGGTGAATATTAATTCTGTACTTTCTTACATAAAGAGTTAAGGTTCATTAAAGAGTTACACATGTTGCCCTAGATGGCACTACAGAGCCACACCAAATTCTTTGTCCGTTCTATCTCCCTCCACTGCCTGCCTGCTGCGCTTTGGTGACATTCATGGAGTACAAAATATACAGCTGTTCTCTCTTTTTTTTTGTAAGATTTTATTTTATTTATCTTTAGAGGGGAAGAGAAGGAGAGAAATATTAATGTATGGTTGCCTCTCGTGTGTCCCCTCCTGGGAACTGGCCTGCAACCCAGGCATGTACCCTGACTGGGAATTGAACCCTGATCCTCTGGTTCACAGGCCTGCGCTCAATCCACTGAGCTACACCAGCCAGGGGCTTACAACTGTTCTCTTAACACCACAACTCAT
Source organism: Sturnira hondurensis (assembly GCF_014824575.4). Classification (NCBI taxonomy): domain Eukaryota; kingdom Metazoa; phylum Chordata; class Mammalia; order Chiroptera; family Phyllostomidae; genus Sturnira; species Sturnira hondurensis. The sequence continues at coordinate 1,091,509 of NW_028073279.1, forward strand.
GCCTTAAAATGGTAATAGGAAGGTGAGAGTAGTGAGTACCCAGAACTTATAAAATAAACCCTTTAGTGAAGTCACCCAATGCAGAGCTGTTAGAAATTTCTTCAAGAAGCTGGCTGCCAACCTGCCTTTGAGGAGCTTAGAGGAAAAGTTAGAGCTCTGAGGGCAGAATTTAGCAAGAAGTCCATATGACCTTTGTCCTGCAAGTAGAGTGTTTAGGAATTTTGGAGACGCGGGCCAGGTGGCTCACCTTGAGGAAGGTGGTTAACCCTTTCAGAGCACTATGTATTCTGGACAGTAGATTGTCTCCAGAATAGTAAGAGGCATTCTGCACTTGATCTTAGCCAAAAGGACGAGAAGCGATATTAAGTGGCATTCTGAATGTGTGAATTTACCTTTGAAGGTGGCCAGCTACTACAGAGAATTCAGTCCATTGTTTGGTGCCTTGGATAGATGCATCACAAGGTTCCACACTCAGCTTCCTGTGGACCTCAAATACATCTGTTCTGAAAGATTTCACACATCAGACTCTTGACTGTAAAATGCCAAGATTGTTCTTACGGGGCCTGAGAAGATGTGACAAATATACCTTGTCAAGAATTCCCATTGTTTACCTGCACCAAGAGGCTATTTTGTGGTTGAATTTAACCCTAAATAACTACAGGCTCTGTTAAACATACATTTATTTAAATCACTTTGGCTTTTAGAGAGCTAACCTTGTACTCTGAAATTTCAGTAGGAAGGGGAGAGAAAATCTCTTCATTTCCTTTTACCCTTTTGTAAAAAGCCCAGTCACTTCACCATGATTTTTTTTAAAGGCAAAATCTGCACTGTCCTCCTAGCTGGCTGAGTCTGTTAAATCCTTGGCTGGCAAGGACAGATCGGCAACCTGGTGTGGGAAGCACTTCTGACCCTCCCTGCCCAGTGGGAGGGAAGCAGTGCTGGGTTTTTCTTGCATCTGTTTGTACGTTCTGTTCTCATTTAATTCACATTCCTTGGGATTATGGTGAGTGTTTAAACTGATGTGCAACTTCTGAACACAGCTGTTATCTGGTCCGTTCGTGGGGAGTGCCCCGTTACAGTGTCATCAAAATAAATGGAAGAAAAGTGGTAGACGTATCTGTTGAGGGAGTCTGGTCAGTATAATTGTTGACAAACATAGAATAAACAGGGCCTTTAAAATACCGATTAATTGTCCCTTTACAGTAGTTAGTGCGTAAAGACACAAATTTACATTAGGTTTTAGGCTAAATGTGGTTTTATTAAAACGTCTTTTTTTTTAACTGAAATTTCTAATTGCAAATTAAGTAGTAAAAATTGACTTTGCTAACCCCATAGTGTCTGGTATTGTCACTCATCAGACAGTGAGTTCCATGTTGTTTTGCTTACGTCAAATTCCTTTCACAACCCAATTGAGTTCAGGCTTATCGTGCTCACCTGCCATCTAATCTTTACGGTCTGTCTCCGGCCTGGGAGTTGGCGATACTGTTACAAGTTTTAGGAGGTTCTGTCATCATTTTTCATTTTACTTCTTTTCTTTCATGCCCAACCCATGGTGATGTTGCCTTCCTCTACGTCAGTGGTTATCAACAAGGTGAAGCTCCAGCATCCCTGTTCCACGTCCGGGGACAGTGGGCAGTGTCTAGGGACCTCTTCACTTACTGCATCTGGGTAGCGGGTTCTGCACTCTCGTGGGTGGCGGTGAGATAGTCTGCTGGACATCCTGCAGTGCACAGGGTAGCCCCCAACAAAGGATTGTCTGGCCCCAAATGTCGATAGCGCCAGGGTGGAGAAACGCTGCTCTGACTGCGTGTGCCGTTTATCTCTACCATTCATTTAGCATGTAATCAAACGTGTATGGCCTACTATTGTATTTTAAATAATTGCTTATTTCTGTATTTCTAAAATGTTTTTATTTCTTCTTTATATTGTATTAAGCACATTTTTTATGGCAATCTAATAGCCTGGTTTATTTTATTTTTTTTTAAGATTTTATTTATTTGTCCTTAGAGGGGAAGGGAAGGAGAGAGTGAGAGAAATATCAATGTATGGTTGCCTCCTGTGTGTCCCCTGCTGGGAACTGGCCTGCAACCCAGGCATATGCCCTGACTGGGAATGGTTGTTTGGTTCCCAGGCCCACGCTCAGTCCACTGAGCTACACCAGCCAGGGCAAGGTTTATTTTTATTTTTTTCATCTACTCCCATGGTCATACCATCTGTAAACTGACAAGCCTCAGATTTATTATTGCCAGCCCTAAACTCTTTCCAGCGCACACCCGTATTGAGCTGATTACCGAACACCGCCATTTTGGTGAGTCATATACAACTCAGCATGTTCAAAGTGAATGCTGGATGCTTTCACAAGCTTGCTCCTCTCTACTCTTCCTCATCCCATTAATCTACCTAGTTAATCTGGCCAGAGACCTAGGAGACATCCTTGAGTTTTCTCTTTTCTTCACGTCCCGCAATCTGTGAAGAAGGCCTTTCAGTTTATCTATAAACTGTATCTGAATTTGTTATTTACCATGTGGAGATTTCTTATGGGAAGGTTGATGCTCTTCAGTCAGGTAGAGCAGTTCAAAAGGGTGGCAGTCAAATTGAGACATTAGTTGAGAATGATCATTATTATACCATGTGGGAGATAGCCAACGCACTCAAAATATCCAAATCAATAAAGTTATTATCGAAGATGAACTTTTCGCCAACCCAATAATATTGAGTGTCAACTGTAATTGACAAGTAAAACAGTGTAGCCCACCCCCCAAAACAAAACAACAGGGTCACGTTTTGTTTTCCAGGTAGGGCTGGCAGCGTGCCAGATTGCTAGAGCCTACGGCTTGACGGTGCTGGGCACAGCTGGAACGGAGGAAGGGCGAAACACTGTTTTGCAAAATGGAGCCCATGAAGTGTTTAATCACAGGGACGCTAATTATATTGATAAAATTAAGGTAAAATTTTTCTACACTTTTATAAAAGTAGAATTTTATTTCTTAGGGGACTGACTTTTTTGGTAAGTTCTTATTATCAGCCACTCTCAAAGTTGTTTCTTTGTGCTTTTGTTTTTATGCTTATGTATTTTAATGTTTTAATTTAAAAATTAGAGTTGTCTAATTTTAAACCTTCACTCTCATTTCTGTCTTGTTTATGTTTACCAAATAAAATTTAGCCTCTCAAGTCTTATAGCTGTAAAAATTTACTTTTTAATGGAAATCACAGTTTTAGTAAATTTATAGCTTTGTATTAGCACCTGTGAGGTATTCTGAGTATTTCTTTGGTACAATTTTTCCATGGAAGGTGAGGTATCCTCAGGTTACAACTGGATCTGTCTAGCCTAGGGAATCACATGTATTTGTTGACTGGATGCACTGGAGGAATAATCACTACCTCATCCAGAGTAGTAAGGTGGCATTCAGGTAGTTGTTGCATATATCCTGTTGCTGCAATAGAATTCAAGCAGATTCTGAAGTTCTCCATTTGTGCTCTAGTAGCAATTTACTAAACTCTGATTACTTTGCTAATTCTCAGACTACTTGCGAATGCTGAGAAAGAATTAGTTTTCCAGGTACTGATTACTGTGTAAACTAGCTCATTACAAATTGAGGAAAGGGTGAGTGAGAGTTTACCATTGAATCATCTTGCCAAAAAACTGAGTCAAGACATGCCTTTGTTATATGTCTAGGAAACCTAAAATTAATGGAGTGTTCACTCCTGATACCAGTTTCCAAGAATATTTACAAAAATGAAAAATGGTTAGTTGTTTTAAGAATATATTTTTGTTTTGCAGTAATCTAATTTTAAGACCATGAGGCTTCGTAGCGTCTCTTTCTTCTGGTTCTTTCTACTTAGTCTCTCTCATTCTCAAAAAACATTCCTTTAACCTTTTAATACCCCGCCCCCACCTTCTTTACCACTAAACTTCTTGGAAAAGTAGTTCTTACTGTCTTTAATTCCTTGCCTCTCATCACCTCCCACTGTAGTTTTGTCTCCACCCCAGCTTCTCACACTGCCAATCAGAAGTCACTGACAAGCTCCTCATGAGCAGTCTGCTGCTCTTGTCTCTGTCCTCATCCCATTTGATTTTCAGCAGCAACTGACCCTGCGCACACTTCCCACAAACTGGTTCTCTGATCATCTCTCCAACTGCATTTTCAGTCTTCCTCCTCTTCATATTACTCAAATGTTGGTGTTCTTCTGGCTTTTCCCTTGGTCTCTCATCTTCTCTGGTACTAGACCTCCAACCTGATCAGTCTCTTATACGCCCCGTGGCTTCAGTGAGTACCCATGTCACGAGGGATGTGGGTTTCCAGCACTGTCTCTGGCCCGATCTGCCTGCTGGACATTGCCTTCATCTGGTCATGCAAGACAAAACCCACATTTCCTTTTTTATTCCTATATTTTAATCACTGTTCTCCCTGCAGCCAACCCATCAGGTTGATCACTTCATTATATCAGTTTCATCTCTGATGAGCCTTTCAAATGTATCACTTTTTCTCTGTTCCCTTCACCATTGTGACTTAATTTAGACTTCATTTTCTCCAGCCTTCCCTATTGATAGCTGAGCTAATGTAGCCTTTTATTTTCTCCACTATCTCCAGAGTCATTTGGTTCTCCTTAAAAAAGAAAAAAAAGGAATCCCCCCCCAAAGGTCTCTAGAAATAACTAAAATGGGAGCTCCATGAGGACAGGAATGTTTGTCTCTCTTGTTTCCTGCTGGACTTCCAGCTGAAACAGTGCCTGGCACAAGAGGTAATGAACCCTTGCCCCTAAAATGCAAACCCTCTGATGCGGCATTCAGTGTATTTGCACAGTCTGTCCCAAATTACGATCTCCCCTCTCCTGCCTCTTTCTCTCTCCTGACCCCCAGACACATACCCCAGACCCGCTGGGCTGCCTTCCAGTCCTGACTCAGTCCCTGCATCGTCACTGTTCTCTTTTCTGTTTGGACTGCCTCTGCCTCGTGTGTACCTTCCTCCTGTTCTTCTTTCTTCCTTTTTGCTCAAGAACCTCCTATTCACCTGTGGGACTTTCTGTGAGCATTGCAGCTGATCAGAGTTGTAGCTTTTTTTTTTCATTATAACCTGCAGTTTGTTTCTGCTAATGTAGTACTGAGCTATTACATTGCAGCTATGAGTGTGTATTTCCCGTCTTTCTCCCTAGCTTTGTTTTGAGCTCCCTGTTTCCGTCTTTGAACTCCCAGTATGTAGCACGGTACCTGACACAAGTGTTTATTTTTTGTTAAAATGAAACGAATACAAGGTAGATATGTATAGCTTATTTGAGAGCTCCTTTTGGGTGTTGGGCGCTAACATCTGAGAGCCCAGATAAAAGAAGTCAGTGTGCCGAGCTGATCGTAAACCACTTAGAACAGAACTGAATGGGCACACAGAACAGTCCTGCAACACTGAACAGTCTGTTTGCTTTCGCTTTTTAATACAAATGGGAGCCCTGTAAGGGGTTGTTTTTTATTTATTTGTTGCTCTATGAAAATACATTTTAAATATAGGACATTTTCAACTAAGAAAAAAGTATTTTGTAGTCATGTTTGAGTCTAAGCACCTGAAAATTCTAAACAAATTTTATTATAGTCATTTATTTTGTATAAATCTTTATCATCTTAGATATTGTGACTCATACCTTGGAATTACATCATCACTCTATAATTAGATAATTTAAAAACTTGCATTATTAATCTTAAAAATGTGCATTTTATATCATTCAAAACATTTCTATAATATATGGGACAGTGATAACTATTTTATAGTCTTTTTACTTGTTTTCTTAAGTTTTCATCTTTTGTGTTATACAGAAATCTGTTGGTGATAAAGGAGTTGATGTTATTATTGAAATGTTAGCTAATGTAAATCTTAGTAATGATTTGAGCCTTCTGTCATACGGAGGACGGGTAATAGTAAGTATTCTTTTTTTTTTTTTACCACTTCGAAGTTTTATCATAACATAACACTGTTTTGCAGGAATCGTTAGCTGTATATGTGTTGTTCCTCATATAGGTTGTTGGCAGCCGAGGCCCTATTGAAATAAACCCACGGGATACCATGGCAAAGGAATCCAGTATAATTGGACTTGCTCTCTATTCATCAACCAAGGTAGGAAAGAGGTAACTCTGATGGGGGTCACTCGCCTGGTCAGGCAGACTGAAGGTTTAAGTAAATGCTAGACTTAGTCATCTGGCTAGATGTGTGCACTGAAGATTAGTCCCTAGAAGATCACTAGGGTGGCAGTATCATTTATTGTCCATGTCAGGACACTTTTGAGAGAGGAAGGAGGGGGTATTAGTAGTTACTGCAGGACAGTGTGTATATTGTAAACTGATGCTGTCTCAGACAAGTTGGACTTACGGTTACAATATCGAGAGCTACTTTTTCTGTTGTTCTGGACAAGTTGACAAAAGCCTCACTTTTGTGAGAAACTCTTTATGCTTTCTTAGATTCTAAAAATATTTAATGCTTCTGAAAATCAGCTCATGTTTCTCTACAGAAACCCCCTTTCCCACCTTTTTTTTTTATGCAGGAGGAATTTCAGCAATTTGCAGCAGCCCTGCAAGCTGGCATGGAAGTTGGTTGGTTGAGACCGGTCATAGGTTCTCAGTATCCATTGGAGAAAGTGGTCCAGGCTCATGAAAATATCATACATAGCAGTGGGGCCACTGGCAAAATGGTTCTTCTCATGTCATGATTGATTCTTTCATGCATTTTCTGTGTAATTAGAGGTTTCTTACTCCAGTTTTTCTTATACAGTCTTTCTTTAATTGGCATCCATTTGACTCAGTGAGTTTCTTATACTAACAAACAAGATTTGTCTTTAGAGATCCTGGATGTAGGGCGCACAATTTGTGTTATAGCTGGCAATGTTCTTCACACCTTTCACCTGTGATCAAGCAGTCATAGCAGAAAGCAGAGCATTGTGGTCCTTGGCATTGGGGTGCACGCCCGAAGTCTCTGAGGCTTGGTCATGGATTCCATACCTTTGACTAAAACATTCTAATGAAAAACAAGACAGTTTGATTTCCAAGCCTACTTCTCCTTATAAAGTTTCTTTTGTTCATGATTAGCCCAGAATTTTATTAGACTTTGAAGATTTTCTGGTTTAAACAAGATCCTTTGTCCAAATAAGTCTTCTCTGGATCAACAAGTCTCTTGGAAGGGCATGATAAACAATGTCCAGATACACTGGTTCATTTTCCAGTATTTATCGAAGTGTTCGAACATTTTGTTAAATATGTGTTAATGGTGGATTACCACTGATCCACATGTCCTGTGAGGACAGCAGCCTTTTCTGGGTGCAATATGATACTAGCTGCATATAGTCTCCAGGTAGAGACTTCTGGGCTGGTCTGATTGCAAATTAGATTCAGAATTACCTGTTTGTGCAATAGGGATGTGTGTTATATTTTTAAATAAATAAACTAATTTGACACATTAAGAATGATCTGCTTTTATTTTCTAATCTGGTGACCTGTGATGATCCTATAGGAAATGAAAAACTTAAGCTTTTCTAGTTTTGTATCACACTCACCTTACTTCACTTGTACATAGCTCCTAACAATCTCATCCTAACAGTGTCCTGTGCTGGAAGTCTTTATCTAAACTAAATAAAGAAGCAATTGCTTAGAAATCTTGACATCAATATTATGTCTAATGTTAAGAAGTTTGATAATTTTGTTCTTGTTTTTCTTTGTAAGAACACAGCGTCCTATCTGTTGTTGAATTATGTGGTTGATTCTCTTGACCTTATTTGTTCTCTTGAATGACAATCATATGTCTAGTTTGAACGTGGAATCCTGCTTGATAAGTGAACAGAAAGCGTGGCCGACTTCTATAATTGGGGGATTTCATTGATTTCTGGCTGTATGTGCCATGGCTGAAGTGTTTTTGGTTTTAGCGTTTTTCACGTTCATTCACTATATATTTTATACATTAGCATCCTGTGAAATAACATGTTGGAAAAAACTGTTAAAAATGTCATGATTCTAGAAACTAGCATGTTATATATCTTAAAATGACGGATTGCATCCAATACAAAAAAATAAAGGAGTAATTATTCTGTAAAAGTCAGTTTCCTTTTCTGGTGCCCCAGTTGGAGGGCTTGGCTCTCAGCCCCTTTCAGGCCCTTTTGTGGGACCCTCCCTGGCCCCATCTCCCACCTCCGCATCAGGCCAGAGATACGATGACTGTAGCCCTCTGAGCAGCTTGAAATTCAAGGATCGCATGAGCACCTGGAAGTTCACCTGCAACCCCATGGATCCTCTGGACTACGAGGATCAGAGTGCCTGGAAGTTTCAGATCTTGTAGAAGTGACTCATTCTCCATCTTTCCTCCATCTCTTATCTGAATCAACCTTTTACAGAATAATTATCCCTCCTCTACAGAAGGAGCTGAAGTATCCTGCTGACTTAACATTTCATAGTCTCCTCTATAGTTTAGTTCATAGCCAAACTCTGTATTAACTGCCATATTTATGGTTATGTAGCATCGCACATGTTCCCTGTAGATCTCTTTGTAGTTCTAGTCTAGTCCTAGTTTTGAGCCAAATATATTTACTACCCTGTTGGTGCCCGTAGCCTAAGGGCCACTCCACCAGTCACCAGTGCTGTCTCTGATACAAAGTAGAGAATAACCTGTGAAATCAACCAGAATTATGTCCCAACTGGTGAATTTCCATTCCTGTTTGCTTTGACCTTAGAGTCATATAAAGTTAGATAAATAGATCGGTCACCTGAGCTGAAGAAGGTGAAAAGACCTGTTGAAAGTGCCATGACTAGTCTGCTCAGACTCAGACAGCATTTTTTAGTAGCCCTTTTTTTCAAATTAGTTTGACAGAGAGAGAGAGTCGTCAGTTGGTTGTTCACTTCTTTATGCAGTCACTGGTCGATTCTTGTATGTGCCCTGAGCAGAGATTGAACCCTCAACCTTGGTGTATGGGGATGACACTCTAACCAACTGAGCCACTCCAGCCAGGGCCCTTAGTAGGCTTTTGGTACAAAACCCTGAATTTTAATTCCCCGGCCTCTGGCTTTCCTGGCTTGCTATGACTCCGGTGACTGCAAGAATTGAGCTGCTTGCTTTTGAGCCTCATTTTTCCTGAGATTCCTAGTTTCTGACCCTATTAGAGTCTTTTTGCCTCCGTTGTCACTCATCTCCTAGTTTGACTTTTACGAAGGGATTATTCTATTCCTCCATTGGTTCAAAATAGTGAGTACTTACTAGTCCAAGAAGGCAGCATGCTAGAATTTGAGGATACAAAGATGTATAAGACATAGTCCACATCCTTGAGCTCACGGTTGTGTAGGGACAAGAGCCAAGCAAAATTTTTGTCGAGTATTATACAGAGACACACATGTTACTCATGTACATAGGTATTTTCACATACGTACGTGTGTGTATATTACACATGCACATATAAGGAGATTTATTTTTTAATTTTTTTCTTACGCAGATATGGGAATGACAAGTCTAATTCTATAGGGCAGGCCAGCAGGGTTTCTGTATTTCAGTATTCGGGCAGAATTCTTTCTGTGGGAAACCTCAGTTTTTCTTGTGAAGACTTTTGACTGATTGAATGAGTCCTACCTGCATTATTGAGGGTAATCTACTTCAAGTCAACCGGTGACTCTAAACATAGAACTATTACAGGGGGTGACCTGGGGACACAAATGCAGGGCCCTTAGTGCAGCTTGGGGTTTCCAATTACACATTTAATATCTTTGATGCATTTGTTGGCTCTCTATCCGTAGTAGCTGTGGCCAGAGAACTACAAAAGAACTGGGATGCTTCTGAAATGGAAAATAAAGTCACGTAGGATTTCTTAATGTCCTTAGCACAGCTTTGTTGAGGCAAGAAATTCTATGTGTGCCAAGGAGTTTCCACAATTTACGGTGTAAAAAGGATTTTTTTCTGTTCAAGATAATTCTCAAGAACAGCGAAACCTATCAGGTTGCTTTGGCCTGGCTCTCAGCCATGTCTTACAGACAAGAAAACACCTCAGCTCATTCCTGAAATCTCTGTGCAATAATACCGTTTCTTAGTACAGTGGTTTTCTAAAATGTCATTTGGAAATTTAAGACAGTTTTATGAATCTATTGAGCTTTAGGAATAGCTCATATTGGAAACTCTACGTTCGAGGAAAGAATCTAGGAAATGTTAAATCATCACAAGAAATTCAGAGTCACTTTGGTCCATGTCAGTGACCAGTGGCACAGGTATTGGTAGGGATATTCCATGAACTTTAAGAGTGAGTCTGACACTGATTCCAAACCAATTGTGTGGTACAGATGCTCATAAAATTGTGTTAAATATACAGATCGGCAGTCCTTAATTTATACTTCCCCAGCTTCATGTAGAAGTACCCACCAAGACTACAACTGTACTGGAAACTAAAGATAAGAGGAAACCCTGTGCTAAAATCCACTGGGAATGTACACTAACTCCATTGTCAATCATTTGATACAGTGACTGAAATTAGCTGCAAGGTAGGCAGGAAAAAAGTCTCAATTGAGTCACTGCATCTAAGGACAAAGGTGCTACACTACCTAGAAAATCAAACCCCGTATTGCCCAGAAAGATTTGAAATAGCTAGAGATTTATGCCCATCCCTCAGTATTCCCCCAGCCTCTTCCTTTCACTTGCATCTTATGGCCTGCAGATTTCAATTTTGGTACAGCTGCAAGGTTCAGGAGGTAGGGGCACTTTGCTCCCTTGAATGTACAGCCATACAGACAAAGTCTTACAAATGGGTGGAGAGTGAAGGATCCCTGGATTGTAGCAAATGCTGGGAGAGTGTACAGCACTTGTACAAAGAACATTTGCCTGACTCTAGCAAAGCCAGGTTATCTAAGAATCAGAGCACAGGAGGTTCATGCCTTAGTCCAGCAGGCACTAGGCTTGACACAAGGTATTTATGAGACCATGTCACTCCAAGGATAGATCTGAAAGGACCCGAGTTCCTTTGTGAACAGGGAGGAGGGCCAAGGGCATATGCAACCCCATGGAAGAGTTGTTAAAAGCAGGGGTTATAGAGGAAGAAGGCCTGGCTTTAAATCTTGTCTCTACTGACCAGCTGTGGTCCTGGTCAAATTACCTAGTCGCCTGGAGCCTTGATGCCTTCACATGTAACATGTTAATAACCTCTCCCCCAGAGTGTAAGAAGTAAATAAGATGATGTCTGTAAAAATACTTTGCACTCTGTCTTGCACGAAGAAGTTTTTAGGCAATTATTTTTTCATTTTTATGAGCCATAAAGAAAGAATAAGTCGAAATAAACAGAAGGAATGAAAAGGGTATATCCTAAAGTATACAAAAAATAAATAGAAACCCAAATGCATATTACCATAGAGGATATGAATCAGAGTAACTGGCACTATGGAAAACACCATTGGTCATATGAGTAATTTGATCACTCTCCAAAAATGTGGAGAAAAGGTGAAAAAAAATAGAGTAAATGAAAAATGAGAATGCAGCTTTTGAAATATATTGAATAAATAAATATGCCTTTCCTAAACCCCCAAATAAAAGGCAATAAAACTTTGCTGAGCCAGCCAAAAGAGCTAAGTATATTCATTAATACTATTTATTATGTCTGTGCAAGATTAATGAAAACTACTAGTAATAAGGCATATCTTAAAATTTTTAAGTTTCAATATCTAATTTTAATTAGATATTGGAAGGAAGTATGCAAAAGAATCATTATTTATACTTATATTACTCAAAACTCAGAGTATGTAAGAACAATGAAAAAACTATTAATGAATTCAGAAAGGTGACTAATTGCATAATATACAAAAATTAATAAAACAGTTGATCATTGGAAAATGTAATGGAACAAAGAATTCAATAGCAGTACTACTATTACTAATTTAAAAAGCAGTGGAATGTATGTGACAAAATTTACAAGAAACAAGACCTTTAAAAAGAAAACTTCAGGCCTTACAGATGCTGCCACCTCCCCGATCTTCCCACACCCAGTCGTGTTCTTTCACCCCAACCATGTTCTTCGACATCCCTGCCTACGGTGAGCCCTTGGGCCGTGTCTCCTTCGAGCTGTTTGCAGACAAAGTTCCAAAGAGAGCAGGAAACATTCATGCTCTGAGCACTGGAGACAAAGGATGCGGTTATAAAAGTTCCTGCTTTCACAGAATTCTGGGGTTTATGTGCCAGGGTGGTGACTTCACATGCCACGGTGGCAGAGATGGCCAGTGCATCTCCATCTGTGGGGAGAAATGTGGTGATGAGAATTTCATCCTGAAGCAAACAGGTCCTGGCATCTTGTCCATGGCAAATGCTGGACCCAACACAAATGGTCCCCAGTTTTTCATCTGCACTGCCAAGATTGAGTGGCTGGATGGCAAGTGTATGGTCAGTGGCATAGATGTTGTCACAGCCATGGAGTGTTATGGGTCCAGGAATGGTGAGACCAGCCGGAAGGTCGCCATTGCTGACTGTGGACAACTCTAATAACTTTGACTTGTGTTTTATCTTAACCACCAGACCATTCCTTCTGTAGCTCAGGAGAACACACCTTCACCCCCACCTGCTTGGAATGTTTTATAATCTTCGTGCTCTCGATGCAGTTCAATTGGGTTCCATGTTTTCCTTACCCCTTCCAAGTTCTAGCTGCATTGCAGAGTTTAGTTTCGTTATGAAATGAAAACTAAGGAGCAACAAATAAAAATCAAAAACAAAAAAGAAAGCTTTATCCTGGAAGCCCCAGACAGCACCCTCATGCCCCTGCACCTAGGGGTTCTGCCTGAACCCAAAGACACAAAGGCTGGGGCCCCCACTCTGATGTACCTTTGGCCTCCAGTCCGCCATGGCTGCATGAGAAATCTGGTAGTGAACTGGTCCTTTGTCACCTTGCCATGCTTTGTGAGTATCCAAGAGGCAGTGGGTGCCGGCAGCTGCCCAGCCACAGCACAGCTGGCCCTCTGGGACCCTCGCCACTAAGGCCGGCCTTCATGGTGCCTACACCAAGCCCAAAGGTAGGCCACCCCAGGAAGGTGGAGTCCTGCCTCTCAGAGTGCCCCACCCCAACAACTTGCTGTCAGTGCCACCCCTCAGCCAGTTTCATAGATGAAGTTCGTGCACATGTGTCCACACTCTAGATTCTATGGGTGACCTTATTTCTGGAAATGGTTTAAGTTATGTCTGACTTTTTAAATGAAGGGATAACATAGAATAAAATGGAGTTTTTATACCTTTAAAAAATAGAAAAAGGAAAAGAAAACTAAAACTTTCCTGGGGGATATAAAAGAATACTCAAAGAAAGAATTCTTGGTCAGATCATGTAAAGATTTTCCTTTTTATACTCTAGAAATTCAAAGTAATTCATACCAAAATCTCCTTAGGAGATTTCAGAAATCTGAAAGAAATGTTTCTTAAGCTTTTCTTGGGAGGGATTGCAAATAGAAAAAATCAGGAAAAAATTGAGTTGGAACAAGTCCCAACAGCTAGAAAATTTACTACCTTAGAGCTACTAAAATAGAGCACTATTAGTCCAAGAATAGCTAGATTATTGGAACAAAATAGAGTGTAGAAATGCTTCTCACTATTGTGCATAATAAAAATGGCTTTTCAGTGTGTGTGGGGGGGAGATTATTCAGCAAGAGAACAGCCTACCTATTTGAGAGGTGAAAAGGCTCTTGTACTGTTACTCAAAAGCCAAAAATATAAAAGAAAAAGCAGAGTAGGAAAAGTATAAAAAGACCTCCAGTACCAGATAAAAGTTAATAATCTTGAAAAGGAATTCTTGAAATTTATTAGTAAATGATGAACGCCCACCAGAGAGATGGACCTGAGTAGATAATTCATGCAAGAACAGGTACATGTAACCAGCACTTAACAGAAAGAGTTGCTCAACCTCTTTAGTAATACAAGAATTGTCCATTCATGGACCATAGATGGGAGTTTAAAGTTTCTGTTGTGGAGAACAGATGGCTTTAACTTTAAAATAGGAATCCTTTTTGACTCATTAATTTTACTACAGGAATTTATTCTAAAGAGGTAGATATGTCTGTAGAGACATGTTCAAAATTGTTTTTATTGCAGCATTGCTTATCATAGTAAAATATTGGAAACAACCTAAATTCCATCAGTTGATTAAAAAACCAATATACTCATACAGTGTAGCTTTTATTTTTTAAGTATTTATTTTTAACATTTTTTTATTGTTGCTCAAGTACAGTTTTCTGCCTTCCTCCCACCCCTCCCCACTATCCCAGCCCTCTTCACCTCTCCCCTGTTTTCACCCTCCTTGTTATTGTCCATGTGTCCTTTATAATTGTTCCTGAAAACCCTTCACCCTTTTCCCCTATAATCCTCTCCCCTCTCTCCTCTGGTCACTCTCAGCCTGTTCTCAATTTCAGTGTCTTTGGATATACTTTGCTTGCTTGTTTGTTTTGTTGATTAAGTTCCTGTTGAAGGTGAGATCATATGGTATTTGTTTTTCACCACCTGGCTTATCTCACTTAGCATAATGCTCTTCAGTTCCATCCTGCTGTCACAAAGGGTAGGAGCTCCTCCTTTCTTTCTGCTGCATAGAATTCCCTTGTGTAAATGTACCATAGTTTTTTGATCCACTCATTTACTGATGGGCACTTAGGTTGTTTAGGTTGTTCATTGTGCTACTATGAACATTGGGGTGCATAGGTTCTTTTGGATTGGTGTTTTAGGGTTCTTAGAATATACTCCTAGAATCGGATGGCTGGGCAAAAGGCAGTTTCATTTTTAGTTTTTTGAGGAAATTCCATACTGTTTTCCATAGTGAATGCGCCAGTCTTCAATCCCACCAGCAGTGCACTAGGGTTCCCTTTTCTCCACATCCTCTCCAACACTTGTTTGTTGCTTTGTTAATGATGGCCATTCTCAACAGTGTGAAGTGGTATCTCATTGTGGTTTTAATTTGCATCTCTTTGATAGATAGTGATACTGAGCATCTTTTTGTGTCTTTGGACCTTCTGTATGTCCTCCTCAGAGAAGTGTCTGCTTGAGTCCCTTGCCCATTTTTTAACTGGGTTGCTTGTTTTCTTAGAGTGGAGTAGTGCAAATTCTTTATATATTTTGGAGATGAAACCCTTGTCTGGGGTATCATTGGCAAATATATTTTCCCATATGATTGGTTTTCTTTTTATTTTAATACTGTTTTCTTTAGCCATGCAGAGGCTAAAGAAATGGGATCTCTCATTTTGATGAGATCCCATTTGTTTATTCTTTCCTTTATGTCCCTTGTTCTAGGGGACATATAAGTGGAAATATTGCTGTATGGACTATCTGAGATTTTCCTGCCTACTTTCTCCTCTAGGACTTTAATGGTGTCATGACTTATATTTAAGTCTTTTATCCACCTTGAATTTATTTTGGTGTATGGTGTAAGTTGGTGCTCAAGTTTCTTTTTTCTGCATGTAGTTGTCCAGTTCTCCCAACACCATTTGTTAGAGGCTATTTTTACTCCATTTTATGTTGCTACCCTCTTTGTTGAGTATTAATTGACCATTGAGACTTGGACTTATTTCTGGGCTCTCTATTCTGTTTCATTGGCCTATGTTTCTGTTCTTATACCAGTACCAGGCTGTTTTGATTATGGTGGCCTTGTAATACAGTTTGATATCTGGTATTGTGATCCTTTCTACTTTGTTCTTCTTTCTCTAAATGACTGCAGGTATTCAGGGTCATTTATGGTTCCATACAAATTTTTGAAATGTTTGTTCGATATCTGTGAAATATGTTATTGATACTTTAATAGGGATTGCATTGAATTCTATAAATTGCTTTGGTAGTATGAACATTTTGATGATGTTAATTCTTCCAATCCATGAACACAGTATATGTTTCCATTTGTTTGTGTCTTCCTTGATTTCTTTTTTCAGTGTTATGTGGTTTTCTGCATACAGGTCTTTTACCTCCTTGGTTAGATTTATTCCTAGGTATTTTATTTTTCTTGTTGCTATATCAAGTGGGATGTCTTTCCTGATTTCTGCTTCAGATGTTTCATGGTTGATATACAAAATAGCCTTTGATATCTGAATATTGACTTTGTATTCTGCTGTTTTGCCAAATTCATTTATTAGGCCGAGCATTTTTTTGGTGGAGTCTGTAGGATTTTCTATGTACACTATTATGTCATTTGCAAACAATGACAGTTTTGTTTCCTCTTTTCCAATTTGGATGCCTTTTATTTATTTTTTCTTGTCTGATTGCTGTGGCTAGGACTTCCAATACTATATTGAATAGATGTGGTGAAAGTAGACAACCTTGTCTTGTTTCTGATCTCAGTGGGAAAGGGTTTAGTTTTTGCCCATTGAGTATGATGTTGGCTGTAGGTTTCTCATATATGGCCTTTATTATGTTGAGGAATGCTCCCTCTCTTCCCACTTTGCTGAGTGTTTTTATCATAAATGGGTGCTGTACCTCATCAAATGCTTTTTCTGCATCTATTGATATGATCATGTGATTTTTGTCTTTTCTTTTATTTATGTGATGTATTACATTTACTGATTTGTGAATATTGAATATCTTAGTCCATTACTAAGATTTACATTTCATCCTTGCATCCCTGGGATGAATCCCACTTGATCATGGTGTCATACAGTGTAGCTTTTATAATGACCATGTAGATCTATAGTTACTAATATGAAAAGATGTTCAAGGTATAGTATTGAGAATATTATGTTTAAAAGGCAGATACAGAATATGGGGGCAGCTTTCACTTAAGTCATTCCTTCATCATGGCAGACACTAAAAAGCAAATATAGAATATGTATAATATAATTTCACACGTATACAATTATCTGTATTTACTTTTACATTTCAAGAGATCCCCAATAGATGTTTATCAAAGTATTTTGTCTTAATGGAGTTATAAATATTTCTTCCACTTTTATTTTCCAGCATTTTCAAATATTTTTAACAAAAACTTATTTCTGAAAAATTAGTAGCTAAATTTTATTTAAGAGAAATGCTTTCTTAAATAATAAATGTTAGGCTCTAAAGAGTTTAATCTAAAAAATAAAAACAAATGACTGAGCCCTGGCTGGTGTAGCTCAGTGGATTGAGTGCGGGCCTGCGAACCAGATGATCGCGGTTCGATTCCCAGTCAGGGCACATGCCTGGGTTGCAGGCCAGTTCCTTGCAGGCTAACTACCAGCAGGAGACGCACAAAAGGCAACCATACATTGATGTTTCTCTCCCTCTCTCCTTCCCCTCTAAAAATAAATAAATAAATAAAATCTTTTAAAAAAATTAAAAAAAAAACAAAAAAAAACCAAATGACTGACATTAAATTTCAGAATCTATATATCTATATATTTATATAATTGTATAACATTCAGAATTGGTACTGATATGTGCTGGTAACTTTTGATATATTCTTTTGAATACTCTATAGAATTGTTGTATATTTATAATAAGTGGATCATGACAGTTTATTTTATTCTTGTTTTTTTATTTTTTAAAGTATATTTTATTGATTATGCTATTACAGTTGTCCCATTTTTTCCTGCTTTATTCCCTTCCACCCTGCACCCCCCACCAACATCATCCACCCTCTTAGTTCATGTCTGTGGGTCATACATATAAGTTCTTTGGCTTTTCCATTTCCCATACTATTTTCAACCTCCCCCTGTCTATTCTGTATCTATTATTTCTTATTCTTATTCCCTGTACCTTCTCCCCTTCCACTTCTCTGCTGATAGCCCTCCATGTTATCTCCATTTCTGTGATTCTGTTCCTGTTCCAATTGTTTGTTTTTGTTTTTCTTTTCATTTATGTGTTTTAGGTTCAGTTGTGAATAGGTATAAGTTTGTTGTCATTTTACCCACTGTTCATATTTTTTATCATCTTCTTCTTAGATATGTCCTTTAATGTTTCATATAATAAGGGTTTGGTGGTGATGAACTCCTTGAACTTGACCTTATCTGAGAAGCACTTTATCTGCCCTTCCATTCTAAATGATAGCTTTGATGGATAGAGTAATCTTGGATGTAGGTCCTTGGCTTTCATGACTTTGCATACTTATTTCCGGCCTCTTCTTGCATGCAAGGTTTCTTTTATGAAATCAGCTGATAGTCTTATGGGGACTCCTTTGTAGGTAACTGTCTCCTTTTCTCTTGCTGCTTTTAAGATCCTCTCCTAACCTTTGGGTATTGCAATTATGATATGCCTTGGTGTGTGCTTCCTCAGGTACAACTTCTTTGAGACTCTGAGCTTCCAGGACTTCCTGAAAGTCTATTTCCTTTGCCAAATTGGGGAAGTTTTTCTTCATTATGTTTTCAAATAAGTTTTGAATTTCTTGTTCTTCCTGTTCTCCTTCTGGCATCCCTATGATCCTGATGTTGGAATGCTTAAAGTTGTCCTGGAGACTCTTAAGCCTCTCCTACTTTTTTGAATTCTTATTTCTTCATTCTATTCTGGTTGAATGTTTATTTCTTTCTTTTGTTCCAAATTGTTGATTTGAGTCCTGGTTTTCTTCCCTTCACTCTTGGTTCCCTGTATATTTTTCTTTATTTCACTTTGCATTATGTTCACTACTTTCTCTATTTTTGACCATACTCAACCATTTCCTCCCCACTGAGCATCCTGATTACCAGTGTTTTGAACTCTGCTTCTGATAGGTTGCCTATCTCTTCATTGCTTAGTTCTATTTTTGGAGTTTTAATCTGTTCTTTCATTTGGGCCATAATTCTTTGTCTCGGTACCTGTTACATAGTAAGGGGCAGAGCCATAGGTATTCCCCAGGGCAGGGCAACTCACATCACTGTGTTGTGGTGATGTGTGTGGAGAGGGACTGGTCTGAGAGGGAACAATGCCGTTTGCTCATGTTTCTGCCAGCTTTCAGTCACTTCTACTACCCACAAGCAGATTGGCCCTTTTGGTTCTGATTCCCAGATGGCTGGTTTTGTGCTATTTTAGGACCCTGTGGGTCTCTCCAATGAACCCTCCTGTGAGGCCAGGAGTTTCTCCCACCACCCCCCGCCCCCAGGTTTTTTTCAGTCAGAGGATTTGAGGCTTTATTTCCTGGCTCTGGAACCCTGGGTTGAGCAGTCTGTCTTGCTCCCCAGTTGTTCCTCCCAGTTTATTTACACCCAAGTGTGTGACATCCCACTCTGCCAGCCATGGCCTTGTCAGGCGTCCTCTCCACCCTGTCTGCCCATCTCTACCCCTCCTACCAGTCTGGATGAATGATTCTTCTTTAACTCCTTGGTTGTTGGACTTCCATACAGTTTGATTTTCTGGCAGTTCTGGTTATTTTTTGTTTTTAAATTTGTTTTTGTCCTTTTGGTTGTATGAGGAGGCAAAGTGCATCTACCTAGGCCTCCATCTTGGCTGGAAATCTCCTTATTCTTGTTTTTTAAAATAATAAATTGTCCTTAGAAAGTATTTAATTTTGTTTTTAAAAGATAAATATTCTTCAGGTGATGGGAACTATTGATCTTGGGAAAACTTTTTGTTTATTTATGTTTCTAGTAATAACTCATTTTTAACTTGTGATTAATAAAAAATCCAGTATGAACTCAAACTTACCAATTTGTTTTGGATGTTTAATTTGATTGCAGCATCCATCTGAAATCCAATTTTAAGCACTACTTCTAATCAAAACACTTTTAAGAGGCATGACAAATGCATTTGAATAGAATTGTACCCATGTGTTATTTGGTGAAATATTATTTTGCTTGGGACTGAACACTGAACATTATTCTCTTTCACAGTTTATCCATGTAATTTGAGTTTTTATATTTCTTGCAGTTTCTTTTATTCTGGTATAAGTTTTGAGTTTATTAGTTGGTTCACATATTCCTGTTTACGGAGCTATCACCATAGCTTCTAAGTGCTTCATAGATTGTGTTTTCTTCTATGTCTATTAACTACATTTCCATATAAATGAAAACTATTGAGTAGGGGGATTCCTTGCCATTTTATCATCATCCTACTGCTTAACCAGATGAATAGCACTGCTTTTCAGAGTTGGGTCCACCTGATGGTAGGCAGTTTACCTGGAATTTTTTTCACAATGAAGAAAATACTAACCCTATTCACACACATTTATTTTCATTCTTTTGTCTTAATGTACTCTTTCACTAGAAGTGATGACCCTTCTTATTAAGCACAATTTCTTTATCTTTTGTCTGAATTCCCTTGCTCTAACCTCTTCATGACATTTCCTGTATCATGTATCCCCTGAGTCCTATAGCTTCGTCTTCTACATAAAAATATTAAAACATCGCAACTTCTTTCCCATCCTGACTTTCCGAACATCATTCTGCTGACACCCTTGGTTTCTGTCAGGGTTCTCTGCAAATGTCTGTTCTCACAATCACGTCTTAAATGTTGGTTTGGTATGCTGTACTTTTCTCTTTCCTCTAAACACTTCTCTCAACTGGCCTCACAACCCAGGCATCAGATTGCCTTTGTGCTCTCAAACCTTTGTGTCCAGCATCTTCCAGGGACCGTATGTACTGCCTGCCAGAAACTGATGTAGGGCGGAACCTGGGGAGGCCAAGAGAGGCCTCAACCTGATCCAGGTTCCTATCAGAGAACAAGAAAGGATTCAAGAGTGTGACAGAAGGATTTAGCAACACACAGTAATTTTATTAAAGTAATAGTACCCACTGGAGAAGTGAGAGCAGGTGACCTCAGAGAACAAAAAACCCAGTGGGGTCTGGGTGAAAGGTTTTTCTTAAATGTGGGTGAGGGGAGAATAAGGTAGTCCTTTGCTTCTGATGCTGGTGGGGTCTAACTGCTGATGCAGCTTGTCTTTGTGTCTCCTCTCCAGATAGCTCTTTCTTTTTTGTCCTCCCAATTACAGGAAACTGGAGGGGGGCGTGTGGGGGAGCAGGTGGTCAGGGGAGGTCTCGTCTGTGATGGTCCAGAAGACAGGAGAGGGTTAGAGTTTGAGGCCTTTGTTCCCTGTTCTAACTTTCCTGCCTCGGAGTGACTTGGATGTTTCACAAACTTCTCAAAATCAGTGTGTCTAGAATTCAGTGCTTTCCAATCACAAGCCTGTTCTTCTTCATGTATTTCCTATCTCAGTGAATGAAGACAACAGGTACCTGGCTACCCAAGTCCAGCAGTCATTCTCGGCCCTTCCTTCTCCCATATTCCCGGCCCTGCATCCAGCCACCCACGAGGCTGAATGGCTTCTGTTGTCCTTGTACCTACAGAGCCTGACTTGTGCCAGTGCCTGGGTCTGCACTCTTGTTGCTTCCTGCTTGGCTTCCCGTGATGCCATCCTTACTGACTGCTTGGCCATTAGCCTCACCCCCCCCTAAATCCACTGGTCACACACTACCAGTATGATCTTTGTCAATGGCTGATTAAAATCCCTTAATGTATTTTAGCAAAAAAACATAAACTCCTTAGCTTTGCACAAAGGCCCAGCCTCTTTTGCCTCACTCTACGCTACACCCCATCTTACCAAGCTGCTTGTCTTTCCTTAAATGCATCACCCCCCTTTATAACTGTTCTGACATGCCTTTCTTCATCTCTCCACCTTCCTAGATCTCATTCGTCCTTCACAGCTCAAGTAACATGACTGCTCTGATCAACTCCTGTGCACCCCGTTGGTGAAGGAGGGACCTGCATCCTAAACACTATGAGATGGCCAAACACACAACACCCAACACTGGTCAGATGAGATTGACAACAGCTGTTAGTTATGTAGAGCCTGGAGAAGGAGGCACTGGATACCAGGAGGCAGGCCACATGGGGGTTGCTCTTGGGAGCAGAATAAATCAGAAGGGGTTGTAGGTAGCAGGCTTTGTAATAACCAGAGAGTGGGGTAGCCCCTGATTCCCATGGAGTTGAGGGGTGATTGGTTTGGTTGAAGAGTTTCACAGGCTGGCAGAAAGGTGAGACTCGATAAATTGAGGACAGGATGGGCTGTCGTCAGTCCAGCCCTTCGAGGAACAAAGTGGGTGGGGAGCCTTTCTTGTTGTGGGGGGTGAATCTGGCTGCAGTAGGGAAACTCACAGCTAAGCCTTGTTTTGATTGATTGATTGATTTTTGTTTTTAAAGTTAAGTGCTCAGTAAAGGCTAGCTGCCTTGATTATTGGCTTGTCTTCTTTTGCTATTTTGTTCATTTCGAATCACAGAGAACTCATATTTGAAATTAATCCTAGAACACCACATCCCTGAGTTTGTAATACCTTAAAATATCACTACCCTTTGTTGCTTTGGTAAACCTGGGAGCTTGAAAAATAAATGCGTTAAACTGGCCAGCATCCTGGCATTAGCACCCAGCATATTGTAGGCCAATGACTTTCAGATGGTTTGTTATGCGTAAAACTCACTTGGGGTGCTTGTTTAAAATGCAAATTCACAAAGCACACCTCCTGTCATTCTGATCCTGGGGTAGTATGGAGACTAGACATTTGCAAACTTCAACAAATGCCCTTGGAGGTCATAAGAACACTGCAAAAGGCCCTTATCTTAGCCTTGGCGCCTACCCTGCTGCTGCTCTGCTCCTTGTCCTCCTCCCATTCTCCCTGCGGCTCTTCCTTTAGGAGCAGAGCCTTTAAGGCAGCACATCAAATTTCAGGCCTCCTGATGTGATAAGGAAACATGATAACCTCTTACAGGAAGTCCTCCTTGACTACCACTGCCCAGAGTCAGACAGATTTTTCTCTGCTCCCAGAGTACATCTGAACACCTGCCACCCTGCCAAGGGTATTGAATTCTTTTTGGGAGAAGATGGGTCTGCACGTACACATACTCTCCAAAGAGAAACAAACAAACACACTTCACACTATGGCAATGTGCTATTTATTTGCCTGTTTCCCTGAATAGAGTGGTGTTAATTTCTCGAGTGCGGGGGCTGGGAGGGGGGTGGAATGTGGCTTTCATTTCCTAAACCCATTTCTGTGCCTCACACATAGAAGGAACTCAGGAAATGTTTATTGAATAAATAAATATTTATTACTCACTGAGTTGTGGATCATACCTTAATTTCTGTGTGAAAATGTACTCACAATGCACTTTAAAATTAAAGTGTCAGAACACGATGATTTTACCAAGGAATACAGAGTTTGCAACCCGGGGGACCCTAGTACTGCTCATGTCCACCAGGGAGTGCCAGAGGCAGCCTAGGGACTGGGATGCACACGAGGAAGTGAGCAGCACTCAGGTTCTCGGAGCCGCGGGACCAGGGAAAGTAGGCTTGAGCTAGGTAGCCTGGGGGAAGATTTCTCAGGGAGCCAGAGCCTGACTCAGACCCTGGACTCCCTGGAAGCCTAGAATTTGTGTTATTACTATTGCATGGACCTCGTTTGCCTCACTTCCAGCCCCCAGGTGGTGTGGACTGGGAAAATATAAATTAACACACCTTGCTAAAGTGACTCAAGAGAGAAGAAATCAGCTTCCAGAGCAGAGGTAGTTTAAAGTCCTTTTCCCTTACTTATTTTAATTATACTTGCTCTTCGACTTCATTCAGTCCTCCTACTCATTTGATGCCTGACTGCTACTCAGTCCGTTGGCCCTGACCAGCCCTCACTCCACCACGCCTTGGGGGTCACTCACAAATCCCCAATTACCTTGAACCTCCGTCCTTCCACAAAATCACTCAATGAAACCTAACCATGTATCACGCCTGTAATCAACCCCCAATCTCTAGATTTATTTTTATGTCTTCCCTTGACCTGCCCAATCTCTAGACAATTAAATGTAATGGGTGCAGCTTAGCTTTCTCCTCTTATTTGCCCTTCCGACCCAGAACTTTCCTGCTTCTTCTCCTGTCCATGCTATTTATTCCTCATTTATTCCTCGTTCTGCAGACACATTTTGAAATGAATCACTTGATTAATTTTAAGGTGATCTGTGTGTATCTTTGCGCATCGTATGTAGAAGATGAGATTTTCCCTCTGGGAAGTGGGTGGGATGTGGGTGCAGCTCTTCACCAGGTGTCACTCAAACCATTTCTGAAAGCAAATTGCTCTCAGTCACACAGTGGGGAAGAAGGTAAGATGGCTGAAGCTTATATAATAAGCAGTTGTGGATCAGGAGTCAATATTTTGCTTTCTCGATTTACCTTGTTTTTGCCCTAGAGTTTAAATTTCTAGCCCAGTGTTAGTAGAGGGCAGACCCTCAGATATTTGAGGTGGAAAGGATTACAGTGATTGGTTTGTTTTTCCTAGCTGTGAAATATTGTTTGCCAAGTTTTACATACAAACATACACAGAGAAGAGCACAGAGGTATATACATATTTGTGCATACACTGTAAATTGGAAATTTGGCATTTGTATCAAGTATGGGAAAGTTGGTTTTATGTGCTTTTGACATTTAGCTCTGGGTACCTGCCATCTTGCTCCAAAGAAAACCTCACTTTGGGTGGTAAAAAGAAAAGAAAAAAAATTCCCAAGAACATGAAAGTAAAACCAATCCATTAAAATACATATTTTCCTTTATTATTTTACTTGGATTTAAAAAAGCAGAGAACTTTCTTAACCTTATTTAAGTTTTATTTTGAGAACTTTTAAGAGCTTGGCTCTCATATTCTAAATACAGAAAGTGTATAACATCGGTCAGTATTAATTTTTAATGTGTCAATTCAACTTAGTAGAAAAAAAGCAATTCATGTGCTTCGGTAATAACTTCCACTTGTTTTAAACTTGTTTTATAAAGCTTGCAATTCTATTTAATTGGTATGCAATTTAATTGCCACATAAGTTATTTAATTATATGCTCAAATGGAAAATGTTGCTTATAGGCAATCATGTCTCTTTTGTTACAATATGGAATCTAAACCTTCCTCCATCTTGTGTTTACCTGTGATTCCTTCATACTAATTATTTGCATTACATCATGAAGTTATGTATTACGTTGATTTTGCCATCGTTATTAATGGGATGGGTGTGTGTATATGATGTGTATGTGTGTATTTTTATTGTATTTTAGTAACTAACTCAGAGGGCCAGAATTTAATCCATTTTATCAGTAAAAACAAGGGTCCAGAGAACCCGTGTTTCTCTATGCAAAGTCAGAACCACTGTCCTCACACATATTATTCGTCGAGCCAAGAGTGTCCTGTCCTCAATTTTTCGCCTGGTCCCAGCATTTTACTTTTGGAGGTTTACCTCAGGTGTTCCTTCTACTTGGAAGACGGACCTCACTAACAGGAGAGACGGCTTTTTTTCCATTTTTCTTTAAGCAAAATAACAATGTAGAACCAGACAGAACTAGGGTCTAGGATTTACCGTTCACTATTGTGGCAACCTTGGACCTCAGTAGGTCTCCAGTTCCTTGCTTGTAAATCAGGAATACTAGTTACCTTACTGGGTCCTTATAAAAAACATATTAGATACATTTTATTATGCTTTTGCACAATGCTTGATGTATAGAAAGCCTGTGAAACATTTAGCTTTCTTCTATTAAATGCTCAATAAATACGTGTTGAATGAATGAGTGGATGACAATCACCCACTCTTTCCCGCTTTACCGAGGTATAACTGACCACGATTATCTATTGACTCGTCTGACTCCCAGTGCTCTGTGTGTTTATCCAGGGGTGGGTTGGGGGTCTTTTTTCTCATGGAAGGTGGAGAGTAGTTCCTGCCACATCATAAGTGATTGGAAAATAGTGAAAAACTTTAGCTTGCCCACCTGACTAAAAACTTGCAATAAACTTCAAAGGCACATCACTTGCTTAACGAACATTTGTTGAACAGCTACTCTGAGACAGGCATTGCTCTCCAGGCAGGTTTTACATCAGGGACAGTATCTGGTTTCATGAATTTTCATTTTAGTGGAGAGAGACAACACAAATAGGTACCTACTACACTGAGTAGTGATAAGAGCTATACAGAGAAATGAAGCAGAGTGAGGGGCAAGAGAGAGTTGGGAGCAGTTGCTGTTTTATGTACTGTGGTCAAGGAAGCTGCTCCATAAAGGTGATGGCATTTGAACAAGAGAGACCTAAAGGAAATGAGGGAGTCAGTCATGCAGATAGACATCTGGACAGAGAGCTTTCCAGGCAAAGGGAAAAGTGGGTGTAAAAGCCCTGAGGAAGGCACACGTGTGGTGTATTTCAGGAGGACCAAGGCGTCTGACTCAGGTGGGATGAGGCAGTGGGGGAATAAACAGAAGATGACATCAGTGAGGTAGCCGAGAGCCTGCAGATCAGCAGAAATATTTAGATTTTAAATCAGAGTCTGGGAAAATCTGTATCCATAAATGCAAAGTGTATCCATTAGGGTCTGGCTACAGAAGTAAAAACCTTCTGTCGTATAAAGCAAGAAGCGGTTTATACAGAGAATAAGTGCTCGAACAACATTGGATGGGTCAGAGGGATGGGGCTTGGGCTGGACCTTCGGGGATGACTCCTAGAACAAGCTTGTAAAGTGCCTGCCGAGGGAAGTTGCTGTCTCTGCTCCTACCAAGGAGGTGGGGACTTCAGAGGACCAATTGGCTACCATCTAGGGATTAGCAAACCACCAGCAATACCACAGTCACTTCTTGCCATCAAGAGTCAGTGACTAGACATCAAAGCACATGTTGAAAAATCCAAGGTCTCCACAATGCTGCTTATCACAGTGATGGCCAAATGGCAGGGTGATGGCCCCATTCAATTTTGTCATTTGAACCTGGCTTGGGTGCCTGTACTTGTGAGAACTTGATTTTACCGCAGAACTTGGCTGTCTAGCATTTGTAATGCAGGGCGGCAGACTAGAAGGAGGCCTCACTAGATGCCAAGATGCAACTACTGGCTATTCACTCACTGCCCACCACTGGCAGCCACAGGAGGCAGTCAGGAAAATGCCTGATGTGCACTGAGTTTAACGAGATCACTAAGGCCACCGTGTAGAGAATAGATGATGGAAAACCACTAAGGAGGCTGTTACAATGATCCAGTGAGAGATAATAGTGTTTTTGTGCAATCTTGTGTTTGAAGAAATATTATAATCTAGTTCAAGTCACTCACTGAACTGATGTCATTCATACTCATTCATTCATTCATTCATTTTCCCCTTCATTCAACTGTTTGTGTATTTTATAATAAAATAAACTGTGTCTCTAAATCCCAAGGAAATACAACTGTGTGACCTTATTGTACCAGGGGGTGACTTTGTTCTTGAGTATAAGAGTCATACCTCCACCTATCAGTAGTTCTGGTGCCTGTCACATATCAGATATTCACAAAACAGGTTCATTGGAATAAAATCTACACCAGAGGACCATTGTCTGAATTAGTTTTTGTGCTGTTGAAAAAATTCATTTTGTTACCAGAAGGTGTCACCCTAGCTCCACGTTTTCTGCATGTTTTGGGGTTTTTTTTTTTTTTTTTTTTTGGCTTTTCAGTTTTGCTCTAACATATTAATTGAGTTGTTATGGAAAGAGATGATAATTTAGGCACTGTTTACAGAATAAAACTGATTTAACCTTCAGTTTTACTGTGAACATTTTTTTCAAATGTAGTGTTCCAACTGAAATTGCCAAGTAAAAAAGGAGGATTTCAAATTGAAAAAATGATTAGAGCAAAATAAAAATTCAAGATAGGATGTCAAGTTCAGAACACAGGAAAAATGTGAAGCACAAAATCAACACTTCAGAACGGTAATGGCACAATAATAGCTATAGCCACACAACTGTTTCTATCTCACAAGCAAAATGGAAATTCTGTTTGGTATTTTAGCAAAAGCACTAAAAGGAAAAATAAGGCCTAGAATAAAACAGGCTTTGTTTGTAGGATGTCTTTAACTTTGAAGAGCTCAAGGTCTTGTATAATCTTGTGTTAGAAGAAATATTATAATATGGTTGACCTCACTCACTGAACTGATGTCATTCATTGAAATATGGATCTGTAAGGACCATATTTATAAGGACCTATAAGGACCTAAATATGGACTTATACATATAACACATTTACAAACTGAGAATGAGAAGAAAGGGAGATGCAAACAGAAAAGGAAACACAAGGAGATAATAAATGATTTGCAGGTGTGAATGTGTGCAGTGAAGACAATTTTAAAACAAGAAAGAAGTGGAGCAGGTACACGTTACACAGACCAGTTGCATCTTGGAGCAGTGAAGGAGACTGGCCCTCAGAATCAGAAAATCTGGGTAATGGGCTCTAAAACCTACTAGCTGTGTGACCTAAGGTTTTACATCTCTGACCCTTCGGATAGTTTGCATTTTTCAAACAAAATAAAACCTATCTCCAAATGGAGATTTGAGGGTCAAGTAAGATAATACATGTCAACACATTCCATTTCTTTAAAATGCTATATTAACATGAAGTAGAATTAGAGGAGGAAAGTGAAGGAAACATTTATTGAGCATCTACCCCATGGCAGGGGAATGCTGGGCATTTTATGGAACAACACTTTCTATGTTCTCAGATGGGCAGGACTCTGTCCTAGACGGTGAGTTGCAACCTCATCTCCCACTTCCCCACCCCTTCTCTTTCTCTGCCCTGATGGCATTTCCAATGACTACCTCTCAGAGAGGGAAACTACAGAGACTTCTCTCCACCCCTAACCACTGAAGAATCGTCAGGAAGGCTGAGCCTTACCGAAACGGGTGGTTTTCGGCTTCAGCTGCCTGGTGGTAGCGGAGAGTTAGGGTTAGTGCTTCTAAGGAAGCGCCGGATGGGTTTGCCAACAAATTCCTGGCGGAAGCTTTCTTTTGAAGGAAGAAGATGTGAAAGAATTTGTCATCAGATCAAGATCCCATATACTTCTTAGATCCTTTTTAAGATGAAAAGATGAAACTTTTTTTTTTAATTCAAAGCTTTCTGTATTTCAGAGTGAAATCAGTTTTGGAAAATGCAACTTTAAAACAACAGGAATAACCTTGCTCTGGGTGGGTTCTCCATTAATGTCTACTGAATAAAAAGTTAATCTCTGTGTCTGGCAACACAAACAATCTATATTTCTAAGGTTATTGCTGTCAATACATGCACAGAATTATAAGTTGTTTAGTAAGTTTTAATTTCCAATTCATAAATAATTGGATTTAAACAGGCAAAACATGTTTTCTTGTGTGTACATACTTTTGGATGCATTAGAGTCAAGGGTGTATTATTCTAATGAACTTTACACAGGCTGGGTGAGAAATAAGTAGCAAAAAATAAAATGGTGAAAAGAAGTGAGTTCCAAGAATTTCTTTAGCATAAGGTGTAGAAAGCAAATCTTATAGCTGTTGATGTCCTCCATCTGATCTTAACATTCTCTTCTTTTATGTGTCCTTGGCTTCTATATAGATTATTAAATTTTTTCATAGAAATTAAACTCTTCATCCTACAAGATTTGTAGACATTTGGGTCAGTATCGCACAAACACTATTAGAATATTGGCAATCTAGGCAATGGATTTTAACTTTTATAGATTTTCTTGTGCACGTGTGTGAAACTTCATCATTTCCACGGCGGTTAAACTGAGGCTATTGCCAGTCACTAAGAAGGCAGGTCGAATATTATGTCCATTGCTGGTGAGTAGCTCTATTCCTTGTGCTGTTCGATGTTTCATACATGGTGGAATTAATGCTATTCCAGAAGGTAATGGTAATGAACTAAATTTTCCATCCACAAAGGAGACAGCAGGGCAGTCTTGCACTTTAGTCTTTATCTGTAATCAGATGCTTTATCACCATAAACCCTGTCTGTCAAGTTCCCTCAATAAGCTGGAGTTATTAGTACAGGTTGTTACTCCTCGTTTTGATAATGAGATCCAGTACTGGTGGTTGTTCAAAAAAAATGCAGAAAGCAAAGCAGAGGGCTCATCATTAGGTAGCAGACTACACAGGCAGTGAGAGCTGGAGAGAGCTTTAAACTCCACACCAGACATGGTAATTTTTGGTTGCTTGCCTGATTTGCCTAGGGCAACTAAAAACATCACCTTAGGCCAATCCACGCTAATTGTCAGCCTATGCAGTTGTGCCACATTTGCGAAATGATTGACAACTATATGTATACTCAGATGCGTGGCCCTCTAGTTCATAGTCATTAGCATCCAGTCACTCAGGCAGGACTGGCCCGCCCCAAAGACATTAGCGGAGGCCCGCCCTCTGATAAGACCCAGGAGCTCTGGGGAGGAGCAGCAGCACATTCTCACCCAGGTGTTCACGGTTCTTGTTGCATCGTTGACCTTTGCGGCGCAGGAAAACCGGATGGCTTAGGGCCTACTGATGACCTTGTTTGACACCCATCTGTGTGCAGGGGCAGGTCAGGCTGGGCACCATCTGGCCTGACTGGGCTAGACGTTTCATCATGCAGCTGCCTTTCCGTGGTGATGGATTTCTCTGAATAGCCGAGTGTGTCGAGCATTAGCTGAGTAAGAAACAATGCATAAGCTCTGATGTTGCTCATCACATTTATTCTCAATCTAGAAACTCATAACTACTTCTCTATGTTGGCCTATAATTATAGGGAACACACATAGTTATAAAATCAATTATTATAACACCTGCATATTATGTGCATCACCTTGACAATCTAACCATGCCTCGAACTCTGTTCTTTCTACATTTATTCTTAAAAAATATTTTTGTGCTTCTAGTGTTGTGTTGTTTAATCAAACTTGGACCAAAGGTAGAGCCAATATGAACAAGCTGTCAGACCTCCCATAGAAAAACAGGGCTAGTGTCAGACGTACCGTGAACTGAAGGGTTACACCTTAGGTGGGGAACGACACACAATTGTATGGGAAGTATGACTTCTCACCCAGCCTGAGGGAAAAAAATCCAAGGAATTAAAGCCATTAGCAGGGTCTCCTGGTGGTGGTCTCCACCTGATATCTCTACTGAACTTTCTAAGATCTCTGCTGCTTCCGAAGAATGTCTTTCTTTTCAGACTTGACCTTGAGAACTTTAATTTGCCTTTGGGGAAAAAATCTACTCGCTACTTATAGGGGCCAGAATTGCCAGAGCGTCCAGTGGCCTCCCAAGTTTGTTACTCCATGAAGAGAGGGACGAACACCCAGAAGCCCCAGCAGGACAGGGCAGGTGGCCTCCAGCTTTCAAATCCCGCAGAGCAGCCTCAGGTCAGGGGATCACCCTCGTGGAGTCTCTTTAGATCTTCCCATCGGTGAAGTTGTTTTTAATTTTCTTTATCTTCAGTTGCCCAGTAGGTATCTGTGGGCTCACCTGGAGACCTAAATGCCTGCCTGGGCTTTCCACCCACCCTCCTCTGAAAGATAAGCCTTTTTTTTTTTTCCAGAGAAAGAGAAGTTCTAATCTGTAGTCACAAGCTAGAAGCCAGTGGGCAGAATTCTAACCACAGATACTTTTTGTTTGGCCTGCAGAGTGTTTTAAAAACTAGAAAATGCCACCAAAGTATTTCTTTTTTAAAGCTGCTTTGAAAAAAATAAGATGTGGCAATTCTAGAAGGCATTTCTAAAAAGCAACCGATAGCTGAGCCCAGGAGCTCTGCTTTTCCCACAGGCTGTGTGATCTCCTTTGCTACAAGCCTGTCACTCCTGGTGTCTTGTATTTTTCTCCCTCCTCTGGGTTTCTGACTTCTAGTTTAAGACCATAAGAGGCAGAAAAATATTCCAGACCAGACATGCCTCCAACAGTGGAGTTGGCAGAGCTCATTCACATACAGAGTAGCACTGGGTTCTTTGCTCTTACTTCTCTCAAATATCCTCACTCTTTTTCAAATTGTGATTCTT
This sequence comes from Sturnira hondurensis, assembly GCF_014824575.4. Lineage (NCBI taxonomy): Eukaryota > Metazoa > Chordata > Mammalia > Chiroptera > Phyllostomidae > Sturnira > Sturnira hondurensis. Next base: position 1,123,107 of record NW_028073279.1, read on the forward strand.
GGGTCTTCCAGGCATAAAAAATAAAATGTGTCTTTTACTAAACTACATGCTCTCTGTGGCTTTTGCTTAGCTACATAAGACTTAAGAGAAACTGAAACTGGCACATACGGGGATTGGTTCAAATACCTAATGCAAGGCCTCGAGCTGCTTCTATGAGGGAGGTGAAGAGATGTCCTTGTTCCAGCGTGGAGGGAGGTTCAGAGGGGATTGTCTCGGTACCTGTGCATGTAACATCTTGTAACACAGAGTTAGACTTTCCTAGGAGAAGCTTTACAATCGATTTATCCAACTCTGTACAAAGATCTCCTCTAGAATGTTTGGCCATTTCTGGAGATAAAGAACTCTGCCATCCAACATGGTCCATTCCAGTTTTGGACATGTCTTCTATAACATGGGTGTGAAGTGTGTCCTTTCTCATAGAATAGTTGCAATAGGATTTCTATTTTTTTCTTTGGTTCTAGAAATTTCTTTTACTGAGCCAAAAATCATTTCATGACTTCTTCTCCTAATGATCTCCCACAAAACCTCAGTCTCTTCTCTCTTCTGCAGAAAATCCTTTCCAATATTTGATGATTCTGACACTTTCCACAGTCTCTACTACATTTAGTATCTATGTCACCAGTCATTTCAATGGTTTCTTTTATAAAATGATTTCTAGTTCACCATTTCAATAAACTTATACTTGTTGTTGTGCTTTTGAATGCAATTCTTTTACAATGTTGAATATAATACCCAGAAGTAAGTGAAACAGGTTTTTCTGTCTTAACCTCAGCAGAGGTCTCAGAGGCAGAGTAGAGAACAATGGATGCTGATAGAGCTGCCAGTTGCACAGCCCTGGTGGGTACCATTCACAGCCTGGTACACCGTGGAGCTGTGCATGCTGTGCACAGCCTGTGTGATCCCACACGGACGTCCCAGCACCATCCTGGAGAGATGAGCTGGAAACATGTGCAGGGTATCATTAGCCTATCGCTCACTACCAGGCAAAGAGGAAGAAGCTGGGTGTGAGGATTTCATTGGAGAGAGCTGCAAATGTGTTTTCTGTTTCCACATCTACCTGCATGGATGAGAAGGAACCCTTCCCCCTTATTTTAAACCAAATGAAGAGGGCTTTCAGAGCTCAACTCAGAGAGCTTGGGATTTGCTTCTGAATGTGGAGAATGCAGTGACTGATACCTGAGATATAAATCTATCACGTGGGAATAGTGTTCCAGATGTGATCACATCAATATGCTTGATCTGAACACAGTAGAACCCGAACATTCAAGAGTGTACATCAGTATTACATTGATGTTCTTAGTTGCCACACCACAAAATCGCCTCATATTGAGTTTGCAAGCAACTATTTGAGTATTTCTCATCTGAACCACAGTTTGGTCAGACAGCTTGATATTTTATATAGGAAAATGATTTTTGTGAGGTTAAATCAGAATCAACTTGCTGCAGAGGCAGCATCACTAAGTCTTGTCTACGTAGTTAGCCAAGCCCTTAATCTTTCTGATCCTCAGTTTTTCATCTGAACCATGAGAATAACACTTCTCCCACCCGACTGTGAGAATTTAGTGAGATATTCTGTGTGGGTGGCCAGCACATTGGAAGCACTCAACAGATACTGGTTCCTCTCCGCCTCCCGATGACCCCTCAGTTTGTGGTTTTGTTCATCCCCGGCCACCCTGAAGGGGACACTATAACACAGGAGCTGAGAGCCATTGCTGAAAGGGTGCCACCACTTACAAGCATTTTGTGTGTGTGTGTGTGTGTGTGTGTGTGTGTATAATTATTCTTATTTCATTTTTATTGTTGTTCAGGTATAGTTTTCTGCTTCCCCCCCCCCCCCAGCTCTACCCCCGGCCCTCCCCGCCTCCCTCCCATTTCCAACCCCCTACCCGTTATTGTCCATGTGTCCTTTATACTTGTTCCTGCAAACCCTTCCCCTTTCCCCCTGAAATTCCCTCCCCTCTCCCTTCTGGTCACTGTCAGCCTGTTCTCAATTTCAGTGTCTCTGGTTATATTTTGCTTGTTTGTTTGTTTTGTTTATCAGGTTCTTGTTAAAGGTGAGATCATATGGTATTTATATTTATTTATTAAATGATTCTCTTTAAAAGCATTTTAAAATTACATTGGTGATTAACAGCACACATACAATTTTTAAAAAATATTTTATTTAATCTTTATTCTATTTTTTCCATTTCCATTTAGTCCCCTTACACTCCTTGCCCCCAGCAATCCCCACACTGTTCATGCGTCTCTTTTCCAACCATGATAAGCCTAACACTTTGAAAAAGACTATTTTTATTCATGGATCATAACAAATAGTATCTTCATATGAGAGGCACTGCAAATGTACCATGTGAGATGACCCATTATAAATTCTGATAAAAACAAACAAAAATAAAGAAAACATTTTTATTTAGCTTGGGCCATCGTGCCCTCTGCAAATATATTCTTCCTTCTAGACTTGTGGAAATCCTGAAAAGAGCTTGTACACCGCTATATTATCTCACTCATATCTCATTGTCCAGAACAAGTCCTACACCACACTTAACCTCAAGGAGCTGGAGAAGTGCAAGCCTCTCCTATAACCCAAAGTGGACAAGAACCAGGTACTGGGGAATAGCAGCACCCTCCACAGTGACGAATCCCCTTTCTCTCATTTGCATATGGGCAAAATAGGGGAGCCAGACCCTGTCACCTGTTCTTAAACCAGTTCTTTATTACATGGCCTCATGGTATATCGGAAGAAAATTCTCACAATTCAAATATCACATATGTGTAACTACTCAAATCTAAGAGAAAAATCATAATGTCAAGCAAAATGAAGGGGATTTGTCAATTTTCTATGTTCTGTAATTATGAATAGTTAAAACTGAGTACCTTCCATTTAGGATTTTGCCTTTTTCTTTGTCGCTTATTTGCCTTTTAAGTCAGTAAAGCTATGTTTCTCCTCTTGGCTTCTTTTTCTGGACTGCTAAATGCTTCTCCATGCCATTGCACACTCCAGTGTTAAAGCTTTGCTTTCCCCCCTTTGGTTTATAGCTGGGGAAGTCGCTTCATTTGCTGTGAGTGAGTAAGAACCACATTGGAGGCAGAAGGCCATAAAATCTGCACTTCTGTGTCTAATACTGTGCAGTGTTGGCTCCTCGGAGCCCCTCTCCTGTGTCCCCACCTGCCTGACGGTTTACCTCAGAGATGGAAGTGGCTGTGGTGACAGCCCTGCAGGGGCACAGGCAGCAAGCCCTCCTCTTCCACCCAAACGTGGGGCCGGATGTGCCCTCAGGGTCTGTGTCTCAAGGAACCACCAGATTTTCTTTCCAGACAAATTTGTAGGAGCTCATAGTGTTTTGCCGTTTTAATCCGCCTACCTACTGATTCATTTTCGCTGCTTCGGTTTTTTCCCACAGTTGGCTGGTGCATATTCCCTGCGGCTCCCACTCCAGAATCGTATTTTCCTCTCTGCGTGGTCTCCGATGTTGGTCCGCACTCCCGTTTTTAAAATCATAAAAGGAAAGTCTCATTAATTCAGAATCTATGACCACCCCAAAATGACAAAACTTTTCTTTAACCACTGCGCCCTTAGGCAGGGAGGGCTGACCGCACGGTTATTAGTGAATGCACACCCTGGCTCCTTTAGGGGTACTTATTTATATGAAACTATATTTACATGTCAGTTAAAAAAATTTCTTTAGTCGACTTCTATTTTTTTAATGTGATTCTTTTTTTTTAAACATTTTATTTATTTATTTATCTTTAGAGGGGAAGGAGAGAGGGAGAGAAACATCAATGTATGGTTGCCTTTCATGCGTCCCCTGCTGGGAGTTGGCCTGCAGGGAACTAGCCTGCAACCCAGGCATGTGCCCTGACTGGGAATCGAACCACGATCCTCTGGTTCGCAGGCCTGTGCTCAATCCACTGAGCTACGCCAGCCAGGGCTCAACTTCTTTTTTTCAAGGGCCTTATCAAGTAGCACTTCCTTAATCTAGTTTCAGTTACAATATGAACTTATAAGTAATGAAGCTACATTTTTACAAACTTTATTTTATTGTATTTTTTCATTACCATGTATCCCTGCAATCACTACACTGTTGTCCACGTCCATGAGTCCTTTTTCCTCTTTGCTCAATCCCTCCCCGCCCTGAGCTGTCAGCCTGCTCTCTCTTCATGAGTTGTCTCTATTTCGCTTGTTAGTGCTAAGTGGAATAAGCCAGTCGGGGGAAGACAAATACCGTATGATTTCACTCGTATGTGGAATCTAATGAACCAACTGAAGCTGCGTTTTTATTTAAAGACAGATACTGCAGTTCAGAAGGTTTAATTTATGAGCTTGGCTATCACCACCTCCCACATGAACAAACATGGCCTTCAGCCCAAAGGCATGTATCTCCCTCAACCTGAGTTTAACAAGTGCAATGTTTTTGTCTCTTTGATCAAATCCAAGGGCTCACAGTCCCCTTGCTTATGGTGCCAGAATTCTTGAAGATCAGGGCTGTTCTGCTTTAATGGAAGAGCCAAGTACAGTGTCATTTAAACCAAATCAAGCCGTAAACCTTTTTAGGAATGTTTGTTCTTAGGGCTAGATGGTGTGGGATATTCTATTTCCTCTGTCAGAAAACACAGGTGTGATAATCAATAAAATCCCTGCGCTTCAGTTTCTTTTCACCATCTACAGTGTTGAGTCACTGTGCATGGGGACTGTTGAGAGGAGAAGAGTTGGTAAGACTGAGGCCAACTTTCCCTAAGATCAGTGACCTTGCTTTATTACCCTCTCTGTCTGTGGCCAGGCTTCCTTACCTCTGGGGAGTGGGAAGGAAGAGAGCAAAGTATTAAGTGTGAGTTTTCAAATCATGGAGAATGGGATTTGAATCTCACACTGTGCCACTTGGTAGCTGGTATTTAACTTATCTGAGCCTCAGTTTCTTCATATGCAAAAAAGGGATAAAAATAACACTCACCTAACAGTTGTGAGGATTCGGTGAATGAATCACTTAGCATAGTCCCTGGAACATAGCAAAGTCAATGAAGAGTCTGATGCTAGGGCAAGTGGGGCCTGGCAGGCAGTTCTGAGTACTCCAAGGTTGCTCTCTGTTTCTCACAGTGACCAGTAGTGTCAGACATTTGCAGCTGCTTACGAAGCACTGGATGAAGTCAACTTAGCCTGGGGCTAGACATCGAGTAAACAGCACTGCCTACAACGTGTAGCATGAAAGGTGCAGACGATACACGTTGGAAGAGGAGGTGACCTCCAGCAATGATCTGACTCACTGGAGCTCGGTTCAAATCCCATCTCCCTGATGAAGCCATTGTCTCCTACCTCTTCTCCATTTTCTCTTTTCTTTCTTTTTTCTGTTCCAAATCGCCACCTCCGTTCATGTTTGGGCTACAGAAACCAGGACGGGGTCTCCCGACACGGGCAGAGTCCACTGTCCACTGTCTCAAATGGGAGGACTCGGCATGTTGAAATGTCCTTTTACCCCACGCCCCACCTACCTGGACACCTCCTACACATCTTCGAAGGCTCCTCTGAGAATTTTCTCCTGACTCCCCTGGACAAACCTTTAAAGGTTGAGAGGGGGATGTATTTCTCAGTATAATAATTACTTGAAAATAAAACCACAAATATCGTTTATCTCCTTTCATATTTCCTAGTGGTTATGCATCCCCAATAGCCCCTACGTCTCTCTCTTCTCCTTCTCTTCTTTATTATGGCCAGTCTCCTCCCTCTCCTGGTGTAGAATCCCTGGGAGAGGATGGTGAGGAAAAATCAGGGTGTCCAGAAGAAAAAAACAATGTCATCAGTGAGAAGTGATGTTCAGTATCACAAAGCGTGGGCACATGACTGGCAGTGGTGGCAGGTGGGTATAGGATAGGAACTCTAGTCAGAAGGCACCTCTGATTGCGCCTTACGCGTGCCTCCGCCAGGGCCCTTACCCCTTTGCTTTGTCATTCACTGTCTGCATCTCTGTACAGACTTCAGGCTGAGGGCAGACAGGAATCGTGTTCATCTCTGAGACCTCAGGCATGGGAAATACCATTGATTCCTCAAGGCCAGTAATGAAGTTCATTGACTTTCCCATTCTAACTGATGTCTGCAGATCCTCTCCAACTCAGAAATAGGGGTAAGAACTGGAGAAACTGTGCCTATTCTGATTACTCAGAACTCTAAATCAGGGATGGCCCTTCAAGTTTGTCACTCTACCCACTGCACATGACCCCTCAACCTTTCCTGTGCCTAATACCATGGTTCACTAAATGGCTCCCTGGAATTAAGCTAACTAGGGACGCTTATTAAAGAAGGCTCGAAAACAATTCAGGTTTGAAATTTAATCCTTGTACATTTGCTCTTCATTATTCAGATTCTCAGTGCTACAGCTGGGAGTGACCCAAGCTAAAATTGGCTCATGGCAGGTACTAGGAAGTTCTCTTGTAAACTTAACCACCTGCACAACTGTGGTCTTTGGAAATGCTTACATTACCTACTTCCCACTGGGTTTGAAATGGTGTTGATAAGAAAAGGGAGCTCTGGGGTCACATCAAATGATCGCACCTCTCCATTGTCCCTGCAGAGAAAGCCTTGATGACTTGACCTTTATCTGAGGAGAAAGATAAACCCGTGGGGAAACTTACTCTTCCTCCGCTTATTCATTCCTCTGTTCCTTTAGTGCTCACTCTGTGAAAGGCACTGTGATAGGCGCTGGGGATAAAAGGGTGAGCGATGTTTTCAAAGTGCTCGCGGGTAAATTCTCTCTCTGATTGCAGTGACCGCCTAGGCTAGGGCTCAGGAAACTTTTTCTGTAAAGGGCCAGAGAGTAAGTATTTTAGATTTTATGGGCCCATCAGGTCACTGTTGTGACTACACAGTCCTGCCTTGGTAGCACCAAAGCATCCATAGATAACTCAGACAAATGGTATGGCTGTGTTCCAATAGAACTTTATTTATGGATAATGCAAAGTGAATTTCACGAAATGTTCATGTATTGTAAAATATTATTCTTTTGATTTTTTTCAACCATTTACAACTGCAGCAACCACTTCCTGTGGAGTGTAGAAAAAGGGGCAGGGGTCTGGGTTTGGCCCTTGAGCCATAGATTTTCCACCACTGATGTAAGAGACGGGCACTGGTGAGTGAGATGACCTGTGATTTCTAAGTCAGGCTCCTGTTCAATCAAAGCGGAGACCTAACTGACATCGTAGGAGTGATCTTTGTCTTTTCTTCTTTCTTCCCTCTGTCAATCTCCTGTTCTCCAAACCCCAACCCCACAGGTCTTCCAACAAAACAGAAATCTTCTATATACTTACGACATCACTGAGAACATCTGGGGACTCATTTTCCTGTGAGAAAACAAAAATGACTCCGATGACTATCTGGTCTCTGAAACGGTTTAATTTCGTATTTCTCTTTCCCTATCTCCCTACTAGAAATTAACATAAAAACCCCTTCTGGCTAAATTCCCAATACATTTTCACAGTGAGCATCTTTTGACGTGAAAATTACTAGCGCCCTTGTGGTGTTCATCAGGGATGTGAAATCGTGCAGCTCAGAGGGGTGGAGACCTCAAACTCCGTTTTTGAATTAGTGCTTCTGAGGGCACCTCACTGTCAGTTGAGTGCTAGGGATTCATTTGTACAGAGTCCCGAGCATCTTTTTAGTGTATTGTAATTTCCTTCCTTATTCCACCGGTGAGAGAATATAATTTTCTATTTGCACAAATAAATTAATATGTAACAACTAGTACCTATATAAAATTATATTCTTTACACCATCCTTAGGGGTTGGCAACATGTGGGCAAATTACAATGTCTCTTCCTAGTCCCTCTTCCCTCGCTCCCAGTTTTTATCCCGGTGAAATCCAGGTACAGTGAGCGTTGAGGACACTCTGAAATGGGGACAAGAGTCAGTGGGGGGAAGCACACACGGGGAAGCACCGGCCCAAGTCCTCTTTGTGGCTGCACAATAATGAAGTGTCTATAGGGTTTCCTTGTTTAAGCTTAAGATGCCACTTTTACATCTCACATCTTCCTTCTCGGACAACCTCTGCCTCTCTCCAGCTGTAGTCATCCGGTCCCCAAACCAGCCTTGGAATCTGAACCATTGAGCTAGGACCCCCCACCCCGTCCCCGACCAACATATTCCCCCTCCCCGCCCTCCCTCCACACCCTGGGATACTGGGATGCCTCTGCTCTTTCAGATCAGAAAACTCTGACGGTATAGAAAATTTATCTTCTGCAGCAATTCACAGGAGTTGTAGGAAAAGGAGTTTGTTATTGTCAAAGACACTTATAGGCTTCAGATGCAGGCACAGTTGGGTTTAGATTACGGTTTTCCCACCTAGCAGCTCTTGTAGACTTCAGGCAAAATCATTAAGTTCTCGGTGTCTTAGTTTGAATAGGTACGGAATGGAGGAGCGCTACCTCCTAGAGTAGAGATGTGGGTTAAATGAGATAATTGACACCAAGTAAGGGCTCACTGAAAGGCTGAGGTGAGCACTTAGTAAAGTGCTCAATAAAAACGCTACCATTTTGAAGACATTAACAATTTTTCCCTTCATTTACACTTCAAATGTTGATTGAAGTGCTGTTGGCTTCTAAGAATACAGGAACATAAAATAGAGGAGCTCATGTTCAAATAAAAAAGGCAGCCGTCGACCGTTATGTGCAGTACCTGGGGTGAGCTTGTGAAACTGAGGTACGTCCACGCAGTGTGGGCCCCAGAAGCGGGAGTCACCAATAGACCTGGGGACATCAAAGAAGGTGGTGCTTACGCTGTGTTGAAGGATGAACAGGAGTTTGTCCGGTAGTCACAGGTGGGCGTGCACTCCCATTGGAGGGATGGCACAAGACTTGTTTTGTGAGAGTTTAGGGTAGCAGAAGTGGGGACAGTGGTCACAAGAGAGGCTGATGAAAGATGCTGGGGACAGATGATGAAGGGCCTCGACTGTCATGCAAAGAAGACTGGGCTCTGATATGTTCGGTGGGCCTTTCTGATATGTGGGAAAGCTGAAAGCCATTAATGAGATGACACCCTTCCCACTTGTTGTGTGGCTGAGTTAGACTAGAGATCCATGTGTCCAACCTGTCATTTCTACATGAGGAACCTGAGGTCAGAGATCAAGTCACCCTGCAAAAACCCAGCAAAGCAAGAATGGGACTAGGAATAAGTCATGGGAATCCGATGGTTCAAAATTCCTCCACACGAAGGCCCTCTCATTTAAATGCAGGCATCTTCACGAAAGCCTTGCATTCTATGCACTGGATTCAAACACAACTACAATTCCAGCAGGCTTTATTGAGGAAGATGCTTTATTGAGCATCTTCCCCACCTTCTGAGCATCAGAATTGTTGGCCCTGCCTGCTGGGAGTGGGGACATCAGCTAGGAGCAAAATGGGAATTTTACAAGGAGGAAATGAACCAATTACAGCGCCTTGCAGATGCAGAAACAAAATAAAAACCCAGAGCAGATTGAAAAGACTTCTTTCTTACCCTTGAACTTGCAATCTAGAGTCTGTTTTACAACTGGGAACCAACGCATCACACTGTAGCTGCTTGCTTCTCTTCTTACTAGTAGCTTCAGCCACCCCTGAGCCCTTCCCCAGGGCCTAGCAGGAAACACACCGGCCTAAACCGGTTGTGTTTGTGCCTTTTCGGAGTACAGGTGATGGGGAACCCGCGCCCTGGGCAACAGAGCAGGAGCCTGGGTCTCCTCCCACACCCGGGCCCAGAAAAAGGGCTAGAAGCTGAGCTTCCCTTCCAGCTTCCCCGGGCTCAGTTCCAGCAGCGCCTTGGCTTTCTCCGGCACCTTGGCGCTCGCCTTCCCCCCTCCCTTAGCAACCGGGAGGCTGTGGATACCGCCAGTGGGTGGGGGCTCGGGAGGCTGCGAGTAGCTTGGGCAAAGGGGCGGTGGCAGCCCAGCCTAGGTGCCCGCAGTGCGGAGCCACCCGCGAGCGCGGCTGTCGCGGTGCCAGCGTGCGCGAGGCCCCACGCACCCACCCTCCGCACCTGCCGCGGGGTCCCAAAAAGATCCTGCAAAAATGAGCCACTCTCACCCCTCTGGGTAAGTGACAACTGGAGCTTTTCCACGCCGCGGCAGGTGGCGGCTTCAGCCAGAGGCCCCTCCTTCCTCCCTCCTGCTGCAGAACGAAGGGGCGAGAGGGAGAGCAACAGGGGGGATGGGCTGGAGGAGTAAAATAATACGGGTTCTAGGTTGCAGAAGGTTGGCAGAAATCCTAGGCTTTGCATTCATTCCTCCCTCCCCTGCCTCTCTTGTTTCACCAACGTCCACCCTTTTTGAAATTTTCACTCTGGAAGGATTAAAAATGGATGTGAGAAACGCATACATTAAGCAGGGATGTTAGCTGGGACCCGGAGGATCCTGTGGTGTGGAACATGTGTGTTTCAATGCAAAAGTAGCGGTCACCAAAATACACATTCGTTTGGCGATTCGGGAGCGAGGGAAGTTCTCACTGTGGTGTCCTGCATACAGAGGAGGCGTGAGTTAAGTTAAAGTCGACGGGGCTGCATTGTGAGGGGTGCCCCTTAACTGGGTTTTTACGCGCCCAGTCCCAAAAAGAACATAAGGGGCCATTAGTAGTATTTTGATCAGGGAAGGTGGTATGACACAGGGAAGGAAGGAGAAACGAAGGAGTTGTGTGCCTGTATGTTTACCGGTGATCTCCTTTTGCTTTGGGCAGAGTGACTCCTCAGAAGACATTTTTGCAATTATTGAATCCATTCTAGAAAGCTAACACAGCCAATGTTGGCTGTTCCCAACTGCCCCCCGCCCCCGCGCGCCCCCCTGCCCAACTCTCTCCGATAATCTTGGTCTTTTTACTGGAAGAGTGAATATCCAATTTCTTTCTGAATTAAACAATGCCATGCATATTAGATAGGTTTTTTAAATGATACACATCTAGTGAGTACATAATATCCTAGTCTATCTTGCAACTAATTCGAAGATGTTTTCTTTTTTAATTGGATTTATTGCACATTTTCGACAGCAGCAAATCAGCAGAGGACAACTTATTTAAGATCTTTTGGAGTTTGTGGTGACTGAAATACTGCATTAATTGCTGTGCTTTGGGTTTATAGTCACACTTAAAGATTTTACTTTGTAATGACTTCTCTGAGTGTCATGACAGGAACAAACATGTTTGAAAAAACTAAGGCATATCAGGCACCATGTTGGAAGTCAGTTTCAGAACTTTCTGGAAAGTGATGTAGTTACGACTAAAGAAGGTTCTTATTTTACCCCGAATTGAATTGAGGTGCCCTGACGCTTTGATGCTGACCTCCTATGCAGTTTTAATTAGCGGTGGGCCGCATAGAATGGCATTCGCACTGTTTTTCTGCAGCTGCTGTTTGCAGTATGGCCCCATTTGGGAAAATGAAGGTGTCAGTCATGGTTGTCTTCCTGTGTTTTTCAAGTTTTGGGCTAAGTTAGAATCTGATTAGACCATTTAATCGTCTATTTTAAAATGTGAAAAAAACCTGTAGCTGCTTATGAAATTGTGCATGATTAAGATTTCAGAAACTGAAGTGAAATTTTTCTGGAGCTCCATTAGTTGCAAGCATATGGGGAAAAGGAAACTTCGAGCTGGTGAAAGAGTATGCTTTATGGTACTCTTCAAGAAAGGTATCAGGATCACAACCATAGTTTTGCTCTATAACTGGAAGCTCCTGGAGAATAGGCACTGCATCTCAATAATCTTTGTGCCCCCTCTACCAAGCACAAATGTTCTGCACAAAGTAAAGCTCAGCGTTGAGTGAATGGTATCATCTAGAAGTGGATGCATTCACGTATGAAAACAGCATCAGAGCTAAACACCCACCAAGTGCTCAACACGTGTCAGGCTCCAGTCTAACGTTTTACATGAAATTCTTCATTTAATCTTCGCATCCGCTCCATGAGGCAGGTTCCAGTGACCCTTCTTTCCACACATAAGGAAAGTGAGGACTGGGAATGTTTAATGGATCTCACAGGAAGGAGGGTTGAGGGCTGGAAGGCAAAGCCAGGAGTTCTAGCTTCAGAGCCTGTGGGCGGAACCATTCAACTGCATTGCCTGTCGCTGTCAAGGGCTGAGATTTGTGGGAGCCCTAAATATACAGGAATTCTTATCCAGCTCAGACTGATCGCCCAGGTGGCAGCCACGCATAAATATGCAGCATTTTAATATGCTATTAGAAAATAATTGTGTTGTACCGTGTTCATGTTCATGTATATATTTTGTTTTGGGTTCATCAAAAATAAATGAAAATAATAAGCATAAGAACTCTAAATGCCTTAAAATTCACCCAAGGACAAAATTATTCAAATTGCTGAAGTTTTCCCTCAGTATAAGTAGTGATTATTTTTCTTGCCTGTGCTATCATTGGGAAATAATAAAAGTTTCAGTAGCAAATAAAAGGTTTCATTAAAGCTGAGAAAGCTTTTCCATCATTACTGAAGCAGTTTGTACTTATTACATTTGAAGGATAAAGTGGTAATAAAGTGCAGTTGTACAAAACAACAGAAATTTTAAATCCCTAAAATCCCACCAATCAATAAACGATGTCCTGATGCTTTCTCTTGGGATTTCCCTTTGAGTTCCACTGCTTACTTAATTATAGCATGAAACATAACATAAAAATTGCAAAGGGCCTGTGCTGACTTTGTTCGGATAGAGTTTGGAGTAAATAAATATAGTCTTAAAAACTTCTGCCACAGATTGTAACAAAGACTTTGAATCCGAGCTGCATTGTAATTGGGGGGAAACCAGGTATAAAACACCATTCCTGGCGTTGTCATCTCCGATGAAATTGTTTTAGAGTGGAAGATTTCAATCAGTAGTCTCTTTGGTTTGGTAAATCTCACCCTGAGTTGCTGTTTGTTTGTAGGTTGTACACTAGTCCTAGAGATTCAATGGCAGTTTTATACCTGCAGCCATTCATGGCAATAAAATGATATGGCTCTTTCAGCTCCTTGAAAGGTTCCTCTGAATCCTTGGCTCTTTTAAGTAGAGATAGTCACACTCGTCTGTAAGTTTGCTTTGAGGAATGAGAAGAATAGGGCATATTATCATTTATGACAACATAAAACTGCACAAGGTGTTGTATATTTGGAAAGACTCTCCCAAGAAGCATTTTTTGTGTAGACTTATTTATTTATAATTTTTTTAATGTACAGGAGTGTTTCTGTAGCAACAGTATACTGAAGTGTGGTGCAGAAAGAATCAACACAGCCTTAGCACTCCCCGGTAACCCAGCCCTTCATCAAAAGAGAAGTAACAACTGCTGTACGTGAAATTGCCCATTTTTAGATAATGAAGATGTACCTCCAGGAGTGACCAAAAATCGCAGGTCCGCCATGTTATTTGCGGTGGGAGTGTCCGTTGCAAATTGTCTCTGCCTTCCTCACTAGCCAACAGTGTGGTGCTCTGAGTGTGTGTGGCAGCTTTCTAGTCTGTGCTCACCACTCACGCCCATCACTCAAATATGTCACCCAGCACTTCAGACTCGAAGGCATGAAATATTCGAATTCAAACTGGGTAGTTCCCATTCAAACTCCTGTTAAGTATTGGCAACTTAATTTCAAGGAGCAAATTGTTTCTGGTTAAATGAAGTAAATTGAATTGGAGTCATCTTTTTTTACTTCCTCCCTTAACATTTTTGTTGAGATTCTGCTCCTTTGTTTTTATACCTGGGATGTCTTTTCCTAACCCTTTGCGTAGCAATCCTGTTCATATAAGCAGATAGGAATGAAAAGAGATTTGTTATACAACGCCACTCAAATCTTTGAATTCCTTTGGAGTTACAAGCCAAAACCCACATAGGGATCTGTCTCCAAAAACGTTTTCAGTGATCTTTCCGATGGCACTTAGGTCCTCCTTCAACTGTTTAGAAAGTGAAGGATTGGAAACCAAGGGTTGCAGTCCGGCTTGTTGCCCAATCCTGAAAGTGACTTGTTGTACCAACATCTATACAAATGCTTCAGATTGTCCTCTTGTTTCTCAAGTGTTTTACTAAGTTCAGTGCAACCTAGTCAGACACCAGATAGTGAGATGTATGCCTTTCTAGTGTGAAAACAGAAAGATAAAAGAGAAGGGAGAGGTCATCATGACTGGAAGTACATTTTTCAGGTAGATCAGTTTTAGGAGCATATGGAGGAAACTTGAGGGTCTAAAAATTGATTTCCTTGAACGTATCCTTGCCTGGGTTCCTGTAGGAAAGGCTTTGGGGAGCCCCAAGAGTATGCCCATTCCAGGCAGTGAACATCCAGTTTGCAGAACAGGTGCTGTCAGACACAGTTGGCTGTAGCATTATCCCTCTCTCCTGTGTTTGCTTTTCTTTTACCTTTTTTGTCCATCTAAGTATTTTATTTGCATTATGTATTTCATCCTTAGGAAAAGACACCCAGAATTTTCCCTCCTATTGGTTTTCATCTTGCCCCTTCAGGGTCCTTGACGCCCCCTGAGGTTGTCAAGGTGTCTCTAACTGAGAGGGGCAGTGGAAACTCCCCCAGCCTATTTTAGTTGTAAATAACTACATGACATTTTTTCAGGAGATGAGAAAATAAAACTTCTCTGACTCAGTTTTCAATCCAAAAATCAGCCTCAAATAATCAACCTGGGGCTTATGTATTTTTGAGACTTTGTATTTCCATTGATATAATTTTCATTGAATACCTTAGATGCTGGGAGATAATATTGCAATTAAATTTTAAATGTTAGTAGTTTTGGTGTAGACCAACAGAAGTTGTATGCAGATTGGATTATTGGATCTTTCCCTCCAATGGCTTACGCACTTCTCCATACAGATAGTTGAAAATGGTGTGTACTTTGGAATGATTTCATTATGTCCATCATTTAAAAGCAAGCTGTCAAATAAAGTGAGGGTAAAATTTGTAGAAAAGAAAAAAAATCTAGGATTCAATATTCATATTGCTTTGCAAATATCTTTTTACTTTTCTCTAAACTTGAAATCCCAAATGATATGAGTATGATTTATATTTTAAAAAGAAAAAAGGATAAAGAGGACAATTAATTGAGTCATATTCAAAGTAAAACCTGTGACACTTCAAATAAAATAATGTGTGGACCTATATTTATGCTTTCCATTAAACTATTTAAAATAAATATATTTATATAGAGTTAGCTTGTTAAGTTATTTTTTCATTTAAATGATCAGTTGCCAGTCCTGGTCACTATGAAGAAGACTAGAGCAGTGCCCTCAAGGGAAAATTAATTGTTTCAGTGTATAGATACTGCATTTTGATTTTTGTTTAGTTCCTTGCTTTGGCCTCGCTCCATGGCTCTCAAACTTCAGCATGCAAAGAATTACTGTATACAATGATAGACCCAAAAGCAGGAGTATTGTACTTTATGGGTTAGATTAATTATTTTTAAAGAAATTTTTGACCATGTGGTATATTTATATCTTGGACTGACGGAAAAATCTACCCAGATGGTAGCCAGGCCTCCATTATACCCCTGGCTTCCCGCTGAGCGGGGACTACTTTGTTCTTGCACTAGCCACAGGTTCTAAATCAGCCTCTTCTTGCAAATGTCCCAAATTAGTGAACAACAACATTGACAACAACATGGCTGCATGTTGTTATATCAGAAAATACATGTGGGTTTAAGTAATTTACCTGAGAGCTCACCTCTCTGGATTAACATTTTTCTGGAGAAAAAGACAAAGGATGTGACACGTTCAACAAATACAGCTTGAAAAATCATCTTTACCAAAATTCCATCTTAGGTATTAGGATTTGAGAATTGTTGTCAAGCCATTGCTTTTATAGTGAAATGTAAGAGCATACAAAAACCACACAAACATATAAGGAAGAAACCTTAAAAGTAAAGAACATTTAAAAGTGTAGATGTATGACTCTGGATTCCTTAACAATTTCTTGTTTTGTTCCAAGTCTCCTTTCACTCTCAATCTCAGTTCCCCGTCTCTTTCGTATAGTTAACTCTGATGTATGGGCAGATTACTCTGAAGTGCAATTCCTTCTTCCCCACGTTCCAGGGACTTTCATTGGAGAGCTTCATTAACCTCTATTCATCCATCCTAGCTATGTACACGAATGTGATAAGATCCTGAAGCTACCTGTCCCTCTTTTTGCTAGATCACCAATTACCCTTTTCTGTTTGCCAGATCAGATAATTGAGAATCAAAACCCTGTAGCAGCTTGGGTTTCCTTCTACTCAGGGATCGTGTACTTTGATCCTTCTGTGTAAATCCATGCCACATACTTAAATTGGTCACATTTCTGGTTATACCTATGATACAGGCTGAATTGTGCTGGCCCCCCAACTCCAGTTCATAGGTTAAAGCCCCAATTCCCAGTACCTCAAGTATGACTCTATTTGGAGGTCTTTAAAGAGGTAGTTAAGATTAAATGGGGCCAGTAGGCTGGGCCCTAATGTGACTGGTGTCCCTAAAAGAAAAGGAGATTAGGACACACATACCTAGAGGGTGAAGACCATTGTGATCATAGAGGAAGATGGCCATCTGGAAACCAAAGAGAAATGCCTGGTGCAGATCCTTCAGAAGAAACGAATCCTGCCGATAGCTTAATTCTGGGCTTCTAGCCTCCAGACCTGTGAGATGATACATTTCTGTTGTTTAAGTTACCCAGTCTGTGATACGTCCTGAGGGCAGCCCTAGCACACTAGTGCAACCCATTCACCACTGCTGATGCTCTTTAGTACTCGGTCCTGCAAAAGCTGAAGATGGTCTTTATGGGAAATGCAGAGTCATTGAAGATAAATGATTTAAGAATGTGAGGGTCATGGGGAGTGGAGATTGGAAGCCAAAAGTTCAAAAGGGAGATAAAAATCAAAGCAAACAGAAAATATAATTAAAGGACTAGTGAGGAGAAGTAATCAAGGCAGTAAGTCAATGATCTCTACTAGTAAATATTGCACTTTTCTTTTGTTAAGTCTGATTAGTAATCATATTACTCCTCATCTCTCAGTGTGAGAGACTAGTTGGGAAGAAAACTGAACGTTTTGAACTGGTGCTCCATTTTCTTGTGACTTATTATTTTCTTCTAATAGTAACAAACACTTATAAATTAATGAGATTCTTAGGGCAAAATATTGAATTAAGGGAAGAAACAGCAGGGAACTAAACAGGCGATATAAATTGCACATAGTAGTTATAAAACAGCATTGAAAACTAAGGATTTTCAATGGAATTGAATCATATTGTTTTATAGTAGCAGTTAATTTGGCATTCTCTATATGCCATGGATTGTATTATTTTCTATTTGTGAATATTATGTGGCTTTCATATTAGGAACTTGTTGGTCTTCATAGCTTGCTTCAAGATATTTATAATAATATTGTTTGTGTTGTTTAGATTCAGATAAAAATAATCTTCTATAAATTAGAATAATAGACTTTGAAAGGATCTCAAATCTCTGGGTACTATGGATACAAGTGGTCTTCTATTTTCCTCCTATTACTTACCTATATTTTGAAAATTTTCTATTTCAAGCAGAAAAATACAAAGAGGAAAATAAACTTGACATCCTACCATCCATAACTTATCATAGTATTTTTGTCATTTTCTTTCTTTTCCATTTTCCTCTGGCTTATTCCTATTTTTAAAGCTATGTTAATGAAGGAACAATGTTTGAAAAGGTGTTTCTAAGATATATTTTTTAAAAGACACATCTGTGGGTATCGTGTAGGCACTTCCCTCCAATACTCCAGTCGTCTTTATATTTCTCTTATACCCTGCAAAGCCTTTGGTAGGGGATGACCACACCTCTCTATGTATTTTGCTCCTCTCTGCGTCTTCAGGGCAATGACCTGAACTTAGCTCAGTAATTGACCTATGTCTCCTATTTTAGTGAGAGAGATGTCCCAAGAGTGTATTTTTGCTCATTTATTTAATCAATATATACTGAGTGCCCTCTATTGCTAATTTCACCAAGCTACTTACTCTGTCTTCCAGAAATTTTTCTTGAAAAAACTTGAATAGTCAGTGTTTATAAAAGTTATCCAAAGTCTCTGACCTTTAGTTTTGCTGTCCTTGGGCAGCAAGTTGATGGTATCAATTAGGAATGTATTCAATTGCGAGTAACAGAAAACCAAACAAATAGTGCTATAAGCCGTAACAGCAGTTATTACAAAGGGGGCCCCAAAAAGCAAGACTTACCTTCTGGAGGGCAGGCCCTTTGTAATACAGGCTTCCCCCACCAAGTGAGAGTTCTAGGAACCCATCTGTACCAGTGTGCCAGCTGGCGTTGTTGTAAGAGGCTGTGTTTGGCTTCAGTGAAAATTTCAATGCTCTTGCTCACTCCATGATGGGTGATTTAGAGTGCACCTGCCCACACCACTCTGAATGTGCAGCAGTTTTTTAACAAAAATGACATGACCTCCATGCCCCACCCTCCCTATTCACCCAGTCTTTCCCTGAGAGACTTTTTTTTTGTTTCCCCGGATTAACAGAGTTCTCAAAGGGAAATGTTTTAGAAAGAGGTAAAAAAAAAAAAAACAGCTAAAGCATTAAAAGGCATCAAAATGGACCCATTAAAAAACTTTTGAACAGTGGAATAAAGACTCAACAGATGAATTGCTTCAAATGGAGAGTACTTTGAAGATGAGTGAAGTTTAAACATGTAAGAATAAATACACAATTTTTGTAAATAAATTCTGAGATTTGGGGGTATCCTCCCTCGTATTTATTTCACAAGTAGGTGATTCTATTTTTTGGTCATATTTCACCACAATTCATAAGGATTTACATGAAATTATCACTGGTAAATTCTTTATTCCTACAAGTTCTTTTTTCTTCTAAAACTTGAGACTTGGAGCTTTGACCTAGGCTGGAATCTTCGAGAACAGGAAGTGGGTGAAGCTGACTTCAGATTTCAGTCTGTGAGGAGGGATTTTGAGGTTCCAGTCCTTGGTAAAGAGATTGGCTCAGGGAAGAAAAACAAAAGGAAAATCTGAAGTTTCAGAGCCAGATGCAAGAGCGCGGAGCAGGAGCCAGATCCCAAAGTCCAATGACAGGGCATAGGGGAGCTCAGCACAGAAGCTGGGAGATGGAGCCCCAGGACGTTAGAAATTATAGTGGGAAGTGGGGACAGGAAGAGCACTTCAAAGGGGCCCATGATCAGCAGTTTGAAGTGTCTGAAGGGTTGAAACTGTCTGAAAACTGTCTCATTTATTTTTCTTCTAAATGAAGTAGAATGAAATTCCAAAGGCAAATCAGTATTCCATTAAAAATTATGAGACAGGCATGCTAGAGTGGAAAGAGTGATATTATTGGAGTCAGAAAGACACACATTTGAATCCTAGTTTTGCCTTATGTTAACTTAGGGAAGTTAATTTCTCTATGCTTTACTTTACTCTTTCAAAAATGGGGCTACTAGATACCCTTCTTGTAGAAACATTGGCATATATTAGAGAATCACTGAATGACAGCTGTTGTGTATTTATTTTGATGTTTGTGCAAAGAATAAGTTGCCTAAGTTTTTTTTAAAAGTTTCTAGTTTTATTATTCCAGCTTTATTGAGATACTATTGACAGATAACACTGTTTTAGTTTAAGATATACAATGTGATGCTTTTAGTATATATATATATATATATATATATATATATATATATACACATATATACAAGCTCTGTCAGAAAAAAGTCCAGCCATTGTTACTATAACAAGAATGGTTTGCATGACACTGATGTAAGAGGGAGAGTAAACTGGCAGTGCTCATGTGTGAACAATGATGCCTTCACTGTGCTAGTCAGTGGAGGCATTAGATGCTGTTGAATGAGCATGTGTACTGTGTGGTTGTCACTTTCAAAATGACTGAGCAAGCAGAGCAACAAATCTGGATCCAATTTTGCGTTAAGCTCGAACATCCCTCTGCAGAAACTATTGAGACGATTCAGAAAGCTTTAGCTATGAGCAACAAATGGCTAAAGGTGATTGGCAGCTTCCTCACAACAATGTGCCCTCTCATGCATCACATCTTGTGCAGAGTTCTTTGGCAAAACATCAAATTAGCCAGGTGACTCAGCCTTTCTACAGCACAGATTTGGCACCCTACACCTTCTGGCTTTTCCCAAAACTAAAATCACCTTTGAAAAGGAAGAGATTTCATACCATCAATAAGATTCAGGAAAATATTATGGGGCAGCTGATAGCGCCTGGGAGAAGTGCGTGAGGTTCCAAGGTGCCTTAGTGCACTCAGGCGCATATTAATTGAATAAATTAATTGAATAAGTTCATTGAAAATATTACATTTTCTATTTAGAGATGTACGATTTTGAAGGCTCCGAAGGACTTGGAGGCCTACACCATGTATTATAGGGAACTCAGCAACCGTAGCGCACCTGGGCCCTCGGCCTCCCCATGCGCTGCTTTCCCATTGACTCATCTGTGAACACGTAGACCCGTCCTGCCAGCAGTCAGCACAGTTGGAGACTGGTTTCAGTTTTACTTCAAGACATGATATTATGGCTATAAATAAAATAATATTAAGGTTCTCATCTGGCTGCATTATTAGAATAAGCTGGGGGAAATTGTAAATCAATATTTAGCATAATTGCTGAGATCTGGCAGGTTTGGATGCAAATAAAAAAGAATGAAGAATGTAATATAAAATTGTTTACATGATACCAATTCAGTCACCATCTACAAAGGGGCAGGCAGCAGAAGCTCCTGGTCTAATTTTGGTTGGCAAAGAGTTTTCTCACAAAGGGTTGGTAAATAATTGGCCCCAATGTCAAGTGCTCTCCTGTATTGGTCTTTCTTCAAGTTTCCTGAAAAGGCTATTTTTTTTCCTGCCTCCATGGAATTTTTTCCTTCTAATGCAACTCCATAGTATACTGCAAAGGCTCTGTGTGACAAAAACAAAACAGCAAAACTGACATTGTCAGCGTGGTCACCACACTGAGCATTCTGCATTGAAAAGGGGCCAACGTATTTAATGTGTGCTTTTGAACCTCTTTTGTTATAGATTGTTTTCAGTCATTATTCTGAAGCAGAAGAAATGTTCTGATCCTTACACGTAGATTTTTTTAAGAAGTATACGTGCCGAGGAATTGGACCAATATAATTTGTTTCCATTAACCGATTTAGTCATTCATCCAACACACATTGGCTGTTTGCTGTGGTCATGACTCCATTCTATATCTTATAAGAGTGACTCAGGGAAGAATCTTATGTGAATCTAAAGGCGAGGTTAAGCATGGATCAAAGTGCTGGTGAGAGGTAGTAGACGAGGACCCCAGGAAAGGAATAGGTAAAGTTCTATCGGAGCTGCTGTGACATCGTTTTTGAGGCCTTTCACCTGAGTTTATAAATGAACCATGCCTACTTTCAGAACACAGCTTCCTGAATCATAAAATGAGAGAGTTGGCTAGATCTTACGTGGCCATTTCCACGTGTGAATTTCTATAATCCAATGATTTTCCACTTCAGGAAGTAGTCACAACATTTTATGTCACAGTGATAATTGTAACTGGAAGAAGATTGAACTCCTTCCTCAGCGTCCTCCATCTTGTAAGGGTCAAATTGGAATTTGACCTCAAGCCTTCTGGCTTCAATTCCCATCCTTTCTGAATTTCATTTGGGCAGGAGGTGTTTGATACAGAATGATTTGCCTTTAATTATAGGGAAATCATTACCTCTTAAGAATTAAGATCTCTGATCACATAGTTCCCAAATTTTGTTTCTCATCAATAATAAGCAGTTTTTAGTGATGGGAAGCTAAAAAGTTGAATTTTTCTTTATTTTTTTCCTGGTTATTAATGATGCTTTTAGATATTTTATTTGAGGAATTTATTCAATTTAGATTTTTATTAACTTCGCTAAGAATCTTGCTGAGATTCAGAACCTTAGGTTTGGTCGGGTGGCTGGAGTGTGATGAATTTCTCCTTACAGCTGGAATTAGTGGGTCCTTGCAAATCTTTCCCGGTGCACAATGCAAGAGGTATTTGGGTCGAGAATGGCACTGCATCTCTCTGTGAACTGTAACATGAAGGCAGTCAAGCCACAGTAGCCTGTGGTTTGTTTAACTTGCTTTCCCAGCACGAGCACCTGTGGCAGAAACTTTTACCTTGTCTGTTATTGCTAGAGGCCTGCCTTGGTAGTGGAGGTTTGGTGTGGGCTTTCCTTGAACAGAATCAAACTCGCTACAAATTGCAGATTTAGTGACCTCTGAGATGCAAAGCACCTCTCGATCAGGCTTTTCATCTTTTGTAATAAAACTATGCTCGTTCACCTAAGTCTCTTGATTCTGTTAAGCATAAAATGGTGTAATCAGTTTTTCCAGATTGGTAGGTGAGTTGAAACTTGTCATTTGTGGTAATATAAAGAGATGCCTTGCATAAAATTTCTTGATTGGAATGCTACTGAATAATGTCCACGTATTTGCCAGCGTTCTTGTGTTCTTTTTGTTAGGGACAGGGTATAGTTGAATGGGTGTATTTGAGCCCCTTTGGTCAAATGTTGTGCACAAGATTAATTCCTGGATTAAAAATATGTGAAGTACACTTCCATATGTTGACTCATGGAATGACTCATCTTATTTGTCCCCTGTGAAAGTCTTGACACTTACTTTCTAAATCCAGTCAGTAGTGTGCTGGTAAACTTGCTTTTTGTCGTGTTTGCCAATTTTGGAGGTGCAAATATTCCCACGATGGCCAATTGTGAGCTAACAATAGCTTGAAAAATTCTAACAATTATCTCATGGGAGTCAGGATGAGCCAGTTCCAAAACACCACTGTTAGTGCTTTTTAAGTACATTTCTGTATGCTTTCTAATTGTTTTATGTATAAGTTCTTTCTCCTTCATCTAATTTTGAGGCTTTTATTAGTAGGGAACCTGCCACATTCTTGCATATACCTTATTTTCTTTCTCCCCCAGTCTGTATATCTGCAGTAGCGAACATGCATGGCGACCTCTTTCATCAGTACTAAGGTGGTTAGTTTCACATTTCAATATGACTAAAGTCACTTGCAGCTGACAATCAATGGCATGCCATAGGGTAATTGGCAAAAATTTCTTCTCAGTGTTTCATACAATTATTTGAAATTAATGAAATACGTTAAATGCTGAGTAAATGGTATTTCACATGAATACAATTATATACTGTAGACTAATTTATGTTCTCACATATTAGATAAAGTAAGTTACCTCTATAATCATGTCCTTATGAGAAAAATGTACTGTATTTTGCCATGTTTAATGGGCACTTTTTGCCCAAAGTTTTGAGGGAAAAGTAAGGATGTGCATTATAATGGGTATAATGATCCCATGTATAATGCACACAAAATGTGGGAGCACAGTATACATGACAAAATATGGTAAATTGCTTGAAATGCTTCTCGTGTACCTCTATTTCATTTGTTTCATTGATCACATTTGACACATCAAAATTAGAACAGCAAGGTAGGCTAGGCTCCACATTGTTTTGTGCACCTGGGTGTGGTTTTAAAACTGTGCTTCTGCCCTATCTGGTGTGGTTCAGTGGATTGAGCTCTGGCCTGTGAACCTAAGGGCTACTGGTTTGATTCCCAGTCAGGGCACATGTCTGGGTTGCAGGCCAGGTCCTCAGTGGGGAGCATGCAAGAAGCAACCACACATTGATGTTTCTCTCCCTCTCTCTCTCTCCCTATCCCTTTGTCTAAAAGTAAATAAATACAATCTTTTAAAAAATAAAAATATAACTGCCTTTCTCTGGGATGTGTCTTTTTGGACATTGGGGATCACTGGAATGACTGAGCACTAGACAGTATATGGTACAGCCCACTAGCCATTGCACTCAGTGCCCAGTGTTTCTGCTCCCTGGCATCTGACACATAAGAAAAACCTTAGGGAAGATAAAACAGTGGCCCCTCGAAGATGTCCAAGTTGTGATCCTCAGAACATGTGACTGCGTTACTGTACATAGCAAGGTGCATAAACTGCAGATGGACATTAACCTTGCTAATCAGCTGACCTTAAAATAAGATTATCTTGGATCAGTCAGGATGGACCCAAGTAATCACAGCAGTCCCTAAATGAGGAAGAGAGAGGCAGAAGAGCCAGAGCCAGAGAGAGGGCATGGGGAGAAAGACGCCCTGCCACTGCTGGCTGTGGCATGGGAGGGGGCCCAGAGCCAAGGCAGGTGGGCAGCCTCTGAGTGTGAGAAGGGAAAGAAAGGACTTCTTCCTTAGAGCCCCATCAGGAATGCAGCCCTGTTGCCGCCTTGGTTTTAGCCCTGTTGCCGCCTTGGTTTTATCCCTGCCTGGGCTTCCTGTCCTCCAGAACTGTGAGTTAAGAAATTTGTACTTGCTGCTGCTAATATGTGATGCTTTCATAGAGCAGCAGTAAATAGTAAACTACACAAACTTTATTAATTAAAATTGGCTAAGTCACAATTTGAGCTAAATAAAACTGGTTATGTCAACAATTATTTTTTAAGGATTTTATTTATTTATCTTTAGAGGGGAAGAGATGGAGGGAGAGAAATGTGTATGGTTGCCTCTCATGCATGCCCTGCTGGGAACTGGCCTGCAACCCAGGCATGTGCCCTGACTGGGAACTGAACCGCAATTCTTTGGTTCGCAGGCCCGCACTCAATCCACTGAGCTACATCAGCCAGGGCAACAATTATTTTTTATATTCTCTCTGAGAAAGTTTGCTAAGGAAATTTGTAGAGTAGAGCAGATTGCAGAAATGTATATATATTTAAGAGTAAGAAGATCTAAAGATTTTAGTATGTTGTTTTTATGCTAATGTTATGGCTAATTAGAAATGAAAGTTAGATATTTGTTAGTTTTTGTCTATAAAAAGCTTCATTTAAAATTTATCTATAAATTTATCTATCTTTATACTATGTAGCATGACATTTCTCTGAGAATATTTTATAATTCATATTTTCCCATCATTATGAATTTCTTATCTATTGTGTATATGAATTCTTTATCAAATACATGGTTTGCAAAGGGACTTTTAACGGTGATTCTAGTGATTGCTCAGGAAGAAAAGAGAGTGGGGAGAAATCTTCCCCTTCTGAGAGAATACATAAATAATCACGTGCAGAATGTTTGGAGTGGGTAGAAGAATCGAGGCAGAGGGAAGTTCGGCCCCTTGCTCCCAGTAACAGAGGCAGCACCGGTGGAGACAAGACTGGGGTGGAGCTGGAGTGGTAACCTCTGCACCCTCGCCTTCCACAGGGGTCGGCAGTGTGGGGACAGGCAGCGCTGGGAGAGGAGGTTGGGGTTCGAGATGGCAGCAAGCTAGAAGAACCCCTATGACCTACCGTACCTCACCTTAGGTTTTCCTAGGACTGACTTAACATTAAAGAATAATCTTGTGTTTGGAGCTTTTCTATTTTAGGAAGAGAGATCTACAATAGACATAATGTACATTCCAGGGACTTAGAAGTAAACAAATAAAAGTTTGTAGGTGGAAGTTCTTTGTGATGCGCAGAATGGAATGGGGACATTTCACTCCCTTCCCCGCTTAGGGACAAGTGTCTGACATCAGGACACTCGGACACTCTCAGGAGCTATTTATGAATGAATTGTCCCATAACACAGGAAGAGATCAATCACACACACACTTTTTCTGTGCAGGCACACCTCCCCACTAGACTGGGGAAGACCATCCTTCGTCCTCCGGTGAAGGATCTGTGTGCTTATAGAATGCTGTGAAAATAGCACTTAGTACACATAGGGGATTAATATTTCAGTGCCTTTCCTTTCAGTTGGGGTTCTTCTCGGGTAGACACCGTCTCTGTGGGGGCAGATGGAGGGTTTGATAGGAGTCCCCGGCTGCCTTACTTCAGAGCCCCATTTCTATATGCAACACGGTGGGAGGCAGGGTTACGAGGGGAAGTGCTGAGAGGCTGCCGCTGGGAAGGCCGCCCCCTCCGTGGCTCAGCAGCCACAGCCCAAATCCCCCGGCACCACAGGGATGGGGGCTGTGCATTTGTTCCCTGGAGGACTTTTCACCAGGCGTTGGGCCAGAAAGTGGGTCATTCTCCATCCAGTGAACAGTGGGTAAATAAATAGTCTCGTCCATCTCCTAAAGAAGCCGGCGAGTTAGACAGCTCTGGCCAGTTAGTTGTGGGACTTGGTGTGAATGGCATGGACATTGAGTGACATGGTCACAGTGGCCTGGTGTGTGCAGTTGCTGATCCTGTGGATGGCAGCAGGAGAGAGAGGGTGGCAGGACTGAGACAGCGTGACCAGCAAGTCCAGCTTTGGTGACAGATTCGAAAGTGACTTACAGAGGGAGTGGAGTGCCAAGGTGCAACTCAGTCACCAAGCCCAGGGCAAGGTGACCTCATCTGGCCCAGGGTTAAACTGAGTGCAAATAAGAAAAGAAAAGGGTGGAGGGTGGGAGGAAGAAGAACAGTGGTAGGGGATGGAGAGGACAAAAGCAGAAACACCAGAAAAGCTCTAAGTCTGTGACTGGGTCAGGAAAGCTCTTGTAACTGAACAAATGCAAGGGACGCGTCAAATCCATGCCCAGTGATGTGGAGAGGAGCAACTGGGAAGGATCAGATGGACCACGGGATGACTCAGACACAGGAACACTCCCATCTCCTGGGAAGGAGCGTTGGTGGTCAGAACAGGCGTGGCGTTTATACCGTGGAAATGTTAGCTGCTATGACAAAATAGTATGCATTGGGTGGCTTAACGACAGAAATCCATTCCTCAGAGTTCTGGCAACTGGTAAATTCAAGGTTGAAGTGCCAGAAGATTCTATATCTGGGAAGGACCCACTCCTGCTTCACAGAGAGCCGTTTTCTTGTTGGCCATTTCCCATGGGGGCAGGAAGAGGGTCTCTCTTACAGGGGCACTAATCCAAACCTTGAAGGCTCCACCCACCCTCAGGACCTCATCACCTCCCAAAGGGTCTGCCTCCCGATACCGTGGCGCTGGGGGTTGGAATTTCAACGTACAGGTTTTTCGGGGGGGCGGGGGGAACAAACATTTAGTTCATAACAACTGTTTTACTAAGTCTGTATATAATTTACTGTAGTACAATCTCTTGTTAGCAAACAATCCATTAATCTGAAGTTTCAGTGACAAATTATTCAGGCATCATCTGATAAAGAAATGATGGCCAGGTTGATCCATCTAGTTATTGTTCTGCAAGTTGTGTGATGACAGTCTGGGAAGGAGTTGCTTCACCAGTGGCATCCCAGCCTGGACCCTCAATCGTTCCGAAACAGGGATAGGTCTGAGAAAGCAGGTGTGTGCAAAGGTTTCGACTGAACTGAATCCATTGGACCTTTAAGTAAGAGAGCAGGGGCATTGCACACACACGTTCATTTAGCAGGAGCTGAGAGAGCAGACTTAAAATGAGGTGGATGTCCAAGCTGGCTAAGCATTAGTATTAAAATCTAAATATTAGAAATGTTACAAAGTATGGATTAAAAGAAGGGCATATTTTATCAGTCAATCCCATCTCTTTTACCCTACTTCATTTAATCAGGTTTTAGCACTGACAGCTATTCCAAAACCGTTCTTTAAAAAAAAGAACAAAAAAGCCCCCAAACCCCCTGAGCCTGAAAAAAAAAACAGACAAAAGACGATGTACGCTATCACTCTAATGATTTATCTTAAGAATCTGTGAACTGTGGAATCGTGATTGTTAGGTCTGAGAGACACCTGCTCACCTTTCTGAAATGAGTTCCTGCAAAGATATTCTGAGATTCAGAAAGGGTAAGGGATACAATGTTGACCTTTTGGAGACAGGAAACCTTTGATGAACTATAGGACACCAAGGCAGTTCATTTAAAAGATAGTTTCAAAGCGTTATCAGGGCTAGTTTTGTCCGTGCATTACTGAAGCCCTTGGGTTGCCTTTTTACATAACCCAGAGAAATAATGGTTTCCACACTTGTTCATATATCTGTAATCCTCACGTGGCACCTTGACTTCTGGGCTTTGTAACTGCTTTTCAGTCTCTTTTGTGCACAACATTAAAATTTCCTTACGATTTGACAGCATGAAACTTTCCTGAGAGGGGCGTTAAAGAGAAAAGAAATAGGAAAAGGTCGCGATTCCATCTCCGTGTAAACAAGGCCGAGCAAACAGCTAAGAGTTGCTAATGGCTTTACTTGATTGTCTATATGAGTCCCTCCCTGTTCTCGTCTTTGAATGAGTTAAGGAACAGCTGCATAAAAAATGTACAGATTGGAAATCCCTGTTACAGGTAACAGGATATGTATCTCTTTAAATGCAGCTTTCCGTCAGGGCTGTGTTTGGGCTTGTGTGCCCTCGTTCTCTGCTGGTCTCTGTCTCTGTATGTACATACATTCATGTTTATATATGTATGTATATGAACATACATATTTGCATACATGTATACAGACGTGCATATGTGCATATGTACTTTTGTCAAGTACATATGCATAAGTTATAAAGCATAAGTTAAAACAGGAAAATAGCATCAAACTTTTATTTACAGTCTTGGATTGACCATCTACCAAGGTATAGCTTATAATCAAGGAACCAGTTTGTCCCCTATTAACTCTTAAAATAAAAGACCCTAAAAATCCAAAGTAATCTGTGATTTTTTTTTTGGTTCTGAACGAGAAATTTCTAGATACATAGAAGGAAGCTAAAACTTCTAAACTGCTGAGCTTAAACTTAGAGAGAAATTTACACCAGTAAGAATGAGTCCCAAACAACATTGTGCCTTCGTTTACTGAACACGTCATGATAGGGATACCAAGAATAATACACGACCCGACCTCAAAATCTAGTCTCAGAAGCAACTGAGAAATAAACAGTAACACGTGGTGTGACGTGTAATGCAACTCGAGGGCCTAGGGAATGGAGTGGAAGGTAGCACAGCACACCCAGAGTGTGTCAGGAAATGTTTCCTGGGAGGAGGGGTGCTTTTGCATCACAGGTATTGGCCACTAGCCGGCAGGGGAAGGACCATCCTTTGCAGTGGAGGGACTATGCACTGTGTCCTGAGGACATGAACAAACATGCTGAGGAAGTGCAGGTAAGTTTGAGTTAGCGTGTAGGGTGTAACAGGAGAGCGACATGTCCCCTGAAGGACCCCCACCTTTTCCATCAGACTTCCCCCCTGAAGACATTCCTGACAACTGGTGTTCTCCTGCTCCATATCCCTAGGACTTTGTACACATTTCTATTGTTGGATTTTTTTTACACCAATTTAATTGTTCATATCTGATTTTCATACTTGTCTTCAGGGTAAACAATGTCAGGACTATCTCCCAGTTCATATAAAACCTAGAAAACAGTTAGATGCTCTGCGGTACCTGTTTATTAAACATGCACATGAATGGCTGGCTGGCTGAACAAGGTGATGGGCAGTTTGGGGAGGAGAAAGTCAAGAGTTGCCTTGGTTATGAAGTTGCCTTGCACTTCATAAAACCTTAATGGTTTCATTTTTCTGTTTCAGACTACTTGCAGCATATAATAGTCTTACCGACAAACACCTGGCCGGATATTTTAACAACACAAGGATAAGGCGGCATCTCCTGAGATCAGGGCTGGTAAGATTGGTTTCCTTTCTGCCTGCCCTTTTGTTTCACTAAGTCCAATAATTTTCTCCCTTTTTTGGTTTTCTCTTTGAACTCATTAGTGGCATCTCCCCTGACCTCCATTTCAGAAACACTGCCTCCTTTCCAAAGCTCCGATTTGTCCTTTCGAGGCTGTGTTTCAGAGGAGAGGCAAGGAGGGCACACCGACTACTAAGGCAACTTATAAATTATTGAGGAAAAACCCTGAGTTTCCAACATCATATTTCACTTCTTTGGCTATTCATTCATTTAGTCAACGTACTTACTGAGCAGAGTTCATGGACCAAGAATATTAAGGATTAAGGATAGAAAGGACTTTACTCTCTTTAGGAAAACATATATATTGCTTTTAATAATCCCAGAATCTGGTGTGTAAGACATAGACAGTTCAAAATTTCTCTTTGGACTTTTAAAAAGTCTCATTTTCTGGGATGGTTTATTGACACATTAATGTATCTTGCTAGCTCCAAACTATCATTTCTACAAAAATTGTATTCCTTTAAATGAAATGTGAAAACCTCTTAAAAATACTATAGCTTTTCACTGCAAGAAATGGGTGTAGTTATAGAAAGTGTGACTGAAGAGTTGTGTTGTTTACCTTCTTAAAACATAGCCAGTTTTCTTAAATGCTTGTTGCTATGGTGTTGAAAGGATATGCACTGCGTTTCTAATTGTTCATATGCTTGGCACTCTGGCTGGGTAGGTCTCACAGCGGCCAGCTTTCTGTCTCCTATGGCTTTGTTACCGGGCAGACCTGGCTGAAAGTAGGCTCTGTCATTTACAAGACGTAGACTCTGGAGCAAATCATTTAACTGGCGAAATCATTACAAATGGAGACAGTTGGAGTCTGAGCTCCAACTCTCTCAACTGTACAATAAAGATAATGATCCCCAGCCCTCTGATTGTTGTGGCAATTAGAAATGTTTAATAAATGGTTGTTGTAATTACTGTGGTTGTGATTAACATTACTTCTTTGGATAACAAAATATGAGCTTCATGTGTAAATAGGAAGAACTTTGCATTTACTTATCAACATCATTAACAAACACTGAACATTGGCTATGTGCATGGCAACTCAAATGAGGAAGATACAGCTCTTTCTCTAGAATAGTCTTTCTGTTACAGTCCCTGAATGAGCAATGTTCAGTGTTACCTGGGAACTTAGTAGAAAAAGAAAATTTTAAAGCTCCACCCCAGACCTATTGAGTCAGAAACTGTGGGGTGAGTCCAATCAATTATTTTTAGTTTTTCAATCTTTATTGAAAAATATTGGGGTAACATGGGATAACAAGGTTATATAGGTTTCAAGTGAATATTTCTATGATACATGATCCATATATTGCATTGTGTGTCCACAGGCAAAGTCAAATCATCTTCCATAACCACATATTTGGCCCCTTTACCCTTTACTACCCATCCCCCCGCCCTCTGGTAACCACCATACTGGTGTCTAGGAGTGTCAGTTTTGTGTCCCACATGTGAATGAAATCATATGGCTTTTAGTGATTGACTTGTTTTGCTTAGCATAATATTCTCAAGGTCCATCCATGTTGTAGCAAATGGCAGTATTTCATTTTTCCTTAGGGCGAGTGAAGTTGGGCATCTTTTCATATGTCTGGGGAATTTGTGTGTCTTCTTGGGAGAAGTGTCTGTTCTGGTCCTCTGGCTATTTTTTAATGGGACTGTGTGTTTGCTTGGTGTTTAGTTTATGAGTTCTTGTGGGAGCGGTTTGCAAATATCTTTTCTCACTCGGTTGGTTGCCTTTTTGTTTTGTTGTCTGTTTCTTTCGCTGAGCACCAGCACTTTATTTGATATAGTTTCATTTAGTTTTGATCTTACTTCCCTGGTCTTTGGGGTCAAATTCATAAAAATATTCTCTAAGACTGAAGTTCATGAGTTTAGTACCTATGTCTTCTTCTATGTAATTTATTTTTTCATATCTTATAATTAGGTCTTAATCCATTTTGAATTAATTTTTGTACAGGGGGACAAAGTGTAGTCTAATTTCATTCTTTTGCATGTGGCTTTCCAATTCTCCCAGCACCATTTACTGAAGAGGCTTTCTTTTCTCCACTGTATGTTTTTGTCTCCTTTACAAACGCAGACCTTACTCCTTCCCATTCATTTCATGTTTTTGTTGTCACAAATTATCCCTGTTTGTGTTGTAAGTTTGTTGGTGAGCTTACTTGTACTTTTGTGACCTTTTGTTCTCTGTTTCAGGTAGAATAACCCCCTTGAGTATTTTCTGCAATGGAAGTCTTCTGGTGATAAATTCCCTCAGCTTCTGTAGCCTTAAAAACACCTTAATTTCTTCTTTATGTCTGAAGCATAACTTTGCTGGATATATTGTTCTTGGCTGGTAATTGCTCTCTTTTACTAGTTTAAATATTTGGTTCTACTCTCTTCTGGCTTGCAGAGTTTCTGCTGAGAAGTCTGATGATAACCTGGTGGGCTTCTGTTTATGGGTGGCTTTCTTCTTTTCCATGGCTGCCTGGAGAATTCTTTCTTTGTCATGAATTTTTGTTTTAATACAGTGTGCCTTTAAGGGGTTGTTTTTGTATTGAGGTAATTAGGTGTTCTGTTTGCTTCTTGGATTCGAGGATCTAGTTCTTTCCATAGTTTGGGAAGTTCTTTTTAACTCTTTGTTTGAATAGGCTCTCCATTCCCTCCTCCCTCTCTTCTCCTGCTAGTGTGCCGCTGGTTCTTATATTGCTCTTTCTGATAGAGTCAGTTAGTTCTTGTAGAGTTCTTTCATATTTTTCCTGCTCAAGTCTCTCTTTTTCTGTCTGTGTCACTTCTGCATTTCTATCTTTGATATCGCTTATTCTTTCCCCCATCTGGTCAGCTGTGTTTCCTGTGCTTGCTAGTTCATTCTTGATATCTTTTACTGGTTCTTCATCTCCAGAATTTCTATTTGGTTTTCTAAAGTTTCACTGTCTTTGGTAAAGTACTCATTTTGTTCATGGACTAGGTTTCTGAGTTCATTAAACTGACTATCTGTGGTTTTTTTGTATCTTTTTTCATAACTGTATTCTTGAATTCTCTTTACTTAAATCATTTAAGTAAGATCACATATTTCCATATCTTTGTTTATTTTCTGGAGATTTTTCATTTTCTTTCTGAACTTCATCCTTCATTACATTGGTTATTCATGGCATTCAATGGGTTCCTCCTCGCTATATGCATGGCATTTCTCAAGTAGATAGATCAGAAGTCTTTCTATTGTTTTCCAGTACATGGTGTTGAATCACAAGTTTATTTTTTTAAAAACCCTCTTGCACCTCTTCGGCTTTCTTAGCCCTCTGTGGGGTGGTAGAAAATGGCCTGTGCACCCTAGGAAGGTGGATGCCTCCCCTGCTTCCCTGTGATCCAGCCCCAGGGGAATGTGGTGGCCAGTGGGGCTCCAGACTGATGAGATTTCAGTGCTTTGCCCCTGAAGGTCCCCTGGTTGCTATTGCTGGGAGGACAAGTTGCCCCAGCTCACCCCACGCCCACACACTGAGCCTGCACTGCCGGCAACATCTGGTTGCAAGGGTGCATGTACCTTTCCAAATAACTGTTTTCAAATTTTTTGCTTAGATGCCCATTAGAGGGGTTGTTGGGTCATACGGTAATGCCGTTTTTAATTTTTTGAGACATGTCCATACTGTCTTTCCATAGTGGCTGTACCAATTAAAAATGGCCATATTACCCAAAGCAATATACCGATTTAATGTAATACCCAGCAAAATCCCAACCTGTTTTTTCAATTTGCCTTCTACGTGATTCTGATGCCATCTCAAGTTTCAGACCTTTTGCCCTATAGGAACTTCTAGTTGAGTTGGAGAGATCAGACAACTGTTACGCTGGTTTTTCCAACTCAAGGAAAAACAACACCCATATATATAAAGATACAAAAGATGTGCCCATAGGGAAGATGAAAAGAAAAGGAAAACAAGTACAGTTGGTCCTTAAATAACACATAACAGGTTTGAACTGCATAGGTCCACTCTTATGTGGATTTTTTCCCCAAGAAATACCTGTATTATTTTCGATCTGCGCATGCCTACTGCCAATGGTATGCATTGGTTTATGCCATTTTATATAGGGGACTTGAGCATCCCTGAGCATGGGTTTTTGTGTCATCAGGCATCCTGGTACCGATTCCCCACAGACACTGAAGGACAACTAAGTTTTTGAGGATTCAAAAGTTACATGCAGATTTTTGACTGTGTAGAGGTGGGTACCCCCTCAGCCCCATGTTGTTCAGGGTCCACTGTAAATAGAAAACAGAAACTACCATGGGACTTGCAGTGATGCTGGTTGAAACCAATCTGGATTACTTTATGTTTGCAGCACGGCATAATCTAAAAAAAATCTGAATCACAACACATTAAATTACATTCTGGGCTGGAGAGTGAAGGAAGAAAAAAAGCAGTGTGAAAACAAAGTAATGAAGCCAATTATTATAAAAACAAACTGATGAGAGCCTCTGTAGCTTACATGTTTTGCCCTTCAAAGTCTATTTCCTGGGAATCATCAGTCCTGTGATCAGTGCCCCTACTTACTGTTTCAAGGCGGCAACCCAGCCCTTCCTCCGGAAAGTCTGCGAAACGAGAAATGAGAAGAACACCTGGGTTCCATCAAGGGAAAATCGCTACTCTGATGAAAACCTTGCTTAAAACAACAAGTGCACCACCTGTGTGCGTTTGCACAGTGATGGATATATGAGACTGCCTTTCTCTCTTTTTGATTTATGAAATATTTATTAAAAGTGAAGGTTTAGCAACCATAGTAGCATTCTCCTTTAGGCTGAGGACACTCTGCCTCTCTCTCTCTCTCCCTTTTCAGTGACTAACAATACAGTTTCTGCTTTGTATTTCTCTGTGTGCTTTATTTATTCATGACAGATCACAAGAAGTGGAAGAATACTTTCGGAAAAAGAATACAAACTAAATATCATGAAGAGGGATCACCAAAGATATATCCGGGAGTGCTTAGCCCAGGCTATTTTCCATAAGGTTCTTGAGATGGAGGTACACACATTTACTGTTTTCTTTATAACTGATATTTTCTCATATGATAATTAATACTACTTCTGTATCCAGAGGCAGGCAAGCGTATTCTCGCTGTATTTCATTTAAAAAGAACGGAAGAAGGTGGCCTGAGAAATGCTCTCTATCTCTCTAGGTAGCAAGGAGGCAACAGGCTAAAGTAAGCTTCTCTCCTTTTCAGTTTGAGAAAAATATGGACACCATTATATATTTTGTGATATTTAATTTAACAAATGTAGATTTTAATCCATAATGGCTACTCTAAAACATAGCCGTCCTCACCATCTGTACCTCAATTTCCATTTGCTAAAAAAAGTGGCATCTGTTTAAATATCAGTAATTCCACTGCCATGAATTATTTCAGATTTGTTATTCTTTTAAGGCTCCGAAGCCCAGCCGTATGCTAAATTGCAAGGAATAGACATTGAAACATCTGCCGTCCCTCCTCCTCTAGGCCACATTGGTCAGCGTGGATTTACAATCCAAGCATCAACAACTTTTTAAAAAGTCTGACATGGCATTTTTAGTAGGATATCTAGCTAGCTTGATAAATTATTTTAGCCTTGCTCCATGAAATTTGTAGTTTCAAGCATCAACACCATTTTAATCTCTGTGAAAAAGCATGTCACTTCTTGGCTTGAACATACAGCAATACATCAGAAAACTTGGCTCGTAACACCATGACCTGTGGGCACAGTAAACACTTATAAACAACTGTGGAATCATCAGTAAACCAATGCTAAGTTTAGTGCCACTGAAAATTATGCTACCATTATATTGAGCAAGTGTTGTGTTCACTCAAGGTGTATGTGACCTGTTAACTTAGGAATGCATTTTGTGCTTCTATGAGTTACACAGAACCATTATTAGTGACCCCTGAATTCACTTGCTTAGAAAAGTATTAGTTGCAATTCTATAAATAAGGTTAAAAAATAGTGCAGTGTAAGATTAGTCTATACTTAGTTTGAAACTGAATCAGCAAGCACCAAGTTCTGTATTAGCCTAGGTCCCCGAAGTTTGGTTTTCCAAACGTTCACATTATAATGGCTAAATATGCTGTAACATAAGCATCTTCGTGTATTCTTAAAGTTTGGAATAAATGTCATAGATAAATTGTGAAATGTAATATATAATCTATAGTTAGAATATATAAATTAATGAACAAATGGAATATTTCTAAATTGCCACATTCACCTCACATTTAGTTTAGGCTGATGCTGTTTACTAATGTAGTTATATTACTATTCATGAATTCATTCATACAACAGACACTAACTGCAGGCTTACTATGTACCATTATGAGGCTATGTGATGTATAGCTGTAAGATACAATTTTAAGAAAACACTGTCGAAAGCGATCAAATGATAGAAGAAAGGACCAAACAGACTGAGTTCAGAACAGAAGGGATTGGTGCCTTGCCTCTGTGAGAGTCAGCAGAAGCTGCACAGAGGTCCTGCTCTTGGAACTGGACCTTGGAAACCTAGTGAGACACCACATGAAAACATGAGAAAGGCGGTTCAGAGGACGTAGTGGGTGGAAAGGAAAGCTCCCTGAGGCCA
This sequence comes from Sturnira hondurensis, assembly GCF_014824575.4. Taxonomy (NCBI): domain Eukaryota; kingdom Metazoa; phylum Chordata; class Mammalia; order Chiroptera; family Phyllostomidae; genus Sturnira; species Sturnira hondurensis. The sequence continues at coordinate 1,159,193 of NW_028073279.1, forward strand.
GACAGCACAGTGGGGTGGTTAAAAGAGTGGAAGGAAGGGGCCCTCTCCACTAAGTCGGCGCCCAGTTTCTGCAGGGCCTTCAACTGCAAACTAGCTCTGGGGTGTAGGCAATGAGGTGATGAAACATTGTTTAGCAGGGGAGTGAAACAAATGAGCAGATCTGTTTTAGAAAGATGATGTTGCTAAAAATGTGGAAGATGGATTAATGAGCTGGAAAAGATTGGAGGTGGGAGGTCAATTAGGAAGCTGTTGCCAAAGGGCGTGGGCTGGCAGCGGGAGTGGAAGCGCTGGGGAGACGCAGCTGTCCACAGAGACAGGGGGAGGGAGAGAGCCTGACACTGACTGAGTGCGGAGGGTGAAGGAGAAGGAGCCCAGAGGATCTCGGAGGTCTCCAGCGTGGCGGGTGCTGAGTGCATTGCAGATCAGGAGCAACAAAATAGGCTGGACAGGAACCCGCAGGTGATGGGAAAATGTGCCTGATGGCGTGGTGCTCTGGGAGCAGAAGGTTCTCGAGAGTGGCAGAGTGGTCGAGTAAGATAAGTACTGGGACAAAAACAATGAGATTTGACCCGGGGAACAAAGATGTTGGTGGCCTTGGTGGAAGTAGTTCCAGCGATGGGGAAGAACAGGGGTGGTGGGAGTGGGTGACTGCGGTGAGTGAGGAATAAATAGAAGATGGAAGCTGGTTAACACTGACTCTCACAAAGCTTGATGGTAAGAGGATGAGAGAGCTGGAAAGGGCGAGAGAAGAAAGGGAGCTTGCTGGTTAGGCAGGGCGGGATTGCCTCTGCAGGGTCCAGGGCAGCAGGAGCCGCCCTGGAGCAGAGGGGAAGGACTCTTGAAGGCGCCCTCCAGTGTGCCTGAGTGATTTTGACCGGAGTCCTAAGCAGATTATTTTTACATGAGTTTTATTTTTTAATTATATGGTAATATGTTATAGAAAATTTAGAAAACAGAACAAAGTATAAAAAAGGAAATATGCCTCCTCTCAGAGACAACTGCTGTTCACATATTCATATTTGTTTTTAGTCTTCATTCATATAATGCATTAATAAAAAGCATGCTGTATTTTGAGAGAAACATAGGTTTGCGAAGAAAAACCAAACTAACAAAAACAAATAGAAAGTCAGTGTCAGCGAGAACGAAGTTCAACCACTGACAAGATGTGTGACCTGGGGGTGAATTCATGGTCCTCTGTCTCAGTTTCTTCATTGTAAAATAAGATAGCTTAGCAGTTACAGTTGTTCAGGAAGAGATGAACACAGAACTTGTACCTAGCATGGGGACAGGCACACAACATAAACTTGATGAATTAAAATTGCATTTCTGTGCAATTCTCTATCCTTTTTTTTTGGATTTTCCATTTTTTAATTTTTAAAAAGATTTTATGTATTTATTTTTAGAGAGAGGGGAAGGGAAAGAGAAAGAGAGAGAACCATCAATTTGTCCCCAACTAGGTACCTCGCCTGCAACCCAGGCATGTGCCCTGACTGGGAATCAAACCAGCAACCCTTTGAGTCACAGGCCTGTACTCAATCCACTGAGCTACACCAACCAGGGCTGTATTTTCCATTTTTTTAAAACAAAATCTTTATGAACCTTATTTTAATGATGAACTCTATTCCATTAGTTTTATTTTAATGATTATATTCTACTCCATTATATAGATGTACCCAAAATTTCACTATTCTTTTGAGGTTTGTTGGGCTTCTGAATTTTTTGCTTTGAAGAGAACAACACTACCAACAACAAATACACCTTTTAGACAGCACTGTCTTGCTGAACACATTTTTTATTTAAAAAATTAGATTTCCTCGTAAATTTAGACGTAAAATTTCCTGGTTAAAGGGTAGGGACACTTTTAACTGTCTGATAGATGCTATATTGGCTTTCCAAAGAGTCGTACCAATTTATATTCCCACTCGCACACTAAAGCAGGTGATTCTTCTCCATCTCAATGACAGAAGGGGTCATTGAGAATACAGTTAGCTGGGAGGATTATTTTTCTCTAAACAATTTGTTGCTGTAATTGATACGAATCTCTCCCCCATTCTTTCTTGTATGCTTAGCGTTACCATCAGCTTGAAATTAAAAAGAAACTGGAGACCTTAGCTAAAAAGGAGCGAATTCAGAGATTTAAGGTAAGAAGCTACATAACCCTCTTTTATGTCCCAGTGTTATTTGTGATTCTGAAAGTCAGGGGTGCTGATACTGAAGTTCCTTGGGGCACTTTCCTTTGGGGTAACTCATAGTCGAGGTCCGGTGCTGGTTTCACTCGGCCTAAATCTTGGCCCCCGCTGTTGTCGAGGATCTTGACAACAGAGGAGCTGCCGGTGCAAAATAAATTTCTAAGGCATAAACCTTCCCAAGAAAAGCTTGAAAACATTTGGAATTTTGCTTTTGTATTTTCTTGACTGATATATGATGGAGGCTGTAGGATTTTTTTCTTAAGAAAGTGAAAGTGATGGTTCTGTTTCCCAGCTGATGGAAAGCAGGGCATTTGAAGAATTATCCAATGGCACATTTTCACATGTGTCCCATGAGAATATGTGGTAGGAAAAAAGTCTACCTTAGCAAACAAACAACAGCATAGGATTTAGGCATTTTGCATGAGGCATTTCAAAATTCCCTGTTTGTTTTTTAATTTCGTATTTGACATCCTTCTTTGAAGGGAACACATGAAATACGTACATTTGAATCAAGACCAGATATTGCATTAGGCATGTCTGAAAGGTTCCAGTTTAGGTTGGCAGTTTTTATTCAGTTCCTTGAGCCATTCAAATGCACATGTTTTTCTCCATATTCTGTGTCATACTACAAATGTGAGGCCTAAGACACATTTCACAAACTGATGAATATTTGTAAAGCTTCTGTAGTATGACTTGCCATATAAGACAGTAATTTTTCCCTCTGGCCTGATAGACTCAAATATGTCTATTTTATCACGGTCAGAAGATAATCTTGTTACAAAAGTGTTGTTAAATAACAGAAGACAGGTCAGTTTTTCAAGATCAGAAGAGTTAGTGTGCAGAGATCTGTGGTTAATTCAACTTGGCCAATACTGTCCTACATCGAGGACTGAGTTATAGATTCTGTAATTTACGGCTGAAATGTTCATGGAGAGGAATGGTCACTGGAGATAAAGAGTGACTAGTGCTGCCTGAAGCAGTATGCAGTCCGTTCTTGCCCAGGGTGCCAGGCACACTAACGGGATAGATGGGCCAGCTGCGGGGTTGGCAGATTTGTGACAGACACTGCAGTTCCTCCCTGTATGCTTTTAGTTTGTAACAGTTTTTACTTCATAGTTGCACTTAGGGAAAGACCTAGTTTGGGCCTCTTTCATGTAATATGCAACCCTTTCCCTTAGGTCATTATTTAACGATTTTTTAAGATAAAAAAGAAATACTTTCTGGTGTTTTGTACTGATCAGAGAAATGTGGAACACTATGCTTCTTGTAGTGATCTGCTGAAAGCTGATTAATAAATATTTTGGCCAAAACTGAGGATACACTGCCCCTATAGCTATTTCTTTGAGTACAGTTATTTCTTTGGATAAAGCAGAATCTGTTTCCTGCCTTTCACTACCATACCCAAACAGCACAGCTGTGGAAATGTTTTCTGACTATCATGGTAGGTCTGAGAAGGAACACCTTGAAAGTAATAACAAAAGACCCCTTTAGTCATGTAGTATTTTTTTTATTTGGTAGGCACTAACCTAACCTAGATTAGTAACTATGCATCAATTTGTTAAATTACTGTCTTATTCTAGGGAGAGCCTGTAAAATGGTCTATAGAAAAAAACATGCCAGTCCTGTCTCCCCACCCCCCAGTGGGCCCAAAGACAAACCGTGGCCACAGTGTGCTGGTTGAGGATGGTCCTTCTAGTCCAATAACACTGGTGAGTCATATTTAACACTGTCATGCGCCATCCTGAGTAATTCATTTATGCTTTCTTATAAATTATAAGAAAGAATGCTCTCTGGGTACGTGTCTGCATAGTCCTAAGAATTCTACTGAATAAAAACATAGTCTTGTGTCTATTCAACTCTGTCTCTATTGAATGCTACACCTTTAATCAATATCACTCCCCCGTTGAATGCATTTTGGTTGTTATTGCTCAATTAAGGAGCTTTAAGCCAGGGTCCCCAACTCTGGGGTGCAGATCGGTACCATTTCGTGACCTGTTAGAAACTTGGCCGCACAGCAGGTGAGCAGCATGGGAGTGAGCAAAGATTTGCTCACTTTACCATCTGAGCTCAGCTCTGTGTTCGGGTGGGCAAAGAAGCAGAAGCTTCTCGAACATGCAGACATACCAGGCTTGCCTTTCTATGCCCCCGTCCCCCACCAGGCTATCTGTGGAAAAATTGTCCTCCACAAAACTGGTCCTCCACAAAACTGGCTTTAAGTACAGATTACTTATGTTATATACATGCTGGAACCAGCATGTGCGTCACCTTGCTTTGTGTCACCTATAGAAAATCAGACTCTTTCACCTGACATTTAAGACCCTAAACCATATGAACTCAATTTAGCTATTCCCACAATTACCCTTTAGCATTCTACAATGCAGCAAAACCGAACCCCTAGTTGTTCCATATTTGTGTTCTATTTTTTGACCTCTGCTCTTTGCTCTTGATGTTCCTTCTACTCTCGCCGTGCTTGTAGAACTTATTTATGCACACAAATTGAGTAGCCCTCTATAGCGTTTGGGGCCAGATACTTATATTTGTGCTCCATTTATCAAAAGTGTGTGCACATACTCTTAAGATAAAAATAATTAAATATGCAGAAATGCTACTTTAGAAAATTGCACACCGACCTCTCCTTCCAGTTTGATTCATTTATAACCTAGAGGTGGTATTTGCTTGAAGGAAGGTAAGGTAGCTTGAACAATGTAGATACAAGAAAAGATTTGTAAAATATTTACTGGAGGTTGATGGTTTCAGTTGTAAATGAATTGCTTGATTAGTCTTTATTCTCGCTTTGTGTAGCTTGGTATATTTCCTTGTTAGCGTGAACATTTTTTTGGATTGCGCAATGTTTATAGAGAAATCACAGTGCTTTCACAGATGGTTGAAGCAGGTTCATCACACATAGTGTTAAGATTTGACATTCTTCAAAAGGTAAATATGTTTTGACATTTCTGGGTGAACAGCTTAAGTTATGAAAAGCAACTGCCTTCCTTTTCTTGTTACCATATTTCCAGGCATCATTTAAATGTATATGTATACAAATTATTCTTTTTTTTATGTGGCAAATTTACTAGACTCTCAAAAGCTTAAACTGGGCGAAACAAAAGAAACAATCAAGTGCTGTTTTCTATCTTCCCACCTGTTTCAGAGAGGAAAAACCCTTGAAAGGCTTTCTTTTCAATTTTCCAGCTGAACACCCTCAATAAGTAGTTTATGATACATCCAGGAGATCTTAATGTGGCAGGAATGAGAAAGTAATTTAAAAATTACAGGAAACACTGACACCAGCACTTCAGAAGCCTTTCTATCTGGTAAGCTGCAATTCTTCCCTTGGTCACCCCTACGGTGCTTCTGCACTGGAAAGGAGAGCGATTGTGGTCTCAGAATTGTAGTTCCCATTCTACAGACATTCAAGTCCTCCTCTTTGTTTTCTCCACCTGGGTGCCTCTCTTTTGCATTTGACTCCTGACCTCCAAGTGCCTTTGAGATGAAGATAATAATCCTTTTGGGATATTGCCATCAATTTTTCTCTTTTAATGTTCTTGAGCGAATAAGGGAAGTATCCAGTGGATAGTTAGTTATTGCATTGGTCATTAATTGCACCTAAATTTTCAAAATACCATATAGGCTTTTAGCTGCATTGTTCCCATTAAAACTCTGGAAAGCCATTCCACTAATTCTGCACAGGCTTGGAAAATGCACCCCTGGAGATCATCCACTAAGAATTAGAAATGCTCAGCTAAGCTGAATAATCACCAGGTAGTCAATTTTGATTCACATTCTGGTACAGATTTGAAAATGTTAAGCTATAGTGACATATTTATTCCAAGAAAATATATTATGAGCAATTTAAAATGTAGCAAATTTAAGGTGACTTTTGATGTGAACTACAACAGTTTGTAGCTCACAGCTGTTAGCTGAATGGTGCAGATTTGTTTTTAGAGATAAATGTAATCAGTTAAACATTTGACTGCCACATTCATCTAGCTGAATATCTGTATGCAAATGTGCAGAAATAAAATTTAGAGCACAACAGCCAATTGATCATGTTCTAGTTTATAGTAACCTGCTTGTTTGAATTCCTACATTAGATTCTCAATGCCTTGTATTCAGTTGGATTATTCGACAGGGGAAAGTCTTAAAGTGTGTTTGTTTTACAGAGTTCAAAGGAATTCTTTTGGGTGATCTGATTTCCTTGCTCAGAAACCTCTTCATTTTTTCTTTGTGGGTTTTACAACCTTTCTTTTGGGGGCTTACATAGGCTTACGTTCTGTTTCATGAAATCCAGTGCTGTTGTAGTCAATCCACTTGGTTTCCGGTGTGTTGGTCAGGATACAGGTTTGTGTGCAGCGAACAGAAGGATGCCCTCCCAACCCCAGTGCACATACATGACCCAGACTGCTGTGCCATCTCTACTCCAGAGAGTCCTCGAAAGCTCAGACTCCTCTCTAAGCACATGGCCTGGAAGTTTCATGTATCACTTCCACTCACATCTTTTTAGTGTGAACTGAGGAATCTATCTCTACAGAATTGCCAGAGATGCTAGGAAAATGGAGCCATGCTTCCTGATAGAAATTCTATTACTAGTGAAGAAAGGAAGGCAGATACTGGGGGTTACTACCTGTGTTCTCTTCTCATTCAGATGTTCAGATTTACCCTTCCTTGTCTCTGCTCCTCCATTTTCTTCTGTCGCTCATCCATTTGGGTAAATTATACCTGCTTTTGTGAAATTTTGAGTTTTCAGTGTCACTGGCTTTTCCCAAATAACTGTAGATCGAAGTGCGCTTAGTTCTCAGGTACTTTATTGTACTTTATGTTTGGCAGTATTTGTGTGGTTCATTTGTCACTATTGTCTTGCATCACCATTAGACGTTACAGATTACTTTTTAATCTCCTCATAGTGCTTATAATTGGAATCCAATAAATATTGACTTACTAAAACCAGAGACAACCTTGGGTGGTAGAAGCTGCCCTGCCATTTTTTAAGAATTTACACTTTTACAGAATTGAACATTTTGTTCATCATTCTTTAGAGTCAATGTAGAAAACCTTACTGTGAGTTATTTATATATTACCCTCCTCACACCTGCTTGTCCAAATATGCATGTATTACTCTTAACAGCTTTTCTACTATTTTATTATAATAGAACAGCTGGGCCAAAAGTCTTGTTTTTTCTGCTTTTGTAACATTGCTGATCTTTGTACTGAGCTCACATGTTCTGCTAGTACCACAAAAGACACTGCTGATGCTCTATACGGGCACGTCTGGTATTCTCTGTAGCGTATTCCTGATTAGAAAGTGTATCAGTCAGAGTCTCAGCAGGAAACAGATGGCTCACACAAATAGGGTCATTAGGAAGGGTTTAATAAAGAAACTATTTACAAAGATTCAGGCAGGGTTACAGAAAAACAACTAGGGATGTTTGGCACGCTGGGGTCAGCCCAGGGAAGCCATACCACCCTGGCCTAAAGGGGAAAGAGGGTTTGCGTAGAGAACCTCTCCTACTTGTAAGCCAGCAGACTACTTCCTGACAGGGTGGTGGACTTTGGCGGAGGGACCTAGCTGGTCCATCACAATGTTGGTAAGAAGGTACCAGGAGAATGAAGACCCCAATCTCATCTCCTCCTCTTTTGATCTCCTACCAGTGCCTTTCACTGGCCAAATCCAGCTGGAACCCTGAGGTTAGCTGGTGTAATCCATGAAGAAATGACTCCCCGAGACCAGAGCAGAACAGAGAAGAGGGACCAGTGGAAAATATCCAGCCTGCCAAAAAATTCCAGTTTTTCAGTTTCCCAAAGTTGCTAGTAGCTATTTTCCTTTTTTCAAGGGAATTTTTCAAGGAAATTTTTTTCAAGGAAACCCTAACATTTCAAGGAAAAAGTTGACTAAACAGCAATGCATTACAGTTAGGCACTTACCTTTCCTCTTTTTTGAATCACAGTTCTTTACTTCAGCACTAATCTGAAGACTTAAAGGATTCTCAGTAGAATTTATGTTGAAAACACTTAAATAGAAATGATTCCATTCCAGTCATATCTCTTTAGATCTCTAAAATAGGAACATTATTCAACTTAACATTTAATTGAGCAAAGTCATTCTGTGCACAGCATAAATTAGGTATCGTCAGCAAGTTTACGGTATGAATAAATACAGGAACCTAACAGAGAACAAACATCTCCATCGTTTGGAATACTCTGTAATTGTGGCATTCAGTCATGTAGAGGACTTCCACGCCATATGTTTTAACAAATACTTTGGGTCATAAGGGTATGCATAATGGAAGGACATAATTAAAGTTCAATCTGTTCAGTAAAAAGGCACCATTAATTACTCTAGTCAATTTGTTGAGTTATTAATTGGTTCTGGAAATGTGTCAAAATACTAATTTAAGTGGATTTTTCCCCTTAATTGTCTAGACAGCCCCTCGACCATACACCGCCCCAGGAGTTATGCAGCCTCCGATTCGATTACAGCCTCTTCCCAGTAATCCTGCAGTAGGCACTGTTCCAAAGGTGACTTCAGGGTTCAGATCAAAAACCTCACCACTGGAAAATGATGCTCCATTCCCCATTGTGGTAAATATTACTTCTTCAGGACATATCGTTTATTCCTGATTAGAATATTAGATTATCACACTATTTAGGATACTGGATTTAATCAATCTACTCAGTGAAATTTGTATTATGCACTTATTAAGCACTTATGATGTTCTACTTAATTATCTTACTCTAATGCGATAGCCTATAATTTCTTTGTTATTGAGCAAAAAGTAAGGAATAGATTTGTAATAATATAAGGTGATCTCTCATTAATGGGAAGGGTTGTATGAAAAACAAAGAGGAACTTTTTATAGACAAATATGACTTCTTTCAGAATAGACCCAGTGTTGACTGCTTCCAAATTTTAAATGCATGAAACCTAGAAAATGAAACTTTCCAAGAATAGGGTTGCATTTGCATGCTGATTTACTTTACCATCAGTGTATGAAATTGCTTCAAGTCTGACTTTGGGGAATGTTGGATGGAGAAGGAAAAGAATGTCTATCTTTAAAAAATGCTGAATTAATCACAAACAAGAGCTTGATTCTGCTTCCTTTCCAAGGTTGTGTTTCAGATAATTTTCAGTGATTTTACTAGAGCACAGAAAGGAAGTATAGCAACTATAACATGAGTTCCTTAAACAGGGAGCTATAATTCAGACACTCAGTAACTAGGGAGGGTATTGTTTGTATTTCTAACATGAAGAAGAAACATTTACCAGCTTAAGCACCTGTATCATAATACAATAGTAATTGGCAAAATAGTAATTGGTTGAAATGGGTGAATTTAGTACCATTCCTTTTGGGGAAACATGAGGTGTATTAAATTAAGATATTTTTATCTAACACTGAAAAACACTAAGGAATTAATCCATATAAATAAATTTTCACAGTAAAAGTATACATATAACTAAAATAATAATGTTTTAATGTATTTGATATGGCTTACAGTTTATGTAGCACTTTTTACAAGCCTTATTATAACTTAGTAGAATGTAGTTTATCAGAAAGCAGGGGAAATTAAACCAAAAGTGGTGGCACATTTTCTGGGGAAGCCTGTTTAAAGCTTCCCCAGAAAAGGGAACTTACTGGGTCATAAGTCAGTTAGGTTAGTGCTTTCTAGGATCTGGTCTCCACTGGCCCCAGACATTTCCTGTTTCAGCTGGTGTCAGAAATGGTCAGATTCTGAAACATGGTCTCAGGCTAATGACAGTAACTCACGGTGAGCTGAGTTTTCCCTGCCTAGTAAACCAGATTGCGGAGCAAAATCATAATGAGGGACCATGAGTCCACAGCTATCAAATAATAGCAGTTTGTAGAAAGGGTGTAGCTCTCCCTATAGGCAGACCCGCCCACACAGGAAGCCACATCACAATGAGAAGGTTGCCTGGTGAGCATTGAATCAGAATGAGCAGATGTGGTAGAGCAGAATGTTAACGGCATCAGGCTAAGATGACTTGATACACCCATCTCATTAAAAACGCAAAGGTCTCTGGTTAAAACCCTCTGTATGCTCTAAGAATAACTTTGCCACTAAGACTGAAAATATTCAAAGTCCAATGGGTGATATATCCTCTCCCATAGATAGTACTTGGATGGGCACTTTCCATGTTTGCCAAGGTGACTATATATTTTTTCTAAGCTCCTTTAAGTATTATTTTACTATATACTTTGAGAGATATCTTCCTATATGTAAGATATCTTATATCTTCCTATAAGATATGTGAATACTATCAAGCAGATAATATTCAAGTTCTGTTGGGCTAGGAAGGGATTTTTTATTTCAGGTGATTTTCCAAATCTTCCTTGAGCCACTTAGTGGATTTACTAATGAAATATTCAGAGGGCCTTATATTTTCTGCTTTTCAAGTTTCGGGTGTGAGTGATTGAGGGACGGGCACTTAATGGTAACTTTCATGGCTGACAAAATTGAGATCAATCCCATATTAATTTAAACTAGCTAAACTTAGACTTTTCACTCAGTAAATATTTATTAAGCACTTACTACCACTGAGGTACTGTTCTAGGCATCAGTATATAAATTATCAAGGCAGGCAAAAGTCTCTAACTTACTGAAAGTTTATGCTGTAATGTACATAAACAAAATATACTGCCAGAAAAGACAGATAATGTTTCAATGGCATTGATAATAAAAGTGATTTAATATAAAGTCAGACAAGAAAGTCCTAAAGAATCGTAGTCTGCATGATTGACGAGGATGCAGTGCCCCCGATAAATTTGCATTGCTTTCTTAAAGAGTAAAGAAAGGTGTGGTGTGCCCATGGGACTTGTTCGAAGGTGCAAGAGACATAGCAGGTTGATCTTTCTAGATATCAGGAGTCTGTGGTTTAGGCAAAAGCAATTTGGTAAGAAACAGGCTGGTTGAAATGCAATTGAGTAAAGATCATGACTTGATTGAAATGATTATATTTATAATGAGAGTTTCTCATACGCTATTGACAGAAACAGAAATTGGTACAACTATTGCAAAGGCAATAAGGGAATATCTGTCACCATTTTAAATGAACATGCTTAAGCATTTTAATCTATAGGGATTTTTCCTAGGAATACATACGTATGTGGAAAGCAGTAAATTCAAGAATATTTATTATTATAAGTCCTGGCTGGTGTAGCTCAGTGGATTGAGCGCGGGCCTGCGAAGCACACGATTGTGGTTCGATTCCCAGTCAGGGCACATGCCTGGGTTGCAGGCCAGTTCCCAGGGGGGGACCCACGAGAGGCAACCATACATTGATATTTCTCTCCTTCTCTCCTTCCCTTCCTCTCTAAAGATAAATAAATAAAGTATTTTTTTAAAAAAGAATATTTATTATTATAATAGCGAACAATTATAAGATACCTGAAAATTTAATAGGTTGTTGTTTTAAAGTGTTATAATATATTAAAGTGTGTTTACAATAATAAGGTAGAATTATTTGTATCTGTATGGGAAGATGTTCAAGATGCTATGAAAAATGTTAATTTTTAAAAAAACTATTAGACCATTTCCAAATAAGGCATGCATTTGACTGACAACTGCTTAGAAATGAAAAAATAATTCCCCAAGCTCTGAAAGTTTTCCATGTGTTCATTTTATTATTCTTATTATTTTTATTTCTTTATTTTATATTTTATTGCAATATTGATGCACACCATCGCAGACAAAGGGAAAATGTAGAAAAAGTAAAATGAGAACATAAATATCACCCACAATATGAACCATTCTAACAATTCTAAATAACCTGGTGAATATCTATTTAAATCCTTCTCTGTTCATATAAATGTTGGCTTCAGTCAAAATATGTACTACCCATGCCTGTACTTCACCTGCTTTTATTTATTTATAATGAAAAATGTTTAGAGAATGAATTCCCTTTCTTAAAATTAACTTTTTACTACTTAAGCGTTAAAGAATAAATTAACTGGAAATGAATTTAAAACCATACCTAATAAACTGGTATAAAGAGCAGGCACCATGCATGAGACTTCATCAACCTGGTTAACACTGTTTGCCCCACGTTGGTGATTTTCTGAGGCCCTGTCGCAGCCAACTTTCATGCCCACCCAAACTGTTTCCCGTGGCTTTTCCATACACATGGCCTATCTTGCCTCATGCTTCAGCTTTTCCTAAAATCTTCCAAACAAGCAGCAGCTGGCCTCAGCATGCCCTGTACCTCTCGCTAAGGGGCCCTAGCCCCAACACTAGAAGCAACCAGCCTTAGTTCACAGCTTTGACTCGCTGGGGCACCTCCAAGCACAGCACAAGTAGCAGCCATCTGCAGATTGCTTAGAAGCTCATTTCGGGTGGCTTGGGGCAGAATAGAGGTGACCTTGGCCTGCACATTCTGGGAAACCCCAGGGGCAATGCATCCAGTGGACAGCTTCAGACCATGTCAACGCATCACCACCCAACCACCTCCGGGAGTGACACACTCAAGGGGCAGACTCAGTAGATACCAGTTGAAGTTAGTTCTGCTCTGTGGGGTGTGCCCCTGCACAGCTGATCCTCCACAGTGGTCAGAGGTCAGTGGTTGTAGCCAGACTTGCAGCTGATCATCCTGAAGGTATATCCCTCTCATTGTTGTGACAACAACCACCAAGGCTCAAGTTTTGAAAAACGGGGTGTACACAGCCCACATGGAGGGGGATACAACTTGAGTGCCCAGATTGGGTAACAGGGGAGGCTGTGTCACTGGACCCTACAGGACACTTACTACATTGGGCCACTCTACCAAGCCTAGGAGACATAGCAGCTGTATCTAATGCAAAAGAAACAATACAGGAAGCTGCTAAAATGAAGAGACAGAGGAACCTGTCCCAAATGAAAGAACAGACCAAAACTCCAGAAAAAGAATTAAACAGGATGGAGATAAGCAATCTACTAGATGCAAAGTTCTGAATACTGGTTATAAGATGCTCAATAAACTTAATGAGAACCTCAAGAGCATAGAAGTGGACCTGTCAGAAATGAAGAATACATTCACTGAAATGAAGACTAATTTACAGGGGATCAACAGTAGAATAGATGAAGCCGAGAATCTAATCAGCAATTTGTAATGTAAGGAAGCAAAAAAACCCCACCCAATCCAAAAAAAAAAAAAAGAAAAAAGAATCCCCAAAATGAGGATAATGTAAGGAGCCTCTGGGACAACTTCAAGTGAACTAGCATTCATATCATAGGGGTGCCAGAAGGAGAAGAGAGATACCAAGAAATTGAAAACCTATTTGAAAAAATGACAGAAACCTTCTCTAAACTGATGAAGGAAATAGACATTCAAGTCCAGGAAGTGCAGAGTCCTGAAAAAGATGAACCCTAGGAGGCCCACACCAAGACACATAAAATTCAAAATTCAAATAATTTGATGAATTATTAATTACTTTAATTATTGATTAAGTAATTAATTATTATCACTTTAATTATTGAAGTAATACATGTTGATTAAACTGTCAAATAATACAAAGATTTACAAAATGCAAAGTGATATCCTCCCCAATAATCCAAATCCCCATAACAACCTATGTTCAAATCTTCTAGTTACCCTCAATTTTGTCAAAATCATATATAAGTTATTTAAAAGAAATGTATGATTATACCGCATCGATCCTTTTATGTCTGGATGAATACATTTACAATATTCTTTCTGAAGCTGGGGAGAATCTATTATAAAAATAAAACAAAGTGTAGTTGAATATTCTCCTACTGATGGGCTTGAAAGTTCAACTAAATTTGTTACATATGTGTATCCTTACATTTACATCAGTGTACTTGTGTAGTTATCTCCAGTAGCTTTATTTGGATGAGTTGAATTTCTAGGGAAAAATAGCTGAAAAGAGTCTTAGGTTAGTATCTGTATTTGGTACTTCAATATTATACTATCCAGGAATATTATAACACCCGGGTGCGTGGAATGAATACGAAGGAAGAGCTAACACCCCATTGTTAAGTAGACTGTTCAGACCTACTTCAAAGTAAACATTTCAAACTTCTTGACTCTAAGTTGTTTAATTATACATAGATTTAATGGATTGTTGAGGGAAAATTCCAAAAGTGCTATAAAGATGCCATCACTGTATATTTGGTTTAAAATATGTTTAGATAAGGTTAGAAATTCATGAAAATTTCATTTGCTGTGGATACTTCAAACTGACTGGGGTGTGCGGAGTTTGCCTGTTTTTATCAGTTGTGTTTGCGTGCAATGTCAATCATACAGCCTTGTGTCTAATTTGGGGTGACAGTGAGTCACCACCTCCCTATTCACTGGTTCTTCTATCATGAAATGTGATTACAGGGCAAGAAGGCAGTAATGAGGTTCAGGAACTCCATGGACAATTCACAGGGAAGGAGTCGATATCAGCTTCTGAACATTAACAGTCACATGATGCCTATTCCTCCTCCATCTCCTCCCCCGGACGGAAGAATCACAAGGGGAAATAGATCTGAAACATGGAGAAGGAGAAGATTTCATCCAACTACTGCTCCAAATAGCTTAGAACCAGTCTTCACCAGGGTGATTATGGAATCAAGTTTTCTTTTATTAATTTGGCAGAGATTACATTGCATTATTTAATTTCTAGATGTATAGTAAAATAATTTAAGGAAATCAAAAGGCAGAATGACTTGCATAAGGAAATATAATACTTTTATAAATGTAATTATAAGCTTGAATGAATGTGAAATCAAATATTTGAGTGGTTCAGGAACTGATTGCACAATTGATAAAATATACACCGAGTCTTGTGATCAAATTTAATTTGTATTCTGCTCATTTTCAAATTACTTTTTAAAGAAAATATTTCTTTCAATCACATGTAAGAAATATTTTAACATTTAATTTATGAAAATTCAGAAACTTAAATGTAACAAAATATATACTATATAAAATATCTCACTAAAGCTTATTTTTAATGATTATTGGCAAATCACTGTATGGTATTTAGAAAAAAATTATTCCAATTTTTAAAAAATATTTTACTTTGCTATACTTATTTCCTCAAAATTCACATACTGATGAATAGTCCTAAGGCCTGTGTATGTGTGTGTGTGTGTATGTGCCAGTATATATATAATTGTAGTTATCTGTAACTTTTGTGATTATTAGCAGGTAGCTGGGTGAACATTTCACTGGTTGAGAATCAGGAACTGTCGCACCAACATGCACATAGGCTGTATGCTGGCTCTTCAAAAGCAACCTCACTCTTTTAAAAAAATTATAATGCGGTACAATTGGTATACAAGAACATATATACACAGGGCCCAGCAGAAGTAGCACCTGCTTCAGTTTGCTTGTCAGGGTAATGATATGGGTGTGATAATTTATAGTTTTAATTTGAACATTTCACCTAAAATGTCATATGGTATACTTGAGTGTGATGTGGTGGTGGTACAGAATTACATGCTTTGATTTTGTAATAAAAGAATTTGTAATAAAACAGGGGCATTATCTGTGCTGGACCCTGAGTGTATATGTAAATTTCAAGAGTGTATTATAATTAGATATTTATATACAGTACATAGTGTTCACCACAGTAAGTCTAGTTCCCGCCCATCACCACACAGCTGATCTGCTTCAACCATTTCACCTCCTCCGTAACACCCATCCCTTCTAGTAAACACCAGTCTGTTTTCTGTATACATGAATTTGTTTTCTTTATTCATTTTTTTAGATTACATGTATAAGTGATATCATACAGTATTTGTCTTAGTATGTCTGACTTTCTTCACTTGGCATAATACTCTCAAAGTTCATCCCTGTTGTTGCAAAGGGCGGATTTCCTTTTCATGGCTGAGTAGTATTCCATCGAATGTGTATGCGTGTGTGTATCATGTCTTCTTTAATCATTCTTTCCTTGTTGGGCACTTAGGTTATTGCCACATCTCAATATTGTAAATAATGCTTCAGTGAACCTAGGGGTGAATATCTCTTTTTGAATCAGTGTTTTTGTATCTTCAGATAAATATCCAGAAGTGGAATACCTCGGTGATGTGGTAGATCTTACTGTAGCTTTCTGAGGAATCTCCATACAGTTTTTCATTGTGGCTGCACCAGTTTATAAGGGTTCCCTTTTCTTCACATCCTTTCCAACACTTTTTGATAAGAGCCACCCTAACAGGGGTGAGGTGATGTCCCATTGTGGTTTTGATTTGCATTTCCCTGATAATTAGTGATGTTCAACATCTTCTTATGTGCCTGTCAGCCATTTGTATGTCTTCTTTGGAAAAATGTCTGTCAGGGGTGTCCAACCAGTGGCCCATGGGCCGCATGCAGCCCAGGACGGCTGTGAATGTGGCCCAACACAAAATTGTAAATTTACTTAAAACATTATGCAAATTTTTTGTGATTACAGTGTCACAATGTATTTAATGAGTGGCCCAAGACAACTCATCTTCTTCCATCTCTGTGGCGCAGAGATGTCAAAGGGTTGGACACCCCAGAAACTTTATATCATCTACCCATTTTATAATTTGGGGCTTTTGTTTTTATGTTGTTGAGTTATGTGAGATTTTCAAAACTGTAGTTTGGATATTAACCCCTTATTGGATATGATTTGCAAATATCTTCTCCCATTCAGTAGGCTACCTTTTAGTCTTGTTTATGGTTTCATTTGCTATGCAGAAGCTTTGTAGTTTAGTGTAATACCATTTGTTTATTTTTGCTTTTGTTCCCTTGGCTTTGGAGTCATATCCAGCCCCCCCCCCAAAACACCCCACTAAGATGAGGGGCCTATCAAGAATATTACTGCCTATGAGTTTTTTCTAGGAACGTTATGGTTTGGGGTCTTACATTCAAGAATTTAATCCACCTTGAATAAATTTTTTTATATGATGTAAGGTAGTGTCTAGTTTCATTCTTTTTCATGTGGCTATCCAGTTTTCCCAGCACCATTTATTGAAGAGACTATTCCTTCCCCATTGTATGTTCCTGGCTCCTTTGTTGTAAGTTAATTGTTCATGTATGTGCAGGTTAATTCTGAGCTCTCTATTCTGTTCCATTGATCGGTGCCTCTGTTTCCAAGTTAATACCATTCTGTTTTGTTTGCTTTAGCTTTGTAGTATAGTCTGAAACCAGGAAGCATGGTACCTCCAGTTTTCTTCTTTTTTCAAGATTGCTTTGATTTTGGGGGGTCTTTTTTGGTTCATATACATTTTAAAATTATTTATTTTAGTTTTGTGAAAAATGCCATTGTAACCACCTTCACTCTTAAGTGCTTTATTTACTTCTTGCCTGCATTTCACTCTTAGCATTTATCCTCACCAATAACTTTCTCAAGAAATTGGGACTATCTTCCTTGTACTTTTTCAGATTTCCTCCTTTCACTTCTATTTTCACCAGTTTTCTTCCTTTGTTACAGTCTCTGTAGAGCATTGCATTCCTCATCTCTGAGGCCCATGCTCTGCTCTGTGTCCTTAATCTTATCCTTTTCCATTATGCATGCACTCAATATTGTCTGCCATTCGCCTCTTTAACTTGTATTTTTATTCTTTCTCCAATATTCATCTCTGCCTCTCAACATACCTAGCTTCATATAAAGTAACCAGATCCATTCCTCACATTCTGTGGCCTTAGACTTCTGTTTTTCTCCTTTGCTGCTTCAAAGCTCTCTGAAGAGTAATCTGCTGTCATGTAGTCTAATGAACAACCTCAGGCAACTCAGCTTGTAACAACACAGGTTTATTTCTTGTTCTCATTATTACCTGTTGTTGGTCAGCTGCAATTCTAGGACCTAATCTTGAGGAGTTGTCCCTGTGTGGGGTATGTTGGCCCCACGACAGCAGAACCATGGAATGCTTTTAAGATTCCACTCAGAACTGACACAGGCCACCTGTGCCTGAACTCCAGTCTCACACCTGACATTAGTAGAGTGGGAAATATCATCTTCTCCCAGAGAGTGGCAGTCAGTATTTGGAGCAATAATAGAATCTACCACATCTACTAACTTATTTTCAACCATTTGACTGCTGGTCCTGGCCTCTACCAGGCCCACAGACATGCTCTCTCAAAGGATGTGGTACCCACTCAGCAAATAAAGTGACTTCCTCATCATCCCCACTTCCTGGTAACATTTGATTTTATTATGTTGAGATATGTTACTGAGATAAACTCTACCCGTTCATACCTATAAGAAAAAGTTTAAATGTCTCATAAACCATAAGAATATAAAACATCTACATGTATGGCTTAAACAACAATAATCAAGCGAACACCCATGTTCGCACCATTACATCTTAACAAGGTAGGAGACTCCTGTCATGTTTGGGGCCCTGAGCCTTCACACCCCCTAATTGCTTTCCAGAGCAACTACCATGCTGACGTGTGTGTTAACCAAGTCCCTGCATTTCTTTGGTGTATTATTACTTATATGCATAAAACTTGAGAAATAAGCTCAAAGCTGGCATTATAACAAAAGGATAATATTTCCAGGAGAACATAAGCTGAAAGGAGTTTTTGAGTCAGAGTCTAGGGCTGTTTTTTTTAAAAATAGTTTTAAGAACCTCTTCTGGGGAAGTCAGAGAAGACAGGTGGTAAATATGTTCTAGGAAAATGGAGCTCCCAGTAGTCAGGGCATCTAGAAGGTCCTAGATGGTGTGGGCCAGACAGTGGACATCAACAGGAATATGGTTAGGTGAATGAACTTCTGTAAACGAGCTCGGAGGAGAGAGCAGCAACTTCTCCAGCCTGTGGCGCGACAAGTGAAACACAGATAAGCATTTGAGGCAGCTTCGCTTGGACATTCTGAGGTTAGAAATGCAGCCTGGTGTCAAGCTTTGACAAGCCTTAGCATGTCTGTCTCTTGAGTCACAAGTCTTCAGTTTGGCCCGGTCTTTAAAAAAAACCTAAAAACAAAAAAAACCCCTCTGTTTTCTCTTTTTGAAATCCCTATTTTGGGAATGTTAGAACTGCTAAACTGATGCTTTAATATTCTTAGCCTTTCTTTTCCATTTTCTACTTCTTTGTCTTTTTATTCTACTTGCTGGGAAATGTTTTCACTTTTACTTTCCACATGTGCTGCTGAGATTTTCCTTCTACTGCCTTATTTTAATTCTGAGTACTCCCTTTGTGTTCACTGAATGTTACTTTTTAAAAGCTGCTTATTTCTGTTCTGTATGATTTTGATTCTTTGGTATTTGTGAAGACTTGCTTTGTAGGCTAATATATGTTCGGTTTTTGTAAAGATTGTGATTCTCTAAATTTTGGGATCAGCGTTCTATAAATGCCCAATAGATAATAAATGTAAATTATGTCATTCATATTTTTACATACTTAGCATTTTAAAAGATCTGTGTGGTCTCCCAGTTTCTGAGTCCTAATGATTGTTCTCTGTAATTGTAGATTCGTCAATTTCTCCTTGCTTTGTTTTGTAAATGGCAAGTTCTATTTTGTAAATGTTGAGAACATCTTGTTATATGCTCTCAGATTTAGGATTCCTTTTTTTTAAATGGGTGAAGTGATTTTTTTAATCATTAAAAAAGGATCCTGTTTATTACTTACTACTTTGGGCCTTAAAATTGATTTTGGCTAATCATTATTGACCTTATTTTCTTTAGTATTTAATTTTTCCTTATTTCTTAGATTAGCATTTAATATATATTTCTTTTATTTTCAGCCTTTGATTTCTTTACATATAAGCTTTATGCTTTAAATATATTCATGTAACATATGAGTGCTCTGCGTTTATTTCAAGCCAAGACACTCTGTTACTTTAATAAGTGAGCTTAGTCCAATTACAGGACTAAGTATTTAGTATTTTATTTAGTAGTATGATTAGGCTTCCATCATCTCAGTTTTTGTTTTCTGCGTGCCATAGTTGCTCTTAGCTAGTAGCGTTTTATGCTCTTATTGACTCTTCCTTGAAATACCCCTCTTGTGTTCCAGGCCACTCTATTTTTTTCATGCTTCTTTGTCATCTTCTTTTACCTCTTGTCTTGCTTTTTTGTGTCCCTTCTTCTTCACCTCTAAATCTAGCCCTCACCATAAGCTTAGATATTGATACTTGTTTTTTATTCAAGATGTAGTCATCTTCCCAGACGATTTTGATAGCTTTCTAGGTGTCCCTTGGATTTGTCCCTAGGGTCCTGGAGTATAGAATAAAATTTGCACAATAGAGTGATTCATGCACTTTTACTTTTAGACTTGGATTTATTTTATTTTGATCTAGAAATGATTCATTTAAGGGGAGGTGGCTCTCATGAATAATTCACACATTAAATTCACTCTTTTATTTTATGAGTACCACCTCAAAGCATCCTTTAAATGCTCTTAAAAGGAAAGAAAGAGGCAGAAGGTGGATCCTCTACGAATGTGTAGAACATGGTCCCTGGATTCTGTGTACTGTGTCTCTAGGTGATCCACTGAGCCAGAGGATGAATGTGGTAGGTCTCACCACCCAGCAAATTGCGTCTGGGCCCTGTTGCTTTGTTTCATTTTGTTTTAGGACCTGCAGAGCTTTACACTGCTTTTACAGGCTCTATGAGATTAGTTAGAATTTGCTCTGAGGTTTGTCTCACCCATATGCAGATTTTTGTGTTCTTACTCAAGATTGCTTGCAGCAGTCTACTGAAGATGTGGATAGTCCCATAAACAGTGCTTATAAATGTGAAAACACAGACTTTCAGATAAAAACCTACTTAATCATTATCTTTAGCAATTACAAAAACCGAGTTGTTCAATTTTTAAAAAAATATTTTATTTATTTATTTTTAGAGAGAGGGGACGGGAAGGAGAAAGAGTGCGAGAGAAACATCAATGTGTGGTTGCCTCTCATGTGTCCCTTGCTGGGGACCTGGCCTGCAACCCAGGCATGTGCCCTGACTGGGAATCGACCTGACAATCCTTTGCTTCACAGGCCTGCACTCAATCCACTGAGCTACACCAGCCAGGGCACCAAGTTGTTTAATTTTTGTATGATTAGTGAGAGAGAGGACAATGAGCTTCTCCAAGGAAGAACTAACGTGGGCTTTCTCTGTATCTGGTTGACCTCTTAGACTCCAAATGAGGCTACCAAGATACCCATATTTTGCAGTGTATAATGTGCAGTTTTTTGTCCACATTTTTGAGGGAAAAATAGGATCTACATTATACATAGGTGGTGCTAATTTCATATCTATATTACTATTTTTAATATTTTATTTATGCTTAGGTGTTAACAGTGTAACTCCAGAAAGCAATAATGATATCCATATGCTAAATAATACCCCAGAATACAATAATACCCCAGAATACAAAACCAATAATTGGTTTTGTTTGTAAATATAAGTAATTAAAAATTGAGTTAAAAAACTAAAATGAGATTATTTTCCTGAAAGTCTGGGCCAAAAAATAAATAATGCACATTATACACAGCAAAATATGGTAAATAATACCATAAATAAGACCACATGCCCGATTGGTAGGTCCTACTGCCCCTCAAATTCAACATGGTTACAGTTTAAGCCAGAGTCTCTGTTTAGTTGCTTTATTCCTCCTAAAGCAAGACCTTTTCTCTAGTAATTTGAGCTCAAAATCTAGGATTCCCTCTCCTATCTTCATCACACATCAAATTAATTGCTGAACCTTCTGGCTTAGAAATGTCCAATAGACCTATACTGTAAGCTACAAAAACAATTTTAATTTTCTAATAACTACATTTCAGAAGGCGAAAAGAACATGTGACATTTATTTTCATTGTATATTTTCTTTAACCAACTATATCCAAAATGTCATCTGTCATTTCCATGTGAAATCATTGTAAAGACTGTAATGAAGTATTATGCAATGTTTCATACCATATCTTTAAATTCAGTATTTTATACTGACAGCACTTCTCCTGTGAATGAGCCACCTTTCAGGCACCCAACAGCCAAATCTGGCAAGTGGCTGCTGTCTCAGGCAGCACAGCGTGACACCTTAGCAATGGCTCACGTGTGTGTTAATCCTTTTTCGTTCCCGCTGCTACATCCTCGGGTCAGACGCCTGTTGCCAAACTCCTAACCAGGCCATTGCTATTGTAATCATTTACATACTTATGCCCTGCTTCTAAATCAACAAGTAGTTCAATTTAGCTTTTATTTATCATGACAAGCACTGTGCTAGGTGCTCAGGCTACCAAGATAAATAAGACCAAATCCTGTTCTCGGAAGATTGCAGTTTAGCAAGAGAGACAGAAATATGTACAATTAACCATGATACATTGTGATGAGAACAAGCATAGCGGTATAAATAAAGTACAATGGGAACAGAGAGAAAGGATATATTCATTCTGAATGAGGGGATTGGAGAGTGCTTCAGAAAGAAAACGGCATTTGGAATGGGCCTTGAAAGATAAGTAGGAAGTTAGTGGGAGCAGAGGGTACACTGCAGAAACGGGGGGTAAATGCAGTCCATCTCAGTATTTGCAGATTCTACACAACGATGTTAAATTAAACTTCATAGAATAGCTTTCGGCATGTTCCTCCCTTGCTTAACACCTCACCAGTTCCTCTTTCCTAATGACAACAGGTACATTCTTCTGTCTAGCTGTTTTCAAAGGTAGGTTTTATTGTTTTCTAGGTGTATTGAGATCCATAGATGAGATGATTGCCATTGGAGAGACACTTTGTCACTTGTAGGTCCCAAGAGGAAGGGGGCATGCCATGTATATTAGTCAGGGTTCTGTCTAGAACAGTATTTGACCATGTACCTGGGCACTGTGGCCCAGCGAAGGTGATAAATAAAAGTAGCCATCACACCACATCACACAGGGTAGTACAGGGAAGAACCAACAGAGGGGTCAGTCAGGAGGCTGAGGGAGTATGAAGAAAACATAGGCAAGAAGCAGGAGAAGGCAGGGTAAGCAGATTTAGGGTTGAGTAGTGTGAACAATTTTGGTAGGCTCTGGGGTGTAAGAGCTGTCCTGAGTTGTCTGGTACCTGATCCAGGGGTGATTAGGGTGGGATGGGGAGGAGCGGAATATTGGCCCAGAGTCCAAGAGCCAGAGAGCAGAGCGGGGCAGGTGGGTATGGGCTCTGGTCTGGTTTGCATATGAAAAGTTCTCTCCCAGGCATTTCATTTACTATCTCTGAGAATTGGTTAGTCCTGGGAGGGGTAGTATCCCCATGGTTATTGAACCCCAGATGTCAAAATATCAGTATACAAAGACATGCTTGGTACACTGGCATTCAACGGCTTTCAGATTTTTACCCCTAGCCAGCTTTGCTTCTACTGGTATCTGAGCCAAACTGAACTCACTACTCCCTACACGCTCAACCGTTTGGTCTACCACTTCCCCACTTCTGAACTGTGTTCTTTGTTTATTCCTTTCTGCCAGAAATTCACCGACTTTTAAATATTCTATACTCTTTTATTCTCACTTAATTACATGCTATTATGTTTTGGTCTTTTCTTAACTTTCAATAAAATAGAGAAGTTACTGGATGATGACACAATAATTATACTTTTTCTTTAGTCGACCTTTACCACGTGCTGGGAGTTTTAATCTATCTTTTACACACACTTTCTCATTTAATCCACATAATAAATGAAGAGAGAGAAAACCATTTCTTCACACGAAAAATAAGGAATCTGAGGCAAGAGAGCTTAAATAAGCTGCCCGAGGTCTCATGACTAGTTACTGGCATGCCCAGTGGATTGACGCTGGCAGCCTGCGTTGTCATCCTTGAATCAGTCAGATGGAGTTTGTTTACAGGGCTTATTCTCTCAAATCTTTGATGATAATAATTGTAACTGGCCAGGAGATTGTAACCGTGTTTCTTCAACACAGGCACCAGTTAGATCTCTAACTGATACTTCCATTAGGAAGGCACATGTTCTTTTGCTCTGAATTACCTGTGAGTGTCTGACAGATGAGAAGGGTGTGTGATCTTACCTTTTCCAGCCTGCCAAAGGCTTTGCACTTTATAGTGTATTTCTGTACATTGTAATAGGACCCCACCTCTTCTTTCTTGAAAATGACTTTGTCATTTTTTTTATGTACCTTACTGGGTTCTGCTTAGTACATTTATTTTTCTTTACTTGTAGTCTTAGATTACGAAGCTTGTTGAGGGCAGGTATTTGATTTTATTTATATTTAATCAAATATTTATTAGTATTGTGTTCATAAATAGATAGTGCTCTATTATTTGCATGAAAAACAAACTCAATTATACTTTTTATTTGAGGAAAATATCATGGATATCAGTTATATTTTTCTGGTGCAGACCCCTTTTCTCCAAGTAAAGCAAAACAAATATTAGCTTTCCTAGAGAAATTGCACATTTCTGCTGTTTGAATTAATTTTGAAAATAGTGTTTCAGCTTCCATTCTAGCCAATGCATTATTTTGGTTTGTTTTAGTCTTGGCTTTTCTCATCAGAGGACTCAGATTTTAAATTAAAAAAGGAAAACATCAGCATGATTTTAATATATGGTTATTCAACATATCTCATAGTTGGGTTGATTTATTTCAGACAAACGCTTTACTTTAAACAATGTTTTTGCTTAAAATTGGCATTGCAGTTTGGCAACTACGTAACTAAAAGGACTTGAAAAACAGTGTAAAAATCCAACTCAACAGTTAAATATCTTAGCAGATGGCCTTGTGAAATAAAGCCCTGGGAAAAGGAAGAGCCAAGATGCTTCTGGGTGTCTGCAGCAGCTGGAGCTTCAAGAATGCCTTTTTTTTGCTAAGAGGATCAGATTTGGGGGACTTTTCCCCCAAAGCAAAGTCCACCTGGATAATTTCTAGCTCTTAGCAGAGTTACTGAATTTATTCTGTTGAGGGAAATGAGGAAGGACATATGCATGTGTGAACTCGGCACCCTCAAAATTTGGAGCTCCGATGCCTCAGAAGGATTGCAGTGTTTGTGAACATGAAGGGAGCAAGCATGTGATATGGGTTACACAGTGGTAAGAAATGGACACAAAGAAAGTGGAAAGAGGAAGCATAGTAAAGCAAAGGGAGGAGGAGAGAACAAGGAAAAACCGGTGAGGAAGAAGACAAAGAGAAGAACCAAATGAGCATAGTGAGAGTGCTCTGTTTCCACTGTAACCAACTGCTTCCTGTACCTTTAGGAAGTGAGCACTCTTTTTCTGGCTCCTGTCAGAATTTTTTTTCTTCCTAAGGCCATCAGAATCAACATGGGGACTGTCTGACACTTTTTATGGTCAGGATTTTTGTTGATCTTATCAAGGCTTAATCACCAAAGATGTCGTTCTGTTTAACAGAATACCTTGAAATGGTTTTCATGTTCTGATTTTCACCAAGCTCCTATAAATATAGAAAGCTTCTGATTTAGGCTGGGATCAACTTACTAATAGCTTTGTCTCAGCAAAGGACAGAAGCTGGAATCCTTAACAGTTCCATGTATGTGTCCCACACTAGATGCCAACACTAGCAAGAGATTGGGGGTGGAAAGATAGTTAAGACACTGTCCTTGTCTACTGAGAGGAGGATAAGGAAATGGTGTCAATGTCATGTGACTCATAGAGTTGTACGTCTGAAACAGGTTGGTAGTGTTTTTGCTGTTACAATTAGTTTGGTTGCTAGACTTTTTAATGCTAAAACAAGAAACTGCAATAGTTGAGAGACAGTAGGAATTAGAGAATTGATGCAGATCCCGGCTCATGGGGTCTGCCACATTGTGGATGAGATACGAGACATTCACACAGACTACCGAGTCCTGTGGAGGAAAAGGGACGGCATGGCTTCTCTCTCAAGGGGAGAAAAAGCTGCGGCCTCTGCCACGACAGGCCTGTATTTCTCTTCTTGGCACATTACATGATGGTCCTCATTTTCTATGCACAGGTTCACTTTAGGTGGTTACCATTTACAGAAAACAAAGGAACCAATGCCGCTAATCAGATCACAGACGAGGAATATTTGCAAATGAAAAGGGAAAAGTAGTTGAACCAGATATACTCCATATTGGGGAGTTTTAGCATGGATTTTAAGAAGTTACAGTAACCACTTTCTGTCTTAATTTAGGGTAAGGTAGTTTTAGCAAAAGCAAGTCTCAAAGCAGCCTAGGCACATTGCAGGTCTGATTCCCCACGGGAGAACCTATCCATGGGTATGGGTCCTGTGCATCTCCAAGTGGGAGCTGGGCCCATGCCCCACAGAAGAATCTCCTAGATAGAATATTAGACATTTTATGTTGTCTGAGGAATGCTGGACTTCATCCTCTAGATAGCAGGAATCATCGGAGGACTTTAACAGTAAAGCCCCATGGTCCATTTAGTGACAGGAGACCACTGTGATGTGCAGGAGGAAGGAGATGTTGAGGGCTATCAGGCTAGAAGTGGGGAAACCTATTAGTAGTATAAGCATGCATCCCAGCTTTCCTGGAACAGTTCAAATTAATGTTCTTTTTTTATAGCATAATTATTGGTAACATCTCTTTCACTATGTTTTAGTTTGGATCATAAATTCTATGGTTACCCTAGTAACTAGAAGTTTATTGCAGTGGTCCGGGTAAGAGTACGATGTCCAGAGGTCATTAGGGCTTGGCTACGTGGATGGAAAGAAATTGCTGCCCAACATTATCACCAAGTACATGTACTTGGACATCTATAGAAATCTTATATCTACCCCACACATGCCTGGGCAGGGATCCCAGTGAAAACAATATATCAATTGAATGCTATATATTACAAATATATAATGGCCAGCTGGTTAGTCACTCAGTGGCCTTGCTGTTTGTCAGCTCAGATTGTACTTGCCTGAAAAATCTGTAGAGAAACGAGGAGAGTCATAGCAACTGGAGAAGGAAGTCAGAAAAGTAACCCTGTGTTGTGCAGGGCGGTGAGGCCTTGCTGCTGTTCTTAACTGTCTTTGGTGCCAGAAAGAGCTGTATTTTTGAAAGTGGTAGGGTGACTAGAGGAATCCCCAAAGAATGGATGTGTGTTAAAAAGCCACTGAGGAACATTTGGTGATTTTTATGCAGAAACTAAATAATTCTTAATAAATAAGTCTCTACTTTGGAATAAAAAATAGAGCTGAATTTTGATAGATGATTTGACTTTTGCCTGAGGACAGCAGAAAAGGCCGTGAAGGCAGATTACAGTGTGGTCAGTCTGGGGTCATTATAACCTTGGAAGATGGTGAGTGTAGAGGCAATTTAGTCAACTGAAAGAAACAATTGTTCGTTTGCTAGTGCACGCATTTAATCAGAAGCTGTCACTTGGGCCTCCTGTTAGAACCCAGAAAAGGCTATTTGGTGGCAATAATAAGGGAATATTTTTAAAAGGAATGAAATAACTAGACCCAGGAGAAAAGAGATTTGCTATCAGAAATACATTTTAGCAGAAAGAAGAATATGAATAAGCGTAAATGAAAAGGGTGAAGAGCTGTCCCTTTCTTTATTTTATTTTTAAATGTTCCTCCTTCCAGTTCTCATTTTGTACATGTGAGGCAGGCTTTCCTTCACTCCAGTCTTGCTATTACATTGTATTTACATAGTGCTTATCTTCTGGAAGCTCACAGAAATGCCTCTAAATCCATGCTACTTTAGAAAATATTGCTTAACAAAAGGGGGATGCTTTTATTCCATCCGTTTTATCATAAATGTTCTAGTGGGAGCTTGGCGCTGGTTGTGCCTTAGGCTGGTGATTGTGTCTTAGGCTGCACACACACGCATGTCACAGCTCCACAGCTGCCCAGGCAAGAAGAAACATGGGGTCATTTTGCAGCTAGGAGCCAGGCCGGCCATCCTCCCTTTGCTTTCAACTGTGACTCGGGAGATGCTTCTGATCTGCAAAGACTTACCCAGTTTTCTGACTTACCTTCATGCCTCTTGATGTCCCTGAAATATTTCTGTTTGTGAGTTCCGTGTGTCCACAGGCAAGACAATTGGCTTAAATTTTAAACCTCACACTCCCCCTCTGTTTACACTGTTCAGACTGTCATTTGTAGAATTTCATTTATTACAGTTACTTCCTCAGGGTTTCACTTCAGAGAAATAGAATTGAGTGAAAAAAAATCTTTGAAGTGGAAGGGGATGAGTTTAGAGATGGAAATATTTTACTAGTTCCTTCAGAAATTTGTATTGCAGCTTTGTTATTCTTAAAAAATAAATGCATGCTTCCAAGGCATCTGTGATTCAGTAAAATCAAACTGACATAATTGCCTTGGCTTCACTAAAAGTTAGTCTCTTCACATTTTTCATTAGCTAAACATTGATTTATAGAAAAGTGAAGTAAGTTAAAAATAATAACTTGGCCTCTGCATGATGCTTAAAGTCAAACTATTCATCTTACCAGGCCCTTTTAAAATCTCTCAGCGAGCCATTCCTAGTTCTCTGCCTCCTCCTCCTGTTCCCTTTTCTATGTGTCTCTCCTCATCTTCCTCCTAAAGATTAGGCAAACACTGTGCTCATTCACTATTGTGAAAATACTTCGGATTATATGAAGTAGAAAGGAAGGGAAAGGCCATTTCATCATTTAAAAAATTTGCTCAACATTAGAAGATATCAGACAGGTGTATGAGGTGATTTTTTAATTGTTGGGTATATTTGATATTTAACATAACATTGTTGGTGTTTGCTGGGTTCGAATGCCTCCTGTGAAACGATAGTCCCAGGCGCATCCACCGTCCCCGTTCCTCAGAGTGCCCAGGGAAGGAATCACTCCTGCGTGTGCGTCAGAATAAGCTCAGGTGTCAGTGTTGACGTGTAAAGCCAGAGCTCTCAATTCAAAACCAACTGCTAAATCACAATCAATTAGAGCAAAATTATGTCACTAACATTAATTTAAATAATGGGATTTAAGGTGGGTTCTTTTTTTTTTTTTTGAGAACCAGTTAAAAGAGCCAAGGGCGGTTTCCTCCTAGTATCCTTGACATTATGGTTGTATGTAAAACACATGCACACACGCAAAATAAAAACAGATGAATTTTGTCCGAGTTCCCAGCACTTCATTAAAAATGCAGAGCCAAAATGCATGTTCTAATAGTTAGAGGGATATATTTTTTAATGGGCTTCATTCACTTTTTGTGCACTGTGTAGATTGATGTTTTATGAAGGTTTTATTGCTAGGGACCTAAAAATAACTTTTTCTGCTCTTCATAGTACAATGTCCTCACACTCTGATTAGAAGGTAATTAGTTAATAAGTGCCCCCTTTTTTTATTCTAGGATTCAAGAAGGATTAACAAAACACCACTGCATAGCAATGCAGTTATCACAATGATCTATTTGGGGAAAAATGTGCACCTATCTTATGATCACCCAGACTTCCGGGATGAAATCAAAGTTTATCAGCAGCACTGCGGTGGGGAAAACCTGTGTGTTTACAAAGGCAAACTACTTGAAAAAGGTACACGTGCAATGTGAATTCTTTCTAAGTGCTTGAAGTTAATGTTGTAGATAAACTATTGCTGATATCAAAATGAATTCCATTTCTCTATGAAATTATGCATAACCAGGGATTTATAAACCAGCTGCCTCAAAGTAAATCAGGACTTACTGCTCCGTGATTGAAATTGGAGCAGCAATTACTTTTACAGATTGCGAAAGAAAGGATTTGGAGCGATTTAACCCAGTAACAGATTAATTTGGGGGTAGAGATATATGATTACTAAAATGTTGCACGAATAAACTGACCTCCAAATTACAAGGTAATTATTTGGCTTGCCATGGTGAATTATATTATACATTATTCTAAGAGAAAAATACCAGATTAGCAATTTGTGCTTTAGAAGTATGTTGAGATAAAATCACAAATCCAATAAACTTTAGGGTGAATCGCACCTGAATAACATGGTGCAGAATTTAGCCAAATACATTTAATACATTTACACTTTCATTTGACCATCAATCCATGTTTGTTAGTGTGAGAAAAAAATTTTCTTCTACACTTTTAAATTCTAGCAGATCTAAGAGTTAAATTGATGTGAGATAGGTTAATAAAAGAAAATAACTGAATTTAATTACATACTTGGTCTGTTCAGAAAGTATCCAGCCACACACTATGAGAAATAGATACATTTATTGAAGAAGGTGCAAGAAACATTGTACATAAGACAATGATGCCTCACTCCCCTTCAAAGTAGGCACCTTGGGACCTCACTTAGTTCCCCCAGTTGCCATCAGCTGCCCTGTTGTAGTTTCCTGAATCTTATCAATGGTTTGAAATCTCTACCTAACCTTTCAAAGGTGATTTTAGTTTGGGGTAAAGCTAGAAGGCACAGGACACCAAATCTGGGCTGTAGGGGGCTGAGTTACCTGGGTGATTTTATGTTTCACAAAAAAATCTGCATGAGACATGATGCATGTGTGGGCACCTTGTGATGAAACTGCCAATCTCCAGCTGCCCATAGCTATGGCCTTCTGAATCAACTGAATAGTTTCCACAGAGAAATGTTCAAGGTTGATGCACAATTTGAAGCAGATTTGTTGCACTATACTTGCTAGTCATTATGAATGTAATGGCCACACAGTACACATGCTCACTCAGTGGGCATCTACCACCCCCACTGACTAGTTCAGTGAAATTTTCATTGCTCATGCATGTGCATTCCAGTCCACTCTCCTTGGCTGCCAGGTTACATTGATGTTGCACAAACTGTTCTCATTATGTTAAAACCGGTTGTACTTTTTCCAGACAGACCTCGTACATACATGGAGAGGGTCCCATAAGAACGTAGGCCCAGAGACAAATCAGACAGCTGAGGCTTATATGCCTTTTTGAACTAAGAAGTAGGAATCTGGGACTTCAAAGGGTAGAAAGGCAGTCCACATGGAGATGAAAAGCAAATGTTCAGAGACAAGGGGACGCAGAGGGTACTGTGATATTTAGGCTCTGCTAAACTGGGTGTGGTGGAGTTTCCCCACCACACCTAGTTCATGTTACACTAGAGCGAGCTATGGTGATAGCTTAAAATAATCACTATCCCAAAGAGACATGTTTTTGGGGGGGCAGACTCTGATCTCCTTCATTAGCACAAAATTATTTTTATATTCCAGATAGGGTTTCACATACTTTACAAAAGTATTATTTTTCAGTATTTAATCTGTGGGATAGCAGTCAAAAGAAAGAGTGGTTACAGTTGTGAATACTTGAAACAAAGATTTTATTCTTGTATTATTTACTAATTAGTATTTTTCCATATGAACAACTGTAAACCTACTTTTGCCCACCCTGTACTTGTGATTTCCTTGCTTGAGAAACTCTATTTAGAAAGTAATCAAGTTTTCATTATTAAAAGAAATACTTATATGTTGGTATTCTTTTTTTCTGTTTTTTAAAAATTTATTATATTGATTAAACTATTATAGTTGTCCCAATTTTTCCTTTGCCCCTCTCTACCCAGGACCCCCCCATTCCCTCCAGCAATCCCTCTGAGCTTAGTTCATGTCCACGGGTCATGCATATACATTATTTGGCTTCTCCACTTCCTATACTGTTCTTGGCATCCCCCTGCCTATTCTGTACCTACCAGTTTGTACTTCTTATCCTGCACTTTTTCTCCTGTTTTCCCCCTTCCCCCTCCCAACTGATAAGCCTCCAAATGATCTCCATATTTACGATTCTGTTTCTGTTCTGCTTGTTTGTTTAGGTTGCTTTTTAGATTCTTGTTGATAGCTGTGACTTTATTGCCATTTTAATGTTCATAGTTTTGATCTTTTAAAAAAATAAATCCCTTTAACATTGCATATAATAATGGCCTGGTGATGATGAACTCCTTTAGCTTTCTGTGTGTTGTCTGGAAAACACTTTATCTGCCTTTCCATTCTAAATGATAGCTTTGCTGGATAGAGTAACCAAGGTTGTAGCTCTTTGCTTTTCATCATTTTGAATACTTAGCAGTTCCTTACAGCCTGCAAAGTTTCTTCTGAAAAACCAGCTGACAGTCTTGTGGGACCCCCTTTGTAGGTAACTGTCTACTTTTCTTTGGCTGTTTTTAAGATTCTCTCTTTATCTTTAACCTTTGGCATTTTAATTATGATATGTCTTGGTGTGGTCCTCTTTGGGTCCAACTTGTTTGTGACTCTCTGTGCTTCCTGGACTTGTATCTCTATTTCCTTCACCAAATTGAAGAAGTTTCTTTCATTATTTTTTCAAATAAGTTTTCAATTTCTTGCTCTTTCTGTTCTCCTTCTGGCACCCCTATGATCCGAATGTTGATACATTTGAAGTTGTCCTAGAGGCTCCCTAGCCTATCCTTGTTTTTTAATTATTATTCTTTTTTTCTTGCTGTTCTGATTGAATGTTTTTTTTCTTACTTATGTTCCAAATCATTGATTTGATTCTTGGTTTCATCTACTTCACTGTTGGTTCCCTGTAAAATTTTCTTTATTTTGCTTAGTGTAATCTTCATTTCTGCCTGGGTCTTTTTATGCTGTTCAAGTACCCACTGAGTTCCTTGAGCATCCTCATAACCAGTGTTTTGAACTCTGCATCTAAATATTGCTTATCTCCATTTGGTTTAGTTCTTTTTATGGAGTTTTGTTCTGTTCTTTCATGTGGACCATATTTCTTTGTTTCCTCATTTTGGCAGCTCCCCTGTGTTTGTTTCCATGCATTAGGTAGAACTGCTCCAATTCTGTGTCTTAGTAGTGTGGCCTATTACAGAAAAGCATGCAGGTAAGTTGGATGGGGTAGAGCCTTAGGTAATTGCCAGGGCAGGGCATCTGGTAAGAACCAGGTTGATGGAGTCTCAAATGTGGTGTCACTGCTCTGTGGCTCTGTATCAGGGAGGGCTCAGAAAGGAGACAATGACTGCTGACTGGCTTCTGGAGTTTTGTCCAGGAGGAAGCTGTCTCCTGTCACTCATTTCGATGCCAGATACTTCAGTTTCTCCTCGTATGCTACTGGTACCCTTCCAGCTGCTGCCCCAGTGCTGGAGCCCAGAGAGAATGAATCTAAGTAAGCCCTAAGTCCATTGCAGGCCCTGGCATAAGAGGAGACACCTGAGAATCATGCAGTTTTTTTTGCCACCCCAGCCCCTACTGGATTTTACAGTCAGAAGTCAGAGGGACTTATCTTTCTGGCACTGGAATACTGGGCAGTGTGGTCTGGTGTGGGGCTGGGATACCTCGCTTCTGAGGTATCCCTCCCAATTTTTATCTACCACACCTGGGTGTGGGACTGCTCATTCCATGTCTCTGCATATCTGTGCCTCTCTGCGTGTCTCTACTTCTCCTAGCCCTCTGGATAAATGTGGCTTCTTTAATTCCTTGGTTGTTGGACTTCTATACAGCTCAATTTTCTGATGATTGTGGGTGATATTTATTTTGCAGTCTAGTTGTGGGTTTGCTGTGGTTGTGTGAGGAGACAAGCCATGTTTACCTATGTCTCCATCTTCAGTTTCCTTGGTATATAGGTTTAGGGGTTAAGGAAGGAGTTGGGGGCAAATGTGGAGTTGTTACTTTTGGATCATCTGTTTTCCCTCATCAAGAAGATAGTGATATTGCTCTGGCTGGTGTGGCTCCGTGGATTGAGCGCCAGCATGCAAACCAAAGGGTTGCTGGTTTGATTCCCAGTCAGGGCACATGCCTGGGTTGTAGGCCAGTTCCCTAGCAGGGGGTGTGTGAGAGGCAACCACACACTGATGTGTCTTTCCCTCTATTTCTCCCTCTCCCTTTAAAATCTAAAAAACCCCAGTAATATTAATTTTAAAAATTCAAGTAATTAAATAGAAACCATACATATTTAGGAATTAAATATCAAAACTTTCCAACATAAGGAAGGGTAAACATGTGAATGTTAATTTTAATTTAAAACAAATTACATTTGTACTTATAAAATTTTATTTATAAATAAATAGATATTTTATTTTATAAAATATATAAATTTTATAAAATAATGCTAGAATTATTTCCCCCACTTTTTATACTTGGCTAAAATATGATTTGCTTTGTCTCATTTTGTTATAGCATTTGAGAGTTCATTCCTTGCATTTTGTAGGTGAGGAAAATGAAAGGAGTCCAGAGGTACAGGCTTCCCAAGGGCACACGTGCAGCACTGAGCACGTTCAAGAGCAGATCCCAGTCCCCTGACCAAGTGCAGGGCCTTTGCTTAGCACTCTTCATCCCCACTTATCTATCTTCAGTAGCAAAGGTCTTCCAACACTTTTATAATATGAGTAAGAAACTAGTAATGATAGGAGCATGGATACATGCATTTATTTTTTAACAGTATAGCTTTCAACCATTAATTTAGAAGAATTGCTGAAACTAGCTATACTATAAATTTGGAATTAATATAATAGAAACTCTTCTTGGGTCTTAGATCACTGTTTATTCAAGAAAATACATATATAATGTCTATCTAACTACTGGAAAACATGGTACATACAATTGAAAAAAGAACATGACTTAGCTGAATGAGTTTCTGGGAGACTATATACCCTCTGTGACTAGCGTGCAAAACCAAATGTTATAAGAGAGTTACTTGGTTAAGTGGGTTTTTTTTTTTTTTTCAAATATATTGGTCCTGGGACTGTCTTTTTGTTATGTCATTGGGCAGTCTTGAGTAATAGGGTGGAATGGGGACTTAAATAATTGAATCCTGTCCACACAATAATTTTGTCTCAGCTTGTCCTTTGTTGTCAGGAAAGTAAGCATTCAAAATTGGGAAGTGCAATGGCTCAGAGTTGACTTGTGGGTAAGCAATCTTAGCAATTTAGCTGAACTGAAAAGAATCTGCCCTTTTTACAAATCAAAGCCGTGCAAGATTCAGTGAAATGTGAATAGTTTTTTTAAAAGATTTCTGTAAAAAAATTAACATTATGCTTGGAGCAGTAAACTCATTAAAAATATGGCATTTGTTAAGTTGTCTTGCTTCTGGGTGGGAAATAACAATACAATTAATTATTTATTAATGCGGCAAATGCATCCTTTATCCCCATTGTAATTCATGATGTCTTGTGGTTTGACATAAAGCCACAGGTTGATTGTTTATTATGCACACCTAACATGAAAATTTCTGCTACTTGGGAAGAATGCAGTTCTTCACAGGCAATTTGATTGGCCATGTTCATCATTTCACATGAGGCAAACCTTGGCCTCCTGGGTTCATGTGGATACAAAGAACAAAGTCACTGGTTTCTGACCTTCTTATAATCTCTTCCTTCCCTGCTCCATTTTCTTGTATTTCTAGACCCGATTCTATTGTCACTCCTAGTGCATTACACATTACTCTCCCTGCCCTCCAATTCTGTTATCTCATCTTTTTGTGTGACATTTCCTTTGTCTGCAATAGGACAATGGATTTCAAATTCAAAATAGAATTTTAAATTCAAAACTTCCCCATCTTTTAAGATTCAGAATAAGGCTATGAAACTTTCTCAGCTGACTTCTATTTTGTGAGATCCATCTCTGGTGATGGCTACAACTCTCGTGCTACACTTAAAACCAAAGCATTTCATTGTACAGGGACTTACACGAACTGTTTTTTATATGGTTAGCACATGTAGATTTTTTTAGTTTTTTGAAACACCTTCGTGGAGGTGTAACTTACGTGCTGTAACATTCATTCGTTCTGAGTACAATCCACTGATTTTTAGGTGTTTTGTGGAGTTGTGCCGCCAGTATCAATCACAGACTAGTTTTAGAACGTCTCCATTGCTTCTAAAGGTTTCCTTGTGCCCATTAGCAGTTAATCCCTTCTTATAGCCAGCCTCAGGCAACCACCAACCTGCTTTCAGTCTCTACAGATTTGCCTTTTCTGGACATTTCATAAATGAAATTACACAATAGGTGGTATTTGCTGCCTTCTTTCACTTGGCATGATGTTTTCGAGAGTCATCCAATTGTATCATCCCAACTGTATCATCTGTCAATAGCTGTTCTCTTCTCATCACTGAATACAAGTGCATATTTTCCATCACATGGATGTATGCTATTTTATTATTCATTTCTAGTTGATGGACATTTGTATTGTTTCCACTTTTAGGACTATTATAAATCATGCTGTTATGAATACACAAATACAGGTGTTTATGTAGACATCTGCTTTCATTTCTATTGAGTAGATTTCTAGGGGTGATTCCGATGGCCTTTTTTCCCTCTGAGTATGAGTCATACTTTCCCGTTTCTTTATGTATCTTTTGACTTTTTGTTGAAAAACTGAATATTTTAGGTCATGTGTTAGAGCAACTATGATTCTGATTTTGACTTTTTCCTCTTGAAGATTATTGTTCTTGCTTTTTGTTGTAGTTGTTTAGTAACTTGCCTGGAACAATTCTGTGAAATTCACTCTCTCTCTCCTTGGTACATAGCGAATGATGTCTCTGTGCAGATTGTTTTTACATTCTCTTTTTTTTGAGCTGGCATAAGAACATCCTCCAAACTGGGGGCTTAACACAACAGAAATTCATTCTCTTGCAGTTTTGGAGGCCAGAAGTCTAACATCGAGGTGTTAGCTGGTTTATGTTCCCTCTAAAGGCCCTAGGGGAAGACCCTCACTGTTTCTTCCAACTTCTGATGATTCTCAGTCATCCTTGGCTCTCTTAGACTTTCAGCTCCATCACTCCGATCCCTGCTCACGTCTTCACATGCCATGCTTCCTTGTATGCCTTTGTGCGTGTTCTCTTCTCTTGTAAGAATATTGGTCATTGGAATTAGAATAAAACAAATCCAGGGTGATCTCATCTTGATCCTTCACTAATTATATCTGCCAAACACTATTTCCAAATGGGGTCACATTCTAAGGTTCTAGGTGGCCATGAATTTTTGGAGGGCAATTGCCCTCAACTTGCTATTATGAGTTCAAGAGTACATTCAAAGTTCAGGCAGTTTTCAAGTCTTCCCTGACTTTGACTTTGCACTAGCCTATCTTGTGTTTCCTTTATTTGTGGATGCAAACTCCCAGTTGTCCAGTGATGTGTGAATAGGTTGGGTCTACCCTAATCCAGTCCATTTCCAGGTACCTGAGGATGTATATAAGCTAATTGAATGTGTGGTGGAGGGAAAATTTTCCCTTTCCTTCTTTGGTTCTTTGGGATGGTTGAATAATTAAAATGACATGAGGCAGATTAATAGGAGAAGATCTAGCACACACATTCAGGGAATCTGCACACACATAAGAGATTCCAGACAGTTAGGCAAGATAAGGTACATGTGTCATTCTAGGCTAAGGAGAAGGAGGTGGAAGTCTGGACCTTCAAAGAGAAGTGAAGCAATTCACAAGCAGATGAAACAAGTTAATGTTTGTTAAACAAGTGTCTGCTGGGTCATATAGAAACAATGGGACAGAGAGAAAACTTTAATCAAATGGGCCTTGCTAGGTTCCTCTCTGTCTCTCATATGTAGTTTATACTAAGCTAGAGTTATATGTGATGACAGGTTCCTTTACTGAGCAGGTCCTCTGACTTCTTTTTAGGCAGTTAGGAGGGAGGTCAAAGGTTCTTCCTCGGTCTTTTGTTTGGTAGAAATAATCAGCCTAGCCCTGGCTGGTGGAGGGCTAGGCTCAATCCTCCCTCAGTGGATTGAGCACGGGCCTGTGAAGCAAAGGGTTGATGGTTCGATTCCCAATCAGGGCACATGCCTGGGTTGCAGGCCAGGTCCTCAGTAGGGAACACATGAGAGGCAACCACACATTGATCTTTCTCTCCCACTCTTTCTCCTTTCCTTCTCCTCTTTAAATATATTTTAAAAAGAAATAATCAGCCTAAAGTAATCCTTATGCTGAAGAGACACATCTCGGGATGGTAAATTTTGCTCCTACGAATACATTTATGTTGCCTTATTACCTGTGTCTCTCAGTTAAATTTCTGGCTAGTCCACTGGCCTGTTGCTTGCTTTAATTAGAACTACGGTTTTAGGCTGATAGAACCTCTGGCCTTCTATGTTAGCTTGCCTCTGAAATTGCTACTTATCAGCGGTAATGCCATTGGCCAAGGTCTTTTGTCTTCTCTTCCAAGTCAAGTCAGCCCCCACTGACAGTGAAGCTGCTGGTGATTTATGGCCTGCCCTGCCCTACTCCAACTTCAGTGATGAGATAGCGGCAGGTGAGAGAGACAGGCGCAGCCTCAGGCAAGAGTGCCTCAGATTTCCACCGTTCTTACCCAGAGTTCAGTATATTTTCATGAAAAACTGCTGCTTAGTTTATTTTAAGTCTTTGGTCCATTTTCAGATACACTGTTTTAAGGGGAGAGGATTTGGTGACCTCACTCCAGAAATCTGGTATAGTAACTTAGTCTCTGTCCTGCTAAATGATAAGTTCTTGAAGGAAGGGACCCCATTTGATATTTTTCCAGTATTTTTATTTCTCTTCAGTGCCTAAAATAGGGCTATCCATTATCAGTCAACAATTAATAATTCCATTATATAAA
Organism: Sturnira hondurensis; assembly: GCF_014824575.4. Lineage (NCBI taxonomy): Eukaryota > Metazoa > Chordata > Mammalia > Chiroptera > Phyllostomidae > Sturnira > Sturnira hondurensis. The sequence continues at coordinate 1,197,646 of NW_028073279.1, forward strand.
TGTGATAGAATGCTTTCTAATATTGAACCTCTGTAATCATTAAGACTTCTCTGTGAAGTGGCCAGACTGGGTCACCCCTGCACCTCACTGCCTTACCCACTCCTTCTGCCCTCTCTACTTCATAGAGAAGAATTCTGAAATGCAAATTTATGGTCCGCTTTCTTTCCACTACTCCATGGAGAAACCATGAAGTCAGGCTTGGGAAGTGTTGCTAAAATTTAAAATATAAAATTACAAAATAGTAAGGGAATAAAGGCAGAGGTGTCAATTCTTGTTTAGCGAGTTTGGAAAAAGAAAGAAAGAAATGGAACTAATAGGTGGGTGAGCTCTCCAGTCACAGGCACACCAAACAGGAGAGCAGTCACATCTAGAAGTTGGTGTCCCATGCCCATTCTCAGCATTTCCTTGGGTGCACTCTCTTCCTGGGCTGGGTACTTTGGGTGTGATGCTGCAGCAGAATGAATCATAGCATGTGAATGCCCCCTCCAAAGTTCTTGGATGAAAGCTTTCTGGTTACCACTAAAGAGCCCATATATTATAAAGACAATTGGAATTTAAAATCTATAGCATCTAAGGTATAAATGACAGAACTATCTTCTCAATAAGTCTATTCTTTAGTAGACTTATTTATTCAGGTTCATTTTTCGAAGCATAATGTGGTATAAACAGTATTTCTAGATGACTGTAAAAGAAACGGGTTAAAATAAGAATCCACTGATTATTTACTGGGGGGGCTCCTGTGCCGTTGCACTGAGACCTGGGGAAATGAAGGTGAGTGTGACCAACTTCAGCTCTCATGGATATCACAAACATGCAGGGCAGCAAACACCTAGATCAGGGTTCTCAGAGTGTGATTTCTGGACCAGCAGCACAGCATCACCTGGTACCTTGAGAGAAGTGCAAATTCTGGAGTCCTAATTAACCAGAAACTCTGAGGGGAGGCCCAGCAGTACGAGTTTTAAGAAGTTCCCCAGGTGATTCTGGTGCGTACCAACGTTGGCTGCTGCAGATGCATTTTAATATAGTGGGATGCGTGCAACAATAGACATATGTACATAGCAGAAGAGCAAAAATTATTAATTTAACTCTACTCTTGGTGGAAGCAAAAGAATCCGGGGAGGCTTTTTTTGTAGGAAGTGACGTTAGAAGTGTCAGGAGTAGCCGGTTTCTGAGTCACTCGGCAGAATAGGGTATTTCAGACACAGGGTTTGGGAACGCTACGGTGAGATCTTTTCTGAGAGCTGTATAAAGACTTGGAATAATGAAAACCTATTAACTGCAAACAATGGTTGTTAGTATTGGTGGGACTTTTGGGTGGTTAGTGGGAAAAAAGGGATCTCAGATTCAGGTGGAATTGAGAATGGATTGGAGACTGAATAAGTCTGCCTCTTCTATGTATGAATTAGGACTTTTCATGTCATGACTTAAAATACTCATTTATTTAAAAGCCTTACCGAGCTCACATTAGCCTTTTGTCATGTACTTCTTTAATAGATAACATAGCCAAATGAAGGCATAGGATCTGGAGAGAGATGTTTACATTCAAATACTAACTTTCCCACTTACTGTATGACTCTAGGTAAATTACTGAGCTTCTCTAAGCCTTAATGTCTGCATCTGGAAACTAGTGATAGTCACATTCCCACCTCATGTGGTTGTTGAGAAATGCACCCACCGTAATCAGGCATAATGTTTGGCCATAAATGATAGGCAGTGTATTTTATTATTATTACTATAAAACAAAGAGTTTTATAAAGGCTTATGGCATTTTTAATAAGTAAAATAATTTTTTTCATGATTAAAAATGGTCTCTATGTTAAAAGGTGATCTAGACGATAATATTGTACTTATCTAATAGAAAAATGTGATTTAGAACCTGTTAGTCCAAAGTCAGTTGCTTTGACTAATTTATTTCCTTTTTAATTCCAGAGACCTTTCAGTTTATTTCCAAAAGACATCATGGTTTCCCCTTCAGTCTCACCTTTTTCCTGAACGGGATGCAAGTGAACAGGTTAAGCTCCTGCTGTGAATATAAGCATCGGAAAGGTTCCAGACTTGGAGGCAAAAGAGGCTACTTCGGGTTTGTGTGTGTGGAGAGATCATCCCCTTGCTACAAGTATGGAAACAAATGTCCTTTGGTAGAGGGCGTGTTTTGCTACATTTTCTTCTGATGCTTTTACTGATACATTTCTCTGCACTGTTTGTTAAGAAACTAAAATATTTAAGCTGAAGGTGGTTTAACTGTGTGTTGTACTTGAAATTTTGAGATATAAATTAGATGTCAGACATACTGTATAATGAGGATGAAAGCTGGGGGTGTTTCAAATTTTGTTTCTCTATCTGTCCGTTTCCTTATCATGCTTTAATTTCTGTTTCTGGAGTGAAACAGAGAAGGATTCCCACCTCCCTGCCATCTCTCTTAGGAATTGGTTTTGGATTGAGCCTCAAAGCGCGTGCAAGCATTTGGCTTATAAAGTTGGATAATGTAGGTTACACATTTTCGAGCTAAGACTGTGTTGTGGTGTGGCCCAGATATCATTCTCATGCCCCTAATTTTAACCTCAGGCATAATAAAATAAGTGCACGATAAAAGTCAGGTTTGATTGTTTGTCAACTTTGATATTGAATATTCTGTTTGAAATGAGGAGACTTCTTTGCAAGCTTTCTTCATTTTTTTTTTCTGAAAGTCCTCATAAAGAATTGACATTATGCCAAGCTGGAACTCTGCAGTGAACTAACCAAAGTACCTGCCCCCATGGGGTCCATTTAATGGGGAAAGAGCAAATGTCATCCCTGTAAACTGCTTAATATATATCAGCTGGTACTGGGCATGAACACAAAACAGGGTAAGGGAGATAAGGTCACTAGTGAGGACAAAGGAAGGGATGGCCTAATGATAGGAGATGAGGTCAGAGAGACAGAGGGGCCAGGTAATTTGGAGTCCGAAGGTCAGAGCCGGGACTTTAACTTTTGTTTTGAGAATGACACAGTGCTGTGGTAGGTTTTGGGCAATGGCCTATCACGATTTGGCAGTAGCTCCTATTGCAAAAATAAATGAGGGAGGTTGGGGGAAAGGTAGAAACTACTTTAATCCAGAGCAGAGAATGTTAGAAACAGAAGTGACTGTGTTCAACGTGTATTTTGAAGATAGAGTTGACAGCATTCATTGATGGGCTGGATATAGGTCGTAGGGTAAAGAGCAGAGTCAAAAATGATTGAAAAATTTTTTGCTTGAAGCACTGGAAAGATGTCCAGTTAACTGTACTGTGATGGGGAGGACCATGGGAAAAACAGGTTTGAAAGTGGAACGAAGAGGTTTTGGTTTTGAGCAAATTAAGTTTAAGATATCCATAGGTTCCGATATGAGGTCCAAGCTGGAAATATAAATTTGAGAATAGTTTGCATATAGATGACACTTAAGAATAGTTTGCATAAAGCTGACATAAGATGGGATGAGATTGCTTAAGAATTTAATGCAGATAAGGAAGATGACTGAGTAATGAGCTTCAGGTCACTCCAGTTCAAAAATGAGGAAGATAAAGAGCAAGCAAAAAGCCTAAGAAGGAAAGCCAGTGATTAGAAAGAGAAGTTAGAGAATGATGAATAAAACGGGAAATGAATAAAACATATGAACAGAAAGACATGACCGACATGTTTGAATGTGTAGATAAATTAAGTGAATGAAGAACGAGAGTTGAGCATGATTTGGTAATATGTTGGTTATTATCGATCTTGGGACAAGTTATAGTGGAGTGGTGAGCATGCATGTTTCACTGGAGTGGGTTTAAGATATAACTGGAAAAGAGCTAAGGCCAGAGAATATAGATAAGTATTTTCATAAAGGGTTGTGCTGGAAAGGGTAGAAATTGGGTGGCAGTAAGGAGGGAGGGTGTTGGGGTCACAGGGGGCATTTTGTTTTTTAAGAAGGAAGTTAGCATAATATGGTTATATGCTGATAGCTAGGACTGATACTCTAGAGAAGAAAAAAATTGATACTCTAGAGGAAAAAAATTGCTAAAACATGAATGACAGAGAGGGAGAAATTGCTGGAGCACAGTGCTGGGTGGATGAGAGGAGATGGGATCCAGGGCTCAAGCAGAGGTGTTTTTAGCCTCAGAGGAGGGGAAACATTGTAATAGCAGGTGGAAAAATGGCATAAGGAATAGAGAAAGAAGTGAGTTGGTGGATGTGTTTGGACAAACTGGACGGTCTCCGATGATTGTTTCTATTTTTTAGTCAAACAAGAATTTATCTGTGAAGTTGAGGCTGGAAGAGGAGAGATTTGGAGGGTTTAGGAGAGAGATGAAGTATGAAAGTATCATCCAGTAAACTGGAGAGTGAATCGTCCCAGACGATTTAACAGGATTGCCTGGGTGTGCTTAGGACCCATTGGAAGTTGCTTTTCTGTTCCAATTCAAATTTTCTTCCTGCATATTTGTGGGCAAGTCATTTGGCAAATGTCTCTTTAACTCTCGGGAAAGCTAATGAGCTTATATACACAACCATCCATATGTAAACATGTTGCATTCTTTGGGAGGCGCTGTGTCAATCTAAGCTGTAAATGTTTGGTCCTAAACACTTTCTGTGGGGGTTTAATAATCAATTCCAAAATCTGGTTGATGTCTTCTATTCTCCAATCCAACACTCACTGGCCTCTGTGCATTTCTTTACAGGTTTCACTGTCTCCTCATTTCACTGTCTCCCCTAGCTTCTTTCTTTGATATTTTCAAATAACAATAGCAGGTAGCTATGATATTAAAGAGTAAGTCCTATTACCCTCAACTGAAAGGTACAGTTCTTACAGTCATTGTTTTTTTTTAAATTTAATTATTATTTTCTAAAACTCTAAACAATGTTTTAATTTAACCCCTTGACTCCCTTCACCCATGCTTGGGTCTTTGTTAGCTTCATTATGGTTTTTTGAAAGGAAATCTGTGAATGTCCAAAGTAGAACAGTGCAGTGTTGTTTGATGTCTGCCTGCCACAGAGCAGTTGAAAGTCAAGGCGGACTGGCTTAGTGGGGGCAGGGATGGGTGGGTGAGTGAGTGCTGGCTCCTCGCTCATCTGGCCCCGACACCTGGGCACCACTCTGCCACCAGGCTGCAGAGTTCCAGTGACAGTGGAGAACTCCCCCGAAGGGGACTGATGTCACTAACAATATTGCACAACCTTTGTTTTTTATTGCCACATCCATAATAATACTTTTACTCATTTTAAGGGCTGCCCATTAATTCTTCCAATTTGTTAAAAATGAATTTAATTTTAATTCATTTAAAAAGTAGTGGTCTCTGGAAGTTTTATTGTGATGAAGTAAAACAGCAGGGAATTCCAGTACTGAAAATGATGAGGAATTTCCTGCCCAAGTTCTCATAAACAAGAAAACCTCAGCAGTGGTCACTTGCAAAGTGTGGAGGTTCAACCATTGTATTTACCCCACAGTCATGGGAACTGCTCAAAGAGACCTGGTAGTTATTTTCAGTTACCAGAGTGAAACACAGGAAGGAGAATAGCTCTACTAAATAGCAAGCAGAGAGCTTGGAGCTCAAGTAATCAACACCTCAAATTATACTCCGAAGTCAACTAGGTAGTCAGTGAGGAGGAGGGCACAGATGTTACTTACTTTGTTTGTCCAATTTCCTTAAGCAGATGGGCAATAAAAAGTCTGTGCATGCAGTAGAAAGGCATCAAAGTGTCTATACATTCACAGCATAAACTTAAAGTAACAGCGTATCAGAGGCTCCAAATCAATGGATTTGGTGTTGCCATGGATAAGGGAAGAACAGCTTGAACAGAAGGCAATGCAGGTAGTGATATTCTGTGAAGATTCATGACACCTTTATTTTAAGGAAAGCAATGTGCTAAGTACATCATCACGGTAGTTAAGTATTTATCATGCTTAACCTGAGTGAGGGAAGTGCACTCTTATCTCATTTCTTACAGCCTGAGAGGTACTTGGAGTGCAGATCCTTCTAGTTTTGTTTTGGGGGGGGGTGGATATTCAAAAGTGAAGTGATATAACTAAGTTCTCATATTTGCTTCTTGGCAGAATTACTTCCAGTGCTATTTCTAGACTGGAGATAGCTGATATTCAGTGAATCTTGAGTTTAAGAAATTCCCATTAGATTTGATTCACATTGAGGCAACTGTTAAATTTTACACATTATTTTGATTCTTCCTAGACTGACAAGTCTCGACTGCATTCTAATCTCTTTTCACCCCGCCCCCTGGCATTTGGTCCAGTTCCTTGATAATCATGTGACCCATAAAGAAAGAGCCCAGTTATTTCTAGAGAAGGACTGTGGAGGCTGCTTTGTGCCCAAGCCCCTTTTCCAGATCGTGGATGATCTCTAGACCTTGGTGAAAACTTCTCCAGATTCTGTTAATTTACTTGTGGAGCTAGTCATCTGAGAGGACTATACCTGTAATCTAACAATACTTGTGTACTTTAATGTGAGTTCATGGGGTTTAACAGTCCTGAGCTGGAATCCTGCTCCATCACCGACCTGCAGGCTGAGCTTGGACCTGTCATGGAACCCGTTTAGCCTCAAATGCCTCATTGAAAAGCAGTGTGATGATAGTTCTTAATTTATCAGTCTGTGGTGTAATACATCTGGTAAAATAATGCATATGTGGTGCACAGCAAAGAGCTTGACACAGAGGGAGTGCTCTGTAATCTTACTATTATAATTATCTATTTATTAATGCATGTATTGTCATTATTGGAGTTCTCATTTTGATATTAATGAGAGATAGGAAAAAACTATAGAAGAAATTATTTATGTGACTTGTAATTGATTTAAGTATTTTTTAAATGTCTTAATACATGCAGATTATCTGCTTGGTTCACCAGATTTGATTTTGAATAACTTTATGGCCTCTACAAATTATTGCCATCTATAAAGAACAAAGCTTATTGCCAATAAAAATCACCAAAGACTGTGGTACAGGTTTCAAAGGCTATTCTTTTTTTAATTTTTATTAAAATATTTGATATTGTTTATTTCATATTTTTATATAAATGGAATTATATGTTTTGTACATTTTATTTACAAAATAAAACGACATTTTACTGCCTGGAATTTTTTTATTGTTAAGTTCAGTTACAGTTGTCTCCATTTTTCTCCCAATTGCTCTCCTCTGCCTTGTCCCACCCCCACTCTCAAAGACAATTCCTCATTGTCCTTGTTTATGGGTCCTTTGTACATGTTCCTTGACTTGACCATTACCCTTTGATCTTTCCCCTGTTATCCACTTTCCCCCTCCCTCTGGTCACCATCAGTTTGTTTTTTATTTCCATGTCTCTGGTTCTTTTTCACTTGTTTGTTTTGTTGATTAGGTTTCACTTATAGGTGAGATCATATGGTATTTGTCTTTTGCCACCTGGCTTATTTCACTTAGCACAGTACTCCCCAGTTCCACCCATGCTGTTGCAGAAGGTAGGAGTTCTTTCTTTCTTCTGTATAGTATTCCATCATGAAAATGTACCATAGTTTTTTGATCCACTCGTTTACTAATGGGCACCTAGATTGCTTCTGGCACTTGGTTATTGTAAATTGTGCTGCTATGAACATTGGGATGCATAGGATCTTAGGATATAATCCCAGCAGTGGAATTGCTGGGTCAAAAGGCAGTTCCGTTTTTTGTTTTCTGAGGAAATTCCATACTGTTTTCCACAGTGGCTATACCAGTCTGCATTCCCACCAACAGTGCACTAGTGTTCCCTTTTCTCCGTATCCTCTTCAATATTTGTTGTTTGTTGATTTGTTTATGATGGCCATTCTGACTGTGTAAAGTGGCATCTCATTGTGGTTTTAATTTGCATCTCTCTGGTAGCTAGTGATATTGAGCATCTTTTCATGTGCCTGTAGGTCCTCAGTATGTCATTCTTGGAGAAGCATCTGTTCAGGTCTTTTGATCATTTTTAATAGAATTGTTTGTCTTTTTGGTGTGAAGTCGTGTGAGTTCTCTGTATATTTTGGAGATCAAACCCTTGTCTGAAGTATCATTGGCAAATATGTTTTCCCATGCAGTTGGCTTGCTTTTTATTTTAATACTGTTTTCTTTAGCTGTGCAGAAGCTTTTTAATTTGATATAGTCCCATTTGTTTATTCTTTAAATACCTTGGCCTAGAGAACATTGGTGAAAATATTGCTGCATGGGATATCTGAAATTTTCCTGCCTATGTATTCTCCTCTAGGACTCTTATGGTGTCACAACTTATATTTAAGTCTTTTATCCATCTTGAGTTTATTTTGGTATATGGTGTAAGTTGGTGCTCGAGTGTCATTTTTTTGCACGTAGCTGTCCAGATTTCCCATTTGTTGAAGAGGCTATTTTCACTCCATTTTATGTTTCTGCTCCCTTTGTCAAATATTCATTGACCATAGGGACTTGGGTTTATTTCTAGGTTCTCTATTCTGTTCTATTGATCTATGTGTCTGTTCTTCAGCCAGTACCAGACTGTTCTGATTATAGTGGCCTTGTGATATAGTTTGATATCAGGTACTGTGATTCTTCTTACTTTGTTTTTCTTTCTCAAAATTGCTGAGGCTATTTGTGGTCATTTATGGCTCTATATAAATTTTTGAAATATTCTATATGTGTGAAATATGTCATTTGTATATTAATAGAGATTGTGTTGAATCTATAAATTGCTTTTGGTATTATGGACATTTTTAATGATGTTAATTCTTCCAGTTCATGAACACAGTATATGCTTGCTTTGATTCCTGAATATTGGCTTTGTCTGGTTAAAGGCTTGTCAATTTCGTTTATCTTTTCAAAGAACCAGTTTTTGTATTTATTGATTCTTTAAATTGTTTTTTTAGTCTCTATGCCATTGAATTCTGCTCTGATCCTGATTATTTTTTCCCTTCTACTTGCTCTGGGCTCTGTTTGTAGTGTAGTGTTAGGTTGTTTATTTAAAAAAATTTTGTCTTTTTTAGGTAGGCCTGTATTGCTATGAACTTCCCTCTCAGGACTGCCTTTGCTGTGTCCCATAGGTTTTGGGCTTTTGTGGGTTCATTTTCATTTGTTTCCAGAAAGTTTTTTATTTCTTTCTTGATCTTGTTAATCTAGTTATTGTTTAATAACATATTCAATCTCTGTTAATTTGACTGTTTTTGAGTTCTTTTCCTTTAGGTTGGTTTCCAGTTTCAAGCCATTGCTATCTGAGAAGATGCTTGATGTGATTTCAGTTTTCTTGAATTTGTTGAGGCTTGTTTTGTGTCCTATCATGTGGTCTATCTTTGAGACTGTTCCATGTGCATTTGAAAAGAGTATATATTTAGCTTCTTTGGGGTAAAAGGTTCTGTATATATCAGTTAAGTCCATTTGATCTATGGTGTTATTCAGTGCCATGATATCCTTGTTGACTCTGTTTGGAAGATCTGTCCATTGTTGACAGTATGTTAAAATCCCCTAGTATAAGTGTGTTGCTGTCTACATCTTTCTTGAAGTCCTCCAAGATTTTCTTTATATATTTGGGTACTTCCATTTTGGGTGCACATAAGGTTACAGTATTTATGTCTTCTTGATGAATTCTTCCCTTCAGTATTATGAAGTGACCTTCTCTGTCTCTTTTCATGACCTCAAAGGCCATTTTAAAAGTAATAATGACAGTTCTATTAAAATAAACTGAAGATTCCTGAGACGTTTATTTAAAGGGCACAATATATGACTGTATGTTTCTTAAAAAATCAACCATGTTTGTTTAGAGTCAGCCTTGCATGTACTCTTTTGTTGTGTTGTTGGAATAATGGATTACCAAAGACTGAATGGCATCTTTCTTCTTCTGATTATTTTTATCTTAGTTTCTCTGTGTTTGTAAACCTGAATGTTCTTTTATCACATAATCCTCATTTAAAGACTTGAATGATATACATGTATTGAACTCTGTTATAAGGCCAGAATATTCTTTAAAGCACTAATTTTAGTTGGGGACTAAAGTTCTTATTGTTGTTTTCTTATTTATTATTGTGGATAAAATTATTAAGTATTTGTTCTGCTCATTATAAGATTTTAGTATTAATGAAAAGTTTACTTTTAGTTGATGATGTACACTTTAATAAAATATTTCTTCTTACATTTCTTACAATAATATACAGAGATAGGGATTAAAAATACTTTGAAGTCCCACTGTCTTATATATACAGGTTGATAAACACCGTATCTTAATATTTTTCATAGGTGCATTATTGCGATGGGCCTTGACAAAAAACTAACTTCACCAAAATTGAAGAAACAAATAAGTGTTGATAAAGGAGAGGAACTGAAGAAGAGTGAGGGGAAACTGAGGAAGGATAGAGCATACAAGACAAGAAATGAGATGGAGGGGAACAAGAGCTCTGCTTCGGGCTTTTTTTCAGCTGAAGAAGGAAAAACAAGGGTTGAAGAAGTGCGGACTGCTGTAGAAGAAATGGAACATAAAGGAAAACAACATGTTTGGGAAGATGACCAGGAAAATCTATATAAATATGGTATGGTAACTAATGATACAGGGTTCTTTTGGTGTTACTGCTATTGTTCTTTGGCTTATCTTTAACATGTAATTACCAAAATTTGCAAAGCTATACATTGTGCATTACTACTTAGTTACGGTATTTAGGTCTTTGTGTTCTGTGCTAGGGATCCCTGACCACCTTCCTCCGCTGTTTCGTATGGAGCTCCGTGGCATCAGCCTCTAGAAGCACTGAAGGTGCTTGTGGAGGGGGCGGGGGGAGGGGACTTGATGTCTGTGTGTGTGAGCCAGAGGCGCTATTCAGTTCTGCAGAGAGAGACCATTCTGACCAAATCGAAGTTCGCCTCTTTTTTTGGTATTGGAATGTATTTGCTTTGGTGATATTGATGCTTTGGCATTAGGAAGGCACAGTCTGTATGATTATATGAAGGTCGAGTATTCCATAACTAGAAGCAGCTGACAAAGGCTTAGGGTCCTAGAGGCTACTTGTTGACCTTTTGGTTTTCTTATTCTCCTCTCCGCTCCCCTCTCTACACCTCCCCTGTTTTCCCTTCACTTCCTTTCCGTATTCCCTCCACTCCTCTACCCGTGACTCTTCCTCCTCCTTCTTCTTCATTTCTCTCTCCTCCTCCTCCTCTTTTCTTCTCCTTCTTTTCCTTTTCTTCTCCTCCTCCTTCTTCCTCCTCCTCCCCTTCTCTCTCTCTTTCTCTCCACACTCACATTCATAAACATAGTAGTAATAATAACAATAATAAAAGGGCCAGGCAGTGAGCACTGAGCCAGGTACTCTCCCCACACTGTGTCATTTTATCCTTGCTGTTTTATGTGGTAGATATTATTACCACCTCCTTTTTACAAGCTGGGAAACTATGAGTCAGACATGCAGAGAAAAAAAAATAGCAGAACTAGGATTCAAACTGTATGAGAAGAAAAGCTGTTTTCTCTCTACCCATCTTAGGTTCACTGGCTGGGTCCTTATAAATTAGATTGACAAAGGAGATTAACAAGAAAAAAACTTGCATAAATTTATTAGCATGCACATCACACATACCCATGGTAGCACTCAGAACTGAATAATTCAAAGGAGTGGTTAGAACTCAGGTTTATATGGCTTGTTAACAAAAGAACAATGTCTATTTTAGTGAAGTGACAAGATAAAGGAAAAGGACTTTGAGCTTCTAGGGGCAGCTAATTGTGGGAAGGCAAATATAGAAAGTCCATCCAGAAGGTATTCACCTTGCAATGTAGAAAATAGAGAGGTTTATTGAAAAAGATACCAGAAACATTGCACACAGGACAATGATGCCTCAGCCCCCTTCAAAGTAAGCACCTTGGGACCTCGTACAGTTCCCCCAATTGCCATCAGCTGCCCCGCTGTTGTATTTTCCTGAATCTCATTGATGGTCTGAAATCCCTTCTCTTTTAAAGGTGATTTTCGTTTTGGAAAAAGCCAGAAGTTGCAGGGTGCCAAATCTGGGTGGTAGGGGGGCTGAGTCACCTGGGTGATTTGATTTTTCACCAAACAACTGTATGAGATATAATGCATGAGCAGGCACATTGTTTTGATGAAGCTGCCAATCTTCAGTTGTCTAAAGCTGCATCCTCGGCCTTCTGAATCATCTGGATAGTTTCCACAGAGGAGTGTTTAAACTTAATGCAAAATCTAATGCAGATTCATTGCTCTACTTGCTCAGTCACTTTGAATGCAATGGCCACACAATGCACATGCTCACTCAGTGACGTCTACCACCCCCACTGACTAGTACCATGCAGTGGTCATCATTCACACATGTGCATTCTAGCCAACTCTCCTTGGCTGCCAGATTATGTCCATGTCAGGGAAACCATTCTTGTTATATTAACAATGGCTGGATTTTTTTGGATGGACCTTATGTGGGGAACTAATGATTGACAAATTCTAGTTTTATTGGAGTTTGTTATATTGATTCCTCTGGTGTATATCTGGAGTAATAAGGACATAGAGTTGTCTCCTATGATTAACTTCTGTACTTCCTGCTAGAGAGGCAAGAAGGACACCTTCACAAATTTATGTTCTGCTTTTAGGCAAATAGGGGAGGGCAGGAAGATTCTCTTGTATCTACAACTTCTCAGTGACCTTCAGCTCAAGATAATCCGTATGCCAAAATTGTGCATTTTGGGGTGGCATACCCTGCCACTGTTCAACACTCAGGCTTGTCTAATTTAAAGCCCAGACTTTCAAACATTGTCCAACCTCCTGTTCTACCTAAGCTATCCTTGATGTTACCTGCTTGTGGGTGATACATCTAAAGGATCAGAAATGGAGCTGCCTGTGACCCTTTTATTCCCAGAAGACAAAGGCCAGACTAGAGGAGTGCTAGCCATGACCTGTGAAAGATCTGGCATCAGGAAAAGGCACATCCTTGGTATCTTCTTCCTCACCTCCTCTTGTTGCTGCACGGGCTTTGGTAATCCAAGAGAGTAATCGCAGACCTGGTGGAGCACTGGATTCTATGCCTCTTTATTATGGAAAAAAGTGACTATCTTCAGAAAGATTTCACTTACAATGCTTGGACCCAGTTACTCCTCTCTCTCTCTGATCCCTGCTAGTCTTTTTTTTTTATCATCGTAGACCGAGAATTTAGAAATATCTGTGGCAACAACAGTAGCAGAGAGATTAACAAGTGGGATGCATTTGTTTTAACTTTCTAGACATGTAGGTTTATTAAAGCCATGTTCAGTAGAGGTTTTACATTTTCTTCATTTTTTCTCTTAAACCAACATGGCCAGTACTTTGCGTAGCATACTTTATGCCTATAATACAGCTTTTCCAAGATCTTTCTTCTGTGTTGTCTAGCTAATGGACTTTAATTGCTCATTTCCATTAAAAAAAAAGAAAGAAAGAAGCAGCAGCAGCAGCTAGGCTTCAGCTCTCTGCAGAACGGTGGCTGATGGGAAGGGCAGCAAGAAGCTGGAGTAGAGGTCAGTGAGGGTGGGTTGCAGCTGGATTGATGTTGACCTCGTGTTAACTCTCTTCCTCATTAGTGAGGATGGTAAACAGAAAACTAATTAAATTCTCAGAAAGAAGGACGATGAGATGGGGGAGAAAAAGAAATCATGAAAAGCAATCCAGAAAGCATGCCACCAGTTCATGCATATTGAAAACACACAAATAGATGACACAAAGGAGACATGCTTTGAGCTGTAATGCTCATAGAGTGCTCTGTGGTTAATAGGAGGCTGATATTTAGATGTGATGATAGTGGTGGGTAAAATGAAGCCAGGCCAGCCTTAAAATTCATACTTTGGGAAGAAACACAGACGCTCCTGCAGAATAGGATGCAGGGGCTATTCTTGCAATTCACTACGTTTTCCTTCAGCTTTATGCTCTGCTTCAATAACACAACCGTAATTGTGGACACTTTTAATCAGGTGCTTCCATTAAAGTAGATAGCACACATATTGTGTGTAATTTCTCTTGTCCAATGACCCGCTCCCTCCACCCCCTCCAATCATAATCGTTATTGCTGCTAATGCCTAATACCGATTGGGCTCCTGTTGGCTTTGGCACTGTACTAAGCATGTTCCAGGGTTTACTGCTTTTCATACCACAGCTTTGTGAGGCAGATTACCCAAGTCACATACCTAGTGAGTGTTGAAACTGGGACTTGGGCTCATGACTGCATGACGCCAAAACCCTCCTGTTTTCCCACTGATGGAATTAATACTGTCTAATACTGTGGATGGAATCACAGCAATTCACTCAGTTCTGTTTAGCCCCCTGCTTATCACGCGACCAGGAACAAATGTCTGTAATGTGATATTTGTGTATATCTCTCCCTGTGTTTATATTTTGTGGCTAGCTTAAACTTTTCTTTTATGAAGTTTTTCACAATATCCAAGTGACTTTCTGCTCTCCCCCACTGCATTCACTGGACAGTATTTCACATAATGAATGGAGTCCTATACAAAAATCCATTACAGTGAAACCCAGTAGTATTGAAACAAACATTACTGGGAACCATGTATACAAACCAATGAGTACTGTATCTTGTCTGTAAATACATCTTATTTTCTCAACAAAAAGTAGAGATTCCTTGATTGCAAGGATTGTGTTCTCTCCCAATTTTGCCCTCTTCCACTTAAAGCATTCTTGGTTGAGAAGTAACTGAGCCAAGTGAAGTGTTGTCTTATTAGTTGACCTGAAAATCTAAATCAAAATATTTTTATTTATTATATTTCCTGTTTCTTTCATTCAATATAAACCAAATTCTTCATTTTCTTGCTTACTTTATAGTTCTGTTTTATAAATACTAATTTGCACTTATTGTTCTTCATATTAAATCTTTCGTGAAAACAGTCTTGTGATGAATTCTTTTTGCCTTGGTTTTTTAAATTTATTTTTAATTTTTAATTTTTTAATTTTTTAAATTGTTGTTCACGTACAGTTGTCTCCATTTTCCCACCACTCCCCCAAGCCCAGCCGTCCCCACTCCCCACCCTTGATCCTACCCCTCTTTGCTTTTGTCCATCGAGGCAATAATGGGGGGAAAGTAGAGGGTTTTCAGGACCATGTACAAAGCACACACAAATACCTGTATTTGTTAAAGTTTCTGATTTCTCTTTTCCTCTTACATCTTCCTCACGCAGTTGCTGCATTAACAAAGCTTTCCTCATACACGCAGGGCCCGCATTTCTAAATTACGTGTCTTTCATTGGACAGGGCAGATAGATCTTGAGTGATTCCCCAAGAGGCCCCCACCACTGAAAAAGAAACCAGAATATTTAATAATTAAAACATACAAAAGTAGGGAAATCTTTACTTTTTCTTCCTGTAATTTTTATTTTAAAGATAATTGTTTATTTGCTTAATTGGTTCTGCATGAAATCCTTTTGCTCTCTATCCTTGGCATGTTGTCATTTTCAGATTGTTAGTTTTTGGTGAAAGAAAAAGGGTAACAATTAAATATGAAAGGTGAAAATTTATAACCACAAGGGACAGCTGGAGTTGATATGAGGTGACAGTTTTCTTCTTTTGCTGCAGATTTGTTGCACCTCTGTAGGGAATGAAGCAAATTAGTGGCTGAACTAATTTTACCCTTGAAATATAAGTATTTCATTGATTGTAAGGATGAATAATGTAAATGACTGCCATCCTGGCTTAGGTATAGAACCTTCATAATGCCTTTTCCTGATGTCCATTGGTTCTCAAGGAATGTGCTTTACACAGTGTTACTTCTCAGAGCCTTAGGCCTTGAATAATTAAAATTTTCCATTTCACTATTCATTAACTTAATATCCAAATATTTTGAACATTTTTCACATGAAATATGACCTCACTGGATCTCCAAATTAACTTTCATTATTATGATCCTGTTCTCTTCATTTTTAATTTATTTCTAACTTATTGTTTTTCTATCAAGTTCTTCTCTTGTCCATTTTGGTTATTATTAGATGATGATGTCCTTTTGTAAATGAACTCTGTTAGTCTTCTCATTTGGAGCTTCATTTCTTTTGTGTTCTTATAAATGTCACTGATTGCATTCTTTGATTATTTGCTGTTAGTTTTCCACTTGCACTAATTATTTTAAAAAGAAGTGAAGAAAGACCCAGAAAAAAGAGCATAATGAAGTCAAAGATCTCATTAAGGTGAAATGGGTTAAGTACAGGTATTCTATTTTCATTGTCATAGAGATTTTTCCTTTCTCAGAATATGAAGAAGATTTTGAAGTAGAGGAGGAGAAACAAGAGGAGAAGGCTAACGAAAAAGGACGGGCTGATGACCGAATGCATGGAATGTCGAAGACACCCTCAGACGATGAAAAAGATTATTTAGACCCAGAAAAGGAAAGGGAAACCGTATCCCAGAAGGCACCGGATGCTGATGACAGTGTGAAAGATGAGGACGACGGAGGCTCTGGGAGTGAATTGGAAGAGGATAAGCAAGGCAAGTTGTTTAGCTTATCGTATGACATAGACTGTTAACAAGTGTGCATACTAATATTCTTTTCCTTATATTTAATGATACAATCTTTTAAGGGAATATTTAGAGCATGGATTTATAACCAGAGGATGCTGATCAATCAGTCTTCTGTAGATGCCAAATTATAGAGTCACTCTTTAATCCTTCTTTCCTTAGTTTGCTAAGGTTTTTCAGCAGGATGTCAGGGAAAACTTGTAGTGACACATCTTCTGTTTACTTAGAGAGTTATTATTATTTTTTAATCCTAAACTATCCTTCCTTACATAACACACATATGTACACATACACTCACCTGCACACGCACACCATTTTGTGGCTTCGGAAAAATGAAAAGTGTGTTATATTCAACCAAAGGAAAAGTTGAAGATTCCTGTCTCAGGTTCATGATTTTTTCTCCACTTGAGCACAAAATGCCGGCATATTAGTTTCATGAAAGGGTGAACTCTCTTGGCAAAGGCGGCCTCTGCACAATATTCAAGCCTAAAAAAATCTGAATAGTCACCAAAAAAACCACACAGATCTTTTTGGGTAGAGAAAGAAACCCTCATCTGAGATATATCTCAAATTTTTGAGACTTTTAAAAATCTTTATTTCACCACAATAATGTCCAATCAAAGAAAGAATCCATTTACTTTAAACTAAAGAATGAGGTCACATTATGTCATTTTGAATTACTCTTCATTTTTTCCATTTTTCACCTCTCACATTTTTTTCTATATAATTTCTCAAAAATGTGAATTTAAGGACTGTATCAAGACAATATAAGAGTAAACTAAGTAGTCAAGAACTTACCCAAACAAATATTTATAGTTCCACTCTCTTCAAGAAAGAATTCTGGCAAACCTATTCTGAAATTTCATGCACACATATACTGGCAATAAAGTAAAGAGCAGAAGTTAGAATAAAAAAGGATAATTGTACTAGAAACCATAGAGAAGATCATGCCTATGCTTGAACTAAACTTCCTAATACAGTAAAGAGTGAAGCATAATGTAAACATTTAGAAGGTTATCTATCAGCAAACTTGAAAACAAGATTTTCTCTCACTTTTGTTGGAGTTGAAAGAACCAGTCAAGATTAACGGTAAAACACTGAAATACCTTTTGTAATGTCTTAAACTAGACCTTTTCTAGAAATTCTCTTAGTAATTGCATATTATGTTTTTAGGTGTGCCTAATATATAAGTCTTTTCTCAATTTGAATGTAAATATTGGATTTAAGTTTATAGTCCTACATGACATAGAGAAAGTTAAAAAGTCTGTGGAAAAGTGATTTCACCTGACTCAAATTTTAAAGAAACTACACAAGTGACTTTTACCTGGAAAAGGGTTGAAAACGAAAATGTGGTTGCATGTAAATATAACTGGTTCAAAATTCAAAGGACTCAATTTTAAATTTCTCAATTTTTAATGATGGGAAATCATCAAGCATTGGATTCATAAACATTAAGTGCATTCAGTTAATATGCAATTGTGTGGGATTATTTTTGTGCTACGTAATCAACTTGCTGTCTTGGGATCAAATGGACTTTTTTCTGAGATGCAGTGATTATTATTATTTTTTACATTCAAACATATGATGTAGGTAGTACTTGAATCTTCCTTGAGGGGAACTTTTTAACATTTAAATCTATAATTATCAAATAACTGACAATGATATGTATGCTTAACATTGCAACAGCATTTGCACATAAATAACTGGAACCCTGTGTTTGGAAAGCCATTCTATGGCTATTGTTAATTAAGATTGTATTTCGTGCTAAGCATTGTGCTTAATATTTTACATGAGTTATCTGATTTACCTCAAATGACCTGGAAAAATAGGCACTCTTTCTTTTTCTCTCTGTTTTACAAATAAATAAACTTGAAAGTGGCAACATTAAGCAGCTCACCCAGCCAATAAATGGTGGAGCCAAGACACAAACGTTACCCAACTTCAGAGCCTGAATTTTGAAAAAAAAAAATACTATGCTTCTCCAAATCAGAAAATCTCCACTTATCTAAAATTAAAGTAAATCCCCCCAATAAAAGGATTATGCATCCTTAAGAGTAAACATTTTAGAGGAATTTATCTTGAGCTCTTTATTTGTTTCTTTAGTCTTTGTATTTATTTTTTGTTTGTTTTTAAACAGAGGAAATATAAATGGACATTTTCTGGTTGTATCCAAGTTTATCTCTCTCCTCCCCAGATGGACTACCCAGTCTATTCCCAGCCCTTTTTTTAAAAAAATTTTATTTACTTACCTTTAGAGGGGAAGGGAAGGAGAGAGGGAGAGAAATATCAATGTTCGGTTGCCTCTCGTGCATTCCCCCGCTGGGAACTGGCCTGCAACCCAGGCATGTGCCCTGACTGGGAATCGAACTGCGATCGTCTGGTTCGCAGGCTCACGCTCGATCCACTGAGCTACACCAGCCAGGGTTATTCCCAGACCTTTTGTTCAGTTCCAGCTCATCCTTCTCCTCTTCTTCCTTATCTCCCTCAGTGGCCTTCACTGAGGTCTTCATCTCATGAAACTCCATCATTCAGTAGTTCATTTTTCATTTATTGTTTCTTGTGTGTGAAATTTTTCTCCTTAAGTTAATTATACAAGTTAATAACACACAAATTAAATACTCTATGAAATCTAGGATTGTATGTTATCTTTGTTTTTCCTCACAGAGGTGATTACTGAAGAAAATTTTATAAATATTAAGCAATTGCTTGATTTTTTTAACACCAGGAATACTGAGGTACTTTTGTTAGTGCTATAATATCTAGTTACATTTAGGTTGTATGATTATTATTGGAATTTTACTGAAACAGTCTTTGCTGTACTATATAGATATAAAATATAGAGTATTTTAAATAGATATGTAATAAAAGCTATTAGAACATATCAAATCTAGTCCATAAGCGTTGATGAATTTAAGAGCCAATAAACTGGTTAGTGATTTTATTTTGTTGTTTTAATAATGATGTCAATAAGCTATCTTTTTAGAGCTCCTTTGCATCTTTGGTATTTGTCTTGAAATTTTGACATTATTCTGAGATACAGTATCATCGTTTATTACTCTTTCTTTTCTCTACCTCAGGCTCATTTATTTTTCCATCCCTTTATTTTGATAACCTGACCTTATGTTATTTTAAATACGTACATTTTAGTGCATGGAATATCAGAATTATATATTTCATCCAGCAAACCAGTAGCACATATTAAAAATTATAATGGCATAATAGATTCCTTGGAACACTCTATTGAAAAGCCAGATCTAATTTTGTCTTCAAAAGTGTAAGAGGTGTGTTGTGACCACTGATTCCCAGACATCAGTACATCCCTTTTATTGACATGATTAAGAATCTTGCTCTTAGTATTTGGATGTATTTCATTTGAACCTGCCTGCACCTGTTCCCAGAGGGCAAACAATTGCCCAGACTGTCACTCTTGTGACAAGTTGGCCCCATTTAAACTTCCAGCTAACAATTGCACTGCCTGCCTTGATGAATACACTGTGGTGAAGAGCCCATGAGTGATAGAGTGCTGGGGACTGAGAGCTGACTCAGAAAAGACCCTGTTTTAGGAATGATGTGTGAGACTTCCCATCATTTATAAAGAAGGACAGCTTCCTTTTCTCTACACTTGTGTTAGCAACTCCAGCTGCTAATTCGCCAGTTGAAAATATGTTGTCATAGAGGAATGTTCTGAGGTTGAAGGAAAAGTGTCACGTCACTGAGAATATACTTTCATTCTTTTACAGACAGTTTGGATGATAGTGCCTGTGGGTAAGAGGGAAAGACTAAGAAGCTCCTTTTAAAAAAAAAAAAAAAGAGGTGCGAGGGGTTAGGGAGTGTGGAGACAAAATTTGTTCCCAGAATACAAAAAAAGAACTTCAAATTAAAACAAATGTTTCTCCAGCCAAAAAGAACATTTCCCTTGTGCTATTTTCCAGTCTGTTGAAGAAATAGGCCGAATTGAAATGTAAAATCCCAGAGTCACAAAAATATTCTGTGTACTTGACTTATAGATTGCAAAAATCTCTCTCTTCATTTCTTCGCTTATGGGCTTGAAGAGATGCATGGGAGAGAAGGCTGCTCATTCTGTGTGAGATGATACATGCTATGAAACCACACTCTGCGAACTTAAGGGTAACTTGTCTGCTCCGAGCGTCAGAAAAGATTAAGGGAAGATTGGAGGAAGCCTTCTGGCCCAAGTGTATATGTGTGATTTTTGCACGATTAGTCAAACTTTAATTTGTCTTAATGGTAAGATTGTCTTAATCTATATTTACTTTTCAGTTGCTGAATTAGGAAGTCATGGTAAATATTTAAATATAGCAGCATGTTTTAGTTCACATGATATACTTTTCCGTGAGGTATTTCTTCATAATTTTGAATCTGCTTTGTACACAGCAAAGACACTGCCCAGGCACCCAATAAAATCTTGTAGAATGCAAAGCTGATTGAATAGATTAACATGTAAATGTGAAAAGACTTAGGCAGTAGCACAGTGTGACACATGAGTTGATTACATTATCAGTATTTTAGGTGTTTGTTTTAATGCTTACAAAGAACAATTAAAAGTAAATAGGAGGATCTTTTAAACTTTCTTTTTCTCTTCTTCCTGCTATATCTACATTTACCTACAGATATTTATTCTTAAAAGGTAATGTATATATTTGTCTCATTAATAAAATAAGTAATGAATGATCAATATGAGGACATATGCCCTCCTGTAATACAAATAACTAGTTAATATTCATAGGTGGAATTTCATGATTTCTATTTGTATATTCATTAAGCATACATTCATTTGAAAACTTTTATTGAGTGCAAAACACTTGTCTAATTAAGTATCATTGTACATGAAAATACTGACTGAACCACAGCTTCTATATAAAATGTAAACAGATTTTTATGGACATGAATATAATCAAGATAGAGGTATTAATACAAGTAATAGTGCAACTGTAAATTGATATGTCATAGTTAATTTGAAGAAAATAGGAACAGCCTTTGTGCAGATTTTGCTGTGAACCCTTGCACTAAGGAATGGGAAAGACATAATTGGTACCAGAGCTCAGAAGAGTATTGAGTTCACTGAGTTGGGATACATGGTGTGTCATTGAGGATTCAAATGTTTAACTGAGTTTATGTATTTGAGTTTGTACACTTAAATTAAGGTGTCTCAATGGGCTTCAAGCTAGTAAGGCAAAAACAAAGTAGTTAAAATTAGGACACTGATGAAGGAAATGGTGAATTTAAACTCTAACTGTGGTAAATTTAAACTGTGGTAAAACCATGCATGGTCCATGCTAGGGGGTGAAGACATAATAGAAAACTAAGGTCAGGACATGTAATTGGTTCCAAAAAGACAATATGGTTTCTGAACGTAGTAAGGATATGATAGCAGCTTCTGAGAGGGCTATCCTCAGTTGCTGTTGGGATGAACAAATGCCTTTTGAACACATGCAGTTGATCTGTTGTGTGCATGGGAAGGGAAGCAATGTCCATCTGGAGGGTGGAGAGACCTGGTCTGCCTTTTCCTCCACTCTAGCTTCATCATTGCTTGACCCATAGGAAGTACTCAACATGTATTTAGTGAGTGAATCTATGTAAATGGCTGGGAAGGTGAAGGACATCTCAGAGCTTCAGTTATGAAAAGAGAAAGGAGACTTTATCCTGAATTTGCTGAGCAGGAGTAGTAGTGGCTATAGATGTGTGGGTGGTTGGTACCTTTGGTCAGGTATATATGAGGTCTGTCCAGAGGGTATCCAGCCATATAATACAAAAAACAGAGACATATATTGAAAAAAAATACAAGACGCAAGAAACATTGCACATAGGGCAGTGATGCCTCAGTCCCCTTCAAAGTAGGCACCTTGGGACCTCACACAGTTCTCCCAATCTCCATCCGCTGCCTTGTCATATTTTCCTCAATCTCATTGATGGTCTAATATCTCTTCCCTTTCAAAGGTGATTTTAATTTTGAGAAAAAACAGAAGTCACAGGGTGCCAAATTTGGGCTGTAGTGGGGCTGAGTCACCTGGGTGACTTGATGTTTTGCCAAAAAGTTTAGCATGAGCATGATGCATGATAGGCCCGATCTTGTGGTGAAGCTGCCAATCATTAGTTGCCCATAGCTGCAGCCTCCTGAATCATGCGCTTAGGTTCTGTGGAGGAATGTTCAGGCTTAACACAACATTTGATGCACATTTGTTGCTCAGCCATTTGGAATGTGATGGCCACACCAAACACATGCTTATTCAATAGCATCTACTGCCTCCACTGACTAGTACAGTGAAGGCATCATTGTTTACACATGCGCCTTCCAGTCCACTCTCCTTGGTGGTTACATCAATGTTGCACACACAGTTCTCTTATATTTACAGTGGCTGGACTTTTTCTGGACAGGCCTTGTTGTATATCAAATTAGGTAGACAAGGAAGTATCAACAATGGAGATTGCTGTTTTGTGCGTGTGTGTTGTCTTTATAATATTTGTGATTACCCACACAGTATTAAGTTACAAGTAATGAAATGACATAAATCTTCACAACCAAGAATTGTGGTCAGAATTATAAGTAATAATAGTTTTGACAGCTACCTTTTGCTTTATATTCATATTCGGAGTGTTTTCCATGGACTCTGTCTGGGTTCTAGAGTAGTGAAAAAATTAAGAATGATCACCAGAGGTATAAAAGGAAGGACAGACTATGAATTCCAAGTTCCGATGTTTGGAAGAGAACTATTTTTTATTTGTCGTCCTTGGGTGGAAGCAGTGGGAAGTTAGCTGAGAAAAGAAATGGTGGATCCATGACAGTAAGTTCTCTGTGTTTCAAGGCCATTTGGCATGTGGAGGGGTCTTGGTCTCACTGCAGTGGGTCATTACAAAAAAAGTGTTTTACAGATCTTGCTACTTTCTAGCTAATGCACCTTAGATATTATTTAAATACTCTGGGCCTTATGTTCTAGAAGATCTAGAACACTCTATAAAAAGAAGATAAATAACTATTCCATGGGATTAAATGAGTTGCTCATAAAGTGTTCGCCTGATTGTTTGGTACAAGTAGGTACATAATTATGATCAAGGTTTATCTTTTTTCCTTAATAAATGCTAACAGCAATTCTACTCTTAATATAATATACAGGTGAAATCACAAGAAATAAATTGATTGAAATATATATATTTTTAAATGGGGGTCTTTTTAAAAAGATTTTATTTATTTATCTTAGAGGGGAAGGGAAGGAGAGAGAGAGAGAGAAATATCAATGTATGGTTGCCTCTCATGCGTCCCCCACGGGGAATCGGGAACTGGCCTGCAACCCAGGCATGTGCCCTGACTGGGAATCGAACTGCGATCGTGTGGTTCGCAGGCCCGTGCTCAATCCACTGAACTACACCAGCCAGGGCTGAAATATATTTAACTTGTATAACTTTATTCAGGGGGAAAACTGAAAGTCATAAAGAAATAAGTCTTTGATTAGGTCATATTTTTGTCATGCAATTTCTACAATGACTTATGGAGAGCAAGTAGAATAACTTTAACTTTATAGCCAAGCCACTAGAGAAATTAAGCAGTATCACCAAAATCAAAGCTGAAAAGTAGCCAAGTCAGAATTTGAAACAGCTAAGTTTGTCTTACAGAAAAACCTATTATTTTCTCTCAGTCTCATGTTGTATAAACCAGTGGTGATACAGAAGAAGGAAGTTATCAATGACATAAAAACAAGCCAGTGATGGATTTAGTGACTGGCTGAATGGAGAGAGAGAAAAGTCAGAGATTCTGCTTAGGACATGGGTCAGTGGCACCAAATTTGCTGACTTTGGCCAAGGGCTCAGGCCACAAGCACACATCATTTCTTTACCATGAAGACCAAGAATAGGTTCTTTCAACACCACGGAGGGAATACTCCATGGAACTGGGTGTGAGGCAGAGTTGGTTACCAGTGTATCGCTGAGATTCAAGGTTCCTTTATATGTGAAACTCCTCTATATAAAGCTTGCTTTTATTTCAAAGAGGACAAATAAAATTAGTGTTGAAAATCCAATTCCATGGCCTTAAAGCATTGTGAGCTTTTTTTGTAGCAGAGTCTTGCCCCAGTGTCTGTATGAAAATAAGAGTAAGGAATGAAGGTGAAACAAAATTATACAATGAGGTTAGAGAGAAATTTAAAAACTGAAATGAGTTTAGGTAGAAGGTCAGGTACCCTTGCCATTTCGAGGTCATTCATTCTATAAAGGACAGACTCAAAATTGAACTAGAGTGTGTTTCAGCCTTTTGAAATAAAACAATACAATTAACAAAAGCTACTAAAGAAATATAGGGAAGCACTCATTTTTTATTATGTGAACAACCCCCAGAGCCAAAAGGGAAGTCACCATGACAATATGAAGAGGGTAAACACGAATATTTTTGGAAGGTCAGAACAAGTATGACATTGTGCCCTCGATAATTGTACAATTAATGAAAGCCACTGATCAAACCACTGGCAAACAGAAGTTGTTTTTCATTAAAAACAAAACAAATGTGAGATGCTTAAGAGAGGGGGAGGTCATAGTCTCTAAAGTTTCTGATCTAGTGCAAAGAAGATAGAAGACAACAGTCTGTGACCTACTATGTTCCCTACAGAGAAGCAGCATACCCAGATTTCATATAATGGCAATAAAGGATGAGAGGCTGAAGTCTGTGATTCCTTTGAGAAACGGTGGTCATCTGGTAACTGTCGAGGTAGTTGGGAGATAAAAATAAATGGAATTGTACTTCAGAGAATCTGTTGCTCACAGGCTTTTCAGAGTTTGGTTTTTACTGCTGTGTAGCATCTCTTGAATCTTTGTGGAAACTCTGATGTGTCTGTCCCTGAGACTATATTTAAAATGCTAAGACCTGTCATGGAGAGCTCTTGGGGTTGGAGGAACCGAGGGAAGAGGATAAGAGTTAAGACAGTTATTTCTTCCCTTAATCTCTGCGTCAACTTCTACAGCCATCTGTGTAGCTGCCAAGCAAAAATGAAAGAAACAACAACAAAAAAAAGGGTAAGGAGCACACAGAGAAGAGAAAATAAGAAAGCTAGGCAAGATGTAAGTGCAGGATACTTCATCTGAAAATAAATTCTATTCAAAACAATTATAGACACAGATATTTGAGTGAAGAGCTCAAAACCAAGTTTGCAGTGCTCTGGTCCACAGCAGTGTATGCCATGACTTTTAGGGTGAGAATCTTTCTTACTGAGATTCAGTGTGTATGTCACTTTCTTGGAGATTTAAAAAAGCTTTTCTGGGCTAGTAATTACTAAACCATTTTTGGTCTGATAAGCCTCTAGACTGCTTATCTGGAGTTTCACATAAGAGTTCTGCCCGATCTAGAATCTCTCTCACGGATTGTGTGGGCCCACCCTCTGCACCCTCCACCCTCTTCAAAGGACAGCCGTGAGCTCCTGGAGTTGTTTCACCCCCAGGCACCAAGAGCCCCAAAGTGCCAAGGAATTTATGCCCCCCTAGGGTGGCCTATAGTCAAGTCTGACTGGAGCAGAGTATGAAAGGCAACACCTTCCTCAAGGGAGAAAAAAATGCTAATATAATGTGGACTTTAGAGGTGCCTGTGGGATCAGGCTGAGGTTTAAATGTTTCTTGAAATAGCTCCCTTGATCGCCTTCTTCCCTTCCCTGCTCTCTCCCCGACACAGGTAGAGTTTCTCTTGGAGGATATACTGTGTCTTTAATATGACACTTGTACATGTATCCTCATCTCAGCATCTGCTTCTGGGGAACCTGGAGTAATACATCTTCTACACACACACACACACACACACACACACACACACACACACATGGATAGTATCTCAAAAGATTAATTGTGTCTGGGTGTTACAAAAATGCAAGATCTTCTCATGTATCCATCCATTAGAAGATACTAATATGGAAGATGTTAAAGAAAATAAAAATTTAAATTTTATTCACAGAGAATACTGTGTTTATCCAAGATCATGAAGAAATAAGGGCTTTTGCTGAATAAGTAAAATAGTATTCAATTTATTCTACAACAATATACTTTAATAACTTTTCCAATAAAATGGCTTCCTAAAAAATAAATACAGTTAGGTTTTAGTTAAATGTGATTTATTGCTGAAAACTTCTATAGACTCACAGATTACACAGGTTTTAATTTTTTATCATGACAACTATGTAAAATGAAGGGGTGAAAGGTATCAAACCTACTAAACTATCCTAAATGATTTTGTATGAATAATGATTAAGGTAATTCCCACAAACTAATTGCTTTATAAAAACAATGATGTGGCCACTTTTATGACTTGTAGATATAAAGACTGCTTCGTCATCCTCACCCAGAAGTCACCCATATTCCAGCTGCAGTGAAGACGAATCTACACTGGGGGACAGGGAGGTACACGCTGACGGCAGCCCAAACTCAAGTGTCAGAAGTTCATCTTCTCAGGATTTGAGTGAAGCCGATGAGCCAGGAAAATCACAACTTCCAATAGAGGATTTGTTAACAATTGAAGACCAAAAGATAATAAAAGCAAATGTGGAGATCAAGACTCTGCCCACAGAGGAAAGCTTGGAGGATGTTCTTGAAGAAGAAACAAACAAAGGAACCCAAGTGATTGCAGAGGGCTTATCTGAGAAGTCCAGGGAACACGTTTGCAAGGAAGAAAAGGAAAATTATACGTGTAAACTATGGAAAGGAAGCACTGCTAAGGCGAAGGACAAAATGGCAGGTCCCTATAGGGTGGAGAAAGGTGGTAAGTATGGCCATTGAGTTGGCCTGCCATTGTCCCCATGCATGGAAGCTGACTTTGATCATTCCATTCTGCCAAAGCTTGGGAAGTACTGTCGTGATAATGCCAAAGGGATTCAATTTTGTCCTATTTCTCTCTTTGTCACATAATCATACATGTATTTTCAGCTTGCTGTTTTCCTTCTAATGCATTTAAAAACTGCTTGATAATTTGTATGTAGCGTGTTTCCTATTTTCTGTAAATTTCTTCCTATGGTAATTCTATCTCAAGAATCAAATAAAACACAATGATACGTGCCTTGAAGGCAAGGGTGTGTGTGGCTTTTTAGAGGTTATAACCTGCAATGCTATTTGCCTTTGGCTGTCTGCTCATTTAAAGACATCCATAGCTGACACTGATTGGTGCTCGCTCTGAGCTAGTTCTAAGCACCTACATTAACTCATCTAATCCTCACCACAGCTCAATACTGCCATGAGTTGGGCTCTATTACCTATGATTATTTCTTTACAGATGACAAAATCATGTCTCAGAGAGGTTATGTAAGCTGTTGATAAACGTTCTTAGGATTTGAATTTAGGCAGGGTGGTTCCAATTTCTAAAAATATCCTGTTGTAGCTGTGCAATAGGAATTTTTAGATTTAGGTAAAAATATGAAAATCTTATAGAAAACTCCAAACTTCATTTTGATTTCTTCTCTAAAGTTGAGTAACTTCCTGGTCCAGGGGTTCCTGGGTATGTAAGATAGTTTCGTTCATCAGGGAAGGGGAGCCGTGCCCCAGGATAATCAGGTCCCAGTACCTTAGACACATGAAAGAACAGTTAAAAAACTGAGCTGTGTCATGTGAAGAGTCGGACTGTGCCTGCCAGACATTTGGGTGTCATACAGCAAGCACCGCGTGCCCTATAACTCGCATCTCTGTCATTTGTCTGCTCTCATCTGTCTCCCCTGCCAACACGGTGGGCATTCTTCTTGATTCAAAGACAAAATGTGTCTTCACATGTTTTAAAAGTTATGAATACTTTCAATGTCTATATTTCTTTTAGAAACTTCAAAGCTGTTATTAAACCACTGGGACCTACATCCAGGATTTGAGGATGTTGAATAGTTATTTTTCAATTCAGATGTTATTAATAGCCTCTTATTTTGTACAAGCCACCATGGTCAATAAGAAATGTGTAAGAGAGGATTTCTCCCATAATGTGTTGGAAATAAGGCTTGGCATACCAGTAACTGGACAAAGTTCAGTAGCCATATTGTAAATAAAATCAGAGAAGGTACAAATGCTAGGGGATTTCAAAGGAACGGAGGTCCTGTTTGGCTAAGGACACCTTGAAAGTTTTTGTGAAGGATTTGCTTGAGGAAGCCCGTAAAAGTTAAATAAGATTTTGAAGGTGGACTAGAGGAGGGTAAAAGCATTCCAGAAGAGCAGGATGTAGCCAAAGGTATAACCTTTTAAATAAGTTGAAAAGAATAACTCCAAAATGAACAGTTTGATAACATTCAGCCCGAGTCAAATCTGGCCTACTACCTTTTCTTTTTATTTTTTTATTTTTTTTTCCAATTTTTTTATTTAATTATTTTTCAAGTACAGTTTTCTGTCTATTACTCCCATCCCATCCCACCCCCCATCCTCCCCCCTCCCTCCCATTTCCACCCTTCTCAGTTGTTGTCCATGTATCCTTTATATTACCTTTTCTTTTTATATGCCTGTGAGCTAAAGGTGCTTTTTGTTTTTTAATTTAAGGGTTGGGAAAAAATCAAAAGAAGAGTAATATGTATGTTGTCATGTCAAAATTACATTACATTCAAATTTCAGTGTTAGAAAGTAAGTTTAATTGGAGAGGAGCCGTGTTCATTCATTTGCATAGGCAGCGTTTGCACTGCAAGGGCAGGGTTAAGCTGTTGCGGTGGGGACTCTGCCACCCACAAAGCCCTGATAACTCACTCCCTGGCCCTTTATAGAGAAAGCTTCCCAAGCCCTGCCCTAGGATTATAACACAAATAGCCCCAACATTCTCTAAGGGATTTTGCCATAGAAGAGTTAGGATTCCAGTTCAAATATATTTTTAAGTCTATTATAAAGTAATTCAGATCTTTGATCATCTATTTCATTGTCCAATTCAGGAACACATAATGTATAACCCCCCAAACTTGTGCAATCTGTCAATCCACTGATGAAAAAAAGTAGAGATATTAAAATTCAGTAGTGACATTGATATTATGATTCCTTTATTTCCACTTCAGTCAGTTAGATTGTTTACCAGGATTTATGTAAATAGACATCTTTTCTGTAAAGTAAGGTGCACACGTGTAGGCTGTCTTTTGGCAGCAGATTGCTCAGCAGAGGCACTGACCCAGGGAGATGTCGCTTGGAAGGGGAGGTTTTTTTTTTTCTTCTGGATTTGTGCCGTGACAGTGTGTATATGTATTATTTTTCTCAAATATTCTGGGAACCCTGTGTTCTGGGCTTGATAACATCTCTAATTTTAAAACATTTTATTATTTTTTATTAAGGTAGAGTCAAGACTAGATTGCAAGTTTTGTGATTATCTTTCTTAAGCTCTAATCTATGTACTGAGTCTCTTTATTAGTGTTTACTTTTTATATTTACTTTATTTACAAAATAAGACTTAGAAAATAGAGAAAAGTAACTTTAAAAATTCACACATAAATTTAATCACACACAAAAGTCACTTTTAACACTTGGTCAGGATTTTTATTTCTAAAGTTAGGGTTTAAAAGTTATGTTGTCATATTTTTATAAAATGCATACTGCCTTTTATTCTTGACTTTATAACCAAAGCATTTTTATGTTTTTATATAATCTTTATGAGTATGTTTACTATCTGTTCACTACTACTTTCTGTGGTTTTCTCATAACTTAATAATTTCCATATTGGATATTTATATTTTTCATTTTTTCACTATTATTATTCTACTACTAATATCTTACTACTTAATAATAACTACTACTTAATAACTTAGTAGTATCTTACTACTTAAAGGTAATTTCAAATTTATGACTATTCTCTTAGGCTAGGTTACAAGAAGTATAATTTCTGGATCTAAGATTATTAAGATTTTAAGGTTTGGCTGAAAACTTTTTTCTTGCAAAAGATTGGTTGAAAAGTTTAAATAACACAGAAGAGATGAGAATAAAGTGAAAGTTACAGTCTTCCTCATCTACTCTCTACTCTTTTCCAAGAGACAGAAAAAACAGTAAATAGTAGGTTTTTATACATGATTCCAGAAAATTATATATATACATATATAAATGGATTCATATTTTGTATAACATTTATTATTTTATGTACTGATGAAAACATGATACATTTTGTTTTGCAGCTTGCTTTATTTTTAAAACTTGAACTGTTTCTTGGGTATTTTTTCATATCAGCACACATAAGTGTACTTTATTCTTATTTACTAAACATGTTAGTCCATTATATTACCTTAGCATTTTATAACTTTGAAAATTTTCTTTAAAATGTTTTACTTTTTGTGCAAGAAATGATGTTATGAGGACCCAGAGGCAGGTATTGTAAAGTACATGGAAAATAAGATATTCATAGTTAAAATAAAACAAAGACCATAGAAAATATTGAGAATTATGTACAAGGATTAATGCTATCAAAACCTAAGAATGAATAGATTATAACAGTTGGGTGCTGATGTTTTTAAACTATATTCAAGGAAATCATACCATAAATATGTAAATATATGTGATGACACAATAAAAAATTCAAACATATTCTCAAAGATCTTTATATTAATAAACATTTCTAAGAATATTTTAGATAAAATCAACTTCGTGATTGCATCATTTGTTATGTTGATATTGCTGGCATGTACAGAGATGATGGCTAGCTGTTCTTTCTTAATTGAGTCTTCAGTTAAAGGGCTCAGGGAGAGAGTGATGGGACCAAAGTCACACTTTTGAAATGAATGCCATTTAGATGAATACCCACATTGCAAGACACACCTCACACGGATTAGACTGGAAGGCTGGTGAAGATTGAAATGTGTATCTTTCATTTAGTTTCTGATTAAACTTTTAGTTTGAAATGAAATGGGGGCTGACATAATATATAAAAGATTATCTCTCATATTTTTGTGGTGCTGAATCGTTTTTCAGTTAGACAATAAAACTGTGATTGTATTAAAAATAGGTCTATTGGCTAAAATATTACATCTAATTCATGGTATTTTATAGTATCTATGCTAATTTAACTTAATCTGAATTGTTTTCACTTAAGATCATAGCAGTGGATAAATTAGTAAAGTAGTACCCTCAATGCCTTTTGTCTTTTAGGTTGAAAACATAAAGTGATACTTTCCTTGTAATTATTTTATAATATGTCTCAATTAGGCTTTGTTTAGTCCACTAAATCTCAGGTAAACTGATATAAAAGATGAGTTGAATGCAGTGAAGTAAATAATGTGAAAGATTATAATTGCTAGCTACTACGAGAGAGTGTCCTTGGGGGTTAATTTAGTATTAAACAGCAGAGTGTTATTTTAGTGTGTTTATTTTTCTTGGTTATTTTTAGTTTAAGCTGCCTTAATACATTGTGATACAATCTTTGCAATGTTTACTAATGGTGGAACAATTCAGATATATTAATTTGTGAAGTTAATATAATTTACACATTTTGAATATAAATAAAATACAAAGAACAGAGCATTGTAATGTAAACAGAAGTAGGCACTTTATACTTTTGTATGTGAATCAGGAGAGTTCATGGTGCCTGAGCAAGTAATTCCAACTTAAATAATGTTAAGATTGAAGTGCAGTGCAATTTTACCATCAGGCAAGCAGGGCAGGACGATCCCAGTGAAAGGACAAGAAAACCGCATCTTACAATCTGCAGACTAAACACAACTTCTGAGTGAAATACGAAAGCATGTGGTTGTTTGGTCCAATAGATTTTTTTCTGTCAATAAGTTTTTGTTAGGTATCTGCTTAATTCACACTGTTCTTCATGGGAACAAAACATAGTCCCTGACTGCACTGCAATTGATATTCTAGGGGGAGAGAAGCCTAATGAGCGAAAAGACAC
Organism: Sturnira hondurensis; assembly: GCF_014824575.4. Taxonomy (NCBI): domain Eukaryota; kingdom Metazoa; phylum Chordata; class Mammalia; order Chiroptera; family Phyllostomidae; genus Sturnira; species Sturnira hondurensis. The sequence continues at coordinate 1,229,860 of NW_028073279.1, forward strand.
ATGAAATTAGTGCTAGAGGAGAAGTAAGTCAGGGTAAGGGGACAGAGTGCAGGTCAGAAAGAGAGGTGGTGTTTCAGGCATGGGCTCTGATGAGGAGACATCAGAGACCTGAATGAAGTGCAGGAGTAAGCCACTCTGTCCTCTGAAGACGAAAGAAATAGAGGGAACAGCAAAGGCGGAGACACTACATTGGAGGCCCAGTTGCTGAGCGTAGGACTGAGAAAGTAGACCCACGTGGTAGGAGAAGAATGGACAACCCAGGCAGCGGTCGAAGATAAAGCCAGAGGCAGGCACTTACATGCCATGGGGAGGATTTTACTCTGAGATAGGAAGCCTTTGGGAAAGTTTGAACACAGAAATGACATCCCCTGAAAGTTGTAAAAAGACGATTGTAGCTACTGTGTGGAGGATGGACGTTAGCTTTCTGCAACTGTTAATCTTTGAACAGCTGTGGTCTTGAGTTTGTAATTAATCCTAGATTGTTGTGGGCCATGTTTCAATGCCAAAGGCAACACGGGAACATCTTTACTGGGTAGGTGGGTGATGTTAGTTATGAATTTTGTCATGGTGAGTTCTTGGGAAGATAACTGATTGGCCCCACAGAGAAAGATCAAAGCACAGGGGTAGTTTTCAAGGTGACCAGGAACTTTGAATAAGAGTGGATATATTTTTGCTCTGCTGTTATGGCTTTTTTATATTGTTTAATTTCAGATGAAATGTCCTTGGCAGAACTTTCTTCTGATACTGAATTACTCAGGATTCTTAGCAGGTTTGAAGGTGGAATAGTTTGTTTTGTTTCAAAACAAGCAAAGGAGAGGGAATGAATTTAGAAAGCTTGCCTGCTAATATTGAAAACCATATTCTTGCTACTAGTTTTCAATTCCTGAAGTTGTCAAATACAGAAGGAATTGCTGGAAATTGTGACATTGTCGGCAGTAGGACAGGGACATTAGGCGGCTTGTCATTGTTGGTAAAATTGTTCATTGATTACTGTTTTTCTGTGGGACACATAGAGACATACGAAAAGCTTCTAAAAATATCATGCCCTTTGACCCAGAAATTCCAATTTCAGGAATTTATCCTAAGGGAATAGTCTAAAATAAGTATAAAATGATTGTAAGTGGTATTTAAAATAGCTTTATAATTACACACACACAAAAGAAAATAATATTCAACACCAGGCCATTGGTTAATCAATTTTTAAAAAATATGTAGTTTCTTTTTTTTAAGATTTTTAAAATTTATCTTTAGAGGGGAAGGGGAGGAGAGAGGGAGAGAAATATCAATGTATGGTTGCCTCTCATGTGTCCCCTGCCAGGAACTGGCCTGCAACCCAGGCATGTGCCCTGACTGGGAATCAAACCACAATCATCTGGTTCTCAGGCCCACACTCAATCTATTGAGCCACACAAGCCAGGGCGTGGTTAATCAATTTTTACTAAAATCTTACTAGGACATTTTATGCAGTCATTGAAGAATCTGTTTTTATTTAATGGAATGTGGACATAGTCACAGTGTATTGCTACATGAATAAAATGGGATATGAAGTGCTATCTACACTAAGAGTCAAGTAAAAAAATACTCAAAAATCCACAAAAAAGTTAACTAGTAGTTCTTTCTGCATGGTAAAATTAGGATTCTTGAAAACTGTTCTTCTTTGTCTTGTATATTTTCAAGATTTAGCTAATGAACACGTACTACTTTCATATTTAGAGAAAATACAGTCTATGTTATTTTAAAGTATGTGTTTTCATAATAAAAAAGCTAACATTGTAGTACAAGAATATTTTGGTATTTCTAAATTTTTTTCTTTATTTCCATTGTTGACATTGTGGTAGATGTTCCCATCCCCCTTCACCCCCCATCCCCACCCAGCCCCTGCCCCACCTTCCTGCTGCCTGTCACCTTACTGTTGCGTGTATCCGTGAGTCCTGCATATGTGTTCTTTGGCTAATCCCTTCACTTTCTTTCATCCAGCACCCCCTTGCCCCCGCCCCTGACAGCTGTCAGTGTGTTCCACGTGTCCACGCTTGTTCGTCATGTGAGTGGAAAAAATGCTTTACTAAGAAATTCTCTATATAAGCCCCTGTCATTTTGCTATGAAAATTTTTTTTAAAAAGCTGTGAAAACAGACAATACCTTCGCTTTTCGTGGTCATCTTCATGGAGAGGTAAAAGAGAGGAACTCGAGGGAAGAGGGACTGACTAGAGGGAACAAAGCGATGTGTCACATTGCTGGCCTGGGAGTCCCAGCAGGCACCGTCCCGCTTTGCTAAAGGGGAAAAATGGTTAAGGTTAGACCCTGGCCAAGTTCTTGCTTTTAAGGCTCAGTTTCAGAGGAACATCTGAAAAAACATGACCAAGTGAGGCGCTTTCTGGTCTCACACCTAATAAGTCCTTGCTGCTCAGGCCAGGGTCTCCTTCTTGCTGACTCAGAAGCAGGCAACACCTGACTGCACAGGCTTTTATCTCCTTCCAAAGCATAGCCCTCCAAGGTGAGCCGGCAGATGCAGGCAGGCGGTGCTTACCGCCCTGAGACAGAAGGACTACAAGCTTCATTTTCAGTTCTGAGTGAGTTGTAATTTTCAGATTATGTTAGTACTACTTAGCGTCTTAGAATAATATTTTAGTTCAATAGCTGCTAGCTGTTTATTTTTATTATTGTTCATTATTAGTGTAAACTTTATTTCTTTAATTTTTATTGAGGTAATTTAACATACATTATATTAATTCTAAGTATAGAACATAAAGATTCAATATTTGTATAATAAGCCATATTTTTATAGCCTATAGAGTACTTGGAAAAAATATTTAATGCTTGTTGGCTCTGAGGAAACAAAACTTCCAGAGATTGCTGCCAAATAGGACGCCGCCCTATTCACTTGTCCTACCATCCTTGGGATTGTTAATGCTCCGTCAGCCCAGCAGACTGATACAAGAGGACCTAAAACACTGCTTATTTGAAGTCTTTCGTTATGTAGTGTAACATTTTAGAGTGGCCAGGCTAATGTTTAACTCATACGTTCAATGTTTATAATGTTCCTACAATAAAGGTTGACTTGATAACAAACCCAACTATAACCTAATTTTCATAAGTTGATGCCATCTCTACACTATTATTTAAAAACTTTTCTGTTTGGCATGAATGAGGAAAATTGATACTCAAAAAAAACTTTCAAAGGGGATACATCTGAACTCCATGATGCACCTCTTCTCATTTCCATCTTTGTTCTCTTAAGATTAATATAGTTGTCATTTTACTTTCCCCCAAAAGCCACAGCAGGCAGATATTTCACTATTTGTTTCCAAACACAGAGGAATCGGTGAGCAACTAACCTAGAAATTCATCTTAAACCAAGCAAGAGACCACATTCTAGTTCTGGTTTTTTCAAAGTACCTCAACTGAATCAGAATATCTGAGAGGAAAGAAAGCAAGGAAGCAAAAAAGAAGGGAGGGAGTGAGATCTGGACAAGAGGGAGGGAGGAAGGGAAGGGAAGGGAAGGGAAGGGAAGGGAAGGGAAGGGAAGGGAAGGGAAGGGAAGGGAAGGGAAGGGAAGGAGGGAGGAAGGAAAGGATATTTGGGAGACAATGTGTTCCTATTTAGGAGCGCAGACCTAAACCTAGTGTTATTCAAGTGAGCTTTGTTAACCAGAAGGTGGCATAATGGTGGGTGTCAGGGAATTGGATGATAAGCAAGGGACGTAGACAGGGACATGTCAGAAACTCAAGACAAGCCCTTGATATTACAGTGTTGCCTAGAGCCATACCACATTGGGTGATGCAATGTGTAATAGTCACGCTCATCATCATCATTATCATGGCTATTGTTTATGAGGTGCGTAGGCACTTGCTGACATCAAGAGAGAAACATGCTCCACATGTACTACTTCACGGGTGGGCAAAAGTAGGTTTACAATTGTTTGTATGAAAAACAACACAATGATTAATAAATAATAATCCAAGAATAAACTGTGTTTCATGTACTCACAACTATACTACTACTTTTGCCCACCTCTGTATTTCATCCACCCAATAATCGCTGGGTAGATATATACCCCTTTTTGACAGATGAGTAAACTGAGGCTTAGGCTTGGGCCCAAAACTTGCCCACAGTGAGCAAGGAGTATGGGGCTTTGGGGTTCTTAAGTTCTGTGCTAGTGATCAGCTGCAGATAACAGGAATTTCTACAAACAGGTTTTCCTGTCAGACTTACAGGAATCATGCCATAGCTTTTCGCTCTGCCCATTTGGAGTGAGTATTGAGGTCAGATCACTAAAATCTACTAATGGATGAAATGCTCGTTGTATAGTCAGCTCTTGTAGTTTTAGCAATTTAAGAGGGGTGGTGATTGGTATTACAAAAGCCATAACACACGCTTCTAGAAAGAAAAAGGCAACCAAACTTTTTTTTCAATCACTTCATTGCATGTGCATTTGGCAAATCTGTCACTGCTTCCGGCTGTTGTCATTTTTAAAAAATTTCTTTGCATGAATATTTCTTTGCATGAATTTCTTTACTTCATGGTCTTCTACTGTCTTTTCTTTTTAAAAAACCATAGCTTGAAAGCTGTTTAATCTTAATAGATTTTAAAAAACAAGGTAACATTTTAATGTGAATGCTTTTATATTAACCTCATTTGCTGAAATGATGTGTAATAGTTCAGCCATATTCCCATGATCTGTTTTTATACCTCTTGATATTTTATATGATCTCCAATCAGTTGGCCAGATATTAGCTGAAGCTGTGGAACCGGGCTGCCACAGCCCCTATGAGGCTGAGTCTGGTCTTAGCAGCACAGACGAGAGGGAGAAGCCCTTGACCGAGCTGGAGACAGACACAGGAGCAGGTAAGAGCACATCATTACCCAGGAAAAACCTTCAGAAATCCTCTGATAAATACAACCCCATTTCTGTCTTGCTATTCTTGTTTTCTCCTTCTTCCAGCTCTCTTTTCTTTTCAGCTAATCAATGTGATAGAAGGAGGCGCTTCAGGAGAGATTTAAAGATGATAAAATATATAAATGTTATTTTTTTATGCATGGATGCCTTGAATTAAAAAAAAGCAACTTTGGATTATCGAATTTATTGATAGAGATTTTCGGGTCAGTCTTGTTTTACAGCCTGCCTCCCAATTAGTTGACCGTGTAGGAAGGTTGGAGACCTGGGGAGCCAAGGCGCATCTCAGAAGGACTTATCTGAGCTATTTTTTAAAGATTTTATTTATATATTTTTAGAGGGGAAGGGAAGGAGAGAGGGAGAGAAACATCAATGTATGGTTGCCTCTCGTGTGTCCCCTGCTGGGAACTGGCCTGCAACCCAGGCATGTGCCCTGACTGGGAATTGAACCATGATCCTTTGATTCCTAGGCCTACTCTCAATCCACTGAGCTATACCAGCTAGGGCTTTTCTGAGCTATTTTTATTTATTTTTATTTTTTTATTTTTAAGATTTTATTTATTTATTTTTAGAGGGGAAGGAGAGAGGGAGAGAAACATCAATGTATGGTTGCCTTTTGTGCATCCCCTGCTGGTAGTTAGCCTGCAAGGAACTGGTTTGCAACCCAGGCATGTGCCCTGACTGGGAATCAAACTGCAATCGTCTGGTTCGCAGGCCCGCGCTCAATCCACTGAGCTACGCTAGCCAGGGCCTGAGCTATTTTTAAAATTAGAGAATAATTTATTGCCATCAGCATCTGACCTGGTTCTTGATGATGAGTATTCCAGCTGCAAGAGTGCCAGTTAGAGTGACGTGACAGGCACGATTCCATGTATGTCTGGTCAAGTGTCCTGTGTCCTTGAAATCAGGATCACCCATATTAAGTGGATGACTTTTTTTAAAAAGTCCTGATTTGAACACATGTATGTGAGGAGTTGGGGGGAGGTTATTTGTTTTACTCATCATATGGTCTTGTTACTTCTACCTCTAATTTTTCATGACAGTCATTAAGCACTATGAGGTTTTTGAGATTTTACTCTATTTTCAAAGGAACAAGTTAGCAAGCTATCGTTTCATGGATGCTAGCAGAAGACACAAGACTCTTTTGCTCAGAGGAAAAAAAGCCATCATTACTCACAAAAAATAGCATTAACCAGAATATTTGCACTTACACAGTTCTCTGAACTCCAGTTCCCACCAGGCAATGTGGAGAGGGCCAGGTGACATTTGAACATGCAGTGGGATGACCTTTAGAACAAGGTCCCTGAGCTTGAGGAATCCACATCTGTTATAGTGGACATTAAACCCAAGGAGTCCTCCAAACATTCTGTGGTGTAGGCACTGTAGTCATTAGATCAAATCTGGCTAAAGCAAGAACATACGATGCATTGTAAGCAGTGGGGAGAAAATATGAAAGAAAGATTTGTTAGGGGTTTCTGTGTACCAGGCACTGTGTTAATCACTTTATGATTTACTATCACAGGAGTTCTGTGAGTCAATCAATGTTACTCCTATTTTGTGGGCTAGTGAGTGAAGGAAGGCTCAGGGAAGCGTCGTTTCCTGGAGTAGCAAAGCTGGCATTCTCGCCCAGGTCTGTCTGACTCGCGGGCATTCACTCATTCCACTGAGTCAAATTACCTGTTTGTGAACATTGCTTGCTCTCCTATATTCTTTTTTTCCCCAGAAACCCATAAGGTTACCTTTAAAAAACATGTCATATCTTTGTGCTGATATTTCTTAGAAGGGCTTCATTCACCCTTTCTCCTCTGCTTCAGGAATGTCATGCCTGGCTCCCCATCACCGTGTGTCCATACAATAGTTCAGCTGGGCACCATTCACACTTGCTCTGTTAGAATTTAGACAGTATATTGGTACATGGTGAAGAAGCAATTTTATTCCCCTGTTTTCCTGAAAGTTCTTTAAATAATCTCTAATTTTAGGGACCAGTTTAGAAAAACAAAGGACTTTATTTAAATGTCTTTCATAACTGATTTTTAATATATGTCATATAGGAATTTGAATAACAGATATATCATTAAAGAGACTCGACCGACATATGTTCCTCACCATTTTAATTTAATTTCCTTTTAAATCAGGTAATAATGTATAATGAAATAAAATGGACCATATCCCTTTAGATGACTTGGCTACATGTTCTCTCAGTGAACATTTGGTTTAACATTTTCCTCTGGGACCTTCTAGGTACAATTTAGTAATAACCACCGTGATACACCGAGGACCACCTATAAAAATCAACACCAACCCTATTGATAGGCCTGAAATTCCTATGTTATTCTTTCGAAAGGAGATATCAAAAATTGCCTTCCAAATACATGTTTAAAGGAAAATGTAAAATCGGTTACAATTGCTGGCAATAGACAAAAGGAATGCTAGATAGGATGTCCATGCCTTGTGTTAGGAGAGGAAATGAAATGACAAGACATTTCTGGGTGGGCTAGCATCCTACAGAGTGATGTGAGTAAGATCTGGGCTTTAGGTTTCTGATCATGGTTTCCTGGTAACGGGGTAGTAGGTGAAATGGCAAACTAGTAAGAGAAATGAGGAAGACACATTTACTTACTTTAAAGATTTACCTAATTTGGAGGTTGACATGCTGGTATGATAACTTATTTTATAACATCTAGTCCAGTGTCTTCCATAAATAAAGCAATTTAAATGAATAGAAATGAAGATGGCCATTTGAAAAGCTCTTGTCTTCCAAAGTATTATTTTGCCATGGGAATATTTAAATGCTTTGGGTGTGTGGAATGACATGCCTCTATTTGTTTTGTGTAGATAATTTCAACAGAAATACATGTGTTTGTTATTAATAAGAAATCAGTTTGAAGCCTTTTAAGAAAAACAGTTGAACTTGTGTTATTGAAGTTTATGGTAGCTAGTAGACCCAGATTTGCCAAGGAATTATGGATGAGAACCTATGAAATACTTCAAGAAGGTTATTTATGTTGAAAATTGTCCCAGACTACAAAGTCTTGTCTTGCTCTGTGATCCTGTTTTGCCAAAGGCAAATCAGTTTTTGAACAAAGATGGGAGGTATCCTGACCCATAATACAAATTGATGTCTTTAGTAAAAAGTCTTACCTTAAGCTACAAAATTATTTGATTACCATGTCTAGATATAGTAGTTTAAAATGTAGGAGCAATGAATGGGATAATGATGAGCTCACACTTTGGTATGATTGTGTTGCTAAATTCTCATGTGAATATAAAAAATCTGATCAGAGGACAAGCATATTAATGGTGCTATAAGGGACAATGATTTCTAAGAAGATAAAATATTTATTATTATTCTTATTACATATTTTTGGCAGGTTCTGATATGTCAAATGAAAGTAGGAGGGGTGTGTGTGTGAGAGACTTTAAGTTTTTATTTATTTTCAACATTTTAATGTTCAATTTTCCTTTATTATTATGTCCAGTAAATTTGATAACATCTCTTTTCATCATGAAAAGCCATTTTGAAGCAAGTTACAGTCAATGGCATCATAGAATGGAGAAAATGTTTTATATATAATGTCATTGGCCCTGCCCTGGTTGGTGTAGCTCAGTGGATTGAGCGGGGGCCTGCAAACCAAAGGGTTGCCGGTTCAATTCCCAGTCAGGGCACATGCCTGGGTTGTGGGCCAGGTCCCCAGTAGGGTGCACATGAGAGGCAACCACACATTTGATGTTTCTCTCCCTCTCTCTCTCCTTCTTTTCTCCTCTCTCTAAAAAAAAATAAAGAAATAAAGTCTTTAAAAATATAATTGGCCCCTTGATATTACATAACAAAATATCTCATATTATATAAGATTACATATAATATCTCCTCCTTGTGTACTTGGGTTAAAGTCATCTTGTTTTCTACCTTTATTTTATAGCACTGAATTGGAATTCAGTAGTGGAAGAAAGCACAGTTCGCAACTCAGACAAGGAATCCGAGCCAAAGAAGGAAGAAGCAGTGGAAGAAGATGAGGTCCCTCAACACAGGGATGCTGACACAGTAGGAGAGAAAGGGGGCACAACACTGTGGAGAAAAGCAGGAGCTGATGAGTTTCCCTTGGGGGAGTGGAAGCCAGCAGCAGAGCAGCCAGCTTTAGCAGAACTGTTTGTAGAGGAAAAAGAGATCCCTCAGGGGATAGCAGGCAGGGCAAAGGTAGAAGAGGGTAAAGAGCTGAATAAAGAGGAGTTACACCCAACCGGACAAAAAGCAGCAAGAGCCTCTGAAGGTCTAAATGGAGAAGAGGCTCCTGAAAAGCAGGCCTTGAATCAGACAGTGCTGGAGACAGAGAAGGCAGCTTCTACAGAGGAGCAGAGTTCAGAGAAGGCAGTGTTTGCAAGCCAGGCTGCAGCTCCAAAGGCTGAGTGTATTCAGGAGGTAGCAGCCCTGAGTGAGGCTGAGAGAGGGGCGGCTGCAACTGAGGCAGGGTCCAAAAAGCCAAATGTGGAGGAGAGTGAAGAAGAAGCATCCATAGACCAAGGGGATGTGGGACCTGAGCAAGACACTGTGTCTGAGAGAGAGGATGGTTTAGAAGAGGCAACACTTGGGGGAGAGGAGCCAGCCAAAAGGAGGGAGGCAGTTACGAGAACTGAAACACCTCTGAGCTCCTCAACTTCTGACAAAGCTGAGACAACCCAAATGAAGGTGTTGGAGGAAAGCCTGGAAGAACTTTGTAAGAAAGATGAGAAAAGGAAGGAAGTTGAGACTGAGGTAGAATTGAATAAGGAAGATGATAGGAAAGAAACATTACCTGAGGAATTAGATGCAGAAAGAAAGAGGTTGAAAGCTGAGAGGCCAAAAACACCTCTGGGGGAAACTGAATCTGAGAGAGAAGAGGTGACAAGGGCAAATGCTCTTCAGGACGAAGACATTTTAGGAGGAGAGCAAAAGTTTAAAGGGCAAGAGGGGGAAATTGTGGAGGACTTAAGAACTGAGAAAGAGATACAAGGTGCCCAAAATGAAATGGCGTGTGATGCTGAGAATGAAACACCCATGGAAGCCTCTGGATTGATTGAAGACACAATATGGCAAGAAGAGTCACTGAGAGAAAGGCAGGTGACCATGTCTGAAATAGCACCTGGATTTGAAAAGTCACCAGAAAACATAATAGCTGTGAGCAAAGAGGGAGGGGAAAGACAGAGAGAATTTGGAGATGCACAGTGTAAGGGCAAAGCAGAGCTGCTCTGGGGAGCGAATGTGTCTGAGCAGGAAGAGGGACCTGTCCCTGAGGGTGAGGGTGTGTTAGGAGCTCCTGAAAGTGACCCCAAAGGCCAGGCACAGGCAGCTGAGGTGACAATCACAACCACAGGTGAGGCCCAGGAGTGTGCAGTCACAGACCAAGATGGCCTTGCAGGACTGGAAAGGAGGGGAAAAGAAGGGTCTTTACAAGAGCGACAAGAAGTGGGGGCCATGGCAATGACCCAAGAATATATTTCTGAGGGAGATCCCGTGATGGCAGAAAAGTTGTGTGAAGAAGTGATGGATGAGGACCCAGAGGAGGAGGTGGGTAAAGAGTGCACTTTGCAGACAGCAGTGATGAAGGCCCGGCACACGGAGGGGGGTGGGAGCTTGCAGGGAGGAATGGTTGTGGCTGACAAAGACCTCCAAGGAGGTGGAGCAGCGGAAACAGCCAAGGAGAAGACAGAAATGTTGGCAGACTTGAACACAGCCGAGGGAAAAACAGAAGCAAATACAGCCTCCTCCTTTTCAGATGTTACTGGCGAGGAGACTTGGCACAAAGTGGATGAGTTACTAGGGAAAACAGCAGCTGCAGAGAAGGTGGTGGCAGAGGAAATAGCACTGAGCAGGGAGAGGGTGCCAGCAGTGGGGGAGGTGACAGTGACTGAGGCGTCAGAGGCTGAGGTGGAGGCTCTGGGGGAAGCTTCAGTCCTGGAAGGGAAGGCCCCGTGGTTGGGGCGAGATCAAAAGGAAGGGGGAGCAGGAGCAGAGGCAAGGATGGGGTGCTATGGTGGGGTGCAGGAGTCAGGGGGGGCTGGACGTTTCAGACTAGGATTATCCCAAGAGAGAGAGTCACAGCAGAGTAGAGAGAATCTACAGGATATGGAAGTCCTCCCTGTAAAAGCTGATTGCCCTGGAACCCAAGAGAAGCAAGAAGAGCATACAGTGCAAAGAGAAAGTGAGGAAATAAATGTTTCCCTGAATGAAAAGAAGGCCTAAGAGACTTCACCGCAGATGGTGAGTTTAGGCCTGACCATTTGCAGGATTAAACAAATCCCCCACCTGGGGCCCCTTCCCCTTTAGCAGGCCTTTATCAGTCCTTGTATGCACATAGCACACAGGCTTCAGTCTGTGCTGCTTAGCACCCAACCTCTCAGGACAGGTTGGGTGAGGTGGAGGTGGGCCCACAGCCCCCGGGGGGACCCACCTCTATCCCTTTTGCAACTCCTAAACCACATCCTCTGATTTGCAAGCATAACTCTGAATTAGTGAAATCCCTCTTTCCTTTACAGGGCCCCAAAGGGGAAACACAGAGGAGAGGGGGCCATAGAGACACAGCACAGAAGGAAAGGAACACACTCTGTTCCAGAGTTCATTTCCCTTTTAGTGACTAAAGAAATGGCTGGGATTATCTGCCTTTACATGGGCTCTATGCCTTAATTTCTGCACTTTTGTGAAGTTTAACCTATAGTTGTGTGCACAACATACACAGCCACAACTATATAAAATATTAAAAAGTAAACATATACAAATTATAAAATATACGTATCTGTGTAAAATATTAAAGACTGTAACCAAAGACCAAATTATTTCAGGCGTTTTTGCTTACCCGTTTTCCTGATGCCCTCATGTGCTTAGTGCCCTGTTTCTACCGTCCTGAGTGATTACGTTCATAGTTCTACTATCTTTTTTATTACTTTTTAGGCTATATTAAAGATGTCTGCTGGATACTGGAAGAGTGGAGAAAGATTCACCCAAACGTCTTGCTGGGACTTTACATTTTCTCTTTTAAAAAGAATCACTCTGCTTGTCTGAACTGGTTCCTAATCGGTCAGCACTGCGGGCGCCTTGAGAACACGGGGTCCGTGGTTCCTAAGGGAGGCCCCGACGGCTGCTGCACAGGGCGTCTGCGTTCGCATCAGATGGGTCGTGTTCAGGTGCTTGAGTTTCACCAAAGATCACTGAAAGGCCCAATCCTGACACGTGGGGTTTGTTTAAATTCCTTTCTGTTTGCAATCAAATATTAGTCCCAGTTTCATACATGAGGGTTTTATTTAAAATCTATACTTGGGGCTGTAATGACTTGGGCTGTGAAAATGTGGTCTGAAGGTCCTTCAACATATACTCAATGCTAGAGGTCGCTTCAGACCTAGAAAACGATTCCATGGCATGCATAATCACTTATAAATAGTCATTCCTTCTATTTATGCCTGAAACGCAGTTTAAAGTAGAAATCTTCTATCTCAAAGCACCCATTGTTTCTTGTCTGTGTCTCTGTAGTTCTGCTTTCTGAAGTAGACTGGGGAAAGTTTGTGGAATTTGGTCCCTGGGGGCCTCATTTGTGGGGCCACTCAAATTTTAATCATAGTAGTAAATAATTCAACTAGTGAAATGAATAACAATAACTATAGCAGGTAAACATTGCACATGAGCACATACACCCGCCTTCTAGACTTTAGCCTGTTTTGCTGATGCAGTTCAATGGAAAAGAACCTTGGATTAAGTTAGCATGCTACTCACCTTCCCAAGTTCTGTTATTTCAAACCTGTGAACTAACCTCGGAGTGCATTATGAATCAACCGTCACAATCACTGTCTGAATTACTCCCTGATATTGCTAGAAATAGTTGTGCATCAGGGCACCTACCGGGGATTTTGATTTCTTCAGACATCTTTGTTCACACACCAGCACTCCAAAGGACACATATGTTTGGCTAGCTCTTCTCCATGTGAGGAGGTGGAAGAAAATTTTCCCAAAGCAGTAATTTTTCAGCTGGACCACACATTAGACTTTTATGAGGCATTTTCATGAATGCATGAATGATTCAACCCCTGGTTCCACTTCAAAGACTCAGATTTAATTAGTTTTAGATGGGTGTCGGCATCAGTTTTTGGTTTTGTGTTTTTCATCCGGTTGATTCTACTATACAGCCCGAATTAAGGCCTATTGCCCTAAATCATCATACAATCCACGCTGGCTCCTTACAATGACTCTCAAAGTGTGATGGGGTATGAGCCCCACTTGGAATACTACTTCCTGCCCTCATATTCCACCTATCGAATTGCAGACCCTGCGGGTGGGGTCTAGCAGTTGGGGGCTTTGACAAACCCTCCACGCACTTCTCATGCAGTCTAAAGTCTGGGAACTGCTCTTTTGGACTGTTGATTTACTGAGGATTGGTCTTTGTCAAAAAATGGATTGTGGAAACATTGTGAACTTTCTCTCTGAGTTGTCTTTTGTTTCTGTTGCTCTTTCCAGTTTTCTTTCTTTCTCTAGGAAGGGGTACTCCCTATGAAAGTGATGAATTGAGCTTTAAACTCATTTTTTTATGACCGTAATGATGTGTAGGTGAAGTCCTTCAGTCCCGCCCCCTAGTGAGGATGGCACTCCTGGCCCATCGCAGATCTCCTTTGTTTTCCGAGTGAATTTCACCTACATTATGTTCAGTTTAATTTATTACTGAGCTGCATTGCTGTGAAACTACAGTATTTGTTCCTTGATCTCCACCTCAATGCTACAGAGCACTTTGAATGCATAGCACTTTATGGGGAAAATTGTAAACTTGTTAATTCCCTTGAAGAAGGAGTTTTGTACAATGTGTTAAATGGAAACTGCATTGGATTATTTTTATATTTAACACATTCCATCGAAACATTCTGTAACATGATTCAACAATCTGCATGTGGGTTTAACCGTGAAATTGTGTTGTGATAGTTTGACTAAATGAATCCTTTCTCGGCAAATACTATGTTGATGAAATTATCGGTATGTTCTACTGAGCTGATTTTTTTCCTAGTTTCATTACCAAAATCATAAATAAATCATGTGTTTACAGATAAGACATGTGAATGGTTCTCTATAAGTGCCTAGATTTTTAAATTTTTTTGTCCTTTGCTAACGAAATCTAAACTCCACAGAGCAGAGAGAATTACTTTCATTGGACTGTATCTGTTTATATTGACTATCTGTATTCATACATGTCTTTCACATGCATGGGATCATTCAAAGGAAAATTATTGTTACCATATCATAAATAAGTAAATGGAAGCTCAATAAAGTTAAGTGGCTTGTTTGGAATCACGGTCAGTCTCAGGTCTTCTTACTCTAAACTCCATTTTGTCAAATATGCTTCCTTCTAAGAAGACGTGTATACAATCTGCTAAGATACTATGTGTGAAACTCTACATATTTTCGTTTACTCATACAAGGAAGGAAAACTTAACAAAGAAAAAAAGAAAAGTGAGTTTGAGAATGCCTTTAAAGAATTCTAGCAGTATTTATTTTCTGTTCTCTTAAATCTCTTGCTGCAAGCCTTGGTGACAGGAAAGTTTTTTTTTTCATGACACAGTCAAGTGGTATGGAAGGGGAAAGATCGAATCTAATTAATATATCCCGTATCTGCAAGAAGAGAGTTATATTTCCTGCCACTTTCAATCAAAGAATATGGTAAATTATGTTAAAATTAAAGAAAATGATAGACAACCAAAGTAAAGGCAGGCAGAATTAGACTACTTAAATGTTTTGAGTTCAGCCTTTTCATGGCTTTATGTACTCTTGTGTTATAAATTTTAAGTATAGTTGAGTTTCTCAGCACTTCTAAGATTAATCATTTTGCCCCAGTTATTGCCCGTAGAAAATGGTTGAGAAAAGAAAAGAAAGCTTTAAGAAAATGTATCTGGTAAATGGAATATTCCCACAGCTTCAAGGACAGCCAAGAGAGGCCACTTGTGCCCTTGGGGAATATGTCCTTCCAGTCCTCTGTAACACCTGAGCATGTCATTTAAAACAAGTTCCCTGGTGATGCCCAGGAGCAAGAGGTACAAGAGAACAGAAAATAAATGCAGCTAGAATTGTTTAAAAGTCACTCTCAAACTCACCCTTCTTTTTTGTAATGTTTTTTTTTTTTTTGCCTTGTATCAAACCCTGTGACAGGAAAACTGTGCTCTTCAAAACAACAAAAAATATGAACTCTGTAAGATAAAATGCTGGATGTTTGAAAATGCAAATTCATTTTGAAATTCCTTCCAGAGTCTCAGATTGTTTAATAATCTTTGCAAGTCTTACAATATTTTGGAATAATGCAATACCCCCATTTTTTATTAGGAAAAATAAGGTACACAGAAAATTTGTGGGACAGAGAAGCTAGTACCAAAGTGTATTTGAGAACCAGCCCTCTGCCTCCTGTGTGAAATATATCCTGGTTTTTATTAAGTATCTACTTATAATTAAAGGTTATATTAAAGACAGTATAGAAGCCCTGGCTGGGTCACTCAATTGGTTGCGGTGTTGCCTCCTACACCAAAAAGGGTTGTGATTTGACCCCTGGTCAGAGGACACACCTACCTTGTGGGCTCTGTCCCCTCAGGAAGGGTGCATTAAAACACAACCAATCCATGTTTGTCTCTCTCTCTCTCTCCTCTCTCTCTCTTCCCTCCTTCCTTTCTCTCCAAAATCAATAAACACATCCTTGGGTGAGGATTAAAAAACAAACTAATAGGAGCTATCTTGCAGTTGCACAGGATTGTGGTACGAATGTGCCGCACAGACATTCAGGCTGGTGAGGCTGTGCCCCTTGCAGGAGGTGAAGGTTTTCAGGGAATTCACTGGCAAGGCTGCTTTGTATTTGCTGAAGCTGCACATGCACTTTTGTCCTCAAGCAGACCCGAGAACTGGCCTGTACTCAAGGTCTTCCTTTTTGCCAGTTCCCCACTCCCTCTTCACAATAGATATCAACTCTTCGTGCATGTATTAATATTCCTGTGTTGTCTCCGGGGTGTCACAAATGACAAAGGGACAGTTTGGAATAGGGTGTCCTATTGAGAAAAGGAACTAACTCCATGACTGGTTAACAAATCCTCTGCGAGTCAAGTGGTTTTCAATTCTTTGTTTTCAAGAAAACTAAATGAGGACCTAATTATATTGTCAGCTGATAAGCCATTAACATCATTTTTGGCATTTTATCAGCCTGTGATTTTTGGTAAACCCCTCAAAGGAGTTCAAAGTACACCGTGGTGCACTATGGTGAACCACTGCCTCCCCCACCCACTCCCATATGTGGCATGTGCAGATACGGTTTCCACGCACGTTCATCAAGACAAATGAAATGGAAAGTAGCACAGGACACTTTTTTTTTTAAGATTTTATTTATTTGTCTTTAGAGGGGAAGAAAAGGAGAGAAGGAGAGAAATATCAATGTATGGTTGCCTCCCATGAGTCCCCTGCTGGGAACTGGCCTGCAACCCAGGCATGTGCCCTGACTGGGAATCAAACCGCAATCTTGTGGGTCACAGGCCCGCGCTCAATCCACTGAGCTACACCAGCCAGGCCAGGACACTCTTACTTAGCAATAAATGTTACTTGTTGACAGATAACAACAAATAATTAAAAACAGAAATTACTACCCGAAGAGCTAAATTTCTCTTTTTATTTTTCTGTATAATGTTTACCAAAATTTATGATGCATGTATAATTTGCTTTGATCAAATGTATATTCCTAGTTAGTGCAATGATAGCTCATCCTAGAAGAACCTAACATATAGAGCCCTATGTTCATAAGAAATTTTAAATTTTAATTGATATAATGTAGTTACAGAAAAATATGACAAAGGGTGATCAAGAAAATATTTTCAAGCATTAAAGTATATTACAACAGGATAAAAATCTGTGGGCAAAGTGGAATGAAAATGTAAATTTTTGTTAAGACAAAATAACGTGAGATTTCCTCATGGGAAAGAAGAGCTTAGTCACGTGCTTTTGAAAATGAATACTGTAAGTCAAGTTCCTGGGAAACACTCTGGAAGAGAGGTTTGTACGCAGAAGGTTTCTTGGGTCATTCTATTGGTCATTCCACTGTGGGAGAGGGAGAGGATCAGAAATGGCTGAGAGGAAGGTGGGCTCTGATGCATTTACGCCAGGAGCTGCAGCCATCCCGTGGGAGCCCTAGCGCTCAGACGACTGATGAGGTAAGGGGCAAGGTCCCGATGCCCCTTCCGCAGACCAGTTACTGCTGCTGGCTGCCTCCCCAGAGGGGAGCATAAGCTTTAACTAGGGGGCTCTGTTCAGGCAAAAGGACTTCCCGTGAAAAGACTCAGATATGAGGCAGCAACAGCCCTGGCTCCAGGCCGCTGGGGAATGAAGGCACAGACTGCGGAGGAGGTGTGTGGATGGCTCCGGGCCACATCCACCACGTGGATAAAGGTGACACCAAACTGTGATGGCGTTTTGATTTCTTTGGCTACAATGAGGGAAGAGATGTAACTATTTTATCTTGAAACATTCCATTTTATGACATGCTAGAAATTATATCGGTAACTACTATTTTAAACTTATATGACAATTTGTGGATGTCAGTAAGAGATGTGTGAGGGGATACTGACAGTTCTTCAAAGCACTCTCAGTGGTATGCGAGCAAAACTATTTGAAGACCACTGTGGAAACGAACACGGTGAATAGCACAGGCCTGCGTTTCTCAAGCTACAAGGCATGACAGCCACCACAAGTGAGCCGCTGAAATTTTGATTCATGGGTAGAGTTTGTTTTGGCTACAGAGTATTACAGTGATACCTGCCAGAAGACTAGATAAGTGGGTCATGCCGCTGGGTGCTGCTGCTAGGAAGAAGCCAGAGGTTAGCGCGATGTCTAGCTGTTTTTCGGGAGGGAAGTATTCCCCGAGTGCGTGTGAGGACACAGGCAGGCAGTCGTGGAGGGCACTCAAACAGAAGCTCGGTGCTACGGAGCAGGGGTCAGCGGGGGCCTTCTGTAAAGAACCGAACTGTATACAGTTTAGCTTTTGTGGGACGTGGAGTTGTAACTACTCACGCTGGCCATTTGAGAGTGAAAGTGCAGCCATAGACAATACTTGAACAAGTGAGTGTGGAGATGTTCCAATCACACTTTGTTTACCAAGAAAGGAGGAGTGCCCGATTTAGTTTAAGGAGTGTAGTTTGCCAACCTGTGTTAACAAGCAAAGAGTTCTGTAACTATGCAGACTCATTATCATGCCCTGCCCCACAATATGCTGCCGAAATTTTAGTGTTCAAAAATATACTTTAATCAGGAAATTTGGAACCAACTAGTACAGGGACCTTAATTGCTCTTTCGCCCCTTGAGGGAGTAGATCATTTATTAAAATATTTCTCTTTCTTTAAAACGTATTAAATTTTACCTGGGTTTATAATCCCTCCACCACCTTCCCTGGCACCTCTGTTAAAAATGCAAATGTGGGATGTTGTGAATAAGGAAAAGGACCCGTCAAGTTCTGACAATTCCATTTTATGTGTCACAGGCCCACTCGCTCTTCGATAGAATGTCAGCTCCATGAGGAAGAGGCTCGGTCTGTTCTGGTTCACGTTCAGTTCCCTGTGCCGAGAACTGTCTCTGACACATGCTCAGTGTCTGCTAAATGAATGACTAAATGAGCTACAGGGAAGACTGAAGTAATGTGTTCTGAAATTTTTTAAGATTTTATTTATGTAGAGGGAGGAGAAGGGAGAGAGGAGGAGAGAGAGAAACACCAATGTGAGAGAGAAACAGAGATTGGTTGCCTAGTTGCCTCTCACATGACCCCCGCTGGGGACCAAGCCACATCCCAGGCATGTGTCCTGACTGGGAATTGAACCGGTGATCTTTTGGTTTGTAGTACGATGCCCAAGCAACGGAGCCATACTGGTCAGGGCCTGAAAAAATTCTAAGCTTGATTATGATTGATGTTGATAGGATTCCGGTAGTATACGAATTCGTTGATTGGAGAGAAAATGGTTTTTTTAATTTATTATTTTTTTGATTTTTTAAATTTATTTACCTTTAGAGGGGAAGGGAAGGAGAGAGGGAGAGAAATATCAATGGATGGTTGCCTCTTGTGTGTCCCCCGCTGGGAACTGGCCTGCAACCCAGGCATGTGCCCTGACTAGGAATTGAACTGTGATTCTTTGGTTTGCAGGCCCGCGCTCAATCCACTGAGCTACACCAGCCAGGGCGAGAAAATGTTTTTATAAAATATTAGAGGTGATAGGGACATTAGAGATCAAAGACTCCACAGTGCCTTTTTGGATATTATATGGAGAAAGCAGAGGCCCAGAGAGCCTGAGCAATGGGTCACACATTGCTTATGGAGAAAGCAAAATTAGGATTCTTTAGAGCTTATTTTACTTCACAGTGGTGCCCCACAGTAGAAATACAGAATCCTAATTTCTAATCAAATGCATTCTCCAAAGCTTGATTTTTTAAAAAAGAATAGCTAATTCAGTTCTTGCTTTACAAAAACTGAAATACAAGATATCAAGTGTAAGTGAAACATTTTGGCTGTCTGGATTATAGATGTCCCAAGCTTTGCCATTGCCTGTTTGTAATTCCCACGGAGACTGCAACGGTTTATAGTTTGGGACCGCAGAAGTCCCACATTCTAGTTAGGTTGTGCATGTGTGAGCACACCCGCCCCCCCACCTGTCATTTAAAGAAAAAAGAATCTCTGAGAATAAATGAAACTCTCCCCACTGAGCTAATCATAAAGCTAGTGGCTTCCTGCTTAGTACAGACCTCTCCATTTGAATTCAACAAATTACAAACCTGAGTATATACCAATTGGCTTAACAAGTCAGATCTAAATCATTGGCTCTCAACGTTGGCTGCACATTAGAATTCTCCAGGGGAGAATTTTTAAATCTCTGAGGGTGGGAGTTGGGCATCAAAGCTTGAAAAAAAAATCTCCCCAGGCAATTAATATATGTAGCCAAGGTTTTGTACCACAGTCTGAATAACTACTGACTCTAAAAGGTAGACTATAAACATGATTTCAGAATCTAACTGAAATTTATAATACAGCTTAAGACATTATGCTTTTTCTATTTTACTGATACTTTTGCTCTGTTCCTTCTTTCCTCACTAAGCTTCACAATGCTATGTGGAAGGTACTGTGAACCCTGTTTTATACATGGTGAAACTGAGACACAAAAAGTTGAAGTGACAGGTTCAAGTCACAGAGTTAGGAAGTATCACAGCTGGGATTTAACGCAGGAAAAATGGCTCTCTCCAGAGCAGGAGTTCTCAAAGTTCAGCGAGAATCCCCTGGTGGGCCTATCGGATAGAATTTGCTGAGCCCCACTCCTAGAATTTCCCATCTATCAGGGGCACAGCGTGCTGGGGAATTTGTATTGCTAACAAGTCCCCACGTGATGCTGATGTTTTGGGACTTGACTTTGAGAACATTGAGCTCAATTTGTGCTTTAAAAAGCCCACCAGGCGGTATCGATGCCTCTAAGGTGTGGGAACCACTGTTCTTGAAGGTTCTCAGCCTGGGATGCACTGCGTCCCAGACCATTTAGGAGGGAGCAGGTCCTAGCCCTTTTTAAAGCTCTCAGTACAGCTCTGGGAGAGAACCACTGTTTTAGTACCACTGTTTTCGTTTACTCTCTAAGCTGAAATGTGATACCCTGCTCTTCATGTGGAGATGAGGGCTTCCAGGAACACTGTGACTACAATGACAAAAATAATTCTGGACTCATTGTTGTCACCTGAGAAGCAGTTTTAGAACCCTACCCTACTAGCCTGCAAGGTGCATATAAATGTTCCTCCCTTCGCCATTGAGGCCTCTTCTGGAGGGGAATGCTTTTCATTCAGTATTTTCTCTCGTGTTCGTATCTTTTTTTAAAAGATTTTATTTATTTATCTTAGAGGGGAAGGGAAGGAGAGAGAGAGAGAGAAATATCAATGTATGGTTGCCTCTCATTCGTCCCCTGCCCGGAACTGTGAACCGGGAACTGGCCTGCAACCCAGGCATGTGCCCTGACTGGGAATCGAACCGCGATCATGTGGTTCGCAGGCCCACGCTCAATCCACTGAGCTACACCAGCCAGGGCTCGTTTTTGTATCTTAATCTCCATTTGCAAACTGTTCGACTTGGGAGTCCAGGGAGACTTGTGGTGGATTCAGTCTCTGGACAGCCATTATGTGTGAAGTGCTGCTTCTCAGTGGCAATTTCTAGCCCACGTGTCTCCAGAGGCTTAGTGTAAAATGGTTGTGCTCCCTGAGTCATCAAGTCAAGGGGTTTCCTCTAAACCAAGCACCTCTAGCGAGTGTGGCGATAGCCCCACACTTGTCGGTTCACACCTGAAAAACGAGTGCCTCCGTTGATTCTCAGGGGTGGGGGAAGGGACAAATCAGTGTACATTCGCCTTGACTCCCAACAGTTATGTCCAGGGAAAAATCAGGATGTAACAAAAAGACATGGTTTGAAGAAAACCAATGAAGAGAAAAATAAATTAGATAAGGGTAGCCTGAGAAAAAGAGATGGAAAGGGATAGAGGTAGTTTCCATTATACCTTATTGGTATAGGTTATCATACATAACTTGCTTTGCTCTCGTGAAGTAGAATCTAATAGCAAACAGAAGAAGATAGGGCAAGCATTTTAATTCCTATGCTACAGAAGAAGAATAAAGCTTGGAGATTTTTCCTACGTTTTTGTTCCTAAATGTTGCATTCTGTATAATTTCTAAGAGCCATCTGCCCATTCTCTTTAAAAATTTACTGTTTATCTAATCTTCTGTTTAATACATCCACTAAGCTTGAGTTTACAATTTTATTTTTCATTTCTTAAAGTTGTATTTAGTCTTTGATCCAAATCTACATATTCATTTTTGGCCTCAAGCTGCTTGCTAATTTTTTTCTACTTTCTGTCATTTTGTTTTAAAATTTCTTTAAGTGTATTTACATGTAGTTATTTTCTATTCCAGCACTGATTCTTCTCGTATCTGGTGTCTGAGCTGGTGTGAAGGTGGAGTTATTTCTGCTGACTCTCATTCATGGTGATTTCGTTAAGAACCAGGGACCTGGCCCTGAGTGGGTTGGCCTAGGGCCAGCCGGTAGTGTGTGGGTTCTTGATTTCATGTAGCAAAGATTTCACAATACGAGTCCAGGTGACTATGAGGGTATGTTTATTAAAGTTGGGGACAGTGAGACGAGGGAGGCTTATCACAGAAGAAGTAACAGCAGAACCTAGGCTGGCTGCTTTTAGCTCACTGGGAAGACAGAGAAAAGGGGGCTGTGGGGACAGTTCAGAGGACTAGCCAGGGACAAGCCCCACTGCCCATTGCTTCTCTGGCTGCAAGCCTCAGGGTGCCTTAGAGTTTAAGAGATACATGCCTGTGGGGGAAGAAGTGAGGGAAGAGGGGAAAGGGAAGGGCATGGGTTGCTCCCAAAAGACAGAGTACTGGAGCTGGGCCCTTTGTCTTGAGGCTTTTATCTTCCTCTCGCAGGGAGGAATTCTAGAGGAGGTTTCAGTAGACTATTCATCAGTTTTCCAAGTGTGACCTTTCAGAATTGTGGTTTTTACTGACTGGTCAGTACCAGGGCAGGAGGTCCTTAGTCACTGCAGCTAGTCCTGGCTCCCCCCCGCGTGGTTTTGCTGCTTTTCTGGGCCTAGAGCTGAAGTACAACTGAGGCCTAGGTGTTATCTCTAGAGAACTGACTTTCTGTATGTGGCTGCAAATTGCCTGGCCATGTTGTTCAGCTGTCGGTCTCAGATGCCCTGTTCCCCTTGTCCTGGCTTACTGGCTTGTCTCAGCTTGTTTCTGATTTGTTTGTGAGTATTGTGTTAATCTTAATTTCAGCATAACCCATTCAAAGTCAGCTTAATGTAACAGTCTTCAATAAATCTTTCCCTCATTTTTGGCTCAAGGCTAAGTCTTATCTAAGTCCAATTTTAGTCTTAACATTCCATTGCCCTCGGGGCAACCTTGCTTTTTTCCTTAGTGCTTATCCGGATCATTGATGATTTTTTAGCTCACTTTAAATAAACTTTCTTTAGTCCCTGAAAGTTCAGCAATAAAATAAAAAGTTAAGTTTTATGTGGGACTTACCAGTGCTCGTATTGGGAAGCCTGTCCCAAGTATCACGTTTCTATATTACAAAAGACAGATTTTAGCATAATCTTCAAAATAATCACATCATTTGATAGTAAAGGAAGACACTCTGTCAAATATGCATACGTTCAACATCCCAGAGTAAGATCCGCCTCAACTATGAAGCACTGAAACTACATTTTTCTTCAACTAAAGTTTCTTAAATGACGGTGTTTAACGCAGTTGTCTTAAAATGGTTGTGAAGAGATTTTAAAATCACAATGTACTTGTTATTGGCACTTAACATTGTAATGCTCTTTTTAGTGGCATCTAAAATTGTAATGCTCTTGTGAGTGGTATTTCTTCCCTTATTTCATCTTCAAGGAAGAGTTCACACGTGGGTCAAGGAAACAACTAGGTTGTATGAAGCTTCAGAGCAGAGGAACAAAGAATCCAAGTATGCTGTTTTCTGAGTACCTAATTTTCAAATCTTTCACTGTCTTGTAATGTCTCCTCTTCAGCTGGTAAGATAAGGTGGGCTCGGGGCCTCTTTTTACACAGAGGTAAGTAACAGACCCCATTAAAAAGGGGAGCAGGCCAGTGTCCACTTGTGGGTTTTGTTATTTCACTATAGTTAGTTATGCAAGATGTTCCTTTGGAGGAAAACCGAGTGAAGAATACACAGGCCTTCTCTGTATATCATCTTGCAAATTCCTATGAATTGATCATTATCTAAAAGAAAAAGTTTTAAAAAGCGTCACAGACTAGAAACTAGAGGAAGGTATAAAAAGACAAGGGCTGTGCAGAAAGATGGTGTAGCTCTCTCTGAGCAAGACTCTAAGAGAGTGGAATAAAGGGTGACTGGTTTATCCTAGTTCTCCAAAGGATTTCGGGGCAACGCCTGCAGTGGTGATGACGAGTATTCATTTGCCCCTGGTGTACTCTGCTATCAGAGATCCCTGAGCAACTCAGCAGAGTGACAGACAGCTCGTCCGAAGATTCAGGAAGCCAGGCATCTTCTCCTCGGAGACACAATGAATAGTTCCCTTTAACTGCACAGTGTTCAGTTGTTAGTTACTACTGCTACATTTACAAATCAACACCACAAATCAACACCACAGGAAAAATGAACTGTATGGAGTCTATAAAAATAAGAGAAAAAATGACTTTTAAGGCAGATCACTTAAAATTATGAGTTTAAAGGGAATAAAGGTAGATCTGTTTTTTTAACCAAGTTAAGAAAGCTAAGAATATGTATAAGCATGTGTAAAATACTCTGGTCAAAACATGGCTTTCATTAATTGCAATATATGCTTATATTATGAAGTATCATTTTTGAAACAGTAGTAAGACATTTGATGGAAAGAAAAGCAAACAAGGAGGTGTCTTTCTGTGACTCTTGAGCTGCATTAATATTTTTAAATTTATAGCTTAATGGATAGGGTGAGGGAAAGGAACAAAATTAATTAAGCTTCAGAAAGCAACTTGAACAGTTTCCACTAACTATTTTACATTTTGTAGAATTTCCATTTGTATTAATAACTTATTACTTCTATTAAGCATGCATTTTCCCTAATGCCTAATGTTTCTTTAGTGGAGCCCAATTAACCAGGATGGTCCTTCCTTAGCTAGCCAATCACTCTAATTACTAGACTTTTAAAAATGTGCTTGTTTTGCATAGATTTGAACAGTTGAACTTGCCCCACAAAATGCATCAACTATTCTGGGAGATGGAATGTTTTTGGTGAGTGTGTGGGTGCCAAAGTAACTCTCAGACCTCTGGGGCTCTGCAGAGCAGTTGACTAACAATCCCAGTCTGTGCTATTCCTCAACTGATTTCATTGTCATCTTTCTTTACCTTGCTTGATGCTTTTCTAATCTCCCAGTTGCTTATTGATATCTATTTTTTCCATTTAGTTTCCTTGTTCTTTGTGAAGAACTATTGCCTAAGATGGGCAGGCAATTGACCTGTAACTAAGGAGCGGCTGCAGTGTGGTTGGTGGGGCTGTGCTCTAACAAAACTTGAGCAATTGCTTCCTTATTCTTTTGGGACTGGTACTAAAGACTTTGTGAAGCCCATATTTAATGAGCATTGAGGAACTAAAAGCAAAAGCAATCAGAGAGCATTTTGTTCATTAGGCCTCCAAGGGTGTGAGGAATGCTTAAACTGAAAGAACAAAAACTACCATAGAGACAGCATTTACCCTGGGGATTAGTACCTTCCTGGCCATGCCAGAAAGCCAGTCATTTTCATGCAAATAACCGAACTTCATGAAGGGCAGGTAAAAAGTCATTTCCAAGTCACAGAGAGACAGTGAACCTGTGGCTAGGATGGAAAAGGAATACCAGTAATGATAAGTCTGAATACAAATATACTATTAAAGTAGGAAAATGAGTAAGCAGATTAGTAAGACAAAAGAAAGGGCAAGGATCAAAAAGGGGGAGAAAAAGATCAGTTTATGGAAATTTAGAACAAAGGTAGCAAAGCCCTAGTAATAGTATTAATTTTTCTTTGAATGGGGGATTTACAAGGAACATGACCAAGAATAGTAGTCCTGGGTACTACTTCCCACAAGTAACAACAGACTGTGAAACAGAGTGAAGACAGTGTTCAATTAATTAAACAAAGAGGCCATTAGACGGAGGCAGTTCTAGTACCTCAGCAACTTAGATCAGCAAATCAAACCTAGGCCTGGCAGCGCCTCATGGGTAAGAAATCAAGACATAGAGTCAACCAACTGCAAACAGCCAACTAGTCTTTCCCAAATAAGGTAACCCCTTATGCTATAGCCAATCAAATGATTTGTTTGTTTTCTTTCTGTGTCTTTTCTACAAAAACCCTTAGTTCCCGGAAGTAGAGTGCTCCTAAGCACTTCTGTTTGGTGCTGTTTGTTGTGAATATATTTTTGTTTCAATAAACTCAAAATTTTGATACACTTCAGTTTATCTTTTAACAACAAAGGCAACAGGAGACTTAAAAGGAGCTGAAAGAAACAAGGCAAAACAAGGGCTAAAAGAAACCAAAGTCTGCCCAGCCGCCTACGGTACCCTTCATTTGTTTATTAAATCACGCTTACTATCATTGAAGTATGCAATCACTTATTACATCATTCTCCAAACCAATCCTTACTAAGGAGAAACTAGTGGTCAAAATTCAATTCATTTGCATGTTGTCCACCTTAGTTTGGTCTCGCCAGGAAGCAGAACCAGAGCAAAAGCTCACATGCTACTACGCTTTAGGTGGGGACCATTCCCCAGAGGCTGGGAGGAGGAAAGTGGAAGTAAGGAAGGAATAGAAGGAAAGCCAACCCTGCAGGGTGGTACGATCTGGGTGCTGTTGGTACCAGATTGTCAGTCTCATCAATTGTCTTCTGAAGATCTAAGAATGACTATGCCTCAGGACAATTGAGGTTGTTGTAAATAAGGAAGAGAATTTTTTTGCCTGGTTCTGGTCTCCCATTGGTCAAAGGTTTACTCCATAGGTCTACGAGTGTAAACTGCCAGATTGAATTGCAAAGACCTAGAGAATGGAGGGTATCTTTCTCCTAAGCCCCCAAAGAAGCTCTAAGGCAGTGACCCGGGAGGTTCAGGGAAATAGGTATCTTGCCTGACAAAAGGTAAGTTGTGGTCCTGTAACCAAACACAGGTCCAGCTGCCTGCCACTTTGAAAACCAATACCCAAAAGACAGGTGCTGGTATAAAGGCAAAAGGTTTATTCAAAAACAAGTCACCTGAGAAGATGGGGGACTCTTGTCTCAAAGCCCATCTCCACATTTCAGTACAGGCAGAGGTTTCTATAAGGAAGGAGAGGGGAAACAGAACAAAGACATGAAGGGAGGGAGTTGAAAAGTTCTCTGCATGAAGACTAGCACAATCCATTCTAATAAGGCAAATGATGGTCCAGTGTGCACATCCTGGTTTAGTTACTCTGGTTTTTATTTGAAGGTCGATAAATCTCCCAGAGCTGGGATGACCGAAGATTGGAGTCTGTGTCTTTCAAAGTTAGTCCCTAGGATTCTTATACAAACATGCTGTTTGTCTACATGCTACATGTTAGTTACAGTCAGCATTTGCAGAAACGATGTCAAAAAAATGGTGGGGTGGGTTACCATTCCCCACTGTTACCATCAGGTTGTGGCCACAGGAAGTTGGTTATGGTGATGGTGGGTGACTCAATGGCCAATGATATATGTGAGGCCAAGAAGCTCCGAGGTGACAACTATGAAATATGTAATGCATGTTTCTTGGAAATGCTAAGTAATTAACTGTTTATGTTTAACTGCATTGCAAATCTGATAATTTTATCCAGGTTATATTTGTGGTGTTATTCTCATATACATACATATTTGTTATGTAGCCTCAAATGCAGGATTTTAATTTAAAGCTTATTTGTCTTATAAACACTTATATTTTCTCAAGTCACAATCTGGGAAATAAAGGATTAGGCCTTAATTCTTGGATGATTTCGCTCTCAGACATGTTACATCAAGCTTGGCCAATTGTTATGGAATACTTATTATGTGCCTGTCACTGTGATATGAGGTTTACATGCATTATTTTACTTAATCCTCCCCATGAGGTAAGTATCATTATTTCCACTTTCCAGATGGGGAAGGTGAGGATCAGAGAGACTAGGTAACATGCTGATGGAAGGTCACTCAATTAGGGGGAGAAGCAGACCTTCCCCAAGCTTGACTCCGAAGTTCACACTCTTAACCACTATCCCAGTGCTCAAAGTGTGCTCCAAGAACCAGCAACATAGCATTTCCTGGGAACATGTTGGAAATGCAAATTCTTGGGCCCCACTTGAAAGCTTTTGATTCTAAAACCCTGAGGTTGGGGCCCAACAATCTGCATTTCAATAAACCCTTCAATGATTCTGACACACACTAGGGTTTAAGAAGTGTTTAAGAACTGCTCTCTGTTATTCCATCCTGTAGGAGACCATTCTGCATGGCATGGGCCCAGCTTCCACTCGGAGATGCACAGGACCCACACCCACAGATAGGTTCTCCCGTGGGGAATCAGGCCTGCAATGTGCCTAGGTAGCTTTGAGTCTTGCTTTTTGCTAAAAACTCCCTCACCTGGATTTGTGGCAAACATTTACTGCAAAGTAACTTCCTAAAATCCATGCTAAATCTTCCAAGGACAAGTGTAACTGGTTCAACCACTTTTGCCTTTTCATTTGCAAATATCCTTCTTCTGTGATATGATTACCAGCATCCTCTCCTTTGTTTTCTGTAAAAGGTAACCACCTAAAGCGAACTTGTGCATAGTAAATGAGGACCATCACACAATGTACCATGTGCTGAGAAACCCAATAAAGGCCAGTCACTGCAAGGGTGAGAGCAAAGCTATCCTGCCCCTTTTCCTGCACTGGACTTGGTAGTCCATGTGAATGTCTCATTTCATCCATAATGACACGGACACTGCCAGCTGGTGTCCACATCACTATCCCTTGCAGTTTCAAAGTTGAAACAGAATAAACAAACATACATCATCTAGTGTCCCATTCATTTTTATTCTGCTCACCTCAAATTATCCTCAATCTTTGCATTGATTCTTTTTCCTTAGGCTAATTTGAGTTTGGGAGGAGGGGGAAATAACCTGAAAAGAAGAACTAGATATTCTTCACTGTGAATTAATTTTTGAAGTGGTATGAAACAGACCATAAATTATTATGAGTTAAAAAAACTAAAGGGCAAAATTATTTTTATTTCATTTTATGGTCTTGCTGGAATCCTACCCTTTTCTGATCAATTGACATAAAAGAAGACGTGGAGTTTAGTAAAATTAGTGAGTGTTAAAACCTTCTTTAAAGATGGTTGAGGATACCTTTCTTCTACATACAAGCTTATTGCTTAGAAGAGGTGTTAGAGATGATATTCTTTTTATTGCACTAATTAAACATAAAGCTGAACTGAGAATGCGTTAGAGACATGTCCTCATCAGCAGACCCTCGCACCCACCCACCACAGTGTTTTAACTCAAGAAGCCTAATTGAATTGACACCCTGCCACTGGGTGGGTGGTTGTGCTGCCCTTGATCTCTGGCCTGAGGAGAAAGATGCAACCCCTGTGCTTTTTATTTTTAGTTAGCCTCATAAAAGGTAGGACGTCCAAGGAGGGAGAGGAACCTTGCTTCTCCATCATCTACTGCATACGGTACTAATTAAGCTGGCAGTCTTGGGCCACAGTCTGTTATTGCAGCAGGTGAGCCTTCAGCTGATACCCGGTGAAGAAATTGCAAATGTCAAATGGCTCATCTTTGCCCTTCTGACTCTTGAAATACGGAAGGAAATCGACCAGGGGAACTCTTCAGTCTCTGTGCTTGAGTAAACTACAAGCAACACAAAACTAGGCAGGAATAAGGTATTCATATCCTAGTCCTAATGGCTAACCCTTCTCTCCTGTTTTCCCCACCCAGCGTGCTAATGAGGAGAGAAAATGCGGAACTCTTTGGCTTCCCTAATTGCTGTGCTTTGCCCTCATAACTTAGTTTGTCTCTGCTTATCATGGTGAGAGTTTTGCATCTGTCAATCATTTCCGGTTCTTTCTGCTTGGAAAATAACAATGTATGTTTTTTGAGCCTTGAGATTATTCCAGACCCTTCTTTTCCATAATTAAAATGGAGAAAGTGACGGTGATTACTTTTTTGGTTTTACTTGGCAATAATGAGCCATCGCAATCAAGGAAGGTTTGTTTTTCTGGCCCCTGAAACTTCTCCTAGGGTCACTCCTGGATTTTCTTCAGGACTGCAGGATTGTAGATTTGTTTGCTTTACCACAGTTCTGGATTGTGGACATTGGCTATTTTTATTCTGTTTTCTCCATCACAATGAAAGCAATGCCATGTAGTGAACAAACCATGGATACTACATTAGCTTAAATTCATTGTTCACTTGAAAAATAAAAAAATAAAATAAAATTCTCCATTTCCAGAGATTTTCAGATAATTAAGTAAAGTAATTCACTCAAAATCATCTAAAATAGTTCCTTACACGTACTAGGTGCACAATAAATGTGGTTTCTTTCTATTTTTACTTTGCCTCCCTGTTGTTTGGGGAATTATTTCTGGTTCTTGTGATTGATTTAATGGTTTTCACTTCTGATTTTATATAAGATGTAAATAAGACATTGCTACCTGAGGCTGCTGGGTCTTGGTTCAAGCTGCCTCAGAAGTAGAAGCTTGGTAGCATGTTATTTGCAAAGGTGGGATTTTTAAACACATCAATGGTTATTTTCCCAAGAGAAAAGAATGTCCAGCTCTTTGGCTGCATGGTGATGGAATAGTAACAATGAACAACACCCCTTATAATATCTGCTACTGTGCGTGTGCCAGAAATTGTAGAAAGCACTTTGTATTATTTGCAATCCTTACAGCAACTCTATAAAGTAAATTTCATTATCGCCATCTAACAGATAAATGGGAGCTCAGATAGGTTAAGTGGTTTGCCCAGGGTCGCGCAACTAATGTAGAAGGTTCTGGGTAACTCCAAAGCCAATAATTATTGTTCAAGACAGAGAAGAAAGGAAGGAAGAAAACGTGTGTAAGAGAGAGGGAGGGGGAGGAAAGGAGTTAAGAAATTAAGGAGACAAAGACAGAGAGCAAAACACAAATAAATCAGGTCCTTCATTTCAGATGGACTAACACTAGTCTTCTACCACCAGCATTTATTTTTTTCTTTTTCCTAGGGAAATGTCAGCTTTGGAAATAATTTAACCTAAATAATCACTCTGTTGGAATAACTCTCTCCTGGTGCTGCTGTAATTTGGCTTACAATTATAGCTAATTGAACATCTAAGTAAGCTCAGTGCTGCATGCACATAGAAAAAAATGTAATGTGCTAAGCATGCAAAAACATGATCATGAAAGTTCATTTTACCAGCAGAAAAAGAAAGCAATTAGTGGAACACTCTTCAGCAAGGAGGAGAAAAACATGCACACACACACACACACACACACACACACAAACACCTATGGTCGCCAGACAAGCTCTCGGGTGATCCTGGGGCCCCATTAATGGTGCAGTAATTAAAAGGGTTTATGAGCTACAGGTTGGCACCTGTGAAAAGGTTCCCTTCCTCAGTAATCAATATGCATTAGTCTCAGTATTTGCAGATACCTGACAAGAGCCAGAGGGAAGCAGCAACATAAGGAAATACAGTGTAGAGAGAGGAGAAGGCTAATTAAAGAAAACAAAGAAGAAGAGCCTGACAAATTTTCTCTACACAATTCCCCTCTGAAAGAGGGGTATTTTAGAAGCCAACAGTTCTTTCTCTGGACACAACCTTCTTCAGTAGGGACCTGGGAGGACGCTCAGTCTACTCCAGCACAGTCCTCGTTAGACACACATTCAGCATTTCATCTGCCGAGAATCTTTTGGTTAAAATGAGTATTAATGTATGCATGTATTTTTACTTTTTATTCTAAGATAGTCTTTTCAATTCAACTCATCAGATGTTTCATCCCCAAAGTTTCCCAGGCTCGGTGCAGGCTCATTTCTTAAGAGGAATAGAGGGAGAGCTGTGGACACAGGTGCTCTTTAGCCCAGCCCCTTGCTCCTGACTTTGCCAGAGGCTTTATGCCTGTATGACCACATCAGGTTCTTCTTCCCGCTTATTATAAAGCCCCTTGGCAATTTGCTTGGTGGGATGGAGGACCTGTGACTCCAGAATAATTGGGTGGGGAAATGAAAAGGCTGGGGGCTAAAAAAGGGTAAATTTAACCGAAGTACCATGGCTTTAACGTCTACCTCTGGGTCATTGGACTATCTCGGAGCTACTGAGCATGCAGGTGGGGACTTTCAACTTCGCAACTACAGGTCGTGAGAAAAGGCTCAGAGGGATTTTAAAGGTGGGTTGCTGTTATGATAGAAATTGCCATCAAGAAACATACAGGGTGTGGAAAAGGTAGGTTTACAGTTGTGAGCATGTGAAACACAGAATTTATCCTTGTATCAGTGTTTATTAATTATTGTATTATTTTCCTCAGAAACGATTGTAAACCTACTTTTGTCTCGCCCTGTAGTTTCTAATGGGGGTGGGGGAAGGAGAGAATGGAGGAGCTTGCCAAAGACAATCAAGGAGAAATCAGCACTTCTATTCATTTCTATTGGCAGCGGAGTCCACACTACACAGGAGGAAAAAGCAGATTTGCCTACACGCAACCTGACGGAGTCAGGCTCTATGTTCTTTCCGCTGCTTTTCAGGCCCCGAGTTGTCCTCCCAGGATTTATAGCAGTGCTTCTCAACCTGAGGCGATTTTGTCCCCCAGGGCACATTTAGAAACATCTGGAGACATCTTCGATGGCTGCGACTTAGAGGAACGGCTGCTGGCATCCCGGTGGCGGAGAGGCCAAAAGCTGTAGAACATCCCGCAGCGCACAGAAGAGCCCCCACGGGTCAGGAATGCTGAGATCTAGAAACGCTGGTTGAGAGGGCACCCAGTCTTTCTTTACTCATTTCGTTTCTATTACCAAGATTAAAACTAGTCATGAACACACTGAATGCTTAAGGCTTCCTGCCTGTTTTTTTTTTCCAAGTCCGTATTTCAACGGCAAAGCTATTTGGTTTGGTGGAAGGAGTCCTGTCTTCCTGGTGGAAAGGAGCCTGGAGGGCAGAGATCTCACCTCAGAGACCACCCCCCGCCCCGCGAAGTACACTGTGTCGGACTCGGGTACCAGTGGCGGGTTTGCATTTGTGGGCCAGTTTCACAACCGTACCAATAACATTTATGACCCTTGGGGCTGACAGCAACAGGTGACCAAGCAGAGAGAGTATTTGGGAAGTTGCAGGAAGGAGGCTAAATGAGTCAGTGCTGCATTTACCTAAGCTTCCTGCTCTGAGGGTCATGGCTTTTTTCCCCTACCAGTGTGTCTTAAAAAGGTATACGCAGTAGAAGTCTTGTTGAAATGAAACACACTTTTGAATCAATTTAGTGTGCCACCAAAGAGTCTTTAATGACAAAGCTGGACACTAGGGGTAACATAAGGAAATAAGAAAATAAATAATATTCTAGCAAAGCAAGCTCAAGGCTCTCAAACACAAGTCCACATCAGTCTAAGAAAGCATAGAAATGGTTAAGTGCCTGCCATAGACTTAGGCTGCCCTCTCCTAGGAACAAAATTAATTCCTTTTTTTTCATTGACAAAATTAAAACCAATTCTTCAAATACATTCTGTATTATTTTTTCAGTTTCATTCCTTAGCTATGAACCCAAAGCTCAACTTGTGGTAGGAAATGAAATAGGACCAGTATCAGCATAAATAAGCAAATCTAAGCAGAATTTAGAGGGTAAAACACTGTGTTTGAAGCAAGTTCGCCGTAGTTGGAATTGTTGCGTCTGTTCGGGGGAGAACCCTCCTTAGGAGTATGCAGAAAGTTGTCAGACGCTGTCCTCAGAACCACCACTGTTCCGGCAAGAGTAAAAGTGCATCGGGCTCATGGGATCCGACACGTAGCCTGCGTGAGAGAGACAGTGCACGCGTTCCCCACTGGCCTCCCAGTCTGTCTCCCCTCTCTCTCGCCAGCCTCACCCAGGGCACGGTGCAGCTCCCAGGCAGCTACTCCTGGCTTGCGTGAACTGAGTCTGGACAAGAGCTGCTGGTGCAACAAACACAGATGTCTGTTTTGGACCCAGGCTGGCCAGGTGGCAGGCTGAATTTGGACTAAAGAAGGATACAGTTTAGAAAGATGTTATATCATGATGGCTAACAACATGGGCTTCCATGTCAAGCAAACCTGGGTTTAAACCCTGACTTCTCTGTTTACTGGCTCTGGGACTTTTGTCAGCTTAACCTTTCTAAGCCTTGAGTCTTCATGGGTAAATGGGAGGCATCATAATACTTACTCATAAGGTTGGTAAGGCAAAGAAGTCATTTAGGACAGGATCTGACACAGTGAATGCTAAAAAAAATGATGGCTAAAGAAGAGAAGGCAAGGATAGCAGTAGAGAAAAAGGAAGGAGCCATTTTCTGGAGCAGTTTGGCTCTGCTTGGTGTTTTATTCTACCTAAGAGCTCAATTTTTAAGTGCCCATGAATACCTAGGTCTAAAACTCAGTAATATTTGATGCTCACTGAAGCAATAGCCCTGAGTGTGTCCAGAAAATGGAGCTAAGTGGCTCAGGATGCAACCACTGTACTAGAAAACTCTCAGGACACGTGTGGGGAAGCAGTTACCTTTGTACTCCCAGTAAGGAAGCTATTCATGGCTTCTGGGAGGAGGGACACATTTGTCAGTAGCTTTTGCTCCCCTTTGATAGAAGAGTTTTTAGCAACTCAGCCATCTACATTTTCATGAAGACCTGTAGCAATATGCAGCTGGAGAGGCGTATTCATTTTCATCAGAAAGCTCTCTGTTGGAATCTCTTAGGAAGCACATAAACTCTCTTGCTGGGAAATGCCACAGCTGCTGTTGCTGCTGACGCTGCTGAGCACCCTCCTACAGTGGGCCTGGCCCTGGTCAGATCTAAGGAAGGGGGAGCCTGAGATGAGGGGAAGCAGGATACACATTCCCCAATCCTAATTCTGCCTGGGCTCAAATAAAATCTATACCCTGGAGCAAACGAGTTTCCTTTTATCCAACCTGAAACTGTGACTTCATTCAGGCATAGATAGATGCTTTAATAGGTCATAATCCTTTTACTGCTATAATCCACCTTCTGATGTACTGCATGTGGTTTATTGGTTTACAATGCTCCAAGCCTCTACCCCCACAACACTCCAGTGGAAATCTGATTGTGAGCGCACGGCCCTCCAGCGTGGGCAGGCTCTCCTTCAGGGAGGTGTAGCAAAATCAGCAGGGCATGGATGCCGACATTTATTATTGATGCCATCGTTGCCAGAGTTGAAGGGCAGACGTATTGCACTTGGGTAGCCACTCAGCTTGAGAGGCACTCAAGTGAAATGTGACTGCAGGCTTTAAGAAAAGACTGAACCACATCTGCACGTTTTGTTACTTTAGGGTGAAAAGTTTCAAGTACAGAGAAAATAGCTACATACTTGATTTTATCTCTATTCTCTAGGAGGGCTCTTTGGGGTGGAGGGCTGGGGAGAAGAAACAGTTCATAAAGTTGCTGTAATACCACAATTGGTTTATGAAATGGAAATGGAGGACAGCTAAAGGGTTCTTTTTGTACAGTGTGGTGTTCCTAGCAGACAATAATAGATCTATCTTCTTTGTCTATTGGGGATCTCACTCCATCCAAACAACCTCATGTCTTCTTTTACCCTTGGTACAGATAGGCGTCGAAAAGCCCAACTTTCATATTACTGCATCACTTTGTCTTGTCTCTCCATCTTGAGGAATTCTACTCAAAGTCTTATTCCCTTATGAAACCGATCATTAAGCTAAAGAAGTGCTTCATCTTGAAACCCTACCTTGAAAAGAAAGGCTGCTGGCGAGAGCACACATGGCAAAGGCTGCCCTCTGCTTTGTGGTTGCACAGTCAGAGCTGTAGAGGCGTGAGAAAATGATATCTATGACAAGTGCGATGACGGGACACTGGAGCACGCTTCCCCCTGTGACTGGCCTGGCCAACTGTGTGTGAACGCTGATGCTACAAAGCACTAGACTGCGTCCTAGAGTCGTGTTGGGGGTCCGAAGCCAGAGTTGCCTTCCTTTAATTTGATCCGGAGTAGTATGCATCTATCCAGAATAATTTTCTCCTTTGTTTCTTAAAAGCTCTCTACTGCCTTAGGTGATGATACTCTGCAGATGAGGCACATTGGAGAGGATCCCAAAACTAAGGGTCTCCCGGCTCCATCACCACTTAACTCAGAGCACCGGGGACACAGCCTCCAATTTAGTCTTCCCCAAACCCAGTTCTTTTAATAAAGCTGATCTCTTTATGACATACACTGTTTTCAGTTATCCATATTGTCAGAGGAAGTCCTTATGAATAAATGAGCCCATTGGGCTAAAATTCCGCTTAAATAGAGAGCCTTTTAGGCTGAGGACATCATTGGCCTCGCACATTAATATGGCAGCTGATGACAAGGGCCATTGCCCATCTCCTGGCTTGAGGGGCCTGCATAAAACTGTGTTAACTATTTCAAAGAACTTTATTAATATTACTTCTTTTAAAAGTAGTCTTGTGCAAGATGGATCCCATCAGTGATACCCTCCCTTCCTCTCCAGCTTTTTGAGGAAATGGCTGGGTTTACCTTTTACCCTTGGGTGCTTGCTAGAGGGGAAGCATTTCCCCAGCACACGGTGTAATTGGGGAAACCTGTCTTTCTCCTCCCTCCCTGCATGCCTGAGATGGGGGGCTTAGAGGCAGCGGACTCGGTAAGACGGCAGCAAGGTGTTTGAAATGTCACAAGATGCAGGAGGTTATTCTCGTAAGAGCTGTACATTTTCCCATGTGCATACTTCCTAAAATATACTCGTACATACACTTCCACACTTATGCCCACACACTGTCACACATTATTAAACTCAAAGATAAATGTAGAATTACATTTCAACTTCAAGATCAAATTTTGAATTTTTATAATGTTTTAAAAGCATCCTTCAGTTCTAGTTATTACAAAATAGAATTTTTTTCCTCTTCGTTATCCAATAGAGTGTCACCTACCTGCACAGTTTCCTTAGTCAGCCTGAAGAAGGTGTACACTTACCATATTTGTCGATGGATGAGAACTGAAGACTTCTCTTCATCTCCTCCAAAGACAGGCCTTGAGGGGAGCATGGTCCAGCACTGAAAATTTAAGGAGACACACGGTTTCACACTGTGAAAACCATGGTGGTGGTTTGCTAATAACATTTTCATAAAACAGATTTATTCACTCAGCATAGATCCCAGAGTACTGGCAAGCTGATGCGAAGGTGTTTCTATCTTACATCACGTGGTGAACTGGGGAAGTATTCAGAATGAGAGTAGCCCCCATGCCCACGGTTTTGCTCTCCCTGGTTTCAGTTCCCCGCAGTCAAACACAGTATGAAAATATTAAGTGGAGGATTTCAGAAATAAACAATTCATGAGTTTAAAATTGGGTGCCCTGCCCAAACATGAACCGCCCATTTGTCTAGCACATCCACAAAATGTTACGCACTCCTTAGCCAGTTCGTAGCCATCTTGGTTATTAGATTTACTATCACAGTATTACAGAGCTTGTTTTACTTAATAATAGCCCCAAAGCGCAAGAGTGGTTTAAATTTATCGTAAGTTTGTGCATATAGGAAAAGACACAGTATAGATAGGGTCTGTACTCTCTGCGATTTCAGGAAGCCACTGAAGATCTTGAAATGAATCCCCTGTGGGTGAGGGATGGGGTGGGGTGGGGTGGGAGGGCTCTTTTGTTTGGAGCGAGTCAGATCTAGGCGTGAGTCCTGGCTCTTCCAGGTAGCCTCTAGTTCCTAGCTGTGTAACCCGGGGCATGTTACTCTTTCTTAGCCCCAGTTTATTTCAATGGAATAAGTATCTAAATGACTTGGAGTTTGTTTTAATGTTAAAATATAACAATAAGGAATATTGAATCTAAAATCTGGGTTAATAGGCTTGCCAGCCTTACTTAAAAGGAACTAATAACCACAAAATTATTATCCTCATAATAATTGATTTAAAAACACATCCCTAAAGGTATTATTATTATGATAGCAATTATAAGAGGTAATGATAATAATATACATTGCATGATTCCTATGCATGTGTAGATTCTTTTAGGTTCTATGGAATCCTTTTAAATTCCAAAGTGTGTGTGCTTATCCACTAATTCCAGGTTCCCGGCCTTCATTAATCCTCCTTTCTCCCAAATTCTCTCTACTCTTTTACTATTTTGGTTAATGGTGTTGTTGCCTTTCTCTTTCTTCAGATTCAAAACCTAAAGTTATCAAAATCCTCACCCTCGTATTTAATCACATCAGCCAGTTACTTGGATAACTCTAGTCTGTCTTACATTCACCTGTCTCATCCAAGCTTGAACATCCTCTAAGAGGCTGCCATAGTTACCCCTAGGAGTGTCCTTCCTGTGTCCATAGCAGAACTCAATATCCTGTCCCCAAGAAAGTTCTCTCCACCTCAATTACTAGCACCACATTCTTACCTAAGCCAACATTCTTGGAACCATACTTGGTGCCTTTCTTTTTCCCCACATCTCTTACTTAACTCATATCTTTTTCACTCTGACTCCAAAATGTCACTTAAATCCATCCATCTTTCTCCTCCTTCAAGGTCTAGGCCATATAACTTCTGTCTTGTCTGGACCTCTGCAGTTTGGCTCCTAACTGATCTTCCTACTTTTACTCCTGTCCCCTTACAATCCGTGCTTTGTGTACTATCCAGAGTGATCTTTTCTAACTATGAAACAGGTTAAGCCATTCACTTACTGAAGACCTTCCACTGGCCTCCCAGTCCATTTAGAATAAAATACAAAAGCTTTACCCTCACCTCGGAGGACTCAGCAGGAGCTCCACTCCCTGGCTGTTGCTAAGCACTTCCTTTGGGCCTTTTTGCCCCTGTCCCATGAACCCTTCAAGCTCCTTCCCAATCCAGAACTTTTGCACTGTAAACTCTGCTTGGAATGCTAAATAAATCCAAGTCCTGCTTGGCTGAAGCCTTGTCCTGACTTCACCTGTGACAGGCTGCTCTGACAGTCAGGCCTCAGGTGGCATGTCACGTCCTCAGAGAGGCCATCGCGGGCCGGCGTTCCAAAGTGGCCATTCCCCTGTCTGCAGTCACTGTCTATCACATCTATCAGCATGCTTTTCTCTTTCAGGACTATGCAAAGTCAGCTCGCTTGTATACCCATTTATTTGCATACTGTCCTTTTTGCATATCCTTTCCCATGATGAGGTTGGAAGCCTCCCTTGTTTCCTGCTGTAGAACTCAACACTCAGAACAGTGCCTGGCACATGGGAGAGGCTAAAAAGATAGTGTTTTTAAAAAAAGATTTAATGAAGTAGTAGACCCCTAAACGATGTCCTTCGTCTCCCAGTCCTCCCCTCCGCAAGGTCTCCCTGGCACTCCGCCGCTCCCCACAGCTGCTCCTCAGGCTGGCGTTCCAGTTCCCCCGCAACCCAGTCCTGCTCGCGTTTCCTGTGAATCCGCTGTTACACACCCCCTGTTAACCAGTTTAAGCCACAGTAATAGGTTTGAACTTTCCAAACATACCTGCATTTTCCCTCCTCCGTGGTGGTAGCTGAGCTGCTCCCACTACTTGAATCTGCCTGGTGACATCATTTTTATTTCTTACAAGGAGTGGTATGCTGTTCTGGATAAGAGAGAGCATTCTGGTGCCAGACTCCTTAAATTTAAATCCTGGCTCCGTCATTTACTAGCTTTATAACCTTTGACAAGTTTATTTAACTGCCCTATGCCTCAGTGGATGTAACTATAACTATGGGAATACAACAAGACTTATTAGGTTAATCATAAAAAGTAAAAAGAATTAAGCCCTGGCTGGTGTGGCTTAGTGGGTTAAGCGCTGGCCTGTGAAACCAAGGGCCGCTGGTTCGATTTCCAATCAAAGCACATGTCTGAGTTGCAGGCCAGGTCCCCAGGAGGGGGCGCTCAAGAGGCAACCACACATTGACATTTCTCTCCTCTTTCTCCCTCCCTTCCCTTCCGTCTAAAATAAATAAATAAAATCTTTTTTTAAAGGAAGGGTCCAAAACAAAAGAAATAAATGAATTAATAAGTTTAAAGTCCTTTGAAGAGTACTAGCATTTAGTTAGTACTCAATAAATGTTACTTATTTTGATTATTCATCAAGGCACAACTCAAAGACAGCATTTCTTTGACATCCTCCTGGAAACTGCCAGTCAGAATTCCATACGCTTTAGAACTTTGTATTCTTTTCACAGGGCTTATCAGAGCCTGCCTCGGTGTAGAATGATCTGCATGTGTGTGCGGGTGAACCCCCCAAACAGAGCACTCCTGAGGGGCAGAGGTTCTATCTAAGATCTTTGGATCTCCCAAAAGGCTTAGCTGGTACTTTGTAAATAGTTAACACAAAGCAAGTGTATTAAATAGCATTATTGCCAAATGTCCACTTGTGAAGTTAGATTTCTCTAAACTTCCCCAATGAATCCACTGAGCTGCCTTAAAACTGACTGAATGTTTGGCTTTGCTTTCTTAAGCTATAAAGGAAAGATGTTTTTTTCTTAGAGGAAAGTAATGATTAAAAAAGAGAAGAAAAAAGTATTGATTGAAGGTAGGACATGCTGTGATGTCAGTCAAAATTAAATGGCAAACCACACTCTGTTCTGGGCGATAGAATGCCATTCAAGGTATTTTTCAAAATAAAATGAACCCTACTAACACCTGCAACCTCTTTAGCACCCAAACTCCTTTTAAGAAATGTGTTACACACAGTAGTCTTGGCAACAACAAGATAATAGAGAATAAATATTTTATCATCAAAAAGGCTATCTGGTTTCCTATGAGTAAAAGCCCATCTCCAAGCTGTCTTATTCGTTCAGTTGCTGAATGCCATTTGTGCCGGGGGGACTTAACCTTCCTGCCCGAGAGACACCACCTAGTTTGGCTCCGGACGCTCTGAACAGGATGACAGACAGATGGAAGCTGGGCACATCCGTGTCTAACAAAGAAGAAGAAACCAGACCCTGATCAATGGAACCAGTTGTTCTCGACCCATGTGCATTGCAACTTCAGCAGAAGTTTCACAGAAGCCCAGAGTGTGAAAAGAAACACCAGGACCTGCGCTTGCTGAAGTTGTGGTCAGTGGAAACAGGCCTTTCCGGCGATGCAGCTGCACCACGAATTCAATGGAAGTAAATGTGAACTAATGGCAGGTAAGACGGGCGCTCAGTTGTGCAGCATTCCGCATTACCCTTCAACCAGGTAGGCTTCTTTATGCTAAAAGGATAATATACATCACACAGAGGCATATATGTGAATAACATATAATAATATATGAGCAATTTTACGTACACTTTTATGAGAATGGAAGAAAACTTTCTCTCTTAAAAAGAATAAGATAGTCTTTAGGTTAGTTTTTGAATACTGTCACACAGTGATACATCTTATTTTAGGGTTAAGGAAGTTTTAGGATAAATGGTTCATATAAGCTTTGTGATGGTTCATATAGGCTTAATATTGACCTAATTGTCAGCCATCGTCTCTTACAAAGTTGCACTAGGGAACAAGCAATTTATCCAGAATGCAGAACAGAACTAAAACTGAAAAAAATTATTGCTTCCCAATTCATGTTTTGTGGCTATAGACTACCTAGAAGATTGTCTACTAATTAGGATAGTTCACACCCAAATAAATCCACATGTGTAATTCATACTTTGGTGTGTGTGCTACTTAGGCCTTTACAAATGAACACATTTGCAAATAGTCTCCTGGTCTGTAATGAACTCATGCAACCTAACCAAAGACAACAGGGGCATTCAAAACTAAACCATGGGGCTCTTTTGACTGAAATGAACGCAGAGATAATGATGCTTATGACAGATACATTTAGCAAAAGATATCCAGTGAGAAGTAAATCAATATGTATGTAAGATTACAGAAGAACTATGAAGAACAGGAAAAATGCTTACTTCAGTTTTGCAAAGCAGGAGTAAGGCATAATCTGAAAACCAGACAAATGGGTTAATGTACATGCTAGACAAAATTTAATAAAAACAATATTAAAAAAGGGTTTTTTTGTACACTTAAAAAAGTACTGATTGCTAGGAGCTATCATAGGTTCAGTAAGAAAAAAAAGCCACACACACACACACATTTCTGTTACTTCTCTGTGGTGAGAATGTGTTTGAAGGGGGACTGCATAGACTAGAACACACATCTGGATTTTTGCAGATTCTGGACAGAGTTTCTCCTGATCGCTCTGTAACTAAGCCGGGGAGAGCTGTGCCAGATAAAAGGTTAGATTGGATCATCACTTGTTGATATCGAGAACCAAGACAAACTTCATGTAGGGGAAATTACCCACAAGGTTAAGTTGAGCCTTAGATGTTAGGAGTATTTAAAACAAAATAGCCTATATCCTAAAGGTAGAACTGTCCAGGAGTAGACTGAGTTGTTCCAGGAGTGGGCACTGTCCAATCCCTAGAACTGTGCAAACTGGTTGGAGCATCAGATGGCTTGGGGTGCGGCAAGAGGGTCATAAGTGTCCACCTGGAGGTCTCAAGACATGATGTCCCAGATCCCTCTGTTTCTTCACAGTTTGTGGTTCTTTAGAAAGTGCTCAGCTTTGATATTCTGGAAAGGCAGAGTGAGATTTCACAGTCCCCACTTAC
The DNA here is from genome assembly GCF_014824575.4 of Sturnira hondurensis. Taxonomy (NCBI): domain Eukaryota; kingdom Metazoa; phylum Chordata; class Mammalia; order Chiroptera; family Phyllostomidae; genus Sturnira; species Sturnira hondurensis. Next base: position 1,272,022 of record NW_028073279.1, read on the forward strand.
GTAGGAGATTTTTGTCTTCTTTATTTGAAGTGTCTGGCATCTGGACAGGGTTGAATGCCAGATTTCCACACACATGCCGCAGCACACCTGGCGACTGCTCAAAGTAGTGTTTGTAGCTTTTTGTGTGTACACATTTCATTTGCTATAATGGCGGAATTGCACTATTTGCCTGAAGGAACCATCTACTTCAGTGCTCTGTTTCAAAGGAAGAACCACGTTGCCATCTAAGATGCAGCAAAGGGAAAGTGTGGAGAAAGCACTTTCACATAAATACATTATTAGGAATGTGAATGACAGGTTAGATTGTGTATGGTTGGTTCTGAAATACCCAGACTTGCTTCAAAGATTCTATATGAGATAAATGTAGAATATTCATGTTGCAATACCTGAGGGGTGGAGAAAATCCTAAAACACTACATTATCTATTAACCCAGAAAGGTATGTTTTTAACCAAGGTGCAGGAGTATATAAGGAAAATTCTGTCACAAAAGACTACTTCAGGGAATCTCTCCAGAGGGTGGTAGCAGGCAGTGCTGCACCGAGTCCTCGCAGACCCATTTAGAGCCTCCACAGTGACCAGTATTGTTGCTCCAAAAATACAGCCTGCCAAAAGCTTCTGGTATTAGAGCAACCAATCATGGTTTTGGCTGTGGGAATTCGTGAATTCTCAGAATGTTTGCTAGTGCTGTAATTGCTTCTGACCGAATTGCATTCCTAAGAAGACTTCAGATGGGCATATAGTCCAAAAGAACCAATTTTATCACATTTGTCCAAGAGTGGTTTTTGCAGGGCTGGGAACTCGGATTTGGTGAATTATAGATTCATATAGTTTATGTGACTTGGAAGCAAGAGTGCAATTAAAACCACCACATAAAAACAAAGACCTAGAACATTAAGTTCTACCATAATGACGTAATAATAATTTCTTAGATTTGCAAAGGGCTTTATAGCTTGCACATGCTTTTCTATTGATTAGCTTAAGCATTTTTACTTTATGAGGTAAGACTGAGGTGTCTGGGAAAGCATAAATTTTACCTCCATCCTATGCAGGTAGAAAGTTAGGCTTGGAAAGTTAGGCTCAGAAAGTTTGAACAATGTGTGCAACAGATTTACTAAGAGGCAGAACCAGAACTTGAACAAGAGATCTTCAAATTTCCAGTTCCACGTTTTTTCTTCTAGAATACTTGTAATCGCAGCCCACATCAAACTACTGGTTTGCTACCACATGAGAAGCTCACTGAATTGGTGATGGGTACAGCGTTTTAGACCATTTGCTTATAAATACCTTCTAGAGAAATAGCCCTCATTATCCATCACAGAGAGAGCAGATCAGCTTTCTTTGGGTTTTCCTTTGTTAGATCTTATACAAAATATACTTTCCCCTGTTCAACAATTGCATTTAGAGTGTAGTGTGTGTGTCTCCGATCTTGTGCAAGCTTTTCAAAGCTGATCTTGCGTGGATTCCTCTTCCAAATCACTGTCCTGGCCATATTGAACAGAAAACTGTGAGGTTACTAGTGTGATTAAAGACTTCAAGCCAAGTTTTCTTCCCTTCAAGTTGGTCCAGTTAGTTTTGAGGCAACTGAAAATGCCCTTGGGCTACCTGTAACCTAGGGGATTTAGCCATTTGGACTTTGCATAAAGCAACAGCATCCAAGGTCTCACAGCTTCACAAATGTGCTTCGTGGTTTGTTGGTTCTTTTGGCCATCTGTCGTAAGGATGTTACCTACATAAGAACATTAGCACGAGGACCAGTACCACGCACACCCTTCTCCCCTTCCTCAGGAGGAATATATCCGAGTTAGGAGACAGTTCTTTCCATCAAAAGCAAACATATACAAACCACAGCTAACCAGAATTTCAGTTCGTTGGCACTAATCTATAGGGCTAATACAAAAAGGTGGAGGAACAGCCCTCTGAGATCCCTCATATAGGTGTTTACACAGGAAAATTAATGCTTTGCCCTAGAAAAGGCTTCTACAGTCAGCTGGCTGTTCCTTTTGGCATTCAGCTGAAAACAAATAGGTCCATTTAAAACAGATCTGTCAGAAGGACAAACGCCTTTCTGTGCAATGTCTTTCCCTGCTGCACACCTTTTCTCTGGCCTGAAGAGAAAGACTATTAGAAATGGGATCACCTTTGGCCTAACTTTGAAATAGCCCAGTCAGACTCTTATGAATAAGCATTTTTTAATTTCTCAGCTAAGTTCAGCATATTTATTTATTCATGATTTCACTCTGGCTATTTTCAAAACATTATTTTGTCTTTGTCAATATCCCCTTGATACTTATCAGTTATACTTGATAGTGTCCTAAATTAAAACAAATTTATTGCTCCCATTACAATGAATGGGCGATGGCCAAAGTATTTAATGAGGTCAGAGGTCAGTACAAAATATCTCTTTCAGGAAAATCAAAGCCATCAGCTTTCTTTCAGTGGCAAATGTCCCCAGGCTGTAAAAGGACTGAGAGACTTGGCAATGGGTCATGGCTCTATCTGAGCCATTAGGCAAACAGCCAAGGTCTCAGCTCCCCCATTTTCAAAGGAAAAAGCAATTAGGCAAAGAATTATGAATAAGGAAAAAATGCAGTGAGAACTGAAAATGTGTATTAATTCTTTGATGGCTCATAAATCATTAATATGCTCACCAGTTACCACCCCTTCTGAATTTAGTTATACTTGTAGCAGGTATAAATGAGTCAGTTGTACAACACAGCAGGAGATGGACTTCGAACACCTTGACTGCTGAACTGAGCAACGTGGTTTACCATTTGTACTCACTATCATCCAAGAAAAGAAAAGCATTAAAAAATTTAGAGCTCTGAGATCTTGTTAACATGATAGTTATGAAGCTCACTCCTTACTTTTTCATTTCCCACCTCCCATTTTTTAAAAAAACTGTATTTATATATTTTTAGAGAGAGGGGATGAGAGTGAGAAAGAGAGGGAGAGAAATGTCAGTGTGAGAGAGAAACATTGATTGGTTGCCTCTTGTACGCGCCCTGACTGGGATTGAACCCTCAACCCAGGCATGTGCCCTGACCGGGGATAGAACTGGTGACCTTTTGCTTTGCAGGACAATGTCCAACCAAGCACACTGGTCAGAGCTCTAGTTTTCTTTGATGGTTTTTATTTTTATTGTTAAGGAGAAAAAGGAAACTAAAAGCTGTTGTGTATCTGCTAAGTGCTTTATAAACTTTATTCCATCTGCTCCACCTGAAAACTCATCTCATGTGTGAAGAAAAGCGGGCTCAGAGACCCTGAGTCTTTCTTTGTCCAGGATCACTCAGCTGTGATTCAAACCTCAGCCAAGCAGTGTCCAAATCTCCTGCTTTTCCCACTTAACTTTGTTCTGTTGGCTCTAGACATAATTCCCAAATTTACATCTACGATGTTGTCCCTCTTTCTCTCTCAGTGGTTGTTCATCAAGCACAACGTCAGGCGCCGTGCTGAGTGCTAAGGATACAGATATGCATGTGATGGATTCCACCCTCTGGGGCACACAGAAATGTAGGCATGTATGGGTCAACTTCAGTGCCTGGGGACCTGGTCCGTGCTCCAAAACGTACCCTCCCTACGCATAGGAAAAGGGCAAGCATGAGTTCCCAGGAGCAGGGACCTCTGGGGACTGGGCTAGGGTTGGTGAGGCATGTGCAAAGACTTAGGGAATCCAACGGCTTTCCTTCTGAGATCCACTCACATTTCTCTGAGTATCACTTTACTTTCTTGCCTAAGATGCTCCAGGCTTGTTTTACACATTCCTTTTCCCAGACTTGAAATCTGCCATTTCTTCAAAGCACCCCATTTGCTTGTGGTGGAGGACTTAGAAATCAAGATCTAGGTGAAAAGTGTGCTCTTTCCCATTTAAGTGTGGTGCTCCCAGCCCCTCTCATTGGGTGGGCAAAGCTAGACAACATTCATGTGTATATCTATATGTGCAAACACTTTTAGACCTCTCCGCACTCCCAAGTTTTAAATTCTTAAAACTTCTTTCTATGTCCACTTCTAACTCAATATTGCAGGCTTCGTGCCAGCTTTATTTCTTTCCTTATCTATAATGCCCCTGTCCAACGGTAAGAAAGCTGGTTCCCAATATCCTTAATATATCTATTTATTTGGTCAGTGTTCCCGAATGTACAAACCTCCTGTTGCTGGCACAGCCTGAACACGCACGGTCACCTCCTGTACTTCATTTGGGCTCCAACGTTTCATACCCACTGTTGCCATCATGTGGGTGCCCTCTTTGCCCCTTTGCGTTCTCGCACCCTTCTCTGGGCTATTCCTAACCCACCTGACCCAAGTAGTGGGTCCCTCCTTGCCGACCTCGGGCTCCAGCACTCGGCACTGAGCTGTTCCTCACTCTGATCAGGTTCCACTCACTGGCACTGGCTGCCTGTCCACACTTATATCTTCTTTACCACCCTCATACTCCAACTTCTCCACACTGGATACTTTCCTGTGCAGATACCCTTCTCAAAATCCATGGAAATATAGTGGGGCCACCACCTTCCTGTGTAAACATACCTGTCACACCCCTTCTGGGGCCACTGGTTTGCCAGCCCCTCTCACTGTTGACTCTGACCTCCAGGTCAGGTTGCTCTCTGATATGCGTGCCTTCCTCACTGTGCTTGGACTCCAGCACCTCGGCTAGGCAGCCCCGAACCCCTGTGGAAATCCTTTCCTCCCCCAGCTCTGGGTCCGACACTTCATGCCACGTAGCTGCCAACCACCATTCTCACCATCCACATGGGTATTCTCTCCACCTGATTTAAAGTCGGACACCATGCTCTGTACCCTGTGGGGAAATTGACCTTGCCACACCTTGTCTAATGGTTTTTTGGGCTAAACCATTTAGGAAGGGAAGAGAGAAGAGCAATAAGGATGAACTTTAAAAAATGTTAATCAGGTTATATCATGTCCTTGCCCGCCATCCCTGTGACCACCCAACACTTATAGAACAGCATCTTAATGCTCCGTCTGGGCTGATATAACCCTCATGGTCTGACTTCTTACCTGTCTACCTGGAACCGCACTTCTCCTGCCTCCTATGCTCTGACCACCACAGAGGCCTTCTATTTCTTCTCTTTGTTCCACGATACAAACTCTACCTTTGTTTCTTAGTTCTCCTAAATGCTGTTTCCTTGTTTTCATCATTCTCATTATGGGCACCTAAACTATCCTTCCAGTCCCTCCCTATCCCACCCATCGGCCTCTTTGAGTTGTCTGCACAGCCCTTATCACCATCTCAGTTTTCTTATGTGTTTATGCCTTGTTTGTCACCTGAACAGGGGATAGAGTATTCTGTTTGTAGACCTGACCTACTCAGGAAGTCACCTTCAGGAGTTTCTATACACGCTCATAGTTTCCTGCGTCTCTATCCTTGAGGGAGGGGAGGGAGCGTTAGTGTTCCTTTGACAATTCTAAGGCATGTCTATACCCCTGGAGGTTGCAAAATGAAATTAAACCTGGGTTGCCCACAGCAGTGACTTTTTCATTAACATACCCCTTATTTACTTTCTTTCTGTCTCTTTCTTTCACTGTGCTTCTTGAGATCTTGTCCCAGAAAAGCAATTTACACTCAAATCCTTGTGTGGTGGCCTGTTTTTGGAGGAATGCAAATTAAGATGGCCTGCCTCTCCTTAGGATGTAAGCTGCATAACAGCAGGAACTTATCTGTCTTGCTTACTACTGGGTCCTGATCCCCAGTGCCTTAAACTAATTATCCTGTACTAGTATTGTATTTAATACTAGTTGTACTAGTTTGTACTATTGTGTTTAATACAATAAATATATATTAAATAAATGATTGAATAAATGAATGAGGATTCCTCCCTTGAAACTTTATTCATGTTTATCTGTTTGTTTACCTCTAATTCATTGGTCAACCTCCTTCCATTTCTTTAGCCATTCTCAAGGACAGGCTGTACTACCAGCTGGTGCATGCATTAGAGCAGTGAGCTCTCAGGACTATACTTCCAGGGATCATTTCTACTGTTTGTTCTGGAGCAGTGAGCTCTGCAAAAGCTCCCAGTTCCCATTACCTGTCCAGACCATTTCACCCTCCACGTCACTGCCAGAGAAATCGGAGACTGATTCTCTGTTGGAGCAATCAGCACCCATTCCCTGCGGTCTTACGGATATGAAAGTGAGTCTTGGGTTAAACCTTCCCCTCTTCTGTGGTAGAAGTGATGGCCATGTGGAAAAGGAGAAGGGACCTCAGTGGCCCCAGTGGTGCCTCAACCATTTGCTCTTGTCATTGGCACAGACCTTCTTTCATGTTATATATTCATCTGCTCCACTACTGGGCTCTGGATTGTTCACTGGAAGGGCCCCTCAGAAGTTTTTGTATCCTCTGGGGCCTCACAGAGCCAGCCCCTGGCATTGACTAGTCAGAGTAAATGTGTTGCCTTGTGGAAGGTAGCCTTTATATTTTTCCACGGGAAGATGAGCTTCCAATGTTTGCAGGTTCAGAGCTATGTGGCTTGGAATTAGTAGATTTTTTAATGTGCCTAGAGGAGAGGTCAGAAAAGTTTTCCAGTAAAGGGCCAATAGTAAACACTTCAGGCTTTGCAGATCATACGGTCTCTGTTGTAACTACCCAACTTTGCTGTTGTAGCTAAAAGCAGACATAGGCAACATGCAAACAAATGAGTGAGACTGGGTCCCACTAAAATAAAAAAATGCAACAACAAAAAACACAGGCAGGGAGTTGGATTTGGACCATGGACCATGGTTTGTCAATCACTCCTTCAGAGCAATGGGTGAACCCGGTGAGTGTTTCTTTCCTAATCTGCCTTCCACCTCTGAGCCAAGCAATTCTGTCTTAATGGCAATAAGGTCTCCACTCATCTTTCATTTTGTTTATCTACAAGTTGAATAATAAAGACTAAAATGTGGTAATGGCAAAAGAGAAAAATACATAATTTACATTTATTCAGTGTTTACTATATATCAGACATGTATAAGTTGTAGTCTCTTACCCCTCATTTCAACACTATATAGATGGTGATATTCTTGTTTTCATCCTATGGATAGGCATTTGAGGCTTGGAGAGCCCACCTAACTTGCCCAAGGTCACATGGCTTGCACATGGTTGAAGTCAAATTTGAACTCGGAATCACCTGAACCTGAGCTTTTAACCACTACTTTATAATAATGGCCACTGGGTGGGTACATAAATAAAAATCACAAAATGAATTTTATTGATGAAAGATGAAAGCAACAACTAGATAGACACCTATAGAGCAGTACATATTCATTTCCCCTTTTGGTTTGATGGAAGTTCAAAGTCCATCTTTGATGATATTACATCTCCCGGCTCTGTTTTGTGAATTCAGATGCCTGCAAGAAATTCCACATCCTTTTGTTCTTTGTGACAGGCCAGTTTGGATGGGAAGGTTTAAAACTCCCTAAACTCTTTGAACATGCAGAACATTGATCTTCACAAACCATTTGAAACACCCTAAGGAGGTTACAAATTACAAGCAATGCTTGTTTTAAGTGCATGTGTGCGAAACCTCGGGGACCTTTTGCCTCAGAACACACCACCGAAGCTTTTCTCTCCCCCTCTGTGTATTCTTTGCTGTCAGACCCCAAATAACAAAATGGTATTATGTTGCTAGAGTGCCTTGTTCTCATGGAAAAACTCTTCTCCTGCCAACGATGTGGGGGCTGTCTGACCCCACTTTGGTGTGATGTGATGTCCTGTGTGCTTTTCTGAACCCTGGTGCAAGCTGGGGGTTGGTATTTCCTGCTGAGCAGGCTGGTGGTCCTGCCTTCTGCGTTGGTGGGAACACGACTGTAGATTCTGTAAGAAGTACTCTGAGCCTCCGCACTGCTGGGCCCCCTCGGTCATTTTCTTAGTGGTATTTATAAAGCCTCGATTGTGGCATACCAGACTGAACACACCTTCAGAATAGGAGCTATGATTTCTTTTTCATCTCTTAGCCTTGGTGTTTGGGGCCTGGCATTACTTAATATATGTAAATAGTGAATTTTGGTAGAGTTGAACTCCTGATCATTTCTCCAGCCTCATTGCTCAGCCCCAGTCCTCTGTGCAGGTTGGCCGAGTGGTTGGGAGCACAGGGCCGGAGTCAGACAGAGTCAGGTTTTCCATACAGGCACCTGTCCTGCATAGTTGTAGCTTTTGACCAAGTTACTTAACTTTCCTGTGCTTCAGTTTCCCTTTCCGTGCATTGGAAGAGAATAATAGTACCTATCGTATTTGTGGGATTTCTGTGTGAATTATGTAATGACACACCTGTAAAGCATGGGGAAGAATCCCTATCCCTATTCTCATTCTTAAGACCATTTCTGCTTATTTCATTCTTCTTTTCTCTTCTTTCAGTGGATAACGTGCTCATCTTCAGGCCTCGGCTTCCTTCTCCCCAGTACTTGGCTAGTAGCCCTCTTTAGTATGTTCTTTATCACGGTATCGATCACTGCTTTTTTCACTTGCTGTCTCCCCCAGTGCTCAGCCCACAGCCCATGTTAAATAAAATATTAAACAATTCAATGAGAGGAAAGTAGATTTAAAGGTCAAACTTAACTGCTCACCATTCTTCTCAGTGCCATAAAGTACAACAAGCAGAGTGATCATCAAGCAAAAAAGAAAAAGGACTCACGGACGTGGCTGACCATGGTGATTGTGGTGGGGAGGGGTTGGTCGAGGTATATAGAAGAGGGTATGAGGGGGACAAATGGTGATAACACACACAGACACACACACACGCACACACACCAAACAGCCCAGCTTCTCTGCTCGGATCCTTGCAATGGCCTGCACCCCAGCCTCAGTAAATGCCCCAGTCCTCCCAGCAGTCTGCACCTCCCCCATAATCTGTCTGCCGCCCCCATCAATTCTGGCTGTGTCTCCTATTGCTCTTCCTTATGGCCACTTTGCCCCTCTGGTGTCCTTGTTCCCTGAGTTCACAGACATCATCTCATTCAAGGGGTTTGTGCTTATTGTTCCTACTATCTGGAATGTTCTCCCCCAGGGGCCTGTGGTTTTCTCCTTCACTGTGTTTATATCTTTGCTGAAATATTACTTCTGGGTGAGGTTTTCTGTGACCATTCTGTTTAAAATTGCAGACCACCTCTTTTTCTGCATTCTTTTATTTCCCATCCTTGCTCTAAAATACTACATAATTTACTTAAAAGGAAAAGTCTAGCCTGGCTAGTATAGCTCAGTGGATTGAGCACAGGCCTGTGAACCAGAGGGCTGCGGGTTTGATTCCCGGTCAGAGCACATGCCTGGGTTGCAGGCCAGGTCCCCAGTGGGGGCCATGTGAGAGGCAACCACACATTGATGTTTCTCTTCCTCTCTTTCTCCCTCCCTTCCCCTTTCTAAAAATAAATAAAAATTAAAAAAAGGAAAAGTCTATCACTCTTCTCCCTGACTAGAACAAAAGCTCTCTGAGGGAAGAAATTATATCCCTGTATGGCAGAGCTTAGGGGGTGTAAGCCCTGGAAAGTATTTGCTAAATAAATAAATTCATTAAATTTAAGAATACCCATAGCGCCCCCTCCCCCAGTCTGAGAAAAAATGGAAAATCTTTAATGAGACTTTCTAGAGAGGTTGTGCGACTTTTTGCTAATGCGTGTTCTCGTGCAGTTTTTGAATAAGAATGGCTGTGGGGTGGAGGCTCCTGAGCGAGTTACCAGTTGCACCTACCAGAGGCCTGGCCATAGCTGGTAGGACTAGGTAGCAGCCCCAGAGTCCATGCAGGGCCAGGCATAGAGCATTGGTGACACTGTGTCGGAAGATCCAACGCCCCTCTCCTTGGGGCAGCTCCACAGAGGCATTCCCTCTGCAGGTGTCCCTAACCAGGTGACCGAGGCAAAGACCAGGCTGCTAAACACCCGACGGGCTCTTTTGAGTACTTCCAAATAGTAGCTGGGCCCAGTTACTACACAGTTACTGTATGTTTTAAAGACTTCTCTCATAGAAGAATTCACTGGAGGCTTTGTGGACACTGCAGCAAAAACTACTGAACTGCATCTGGGTCTGGCCATAGTAGGGCTCTTGCCAAGTGCCCACTTTTGCAAAAACACTTCTCTAGTGAAAGCAAGAGCTGCAAATTGACCCATGCCTTTGGAATTGTGGCTTGGGAGAATCGCTTTGTTCTCTTGGATAAATCGCCTAGAGAATATAGCAAGACACAGATATGACAATCGCAGTTTTGTAATACACGTCTTTACAAAGCCAAGAGTTTCCCAGAGGTGTCGGTTAGGATATTGTCTATAAAAGCGCTTTCTAAAATCACAGGTGTCAGAACATCTTTTTCACATGTTTAGATACTTAATTGCTCACTCAATCTTCATAGCAACCACGTGGGACAGACATTATTATTATTATGGGTTGTTGTTATTATTGTGAAGAAACACAAGGGCACGAGGGTCAGGTGACTTGTCTGAGATGACCTGGCCAGGAGGAGGGAGGAGAAGGGTGAAGACGTGCGCTGGGCTCATGGTTTCCTGCTCTGCCGTGTTGCTACACTGCAGCAAGCCTTGTGGTCTGCTGGAGTGCAGAGATCACTTGCGGTTCTTCCCTCTCATTAATAATTTGGATTTTTCAATTTCCAGTGAACAACTGGACTTGATGTTAGGAATTTGTGCTCCTAGTTAGGAACCCAGGGAAGCTTTGGATCATGCCATGCTGGGTGTTATCTGCACTCAGTCTAATCTTGGATTCCCTTTATAGGCAAAGTTTTCACTGAAGTCAGGAGCTGAGGTAAAAAGGCAACACATTCTGAACCTATAAAAACACCAATTTTAATCCGGATTTGAATCACACCATCAAATTCCAATCAGAAAATGAGTATGTTATTCTGGGATTGCCTCCTGAAATATTTTTCTCTGTCTCTGCCTCTCTCTCTCACACACACACACACATTTTCATATTTCAGACACTAAAATATAAACCACTTACATTTTTGAAATATGAGGAAAAAAGACAGATTTTCCCTCTTTTTCATGCTATGTTTAAAATGTACACCGTCCTCAGGAGTAAGCCTCTGTGCTGGGTTGGGAGTGTTAGTCATGCAACTCCCACTACAAATATCCCCCAAGCACCACTCTGGAAGTGTACCTCTTCGTCTGCCTTTTAATATAAGACAGCGAGCTGAAAGGAAACCGTGTCTGGGGAACGGGTAATCTGAGCTGCCGTGGGTTCCCATAGGAACGCTGGGAACAACGCTTCTCCTATTTATGCGCCCTTGCAGCAGCTGTGTCTTTTGGAGTCTGGCTCTTAGCAAGTGCAAGCAGCAGCTCCAAGCACAGAACTGCCCTAAATGTCTCTTTTTGAAGCCCTTGAGTCTACAGCCTTCTATTTGTGTCTGGCCCCGATTCATCATGGGCCTGAATGCTTCACCTGCTGTACATTTCCAACAGAGCTAAACCAGATTTTTTTAAAAAGAATAATCCCTGGCCAGTGAATCTCAGCAGGAGAGTTGGAAAAGTGAGAAGGGTAGGAGCTAAGGCAGATAGTAATTACTTCCTGCCACCTATGTTTGGAAGGACATTGATCTACCTTACTCACCTGGATGTTTTGCTCTATCTGGAACCCAGCTACCCATTTGGAAGATTAACAACAGTTGGATGCATACCCACAATCACTCTGGGCTTTGGAGTAGTTATGATTCATAGCAGAAATGACATTGTGAATAGGCTAGCACAGATTTTAAAGACATTTTATTTATTCGCAAAGATCCAAGCACTNCTATGTTTGGAAGGACATTGATCTACCTTACTCACCTGGATGTTTTGCTCTATCTGGAACCCAGCTACCCATTTGGAAGATTAACAACAGTTGGATGCATACCCACAATCACTCTGGGCTTTGGAGTAGTTATGATTCATAGCAGAAATGACATTGTGAATAGACTAGCACAGATTTTAAAGACATTTTATTTATTCACAAAGATCCAAGCACTTAATATTTCAGGAGAAGTAGCTAGAAACGTTTACTCACTCACTTATTCATTCATGCACTTACTATTTGGTCCTGTGCCCCTTATGTCATAATATATACCATGTTTTGCTGAAATGGCCTGTTCACCAAATCAGTGAGTCCACCTGGCTGAGCAGTATATCCCCCTTGCATGAAATATAGGAAGTCCTCATCAATTAAGAAGGAAGAAAGAAAAGAAGTGAAAAAGGCTTTATGGGAGTAGCATTTAATATAATTAATATAATATAATATAGTATATCTATATTTGCTTGTGTATGTGATACGGTAGGAATTTATTGTAGTAGACTGTGTATTTCGCATAGCAGCTAACATTTATTGAGCAGTGGCTATGAGCCAGATTTTATGTTAAGTGACTTCCATAGTTTGTTTTATTAAATCCTCACACTAATCATAAAGTACTATTATTTCCCCATTTTATAGACGAGGAAGCAAATATAAAGAGGTTAATTAGCTTGGCTAACATCACACATAGGAAATGGCATGGCCAGAATATGAAGGCAGCCAATTCACCTGGGAGAGTGTGCTCCTCACCACGGCTGTGCTCAGCCTGCACATACGCTGTAATTTCACCCCTGCAAATTCCTGTGGTGAGGGAGAAAGGAGGTTTTTCTAAAACTGTCCTGAGTTGAAGCTGGGGATAGCGCTGTTGCCCAGAGGAAAACACTGCAGGAACGCTGTCCGGTCAGGGCACCCGGAACCCAGAGAAGCTAGACCTATGCTCTGAGGGACAGGGCCCTGACACGGCCGTTGGGACCACGGGGGTCTATTCCGGAGTCTCTCTACCTCCACTCCCCTGTCACCACCCTTCACAACTGAGCAAATTAAAACCTCAAACAAACACCCAAGAAGAATCAGCTCCACCTGGACCTTCCAGGTCTAAATTCAGTGAGGGGTTTCCCTGTCTTCCGTTCGTCTGCCTTCAAGTCCCCCACACCCAACTGCTTAGACCTGGTACAGCTTGGAGGGCGCTCTGAACCAGGGCGCTCTCCATCCATAGCCCACGCCCTGGCTGAAGCTCTCAAAAGCACCAGACCCAGAAAAGAGGTTTCTTTTGTATTTTCAGGAAGAATAACAAATAGATACCACTTGGAAACCTTTAGTCTTGCAGTTGGTGACTCATTTGAGTTCTTCAGAAATCGTACGCCTTTACTGAAAAGACCAAAGTGGGCAGCGTGCTGAGGCCAAGGCTATGAATGATCAGAAGTGTGGCGTCTGGATGCAGAACACAGGTCCTTGATGTGTCTTGGACGCAGTCTCTAGTAAAGAGGACTTTATTGCATCTCTTCCCTACCCAGTGGGCCACGACCCCTATACTTCTTATGTTCCAAGCCTCCCTTCCTTCTTCACTCTCCTTTGCTACCAGTATATTAAAAATGGAAGCAGAAAAACAAGCTTGTTGCTATTTTAAAGTTGTGAGACAAAGTCTGTGTCAGAGGACAGGAGGGAAGGAGAAGTCCGAAGGAGATGAGCAGGGTCGGAGGAAGAAAGAGGCGGAGGGGCCTGGCCGGCTGGAGCTGAGCCTGGAAGATCGGGAGCTGCTGCCTCGGAAAGGAGGAGCCGCGTTTCTCCACTCGGAGCTGAACAGAAGTGGGTTCATGACATTTCAGGGAGGTTTGGGGGGGACCAAGAAAAATGGCGGTCTCAACTTCTTCAGAGAAGTCTGAAAAGTCTGAAGCAAGGTCAAGTGGATTCTGTAAGTGTATTTACATGCAGTCACACTTTCACACCCTCGTTCCATCAATTTGGGGGAAAAATAAATTGTTGATCAAAATCCAGGTATAGATAACAAACATTTCACAATAGAATGGTGAACAGTATAAATGTTAACCTTTGATATAGCTCAGTCATAATACATCCTCATTCCTGATCTCTGCCCGCAATTTAGGAAGATCCCATATATAACATCGAATTTTCTTTTAAAGGTACATTCTGCAGGATTGTTTTGTAAAACCATTTATTGTGTGAGGAGATTCTCAGAAGTTTTCTCAGAAGTTAGTCTTGCTTTCCTATTATTTTAGTTTAGAAAAAAAAACAATTTAAGGACTTCTAAATATTGCACTTTTAAGGTAAGGTAAGCTAATTTGTTTTAAAATGAAGACTAAATACTCTCTTAAGGATGCATATTTGTAAACAGTGTTTTAAAAGTCCATCTTAGACTTATGAGAAAGGAATTGTATAAAAACTAAGCGTGAGACCAAGAAACAATGCAATAATTTTGAACTTAAGAATATTATTTTGAACACTGTTTATGTTGTAATATGAAGCCTCCGTCACTGACAGTGTGTTCCCCCGATAGGCTTCAGGTACAACCCAGAACCCGTAAACTTAGTCACGATTAGTAAACTCCACTAAGAGCCTTGGGCAGAGCATGACCTACACTGCCATGCTGAAAAGGAGGAGGTGATGGCGGATGCTGGAAAGTCAGACAACTCCTAGAAATAAGAACAGCATCTCAGCAGAGAGAAAGAGTCTGTAGTTGCCTGTTGGATACATTGGTCCCATAGGTAAAGAACAAGAAGGAAAATGCTGTGGAACTCTCGTAAATAAAAAAACAACAAATAAAGGGAGCACACTGTAGGAAGTTACGTGGAAATAGGAGATGAAATACACAAGAAGGTGGATCTCCCTCCTGTCCTCTAAATTGCTGTTAATGGCTCAACACTTCTTCTAGTCACCTCCACCAAAGAGTAGAGAGTCACCTCTGATGACCCCTTTCTGTTCAGTCAATCAGCAAATCCTCTCACTCCACTCCACTGGGCCAATATTTCTCAACATCTATTACCGTCTCTCCATTTCTACTTGCCTGAGCTGAGAACCTTCTGCTCTGCCGTCATCCTCTGGTACCCTCTACAAAACTGCCAGATTAATCTTTAAAAGCAGAACTCTGGCCAGGTCACTGCTTGCTCAAAAACTTTGAATGGCTTCCTACTGTGTGCTGGACACAGTCAAAGGTGATCACTTTCAGTAACCATATCACTTAGGGCAGTGGTTCTTGATATGTGGTATCTGGACCATCCGCCTTAGCATCCCCTGGGAACTGGTTAAAAACATACAGATTTTTGACTCTGCAAAACACCTACCCAATCAGAAACTCAGAGTGAACGCAGCAGTTTGTGCTTTAAGAAGTCTTCCAGGTAATTCTGATGCACACTGAAATTTGAGAAGCACTAACTTGGTGATTGAGACTCTTGGCCTCAGATGGTCTCGTCCCAAATCCTTTCTGGTTACTGGCTGTATTCCTTACACAAGTCACTCTCTAGGCCTCAGTTTCCTCACTTTAAAAATGGGGACTAGTTGAGGCTGCCACTCTGAGTTATAAAGAGCAAATCAAATGCTCAACACAGGGGGCTTACCCATACCTAGCCCTCCATAAATATCACTATTACTAGTAACTACTGTTATTAAAGGCTACCCCTACACTGATCCCAAACTACTTCCCACAGGCTGGCTCAGTTGACCCACTCACCAGTCCTGGCAGGCTTTGTACCACTAACACTGCGCCTTGCTCATACATGGCTCCACTGTTTGGCATATGAATCAGTGAGGAGCGAATGCCAGAAAATTCCTGATGCTAATTAAGTGCCTTAGGGAAGGAGCTTAGTTTGAAATTGAATGGAGTGAAAATTTTAATGAATGTTAATGAGGCACTGATTTACTATATGACCTGAGAAAATATGATAAGCCAGTTGCTTGTATTCCCATCTGTGAAATGGGATTAATGTTATCAACCTCCTTTAAAAGAATTACCCCTGCAGAGTCACTGCACAGAGAACGTGCGTGCAGGTGTCGAGAATTCCTGTGATACATAATAATGAGTCACATCTGCAGAAATGGGGACAAGCTATGAATAATCTCTACTAACCAAGGTGGGGACAATGATATTTCTGTTTTGTTTTGAATTATTATCAGTGTTTCCTTGTAACTTTGCTCATGGGAACATACACTGTAAATATTTCCTTTAGACTTCTGTCACATTTGGAGAGGGGTTGCTAGAGAGAATACTGTCTGTTGTGTGGTTA
The DNA here is from genome assembly GCF_014824575.4 of Sturnira hondurensis. Taxonomy (NCBI): domain Eukaryota; kingdom Metazoa; phylum Chordata; class Mammalia; order Chiroptera; family Phyllostomidae; genus Sturnira; species Sturnira hondurensis. The sequence continues at coordinate 1,288,013 of NW_028073279.1, forward strand.
ACAATTACTGAGATCACTTGTGAGAATTGTCAATAAGCACATGCCACCTATGCAGAACATCTTAACACTGGAAAATCCCATAAATAAGCTGCTTTGCCCTGTCATAATAAGAGTTGGGGAAAGAGTGTGGATATATGAGGGCACATTCATTATAGTACTATAAGGACTATTACTATATCCTATTTATATATTATATTCTGTTACATATGTTATATTTATAGTAATAAATGTAATTATTAATAGAATAACTGGAGAAATCAATGCTTTGAATCAGTAGTGGGGAATATGTAATACCACCTTCATGTGTGCAGTAGGTACCATGTTATCATCTGTCACCTGCAATGCTCCCCATGACTCATCATTCCTCCTTTAAACCTGGCAAGATGAACTAAAGTCTGATTCTGCCAATATTATAACTGATGTCTTCTGCTCCTAGGCAGCCCCTCTCCCCCTCTAGGCCACAGCAAAGAATCGCCATGGTTATCATCAGTAAAAAGTATTGATGTGGGTGATCTGAACTTCAGGTTCTCATCCTCAGCCCAGGTCTAGCTGGAAGGTCCCCGGAGGATGACTTCATCCGCGACTGAGTGGATGGTCTCTCCTGCCCCTCCTGCTTGGGCCCCTGGAGGCCTCAGTGCTGCTCCCCTCCACACCCTCTGCGAAAGGCACGCTCTTCCTTCTCCGCTGAGTCAGATCTCGGCATCCTGAGGGAATAAGGGAGGTAAACTGGCTCCATGGGGTATTAGGTTGGCTTGGGTAAAGTTATAGGGCTTTTAACAACGGAAGATCACTCTAAAGAAAGAGCCAACTGAAGAAGACTAAGTTTCTGAAGATGAAAACCTCCGACTTACCTTAGATTTTATCATACTTATTGTTTGACCTTGTTCAAACGTCCTTGTCAGATGCAGCTTTTAATTATTTCCGTCAGTGTTCTGTCTCCAGCTTTCACCTGTTGTCTGCCCGGCTCAAACCTTGATCTCCTTGGTTTGACTATACCGGATGTCAGTCACCTGCCTGACCTCAGCTGTGTTTGACCTCCATTACCTGCAATCTCTTCCTGACTCCTGCCCTCATTAGGTCTTCACCGTGCTTGTTATAGGACTGGTTGCCAACAGCAACCATCAGAGAGACACTGGTGAAACCTCAGTTAAAACGTCCTCTCCCAGTGTCATTGTGACATCTATGAGCATTATAACATGTTCACATTTAACTGTAACTTTGGTTAGTCGTATATATTTTTTTTCCAAGAAGGAACCAATAATGTGGTTTTCACATCTCTTACTGGTATAAGTGGGGGGTTTTCCGTAGAACCACAAAGGACAGAGGAAAAATAAGTGACTCCTGCTCCTTGTGCGAGGCACTGGCCACGTATCAAGTCTCAAACTTGATTTCTTTCTGGGCTCTATAAAGCCCTAGTATTCCTTGTCTTTTCTTTCTAGGGCTTTTGTAACAGAGTTCCACAAAGCAAGCAGCTTAAAACAACAGAAATTTATTTTCTCATAGCCCTGGAGGCTGAAAGTCCAAAGCCAAGGTGTTGGCAGTGTTGGTTCCTTCTGAGGGCTCTGAGGCGGCATCTGTTCTATGCCTACCTCTGGTTTCTTGATGTTCCTGGCTGGTAGATGCATCTGCCTCATTGTCCTCCCGTGGCATTCCCAGGGTGCCCCTCTCTTCTTCTGATTAGAACTTAAGTTGTATTGGATTAAGGGCCACACTTCTCCAGTATGACCACAGCTTAACTTCCTATGTCTGTGACAACCCTATTTCCAAGTAAAATCACACTTTGAGGTACTGGGGGATAGGAGTTCAACATGTCTTTTTGAGGGACACAATTCAACCCAGAATGTCCCCTCCTATTTCTACCACACCCCTGACTTCGTTTTCAACATGAACCCCAAATGGAATTTCTTATGTTGTCTTGGACAGAGCACATGTGGGGTTTTGGGTGGGTCTGACTGGGGTCGACCCCCACTTCCCTTCTTGCTATCTTAGGGCATATTTTTACATGTTCTGACCAGTTTTGCAACTTTCAAAATAGAGATAATATCTACTGTGCAGGAATATTGAATTCCTACCACCTAGGAATATCAAATTAATGTACAGTACATTGTAAGTTCTCAAGAAATTCTAGTAAACTTTTTTCTTCAATGAGTGGTTATTAAATAGAGGAGAAAAATCTCGATTGAAATGAACCTTCACATCAATGTTTCTCTCGGAGCTAATAATAAACATTTCAGTCCCACCAACTGCCAATGGCATCATAAAGTCCTTTCAGTTTGTCAGCCTGTGAACCTCAACTGAAACCGCAGAGTTGTGGGTAAATGCTTTAAAACAATTGCTCCTGACATTTTGGTAACAATGCATCCATTAGGCCACGTCTCTTGTGTGATATCTCCTCTTGTGAAAATAAACAAGGGCTTAAATGATCTGGCTTTAAAAGCTCTATAAAATCTGCATTTCTGCACTCTGTTCTATGATTCATAAAGGAACCTTCTATTTTGGTGTGCCTGGATAAATCTAGCCATGTAAACTTTGAAAAGCCTTTGAATTAAAAAACGTGGTCTGGTGTACTGCATGGCCACCTAATGAGGGAGAAGAGGCAGGCACTGCATCACCAAAGATCACTTTATTTAAGCTTAATTCGTTCTTGGAAGATTATTTACTCCCCTATTTGTATATATTAAAAAAAAAAAGGTCTGTCAGGGCTAGATGCATCTGATTTTTGCAGATGTGGTGTGACTTCTGGAATCTTTAAAGATCCATCTTAAATATGCTTTTAGGTCTTCCTTTTGTGAAACTTTGACAGCGTAATAGAATTAGATTTGCTGAATTTCACTAAACTGTAAAGTACCATGTCATCAGCTTCACTCACTTCTCAAAAAATATTTCTCTCTGGTACTGCTCATCAATCTAGCTTTTCAGCCCCTAAACACGAAACTTTGAAACAAAAAGGATGACTCCATCAGTTTTGCAAGTGACAAGATGTTAAACATTTAACAGCCCCGCATTGTAGCAACAGCTGCCTCTGGATAGCAGACTTGCTTAGGTTTGGTTTAGAGTAAAAGGGAGGAGGAAGAGAAGAAGAAAGAGGGAAGGAAAAGAAACGACCCTTTGCAGACACGTGCTTGCTGAACAAACATTTTCTCCCGAGAGAACGTTTCAGTGCAAGGGATCAGGCTCCCAACTTCTAGCAGTTCCCTGTTTCTCCGCCTTCTCAGGGACTCGCTTCAGTAAGGGCACTTAGTGCATTGGATCAAAATTATTTTTTCACTGAGGGAAGGGATGGAGCTTCAGTCAAGTACATGCCCAAATCCCACTATAAGTGTTCAAAAATTTTTAGCCGAATGAATGACCTACAAAAGCACATGTGGCCTGCCAGGTCACGCCAATTTTCTCCACAGCCAGAAGAAATTGTGCTCCTCGTCTCGGGCACTTCTGCCGTTGTTTCCAGCCAGTCACGCAGCGCTGACTGAGAAACCTGTGTACGTGGTTGATCCAACAAGCAAATCTTTTGACAGAGCCTTTGTTAATGATCCAAAACTAGCATCAACATTAAGGACCCAAGAGTGGATTTTTCTTCGAGTGTCTTGTCATCAGCAAGGCTCTTGAGATAACAAGAGTCATCTGCGGTTTTCCACGGTGAGCCATTCACCTGGGCGCAATGTGGACAGGGCCCAATCTGGGGGCTCGCATGGTCTGCTCAGTCCTGAAGCTTGTTAAGGGAGGAGTTGTCCACGCGGAGGGAGGGGTGTGCTGCAGTGAAATGGCCATTTTGAAGAACATAGTATGAAGCTCCCAACAGGGAAGCCAGAACAGTATAAATAGCACTCTGTCAGTGGTAGGTGCTGGTTCCTTCAATGAACTTTTGATGAGGAACCGCCGTGTGCCAAGTGCTATTCCAGGCACTAAAAATGAAGGCAGATGGGAGTGATGTGGGAGTAGAGATGCATGTAAAGAGAAATAGGGCATATGGCTGAGACGCTGGGCAGTTAACTCAGTAGGTCTCAGTTTCATCACCCACCTTTCAATGCCTCTGCATTGAACAAATGCCTCTGCTTCTAACAAACTAGAAGCTGTGAATCTTTTTTGTAAGTTAATTCCATTTTTAAAAAAAAACATGATGTCTGTATCTTTCTGACTTGATTTCCTTTTCCTCATCATTTGAGGAGATAGCCTCATAAACAGATGACCATGTGAATGGTGCCATCAATACAGTATTAGCTGAGTGCTGAGAGCCAGGTTGGCATGGTTTCAGGGGCCAATCCTGGGTCCCAAGTGAAACTTCACTGTGCCTGTGTCACTCGGGTCTTACCGTTAGCACCATACTTTGTCTACCCAGCTGCATCTTTCAAATGACCCATTCCAACCACAGCTGCAGAAACCATGCTCATTGGCTGTCAGCCAGAGTTCAAAGTCACGCCCCTGTGCAACTTCAACACAGAAAACTGGTTTCTGTAACTAGTGCCACCCAGAGCCTCACATGCTTACTGCCTGGATGCAGAGTCTGAGGTCTTAGTGACCAGAAGGGAAGCTGTATGAAGGAAAGCTCTTCTCTTCCTTGCAATTTCCCTTGGATACTAAGCTCACTGGTCTCCATGNCCATGATGTCTGTATCTTTCTGACTTGATTTCCTTTTCCTCATCATTGGAGGAGATAGCCTCATAAACAGATGACCATGTGAATGGTGCCATCAATACGGTATTAGCTGAGTGCTGAGAGCCAGGTTGGCATGGTTTCAGGGGCCAATCCTGGGTCCCAAGTGGAACTTCACTGTGCCTGTGTCACTCGGGTCTTACCGTTAGCACCATACTTTGTCTACCCAGCTGCATCTTTCACATGACCCATTCCAACCACAGCTGCAGAAACCATGCTCATTGGCTGTCAGCCAGAGTTCAAAGTCACGCCCCTGTGCAACTTCAACACAGAAAACTGGTTTCTGTAACTAGTGCCACCCAGAGCCTCACATGCTTACTGCCTGGATGCAGAGTCTGAGGTCTTAGTGACCAGAAGGGAAGCTGTATGAAGGAAAGCTCTTCTCTTCCTTGCAATTTCCCTTGGATACTAAGCTCACCGGTCTCCATGTTTTTCTCTTATATCTACTTCTGCCCACTTGAAATTTCCATGCATCTCTTCTGTTCTCATTACACTGAACTCTTTGCTATTTCTCCAGAGGTACCACACAGGCTTCCATCTCTCTGCCTTTGCCCCTGCTGCTCTTTTCCCCAGCATGCCGTTCCTTTTCTCTCTAGTTGATTAATTCTCCCATACTTAAGTTAAGTAGTAGTGGCTTCAAGAAGCCTCCTTTGCCTCTCCCCAGGCTCCTGGGACATCCTGCACCTGATTCAGTACTTCCTGTTGGCTCCTCCGACCTCCTCACTAGACTGACTTCTCTCAGGGCTGCGGAGGCATGCTCTTCATCTTTGTATTTCCAATGTCCACCCTAGGATTCAGCACATAGTAGATGCTTAATAAGTGTTAAATGAATGCATCTTAAGTGGAACATCCTAAAGGAAGATTTAATAGAATCGGGAAAATGGAGGAGTTATAGTATTAAAAGAACATGACCACACATTGAGTCTTTCTCATCTGTAAGTGAAATATTGTTCCCTTTTAAACAGAGAAAATAAGGGAAACACAAAGAGGGGGGAGAGAACAAAAGATAATGTCTTCAGCTTTTTGTGAGTGTTTATACAAGATGAGCTACCAGAAAGACACACACACACACACACACACACATCTCCTCTCCAGATAGGGCCAGACACAGTGCCACATATGTTAGTAGGAGCTCAACACATATTTGTGAGTTAACTGATTAATTTCATGAGCTTTCCAATTCTAGCAAACTTTGTATACTGCTCACACTTCTATATTTCTTTGCCTAAGATAAAGAGCTTAAGTATAGACAAATATAACACATTGATCTTTCTGCTTCAGAACAAATTATAGTATAAGGTGCTGGCCTAATTCAATGAAGAGTAATTGAAAAAAAGAAACAAAACAAGAAACTCAATAATATTTTAATTACCTCTTTTTTTCTGCTTTTGTATGGATATAAGAAAAAGAGTGGGGAGTTACTGCCCTTTGTGATAAAGATCTCTCTGTAAGTAAGAATGAGAGGTAAATAATGTAGTTCAACTTCTCCAGGTAGTGTGTAAACTCAGAACTGTCTACACATTCACAAGGAAAGGCAGTAAAAAATATACAAGCTGCAGAAAACTTGTCTAAAAATGAAATTCAGATTACTCAACACCAAAAAGTAGTTCATAGGTGCTTTCCTAGTCAAATACCATATCCTTCCATATATGTCATAGTAAAAGCAACATCCAACATCTTAACATGATTTTTATCAATGTTTATTTTACTTCTTTAATGATTCTACAATTTTCACCCTCCGTATCTGATAAAGTAGTATTGAAGAAGAACTTTCTTGCCCTGAACAATTTAGAAGAACTAAGCATCATCTTGCCCTGAACAATTAAAAAAACTGTTTTTTAATATACAATGAAAAATGTTCATTTGTGTAAAACCAATGTATTTAGATTTTTTATTTCTCAGTACTTTCCATCCTTTCCATTTTCATGTAGTACGCTAGCACTTAGCAGGCACATTCACAATTAGCTACAGTTTTCTTTTCAAGGATTACAAAGAAAGAAAAATTGAATCCTTAAAAGTCATTTCCCTCAATTTATGTCATTTTCATGTAAATAGCTGCTCAGTAGAAAACACACAGAAATCCTGACTTTAATCCAAAAGGCAGGGTTTTTTGGGAATGGTCAACATTGTTGAATTTGACAAATGAGCAGTGTCTGTAGGTAAGGAAAAGCTGTAAGAAACACATGGGTAAGGCATCTATTTAAGAGAAAAAGGAGTGTCCTACTACCTCAAAGAGAGTAAGTGATAAAAAGGAGAAGAGAGTGCCTGAATTAGGGTTCTGAAATCCAAGTAGGCACAGGCTTTTTCATCTCAGCCTCAGAAAGGTGTTCATTCATCTCTGGGCAGAATTGTGAAATAGTGGATGATTATCTTTATTTTAAAACAAAACAACACAAACTTTCAAAGGATGGTACTAAGGGTTTTTGTATGTATTTTCTCCAATCCTTGCAAAAACTAAAACAAAGTAATATCATGATACCTATTTTATAGTAAGCCTGGAAGACCAAAGTGTATACCATTCTTAGGAGGCAGAACTGGGATTTGAACACAAATATCTCTGGCTTCAAGATGCATACTCTCCTCCGGTTAGCACACCAGTTCCCACTTCCGTGGTCTGAAAATCATCCTCTCCCTTCCCAGCCTCTCTTCTGATGGGCACTTTCCCTGGACCAGGTTCTGACAATGAAGTCACTGTTTTCCTGCTGAGAGGATGCAGGACAGAAAACCATGCCAGTACACACTAGCCCCTTTCGCCTGACTTCAATGGAGATGTAATCACTGGAGCGAGAGCATCCATTTTGTTACCATGTAGCCGCAAACGTGATAAAGACAGACCAACAGGTTGAAGACAGAGAAGGAAAGAAAATGAGCCTGTAGCCTGACAAGCAGCAGAACCATTGCCATGACTATCTCCTTACAAACTTCTTGTTATGTGTGAGAAGCAAGCCACTGATTTATTAAACAATCGTTCATGGAGCTTTCTCTTACTTTCAGCTGAAAACTTTTCTAAGGAGCCATTAGTGCTAACTGAAAGCTCACTAGTGTGGTATTAGGTGACTAATGATGTATTAGTCGGCCAGGAAGACACGATCTTTCCCTTTCCCACTTACTATTCCTTGTCATGACACTGGTGCGGAGAGACTCATCTTTTCTCTTCCCCTTTCAGAAGGACAGCAAAGGGCTGGCTCCCTAGGTCCAGAGATTTCCCCTTCTTAGCAAAGCCATTTCCCAGCCTAGAGGGGTAGTTTTATCATGAAACAGTCACCTACATGTTCCCTGTTCCATTTGCTTTTTAAATATACAAAGAGTAAAGGTGTAGGATCCTCCTATGGAGTAACCATTCTGAGGTATAATATGAACTCAGGGAATCGTGTGCAGTTGGATAATTCTCTGTTTACAACTTTCTTCTACAAACTATGTTTAAATTTATACCATGTGCTGCTAATGAGTCCATGTCCAACCAGCTTTCCTTATCTTTCATTCTACATTTTCATTGTCTTTTCTCTTGTGTACAGATTCATTGCCAGGGAACCCATAGCTGTTCTTTCTCCAAAAATTCACTGTCCTTTCCAGACAAAGACAAATGGGTGACTTGCTGGACCTACCTCCCCAGGCAGTAGGCCAATGGACTATCTCCACCCACAATCAGTAGTGCCTCCTTCTGTGTTTACTGACCTAAGAGTCACGTGCCCACTGGTTAATATATCAAATTGTATTATATGAGGTCTCTCTGGAAAAAGTTCAACCATTGTTAAAATAACGAGAATGGTTTACATGATATCGATATAACCTGGCAACCAAGGAGAGTGGACTAGAATGCACATGAGTGAACAATGACAACCTCACTGCACTGCACTAGTCAGTGGGGCTGGGAGACGCTGCTGAGTGAGCATGTGTACTGTGTGGCTGTTATATTCAAATGACTGAGTGAGTAGAGCAATGAACCTTCATCCAGTGTTGCATTAAGCTTGAACATTCCTCTGTGGTTACTGTTTGGATGATTCAGAAGGTTGCAGCTATGGGCAACTAGTGATTGGCAGCTTCATCAAAACAGTGCGTTCGCTCATGTATCACATCTTGTGTGTTTTTTTGGGGAAACATCCAATTGCCCAGGTGACTCAGCCCCCCTACAGCCCAGATTTGGTGCCCTGTGACTTCTGGCTTTTCTCAAAACTAAAATCACCTTTGAAAGGGAAGAGATTTCAGACCATCAGTGAGATTCAGGGAAATATGATGGGGCAGCTGATGGTGACTGGGAGAACAGTGGTGACTGTTCTCAAAGTAGGCACCCAACTTTGATGGGGACTGAGGAATCATTGTCCTGTGTGCAATGTTTCTTGTATCTTGTATTTTATTCAGTTAATGTCTCTATTTTGCATATTATATGACTGAACACTTTCTCGACATAACTTGTAAACACATTTGGGGCCTAGTGTTAGTTGTAGACTATTTAAAGGGAGAAAAGATGATACTATGTATTCTTGACATCTCCTGTCTCTAGAAAACTCCTAGCACGATGTAGGCACTCTGTAAACGTTTGTTGAGTAAATGTCTGACTTACTAAGAGAGAGAAAAACGCTCTGCTTCAATTTTCAACCTTAGGTATCCCAAAGGCACTTGAGTTCCTAAGCCTCAGAGCTCATATGACACTCAATTAAAGTCCATGTTGGTAGTGAATGCCAACATGGCTGAAAAAAACGTTTCTTAAATCTCCCCACAGAACTGTATTTCTCCATGTCCTAGGTTTCAAGAAACACTAACGTCGAGCAACAAAAGAGACTTTGGAGTCTAAAAGTTTGCATTTGAATAAGCCATTCATTTATCCAATATGCATATATCTATGACTTACTTACTATACGCTAAGCCAAGCACTGTAATAAATATTAAGAAGGCAAAGACGAAAGATAGGAGACCTCAAGGAACGTACTGTGTGTGTGTGTGTGTGTGTGTGTGTGTGTGTGTGTAAGGGGGAAGTTAACATGATTCTAATGATTAGAACATAGTTTCTATGCCTTCATATAATATGCACAGGATAAGACAGCAAAAAACATGATGGCTGTATAACCAGTTGAGGGTATCTAGGAAGACTTCCTAGAGGAGATTTTGAAGCTGAGTTTGGTCTCTACTGAATCTCTCATGCAATTGTGTGCTAAAAAGTTGGGGTCACAGTGAAATATCTAAAAACCACTCTCAGCATGTGTGCTACTTAAAAGCCTCTTTCAACCCACATTTAAAGGACCCTTGGAGAATGCTTATGGAATATGGGGATCTTACAATTAGAGCCTTATATGCCATCTGCAACTAAATTAAGATAATGTTTTATTCAACCTTTCTTTCAACAGGTTTTCTTTAGTATAGTACACTATGCCAGCAGATATAAAGGTAAAACATTGTTTTATGTGGTTGGGTCTCCCCATCAAGGAACACACGCAACAGAAACAGAATACTAAGTAAAAAGTGGTGAGTGAACTGAAATAAATAAAACTTCTCTTAGAAGAGAGAAAAATCTTTCATCGGGTATAGCAGCAGATTAGGAATGCTTTATAGGGAGCAGTGATGTAACATTGGAGGAAAGGTAGGATCTAGAAATATAGAGATCAGAGGGACAACATTCTACATATACTTGAGCTGGGAGGGGTAGGTCCATAGATGCTGGCAAGTCCTGTGCTTCTTAAATTTTAGTGTATATTCATGCCAGTTAAAATCTTGTTAGAATGTTGCTTGTGACTCGGAAAGTCCACATGGAGCCTGGGAGTGAATGCTGAGTTCCTAATAAGATCTCTGGGTGAAGCTGAAGCTGCTGATTCGCGGGCTGCTCCTGGAGTAGCAAGGATCAAGTTCACGTGTTTCAGTGTGGATGAGAATCCTGAACCCCAAGGTCAGAAGGGACTTGCCCATGCCACATGGTTGATTAGCATAAGAGCAGCTCTCTTACTGAACAGCAGCTCAGCAAGCAGTGCAAAGATCGTGGGCTTTGGAGTCAGGCTGCTCTAGGCTGTTCACTAGTTACAAAGCCTGGGGCAGGTCAGTTGTCCTTTCTGTGCTCCAGGTTTCTCATTTGTAGAATGTTGATAAATAAATCTTACCTTGTAAAAGAGTTGTGATAAGTCAATAAGGCGATTGGCATACAAGAAATGCACAATAGTGCCTGGTACACAGAAAGTGATAAAAACATGTATGTGTCTTCTTTTTCTTTCTTTTTGGCCAGGTTAATACTGTCATCAGTGCATGTAGTCTTACCCAATCACATCTCTTCAGGAGTCTAGGATGTGTTAGCATTCATGACATGTAGTGGGGCAGTTACAACTGGCTGGCAAAAAGGCACCTAATTAAGCCCCCCCGTAAATAAAGATTTTATTATTTTTCACTATCTCTTTGGAAGAGAATGCAGAAATTTCAACATATATCCACTAGTGCATTTGTACTTCTTTGCAATCAAGGCCTTTAAAACATCTGCTCATTAATAGGAAATGCTCAGCTAGTATCATGAATATTAATGGTAGATGGTTTTCATTCCACTTTGATTAATACAGGGATTAATTTTTTGCTGGGTTCACATTTTTTCAGGCTGTATTTATTTATGTATTTATTTATATATGTATATGGATGTATTTTTACACACACACACACACACATCCTCAATCTCATTGTTTCCAGGAAATAATAAAAAATAATGACTCATGGAATGTCTTCTTTAACAGGAAACTTCCACTTTCAAATACTAGCAAGCAAAAGGAAGGATGTTGCCATTTTTGCATTATATGAGGGTTAGATTTAGTCCACATGGGAGGTGTCAAAGGAGAAAAGGAAAAAAAAGTCTATGAAGAATTAAACCTGCTAAACTGTGCAGTGCCATTGTAAGAGCTGCTTCAGAAATCCATTTGGAAATCATTGCTCTTGTATCTGAATCATTATAGAGACACCAGCATAGCCCACTTCTTATTACTGCAAACATAGCAACAGTTGCCATGCTAGCAAGAGATTCAAGCACAAACACTGAAGTCAGGAGGGAGCTGGGCGGGGCCAGAGCTAGAGTCAGGCTGTTGAACAGTGCACAATGCTGCCTGTACAGATTTAATTAGGCCCGTTGTTCTCTTTGGTCCCTGTGCTGTGTCTTGTCAGACATTTCAGCAGAGGAGAAGCAGTCTCAAAAGCAGCATTTTTGGACCAAGTCTTACTTTCAGTCCACACAGCAACCGTCACTGCCAAAGGCAGGATCTGTGGGCTTTGATGTACAGAGTGGGTCTAGGCTTCTGTTTTGGTTGTGAATAGAGACAGGGCCAGGGTTGCTCTTCTTTTCCAGGAATGAAAACTCATAAAACTCTCATCATTAGAAAGTCAGGCTATTCGTTGTCCCAATATGTCATTTCATCTAATTGGAAACTGAGAAATCTGTCACCTTTTATTTAGCCGTTTGCCTCTGGCAAACTTCGCAGGTTCCAGGCAAGTGGCTGGGAATTAGTTAATTAGTATTACAAAATGCTTGAAGAGGAAAGCATACTGTGGCTGGCCCTTTGGGTGATGAGGGAGCCCATTTTAGGTTACTCACAAGCACTACTAAGGATAGAAAAGAACATGAAATTATAGCCTCAGAAGAGCCGTGGCAAGAGTTGCATCTCATTCTCTCTCTCTGGTGCATATGTTGTAACCTAAATGTGTCAGTCACTCACTCTTTCCATGCAAAGCTTTGTGCCTTGCAGCTTATAAAATAGGTGCCACTTTTACATCTGCAGAGCTCTTCTCATGTCTTCACTTCCATTAATTTCCCATTTATTCATCACTTCCTCTTCTGAATGTTTTGTTTGATGTTCTTTTTTTTTTTCATGGAGAAAGCCTGTTTCAAACTAAGGGTGATTTTAAAAGTCAAGGAACTGAAAGGAAAGACTGACATTTTTCACATGCTCCTAACTTTAAGGCTGAATGTCTTTTGTTCAGTGTGAAATAAATCTCCAAGCCTTTCTCCCTTTTTAAATATTAGGGGCTGTAGGCCCCACGAGAGGTTTGTCAACTGATTGCTAGGTGGCGCTAGAGAGCAAAGTAACTCGAAAAAGAGCCACAAGGTTGCCTTAGGTCCACAGCAGCTCTAAGGGGCCTCTCGCACAGAGCCCCACAGCTATTCAGCATAGATTATTTCCAATTCTGATGATTTTTAGAGTACCCGCAGCATGAAAAGCAGAGGGCACTAGCAATCAATTTACACTCTTTGTGTGTGTGTGTGTGTGTGTGTATGCACATATGGGAATTGTTTGCTTATTTCACTGTGGTGCACGTGGACCTATTAGGAGGAGATTTTTAAAACTATAAATAGATGGCTGTGCTTATTTTTTGGACCTCCAGAGAAATAACTTTAACTTCCTGCAAGATCCATCTCAACTTCCCTTAATTTTCCCTCCTTGTTAGGTCACATTCGGGGACATAATGAGGAGGTGTACCAAGTACTTTCACATCCTCATATCAACATGAATAGCTCTTTCTTCCGTCAAACTCATATACCATGACATTGAGGATTTTTCTACTTTTGTTCATTAGAGAAATTATGGGCACCTCAAGAAGATTTGAGCTTAAAAAGAAAGAGATAAAAGGCAGCTGACAGGCATCGTGGCACTTGCTTAGATTCCAGCTACTCTCCTTTGGCTTTTATATTTTTTCAGGGCAGACCCTTAATGAGCTTGATATCTGACCTTCAGCATGTGAGTGACACAAAAAGTATACATCTCTCGGTTGATAACTGCCCCAGTAAAAGAGCTGTCTTGTCCCTGGATTAGACAAGCAATGTCTTGCTCTCCTCGTTACATAAACACTATGAGCAAGGCCGATATAACTTAAGTCAGGTGAGTCAGTAAGGAAAAACATTCTACAGGCTCAGAAGACACTGTTGAAATAAGAGTTAAATACTAATGAGGTACTTGGATGCTCACTGAGCTCTTTTATAAATTCTATAAATGTCATATTTTAAATCAATATTGAATAAGTAAAGAAACAGTTTAGAAAGCCACAGATGCTATCTTTTTATTATCCCCTTAAATTCGTAAATCTTAACATCATTTCTATGTAGAATCAGCTAAAAGAGTCTGGACTTTCATTACGTTTATGAGTTAGAAAGTGAAGTGTTTTTCTTTATTTCCAGGATTAAAAAACTCATCAAATCCTCCATCTCCAGGTAACCTATTTGTTGCCTCAAAACATTAGCAGAAATGTTCTTTTAAAAATATAGTGAATGTAATTTACTACTGTAGTAGAAAATATATTTTTGAGGAAATAAAAAAAGTTTAGTTTTGCAATGTACTTCATTAAGAAATGATGCTAGAGTTAATTAGCCTTAAAACTGGTTCCCAAGAGTTTGCTTTTTTAATATACTATACTTTTTTTGTCATTTTAGAGATATGGCCAGGGAGGCTGGTTTTCAGAGACAGGACTCAAGAAGATAGAGAGGGCAGGCTTAGTCCATGGCACGCTGGTGAATGAGGCAGCGCATGTGGAGTTTTGTTCAGCCCAGGTCTACCTCAGTGCAGGCAGACGATAATAAAGATCTATGGTGAGCAGGCATATGCTGAGGTAAAGTGGCGAGTAACAGAGGTAGTCAGAATGAGGAGGGAACATTGCATAGACTGAGAGTGCACTATGATCCCTCGGATCTGGCACAGCTACGGAGTGAGGTAGTTCAGCACTCTGGATAGCTCTGAGTTGATTATCCTCCAAGCCAAAACTGGAGGCTAGAAGCTCCTGCTTCTTAAAGATGGTTCAAACACGTTGGGCAAGTTTAGTCTCTAGAGATAGCATAGTATAGTGAAAACAGTACCAGACAGGACCAGAAACAGCTATTAACTACCAATTTCCACTCTATAGTTTCATATAAATTACTTAAATTATTTGAGTTTGTTTTTTAAACTGAGGAATGGAAGCACTTCAGGACTACTTATCAGGAGTGCTGTGAAAATTAAATGGCATGATAGTTGCGAGGAGCTATCATGATCATTTGTTTTTATATAGATATGGAGCACCTACCATGTGCCAAACACAATTCTAAGTACTGGAGATACAGCATCAAAAAGGAGAGAAGTTCATGCTCTTTTGTTTTTAACAATTTAGTGTAGATACCAATGAAATGATTGCCAAAACTACTGTAATAGCAGATGGACATGAATGATATGGAGATGCTCTCATACTGATTCTTGTTGGTCTAAAGCTTGGATTTTATTGGACCACAGTGGGGAAATACAACATGGACCCAAGTAAAGTGGGAGGTCAGATAAGAAACATCATATGAAGCTAGAATTCTCAAAGCACAACACCAGGGTAAACTAGGTAAAAATAAATCCACTCTAAACATGGAGATGCAGAAGATAAGTGCCCTATTTCATGCTTGGCTCCAGATAAGGTGAGATAAATAAGAAATAAAATATTTACCCTGAGAAGTCTCAGCCATAAGACCACACATATGTAAGTTTTAGAAGAAAACATTATTACATGTATTTTATACAGGACTCCAAGTTGAGTTTTTAAAGTGGTCTTGAGGGTTAGCTGCACTAGATAATCAGCAAAAGACAAAAATTTGTGAAGTTACCAAATAAGGAATAAATGAACCCGAAAACCCAGTGGATAGCTACAGACTGTGTCAGAGCACCACTACCCTACCCTTGCACAGCTGATTCTGCACGGAGGGTGGAGGTTGGTGATTGGTTGTCAGTGGACAGCCAATCCTTGCAGCTGACTGGCCTGGGTAAATCTCTCCCATTGATCTGCAAACAGCAACCAAGGTTTAACTATAATAGGAGGGTCTGCTCAGGTCACATGAAAGGTGCACCTTGAGTACCCAGCTTGGGTGATAGAGGAGACTGTGCCATTGGACCCTACAGGACACCTAACACATTAGGCCACATTACTAAGACATAGAGTCAAAGCAGCTTTACCTAATACACAGAAACAAATGTAGGGATGTTGCCCAAAAGAGTAAAGAAACATGGCCCAAATGAAAGAACAGATGAAAACTCAAGAAAAAGAACTAAACAAAATAGAGATGAGCAATCTAATAGAGATGCAGAGTTCAAAACACCAATTATAAGGATGACCAAGGAACTTAGTGAGGACCTGAACAGCATAAAAAAGATCTACTCAGAAATGAAGGATACACTAACTGAAATAAAGAACCATTTACGGGGAAACAACAGTAGAGTGGATGAAGCTAAGAATCAAATCAATGGTTTAGAACATGAAGAGGCAAAAAAAAAAAAAAAAAGACAATCAGAACAAGAAGAAAAAAGAATCCACCCCAAAATGGGGATTGTGTAAGTAGTCTCTGGGATAACTTCAAGCATTCCAACATTTTCATCATATGGGGTGCTATAAAGAGAAGAGATAGAGCAAGAAATTGGAAATCTATTTGAAAAAAGTAATGAAAGAAAACTTCCCATCCCTGACTTGTATGGCTCAGTGGATTGAGCACTGGCCTATGAACCACAGGGTTGCTGGTTCAATTCCCAGTCAGGACATATGCCTGGGTTGCAGGCCAGGTCCCCAGTAGGGGATATGTGAGAGGCTACCGTGCATTAATGTTTCTCTGCCTCTTTCTTTCTCCTTTCCCCTCTATCTAAAAATAAAATCCTAAAATGAAAAAGGAAGAAAACTTCCCTAATTTGGTGAAGGAAATAGATATGTAAGTCCAGGGAGCACAGATAGTTAAAAGAAAATAGATGCAAAGAGGCCCACTCCAAGACACATCATAATTAAAATACCAAAGGTTAAAGATAAAGAGAGAATTTTAAAAGCAGCCAGAGAAAAGCAGTTAGTTACCTACAAGGGAGTTCTCATAAGACTTTCAGCTGATTTCTCAAAAGGAATGCAGGCTAGAAGGGACTGGCAAGAAGTACTCAAAGTCATGAAAAGTAGGGACCTTCAGACAAGATTGCTCTACCCAGTAAATCCATTATTTAGAATCTAAGGGAAGATAAAGAGCTTCTCAGACAAGAAAAAAATAAAGAAGTTCATCATCACCAAATCATTATTTTATGAAATGTTAAAAGGACTTTAAGAAAAAGAAGATCAAAATTATGAACTAAAAATGACAGTAAATATGTATTTATTAACAATTAAATTTAAAAAACAAACTGAACAAGAAGAACAGAGACAGAGCCATGGATACAGAGAGTGTTTTTATAGTTCCAGATAGGAAGGGGATCTGGGGAAATGGATTAAGAGCTGAGGGGTTTAAGAAGTATAAATTGGTAGTTACAGAATAGCCATGGGGATGTAAACAGTATAGGGAATTTCCTACAGTATAGGAAATGGAGTAGCCAAAGAACTTATACACATGGTCCATGGACATGAACAACGGTGTGGGGAATTGCTTGGGGGAGTTTGGGGTACTTGGTGGAGGGGTGCAAAGGGGAAAAATTGGGACAACTATAATAGCATAATCAACAAAATATAATTAAAAAATGGAAGGAGCAAAAATATCTTTCACATGTTTATTTTCAACAGTTATGGTAATGAAATATTTACAGATACATTTGAGGAAAATGAGAATGATCTAGAAGGAAGGTGTGAAATGTAAGTATGCATGTAATTATCAATGGAATACTAAATATGGGAAAAACTAAATAAATAATAGCTGTATAAAAGAAAACAATACCTAAAATGTGGGATTAAAAATTATGATTAAAGTAGGTACAGAAACATGTAATTCAGGAAGGAATGATTTGAAACTAAAATGCTCTTAAGATCTCTCTTTTGTTTGGGAATAAAACAAATGTGCTAAATGTTGAATGTGTTAAATAATGTGTTAAACTTTCCAGGATACCTTCTAAAGTATAAAAAAATAGAGTGCATATTCAAATAATATAAAGGAATACAAACAAAAAAGGATAGGGTGAGAAAAAGCATGACACATAATAAAATAATATAGTAACAATGAATTCAAATTATTTTAGCAATCACAATGAATGTAACAATCAATAACACAAAAAGTGTCACTGAGATTATAAAATCTAACTAAAAGATATTAAAGACCACCCAAATAAGTGCCAAAATGTACTATGTTCACTCAAAAAGAGACTCAATATCACAAAGATGTTAGGTCTTGTTATATTGATCTATAGTTTTAAAATATCTGTAGTCAAGATTGGACTTCCGGCCAACATGGAGGCATAGGTAGATACATTTTACTTTCTCGCACAACCAAAAGAAGGACAACAACAAATTTAAAAACAAAACAAACAAACAAACAAAAAACCTAGAACTGCCAGAAAATCAAACTGTATGGAAGTCTGTCAACCAAGGAGTTAAAGAAGAAAATTCACCTAGACTTAGAGGAGAGACAGAAGTAGACAGCCAAGGCAGAGAGGACACAAAGAAAGGCAGAGGCAGTGGCTGGAGGACTTGGTGAGCAGGGAGGTGGCTGGCAGTCCCCCATTTGTCTGTGGATAAACCGGGAAGAACAACTGGGGAGCGAGACGGACTGCTCAACCCAGGGTTCCAGTGCAGGGAAAAGAAAGCCTCAAACCTCTGGTTGTAAAAACATGTGGGGGTTGCAGTGGTGGGAGAAACTCCCAGCCTCACAGGAAAGTTCACTGGAGAGACCTACAGGGTCCTAGAATGTACACAAACTCACCCACCTGGGAATCGGCATCAGAAGGGCCAAATTTTCTTGAGAGTGTGGTGGGGGAAGTGACTGAAAGCAAGCTGGTAGCCAGCATTGTTTCCTCTCTGACCCTTTCTCCACATACACATTGAAGAGGGTTGCCTGCTCCCTGAATACCTATAGTTTTGCCCCTTACAACATAACAGGTGCACCGAGATGAAGAAATATGGCCCAAATGAAAGAGGAGATCAAAGCTCCAAAAACAGAAATAAGTAATAGAGATAGCTAACCTACCAGATGGAGAGTTCCAAACACTGGTAATCAGGATGCTCACAGAAATGGTTGAGTATGGTTACAAAATAGAGGAAACAGTGAAGGCTACGCAAAGTGAATCCCCCCTCTCTCATCAATGAAAGAAAACATATCCTTGGGTGAGGAATAAAAAAAAACAGAGCAAAATAACAACAACCACAAAAAACTAATGAGAGAAGCAAGGTGGAAGAAGTTTAAAGTGCCATGAACACAGTGTTGAAACTGTTGATTGTGGTGAACTCATAAGGAAATGAATTTGAGATGAAGGAGGATTTGAGAGAAAAAACATTTAAGGAGCGCAAGGGAAGTTTCTGTCCATGAAAGCACACAGGGGAGGCGGTCTTAAAAAGGGGAGTTTCTGACTTTAGTGATAAGGATACAACGCTACTGGTTTTACTTGATAAACATCCTGCTCCTCAACCCAAATGGACCTGATCTTCTCATGACTGTCTTCTTTCTTTAAATTCCTTTTAGGAACATCAGTTTCATGGTGTTATTATCTTACACATTTGTTGCATTCCAGAAAAACTATGTGTAAATTAAAGTTTTATAACATATTCGACTTTTGTAAGTTGAAGTGCACTGGGCAAAGTTTCTATTTAAAGGATCCCTTTGATGGGCCCTTTTGTAATGTGAAAAATTAGTTCCAATCTCTGCATCTCTGTTTTTCTTCTCCTGGACAGCTAACTAGGTCATAGC
The DNA here is from genome assembly GCF_014824575.4 of Sturnira hondurensis. Classification (NCBI taxonomy): domain Eukaryota; kingdom Metazoa; phylum Chordata; class Mammalia; order Chiroptera; family Phyllostomidae; genus Sturnira; species Sturnira hondurensis. Next base: position 1,307,250 of record NW_028073279.1, read on the forward strand.
AATCTATTCTTAGAGTCCAGCCCCACACAAACGCTAATTGGTTTTCACATCTGAAAGGTTGTGTATCACTTTGTCATTTCTAAATTTACAGGACTTAATCCATGTACAAGATGGGAGATTTCAGACCTTGTGGGAGGAGCAAGTAGCACATGCTTAGTTTTCCAAATATATTCAGAGACACAAAATATTTTAAAGAAGCAGAACTTAAAGCATGCCTTCCTCAATCTCAGATTTCCCCAGTTTGTGGTTTCAGTAGGAATTAGTGAATGCCTATTACTTGCGGAAGAAATATCTGACACAATGTCCCACTTTGACATTTACTTTATGAAATAAAATACTTATTAAAAACTAATATACAAGCAATAGATAACCCCCAAACCCCCAAACCCCTTCAAATCAAGCATTACAAAATGATAAGCTGTAAACCTCATAATCAAAGTTGGAAAGTAGAAATGTACTATTTTAAAGACATTTGTTGAAGGCTCTGAGGCCCATAATTGGGAACATTTATTAGCCAAAACTCTAGGCCAAATTGTGTACTCATTTTTTAAAAGCATGATGCCAGGCTAAAAATTAAACCTTGTGTGCTTTTACTAAATAGTGTGGATGCTTCTTAGCTCAGAGGTTACTGGTACATTGCAAGGGCTTTGGGGAGGAACCACACAGGTAATCAGCCTTCACAATATTCTCCTTTGGTCACAGCTGCTGCCTCACCTATGTTCTCATTTTCTTTTTCTATTTACTCTATCAGTTGCATTCCCTTCCCACAGAGTGACTGGCAGGTTCACAGTGTAGCATTCTTTTCTAGCATGCATCTCATACTTGGATGTGTATTGGAATCACTTGGGAAGTTTAAAAGATCCCAGTGCCTGGGTGTCACCCCCGTGGATTCTGGTTTAATTGGTCTTGGGCATTGGTACTTGTAAAAGCTCCCCAGAGGATTCTAATGTGTAGACAAAGCTGAGAGCTACTGTCTTCCAGGTGGTAAAGTCATGGCCTTGTTGGAGTTAGTCCATCAGTTCCTGCATCCTCAGGCTCTTAGACTTTAAGAACCTATTGATCTCTGGTCTCAGTTGCTCTGTCTTTCACATACACAAGCTGAAAAAGGCTTGGGAGGAGTAGCTGCTTCTCTGACCCACTTCCAGAAGAAACTGGAAGAAGTGCAGCAGACACATGTATAAATACTGGTGAGATAGATCAAGCTTCTGAAAAGTGCCACCTCCTGTGTCAGAGAAATTCTGAAGGCATAGGAGAGTCCTGGGTGAGAATTCCCACTCTGCCTCCACAAACTTTGGAGAGTTGCTCACCCTTCCTGAGCCTCAGTTTCTCCACCTATAGGCATGCTTAGCCCTGGCTAGTGTGGCTTAGTGGATTGAGTGCTGGCCTGTGAACCAAAGGGCCACTGGTCTGATTCCCAGTCACGGCACATGTCTGGGTTGCAGAACAAGCCCTCAATAGGGGGCACAAGAGAGGCAACCACACGTTGTTTCTCTCCTTCTCCCTCCCTTCCACTCTCTAAAAATAAATAAATAAAATTAAAAACCTGGAATACTTACTCCCTAAGGATTACTTAGTTGACAATTCAAAGTGTTTAAAATAATGTCCAGAATACAGTAGGTGCTCAGTAGTGATAGCTACTTAAATGGAACAAATGGAGAAAATAATTAAAGTTTGTTCACTGATTATGGTACAAAGTAATAATAATTATAATGTATGAAGCCATTTTATCCAGTTCTTTGTGAAACTTACATTTATTACATATTGACTTTATGCCGATTGCACTGCTAGATACTAGAAAGATAGTCATGGATTAAACAGATATTCCTTTCTTGGTGAATCTTACACTTTAGGTAAATGCTTTACCTATTCTGGAATTAATTTCCAGAGTCTAAAGACTGCTGAGCTTGCTAGAAGGATGGTACAACTAGTGAACTGACCTTCAATTCATCCTTACAGCAAACACTGGGTGTATTAGGCTGTTAAGGGAAATGTAAATCAAGTAGATAAACACTTTAACATTAGAGTTTCATAACAGTCATGAAGAAACAGAAGGATATAAAATACCTTATGAGGCTAACAAACACTGCGTCTCAAAAAACCTAATGGGTTTTCCCCACCCCTTTCAAGCAGTTTTGTGAGGAGCAGTATATCTCTGGGTTCCTGAAGGCCGGAGAAGCTATGTTCCCTCCACCCCCGACTCACCTAACTGAGAGAGCCACTGTGCCCCCACGCTGTATTGCTGTCTATGTATTGTAAGTTGTGTGATTTACCTACACTATAGATGCTCCTATTCTTTGATGTGGTCCGTTGGCATCTTTCAATCAATCACTGACTCCTGTGACAATACTGCCTCTCCCAATAACAATCCTAAGAGCTGATAGGTAACTTGCCCAAGGTCAATGAGCTGGTAAATGGCAAGGCCAAGACTGAACCTGAGATCTGTCTGACTCCACAGCTCATCCTCTTAACCTTTGCCTCAAGCAGACAGGTGACGGTGCTTTGAAAATAGCAAAACCTGACTGTTCAGAGAATTAATTTTAAAGCCACAAGCAAAAAGTAAGAAGATCAGATGGAACTAGAAGACATTATTGTGACCGAAGCTAATCTAATCTTGGCTTGTGAGCCCCTTATGAAATTATGTGAGAGACAGGAATCCAATAAAGAATTGTGTCCAGTTTGCCTGGCTATCAATCACATTTGCTGGTACTTAATTTTATGACATTCCTAGATTAAAGGCTTCATGATTCAGATTCTTGTCTTTTCAAAACTGTAGCTGCAAATCTTCTGTTAGACCAGGAATATAATAACTATGGCTAAGAAGGCAACATTAGCAGTTTCTAGATGGTGTCAGATCCTTGCTAACTCCAGATAATCTTTATCCACATTAAAGATAAAGGGTTTTACTCTGATGATGGCGTACGTGAGTGCACATGGGTAACAATGGCTCATGGATAAATACACTACAGTGCATGTGGAAGGACAGAGATTTTTCGACCAGTCTTTTCTGATTTTTCATGGGTTGTCACGCACACTTTCTAGGGTCTCTATTGGCCTCGCAGTGATTGCCTTTTTTGCTCCCCATCCAGAACAGGAGTCTCTGGCTGCCAAGTTTATATTCATGAAATATGACCCTACCTCCACATCAACCACCTTTGCTCAGACCAGAGGAAGCCATTTGATCCCCAAAACAAACAAACAAACAAACAAAAAACAAAAGCCAATCACATTCTCTCTTGTGGCAGACTGCATTTATACTTTGTGTATCTATGCCCTTTGCCATGTGACTTTGTAGTTCTTCCCACTAGAGGTTGAGTATAAGGAATTTTCTCTCTGTGCTGATGTCGGACTCAGGGATGAGACTTGCCAATGGAATGTCATAGGATGCACACTGAACAACGGTGTAAATGTGCATGTGAGGTTGGGCTTGTCCTCTTGGGTTTCTCGTGTTTGCCCATGAGAAGAACATGCCTCAGGTATGTGTTTTAGTCAAAAGAGGAGGAGAGGAACACAAGGCAGACCTGGATACAACCTTTAGCTCACATGCAAGCCCACCTAAAACCACCCACAGGCACATGAGAAAGAAATAAGTCATTATGCTCAGATATCCTTGAGTTTTGGCATGGGTTTTACATAGAGGTATTATGGTAGTAGATGACTAATATATGTCTTTTTGAAACTGCAATTAAACAGAGAGGCCAAGAGCTGTCTGTGGCAAACAGGTGTGTAAACGTCAGAGCTCGCTGCAGGAGAATGCTGAACTATATTTTCTCTTTTTTGACTTGCCCATTTGTTCAAAAATTTTTGGCATTTTTTTCATTTAAGTGAAGCACATAACAAAATCCCTCATTTTAAAGTGAACAATTCAGTGGTATTCAGTACATTTACACTGTTTTGCACCCACCACTTCTGTCTAATTTCAAAATACTGTCATCACCCCCAAATAAAAGCCCGTACTTACTAAGCAGTTACTCCTAATCCCTCCCTTCTCCTTAGCCCCTTGTGACCACCAATCTGACTTGTTTTTATGGATTTGTCTGTTGCTATGGACCAAGTTGTGTCCCTCTCCCATGAAATTCATATGCTGAATCTCAACACCATGTGTGATTCCACTGGACATAGTACCTTTAGGGAAATGACTAAGGTTAAATGAAATCAGAAGAGTAAAGTCCTGATCTGATAGAACCGGTGACCTTATAAAAGATGAAAAGAGGCCAGTGCTCTTTCTGCCATGTGAGCAGGGGACCATCTGTAAGTCCCACCAGAGCTCAGCCATGCTGTCGATCATGATGGTGCCAAACTCCACAGTGAGGAGATATGTTTTTATCCTTTAAGTCATCTAGTATTCAGTATTATAGGAGACCATTCTGCTTGGTGTGGGCCAAGCTCCCACTCGGAGATACACAACACCCACACCCACTGATGGGTTCTTCTGTGGAGAATCAGGCCTGCATTGTACCTAGACCTCTATGAGACTTCCTTTTGCTAAAACTCCCTCACCCTGAATTGAGGCAGAAAGTGCTTACTGTAACTTCCTAAAATCCATGCTAAACCTTCCAAGGGTGAGTGTAACCAGTTCAACCACGTTTCCGTTTGCATTTGCAAATACCCCTCTTCTGTGGTCTGATTAGTGACACTGGCTCCTTTGCTTTCTGTAAATGGTAACCACCTAAAGTGAACCTCTGCATGGTAAATGAGTACCACCATGTAATGTGCCCAGAAAAGCAATAAAAGTTTGTCAAGGCGAGGGCCAAGGCTTTTCTCCTCTTGAGAGAGAAGTCGTGCCATACCTTTTCCTCCACAGGACTTGGTAGTCCATGTGAATTTGTCGTTTCTCATCCACAATGTTGAGGACCCCACAAGCCAAGTTTCTGCATCACAGTATTTTGTTGTATCAGCCCAAACCTACTAAAACACCTTTTCTGGATATTCATGTAAATATGGTCATACAATATGTGACACCTTTTATTTAGCATGTTATTAGAGTTCACCCATGTTGTAGCATGTACTAACACACCATTCCTTTATATAGCTGAATAATACCCTATTATGTGGATACCCCATTTTGTTTATGTATTTATCTGGTGAAGGATGTTTGTGTTGTTTCCGTCGTTTCGGCTACTGTGACTAGTGCTGCTATACATTTTTAATACAAGTATTGTTTGAGTACCTGTTTTCAATTCTTTGAGGTATATACCTAGCAGTAGAATTGCTGGGTCATATAGTAATTCCAGAATGCTGACCTTTGGGTACTCAGATCTGCAAAACTGTTTCTTAGTTTCTGCATACAGGAATTCGTCCTTTGATTCTGTAAGATAACCTTAGAATACTTTCAATAGTTTTCCTTTGTGGCTATAGCTAGACGATTCTTGCTTAAGCTACAGTTAGTTTCTGTTACTAGAAACTTAGAGAACCTAAACTAATAGGTAATAAAATGTCTAATTTGGGTCATAATATTATTTTAAAAATGGGCTCCAACACTCCTATTTCAGGGCTTGCCACAAGGCTGGTAAATGGCCCATTGGCACTTAATCAAATTGGGTGACTGTCTTGATGAGACTCTGGAATCTGCCTGTGAGACTGTTGCTTAGCTTATTGCCCTTACCTTTGGGACCAGGCAGCATAAGACCTTGCATTTAGAGCATATTCCAATTCAAAACGACTCCTCAAAACTGCCACATGGCTCCGGCCAGGTCCTCCTCTGCTCACCAGGCAGTCGGAAGAAGAGGAAGGTGAGAGAGACCCGCTGCTGTTACTCGATGCAGGAGACATCAGCTAAGGAAAATAGAGGCATTCTACATCATTTAAAGAATCCAGGGGGCTCAAAATCTTAGACTGGAATATGACTTTATTTAAACTTTCTATCCTAGGATTTCTCATATTTTTTTAAAATAAATTCTTTTTTTAAGATTTTATTTATTTATTTATCTTTAGAGGGGAAGGAGAGAGGGAGAGAAACATCAATGTATGGTTGCCTTTTGTGCATCCCCTGCTAGGAGTTGGCCTGCAGAGAACTGGACTGCAACCCAGGCATGTGCCCTGAATGGGAATCAAACCAAGATCCTCTGGTTCGCAGGCCCGCGATCAATCCACTGAGCTATACCAGCCAGGGCCGGATTTCTCATATTTTAATGTCTATTCCTCTCAGCTTGCTGCTGCTTTTTCTTTTGGCCTCTGATGGCAACATCTGGCTGCTTAATTTACTTTTTTGATCTAGTTCTATGTTGAGAGCTGGTCCATTAAATTTATGCTCATTCTTCAGTAAACAGATTCATGAAACAAATATTTAGAAGGTTTTTATTTAATGGTTAAAAGATTTTCTACATTTTTCAGTATGATGCTGATTCATGGCAGTTTCTTTAACTTGTAGGTTAAAATTATTCATTTTATGTGAAATTATTCCCTTTATATAAAATGGATTTACACACTTTTCCATGTGTGTATTTCATTTATTCATGTACAAATGCAACACATTCATTTTTTTATAAAATGAAGAATACTTTAATGTCTGGCAAGCATGAGGTCTAAATAGAGTTGCTGTGAAAGACTTCTAAAAAATAGTTACAAATGGTTAACTATAGCTAGAAAAATAGTTACAAATAGTTAACCACAGCTAGAAAATAGAAAAGTATGAGAAAAAATTGAGAAAGGAGAATTAAAAATAGAAGAGTAGTTTTCTTGAGTTTTTGACAACCTTTCTGTTTATACATTCTACCTAACCTGACTGAGAGCATTAGCGCTTTTGACATTATGACTTCATAAGACATGTAGACAGTCGCCTTTGGTTTTCAAAGAATAATATATGTAAATTCTAGGCTCTCCATAGTAGCCAAGACATTTCTAAGTAAAGCTCCGAGAATAATGTAATGTCAGTGTCGAAATGAACCTTTAGACTCTTCAATGATTGAATCTCTTCTGTGCATCGTTTTTACGTCAGCAAGAGCAGTGATGAGGAACTCACTGCCTCCAGATCCATTTATTTATCTTAGGACAGATCTAACCACTATAAATCTCCTTCTCAAAATAAACCAAATCTATTATTGCACTTGATTTCCATCTGTTGGCCCATCAAAGGCATGGCCAATTGTTTTGCCATATGATAGTTCTTCAGATATTTAAACATATCTGTTGGACTCATTCAAATTTTCTTTTCTCTGTGACCAGCATCCCTCCTTTCTTCAACTGGTTTTCAAATATGTGATTTCCAATCCAATCACCATTTTGATCTCTCTGTTCTAAATGTAGTGTCCCAGTGTTAATTATGCCTATAAAAGAATGCAACTGGCCCTGGCTGGTGTGGATCAGTGGAGTGAGTGCTGGACCGTGAAGCAAAGGGTTACTGGTTTGATTCCCAGTCAGGGCATGTGCTTGGGTTGCAGGCCAGGTCCCCAGTAGGGGGCATGCAAGAGGCAACCACACGCCGATGTTTCTCTCCCTCTTTTTTCCCTCCCTTAGCTCTCTCTAAAAATAAATAAAATCTTTAAACAAATAAAAATATATAACTATGTATTATTTTGTTTGGTTATCTCAGAACAGCAAGAGTTGATCACAGCCTACAGAGCAAGGCAGCTACTTCATAATCTAACTCATAAAGAACTTCTCCAGTTTCATGCATGATGCTCCTAAACAATATATTCACCATGTGATACTTTTACTATTCCTTTGTGTGTGATGTTATATTTATTCTCATTAGATCTGCTCTATGGTTTTGTCTTCCCAGATATTGTAGACTCTCAGTTTCAACTATTTACTGTCTCTTTCAACTTCCTTATATCTGTAGGTGTGATAAGCTGTGCCTCCTTGACCTTGGTCTAAACCACTGACTAAAAAGTTTAGGAGTAGAGAGGATGGAGCCTTATGGAACTCCACAAATCAAGTTCCTTAAAGCTGATCCTGGTCTACTAATTAGTGTAACCCAGTCCAGTAAATTCTCTTTGCATACTTTCCATAGTTATTGATCTTTTCCACTAGAGGAGACTGTGTTAAGAGGCTTGGGCAATGTAACAAGACAAGCTAGTTTAGCAGCTTTTACCACTGTCCTTGTTTCTGAAAGCTACTCTATGATCTAACTGGATACATCCCCAGGCTTGGGGCAACCTTATGCTGTCAAACATAATGCTTCAAAGTATAAGAGCACTTGGAACTCAAGTCTTAAAAGCAAGTCTCAACATCCAAGGCCTCTGGAAGGTGGTCTTGTTCGTGGAATGCCTGAAGCCCCACCAAACATACTGCTTCTTCCCATGGTGTGTTTCAGAACTGAAGAGAAGAAAAAGGAAGCTTTATGTCCAAAGACTGAAGTTTCCTTCTCATAAAAGGCTTCTCTTTTAGAAGAAGTAGATAGTAAGGAGACACAGTCATCACTACAAATCACTGCAGGCCGCAGATCATTGCAGACTTGCAACCCTTTTCCAACAGACTGGGTTCCAGGTACTTAGGTGAGTTTCTTTTTTTGAAGAGAACTTTATTTGACTAGTTCCTTCCACTCTAAGGTTTAGTTATACAGTCTCAGGTTGATGCTGTTTTCCCCCATTTTATGCCCCTTCTCTAATATGCACATGTATATGTCAGCCTATATGTGTGATGTTCATCCCTCTCCTACAGCACTCATTTGCATTTGGGAATATATTATTGTTCTTGAGTTATTGCTCATGTTTTAGCTTCCTCGCCTATTTTAAAATGCTATCTCCTTACCAGGTGTATAGAAAATTGAGGCAATTATAGAGAAAATTAAAGCAAACAGCTCCTTGATATTAAGGGAAGAAAATTCCATTAACTTGATTACCAACATATATCACTTTTTGCAACATACGTGTGGTATAAAAGCAATCCTCCCAATTAATTTATGCACAAATTATAGTGATAATTTTTCCTTTTCTCATTGAGCATAAGTGAACAATGGCTTAATATTTTAGTTTACATTTCACTGTACATGGGGACGTGTATGTACAAAAATTGATTTAAATAATTACCTTGTAACATATTTGTTGTATTTTCAAATTTATACAGGTTGATTTTTTAAGCTGGGTGTGCCTGTGCCCATTTGCCTGCTTGGTTATTTTTGAAAGGGCCTCCAGTTCAGTCTGCATTTTCCTTCACCCTCATCAATGCAGTCCGTTTTGCTCCATCCTAGGAGCTTAATTAACAGGGTAACACGTGAATGGAATTCTGGACCACACTCGCACTCTTTCCATAAGCACTATCTAACCTGCACTCTCAACTTCCTTGGATGACAGTCTAGGCTTGTACAGTGAACACACTTCAGAAGCAAAATTTCTCACCTCGATGTTGCAAAGGCAGTCTTCTAACTTGGCAACAACTTCTGAAAATTCAGGTCTTCCCTGGAGAGAAAGAAAGGACTTGTTTCCCAAAAGAATATGAGAAAGGCAATTCTCTTGGGATTTTAAAATTGGGTATTTGCATTTGTAAAGAAAGATTAACAACATGTATATTTTTATTTAAAATACACTTGTATTGAAGTGTTCATTGAATGTTCATTTGCTGTTCAGGGAGGGATGGTGTCTCCCTCTGATAAGAGTTTTAAGTCGGAATTTGCAACTCCATTTCGATAATAAAATAGTAAAAAATTGTTAATTAGTTTTGCATGTTTTTAAATGGCAGGTTTTCCTCTTCAAAATGAAGGAATAAAGTAAATACTAAAAGCTATTAACTACTTCCATGCCTTACACTGTACAATGTGTCTGTAGAAAAAGAACTGCTAAGGCTAATTTTGTAATTAGCTTCACTTTTGAAAATGCTGTCTCAGATGCAAAGCTAGAACCAACAGACTTCTTGACCATGTCCTATTTTATGAGTTTAAGATAAGCATTTTATCTTCAAAATTTTTCGTTAAAGACCTTGTCTATTATAAACCCCTGTGTCTGATGAGTTTGGTTAAACAAACATTTATAATCTGATTATATTTCACACTTTGTTCTAGTTGCTAGGAATATAAAAATAATAATGGATCTCTGAAAAATTCTTGGATTTTGGAAAATGTTGGTCTCTTTTGAAGAAATTATATACTTCCTTTGTCAGATCCTAAGGATGACATAACCTATCCATTCTCCTTTTATGAAACTTTCACTGCTGGGAGGTAGATAGCCCAATTTAACATTCAGGTGCAGTAACCAGCTAATTTAGATTTTTAGTAGAACAATTTCTCCCTTAATATCTAACCCTCCCCTGAGGACACTGCTCCTCCCATAATCCTGCCAAGTGGAAGCTGTTTTCTGTGGCTTATTCCTTATACCTCTAGGTTGGGAGGGAATATGATAGGGCAAATGGTGGTCCAGTCCATGTCTTCCTTACTTTCAAATGATTTCACCTTAAAAACCACTAGCTTTTTGAGCTATTACAATGAGTCCCTCTCCCTCATTCTTTGAAATTTTAGTGCCACTGCTCACTGTCACGCTGTCTACCATTGTTCTTGCTGTTTTTATTATCCATGTAGACAATCATGACAATGGCTGGACCTCTGGATTCCTTTGTCCATTCTTATGCAAATGATCTGAATCTCTACCTCCACTTACTCACTTAGCCCCCTAGTCACTCCTAGACCCTGTTACTAATAATGCTCACAGCCCTTCCTTGTGCTCTGTCCTTCAATTTCCCCCTGATCATGTCTGGGGATTCTAAATCCTTTCTTTCTAACTGACTTTTTCTGGAACGCTGATGCCAGCAATCTTTAACCACACAAACCATTATCAGTTAAAAACAACAATAACAAATAGGGAACAGTTTTTATTGTGGACATTTTCAAATACGCCCTGAGGTAGAAAAAAGGATAGTATGATAACTCCCCACGTATATATATTACTCAGTCTTCAAAACCACATTTCTGCTAATGTTGATCTATCTATCTATCTATTTTTAGTTATCTGATGTCTAATGAATGTTCCTCGTTGTTTTGTTCATCCTGCCTTCTTTTCACTCACCTCATTTTCTCCATCACTTACCTTAGATGTCACGGACAATCATAATCAGTCTCTTCTACACAGCCTCAACTTGCCCTAGCATGCATTTTGCACACTATTGAAAAATCCCAATGTTGATTAAATACATCCTGACTGGTCTTACTTCAACATCATGACCCTCTAATGCTGCGTGGACCCCCAGTACTGCCTAGAGAGCCTATTCCATATTTCTAGCTCACTCACTCTCTCACACTTCAGATGATTATTTTATACCTTCTCCTCTTTCCCAAACCTCTAGGTCTAACTACTACATCACCCACCCACCTGTGTCTAAATTCACATAATCTGACCTCATTCCTTTGCTACAGATAGACTTTGATGCTATCCAATTCCTTCACTGTGTACTAGTCCTTATATCTACTAATCTATGAAACGACATTGCTCTAACAATAATTCTTCCTTCTATTTCTCGCATCACTGATGTTCCCTTTCTATTGATTAATTCCATCAACATACAGGCATACCACAAATTTTTCATGTTAAAAACAAATAAACACCAATAAAACAGAACTCTTGACTCCACTTCTTCCTTAAGCTATTACTCAGTTTTTCTGTTCACCAAAATTGCTCTAAAGTCTTGATTAAATTTGCAGTTTCTTATTCTCCTTGTCTAATTTGTCCTCTATTCCAATCAGGCTTTCTTCTGTAACTCTGCTGAAACTGCTTTTGTTGAAGACACACAGACATACCCCCTCACTGCTAAATTCAGTGGTTAATTCTCAATGCTTATTTTACTTGGCACAGTGTTAAAGACAAATCATCATTCTCTAGTTACTTTGAAACATCTTCAGTTGGGTTTGAGATAATTAGTTTCTCATTATGCTTCTTCTCTCTCATTTGCTATTTCTGTCTCCTCTTTCAGTTTCACTTGTTTTTATTATTAAATTTTAGATTTACCAGGACTCATTTTGGGGGTCTTCTTTTCTCTTTTCAGAGTGAATTTGTTGAGGATTTAATTCAGTTTCATGGCTTTAAAAAACAAATCCTAAATGTTTTTATCTTTCCCAGTATTCACCTTTGAAGTCTAAACTCACATATGCAATTTCTTGCATTTATGGTCTTCCCACTTCTGCAACTGGCAACTCCATTCTTTCCCTTGTAGAGATCCAGAACCATGGCACAATCACCAAATCCCCCTGTTACACTTTTGCTTTTAATCCACCAGCAAATCATATTTACTCTGCCTTCAAATTGTATGCAGGATCTGAATGGACAAAGAGCATATATACTGAACCAACCCTCCCCACCAAGAAATGTAAAATCTGGACAGAATGGAAAAGATAGCTACCAGAAGACAGTAGAGTGAATGAACACAGACTGATTCTGGAGGAAAGGCAGTTGGAGGAAAGGAAGGGCATGGGATAAGTTTCTCATCTATATTATTATTATTATTATTATTAAAATAACATTTATCCTGAGGGCAAACCCCATCTGCATCTTAGAGAGAAATGAAAATTCTCATAATATACCTACAGGTTTGCTTTCTTAAAGAATCAGAGGACAGAATTCATGGCAACTTCAGTGTACTAGCTATGGTTTTATAACAAATTATCGCAAATGCAATGGTTTAAAGCAACACCCATTTATTATCTTACAGTACAGAGTAACTGAGCCCTTTGATCAGGGTCTCATCAGACTAAAATTAAGGTGTCATCTAGCCTTGTGCTTCCCTTCTGAGGCTCAGGGACCTTTTTCAATCATGTTGGTTATTAGAATGTATTCCTTTGTCGCTCTATGACTCAGGTCCCTGTTCTCTTACTAACTATTCAGGAGTGACTCTAAAGCTTCTAGAAGATACACACAGTTCCTTGCCACATGGCCCCTAAAAGCATTTTATTAACAAGGTCTTTAGCTTCTTCCTGACTAGAAAGAGCATGTTTTTCTAACTTTTTCCTCTGTGACTAACTGGAGAAAAATTCTCTGCTTTTATAGGGCTATTCTGGTAGGTCAGATCTAACCAGGATAATCCTCCTTTGGCTCATATGAGGATGCATGATTATGGAGAAATACTTCGTCATCATATTCACAGGGTCTGTGCAAATGCAAGGGGGATTATTGTTGGCATGGACACCAGAGGAGAGGAATCTTGGGTCCATCCAAAAATGAGGGGAGATCCTGGAAGAAGAGCATCTGAAAGAGGGAGTTCCATTATCTGCCAATAACCTCTGCCTAAATCTCTGGCTGACCTCTGAACTAGATCATGCAGACCAGAGAGGTTAAAAAAGATTGAATGAAGTTATCAAAAAATAAAAGAAGTTAACTGAGATTAGATCTTTTGTCCAATGCAAGGTATTTTTCTTACTATTTTCTTAGACTGGAATTATCTTACTTTTATTCTTTGCCTGTGAAAGTCCTCTGTCCTCTCCAGGTCCAATTCATAAGACATGTCCTTCTTCAAATGTCCAAGTAATTCCAAAAAATAATTTTCACCTTTACATAGATTTGCTTTATTCTTCCTTATGTTATAGTTAAGTATTTACATGTCTATATCACTAGCTAGAAAGTGCTTTGAGGATAAGGCATGGTTTAGTTACTCCTGCATACCTAGCATGTTCAATTGTCCAGGATAGCTTAGTTGAGCTCAAATTTGCTATGTTAAATTGCATCACGATACTACAAATTTATTCAGGATCTGACTGCCCCTTATCTAAACCACTGACATCTCTTGCTTGTGTTATTATAATTGACTTCCTTGATGCTTCTGTTTGTTGCCTATTAAAAGTATATTCCCAACCCACAGCTAATATCACACTCATTGCCTATTAAAAGTATATTCCCAACCCACAGCTAACATCATACTCATTGGTTTTTCCTCTAAGATCAGAAAAAGACAAGGATGCCCATTCTTAACACTTTTATTCAACATAGTATTGGAAGTCCTAGAAAGAGCAATTAGACAAGAAAAAGAAATAAATTGCATCCAAATCGGAAAGGAAGAAGTAAGACTATCACTATTTGTGGATGACATGATGTTATATATAAAAAACTGCTAAAAGAAATTGAAGAAAACAAAAATAAATGAAAAGATATCCCATGTTCATGAATTTGAAGAATTAATAGTTTAAAATGCCCATACTACCCAAAGTAATCTATAGGTTCAAAGCATTCTCTATCAAAATTGCATTGGCATTTTCATAGAAATAGAACAAATAATCCTCAAACATGCATATGAAAGGGGGAACCTCCCCAAATGGTATTTATTTATTAAAATGTGTATTTATTTTTACATGCTTAAACTTTAGTCACATTCAAAGTACTCTCCATTTGATGCAATACAGCCTATCGAGATGTTTTTCTCACTGCTCAGAACAGTTTTTAAACTCATTGATTGATGACTTTTAGTGCTTCTGCCATTTTTGTTTCACCTTTTCCACATCAGCAAAACATTTCCCTTTGAGGACTTTTCCATCCAAGGAAACAAACAAAAATGTCAACTGGGGTGAAATCAGGTAAATAGGGACAGTGGTGCACAGGGTCATGCCATTATTTTGACAACAACTCAATGCTGAACACTCAGTGTGATGTGGACAGGTGCACTTGTAAATCACCCACAATGCTCCTGTGTACACGCACTTTCTAAGTGTGGCATTCAAATCCATAAGGAATAGTTCAGTTGCAAGTATGTGAGATTCAGTGCCTGAGATTCTAGCTTCTGCACATTAGAAAGAACACTGGGTTGAGACTTAAAAGACTTGAGGTTAAATATCTAATACTATGTGACTTTGGATAGTTTATTAACCATTCTGAGCTTCAGTTTTTCTCAACCTCAAACTGAGTGGCAGCATTAAAAGAATTATATAAGGTATGTCTGAAGCTCACAAAACTAAATTCTTTTAGAAAGTAACTTAATCTTTTAATAATCTGTACTAATGAGTTTGTCCTGGATGTGAGCTCTCTGAATTTACAGTCAAAGACTAACAGTTTGGTTTAAATCCTACACAAATTAAGGATTGTGGCCATTTATCTGGCATCTTTTAAAAAATATATATTTTATTTATTTATTTTTAGAGAGAAGGGAAGGGAAGGAGAGAGTGGGGGAGAAACATCAATGTGTGGTTGACTTTCATGTGTCCCCTGCTGGGGATCTGGCCTGCAACCCAGGCATGTTGCCCTGACTGGAAATCAAACTGGCAACCCTTTGCTTCACAGGCCCCTGCTCAATCCACTGAGCTACACCGGCCAGGGCTATCTGGCATCTTGTGAGAACTCAAGGTGCTCATTAAAAGGCAAAAACCACCAAAATGCCTCATAAGCATTTTGTACTGAAAAGATGGATAATAAGTGTCAACGCTATGATGTGCATTATCCTCTACTTTCCTTTCAGGTGGATGGCTCACACTCTCCGCCATCATGCTGCGGTTGGCGGCAGCTTGCCCTGCGCCGTGTTCGGTGTGCACCAAAGATGTAACCCTCTGCCACCAATTAACCTATATAGTAGGTAATAACACCAATAACTCTAAAAAGCTACATTTAGTGTGCCTGCAAAACTCATTGTCGTGTCTTTCATTGCACTGACTGCTTTCTGGGCTCAGCTTAGAGAGGTAAACTTTTAAAGAGCAAGCCATTTTTAGTCACATTCCCAGTGACTAAAGACTGATGACATTACGTTCTTTTCCTGTTCCTGGTGGTCTCAGCCAAAACTAAAGATTTTCAGAGGTAATTGAGACATTTTGCTATTACAGGAAAATACTATCATTTCATGCAGCTTCACTTTTTTATATAAAAGAAAGAAATAGATTACTTAAATTAAATTTTTGTCCACACTTTGTACAAATTTGAACTCTACCACTGGCTGGAAAAAATATCAACGAATCAGAAACTTGAACTGCAGTCGTTCAGCATTAGTGAGATTAAGTGATGTACCAGGAAAATAGATTCTTATCAAAGTGCACCTAATTTTGAAAGTCTAGTCCTTTTTATTGATGGTAAATGAGCTGGAGAAGTGCTAACAAGACACGCTGCCTGTATTCATTACATATTGCTTGCTTAAGTCAACAATTTAATAAGACATCTTATTAACAAATTTGAGGAGAATGTGATTTACATTCTGATGTCTAAGAAGAGATAAACAAGCTACAAAATCTACCAATGAAAATTTTTCAGAAATAAGTCTGAGTTGAGATGAAGAGGAAGAAGATGATTTCTTTCATTTCTAAAATCCTAAGATTTTATGGGAATGAAGAGGTAGCTGTTGTCGTCGTCCC
Source organism: Sturnira hondurensis (assembly GCF_014824575.4). Classification (NCBI taxonomy): domain Eukaryota; kingdom Metazoa; phylum Chordata; class Mammalia; order Chiroptera; family Phyllostomidae; genus Sturnira; species Sturnira hondurensis. The sequence goes on from NW_028073279.1 coordinate 1,323,424, forward strand.
TGACAGGAGAGAGACAGCTTCAAGCCTAGTGGATTATGCACGACTTCCAATCAGTATTTAAAACATTTGAACACTACACTTGCACCTTCTCAGTTGGATTCCTAATTCCACTGTGTGTGTGTGTGTGTATTATTATTTTTTGCCCAGAGATAGAGGATGTCTATAAGAAACAGTATTGCTCATTTACATTGCTACACCTCTGTATCTTCCTTCGCATTTAGAAAATGCCAATACTGTGAAGTTAAATCTCATAAACACAAAGAAGTAAATGGATGACTTGTGAGTAGAGTGTTTGTCTAGTCTGGATGGGAAGTAATTGACAGAAACAATAGTCTGTTCCCGCAAAGTTGACAAATCCCTAGAGGACTAAGGATCCATACAAACAAAACTCCTTCAACTCATTAAAACAATAATGAAATAAAGTGCTGAACTGGCCAGAATTAATAGAATTCAAACAATCAGTAATAAGTATTTTTTTAAATACCATGACTTAAACCTACTTGTGCTACAGAGATGGGAATTTAGCAATTCTTAAAAAGAAGGCACTGTGAACATCCTTTGTCTTTTACATTTTTAAAATCTCTTTGTTTCAGTGATGCAGTCTGCATTCATAAGGGGACTGTGACTTGCTCCCCTCACGGATGATTGTTCTAATATAACCTGTAGACCGCCCAGGGACGGTGAACTCATCTATCCTTATGACACTGTCATTTGCAGTCAAAACAATTTTAGCATGGTAAAGATGTGTTACAATAACTCCTGATTATAATGTATCTTTATTGAGTTAAAACGCTTTGATTTCTAATGACAGAGCAGTGATAGCTCTGAGGTGATTATGGTGAAGGGATTGAACAGTTGGAAGCCCTGCGTGCCACCTGTCATCACACGATGGACTTCATTGGAGGGAACAGATATCAGACAGGAGTCTGAGATGGCCCAGACTATAATGAGAACCCCACTGACAGATCCTTGGGTTGTCTGCAGAGAATATAGATCTTTACTGAGTCACCAACTTTTAGCCTGGAGCTAAAAAGCAGAAGCCAGCTCTCCTTCTCACTCCCCACCCCACGGCCCCCCTTCTGGGCCCCAACCCATACCTTTATGTTTGAGAGAAAAAAGATGATTGAGTTCACAGCATAAATATGCATTGCTAATGGGAAACTGGTTAGTGAGCTCAGACATAGTTTGGGCTTTTGGGTGAGTCTGTACTGGCAGTAGGGCTGGGGCAGGTCAGTACACAGCCTCCCAGAGAAGCAGCCTGAAAAATCACCTTCAAAAATACATCAATGATGATAATCCCAAACAATGAATTAACTTTGACATGTAAAGGAACAGATGGGTTTATGTTCTCAAATAAACATGTTATAATAACAAAGAATATAAAAATCCATCATTCTGATAAAGAGCCTGGCTTCCCCTTAAACCGAGAAATCAGAGACGTGTTTTCATTTTGTTTATTGTTCTTACCAGGCGATCAGATTTCTCCAGAGGGTATTGATTATCTCTGCTCTGCATCGCACTCCCCGCCCACTTGCGTGTATCCTGCTTCTAGTCTGTGCTTTTCTTCCCCACAGCAGCCCCTGTGACCACGAGAGTTTTGGTCATCACTGATGGATCCCTCTCCTCCATAGAGAGCACAAATCTGTCTGTCCTGTTTAATCTTGCCCTGCTCTCCTTGAGCAGAAATGGCATTGAGGATGTGCGGGAAGATGCCCTCCATGGCCTTTCAAAGCTGAGGACGTTGTTGCTGGAGCACAACCAGATATCCAGCTCCACCCTCACGGATCACACCTTCAGCAAGCTTCGCAGCCTGCAGGTGCTGNCTGATGGATCCCTCTCCTCCATAGAGAGCACAAATCTGTCTGTCCTGTTTAATCTTGCCCTGCTCTCCTTGAGCAGAAATGGCATTGAGGATGTGCGGGAAGATGCCCTCCACGGCCTTTCAAAGCTGAGGACGTTGTTGCTGGAGCACAACCAGATATCCAGCTCCACCCTCACGGATCACACCTTCAGCAAGCTTCGCAGCCTGCAGGTGCTGGTGCTTAGCAGTAATGCCCTCCAGACCCTGCGAGGATCCTGGTTCAGGAACAACAAGGGCCTGACCCGGCTCCAGCTGGATGGGAATCAGATCACTAATCTGACAGACAGTTCTTTCGGAGGCACAAATCTCCACAGTCTCAGGCATCTGGATTTATCTAACAATTTTATTTCCTACATTGGGAAGGACACCTTCCGGCCCCTGCCTCAGCTACAGGAAGTAGACCTTTCCCGAAATCGGTTGGCCCAAATGCCAGATGTTTTCACTCCGCTGAAGCACTTAATCCTTCTGAGCTTAGATAAGAACCAGTGGAGCTGTACTTGTGATCTCTACCCCCTTGCCCGGTTTTTAAGAAACTACATTAAGTCCTCTGCTCACAAGCTCAGAAATGCCAAAGGCCTCCATTGTCAGCCACCCACCGCTGCTGTGGCCGGTGCAAAGAGTATGCTACGGCTGTCTGACACCAACTGCGATCCCAAGGCTTCCAACCTCACTCTGATTCTAAAGGACAGAAGTCCCCTCCTTCCAGGGCAGGATGTGGCCCTGCTGACTGTCCTGGGCTTTGCAGGTATGCCAGGAAGAAGTGCACCCTCCTCTTCTCCCTCCTCTTGTCCATATCCTTGACATACACTAAATGATGCCTTTCCTTGGTGATTGAAAAAATATGCCTGGGCTTGTGGAGGGGGGAATGTATACTTAGATATAGGAGGATGTTAGCTGATTTGGCTCATGTTGCAAGGATTTCCTGTTGCAGAAAAGCTTTCTAACATGAAGAAAACGATCTTGCACCAGAATTCAAGAGCTCTATCGCTGGTATAACTATCACTGTGATCCTAAGAAGTTAAATTGCTGTGTAGACTTTAGCATTCTTGTTTGTAAGGAAGGAATAGTGTCTACAGTTTATCAATCGCCCATATGCTGTAGAGCACTGGTACATTTATTAAGATGCTGGGAGTTATGAGACATGAACTGTTTCTTTCTTCAAAGCACCCACATAGGGGTGTCTCTCTGTGTTGTAGAAAGAATCAGTGATCTTTACCAAGTACACGAGGATGTGCAATTGTGACAGTCATGTGCATCCCACTCTATGGTGGTTGTATGGCACAGTGATGAAGCACGTGAGCTGTGCAGTTGGATTGCCCAGATTTGAATCCTGGCTCTGCTCTTACGTGCTGTGTGACCTTGGGAAAGTCATTTGACTTCTCTGTGACTTGATTTCCTCTTGTTCGGGGATTTGAATTCTAACATTTCTGTTTGTCTCTTTCAAAAACTTGGCCCATTCCTTCACAGACCAAGGAGAGTATAATATTCAACCCCTTAAATTTCCTTTGGCAGTTAAAAAATTAAAATTATGCACCAGCTGCCATTACACCTAACTGAATGAATGGTATATGTGCTACTTGGTGTCATTAGTGGAAGAGCAAGTCTGCATGAGAGTTCTGGTGTCATTTACCTCGATGTGTGTTTCCCCCTATGTTTGCAGTGCATGGTGAAATGCTCTGCATTTGCGGTAACCGTGGTGATGGGAAGTACATGTGTGTGCCCATGTGTGTGTGTGCTGGGAGAAGGGTTCCTCAAAGCTGGAAGGCCAGGGGCTCACATCCAGAAATGAAATGATCTGTTTTGAATGTGTACTATAAATAACCATTCCATAGCAGGTTTCCAGGAAATTAATTGGATGTCTAACTTCCAATCAGATGTCTAACTTCCATCAGATGTCTAACTTCCAAGTTATACCTGTAATCAGGAGAGACGGAGACCAGCATCAGGACCGGGCAAAGGAACGACCACTAGTTTTTCAAACTCATTTGAAAGTCAATGCAAATTATCTCAGAAAGATAAATTGTTTCAAAAACTGTGCAGCCATGTCAGTAATTACATGTGCTAAGAAATAATTTACTATAAAAGATGAAACAATAGGGCAGAGATAGTTTTTTTAAATGTGCTTCTTTGAATACCAGTTCTAGGGGATAATTAATAGATATCGCATAAAAACAAGCACAGATTCACACGTAAGCAATATGTTGTTGGGTTCACACGGGTGCGGGCTATGCTGGATTAAACAAAGTGAAGCGGGCTTCTTTGCTGCAGAATTTCTCATTGCCTTTCCTTTGCTAATGAGCACTATGAATCTAGGGGGAAGAAATAATGTAAAGCATTTCTCAAACTTATTGACCATACACCCTCTTTGTCACAGAGGATTTCACTGAATTATGTTTTGTAGGACATTGTTTTGGAAATATTATAATAGTAATTTTCAGTATCTTCTAGGTATCTTTTATATCTGTTTTCAGAAAATATTTTCTAAGTAAACAACTCTGTGTTAGTGTAGAGACAGAAATTCAAAGGACTTCAAAGATTTGTCAAAATGATAGGATGCCCAATGTGTGTGAATACTTTCTGATAATTTATAAATAAAACTATATACATGTTGGGTTATAGTGCATGAATTTATCATCATAATGTATCTTTCACTGCGTAATTGTTAAAAATATTGTTTTTAAAAGAGATTCTTCTAAAAAACTCTGACTTATGACATGAGTTCATTCCACTCACTCCATTAAGATTCTGCTCCTTCTGAAGTAAAAGTGTGGTCACCTATCTGTACCGCTGGACAGTAACAAAAAGACTTGGAACTCTAATTTGGCCTCTGACTTCATTTTCTTTCTCAGCTATAGATAAACATCACAATTCAATATAACATAATAATATTCAGTTAATTTAAAACTGATAAGTGGTTATTTGGCACCGAACATTGACATCTTGACACTGCTTGTTCTGTGACCTGACTGGATAAAAATAGAAAGCTTTCACGAAGCTGGAACACGCCTCCAATACTTCAATGAGAATGTATCATTAATTTCGCTTTTTATCTCGTATTGTTTTTCCAACTGTTTTCCTACAGAAAGATTGTCAGAACTGTTTTTAAAAATAGCAACAGTGCCCATGGCAATGAAAATTCAACCATCTTCTTAATAGCTCGCTCAGTCTGCCTACAAGCTTCATTTACTGCTTTTGCTCTCCGCACAAACAAAAAACGACCACACCTGACTGGCGATGCGGTACAGGCATGGCTCTAACGCCCACAATGCTCCCCTTTCTGATCAGACACAATTAGAGGGGAAACCTTATTTCACAATCGGATTGTGCCTACTGCATGTATTTGAAAAAACTTAGGCCTTTTTTTCCTTTGTTGTTTGGTTTAGTACCTGCCTCAACCATACAAAGAGGGCAAAAGCAAACACAAATACAAATCTTTCTGATTTGCTTTTGGGATTTTTTTTTTTTTTTTTTTTTTTTTTTTTTTTTTGCCTAACAGCTAGGAGTTGTGGGTACTGATAGGACAATACAAAACCTGAACAACAGCAGCAGCAGTCACCAGCATAAGCCCCAATGGCCATTCATTGAGCCTTACTGTATCAAAATGCTATATTAAACAGGTCACATATATTATGTCAGTTAATCTCTAGGTGGTATTAATTATCCCCATTTGGCATAGGAGGAAAATAAGGCTCAGAGTGGTTAGAATATTTGCCCAAGAAAATTGTCAGCATAAAGCTTTGAATCCTGAGTTTTCCTATGCCATATAAGAGAGATAGTGTTTCCAAAAATTTATTATTTTCATACATTTTAAACACTTACAATCCAGAGCCCTCATTTGAAATAAATCAAACCCTAGGACCTGGCATGATAAAAAATATTCTGATCTAACTTTTGGTACCACTTTTAAAAAATGTTGTGTCTTTAATAGACATTAAATTGTTTCAATATGTTATAGCACTCTCCAAGATTTATTGTTGTCAAATAAATTAAAGGCAATTTAGAAGACCTCAAGATTTAGTAAACTATACAAAATTTGGAGGATTTTACCAGAAACTGTCATTATTTTTGTTTAATCTGTATTTTTCACAGAAAAAATGAAACAACCATGGCTGGAACCTTCATTTTTCTTTCAAGTTCAAAATGTATCATCACATTTTCATTAAAGTTGTCTGCAGTGGTGAGAACCAGGCGTGATGCAGTCAACCAATCCACCTAGAGAGTGTGTTGACATCACCTCATCCACGTGTTCCATCGCTCATCCTGAATTCTCTCGGGGAACTGTCCTGTCCAAGCTCCTGCGGAGTTTGCAGGGAGAGCTGGGCTTAGAAGACATTGTCCCTACATCCATCAATGCTGACACCATGTCTTCCTGATCACCGTTTTGGGGATTTGTAAAGTTAGACCACTCAGCACTTTTCATGATTAGAATTCATACACAGAAATTAGAAATTCCATAAACAGAATTCCTTATGTTTACTTAATACTCAACAAACATTTCTGGAGTGCCTCCTTTGTGCCTGAGTTATGAGCATGGGAGATACATTTTTGAACAAAACTGAAAATTAAGCACTATTTTCCCGTAGTGCTTAATTCTAGCAGGGAAGGACAGACAGTGAACAAGCAAATTAGTAAGTGAAAAGAATAATTTTATACTGTTTCAGATGCTAAGGTAAAAAAGGAAAGCACTATGACATAGAAGGAGTTCGGGTATGACTCAGAGACCGGTTTAAACATCTAGGCGGTTGATGATGTCATTTATTGAGATGGGAAACAGCGAGGGAGAAACGGGTTAGACTCCGCACTTGGGTTTCAGAAATGCTGCCTTTGCAATTTTATTCTGAGGACAAGCTCTACCTTCACAGAACAGGAAACGACAGTACCACACATTCCAAACTTAGAACGTTAATCATGTGGTTGAGGAAGTTCATAGAAGGGAATGATCTTTGCAAGAATAAGGAAGAAACCCCAGCAGACTTATCAATAAATTTGGAGGTATTGATTTAGATTTTAGAGGAAAGATAAAATTCAGATTAGCAGAGATAGGAGGAGTTATTACAAGCATCACTAAGAGCATGCACAAAGGCTTAGAAGTACATTTTTAGACTGGTAAATTGAAGAGTTTGAAGCATAGTGTTTGAATCTGAAAAATAATGAAACACAAGGCTAAAAGGGGGGCCATAGCCAGATTGCACCAAGCCTTGGATGTCAAGGAGCTTGGCCTTTATAATGGGAAGCCAAGGAGGTACACTGAGCCTGGGGGTGAGTCTTTATGAGTGCTCAATATAGAACAATACTATGTAGAATTAATTTTTCTTTTTGAGGAGGAGATGTGGTATATGATAAGTTCAGATATATACTAACTGTGGACTATTTTGGGGATTGATTATGGGATTAAGAAATAGAAAATTTGGAATTAAGCTGGTTTCCCATAGGCAGGAAAAGAATTCTAATGCATGAATTATTTTATCTTCAGTGAATTTCAGTCCACTGGAAAAAAAAACACCTTATTTTTCCACTAAAGACATTCCAGATAGTATTGTTTCTTATCATTTTAATAGACACACAAAAAAGGTTCAAATTAGAACACAGAATGTGTCAATAATATGGCCTCTCTCTGAACTGCTATTTTTCCACATGGTGATAGATCTCCCACCCATTCTGATGCCCTTTAAGCCATTAACCTTGACATTTGTGGATTTCACATTTGGTGACTTATATGTTTCTTCCTATGATGTTATGTTTTAATGGTCTCTCTGTTTGTCACAGGAGCTGTTGGTCTGACTTGCCTAGGTTTAGTTGTATTTAACTGGAAACTTCAACAAGGCAAAGCAAATGAACACACAAAACTTTGTTGTGGAACCTGTGGTGAATCCCTGTGTGCTCACGAGGCAAGAAATCACCACGCTAAGGGATACTGTAACTGCCGCTCAACCCAGGAAAATGAGGTAAAGGTCCAGTCCACCGTGGGGTCCGGAAAGGAAATGGCACTTTCACAGGAAAGCAGCCCCCAAGCAGCACTGACCTCTGAGTCCACAGCCATTGAAAGGTCATATCGAAACCTGAACAGGAAGGGCCATGAGGAAGACAGCGCTTGTATCTGCCTTGGTGGTAGATTGCTGCAGTCGGGATGTCCAGCCCCTCCTGGGAATATGGCAGCTTTTAATAGAGCGGGCTTACTTGCAAGATACTGCCCAAAGACAGTTGAAAATCTAAGGAACCTTGAGCCTGGAGAAGTCCAACCTCAAACGCTGACACAGCATGTAACAAAAACAATAGGTGAGTGGTCTTGTTGTAGAAAATCCCACTCTGTTTAAATTCCTCTGAAGGAGGTTGCCTCTTTTAATTTCTTCGACAGGAGAATAAAAACCACTGTAGCACCAGCCTATTCCTTTTCTAAAAACATTGTGAATGTGTGTGCATGTGTTTGGGGGGCAAGGTATACATGGAGATTCCCCACCTTCAGGAGCTGAGAGTACATCCTGCTGTAAAGTGAATTTTGTGACCCAACACCTAACAATGTTAAAAAAAATAGAAGAACCCTTTTAAATAGCGATAGTGCTGTTAAGATTTATGGGAACTTGAGCATCGGCTTCCATTCTAACATCCTTCTAGCTCTAATGCCAATTCTGCAGTAAGCAACCTTCCCAGAGCATGACATGTTAGAAGAATGGGCCTTCTAATGCTAGTGATTCATTTCAGGAATGATGTCAGGACACATACTTTGCTTGCTGAGCTGTCAGGGATGATAACTTCCCAGTCCAGGGAAAGTCAGGACTTAATTCATTGTCCCATGTCGGGAGCCAAGTGAATCTGGCCACGACATCTACCCACTGTACATGGGCGATGTCAATATTTAGGTGGAGGCAATGAATTAAATGTCTTCCTTTTTCTTCCTGAATAGTAAGGCGATGCTTTCAGGCTCAGCAGTGAAAACTTTGACAGCTGCTCTGTAAAGAAGTTCCTGTCATTTATTTGAATTGGATTACAACAAGCAGAGCTTTCTTTCAGAATGTGAATGACGGAGGTACTGCACCAAGACATCCTTACTGTGGGGATCCAGCCCTGAGGATGGATCTGGGGACCATTGGAAAAGAATAAAACTGTATGTTATTTCACATGTAGCATAAGGCAGGATGTGAATTTATTCCATTGCCTTCCCAGACTCTAGTTTTTACCAGTTTCTGGGGATTGCTAATTTGACTCAAAAGAGGAGTCGCCAAGAAAATAAACATCAGCCATAAAAAACAGATCAGATTGGTTTAGTTTACAGAAAAAAAAGTTCTCAGCCTTTCAATACAAACATACCTTAGTCGCATGCTTCCTTTTAGCTTTGCCCAGTGCCTTAACTTCTCTGTGGGAAAATCCTGCACTGACAGGAATATGGCCTCTTAACCATGTAAAACCCAGTCCCTTGTCTCATACAGAGAACACTGGTGGCTCAGACAGTTAGACTTTTAAGAAACATTTGAAATCCTGCTACACGCCAGGCATTGAACTGCAGCTGGAGAAGACAGGTATTCGAGGAGAAACCAACCAAGGCCACATCTGCTCCCAAACCTCCATCAGTAAAGGGCACTGGCAGTCTGACGGTGCCTTCTGACTGGAAGCACAGAGTCAGTGTTTCAGGGGTAGAGGAGACTTTAGCCATGATCTCGTCATATAGTTCTTCATATTTATCTCTGAGTCACAGAACTGTTAGAATCTGATAAAGGCTACATATTCTTTCCCCAGAATAATTTTGTACCCACATAAATTTTATAGCCACATGAAGTTATATCCACATAAAGTTTCCAGCTAGTCTAATCTTCTGATATCCAGAGAATAAGTGGCTTCCCCAAGGTCACCCAGAAAGACGAAGGCAGGTCTCAGATAATATTAGATGCTATTCTGAGGCTTAGTTTACTTCTTCCTTTCTATCACTGAGCAGAAATAATTCTTTCTTTTTCCAAATAAAACAAACAAATCCACACTATTGAGAAGGCTCATTAATAAGATGCAATTTTAAACATAATGTGCACTGTGGTTAAGAAGATAGGATTTAGCATCAGACAGACTGGGGTCAAGTTCTGCCCATGTCATTTAGCAGGCATGACTGGGGGAAAACATTCAACCTCTTGAAGCTTTTTTTTTTTATTTGTAAAAGTGATAGAATAATAGGACTTGTCCAATAGATCAGGAGTCTTGTGGTTATTAAATGAGATGATGAATGTACGATATTTAGCACAATGCCTGGCTCTTAGTTTATGTTTTTGTCATTAATATTATTTAACATGGCCCTGGCTGGTTTAACTCAGTGGATTGAGTGCAGGACTGTGAACCAGAGGATAGAGGTTCTATTCCCAGTCAGGGCACATGCCAGGGTTGCAGGCCAATTCCCAGCAGGGGATGCACGAGAGGCAACCACACATTGACATTTCTCTCCCTCTCTCCTTCCTTCCCCTCTAAAGATAAATAAATAAAATCTTTAAACAATATATTATTTAACATGTATCATTAACCTGCACCATTTAAAAATCCCAGACAGAGATTTCTGTAACTCAGAGCAGGCCATATGCTAAAATACTTATTCATTTAACAAATGTTTAATGAATGCTGTGATCAGTGTTGGGACATAGATATGATCTCTGCTTTTATGGACCCAAGATTATTATATGCATTTTTCTTTCAATGTTGAAACTTGAATACTATTTGATATTTTATTATGTCCTTTCTAATATTCAGTTCCAAGTGAGAAATGAATGTAGAAAAAAATTACTATGGTTATTTGAAAAAGATTTAATTGTTACTCATATTTAAAGCTATTTAATCAACAAACAACTAATTAAAAGGTGTGCAACTCTGAACTTTTTTATCTCCAGTTCCACAACTTTAAGTTAGCATCCCAACTGATTAAAATGTGGCCGCAGCTGGTGTCATTGCAAACACTACAAATTGTCAAATGTCCTGTGTGGGTTTGATGAAAAATTAGAAAATATTCAAGAATTGCTATAATTAGAAGAATCACTTTTACCCCTTTGACAAGGTTTCCAAGCATCTCTTCAGTTGGAGTGATGTAACTCTGCTCAGTGTTAAATTCCTGCATTTATTGTTCCACAGATATCAGCAGTGACACAGTCAGTAGAAGATATGCAACTCGAGCTTCAGCTTTGGCCAGAGAAAGTCTTGAAAAGCATTTAACAAATGAGTCATGGCAGCTTCCAATAGAAAAAAAAGACAATGGCTTACAACCTCACAGGCAGCGACATTTTATTACCAGCTCATCATCCAAGCCTTATGAGCCTGAAGAACACTATGTACAAAAGACCTTACCAAAACTTGAATCAAAGTACGATGATCCTTGTGAACTGTTAAAACAGAGCAGGCCTCGGTATTTTCAGCCAAAAAAATCTCTTATCTGTAAGTATGTGCCCCATGATAAACTTAAAGATTATGTAAAAGAAAAGAAGCCACATAGTCGAGAATATTCAAAGTCTAAGAATGAGCAAATCCAAGTTTATAGTGCAATAGAAAAATTCCTTATGAGTGAGGACAACATGGAGTTATCGGGGTTATCAACAAATATCAAGAAAACACATTCTCCTAGGAGGGTTAGCTTCCATGATCCTGGTTTAGTTGAAAAAAATAGGCTGGAGATGTCACCCAAAACATCAACTTATTCAAAACAGCAAAAGACTCAAAGCGAGCTCCTGACCACCTTGAATCTCAAAAAAGGTAGCAGTGCGCGAGAGAGAAGCAAAGGGAGAAAATGGCTCACTGATACACAGACTCTGAAAGAAAAAGGGATCAATCAATCTGATGTCAAAGGGAAAATTAGAAAGCAAAATTTAAAGATAAAATTAAATTTACACCCTTTTAGAAAAGCCAGAGTCCACCCAGAAAAATCCTTGCCAGAAGGTCCACCAAAATGTGAGCAAGTATTGTTACCTCCTAATAAATTGCCCAAAGCTTCTAAGAAAGAAGCAAAAATAAACCTTCCGTCATCTGCAGTTTTTCCCCACCAGCCAGAGAGTAACGACTATGCTGCATTCACTTCAAAGAGACTGCCTCTTAAACAAGCCCCAAATCAGACCCTATATTACAAAAAACACACTAAAAAAGCTCCTCTGCTCACCGCTAACAACTTACCTGTAGTCGACCAGAGCTGCCCGCAAGGCAACCGTCACCCTCCTGGCCTCATTTCTGATGGAAGCCAAGCAACACTGCCTGGCCTCATGGCCCCTGCAGCTGAATGCAGGCATCCACATGCTCCATTGTCCACAGAGCAAATGGAAGGTGCAACTCCCCTGGCATTGGTAGGTTCCAGTTCTTTACCAGGTTCTTGGGAAAACACAGGCAGTGATGTTTTAACATCCTGCCATTCCACGAGGGTTCCTGACCAAGAGGCAACACAACCCACTGAGCACACTGAGCAGGACAAATCTGAGACCAGTGTGCTAACCCAGTTTTCTTTGTCCTTGGAAAATCCCATGCAACCTGTCGGTGTCCACCAAATTGACACCTACAAGGAACATACTGTAGATCAAGATCAAATGTTGCAACATGCGGTACAACATTCAAGTCAAGAAGAACTTGAAAACGAAGAAAAAATATTAGTGATGGAATCCAAAATATCACATCAGATAAGGGAAAATTGTATTACAGACGAGGGAATGGATGTAGAAAAAAAACCTTCCTAAAACAGAAACATGTGATTCCTCTTTCATTCCCCAAACACAATCCAAGGGCAACTCAACATTTACAAAGATGAAATCTATTGCATCCCAAAATAGGAAGAAACTTCCCAAGGATACCAATACTTCTCAAACCATCTCACATCTAACCAACAGTAGCAAAAAAGAAATTGACAGCAAGAATGCATTGCCTAGGGATAAAAGCACTCAAGCACTAGAAATAAAAATGGTAGAAAAAGAGGAGGAAAAAAATGCCTGGTAAGAGCAAGGCCAGTGCTAGTACGTTAGTGCGGATCAGACAGATGACCTTAACAGGCACGACAAAAGAAAAGCAGCAAACTTGGGAACATGGAAAAAGTAAAAATCTTACACTACATGGTTCAAGTGCTGTTGAGGCTACAATCACAGCTGAGGATTTGAGTGTTATAAGTTGTCAGGAAACTGAAAATAGACTACCTCCTAGTGAAACCAATCTTCAAATAAATAGAAATATGCATGATTTGAGAGGGGCTCCAAACACTCAACCAGATCAAGATAGCAGTGCCCACAAAGAAGGCACGATGGCAGCGGGGACACTTGAAGCAGGTCCCCCGCAACCAGAGGTAAAAGACATTGCGTTTGGAGGCAGAAAATGAGGTGCCTCTAATTCCTAGAGGAAGAAATGAAGCTGAAAACTCTGGTCTAAAGGGTGCACTGCATCCACCATCGGCTGGATATGCTAATATCTCACCTTTGGAGGCAGAACAAAGTGAACAAAATAACTCAAATAATAATCATCTTCTACTTTAGCTTTCTTCGAAAGGACACACACCCCCCCCTCGGCTTTTGCATGCATTTCAAATGCATTATTTGGGAGAAAAAAATCCTTAGCAACTCTTTGTTATCAGTGAAATAAAAGTACACGTTTGACTATAAAGCAAAAATCAAAGATGGAGTCGCGAGATATATTTGACACAAATGAGGTTTCTTCTCTAAGGAATGGGGAAATGGGAAAGAAAATTTTTGCCTAGTCTTGGAAAAGAAAGTCAATTAAAAAAAAAAGCTTTAAGTAAATGAAAGATTGAAGAAGAAAAGAGTACGCTTTACGCTTGATGTTTATTTTATGGAAACTACTACACACATCTCAATTAGTGTATTACAATATTGCTTTCCACACAGATGATTATATATTCATATTTGTGCCTGATCTGCTTTCCTAATTATGGTATGTAAATAAAAATTGAGCTTTGCTTGTTAACTGTGGTCTAGCTGATTTGTATATTGGTATATTTCAACCATTTGAGAATGTTTGGTTGACAATTATGCTTGGTCTTAAGTAGAAGTCTTTTAAACCTGTTAATTTTCTAAGAAGAAAAAAAATCCAGGATTTCTGTAAAACCTGCAAAATCCTATATATCCACTAGGTGGAGATCTCAGCTTCAATCATTCTAGGAGAACAAATGGATCTTCAAGATCAACACAATGGATCTTGAACAAAAGAAATTTTAAGGAGTTTTATGGCCAATTTTTATTAACTTCAGATTCTGAAAACTAAATAACGCATTAACATGTAAGATTTCAAGGTCTGATCTCTTGAGCTGAGCATCCACTATTGTTTGGTGTTAGCATTCCTTCCTGTGCACAGCAATTAAATGTGCTTATAAGCGTCAGAGTTACAAGTAATAGTAGAATAAACATCTCTCATTCAATGCCACACTTATTTGCCAGACAGTATATGCAAACAATTTTGTTAATATGCCAGTAACCTGTGAAAACATACCTTCACATTTTCTAGTGGGGGAAAAAGGTTGCAAAGACGATTAACTTCCTTTCACCTCTCTCTCTACCTGTCCAGGTATCTGTATCAATATATCTACATTTGACAATATTATAAAGCTTAGAAGACCATTAGAACAATATACAATTCTTTCATTGTATATTCTGTTTTCTTTCTTATTCAAAATGGCTAGCAACTGACAATTTTCTTATTTTGAAAGTCTTTAACCTTATTACCTCTCTTCTTTCTCTTTTCTGACTGGATTTAAAATTTTCTTAGTTATAATTTCGACTCCTCTCCCCTCTATTTTTGTGCAGACTCTCGGCTCGAGCTTAAATCCTGTGCCATCTGCCTGCCTCCTGTTCCCACTTCCTTTGCTAAGCACCTTTAAGGTGAGAAGAGCCTCTATAATGACTCACACAATAACTTGATTGTAATTGACAGCTCCCTCAGTTCTACAGACCAGGTTTCTTTTTTCTCATTAGCTCTCTTTTCCTTTCCTTTTCTTATTTTTTAAGCACCTTCACCTTGATGCAGAGGCCTTCGTTTTGTTTTCTTACTGCCAAGGACATCCCCGATATCTACCGGCCTAATGAGTGCTCTGGTCACTGGCTGCCTCTCAGGAATCAGGGTTGACAGGGCTCCAGGACTCTTTTCTCTCTTCCATTTCCTAAGTCCAGTCTTTCTCCACCTTATGAGGTTCTGTTTCCTTTGAAGTAGTTCCCAGGTTTTCCCCTGGCTCCGAATCCCCATGGTAACCACTGTAGTCTTTGTGTTGTAATCAACTGGATTACTAATGGCCCAGCTGGATGCCCCGTCTTCACTGCCTTTTGCCTCCATTCAGCCCACTGGTTCTCTGTGTTTCTCTGGCACCAATTTCCTGGGCTGCTTGTCAAATGAAACGTTCTTGCTCCATCCCGGAGATTTTGATGTAGTACATTTAGAACACAGTCCCTAGCCGAGTCCTGGTTTTAACAGACATTCCAGGATCATCCGGAGCTCCTGTATGCAGCCCACACATTAAGAAACAATGCTTAGCTATTCCAATGCACATTAGGAGAAAATTCAGTGCCTGCCTCCCTATGGAACTACCAACACTGGTTCAAGTGAATGAATCCTTCACAGCAAACTCAGATGAATTTTCTTTAAAAATTACTTTTATCATATTTCTTCACTGGTTTAGAGACAGACAAAGAATTGCCCACAATTGTATGTCCAAACTTCCTATTATGGTTTCTGAGGCTTTCCAAACTCTGATCCCATTTAACTGCAAGGACTTCCTACCACCTCTCCCAGTTTTTCAATATGCATTTCCCATCCCCAATAGGCTGGTATTCTCATTGTCTTCTTTTACCTTTATAGGTTTTGATTAAGTTTTATCTTTATGGGTCTTGACTAAGACGACACATACAGGAAACAATAATGTGCTTCAAATACAAAAAGTGAGGCAAAAACAGACATAAAAGAAAAAAGAAGTAGTGAAATCGATAATCTGGAAAATAATGACCGGGACAACATGATGTTAGTGTCTTAGATCTGACAAATCTTCTTTCTTACTCAACTGATGCCTGGTATAAAGATTTAATCCCCCAGTGGCTACAGTGTTTCAATAACTAAGTCCTTCCCTTGTATATTCTCACAACAAGTTTGCATATGTTCTCTTTTTGGATTTTCTCTCACCAACCACTTCCATTCAGCAAACTGCATGAAAGTGCAAACTCCTGTTTATGCTCATGGTCTCAGTTCAGGTGTCATGTCGTCCAGGAAGGCTTACCTGACCCACATGAGCTCTGTGTCCCCCACTTGCTAGTATTCTTTAGTATGTATTCTCATCTGATTTGGTTTGTCTACAACTTAGCGTGTAATGATACATGTGTTTAATGTGTTTATCCAGTTAATCTCTATTGGACCCCAAGGACTTAAATGCCACTGAGAGAATAGGTCCAAGGAGCCCCAGCCCCTGTTCCTGGGGCTGTATGTAGTAGAGACTTCGTAAATAATTGTCGAAGGAAATAATGAAAACCAGCCGATTATTCCCTTTTTTCTCACCACTCAGCCTACTGATACGGTAAAGACCTTACTGGGCCATGCGATGATGACCGAGGTGTGTCACATAAAGAAGCAGCTCATTTTCATAATGCTGAGATGGATACCGCAACCAAGCCAGGGTCCGCCTCACTGACAAGCCCAGATGTTGCCAATCAGAGACTTTGCTTTCCTGCCCTGCTTTCTCCCCTTTCTCTTCCCTGAACCTCAGCCCCAGAGCCAGACCTGGCTGAGAGTCTTCACTGCCGAGTAGTAAAACCTTTACACTAAGTACTTGATTTTTGCCCGTTAGTAAATCTATCTATCTATCTATCTATCTATCTATCTATCTATTAATGTACCCTCTTTTGGCCCTATTCTGGCTCTCTTTATCATTTCCCTATCTGTTACTTACGGCATCCATTCTACCCCCACAATACACTTTTAGAAACTTCCAATGACTTGCTTTTTTATCACCAAATTAAAACTTCCTTATGCCCCTTATCTATAATCATGAAAAGTCAGTTCAAAAAAGCAAAAGGGATTCCCCTGGATTGTCATTTTATGCTACACCTTGGAACAGCTCACATCCCATTGAGAGAAGGAGATTCTGGATTAGGTACTTGGCACTCTTATTCCTGGAAAACACATCTGAGGTTCACTGGGAAGACAAGGAAAGCTTATCCTGAACTATTTTAATCATGTAATTTTTAAGACAAGTTTTTCTGGACATCAAAATCCAGATAAGATAATTTGAGGCACTGATAAGCAGTAGTGATATTCATTCCTTTACTCAATAAATATTTTGGAGCACTTACTAGGTATAAAATAAAATGAACAAACGAAAACTCCCAGTTTTTATGCAGCTAACATTCTGGTAGGGAGGGAAGATTCTACACGTAAATATGTAATCTCTCCGATGAAGTGGGCAGGAGCAGAGGTTATTTCTTTTGAGATATTCAATCCATACCCATCATGATCTTCCCTTTTCTTCATAAGAGTTTCCTGTACACTTGTGGGATTGGGTATTGACTTGGTCTGGGTTTTGTCTTCTGAAAATAGGTAGGTTGCTTTCTCCTTCCAAACGTTTGGACTATGGCTTATTCTATTTCTCATGTGGTGAGATGCTTTCTGAGATAACAATAGCCTCCCTTTATCTGCTCCTTTCTTTGTCAAAGAGAGATAAAGTGCCTGGGAAGGATCAGCAACAAGCACCCATAAA
This sequence comes from Sturnira hondurensis, assembly GCF_014824575.4. Classification (NCBI taxonomy): domain Eukaryota; kingdom Metazoa; phylum Chordata; class Mammalia; order Chiroptera; family Phyllostomidae; genus Sturnira; species Sturnira hondurensis. The sequence goes on from NW_028073279.1 coordinate 1,340,958, forward strand.
AAGAGAACAGCAATAACCAGGATGGTTAGAGGTGGGTGAATAAGGGCTATTAGGCCTTTTTGTATAAGAATCTCCAATGTGAAGAATGTGAACTAAGTCACTCTGCTCAGAGCAAAAGAATCAATGTGGACTGAGGTCAAGACCCAAGGATTTCAGTAGACAGCAAAACGTAGTGTCAGATGGACCTTTAGACACTGTGCTAAGCTGTGCTCTCAGGAAAGAAGTTGTGGAATCTCCTCCTTTGTCAGTCTTCGAGGACAAAGTAGGCATCAGTCTGGTACAAATAAGAAGAATGCTTTTCTGTACACAGATGGTCTGGGATTTCATCCTGGGATTATGTGACTATTTCCTTTTACTCTCTTAGAGTGTGATCATATTTTAAAATGTTCGTTCCCAGTGTTTACATGCCATATTTTACTTATTCCTTCCATAGTATCAATCCCTTCATTTGGGCTCTAAATCTATGCTCTTCACCACTTTATCACAGCCACTCAGAGTGAGAGAAGGACCAGGACCAGGACTTCTGCCTCCTGCCGGAGCCAGCGCTGCTGCAGACCGCTGGACCCGGGGCCTTGGCCTGGAGGCCTGCCTCACAGTGAAGAGCCCACGCAAACCCATCATGGGCCAAATTTCTTTCTTTAGAAAATGGCTAAATATGGCTGAAGCATAGTTAATAAAATTGCAGCTGAGATGAGAGTGTGAGTCATCTGTCATACCCTGGTTTTTCTTTTACTAATCAGTTGTGAGAAACATTTCAAAATCAGAGAGCAGCAGCAAAGAAATATGAGATACTCAGACTTCTCGAGGCAATTAGAGACGAAAGAGCAGAAGGCAAATCAGTCTTCCCGCCTTGACAGTCTTAATATACACACTAAAAGAAGACTTTGGTGTGACACTATTTGTGACAGATTTTGACCATAACACATTTTCTAAGAGGAAGTAAAAATGACTCACTTCAGGACACGCATTCCACCCTCGAATCAGCAGAGATGATATGGGCTTCGGAATAGAATAGCCAATGGGTGGTCTGATGTGGTGGTAAGCCATGTCAGCTGCGGCAGCCGCTGCAAACCAAATGGTCATGTCATTTTGAAATCCACATATTCATTTTAAGAAACCCTTGAACAGCCCACAGTCATTAAAAATCAATCTGTGCATCATCAGGAGAGATTCAAAAAGAATTCTGTGCTTTTTTGAAAAACTTTAACCAAATAGTGCATGATTTGACACTGTAAGTTTATCTTTATAAATTTATTCATCTGGTTGTTTATTCAATAGTAAGCACAAGGACTATGCACAGGAACAAAGGAACATACAAAGGAGCATGAAAATAGCAAGTTATTTAGGGAGTGTGGCTGAAGTACAGGGTAGGTACATGATGTTATAGAGAGTAAAGACAGACAGACAGATTGGACCAGACTGTACAACGCCATAGCTCTCAGGCTAATGAGTTTACATGATGTGTGTCACTGAACTTTGTGCTTTGAGTAACTGGACAATGCAGATTATTTTTTAAGCTGAAATTCCATGACTATTACAAGAATGTTAGGATTTTAATTTTTAATATTTATTAAGTAGTTATTATTTGCTAAACTCTATCAGAGACTTCATCTTTTTATCTAATACCACTCATTGCCTGAACTCCCTAGTGCTGCCTGCCTATTTGCATTTCTGAATATTGCTCATCTCAAACTCTCCGTTACTACATTATGATTCTTGGAACTTCATCATAGATTACTGATTGCTGATTATTTTTCTGTTCTGCAACCAGTGATTTTTATACTCCCTTGGAAACCAAGCCTCTAACTATTTTTATTAGATTACATTTCATGTCAGGCATCATGGTATGTACAGATTTTTTGACCCCCCTGACAACCATGCAAAGTATGTATGAGTGTTACTGTCATGTTTTGGTGTGTGTATGTAACGAGTTTTTAATTTATCAAAAGATTTAAATCTAACTAGTGGTTGCTGTAGCCTCTTGTTTCAGATTCCACGCTCTCTTCAGCCACTGAAAATACTTTGTGAACAACATGCGAAGCTCTTTTTATTCTTCAAAAAGAACAACTCTGTGCCAATGGGATCTCAAGTTCCAGGGCATGGCAACAATCTAGAAAACAGGCCTTCCTGTTTTCTAGATTGTGATGTCATGAGCATCTGTCTGTATCTTAAAGGCTAGAGGTCTGCCCCTCAGCCATTCCTCTGCACCTCAGTTGGCTCCAGTTCAGCTCTGTTTACGGACCTGGTGCAGTGAAATCACATGGAGTGTAACTTAACAGTCTGCTTCACGGGTCGGTCAGAATTAGTACCTAATTTTGCCAAATGTAAAATTTATACTTATTCTTCGTAAAATTTTAGAAAACGAAAAGAATTCGAGAGAATAAAATTGTAATCAGAGGAAACACATGTAAACATATTTTAAGTGTTTCTTATGTTTACATCATTGAGCTTATTTCTAATATATAATTATGTAATACTTCTTTCCTTAAATTAAATATAAGCATTTCCAATGTTAAATTTCCATGTTAATACATTTTTAATGACTCTTCACTTAGTGTGATTTACTTAATCATTCTTCAATTTTACGTTCAAATTCGGGTGTAAGCACTTCAAAGAATGTCTTTTTCAATATGACTTTCTTGATTTCACAAACTACCTATGTTATTTTGAGAGGTAAAATTAATATATCAAAGAGGATAGCTAAAGACTTTTTATACATACTGAAAAATTGTTTTCTGAATAATTGTAGTAATTTATTTCAATAGTGAGTCTGTAAGCAAAGTTTTAATTAGATTTAGAATTAGATTTTCTCACTTTATAAAAGATTTTGCTAATATCAGAGATGAATATATCAGCTTACTCATTGTTGTTTAATTTTTGTTCTTTAATGATTAGTGAAGATTAATGTTTTCCCAAACATTTATCATTTGTCTTTAAAATTTTAGTTTATGCCCTTTGCTCCCCTGAAATGAGGACCATGCCCTCTGGGGAACATGCCCCCTGGAAATGGGGGAGGGGTTGGAGCTGTGTGTGTGTGACAAGAGGTTCTGCCCCCAGGGACCGAAGAAGGGTGAAGGCAAACCTGGCCAATATAGGCCCTCACTGGTTGCTAACACTGAGAAAACAAAGAAACAGAAGGCTGATCAAATCATACCTAGGACACTTAACATGACCCATAATATGTATCTGTTGTGTTATACAAAACTAGTCATGTTAGGCTTCTTCCATTGGCTACTCTTGACTATATTGAATTCTTTTTGGGATGCAGTGAATAAGTAAGCAAACAAACTGATGCTTAATGATCACTGATCTAACTCTACTTTTTCACCTTATGACCATTTGAATGTTGTTGAACTGGAGCAACTATGGGCACATAAAGCAGTGTAGTGAACACATTCAAGCTAATGATATGTATCTTAATGGGTGGGGAGAGACTATTCACAAAGTGAGTTGAGCTCAGATGCAGGCGCCTCTGAAACTCTCTTGGGCTCTGATACAAAGTTGCTTGTTCACTTTTTGGCCCTGTGTCTGCAAAGTCAGTTTAAGATGAACGATATTTAATTCTTCATTATTCAAAGCAGATTCTGCAAAGCCTTGGCAACTTCTCCCTTTTGTTTTGCGCACTCTTGGCAGGGACACTACTCACGAGCAACTCTGACAACTGGGCAATGTGACATGAGTAGTCATGGATCAGAAATCCATCACCTTTGACATTGCTTTGCCCATCTTGCCGAAGAGGCCATGCCACACTAGCAGCTGGTAATCTTTCTGGTACTCCTGATTCAAATGTCGCTGTCAATCCATTAATCACATTTTACCTTGATTGCTACATGAAATATATTAAATGATTTGTGTAAATATCAATTTCTATTTTTAGAGAGAAAACTACTATTAAAAGAGAATGAGGCTGAATTAAAAATAACAAAAACTATTTATTGAGCACCTATTCTTTCATCAGCACTATCTGAAATAATTATCAATAGTAGAGCTTATAATCTAGCTTCTAGGCTAGGGCTGTTCAACAGAACTTTAAAAAAAAATATATATATATATATATACACATACATATATATATATACATACATTCATATAATTTTTTAATGGCTTAATTGCTTATTACAGTTGTCCCAATTCCCCCCCCCCCTTTGTCCCTCTCCATCTGGTACCCTTCCTTCCCTCCAGCATCCTCCCATCTTAGTTCATGTCCATGGGTTATGCACATAAGTTCTTTGGCTTTTCCATTTCCTATACTATTTTAACATCCTCCTGTCTGTTTTGTACCTACCAATTATGCTTCTTAATCCCTTCACCTCTCCCCCATTTTCCTCGTCCCCTCTCCCAGTTGATAACCCTCTAAATGATCTTATCTAGAATTCTGTTCATGTTCTGGTTGTTTGCTTAGGCTTTTTATTTTTTATTTTAGATTAAGTTGTTGATAGTTGTGAATTTGCTACCATTTTAATGTTCATAGTTTTGATCTTCTTTTTCTTAAATAAGTTCCTCTAACATTTCATGTAATAATGGCTTGGTAATAATGAAGTCCTTTAACTTTACATCATCTGGGAAGCACTTTATCTGCCCTTCCATTCTAAATGAAAGCTTTGCTGGATAGAGTGATCTTGGATGTAGGTCCTTGCCTTTCATGACTTTGAATACTTCTTGCCAGTCCCTTCTTGCCTACAAAGATTTTTTTGAGAAACCAGCTAATTATCTTATTGGAACTCTCTGCTTTTCTCTTAGTGCTTTTTTAAAAAATATTTTATTTATTTATTTATCTTTAGAGGGGAAGGAGAGAGGGAGAGAAACATCAATGTATGGTTGCCTTTTGTGCATCCCCTGCTGGGACTTGGCCTGCAGGGAACGTGCCTGCAATCCAGGCATTTGCCCTGACTGGGAATCGAACCGTGATCCTCTGGTTCGCAGGCCTGCGCTCAATCCACTGAGCTACACCAGCCAGGGCTTCTCTTCGTGCTTTTAAGATTTTTTCTTTATCATTAACCTTTGGCATTTTAATCATGTGTCTTCATATGGTCCTCTTTGGGTCCAACTTGTTTCGGACTCTCTGTGCTTCCTGAACTTGCATGTCTATTTCATCCACCAAAGTAGGGATGTTTTCTTTCATTATTTTTCAAGTAAGTTTTCAAATTCTTGCTCTTCTACTTTTCCTTCAGACATCCCTATGATTTGGATGTTGGTATATTTGAAGATGTCCAGAAGCTTCTTAGGCTATCCTCGTTTTTTTCAATTCTTATTTCTTCTTGCTGTTCTGGTTGAATGCTAATTTCTTCCTTATGTTCCAAATCATTAATTTGAATCCCATCTTCCTCCTCTTCACTAGTAGTTCCCTGTAGAATTTTCCTTATTTCACTTAGTGTAACCTTCATTTCTTCTTTTATGTTGTTACCGTACTCAATGGGTTCTTTGAGTGTCCTGATCACTAGTGTTTTAAACTCTGTATCTGATAGATTGGTCATCTCTGTTTTGTTTAGTTCTTTTTCTGGGGTTTTGTTCTGTTCTTTCCTTTGGGCCATATTTCATTGTCTCCTGAATTTGGCAGCCTTTCTGTGTTTGTTTCTGCGTATTAGGTAGAGCTGCTTTGACTCCCTGTCTTAGGAGTGTGGCCTATTGTAGGAAAGTACACCAGCAAATTGTGTGGGGCAGAGCCCTAGGTAATTGTCAGGGTGGGCAACCTTCTCCACTACTTTGTGGTTCTGTGTGGGATAGGGCTTAGGGAGAGGACAATGCAGTTGCCTGGCTTCTGGAGGTTTGCCTGGCATTTGCCCTGTTTCCAGTCATTTCACCTATTCCCCGTGTGCAGTGATGCCCTTCCAGCTGTTGCCCTGGTGCTGAATCCCAGAATAGGTGGGTTTGCATACATTCTAAGACTGTGTGGACTCTTCACCCGGACAATCCAGCAGTTTCTTCCTCTGCCCCAACCCCCACTGATTTTTATAGCCAGGAGCTATGGAGATTGATCTTCCTGGTGCTGGAACCCTGGTCTGTGCCATCTGGCCTGAGGCTGGGATTACTTGTTCTCAAGGCATCCCTCCCAATTTTCACCCACCACACGTGAACGTGAGAGTGCCCATTCTGCTGCCCCTGCCTCCTCTTTGTGCCATGCTGAGTCTCCTAGCCTCTCTGCTTATCTCCATGTCTCCACCCCTCCTACCAGTCTGGATGAGAGTGGCTTCTTGAAATCCTTGGTTGTCACACTTTCATAGAGTTTAATTTTCTGACAGCTATTTATTTTTCTGTATGTTATTTGTTTTGAGAGTTAGTTGTAATTCTTTCCATGAAGAGGATACCAGAAAAAAGTCACGTTTCAATATTGAACTATAAAAGGCAGAGAAAAATCCAGTAAGGAGGCTAAGTGAGTCTACCGGTATTTTCGTCTTGACTCCATAGTCTCCACAGAACTTTTTTCAGTGATGACAATACTGTTCTGTGCTGTTCAACATGGCAGGGCGTGGCCATGAGGTACTTTTAAAATATGGCTGGTGTAACTGAGAAGCTGGAATTTTAATTTCATGTAATTGCAATTAACATAAACTTCCATTTAAACAGCCATGTGTGTCTAGTGGCTGTCATATCAGAGAGCACAGTTCCAGGGAGATGTTCTCTCCCTCTCCCATTATCCCCAGAGAGAGGCGAATTAAACACAGTTTTGTGAGTCAGCCTCAAGGGTCTACACAACCCTGGTGTCAATTTGTGGTTTCAAAGTATGAGGGATCACAATACCTGATATCAAACTGTGTTACAAGGCCACTGGTGAAATCAAAACAGCCTGGCACTGGCATAAAAACAGGCACATAGACCAATGGAACAGAACAGAGAGCCCAGAATTAAACCCAACTCTCTACAGTCAATTAATATTTGCAAAAGGGGGCAATGACATAAAATGGAGTAAAAATAGCCTCTTCAACAAATGGAGCTGGGTGAACTGGACAGCTACATGCAAAAAAATGAAACTTGAGCACCAACTTACACCATACACCAAAATAAATTCAAGGTGTATAAAAAACTTAAATATAAGCCATGAAACCATTAAAGTCCTAGAGGAGAACATTGGCAGGAAAATCTCAGATATTTCATGCAGCAACATTTTTACCGATATGTCCCCTACAGCAAGGAATATAAAGGAAAGAATAAACAAATGGGATCTCATCAAAATAAAAAGCTTCTGCACAGTTAAAGAAAATAGCATTGAGATAAAAAGAGAAGCAACTGTTTGGGAAAACATATTTGCCAATGATACCTCAGACAAAGGTTTAATCTCCAAAATATACAAAGAACTTATACGACTCCACTCTAAGAAGACAAGCAACCCAATTAAAAAATGGGCAAAGGACTTGAACAGACACTTCTCCAAGGAGGACATACAGAGGATCCAGAGATACATAAAAAGATGCTCAATATCACTAGCTATCAGAGAGATGCAAATTAAAACCACAGTGAGATACCACCTTACACCGGTCAGAATGGCCATCATAAACAAAGCAACAAACAACAAATGTTGGAGGGGTTGTGGGCAAAAGGGGACCCTAGTCCACAGTTGGTGGGATTGCAGACTGGTATGACCACTATGGAAAACAGTATGGAATTTTCTAAGAAAACTAAAAATGGACCTGCCTTTTGACCCAGCAATTCCATTGCTGGGATTATATCCTAAGAACCCTGAAACACCAATCCAAAAGAACCTATGCACCCCGATGTTCATAGCAGCACAATTTACAATAGCCAAGAGTTGGAAGCAACCTAGATGCCCATCAGTAAATGAATGGATCCAAAAAGTATGGTACATTTACACAATGGAATTCTATGCAGCAGAAAGAAAGAAGGAGCTACTACCCTTTGCAACAGCATGGATGGAACTGGAAAGCATTATGCTGAGTGAAATAAGCCAGGTTTTGAAAGACAAATACCATATGATCTCACCTTTAACAAGAACTCAAACAACAAAACAAACAAGCAAGCAAAATATGGCCAAAGACACTGAAATTCAGAACAGGCTGACAGGGACCAGAGGGGAGAGGGGAGAGAATTTCAGGGGAAAATGGGAAGGATTCACAGAAACTAGTATAAAGGACACATGGAGAACAACTAAGGGGGGCGAAAATGGGAGGGAGGTGGGGAGCATGAGGGGATGGGCTGGGATGGGAGTGGGGGACAGAAAACTGTACTTGAACAAGAATTAAATTTAAAAAAATTAATCCAAAAAATTTGTGGTTTCAAGTTCTTCATTGTTTATTAAAACTTTATCAAGAAAAGAAAAGCTATGAATACAGATTGTCAGTGTTGTCTCTCAAAAGAGGCCAGTGAACAACAGACTAGGCATTCAAAATAATATGTGATAAACTTCATTTATTCATGTGACAGATGGATTAACATCCTATGTAAATGATAATAAGCTAAGAAAAAATAAGTGTTATACTTTTCAATGAAATATGTAAATGAATGCATAATTAATAAAGAAATGAATTACTGGATTTTTCCCTGCCTTTCATGGTTCAATATTGAAATGTGATGTTTTTTTCTCATATCTCCTTCCCTGCCTTATTTTTTTTGTTTGCAATTACATCTACTGTCACTTAGGTCATAGTTTGGATGAACTCTTTTTGGGTGTGCTTCCTATGTCCTGACCCAGCACCCTGTTCTATAATAGCATACAATGTTTTATACTTAATTACCTATTTAATTGTTTGCCTTTGAGAATGAATCACAAGTTCCTTAAGGTCAGTGACTGTGGCTTTTCATTGCTGTATCTCCTGTGCTGAGCAGTGACAAGCAATTAGTAGGCATTTAATAGATACCCACTGAATGAATCAACAAATTAGATAGTTTACAATAATATTTCACTGGAAATAATATAGATCGTGGTATACAGGACTCAGTAAACAGTGTTTGTACAAACAAGTGAAGATGGTAGATTAGTGCCAATTAATATCTTATTCATTATTATGTTTTCAGGACAGAGAATAATTCCTATTCATCAAGAAACATTACAGAATGAATATAATGTTTAGTTTAATATCAACTGAAAATATAATTAAGTCAATTGTTGAGATCTGGTGGCATATTTAGCACACAATACTATCTTTTGTCCAAAGCCTTTGGGGAGGGGCCTTCAATAAACTGAAGCAGTATGACTATTAAGCATTGCCCTTTACAAGGAAGTTTGGAGGCCTGATTTTCAGTCTGGCTTTCCTTTTAACTCTCTGGGGGATCCTAATTAAACTAATTTGCCTTTGTGAGTATTAATTTCTCTAAATTTAGAGATGAAGTAATGAGGACATAGTGTAAGGGTGACACGCATGGCCTTTGGGGACAGGGAGCCATGCATTTAACTCTGGGCTAGCACGTGACATTGAGCATATATATTTTACCCTGATGAGACCCAAACCACAGGTGATTGTTAGAATCAAAAGAGACAGAGTACTTGGAGAATCTGGTACATCATAGATTCCAAATAAGTGTTAGCTGTTGTTGCTATAATTACAATCTACATTTCTAAGGGTTTTTCTAATTCTTTTAGTCTGAACCTAGAGAACTAGATATAAAAAAAAACACTGTTGTATATTATCTGTTCTGTTTAGACCAGAAATCTTAGCTCCTTGTGAGGTTTTCTTTGGGTATGAATACCAAGTAAAACACTGCATAGAGTTACTGTGAATTACAAGGATACAAACCATCTCATCTCTCATCATCCCCTCATAATGCAATATGGCCATTGTGAAGAGGATGACTACACAGTTCTCCAGGATGAACGTAATTAGCCATACATTGCTTATGGATAAATTGTTACTAGATTCTGAACTCCTAAAGTAATCTATCGCTTATTCTTTTATGTTTTACAGAGGTAAATCTAGGCACTCATATAAAAAGGGAACAATAAATTACCATTTTTTGTTTGTAAGTTTTGACTAAGATAAAATTGCCAGAATGTTTTTTTTCAATTTTGATTGTGTGTATGCGTGTTCTAAAAAACACAGCTGATTCTACTTCATTGTTTTTAATAGGCAGGGCTGTGATGAAACAAAGCAAATTCATTCTACCATCTCAGCAAGAGAGAAGACATTCTTTGTTAAACTGACACTTTTCAGTAACGTATCACCAGAGCATACAGCATCTGAGAGAGACCATGAGATTGCAATCTTGAGATTGTACTAAGAATGGCTTAATTTTTTTAAACCACATCCCATTCCCATTACAGACTGTCAGAAGAATAGATTAATTTGCACCATTGTCTGTTCTCATTGCAATCTTTGTCAGTGTAATGAAGTATCAGAATGTTAATATCAGCTATATTCATAGAAATATCACCATCCATTGGACCGATTTGATCTTTTCAGCGATCTGTGTAGTTATTGGCTGGCTCCACTCTTTTCAGTTAAAAAAAAACAACTGATAAGGGTTAGTACAGCAAACATAAGAGTTTAGAACTTTAGCTCACTCCTGTTTTCCTATCACTTGTCAAAGCACAGTCTACATCATCAATGTACTTATGCCCTTTGAGGTTATTATATGCAGATGTGTTATGATCTTAATCATATATGCAGAAGAGCATAATCATCTGATACTTAAGCAGGGATAGCAAATGGCTGCAAATATGAGACCTATGACTTAACTGTGTTCTCTATATGTATTTCAGATCTTATTTTTAAAAGCCATATGTGAGAAATCAAAATGTCTGCAAGCCATATTTGGTTCCAGGACTGCAGTTTGCAACTCTGAGTTAAAGTCTCAATATAAAGTTTCACCCAAATCTGCCTAGAATAAATTGGCAGATGTTCTTAATTTGCTGTCACATCTCTGACTTAGAGCCTGGCATTAAGGAATCCCAGGGCACCGAGTGGAGTCTCCTTGCGAAACCAGCTGGCATCACATAGGAAGACAAGAGGCTCTCTTCTTTGGCCCCAAACTATAATCTGAAAGTGATCCACAAAACTGGTACCTGCTATAAGAAAATGGATTGGATAAAATATGTATTGATGGACTAATTCATTCCCGATTTCTCCATTAGTTTTTCATGATACATCAGCGGTGACAGGCCCAGGAGAGAAATCAAATTGCGGAAGCAGGTGTTGGTTTATTTCTCGGACATGTATCCAGGAAGGTCTTCTTTGGCAGGTCACACACACCAGCTCCTTTTCCATCTTGCCTGGTTCTTCCCTCTCTGCTGGTCTTCACACCTTGGCTCCTCCCCCTTCTAATCTAATCATTTGTCTCAGAAATCTGTTCTCTTCCTATACCCATCATCCTCCCACTGGCTAAACCAGAAGCTGAAAAGTCATCCTCAACTTCTTCTTCTCCCTTGTGCTCCCACCTCAATCCATTAGCAAGTCCTGTTAAAATCTCCTAAAGCCAACCTCTGCTTTCTCTTCCAAAGCCACTTCCCTGGTTAAGGTTTTATACATTCTCTTCTTGATTACCTAATTTCCTTGCCTCTACTGTGAATCTCTCCAATCCAGCTTTTGCTTTGTAGCAAGAGGAAAGATTCTAAAAATAATAGTAGCGTTGTACTATTGCCCTACTTGAAAGCCTACAGTGACTTGCATCATTGACACACAAGGCTCTTCCACCATCTGGCTCTGGCTTTACATTTATAGCATGTGTCTGGCCACTGAGTTTCTTACATTTTCTGATTTATCCCCACTGCATTATTTGTGTATCTCTCCTACATCTGTATTGTGCCCATTCTGTTTTCTGCTGGGATGCCTTCTCTATCTCCCCACTATTTATCTATTTAATCAGTACTCATCTTTTAAAGATGTGGTTCAGGTATCATCTGCTCTAAGAGTCCATCCCTGATGTCCTTTGCCCATTACTTGTCTCAGCAGGAGACCCCTCCAGGGGGCCTAAGAACACTAAGCACTCTGTGCTTCAGTCTCTTTGGGACTCACTCTGCTGGTTGTACTTTTCTCACTCTCTCTCTGTACTATGAGGGTCTGGGCAATGCCTTACTGCTTTTTGTTTTCCTCTTACTCTAGCACCGTTCCTGACCATAGGAGTAGTTAACAATAGCCTAAAAGTATTAATAATAGTAATTGTTAATGTTTATTTACTGAGTGCTCACTAATGACAACCAGCATTTCGACCCTTTGAGATAGGTCATATTATTATCCCTACTTTAAAAAGAAAGAAACTGAAGTACTGAATTATATAGCTTGGGTGAGTAGCTTGCATAAGGTCCCAAGACTCATGCCCTTACACATCATGCAAATTTTCTTTAGCCCATACACTGTTGGCTCGAAAAGATGTTTCCTTAAAAATTGAGTTAATTGCCAACATTTAAAAAAATTTTAGATTTAAAAAACATAGGGAAATTGGTTGATATGGTAACGGTGAGCAGGCATCCCTACGTTCCTTCACAGCGTTGATTCACCAGAGCTGTGTGGCTCCGGCCCTACTGAGTCAGAGCAAGGGGTTTCCTATTCATTACATGGGGCTGTGTTGAACATTGGTCTGCTTCTGCTGGCCCTGTGGGCATAGTTCTTTCTAAACCTGAAATTATAAGGTTGATTTGAAGACATACTACGTAAAAGAGACCCTGACTTTAGGTTCTTCTGAATGCATACCCATTATCTGCATAAGAGTCCATGCTGAGAGTTTTGTTCTACTTTTACATTTCTCCCAGGAGACAGGATTCTGCTAAATCCAGGAGGCGAGCCATGTGTAATGTTGCAGTTACTGTAATTGATAATGCTGCCCCACAGTGTAGTCACGGACTTGTTACTTATTGTAAATGGCTAATATGTTGCTTATATTGAATCTGATGCTTCACATGATTTATTGCTAAACATATGCTAGATTGCCTAACCACTGCAATGATATTAACAGTCTCATTTCTTGATGCATGGTCACTGTCCAACTTTAAAAAATTCAGCATCTATCATAAACAAACTCTCCAATAAAGTAGTGTAAATTCCAATATCTGGGATATTGCAATCAAGTTATTTTTAGGCAAGATTTTTAACTGTTCTATTATATAATATTCTCTCTCCCCAAATAGTAAATATTTCTGTGGGTACATGAGAGAGGGTATCTTCGTCTCTTTGAAATATTCATTTTAAAATTTGTAAAGTATAACAGAATAAACAGCAAAACTGTACGAATTAAATATAAATACTGTGATAAATGAAGACTTAGGACATGGAGGAGACTGAGCTTAACTCAATATTGGAGAATTAAGGAAGATGTTTTTGGAAGAAGTACTATTTAAGACCTAAAAGTAAATTGTAGTTAATATGGTAAAAAGTAGGGAACAGTGTCTCTGACAAATGACTCCCATTTGCAAAGACATGGAAGTGATAGGAAATGCAGCAACCTGAGGAAATGAGATCGTTTCCTGTGGCTGGAGTACAGAGGAGAGGCTGCAGGTGATGAAAAGCAGACCTGGGGAGGAGAGCAAGACCAACATTGAGGGGGCCTTTGTAGACTGTTTTGAGAAATTTTGTTTTTACTTTAAGAGAAATGAAGAAAAAAACATTAGGGGTTTTAAGTAAGGAGAGCCAGATGATCAAATTTGATTTTTTAGAAAGCTATACAATGATAGTCGGTGAAAAAAAGAGGGTGAGCAAAACTGGAGACAGGATACCGTTTATGATACTGTGCTGTGTTCTGTATAGGAAATAAGGAAGCAGTGATGGGGGTGGTAAGTGTATAGATTTGAGATATTTACAAAGTGAGGCTAAAAAAAAAGCAAAGTGAAAAAGCAAAGAAAGGAAAGAAGAAAGGGAGGGAGGACAAAAGAAAGAAAAGAAGGAAAAAGAGGAATCGAGATGGCTGCAAGTGTTTCTATGGGCTTCCTGAGAACGAGAGTTCCATTCAAGTATAGAATCATAGGCAGCCTCGACCCTGGGTGACACTTTGCCCTTATCTTTCATCTTAGAGTTGCAGAGTTTTCAATTCACCAAGTTCAGTTACAGACATGATCTCATTTAATCCTCACAGCACTTTCTGTGGAGTCATCATTAACTGCATTTACTGAAGAAACAGCCAGCGAAAGGGCAGCATGTTAAAGGAAGCCAAAGAAGGCCAGGGGACTGGAGCACGAGAAGTGAAGTGATACGAGCAAGGTTGGCGGTACAGAGCCATGGGGGTCTTGCAGGGCAGGCTAAAACTTCTGAGGTTTAATCCTAAGAACATGGGTAGTCATAGGATAATCGAAACAATGGTGGCATAACCAAGTTCATGTTTTTAAATATCATGTCAGCAGATGTGTAGGGACTGAAGAGGAAGGGGAAACAAGAATACAAGAAAAACAGTCAAATGGCTATTGCAATAATTTGACAAAGGTGGCAATTTAAAGTAGGGTGGTAGGGGTTAAAACTTCAAGAAGTAGATAGATTTGAGTAACATATCTCATTGCTCTATTCTGTATTGCACTGGAGATCCTTGCCTGTGTAAGGGGCAGGAAAAAGACATGTAGATTGGAAATAAATAAGATAAAATTTTCTTTATTCACAGATGACCTATGGGGAAAACTATGGGGAAAATCCTAAAGATGTACAAAATTGTTCCTTGAACTAATAAGTTTAATTAACATATTCATAGGGTACTACGTTGTTATTTAAAAATAGAAAACAGAGGATTCAAAGAACTTTTAGTATAAAACCCATGGTCATGAAGTAAGGTTGGGGGGAATGGTGAAGGTTGGGGGGGCAGGGTGGAGAGGGAATAAAGGGAGAGAAATTGGGAAAACTGTAATAGCGTAATCAACAAAAAATATTTGAAAGCAATAAAAGTAAAAAATAAAATCTTTAAAAATTTAAATAAATAAAAAATATTTATGTCTCTATATTAGGAAAGAACCATTGGAAATTGAAATTTAAGAATAACATTCACAATAGCATAAAGAAACACAAACTACATTGAAATAAGTCTAAAAGATAAGTGTAAGATTTGTACGATGTAAACTAAAACACACCAATGACAGAAATTTAAGGAAGACCTAAATAAACAAAGAGGTACACCATTTTTATCAATGAAAAGATTCAATATGTTTAAGTTGTCAATTTTTCTCAAATTGATCTACAGATTCAATGCAACCCAATCAAAATTCCAGCATGTTCTCTCTCTCTCTCTCTCTTTCTCTTCTTTTTCTTGGTAGACATTGAAAGCTGATTCTAAAATGTATATGAAAAAGCAAAAACTTTAGACTTAGCCAAAGCACTTTTAACAAAGAATAGCGAAATTGGAGGATTCGTGCTGCATTCCAAGACTTCCGACGATTCATCAATAATCCGACTGCAGACTAAGGGCAGACACGTCAGTGGGACAGACTACAGTCCAGGAAAAGAGGCGCAGAGATCTGGTCAATTGATGTTGAACAAACGTACAAAAATAACTTAATGGAGACAGTCTTTTCAACTGATCATGCTGAAAAAACTGGAAATCTATAAAAAACTCAACAAATTAACAAAAGCGCTATAAACTTAACCTGTACCTTCTACAATTTCTAAAAACCTCAACTCAATCTTACAAACGTAAAACTTAAACCTATAAGTCTCCTATAAGAAAATATAGGGGGAAATCTTTGTGGCCTTGGGCAAAGCAAGAATATTCTAGTTAGGACACACAAAAAAAATGATTTAAAAGTTTGATTAGGTAGACTTTATTGAAATTAAAAACTTCTGTTTGAAAGACATCTTTAAGAAAATGGAAAGGTAAGTCACAGACTAGAGAGAAAAATACTTGCGAAACACATAACAGATGAAAGACTTCTACCTAGAATCTAAGAATCTTTACAACTAAATAATAAAGGCAATTTGAACAAACACTTTACCAAAGAAAGATATATGAACAGCAAATAAACACATGAAAAGATTATCAATATCCTGAGTTATTAGAGAAATATAAAATGATACTACATTGATGTAGCATTACACCTTACTCTAGTGACTAATATTTTATTTTAAGTAGATAAAAAGGTACTGGCAAGAATATGGAGCAGGTGCAATTCTCATATGCTGCTGGTGGGAATCCATCATGGTACAAATGCCTTGGAAAAACTTACCGTAAGATCTTTTAGGTATTTATCTAAAAGTAGTGAGAACATCCATTCAAAGACTCACGTGGCTTTTACCAATTATAGTCATAATAGCCCCCAAATGAGAATAACTCAAATGATCATCAACTTGTCAATGCATAAATAAATTGAAGTAAGTTAACACAATGGAATACCACACAGGAATGAAAAAGAATAACTGATGAATACAACAATGTAATTCCACTTACATGACATTCTGGGAAATGCAAACCTATAGGCACCAGAGAGAGTTTAGTGGTGACTAGGGGCTGGGTGCGAGAAAAGTGGATTAACTCCAAAAAGGCAGCAGGGAACTTTCTGGAGTGACAGAAAAGCACTATATTGTGACTGGATTTGTGGATATACAACTGTATATATTTGCTAAAACATTGATCTGTTAACCTAAAATGCTAACTTTTATTGTAATAATTTATACTTTAATACATTTTATTTATACCAAATTTATACAGTATAAATGATAAAGATGGTGGCCTAAGTTAGGATGGTGGTGGATTGGGGTAAGTAGTGAATAAATCCAAGATGTATTAGTATTTAAAATCAACAGAATAGGTGAATGGATTGGCAAAGAAAATGAGAGGAAGGAAGATTTATCTCTTTCTCATGAAAAATGCCACAATATGTCTAGAATTACTGAATTTTTTTAGAATTATAGATTTTTTTATGTAGTCATTGGTCGTACTCAGAATGAAAATTCTAAGGGATAAAGAGCAGCAGGCGAGAGCAAGACATTGCAAATGGCAAAATGGAGTTCTCGTATCCACACTATAGTAATGGCTGAATTTCATCATTTAAAACACGAAAAGCATATGTAGAGAGATTAGGGCAATTAAATAGTCATTGTATTCAGTGAGTATGTACAGAATGTATAATTTGTGAAAAGCTCCCTGTTAGACACTATGCAGAATGCCATTGAAGATCATACTGTTTTAGGGGAAAAGAAGATATGAAAATGAGGATACCTTGAAAAGAGGATATGAAATGTGGCTTTTGCTCCGCACAGGAGTATTAATCATTGCTGTGATCCTGGATAAGACTTTTAACTTAGGAGTACACACATTTGTACGATTAGTCTTTCCTTAAGATTGCTTTGACTTTATTCTTCTAACAGATCATGATAGAGTGGCCACTAGGAACTTACAGTATAATTTACTTAAAGTTTATTTATAATTTAATTTGAAAACAACTTTCCATGCATACTTGGTTTGGGTGATGCATAGTCCTTAAGAACCTTCCAGCCTAATGGTGGAGACAAGTAAGTGAACAATGTGACAAGACACGAAAGAAACTCAACTAGAATGAAGAGACTGGTGCAAGTAAAATTATCGTTAAACCTCAAGTCCTGAGATAAAATTCCCTACCTGCACCATCTACCTTTGCCTGGAGTACAATGCATATTATGAACAACATTAGGCTCACTCACAAAGCCCCATTTCTGAACTGGAGCCACATGTGTACACAAAATTCTTAGAAAAAACAATTCTCTCTCGTATAATGTGAAACAAGCCGAAAGCAGTCATGGCAGGTCATTTTTACGTGTTGCTACTTTCAGTTCACCTCTCTCTATACACTGAAAAAACCACTTCTATAATCTACTATCTAGAGGTAAGTATTGCACTGTCCACATTACTTGCACCTACATGTCACATGGCCAACGTCATTTGCTTGTTTTATTAAAACAGATAAAGCGAAGCCCTAAACTTTAATAAAACGTACATACACTTTTGTGTGTCAATGTTTAAAATCACAGAATTAGATCATTAAGTTTTCTGGGTTGGGCGCATACCTTAAGACAATTTAAGATTGTTTACTTATGTCTCACTTTGCCACCCCACTAAGAATAATCATTTTGAGTAAAAAAAAAAAAAAGTTTCTTAAAGTTGTAAAAGTGCACAGAACTAAGGGAAACGGGGAACTTTAATGACACTGCGGCTTACCTGGCTTGAGGTGAGCAAATGGGATTTCACCGGTGAGAAGTTCCCACAGACAGAGAGCGTAGCTGAAGACATCGGCTTTGATGGTGTAGCGTGTGCACTGGGTGAACACCTCCGGAGCCATCCAGCGGAGGTTCTGCGTGTCAAGAAAATCCGCAAGTCATTTATTTACCGTATGTCCCATTTTCCCACTGTGGAACAGTGTTCTCCTTCATGAGGGTCAGTTAAGTGTTCTCTCAATATTCTCAAAAAACATAAATGTAAAATAACATCAATATTATTCTCCTTTTGCACATAAATTGGTGTGTTTACACATGAATAATGTGCTTACTGTTGTTCAGTTTTTCAAAGGGCATTATTTTTAGTCATTGGAAGGTCATGAAATCTATAATTTTTCCAAAAATACTGCAATAATAGTAGTCATCATGTTTCCCTGTCACTTATGAAATGATAATCACAGCAACAGTGTTTATTTTTTGTTTGTTTGTTTATCTCTGAGCATCTTTCCCCTAGAAACCTTACAGGTTTCTGAATAGCCAGATATGGGTTCAGCCAGTAAATCTCCGTTTCCCAGGGAGTGAACCTGTGCACGGTGGGAGGTATCTTCCCTCCTTTAGCAGGGTGTCAAACTCATTTTCACCCGGGGCCACATCAGCCTTGAGGTATCCTTCAAAGGGCTGAACGTAATTTTAGGACTGTATAAATGTCACTACTCCTTCACAGTTAAGCGAGAGCTCGGTGCTGCCACCAGGTAGAAACAAGGTGCTGGGCTGGATAAAACAAGGTGTTTGCAGGAAACAGTATAAAGGACACACAGACAAAAACAAAGTGGGGTGGAAATGGGAGGGAGGTGGGGAGGACTGGGTGGGTGGGCTGGGATGGGAGTAAAAGGCAGAAAACTGTACTTGGACAACAATTAAAATTAAAAAATAATAAAAAATTAATTAAAAAAAAACCCTAAAAACAAACAAACAAACAAGGTGGAGAGCCAGATTCGGCCCTTGAGCCTTGTGTTTGCCACCTGTGCTTTAGGTCTTTAGGTTGTAATTTAGGAAATCACCGAATCAGGCCCATAAATAGTGCCCTCCTGATGGAGAAGACAAAGGGCCTTCCGGGAGTAACCAGAACACACCAATCAGCTGATTTCTAACTGGCAGGATCAGGTCTCTTAGATATCCTTTGTTTGCCCAGACACATTACCTCTGAACAATATTTGTGGGATATCCCAGGAAAAAAGCCCACTATTGGTTACAATTATATTTCTCTGTGCAAAGTTCTATCCTCAGGTTTAGATGGCCTTATTTACATTGTTTCTTGCAATTACATACTTTTCAGTTTTAACTATGCTTCCATTCTGAAATGCAAATGCATAAGTATGGTTTATTTGTGGTTTAAAATACATCACTAGATTTTGAGTTAGAAGATGAACATTTTATAAGACTTTTGCCTCTACCACTATTCGGGCATCTCTGGGCAAGTCTACACACTCTCCAGAATTTAGATTCCTCAAGGGCAAAGCAGGAGAAAAGCCTTCCAGCTCTAAAACCTCATAGCTCGATAATCACATCGATGACCTTTGCTAAACACCTGCTTTCATTGTATTTCCACTGAAGGAAACCAATGCACATTCTTACTGAAATTCTGTGTGTAGTGCTGGCTGCTTATAATTCTTTTGAAGTGTCTACCTTGTTTTGAAATCATGCATAATTATAGCTTTCCAGGAATATCTTCATTCCGACTATGGTGCTCACATGCAACTCTTCCACATGAGCTTTCACATTCCAAATAGCCTCCGTTTATGTAGCAGATTATGTGTCACAATATTGCCTAAGTGGGAGTAGGCATACAGTATGCCCAATTTTTCACAGGAGGGTAATAGAGTAATTAGCAAACTTGTATAAGGCCATATAACTGGTAAGAAACAAAATAGCCTCCAAAATAAATTTAGAGTAGCACTGTGAATGAAGATGAGGAGCACAATAAAAGGATGTAACTCGCTGTTGTGCAAATGCAATTCAATTCCACTCGATGAAAGTTTGTTTAGTCAGTCTCAACTGGCTGCATTTTAGAATCACTTGGGGAACCTTTTAAAGACACGGGTACCCAAAGTTCACCCTAAGCAAACAAATCAGAATTTCTGGGAATTGGATTTAGGTAGGATGCTTTGAAAAGTTTTCCAAGTGATTTAACTGTACAACCAGGGTTGAGAACCACACTGATCTAGCTATCTCTATGTCCCAGGCACGTGATGAAGTCTCTGTGTCTTGTCAAAGAGGAAACACTCCTCACACCACCCTGAGCTCACACCTCACCATTCTTCTCCTTGCTTACTTTACTCCAGTCACTCTGGCCTTGAACACACAAAGAACTCTCCTGCCTCAGGTCCTTTGCACTTACTACTTCCCAGTCTACACTGCTCTTTCGCCCACGTGGATTACTGCCACATCAGATCTCTTATGGAATGTGGTCTTTCTCTATCACTCTGTCTAAATGGCATGCCCATCACTCTCTACTCATATACTTTGCTTTGTTTTTTCTTCATAATATTTATCCCCACTTATTTTGTTAACTTGTTTCAGGGTCTACCTTCTTGTAGTAGAATATTAGCTCTATAGAAGCAAGAACTTTATTTTGTTCACTATAATATAATATCCCCAGTTTCTAAATAAATGCCTGGCCTCTTGAAGGTGTTCCATAAATATGTATTGAACCAATGAGTGACATCTAATAACCCTACTAGGATAACACATGGTTCATGAAGTTTTTCCTGCCTTCCTCTCTCACTCATCTCTTGCTTTTTCTCTCTCACATAGTACATGCCAACCAACAATGTCAAACGATACAAAGTTCTGCCGGGAAGTTTGGTATTTCTCGTCCTCCCCTATGTCTTTGCTCACACTGTTGCTCACTCTGTGGGCACCCCCTTCTGTTTTGCCCACATCTGATGTGCACTTATTCATGCCACCTGAGCTCCCGTGACTCTTTGTCACACCTTAGCTCTGACACTTCACACTGCTTTGAATCTGTATTACGGTTTCCCTCACTAGCAAATGAGCTCTTTCAGATCAAGGACTAAGCTTTTATTTACAGTTTGCATTGATGGCCTTGTGCTCAGCACCTGACGTGGAGTAGGCCCTCAACAAATGTTTGTTGAATGAATAAGAATACAAATCAGCAGTGCAAAGTGCTGCAAAAGAACAGAGAGAAAAGTGTATGGGGAGAAGGCGGAAGGGTAAGCAGGTTATGAAAACAGATACAATTTCCAGGGCCTTGTAAGAAATATAGATGTCCTCCAGGTGGGGTACATTGTACATCACACTGGCAGAGTCATGGGAATGTGAAAATGAATGGCAAGATTGGGGGATGGCTTGTGTACTGGGGCACAGGGAAGTTGAGAGTCCTTGTCGGGACAGGTCACAGAGGTGCCTGGGGCCAGACTGGGGAGAGCAGGAGGCTTCTTGGCAAAGGAATGTGGATTTTTACCTGTGGGCAGTGGGCATTGTTGATGGTTTACAAGAGGAGGTAAATTATTAAAGCACATCTGGCTGATTTTGCAAAGAATGAACTGGAAGAGAGAACTGGAGCTAGACGCCTGCTGCAATTATTTGGGAAAGAGATGATGAGGACTTGAAATGAGGACGTGGACAATGAGAAGTAGAGATGCACTTTAAGAAAAAGAAACAATCGGAAAAAATAATTGAGTAAAGTGTCAGTGGAAGCAGGAAAAGGAAGGGATAAAACATTACCCCAAACTGGGTAAATTAATAACACAGGTAGTCCAAAAAGAGACGTGTAATTTTTTGGGGGGCGGGGTGGGAGGAAGAGGGAGTGAAGGAGAAGGAGGCAGGTGATGAATTTGACTACAGACATTTTGAGCACAATTGCACCTGCTTCAGATGTTACCGCTTTTACTGTTTTACTTAAACAAAGTGGAAAATGAATTGTTAATAGATGCTGGTGCACTACAAATTTTATAGTGAGTTGTCAATTAACTGTTAATTAGAGGATGTTAGGATCCAAGCCTGCCATGTACTTTTCAGTTGCATTTGAAACAAATTCTGCATTATTTTATCCATAACATTCTCCAAATATGTATCTAATCTCTTTCTGGGGGAGAGCCTTGAAATAGTTCCTTTGAGGCTTTTTGAAAATAAAAGCACAAAACATTGTCCTGCCCCTGGGACAATGACATCGCTTCCACTGAGAGCTGTTCTCATCTCTCTCCCTCTCACACTGCGTTCACACGTTTTAATCGTTCAGTAATTATAGGGCACGCAAGCCGCAGCAGACCCCGGGCTGTTTGGTCATGTTGTCTTCATCCAGAGACTGCAGAAACCTCGATTCTGGAGGAAATAAAACAAACCTATGTCAAAGGGAATATTTTAAACCAAGGTCAAAGATTACAGCTAGCATTTTGAAATCCTAACAAAACTTTATCTTCTTTAAATTCTCAGTTCCTTCCTTTTAGCTGAAGATATCAAAGTGGGGAAACAAAAAATAAATGATATTCTTTAAAAAATCAGGGCCATGAAGATTTCAATGACTTAGAGAAGTACATCTATCAGGGTGAAATGTGTTTTAATACCTGTCATACCATATTAGGCAGGACTAGGAAGGAAGAAAGAAACTGATATTATTTGGGGGTATTATTCCTGGAACTCTCACCTCCAAAATCTGCTACCACAGCATGCCCATCTTCATAGAGAAGAATATTGTGACTGTAAGAAAAAAAGCAGACTTTGAGTAAACTTTATTTTCTAATCCCACTGGTCCCTCAAGAAAGAGGACAAACATCATTTGTTTACACTATAGTCTAAACTAGCCCCAGAGGCTAACAGAAATCTCAGCCTAGTGACTCTGATTTTCTTAGACTCCCTACTTCAAAAGGAGTATTTAAAAACGGTGATCATCTTGTACTTGACTTTGAAAGTATACAAAATATCCTATCATAGATAAATTCTCTAAGGCTGCCCAACGACTAATTAGCTGAAGATCAGATACTTAGCTCCTTGGAGCTCATTTGTTAACACAGTTGTGGTTACAGGCAAAGAGTAAAGGCTTCGGTGAATGTATTAGAGCCAGGGCAGGGGAACCTGCTTGCAGGACCCCTAAGCACAAGGACAGTTCAAGGTAGGGCCTGACGTGACTAGGACTCTATGAAAAATGTCTCTGCCGATATGTCCTTACTACAGTCTTAAGACAAAGGAGTGTTTTTGAGGCCTGTGTGATGAGACTAGTTAAATTACTTTGGAAGGTTTGGGGGGAAAAACGTGTTTAAAGGTCATTAGCATCTCCTTTCAAGAATTCAAGCTAAATTAAGAGTAATCCTCTGAAGAAGTAAACCAAGGCTGCCCTCTGGACAACCCAGAGAGAGGTCATTTGTCCCACATACTAGTGAACTGAGTTGTTGGATGTTGCACAAGCATGACGAGATGAGATTGCCTTTGACCACTTCTACTGAATGCCTTTCTTAAGTTCAGTACAGGGAACATAGGGAACCACGTTGTAGTAATTGTGTGGTGTCAGGTAGATACTAGGCTTATTAGGGAGTCACTTGGTAAATTATAGAGTATCTAACCACGATGCCATGTAGCTGAAATTAATATAATATTAAATGTCAGCTGTAGCTGGAAAATAAAAAAAAGTTAGCAGCATCATTTCCTTCTATAAAACAGATTTGCAAATGGAACCGTTCTAATTAAACATAGGGAAAGCTCACAGTACACCTACTTAACCTTCAAAACTGTGGCTCCAGAGAAGCCCCAAATAAGTTACGCATGTAGCAAATATTTTGTTTATCGATTTGTTCATTTGAATTTTTCCAAAGCAAAAAGTATGTTACATTACTAAGAATGATTATCAGCTTGCTGAAGGTGGACTGGAGTGTTTAGCAATATTTTACTCTTCTGTTACAGAAACGTAAGTGCATTTCTCCCTGGGCCGCCCGATGCATTATGGTATGAGAGGCAGTGTGTCTCAGGGTGCAGGAATTATGTTCATTGCTGCACCGCTTGCATTTTTAGCATGCTGCTTATTACATAAGAGTATCTTATACACAAATAAATTAAGAACAAATAAACCTCTTATGAACAAATAAATTAATTTAAAAAACTGAAAATATACAATATTTACTTTCTCACTCTATCAAGACATTCTGAGAGATGCAAGTGATGCAAGTCATAGGTTCCATTTTCTAGGAACCTATCAGCTGATGAAAATGAAGATGAATGTGGGTAATACAAAAATTTTTAAAAACTATAAATTTTAAAAAGAATTAGCTTTGGAGTAGGCCTTGAAGGATAGTCAGTAAGTGTACAAATACCAGCTGGGGGCTGAGCATGTGCTAGAAAATTTTCTATACCCTGAGATGCAGTGATGAGTGAGATAGACAAAGAACTTGTGGGCATACTCTGTATTGAGTAGGGGAAGAGGCAGAGATGAAGGAGGAAAGAAGAACAGTTTGGGGGATCTTGTTAAAGGCCAAGAGAGAGGAATGTGTATAGTCTGTAATAGGAATCATAAGAACAGTGAATTTACCAAATTAAAAGCTGGAGAACAATGGGGGGTGGGGAAATCGAGTGAGGGGGGTGTCGGATTACAAGGGAATTTGAGAGCAGGTAGAAAGGAATTAGCAGGTTTTTATGTATAAGGTGTAATGTTCTGAAAGTAGAGAGATGAGTGTAACAATTTTAGGCTCCAGGTACAAAAGCACTAAAGAAAGAAGGTAGGGTGAAAAACAAGTAAACAAAAAAGATAGGGTGAACCTATCAAAACATCTGAAAGAAGCATCTAAATTTTGGGACAGCTTAGATTTAGAGAATAAAAAAAGGAACAAAAACCAAGGATGCCCTTCAAGGTCTCTAGTTTAGAGTTTTTAAGGCCAAAGTAATAACATATCCAATTAAAATACAGCCCGAGGCGCTGAAATCAACAAGGAACATATAGTAACCAGAGGGGAGGGGAGAGGGAAGTAACGTGGGAAAGAAGGGGAGGGATGTAAATGAACATGTGTGAGGGACCAATGGATGGAGTCAAGCGGGGGTGGGGGGAGTTGAGGGTGGGAGGTGAGGGTGGGAGGTGGGCGTGGGTAGGGGGGTAAGTGGTGGTGGGAAAATGGAGACAACCATATTCGAACATCAATGAAAAAGGAGGCATGGAGAAAGGGTTGTCATACCTAAAACCCTGCGAGGTTGTATGAAAAGGACAGTGGCTGACTTGGGAGGCTGAGGAATCTGAATAATAAGTCAACAATATGCTTGGCAAGATTGAATTCACCAGCTAAATACCAATTTTATCACACTGAAATAACATTCCAAGCGAACTCTTAATTTCTTAACCAGCGATAGTTGGTTACATAAAACGAAGAGCGCAGTGTCCATTTTCACAGGACACTGCATGGAACGCAGGAACACGGGACAGTGTGTGTTCATACAAGCACCCGGGGCCAGATGTTGAAAAGAAATGCCCCTGCAGAGGGAGAGCACGTGGGGAAGTGCGGGGACAGAGCAAAGTTCTCTATTGCTTCAAGTTGTCTTTTGGATTTGTCTACTCCTTTTCTGACCACTCAGGAACAAAGGAAACTAATTTTTAGAACTACCTCTAAGACTCACTGTTTTTGAAGTGCTAAGCCATACTCCCTATCTGGAGTAAGATAAATGGAGGAGGTCAGGTGGGGGTGAAGTGACGGCACTGGGTTATCAGCATTGGGGTCGATGGCACTTGGGAAAGGCAACGGCTTGGAGCTGAAACCAGCTGTGGCAATGGGAGAGGTACAATTATTATCAGTGATGAGTTCAAGAGTGTATTACTGAGCTGTCATGATCTTCAAGTTTTGAGAAGAGTGAGAATAAGGGAAATTGTGGGAGCGGTGGGGCAGGAACAGAGAGAAGGTGGCCATGAAGACAAGACAGAGTAGACAGTGCATGATAGCCTGTTACGGGCAGGCCCGGGCGCTTTCAGTACCTTTCCACTCATGAACTCACAGTGCGGTTGGTGTTAGCATGTCTGTTCTATGGGCAGACATTAGGGCAGTTACATCGGGTGGCCAGTATCACAGCTGGTGAGAGGTGAAGGCAGCATTCAATTTTCATTCTCCATAGTCTCCCCTTTTTAGGAGAAGCTGACTCCCACATCCTCCAGGCAGGCCCCGAGGAACCAGGACTCTGCGACTAGATATTGAGATAAGAGTTCTAGAAATTTGGCTTGGGTGAAGAGAGGTCCACTAGCTAGTGCCCCAAATGCCTGTGTTCAAAGCACAACCCTAGAATAATGAGAATGAAGTCAATAAGCTCCATGGAAATAAATCTACTACATCTCTGTACCACTAAGACACAGCAAGTGAAGACTCAGCTTCCACCCTTCCAGAGCAGGGTTGATAGTGTCATTCGTAGGGGAACGCAGCATAGTCACTATGAACAGAGAACGTGCAAACTGACAGGGGAAGGAACCAGGCCCCTGAAGAGTGTCAGTGCCGAGAAGACTATCATCAGGATCAGAAGGGAGAAAGAAAAGAAAGGTGATGGGCATTCCAAGACTTTTTCTCCCCCAGAAGACCACCTGGGGTGTTCATTTTTATCTCTTTGCTTTTGTATAAAATTCTGGGGAGAGGCAGTCTTTTGTTATACAGGGTCAGGCACAAATAATACCTCCTTTTATTACAAACTCTTACTACAAAATCATAAGCATGCAATTCTGTAACATAACAGTACCGTACTTAAGCACCCATGTGACCTTTTAGGTGAAATGTGCAAATTAAAATTGTAAATTATTACACATATATTATGATCCTATCTACCACACTCAAGCGGGTGTTACTTCTGCCGGACCCTGTATATGACAGTTTCCAGAGCATCTTCACACATGTAACATTTGGTAGAAATAGCCCTGTGAGTCTGACCTCTTTGCTTTGAATTCGTCAGTAATTGGTTAAGCTAGCTCCTTGGCCAAGTCCTACCATCTGGGAGCAAAGAATCCAGAAGTAAGGGGCAGGAGATGAGAAGAGATAGGTTACATCCAAGAAAGAAGAAAACTGGTAAGCAGATACTATAATACACAAATATGTACAAATAAGCTGTGTACACACACCAGCCTTCTAAATGCTCTGGAAACATTGTTAAGAGTGAATGCCACTGATGAATGCTCTCCAAATAGCTGTGAGAAATGGTGAACACCATTACAGGAGGTAACGTAGACAAAGATCGACAAGCCCTTAGTTTACAGTAATTTTTAGCATTCATTGAATTTCACACTTTGATTTAAACTAAGGGCATGGGATCTGGAAAGTCCATGCTATTTGCTGATTTGTAAATTTGTTATGCCAAGTGAGGCCTGAGCCCAGAAGCGTGTCGCTTAGCTGAGTGGGCCCAGTCAACCCCGGCAGTGATGGCCCTCCGAGGGCTTTGCTGCTGCCTTCATCACCCTGCAATGTCGGGGAAATAACCACTAGAGCAGTGTTGACCTGCGTGGGATTTGTACACGTTTATTCTTCCCGCTGCGAAGACCCAGCTCTGTGTGGGACACTGCAATGTGTGCCTTCCAAGAAGCCGCAGTGTGAAGGGGAATGAAGCACAAACTAAAAGGAAGGAATGTTTTCACACGTAAGATGGAGTTTAAAGTGGTTTGCACTGCGAGAGACCTAGAAAAGAGTACAATGAATGTAAGAACTGATTCTGGAAAAAAGTCATTCATGAAGTAGAAGAAAGGGTCTTAAGAGATCCAGAAGGCGGTGTGTAGGGCTAAAACCTAGTGTTAGAATACCTGCTCTTTTCTGTTACTAGCCCTGTGATTTTGCACACATTACTAATACTTTAACTTTTTCAGTCATCCTTTTTCGTCTTTAAAAATTATGAGAGGAACGAAGGAAATTGGAAGATAATGCATGACATTTTGTAAATGGCGAACTGCTAAACAGGTATTGGTTATCATTAAAACACATGGACTCACGTTACAGAGTGTTTGTATGACTTAAAGGCAAATGCACTTTGTAAAGTACAAAGCTCATTCTTAGACCCAGAAAGTCTGCTCCATTCCCTTTGTCTCATTCTCCAAAACTATTACTGCTTCGACTGAGCGACTGCATTTCACCTGAAGGAATCTTTGTTCCGCTGACGGCATGGATACTGCAGTATTTGGAATTGGCTCCAGCTTTGTCTTTTATCAGGAAGCAAATGATTCAAGTCAATTGTTTATATAGAAGAATTGAGTATTTATCTCTCTGGAATGTCTGTCCCTTTCAGATCACTCCACAATAAAGTTCTCTTAACCTTAACAATGCACACACTTAGCAGAATACAAAATGCAACTGAGGGCAACATTTATTTCAGATAAGGATGCAGATACAGTCCCGGCTCTGACCTTCAGTTCTTTCTTCCACAGCAACACAGTTCACTTTCAGAAAAAAAAAACAACAGGCCATTTTAACATGGTGTGTGAGTATGTGTGTGTATTCATATCTGTTAAGTGTTTTCTCCAGTTCTCTTTGAAACAAAGGTGAATGGAAGTTAAAATCTCTGGTTCTTTGCAACACAAGAAAATTTTTCTCTAACATCAGAACTGAATTAATGTAATGAAGTCATTATGTAAGCATCATGAGTCCTTTTGTTTTAATTACCTGTATTGAAAATTTACCTAAAGTGCTCAAATGATTCATAATCAGTTGGCTATGCACTGTCATCCAATGCTAATTGTCACTATTAATCAGCCTGGCCTGATTATTAGACCATTTTCCAATTACGACTTTCTTCCAGAGCTGGACTACTGTTCATAGTGACATTAGAGGATTAAGGTGACTTGCTCCTCTCACTCCGCTACCATAAGAGGTTTTTTTTAGGTCACTTAAGAAAAATGGCATAAATATTGACTTATTTGTTATGAATTAATACAGCCATAGTAGCAAGTTGTCTGTGCCACTTGCTACTAACAAATACTTCTTTAAGGGCACTATGGCCAACTTCTCAGTGTCCTTATTTGAATAGATGACAACCTTAGAAGTGTAACCAAGTGACACCCCAGTAGGGCCTCCCAGACTCCCTACAAGCCCCTGTTTTCTGATATATGCCTAAAGGTGATTAATTCACATAATTAAAGACACATGGCAATCGGCATGCCTGGGCACATTTCAAGGGTTAAATCAGTGGAAGCAATTGGGCTTCATTTTCAACCTCATCACACTGTGGAAGTCATCAGTTTACAAACACACCTGCCTGACAAGCAGTCATTTAGACCCAAGGCTGAGGAGTCCTGGGTCTACCTGCTGCCACCTTTCTGTCCCCATTGCTATGAGATGGCCCGGAACCCTTTTCCTGCTTCAGGCTTCTCCTGGGTGTCCCACCTCCTTGACCTTCAGTGTAGGGAACCACAATGTTCTCTCCCCGTGAGCTGCCCTTGGAGACCCCTTCTGAGCACTCATGCTGCCAAGCCCCTCGGTGCCTCTCTACCTCTGTGTGTGTGATCCCCCTACTCTGCACTGCTTCCAATTTGTTTCAAGTAAAATGCAAGGTGATAACTGGCCCCCTGAGACGCAGTGGAATTTACAGCTACTTGCTTTGGAGATTTGTGCCCTTTCCCTAAAAAAGAGTCGTAAGTCATCTACATGAGCTCCTTGTATACACAGATGTATTGTCATAGTCTCTCTTTCTTTTTTATATCTTTCTATCTCTGTTTCTTACATCATTATAGTAACAAAAATGATTAAAAACTCACTACCTTCATGGTGAGTAACCCCTGGAGTACCGGCTTTGAGCCCCAGCCGATGGGGATGGCATATTTGGGTTCACAGACCTTATTGATATCTCTGTTTCATGTATGCTATATACTGATTAGGCCCTCAGCAAACACTTGAGGGTCCCTCACGATTTGGGCTGTGCAAAGAAACCTGGCAACAACTGTATAGTACATTCACAAATTATATATTTTGCTTCAGAGCCAAATAAAGCCTCAATCCTTATTACCTGACCTCTCCTTTGTACCTTGGGGCTCAACATCAGCTGTCCTGGGACTACTAACATGACCAAAGCATCTTTTTTGTTCTGCTTTTTTGTAAGAAAAGTGAAACCTGTGAAACTCTGTTTTTTTTAAATATTATTTCATCAGGTCACGCCTCTTTGCCAAAAGCCACTGAGACCCAAGCCCAGGTTTCCCTATTAATTTCTTTGAAAGTGGTTCTTCACTACAAAAAAAATCTGTAATTTTAATTTTGCCTGCTTCCGGAAAGCAATCTTAGTTTGGCTTTATACAGACGGACTTGAGATGCCTACCTTGGTGCTTTAGGAAAGGAATGCCAGGGGACAGCCATGGTGACAATACAATGGTCCCCAAACTCAGTCTAGAATCGCACTATACAGAGTTGGAACATAATCTAGGTAAGAAGAAGGAATTAAGCAAAGCCTCTCATCATGAACTTTAAAACACTGAAAACCTAATTGCAGCAAACTCCTGGAAGCCAGGGTAACAGAAAACTCCAATAAATGCAAAGGATTGCAGATCCTTGACTTTTCCTAAAACAGATTTCAGTCTGTCAGTAGAAGTAGGTGTGAAGGCTTCCCTCTAAAGCTACTGGATTTGCCCCACTGCCGTGCTGATTGAAGAGGTGGATTATAAGATTTGTATTGTGGTTAAGCTCATTTATTGAGGGTAATGGGAAAAAAATCCTCATTTTTCACTTACTATTTGTTCAGTACCGTGAAATACAAGCTGAAGAGTGATAATGACTGACTAAATCACACACTCACACTCACACATATTATTGATTATGGGGATTCTAGTACTTAATGCCCTAGAATCAACAAGTATAATTGTAATTTCTATGCATGGCTACAGTTATTGCTGATCTTTCTTAGGTATGCAAACTGCAGAATGGAACCTTTCTGAATGCTGCAGTGACCATTGAAAATATCACAGACATGACAGCTATGGAGTCATTGTATATCATTTGTTTTATATTAATTTAAAATTGAGAAAGAGAGGAAAGGTATTGGAAAACATCATAAGGACTGTATTTTCTTCACAGGGCCCAACATTTCCTACTGCATTGGGACCACGTATGAACACAGGAGTTTCACTTCAGACCACTGGTTGTGAAACCTGTATTTGGGTGGATCTCAGGCTGGCAGTGAAAATTTCTCAGAGAAATTTCCTCCCACAAAGCACACAGTCAAAAATATGAAGAATGAAGAAAATGACAAAACTACGTGCCACTCAAATGTGGAAAAGTAATAATTAACTAATCTGATTACTGAATAAAGTCATAAAACTAAAAGCATCAAAGAAGTTTCCAATAATTACTGTTCAAAAGTCACACTGGTTTTAAAAAATAATAAAGCTTTGAGATTTCTATGCAAACCCCAGTCTGTATATGTGGGGCCTGCAATGCACTGGACATTCATTTAGTTGGCCAAAATGTCCGTATGATTTTTCTATAAAATAAAAGACACATTTTCCATGATCACCAATAACTTTATTGGTTTGGATATTTTGAGCATGTTGGCTATCTCCCACGTGGTATAATGTCGATCTCAATTAACATCTCGATTTGATTTCTATCAACTTCAAGGGGCCTACCCCACCGTGGAGCATCGTCCAGGGAGAAATCTGCAGCACAAAACATTGCAAATCACTTTTGACGTGTTCGATCAATCGCAGCATCTTCTCTATACACTGCACAGAGCTTTTTTGTGTTTCAGTTGCTTTCTTACCTTTCTTGAAATAATAAAGCATACTGTGCTGAACATGTTGATGATTTTCTTCTGTCTTCTATATTAAAATGACTACAGCATAATTCAGCAATGTTGCTAAGTTTTTTAATGCATGCTGATATGACAGCTGTCACAATATAATTTCACAAAATTGTTTCAGATGAACTTAAAGACCACTGAGGTGCTACTGGAACCATCTTACAGAAACAACCTCATGAATTTTTTGGCCAGCCCAATACATTTGATAAGAGAATGCAAGTCTTCCAAAAACTACACCAAAGGAAAATAATATGAATGTCTATGAAGCAGCAACTTGGGAGACTAAGACCAACAGGAGGCATAGCAAGAAATATTTTAGAGTTTGAAGGGATATTGGAAATCATTAAATGATCTTTTTATAAAGCAAGAATTTTAAGAGCTTTGCTTTATGCCAAAGTCCCCTTGTGGATCTCCTGACAAGTAATGGTTGTTTTTCCTGTACCCCATACTTCCTTTCTCTGATTTCTAAGGCTTCAAACACGTCACCAGCCCCTGCTGAGTGTGGAGATTCAGATGCTAAAAGACTCCAACTTTTTCCAACAAAAAGTGTCATAGGACTCTTCTCATTCACGTGGAAGAAACCGAATCCAATACTAACTTTTTCCCAATGTGCTATGGGCCTCCTGAGTATTTAGTTAACACTCGGACACAAAAGGTCTGAGATAACTTTCTTTCTCTGCATAATCAAATTGCATGCTAGATACTAATGGGGACTGAAGAAACACGGAGAGACAGAGGAGAGAAGAAGAACAAATATATGAAAACAAGTTAAGAGAAATTTGTGAGTTCAGCATGGCAGAGTTGGAACATAATCTAGGTATTGCTATTTCAGGTACCAACTTTCCTGTTAAAAGACCCAGAAGTAGGTGTACATGTGTCAAGCAAAGAAGAGCTGGGCCTAAAAAATAAGAGCTGAGAGGAGAGCTTTATCAACAAATAAGGTTTCCCGCCGAAAGTAGAGCAGCCATGGACTCGGGCAATACCAGGAGAGCCCGCGAGGCGGCTCTATCTCCGACAAGCAGAGTCTGTGCTCTTGCTGAGCTCGACCTCTCCGGAGTTTCCCCTTCTAACCTCTCAGAAGAGTGTAAGTGAATGTTTCAGAAAGTATGGCTTCGGGAGAATTTGTTTTCAGCCCTTAGGGAAGCAGGCGTTTGTAGGTAACTCAGGGAAGGAAACTGCTTACGGACTGGACAACTCTGAAGCTACAGATTTCACTGTGGTGTCCCTCTCCCGCTCAGTGAGCACAGAGGGACTGACCCACATCTCTCTGCAAAAGGACAGGTTAAAAGTGTACTTAGCTCCACATGCCTTTCACCAAGGACACTTAGAAAACTCAAAGAAACAAATGAGTCTATTTTTTAAAAACTCACTG
Organism: Sturnira hondurensis; assembly: GCF_014824575.4. Taxonomy (NCBI): domain Eukaryota; kingdom Metazoa; phylum Chordata; class Mammalia; order Chiroptera; family Phyllostomidae; genus Sturnira; species Sturnira hondurensis. The sequence goes on from NW_028073279.1 coordinate 1,374,039, forward strand.
AATCATTCAGCATCTCTTCAACAGCTAAGAGGGAAGCTGTTGGTTTCTTTCAAGACACTAGACGCTCTAATCTCTGTGGCGTAGAAGTACGGATCACAGAAATGTAAGGTACTAACCATGACGGTTTGGGGCTATTTTAGTTCTAACCCTTTGTCGATGATGTGTGATGGTCCCCACAGTACACCCTGGCTCCTTCTCCCCTCTCTCCTTTCCCTTGTTCGTGTCATCTTCTCCAAGTTTGAATTTACACCCAACATTTCTTCTAAATAAATAGCCCCATGTTTTCAAGATTCTGTCCAGTGATTTCTTCTTATCCTGGTTTTCACAGTGCTTGTATTCAATAAGATTATAAGATTAGGAGCAAGACTCATGAGCTAGGGAAATTACTGAAACTTTTATTGAAATAAAATTTTTTCTTGATATTAGAGAAGTAAAGGGCAAAAAAAGTTGGGGGGATGATGAGGGTATTTTATAGGATGGTTATAACCAGCAGTAACTTTCCCTAAGTTCCATAGAATTAAATTCTGTAGTTACTCAGAATTTGTTCCATATTCTCTGTAAAGATATAAATTTGCAGCTCAAAATAATATCTTCGAGATTTAAGACCTTAGTTTTCCTTTTAAGACTTTTGACAGGCAGCCCTGGCTGGTGTAGCTCAGTGGGTTGAGCGCGGGCCTGCGAACCACACAATCGTGGTTCGATTCCCAGTCAGGGCACATGCCTGGGTTGCAGGCCAGTTCCCAGCAGGGGACACACCAGAGGCAACCACACATTGATATTTCTCTCCTTCTCTCCTTCCTTTCCTCCCTAAAGATAGGTAAATAAAATCTTTAAAAAAAAGACTTTTGACAGGCAAATTCTTCTGTATCAGCCTCCTATAGAACCAGCATTTACTCAGCAAGTGTTTGGTTAATATTTATTTGGCACTCACCGCTGGCTATTGTGCAGGATGCAGAAAATGCTTTAGGACAAAACCACCTTTCCAGTAAAGATAAGGAAATGAGCTGCATACACTCCTACCCCTGCCCCTCTGATCACTGACTGCCTGAAGCTCCGCTCACCCTACTCACACCCACCGCGAGAGAAGTCCCAGCCCTGCTTCAAAAACAAGCTTAATTCTTACCGCCTCTCTGAAATCTTACCCAAACATGACTCTGAGACGGAGTGCTCATGATACTATTTTCAACTCCATGTATATCCTCTTTTTTCTTATTTTTTCTATATATCTATTTCCTCAGATAATAACACCATTCTTAAGCCACTTTTTATCCTTTGCCACCTAGGACTTGGCAGATGATGGCAGCTCAAGTAAACATTGTGGCTGTGAATGATCAATTCAGCAACTGATATAACATCCGGCATTTTTTCCAAGTAACCCTCTTGGACGACATTCTATTTCTCTCTTCCTCTTTACGGTCAATATTCTTGAAGGGCTTTTTTATACTTACTACTTCTACTTCGTCACTGACCATCTCCTCTTCAATCCACTAGTTTCACTTTCCCCACCACTTCAACAAACCTTCTGCCCAGTGTACTTTAGCCGTCGTGCCATACACACAACACCCTGTGATCTCCTCCCCCACCCAAACCTTGCTTCTCTTCTTAGTGTGAGATATCCCCACGAATCGAGTTACCCAAAAATGAACCAGGGAGCCATCCTTGATTCTTTCTTGCTCTCACCCCCCTAATAAAACCAGTCATCATGTCCTATCAGTCAACTTTTCTAATGTGTCCTACCTTTGTCTGGTTATGCTTTCTACATATTGAGCACTTATGTCTTTTGGACAAATCAGTGTTCTAGGAATATATTTTGGGGATCCCATTTGTTGAAAAGAACTGCCTACAGGACATCTCCTTTCAATGTTAGGCCCGGTGTTAGGTATTAAGTAATAATAGTAAATAACATGTACATCACAATGTGTTAGCTATAGTTCCAAGCCATACATGTTAACCACTTTAATAGTCAGGCAACCCAACGAACTAGATGTAGCGATGATTATACTCTTTGGAACATGAGGAAATTGACTCACAGAAAGGGTAAACAACTTCCCAAGGTAACAAAGCTCTTGGAAATCCTACTCACACGTAGTCTCTACAGTAGCCTTACACGGTGGTATTAATAGTTCATCTTATAGCTGAGAAATTGATGCTGAGAAGCTTAAAATGATTTTCCTAAGACATTTGTTAAAAGTGTCAGAATTATGATTAGAATCCACATCTAGTGGCTTCAAATTTCATCTACTTTTCTTCACACATGCTTTGACAGGGTCACACAGAATGGTTTAAGAAAAATTAAATTGAAAAGTAGGGCCTACATTTATAACCTGCCACAATAATTTAGAAACATTTATTTTGAATATTGTTTTTAATGGAAGCAAAGAGGATAATTGTTAAAATAGTGAAATCTGTAAGTTAAAAAAGTAAGTTCCATAAAGGACAACAATAATGACCAAGGCGAAAAGACTGGAAAGAGAGAGGGAAGAAAAAGGGACCAAGCGAAGGAGAGAGGGGGGTTGTGGGAGAGGTGGAGAGGGAGGGGCTCAGCAGCAAGCCTGGAGCTGGTGGAGGGGACCCATGGGATGTGAAGGAGGAGCTAAGCTGAAGCATGGAAGGGTGCATTGCCTTGATAGCATTTAGAAAATCCAGTGAGAATGTGTTAATAGAAAATGTGATATGGGACTCAATAGTTCAACAACATGCATACTTCATGATGTTGGCTTTATGTGACTGAGTAATCCAAGAATCTGCCAGCTGAAACAAAGCCAAAATACAGCCAGTAATTTTATCAAGTTTACCAACAACCACCCGGACTCTGCATGCAGCATGGAAATGACAAATTATTAGTATTCCAAAGACATATGCAAACTACCCTGCATGTTGTAGACATTTTGTATTCTGTACCTACCCAACATTACAGAACATTTTGGTTCTGAACATTTTAGTGTTATTTTTTTTGCTTGGTTTTGATTTGTGTATAGCTCTTTTATTTAACTTTATGATGATAAAGTTAACGAGAGTCTTATACAGGCCATCCGCACACCCTATATATCAAGGAAACAAATGCAAACATTAGTGTGAGTGTCTGGTCTCCAGGAGATGATTTGGAGTGGCCCCACGCTCTGGCCCTTGAGGGCAGGCTGGAGAGCATCGTAAAAGGTGGAGCAAGTGAGGGGTGGGGGCTGAAGCGTTTGTGTCCAAATAGCAGCTCTGACATTTCACCAACTAAGTGACTTCACTGGGGGCAGAAATTAATTTACTGAGCTTCAGATTTCCTTTTAGCACTGTGAATTTCTAAAAAAATAAAGAGTACATAAAATAATACATGTGAAAAACATTTATGATTATAAGCTTGCCAAATAGTGTTTCTCAATAAAGAAATAAAGAAAATAAAATTGCCAGCATCAGAGAATTAATTAGCTGGTTTCTCATAAGACAAAATAAGGATGAGGATTCAAATGAATAATTGATACATTCCTCACTAAATAATTTTCTATTATGTATACACACACACACACACACACACACACACACACATATATATATATATATATATATATATATATATATATATATATATTGACTTTATGGCATGTAAATAAGGATGTGTGAACAATCTTAAATAAAGAAAAAGAACAAATAAATAGGTTAGAAATCACCCTGAGGCATTATGAGGTCTTTCAGAAGATATGATAACATTTTATGGTCTCAAAGACTCTGAGTGATCACATCTCAAAAGGGTTAATTTAGCCCCCAAATTAAAAAAGAAAAACCTTTCTTAGGAGGAGTCAGTTTCTAAGGAGCTATTGAACTAAATAAATTAAAAGCAAAAAAATCCAGAGCTCTCGTCTCTTCCCCGACCGCTCCTCTTGGTCTTTCAGATTGTGTTGTGCTGGGAAAGAAGCTTTCTGAGGTTGCTGGACAAGAGTCTGGTGATCCGGAGGATATCCCATGCACATGTGCTTATGGGCAAAACCCACATGGTGGTCCTGGGAAGGCCCAGTGGAAGCCCACCTCTACGAAATGACTCACATCTTTGCTCCTGTCAGTTCTTTGGGTGATGTCAGTCCTCTTATCCTTAGCAATCGGTCACTTCTTATGCCATTTCTACCAATTTCCTCACTTTACAATATTGGTTTTCTTTTTTCTAATTTAAACTCTTATGGCTATATGGCTATAGTGTAGTACAAAGAACAGTGGATTCAGGAAAACAAGACTAGTTCAGGTCTGCTGAACTAGATTAAGAATTTTTTTTAAAAAATTACTCAAATTGTTAACTGAAATTCTCTTATTTTTAAGAGCTATCTTGTCAGGTTATTGTAAGAATTAAACAATGAATCTGTACAACCTTAGAAATTTGCAAAACACTATACAAAAGTAACCATTCATCCTTTATGTATATTTCTGCATCCCCCACTCAGCCGTAAGCACCTTCAAAGCCTGGACCCTCCTTTATGTGTTTTTGAATCCTGAGGAATTAGAAGTTGGTCAAGTGTTTGTTTGTTTTTCAGACACTGGACATTAGATGTTAGTCCTGGTGGCAGTGCTGAGGGTATTGTTCAATATCGGGAAGAGTCTTTAAACTTCATAGGAGCTCCAGCAAATCCCAGTGATTTCTCTCCTATCTAGAAGGTAATAGGGAACTGACGATGCTTGTGGATGGAGATAAAATACATTCAAGATAAGAAAAAGAGAATAATTAAAATTCTAGGCAGTACCAGCAGGAACCCACCTTTTCCTCTCCTCTTTTTAAAGTGGCATGTAAATTTGAAGTCAAACAATTAGTTTCAAAAATTGATAAAAATCACATTCTACTTGAAAAGAGCTGCCGTGTGATAATATTTCCTTTGACACTGACTACAGCTCTTTCTAACGCTGGCGTCTGCGGAACGTGACGCCTTCCTGCCGACGCTGCCTTGTGATAGCTTGAGTGCACTGTAGTTTGACGGGAGCTGCTTGGTGACATGATAAAGAATTCTGAAAGCTGTGATGCTGGTTGCAGTCTTTTGTCCTGATAAAGTCATAGTTGGAGATGTATGCTGCTATTCGGTAATTTTGAAAAGTTTGAGAAAGATACAACAGCTTGGCAAAATGTAGCTGACCAGAAAAGCTCTCTGAAGTATTTCTCCAGCCCTGCGCCTGTCCTCAAAGGCAAAATAAAAGTCAAGAAAGACATTTCATGGAAGCAGATCTCAGTGCCTGCCTCTGGTGGACTTGCTAGATTCTGTTATTGTTCTTTCCCTTCTTTTGTTTGAATAATTAGATGCATAGGGATATCTGCGGGGAAATCCAAAATGTTTATTTTGAAATGGCCATTTTTAAATGTATTGACTTAAATATAGAAAATGTCTAACAAATGTTTATTGGCAGTTTTACTCTTCCAAATATGTTAGGATTTCTTCCACATAATTTCTGGCTTGTACTTACACAGATTTCATCCTCTCTGGTAGTTACACACGCACAAAAATGCACGCAAATCTATTTATTCAATCGTTGCATACACATGTGGTAAAGGATCGAAATGCAGATCTGAGCACCAAATACTGGTGAGAGTGTGGAGCAGCAAGATCTCTCATTCATCAGCGTTGGGACTGTAGAATGGTACAGCCGCTTTGGAAAACTGTTTGGCAGTTTCTTACAGAACAAAATATAAATCTTACCTAAAGATCCAGCAACCATACTCCTTAGTAACTACCCAAGACTTAAAAACTTATACCCATGCAAAAACCTGCACATGAAGATTTTTAAAAACTTTACTCATCGCTTCCAAGTTTTGGAAGCGACCAAGATGCCCTTCAGTGGATGCATGAGTACATAGACTGCGGTGCACCCAGCCAATGGAGTGATTTCAGTGCTAAAGATAGTGAGTTATCAATTCATAAAAAGGCATGGCAGAAACTTTAGTGCATATTACTAAGTGAAAAAAAAGACAATTAAAAATAGTACATGCTGCATCATTCTAACTATATGACATTCTTGGAAAGGAAGAACTGTGGAGACAGTAAAAAGATCAGTGGTTGCCAGGGTAAGGGTGGAGGGGATGAGGGGGCGGAGCGCCCCGGGTTTGGGGCAGCACCGGAAGTACTCCGTGTGACACCAAGTTGGCAGATACACGCCGTTAGAACTTTGCTTAAACCCTCAGAGCGTGAAACACAAGAGTGGACTATAATACAAACTGGGGACTCTGGGTGATAGTAATGTGTAATATAGATTCATCAGCTTTGTCAAATATGCAATAATACCACACTGAGAATGTTGGCAATGTTGGAGGCTATGCAAAGTAAAAGTTATGTTTCTTTCCCTCAATTTTTCTGTGAACCTAAAGTTACATTAAAAAGTAGTCCATGAACTTTTTCTCTTCTAAATGTTTTGTCTCTTTCTGACCCCATGCCACTTAATTTTACTCTTGTCCTGGATACTTATAATTTTCTATTTTGATGTATAGTCATTTATAGTATGTCATACCCTTCTAAGACATTGTAAAATCTTTTAGTACAATATATGTCTTTTAATTATCTCTATACTTAGCCTGGTGCCTGACACATATCAGCCATTCAAGAAATGCGTGTGTAATGAATAAGTGAATTAATACTTAATTTTGCTATTTCCATTTGTCATGCTACTTTAATAACATGCTATGCAGGTTATTAAAATTTTCTAGCTAATAGCAGAAAACAGGGGTGAAACCTTGGAAAACAATTAATTGTATCATTTAATGTGTATCCTGAATATCTAAGTTTTAGACATAGGTTGTTCAGTATCCTGAACTTCCTTTTGAAGTATAAAAAAACAAAAAAAACCCCTCCAAATACACATGCATATGTGCACACACATCACAAATACATATATGCACAATTCATAGTAGCATTGTGGTATACACGCTATATACAATAGTACAATTCAATGAGTTGCTGATCATTGAAAATTTTCCAGTTGCAGCATGGATATCGGAATGGGTTAAATGATGGCCCTAAAAGATAGGTCTATCTTCTAATCTCCGGATACCAATTGTGGTGGGAGGGAGGTGTAGGGGGGGTACGGTAATGGAAAAAATACAGTAAAAAAGAAGGAGGTTATGCAGGTAGAGAGGAGGGGAGTGGAAGGGAAACGCACAGGCAGCTTGCTCAAGTCCTTACCGACACTGGTGAGACCAGATGCAGAAGGACAGAGAGCAATTGTAGTTCCCTAGAGGGCCGAGTTTCTGTTCCCTTCTCCTTATTCTTCAAGTCACAACGAAGAAATAAAGCATGGATACTTTATTTTCAGACTTTATATGTATATAAATAATAATATAAATAATGTATTCCATTATGGAAAAACCGTGTTTGTAGATGTAATTAAGTTAACAATTTTAAGATGAGGTCATCCTGGATGATCTGGCTGGGCCCTAAAACCAGTAACAGTGTCTTTATAAGAGACAAAAGAGGCAGAGAAACAGACACAAAGAGGAGAAGACGATATGACGATAGGGGCTGAGACTGGGATGATGTGACCAGGAATATCAGAGGCAAAAGAAGCCAGGCAGAGCTACCCTAGGCAGAGGTGTCCAACCTGTTGGCGTCTCTGGGCCACACTGAAAGAAGAGTTGTCTTGGGCCACACATTAAACACACAAACACTAGCGAAAACGATGAGCAAAAAATGAAAGTTTTAAGTAAATTTACAACTTTGTATTGGGCTGCGGGTTGGACCCCCCCTGAGAGTCTCCAGCGAGGAAATTTGCCCAGCTGACCTTGATTTCAGCCTTGAGAGCCTTCGCTGTTCGAGTCTCAGCAGGGGAACCAGTGAAATCATGCCCAGAATTCCCAGACAATTGTGGGCATAATCAGTGGTGCTATTTTAAGATGCTAAGTTTGTGATAATTTGTTACGGCAACAATAGAAAATGAAAACTGATTTTTGTTAGGTTCTTCTAAGCATCTAGCATAACAAACTGGGGAAATGTTTTAGGAGTACAGATGAAAACTGAGTCTTTGGTTTCAGGTGTTACTTTACTTTGAAGTTAAATTAAATTAAATTAATTCAACGATAAATAACGATGTCTTTAACCAGATAGGAGTTTGTGTCTCTTTTATACTAAAGAATCCTGGAGACAGAAAGTCTAGGGCTCTGGTGCTAATTCTACATGTCAAGACTGCAGACTCCTTCTTTCTCACTGCTTTGCTCTCTCTGGTGTGTTGTCTCATGATCTAAGACACTCTGAGCTCCAGTCATCATTTCCATGGGTCAGGAAGCCCCAGGAGGACAGAGAGAGGGGGCACACCTTGTTCCTTTTAGAAAGATGCCCCACAAGTCCCACATAACCCATCTGCCTGCATTTCAATTGCTAGAACTTGGAGATTAGATGATGCTTTCACTAAAATAAAATTTTGAGCTGATTGTATTGTACCCCAAATAAAATTAAGGATCTGTTACTGCAGAGAAATGGAGAGAGGTAATATTAAAATAGGCAAACAGTTGTCTCTTCTATACACATACTGAATTTAAGGTACCATTTTTGGTTGCTTTTTCTTTTACTCTTTTACCTAATTTTTATATAATGGAAATTTTCCATCTTCAAAAGAAACAACACATGATATTTGCCTAGACTTTCCAGTTGTTAATATGTTGAGAGAGTTGTTTTCCCTTTTCTCCCCTACTCTTTCTTACTCTCCTCAAAAAAGGGCAGTATGAGACTTTAGACACCTGTGAAGAAGAAGGAAGCAGGGTTGGCAAGGAAGATTCTAAAAAAAACAGCACAGTTCAACAAAAGTTTTAGCCAGGCCCATGGGAAGTCCTTGAGGCAAAGTTGCCTGTTAAAGAAGTCCAACCCTTGCAGGAATGGGCTTCCACTACCACCCTGACTGTGCACAGTCACTGGCTGGAAGGAGCTTACAGGAAGGGTGTTCTTGGCTTGAACACAGGGGTGAATCGAGAAGGACAGCTACTGGAGCAATCGTGTTCCAGCTACCACATCTAGTACTTCATTACATGTTGCCTAAGAGCAGGATTATTCTTCTGCATAACTACAATGCCTTTATGTCCTGAAATTTTATGCAGACACAGCTTTATTGTCTGATATAATCTTCGATATATTTTAAACATTCAAGAGGAGGTAACCAGAGGCAGTTTCCTAAAAGCTTCTGGAGTTCTGTGCAGAGTAAAAAAGTAGAGACAACCTAGCCAAACTTTTATTAATATCTAAAAGTAAAATAGTAGGAAATTATCATATATTCAAAGGCTCAAATTATACACATATTATGGGATCTTACAAAAAGGCTTACTCCAGAAGAAATAAATAAAAAATAAAAAGACAGAAATGGAGAAACTGTAGTAAAACAGAACTCCAGAGAACATTACTGCTAGCATAGTAGGTAGGTTTTCTCAAATTAGAGTGATGAGTATAGCTAAATTAAATTACATGGGTAAAGATTATTCTTGAAAGGTACTCAATAAGAATAACAAATGTATTACTATAAATCCATGTATCTAATTTCATATCATGTTAGAAAATATTAAGGGATAGGACAGAGAGAAGAAAATATTAAGGAGTGGGAAATAAAAGTATATCAAGGTCTTTGCTTTCAATCAGGGGAGCCCAAAGCTATAATGTGGTTCTTAGATTTAACTATGTAGGTGTCTTCCCACAACTGCACCTACTAATTTAAGGCCTCTGAATCCTGGGAAATTCTACTCAAATAACTTCTAGGATGTTCAGAACTATGTCACATATGATAACAACTGCTTTCTTTCAGTTGCTGTATGCCAATTTAAAAGTCCCTCATTCATTACTCTCTATCATTAGCACAATCCTTCAAAGGCACCACACCCCTGTGTCTTTGGTAGTACCCGCCGTGACGTCCAAGGTGGTTACCACCAAAGATCACTGTACGTCTGTGGATTCAGAATCTGACTCGGCTCTTTGAATGTCTCTGGCCTTTGAATTCCAATTCTGTGCTATGTTCCATGTCAAAGCAGGAGAACGCCCCTCTGATCAATTATGCACCACATCTGGACACTGGAAAACAGGCAGGCTGCTAACTGTGATTCTCCGCCAGGAATTCAGACCTGAGTCTTTGAGAAAGAGTCTGCGATGGGACTGAGTCTCAGTTATGGCACAAGTGTCCCCGGTCCCTACCATGGATCCTCCGTGCTCCCTCTGTCCACAGAACTTCTCATAGTAACCATCTAAAGCACAGGCTCTCCTGAAGGGAACATCAGAAGCAGCTGCCTATCAGCAGTAGCCACAGCTTGGCCCAAAGCTAGGACTCCTCCCTCATGATAAGCAGAGATTAAAAGTTTAATAATGGTTTATGAGGCTGTAAGATGACCACAGAGCAAGAACAGGGTGCATATTGTTCAAATCTCTGGGGGAAATAAAAAACTAAAAAGCTTACTCTAAATGCAAAAGACATAAGGAAATCACAAGGAAGAATAAAAAGTTCAGTAAAGTAGGAAAGGTATAGAAACTGGAAAGTAGTGAGGTCTGATAATAATTACCATAACACATGAAACTGTGTTTAACACCAGTGTTATAAAACAAAGCTTTTTACAGAAAGGTTTTTTTTTAAAGGAAAGATTTAACAGTTAAGTGTAAGAAAGAAAACAATAAAAGAAGGAATGGTAAAAGTTTAAAAAAAGTAGACACTGCTTCAGGCAATAACCAGCAATGAACAAAGCAGGCAAATCCCTGCACTCGGGAATTTAGGTGAAGTGGGCCAACACAATTCACATCTAACAAATGAACGATAGCTTGGCAGAGAGTGAGGAGGGATGTGCAGAAAAATGGACAGTAAAGAAAGCAGGAAAAGCTACAGGGCGGGAGTTGCTATTTGATCTAGGATGGTCAGAGAAGGCCTCACTGATGAGGGGGTATTTGAGTGTGGAAGGAAGTCAGGGGGATGGCCATGCAGAAAGGCGGGGGAAGAATGGTAGCACGGACGGAGCAGCCGGCGCATAAGTCTGCAGGTGAACAAGCCTGGAGTGTCAGAGAACAGCCAGGAGGACCTTGTGATTGGAACCCAGTAAATCAGGAGGAGAGCGGAAGTTCACGTCAGTGCATTAGCAGGGACCAGATGATGTAGGATCTTTTAGGTGGTTGTATTTCCACTTTTACTGCAAGTGACCTGGGGAGCCACTGGAACATTTTGATCATAGAAGTGACATGAGTTGGCTTTTATAAAATGACACTTGTTGCTTTTTGAAAATAGAATGAAGAGCTGAAGGAAGCAGAATTGAGGTGGAAGAGAAATCGAGATTTGCTGTGATAGTCTGGGTGAGAGGCAACAAGGGTTTGGATCAGAATGGTAGCCGTGTATAGAGTGAGAAACGGCCCAGTTCTGGACCCGCGTTTGAAAGAGAGTTGGTAGACTTTCCTTCTGTAACTGCTAATTTGCTTGCTTGTTTTCTTTATAAGACTCTACGTTCCATGATGACAGGACAAAGTATATTATTGAGCTTATTAGATTCCTCTAACATAACATTTGCCCTATAACAAGCAATCAGTATTCTTAAGCTAAGTTTAATTTCTATATACAGATCTTTAAAAATGGGCATTATGGAATGGTAATAGAAGCAGAACAATGTAAAATGCACTCAACACTGTTCAAAAATTATCAGTCCATTACCTGACATTATGTTCATGAGCAGAATAACAATCTAAAGTGGAAGTAGAAGAAAAGCTAAGATTAGTGTGCTGGACCAAATGGGCATATATTTCTTTCATTGCTATAATATTTTCATGTAAAACTTCATGCATATGTTTTACTCTTTAAAATAAAATGCTATTAGACGGTTACATCATAATGTCAAAATATATAGAGAAAAGGTACAATGCATTTGGTACTATATAATCAAAGTTGTAAAACAACCAGGATAGATTATTAAGATGGTTAGAACATTTCAAGTAAAATTTTCTGTTGGGGACCACCCTGCCTGGTTTCAGGAGCTGAAACCCCCCATGGCTAAGGCTGAGTGAGTGACCTTCAGACCATAAGCCACTAAGGAGACAAAGCTTATTTCCCTGGCAGGAGCACAGCTTCTTCTCCTTTTTCCAAAACTGGCCTCCAATGCTTGATCAGTTAGCCAGTGACAGGAAAGATTCCCCAAGCGGGGAATCACCTAAGACAGGCATGATCATGTGGAAGCCCCAGGGAAAGACTTGGGGGGCTATGGAGAAAGGGGGTGATGGACCCTCACCCCTCAGCTTTGACAAAGCCTGAGTCTTCAGTCTGTCTGGGAGAAGTCTCCAAGAATTCTTTGGCTATCCGCCTCCTCTGCCTGACTTAAGCCTGAAAACATGACAGAGGGTGGGAATGGCGAGTTCCCTGGGTGATTTGGCATGAGAAAGAATTCCTAACAATCCTGTGAAGCCTGCTTTGCCAAGAATTCTTTTAGTTAAATGATAAAGGCCTGAGCAAAAAGTGAGTTTGTGTTCCCAAAGTTCTGTAGCCTTTTAGCTGACAGACCATGACTTAGGAGAAGCCCTATCATTCTTTTTGTATACTATCTACTGTTTACTGCCTGACAATGATTAATAAGTTGTACCTGAACTCCTGTGCATAAAACCCAATAAAAGCCTGTCTAGGGTCTAGGCAAAGGTCGGCACTCTCTCTCTTTTCTTGAGAGAGTTGCATAGCTGCTCCAAGCTGCTCCCCCCTTGAGAGAGTGGCCAGACCAGTCTGAGGCTCTACTCCCCTTGAGGGAGTAGCTGTGCCATGCCTTTTCTTCCACAGGACTCAGTAGTTGGTGTGAATTTGTCTCATGTCTCATCCATGATGCCACAGGCACTTCAAGCCAGTGCACACATCAACTTTCAAAGAATTCAAAGGATTTTTAAATGTAGTCAATTCAGATGCTACTACCAAAATACTAGTAAGCACACAGCTCAATTATAAAATTGTTACTCCTGATGCATTCAGGGATTCATTGTTTAAAAAATTTTACAGTAAGTTTTGATGAGGTTAAACCTTGTAGAATGCTCCTATTCTCAGTAGCCATTGAAAAGCATATGTTCCTTGTCACATCTGTATGTTTTAAAGCATTTTAAATAAAAATAAAATCTACTAACCTTAAGTGTTCTGCCATTGTGTAGCTGAAAGAACTGATTACAACTGATTTTCGCCAAATCTCTGTGTTGTTCTAATTTTACACATTCTTTTCCATTCTCTTTGAAAGGCATCTTGAGCATTTTTAGTAATAACACTAAAAACTAAGATCATTTGGATGTACACTGAAACACCAAGTGTGATGTAGTACCCTGCTGTAAACATAACTTTTTTGGCTGTTGCTTGCATTCAAATTAGACAGAACTCTTAACATTCTTCACACAGAACTCCAAGAGCCTCCAATTAACTTCCATGAAGGTCGACTTCTTTTAGTTACATTAAATATAATAACATGTATGGTCTGCATTAAAAACATTTCACCAGAGGACATCAGTTAATTTCTTGAACATTAACAAACTGAACTTGACAATACTCTTGGAATTCAAGTATATGTGACTCTCCTGAGACCACTCTGTTATAATTACCATTATTTCAGATACGGCTTCCTTAAGTAGCTTGGAATTGTTTAAGATGAGGTACAATATATACTTTATATATTGAAATGCATTGTGTGACTATATGGAGAACAGGCTAGAGAAGTTAAATAAATCTCACCTTCCAGTGATTTTTCTATACTAATTCTCCTAGGACTTTCCTCTATGATCAACACTATTGCGAATGTAATCAATATACCTATGCACTTGATATGAGATCATATTTAGTAGGGACCCTGAATAGCCAATATATTCAGCAACCACATATACTGGAGGCACCTGCCACCTCATCTCTGCTCTTAGCTTTTGCTTCTTCTTCACATGGTAATGGCAGTGTTCCAGAAGGCAAGTCTCAATGAATATGTACTTATCAAACCTCTGCTCGTGTATGTTTATTAATTTCCTTTTGGCCAAATGTAGTCACTTGTCTGAGTCTTGAGTTGGGCTAAGAGCAATCCACATAAGAATATGGATTCTTAAGAGGCAGGATTCATTAGGATGGAGGGGTTTAATGTAATAACACACTGAAGAGTGATATAATCGATTATATATGTTTGGACAGTCACCCCAGATGCAAAGTAGAAAACTAATCAGATGTTAAAAAGACAAAACCTGAAGAAGCCTGTTCAGAGTCTATTTCAACAACCAAGGGAGAAATGTTAGTAGCCTGAACTAAGAGGGCGGTAATAGGATAAAGGGTAATGGGGGAATTTCAAAGCTATTTGTGAGTTAGAATACAAGGCCCTGATGTGATTGGATATCGGTGTGAGAGAGAAGGAATTATGCAAGACGACTAAAATTGTGGTTTGTGCCCCATTTCCAAGACAAGAAACACTGGATAAGAACAATGCTATGATCCCAAGTCTGGTGCTGGGCATTCTGAGTCGAGATTCCTTTTAGTTATTCAAGAGAGAAAGCAACTAGATGGCTGGGTATTTGCAATAGACCTACAGCAGAGAGGGGAGGTCTGTGACAAAGATAAAAAATGGAGATCATCAGTAAAGCCATGACGTCACCTTGGAAAAAAAACATTGCAATGGGATAATCAAGGTAGATGTTCAGATTAGTAAGTATGGAATTGGGGTTGGGGAAAGAATTTGAGATATCTCAGTGTTTCCGATTTTTCCCAGAAGTTTGCCTATGATGGGGATAGACCTACTGCAATACCTGTAAGGAAAAGGAGAATTGGTGAAGTTAGTTTTCTTTTGTTTCTTAATTTTCTAAGGACAAGAAATAATTGAACATTTGAAAAGTTCTCATAGGCAGAAACTTGAAATAAGAAAGATGTTGAAGGCGCAAGCCCTCCATGACTCATTTATCTGACTTATTGCTGAATCTAGTATATTAATTTTCGTCACCTGCCATCAATTGATGGAGTACATTCAAGAGGTGTTTGAACATTAAAAGGAAGCAGCTCTCTAATTTACCTAAGACCCTCCGTCTGGAGTGCCTGTTCTCCATGTTTTTACGTGTCTCAATCCTGTCTGTCATGTAAGGGCAGATTCAAACACACCTCCATTTATTCTTCCCTCGTGCCCACTCTTCCCTAGGATTAGATGTTAATATCTCCTGTTAATAACTCTATCCCTTATGTTCTTTTCTTTCTTTTAAATGTACTTTCTTCACTTACCCTACTACCTTCTTGAGAGCACTGATTGTTTTTTATTCATTCTTCTATCCCCTCCATGCAGGATACATAATAGGCAATCAAAAAAGGTTTAGTGAGTTCAGGCAGTGGTCACAGTTCTTTAACTGTGGACCAGAGCAGGGTGTGTGTGCACGTGTGTGTGCACGTGGTGAGGGGAGGCCCTTCTTCAATGCACACCATTTAGTTCGTTACTTATCTGACATACTCATTAGAACCATTTTTGCTGCCTTTGTAGTAAGAGAAATTCTAATTGAGGGTTGTCTAGGGTTGATCCATACAAGAGCCAACAAGTTTTACCCATGGTTATTATCCTCTCTTTTAGATAAAAGGGTTTTATCTCAGGGTAGCCACACTTAGTTGCATCCCAAATGCTTTCTAATGGTGATAATTAGCATTTAAATAGAACTTTACCTGTTCAGGGGCCTTACAGCCATGCTTATTATTTAATGGAATAGTCACACTATTATCCTTCATTGAGAAACCTTGAAATATAAAAACTTATGGTATATAGATATCATAAAATCCTAGGAACTGATAAGGTTAGTGATGCTATGCATTTTACCAGCAACTTCAATTTTATGGCATAAAATTGAAATGTGGAAGACCATTAGTACTTTCTAGCCCTGAAACTTAGCATGCAATGCATGCTCTAAGGTACAACTACATAAAGGCAAAAAAAAAATTTTCCTTGTACAATAACCCACCATTTGTCAAGCAGAGAAACTCTTTCTTTTCAACAATCTCTTAATACCCATAGGACATGAGTGAGCACTGAAAGAAATCAGTCTGTTTGAAACTCTTGGTGAGATCATTCAAAGCCAGTCTCAGGCTGTGATCACTCATAAGACACTACTGATTTTGAGAGCACCGTAAGAGCATAGTTAGGCCTTCAAAGAATAAATCTCAATTCAAGATCCCTATTGGCTTCTGACAGTTATCTCATCATCTTGGCTATTATGCTACTGTATCTTAGAAGGAATGCTCATTTTTATTTTCCATTTTCATCTTATGTGTCAAGTTTATTTCTGGTGTTTCATGGCTTCATCTGTAGCTCTTAAAAAACTACAGGACAAGGTCTGAAACCACGTTGATGAAAAAATGGTGAAATGCAGATAAAAATATAAATTTCTTATTTTGTTAGAAATTAAATACACTTTTCTATTTCTCAAGAGACACAACATTTATTTTCACATGAAGTTTTGGAGATGAATATACTGAGAAGCTTGGAGAAGTGGAAAGAGCACTAGATTAAAAGTCAGAGTCAGGTGATATGAGTTCTGATCTGTATTTACTATTAAGTTGTACGATTTGGGGGAAATTAATGTAACCTCTTTAGGAAGTCTTATATTTCATATTTTTAAAATAAGAAATTGGGAGTTAGTGGGTATCTTATTTTATATGTTGAGCTAAAATTCTGTAAGGGGAAATACACAATTAAAAGGTAGAAACTGCCTTTATTGATGTGATTGGGAGCCTAGGTCCTCTAATACATTTTATCAGAACTAATTCATCATGTAAAATCTAATTACTGTATTCAGCAATCAGGGATTATTTTAAAACAAAACTGCTCTTTCATTTTATTTCCACTCAACTATTTTTGCTTAGGCATCTTTAGCAGAAGCCAGGGGTTGAAGTATTTGCATAGAGCTTGTTTCTTGGAGTATCTAGAAGTAATCAGTGAATCCGTCAGAATGCTGGTGTTATTTCACACCTGCCAGAATGGCTACCATCAATCAATCAACAAACAGGAAGTGCTGGTGAGGACGTGGAGAAAAGGGAACCCTAGTGCACTGTTGGTGGGGATGCAGACTGGTAGTCACTATAGAAAACAGTATGGAGTTTCCTCAAAAAACTAAAAATGAAACGGCCATTTAACTCAGTGATCTCATTTCTGATAATATATCCTAAGAATCTCTAAACACCAATCGGAAAGAATATGTGCACCCTTATGTTCATAGCAGTGTTATTCACAATAGCCAAGATCTGAAATCAGCCCAAGTGCCCAGCAGTAGATGAGTGACAAAACAGCTGTGGTACATTTACATAATGGAATACTATGTAGCTATATAAAAAAGAAGAAACTCATACCCTTTGGGACAGCATGGATGGACCTGGAGATTATTATGCTAAGCAAACCAATCTAGTCAGAGAAAGAAAAATACCATATGATCTCATCCATATGTGGGGTCTAGTGAACAAAATAAACTGATAAAGGAAAACGAGAGGCATGGATACATGGAATAGACTGACAGATCTCAGAGGGGAAAGGTATGGAGGGGGACTGGAAGAGATTAGCCAAAGAACATATATGCATAGCCCATGGACACAGACAACAAGGTAGTGAAGGCCAAAGGGGAGGTAGGGGATGGGTGGAGGGGACCAAAGCAAGGGTGACATCTGTAACAGTGTTGGCAATTTAAAAAAATAATCGACAGCAACAACAAAAAAAGAATGTTGGCAAAACTTCACTCACTGGCTTTCACAGTAAAAATCACTAGGCTATCTAAGCACCAATTAGATAAGATTAATAAAGATTAATAAAAAAGGTTATTTGGAAAATCTCTGAACAAAATGTTTCATTAAAACTGGAGATATATATGAGTACAATCTGAAATATGAAATAAAGTAATTGCAGAATACATAATTCAAAGTGTATGCATGGGGCCTCAAGCAAAGCCAAAGCACTAAAGAACTCTTCCTCACATTTACATAATGATTAAAAAATGGACACGTGAAGAGCACTGCACTTTGAATAAGGAGGTTTGGATGGCTCCTTGTCGCAATAGTTAGGAACTTGGGCTCTGTCCTTAGTCAGACTTGGGTTCGGATACCGGCTCCTGGACTTCTTAGTTGCATGACCTTGGGCAAGCCACATAAAGTCTCTTAGTCTCGATTTTCTTATGTAAATTGGTGCTAAATGTGTCTTTCCTGACTACCTTACAGAATGTTGAGATCAGAGGAGTAAGAGATGGGAAAGTATTTATAAATTACAAAGTGCCATGCAAGTGTACTTTTATTTGATGGAATAGTAGCTAATTCTGGAACGAACATGACCCTTTGTTCTTCTGGCTACATGGAGGCGTTATATGAGTGCCATCTTTCTTGAAGTCTTCTATATGCATGCATAATAAAGAGATTTTCCTAATTAAGGGATATGTATAATTAGTTCAAGTAGGTTTTCTACAAAATGTACCATACCACGAAATGTATTATACAGGCCTGGGTTTTGAAACTGTCAAGTTGAATCTCAAAATGTAACCTTATCCTGAAGAACTTCAAAAATATAATACCCTGTTGCATTTGGATTTGAAGCAGGGACTTCTATCAAGGCACATTCTTGGCCCATGACTTATGACAAACTTGAGTTACCTTGATTAATAGGGAACACAAAATTAGGTTGTCTATCTTTTCTGAACTTGATTTTGTGGGCGGATAAAATGTGTCACGTAGATGTAGACTGCCTAGAGATAATGAAGGACTCATAAAATAGGAATGCAAACCTCGCAAAAGCAAGGAAGAGAGAACTGAGAAAAGGAAACTAGTATTTGTTACATATATGCTACGCACCTAGAAGGTATGTATTTACCAACATATCCTCATTTATTCTTCATAGGAACACTGTGCAGATGACAATATTAATTTCAGATTTTAGAGAAGAACATGAGAATGAATAAAATGGAATACTTGATCTAGTCCATAAGCTCTTAGTAACAGAGGTAAATGAGTTTCAGTGATCATAACCTCCTTTCTAGAGCCAATAGTCCATAAAAAGAGCTAGCTATTTGAGGGGGGGACACAAAAAGTGGAATTTTCTTTTGTAGAACGGGCCCTTGTAGTACAGACTTCCTCTACTACATAAGTGTTCTAGGAACCCACCTGTATCAGTTTTCTAGCTGGTGGTGTTCCAGAGGCTGCACTTGGCAGTGACTTTTTTTCTTGAAAACTCAACACATTTGCCCATTTCATGATGAGTGATTTACAAATACACCTGCCTACACTATGCAGAGTGTTATTAGTTTTTGACCAAAAATAGCATGACCCCCATGCTCCACCCTTCCTATTCACCCCATCTCACCCGGAGTCACTTCTTTTGTTTGTTTGTCTTCCCAGATGAAAAAAAAAAGTTCTCAAAGGGAAACATTTTGTCATTGTGGAAGAAATGGAAAAAAAGAAAGAAAACAGCCGAAACACTAAAAGGTATCAAAACTGATGAGTTCAAAAAATGTTTTGAGCCATGGAAAAAAGTTTCCATAAGAAATGGAGAGTACTTTGAAGGTCACTGAAGTTTAAACATATACAAATAAATACACAAGTTTTTATAAATCAATTCTGTTTTGGGGGGCCCCCCCTTGTACTTGAAAGTTTTTATCAGCTTGGCATTAGAAGCCCCAGTGATGTACCTGCAGAACTTTGTGGTAAGAAAAATGGTTGACTGGTTGTTTTGACATATAAATCTCTCATATCTAGCAATTTTATTTTATTTTATTTTTTAAAAGATTTTATTTACTTGTATGACAATGTTATTTACAATAGCCAAGGCTGGAAACAACCTAAATGTCCACCAGTTTTCTGAGTGGATCAAAAAGCTGGTACATTTACACAATGGAATTCTATGCAGCAGAAAGAAGGAAGTCTTACCTTTCCCAACAGCATGAATGGAACTGGAGAGTATTATGCTAAGTAAAATAAGCCAGGCAGTGAAAGACAAATACCATGTGATCTCACCTGTAAGTGGAACCCAATCAACAAAACATTCAAATGAGCAAAATAGAAACAGAGACATGGAAATAAAGAACCAGAGGGGAAGGGAGAGGGGGATAAGATGGGAAAGTAGGGGCGGGGTTAAGTCAAGGAACAAGAATAGAGAACTCATGGGCGTGGACAATGGCAGGTGGGAATTGACTGTGGGAGTAGAGGGGACAGGGTAGGGGTAAGCGATAGGGAAAAGGTTGGACAACTGTAACTGAACAACAATAAAAATATATTACAAAAATTTTATTTTTAGAGCGAGGGCATAGGAAGGAGAAAGAGAGGGAGAGAAAAATTGATTGGTTGCCTCTCACACACACTGAAACTAGGGACTTGGCTTACAACCCAGGCATGTGCCCTGACCTTCCAGTTCACAGGCCAGTGCTCAATCTGAGCTACACCAGTCAGGGCATCTAGCAACTTTATATGTGATGATGTTGAGAGAAAACATCTTGTTCTTCAAGTGGTGGAGGGGGGTTTTCTAAAACTCTGGGGCCTTCTTGGTGAAGGATGGCTACTGTTGGCCATGGGGTTGCTACTATTGCTACAAGCAGTGAGTGAAGCAGAGTGTAAAGTAATTCATGTTCATGAGTGAGATCTAGAAGAATGAGTGATACTATGGAACTGAGAAAAATGTGGTGATAATCCAGGACACATACATATACGGCTTGCAAAAAATATAGGGGCTGTTATAATGCTAAAGTTCTACCTTTATACTTATTTAGGCATCACAAGTAGTGTCTTCTTTCATTAGCTTATAGCAAATCTAAAGAAGCAAAAAGCCCCAACCACCTCTCTGGCTGGGACTGTCCAGTATAATTCATAAAATAGAAAGAGGTTGGAGGCTAGAGACCAGAGTGCTGTCAGGTATCAGAAGGCATCTTCTCTATTCAGATTGTAGCACTGTTCTTTCATCTGGGCCATAGCGCCTTTGAGCTCCCTGGCATCTTAAATATTTTTCTAAGTCTGGGACACCACAGAGTTTACATTTACAGAGAATAATTTTTTTCTTTTTTAGAAATTAAAATAAAAGGAACTAGAGAAAGACCAATAACGGTAAGAAAAAATATTCTAATAACCATTTTGCTCAATTCTTCAAATCCACTAAGAACTGTGGCTTATGCTTTCATTTTTTTCAATAACACTAAAATAGAATAACGCATGACACTCCAAGTATTTCAAAATGAAGAATGTGTGTAAGTCGGGAAAAGAAGGCATACGAATCCAAGCCTAAACTCTAACTCCAATATGTATTTTTAGATAAAGAAAATAAAACCTGTGATTGTGCCAAATTCAAAAATGTGAATCTTTGACCATGATACCTAAAAATGGTTCTCAGAACAAAATTTTGGTAAAACTTAAGGCTAATTTAGTTTTTTATTGACACTTGCCACCACATTTCCTTTTCACATGAGGTGTCAGAATCACATTTCCACGTATCTGCTGCGGCAGAAATCCCTGCTAGAAGGCAGAGCAGCCTAAGAACTGCAGTAGAGTGTGACATAGGAACATCTTCCAAAGAGTCCTGAGTTAATAGCTATTTAGAAGCCCCAGGTAGACTTTCTTGTGTCTATTAACCATATCATCAATAGCTGAATTATTTTTCATGCTATATTGACCTTAAGTGGGGAGGGGATGGTAAAAATGTGAGAAGAATAATTTTCATTGGTTTTCCCATTAACTTCTTTTTTCATTGGATACCATGCTTTTAAATATGCCTGTGAATCCTGTGTGTTCATTGGCTTCGAAAGATCTCAAATCAACAACTAATTTATGATTGACAGCTTTGACACAAATGCATTTTCACTGGTACTAAAGACCCTAACTTTGACCAACAGAGTGATGAAAGAGGAGAAAGAAAGAAGAACAAATGTTTAAGGAGTTAGCCTGATGTAGTCTATTTAGGGAGGTTCTTTGTGTTAACTAAGGGAAAAGCAGAAAAATAATTCAATGACAACAGTAAATGACATAGGCCTTTCACACTGGGCTATGATTTCTGTTTATTTTAGTAAAAGAAAGGCCTTAACCGTGGTAGATAGAATGGCCACCCAAGGAGTCCACGCTCTATTCCCTAAACTGCAAATATGTTATCATATACAACAAAAAGAGTTTTGCTGTTATAATTAAGGCTCCAAATGTTAAAATAGGGAGATTATCTTGGACTATCTGGGAGAGCTCAACTGAATCTCCTGAGCCCTTAAAAGCATAGAACTTTCTCAGCCTTGTGGCACAAGAGATGTGGCAGAAGTCAGACAGAGACCCCAAGCATAATAAGGATTCAACATACATTTCTGTCTCTGAGATGTAATGACCAACATGTAAAGACCAGAGAGAGGTCTCTAGGGAATAAGGGAAGCTTCCAACTAATAGCCTACAAGTAAACATGAACTTCAGTCCTAAAACCTCAAGGAACTGGATCTGCCTAAAACCTGAATGACCTTGGAAGCGGGTTTTCCCCAGAGCCTCCCAAGAAGGTCTGGCTGATGGACATCTTGATTTTTTGGTTTCTTTGCAGACAAACAAACAGCCAAGTGCAACCAAGAATTTTACCTGTAGAACTGTGAGATAATAAGTTTATATTGTTTTTAGTGGCTAAATTTATGGTAATTTGTTATAGCAGTAACTAATTAGCAGAAACTAATACACACATCAAAGTAAATGTGAAGATGCACATAAAACCGAAAGGTCAATGTTCAGATGTAAAAATGTCAGATTAGCACTCAGCTGACGTTTTGAAAATCATTAGGAAATAATACTACCTCAGCTGGCTCATTCTCATGTCACTCAAAGATGTTTATAGGGAAGCCAGTAGTTCTTAAGAAATGTTTCTTTCTATCCCTTGAAAATTTCTTGTTTAACCCTCACTCTTGTCAAACTAGCTTCTACAGTTTTTCACTCTGGTGTGCCAACTGGTCCTGCCATAAGGTAGTGGAATATTCCTTGGCACTTTTCTATATTATAAAGTTGTATAAGTGCTATTTCATAAATAGGTTGTAACAATCTCTTTAGTTCTCTGCAAATCAGTTTCACTACTTTAACTTATTTTCTTGTTATCATACACTTAGATCATTGCATATTTCCCTCTGAGTAGTATTATCGCCATTTTCTAATTCTAAAAATGTAAAGAGGATCAGCCCACTTGCCTGTTCATGTCCTTCAGTGTCTGCATAGCCCTCTACTCATCTGCTTGGCCTAAACAACCCACTGGAATTGCTTTTGCCCTTGCTTAATTCTTCAGCCTTATGTTCTTTTTAGACTCATGTCTATGATCCTTTGATCAACCACAGTGAGATTAAGTTCTTTGCAGGTATTTATATATGTTTTGCCCTCTATGGATGCCTTGTCTTATTCATCAATGGGATAATTCCAAATGGCACACCAGAGCTTAATTTAGGCACCTCACTCTTGAAAACCCTTTTCTGTTCCCATGTAGTCAGGGTTAGATCTTTCAGCTCTGCCTTTTTGTAGAACCCAATGCTCACCATTATCATAAACAATTGCATCATATTGACAATATCAGCTGGCTCAATGATCTCTCCTTCTTAAAGTATAAACTTATTAGTAATAAATAATGTGCACTGGGGGGGGCAGGGCTGGGAATATAAGACAGAAAACTGTACTTGAACAAGAATTAAATAAAAAATAAATAAATAATGTTATTTTTCTCATTTTGTATAGTCAATGAGCTTTTTCAAAGTATATTTTATTGATTATGCTATTACAGTTGTCCCATTTTTTTCTCCCCTTTATCCCCCTCCGGCTTCCACCTGCCTTCCACCAGCATTCTACCCTCTTAGTTCATGCCCACAGGTCATACACATAAGTTCTTTGGCTTCTCAATTTCCCATACTATTCTTAACCTCCTCCTTTCTATTTTGTACCTACCAATTATGCTTCTTAATCCCTGCCCCTTTTCCCCCATTTTCCCACCTTCCCCTCCCACTGATAACCCTCCATATGCTCTCCATTTTTGTGATTCTGTTCCTGTTCTAGTTGTTTGCCTAGTTTGTTTTTGTTTTTGTTTTTTTTTTCAGGTTCAGTTATTGATAGTTGTGACTTTCTTGTCATTTTAATGTTCACAGTTTTGATATTCTTTTCCTTAGATAAGTCCCTTTAACATTTCATATAACAAGGGCTTGGTGATGGTGAACTCCTTTAACTTGACCTTATCTGGGAAACACTTTATCTGCCCTTCCATTCTAAATAAAAGCTTTGCTGGATAGAGTAATCTTGGACCTAGGTCCTTGCCTTTCATGACTTTGAATACTTCTTTCCAGTCCCTTCTTGCTTGTAAGGTTTCTTTTGAGAAATCAGCTGATAGTCTTATGGGAACTCCTTTGCAGGTAACTGTCTTTTTTTCTGTTGCTGATTTTAACACTCTCTTATTATCTTTCATCTTGTGTAACTTAATTATGATTTGTCTTGGTGTGTTCCTTCTTGGGCATGATTTTTGGGGAGACTCTTTGAACTTCTTGGACTTGCTGTAAGTCTATTTCCTTCACCGGGTTGGGGAAGTGTTCCTTCATTATTTGTTCAGATAAGTTTTCAACTTCTTGCTCTTGTTCTCACTCTGGCATCCTTATAATTTGGATGTTGGAACATTTAAAGTTTTCCCAGAGGTTTCTAAGCCTCTCCTCAATTTTTTGAAGTCTTGTTTCTTCATTTTGTTCTAGTTGAATGTTTACTTCTTTCTTCTGGTTCAAATCATTGATTTGAATCCTGGTTTCCTTTCCTTCACTGTTGGTTCCCTGTACATTTTTCTTCATCCCACTTTGCATAGCGTCCATTTCTTCTCCTATTTTGCATCTATACTCAATCATTTCTGTGAGCATCCCAATTACCAGTGTTTTGTACTCTGCATCTGATAGGTTGGCTATCTCCTTGTCACTTAATTCTTTTTCTGGAGTTTTGATCTATTCTTTCATTTAAGCCATATTTCTTTGTTTTGTCTCACCTGTTAAGTTGTAAGGAGCAGGCCTTAGTTATTCACCAGGGCGGGGCAACATACTTGACTGAGTTGTGGCCACTATATGTGGGGAAGGGATCAGAGAAGGAACAATGCTGCTTGCTCAGCTCTCACTCCGCTTTCAGTCACTCCCCCCGCTGCTCACAAGCAAATTGGGCCCTTCTAGGGCTGATTTTTATCTGGGTAGGTTTGTGTATCTTCTTGGATCTTGTGGGTCTCTCAAATAAACTCTCCTGTGAGGCTGGGAGTTTCTCCCATCAACACAATCCCCACAGGATTTTACAGCCAGAAGTTTTGAGGCTTTAGTTTCCCATGCTGAAACCCTGGGTTGTGTGGTCTGTATCACTCCCCATTTGTTCCTCCTGGTTTATCCACATGTGAATGTGGGACTGCCTGGTCCATCACATGCTGTGTGTCCTCTCCACCCCAGCTGCCTATCTCCACCCCTCCTACCAGTCTGGATGAATGTTTCTTCTTTAACTCCTTGGTGGTGGGGTATCCAGTTCAATTTTCTGGCAGTTCTGGTTGTTCTTTTTTTTTTTTTTAATTGTTGTCGTTCTTTTGGTTGTGCAAGAAATCACACTGTATCTACCTATACTTCCATGTTGATCAGAAGTTAGTCAATGAGCTTTAAACAATATGTGAAGAATGATGAAATTAATAAATGAACCAATCAGCCATTTACTTAATAAAACAAATTAGTTATCATAGCACTTTTCTAAGACTCTTCAAGGTCTTAGAAAACCAGAGTCAGACCACAAAGTTAGTTAGCAGGGAATTAATATGCTATAAATACAGATAAGAATATGAACGAAAAATATGGAGGACTCATGAGGGATGAATCATAGGGAACCAACCTTAGGAAAAATGAGTTCAAACTGTGGGGGAATCAGCATAGGCTGGTGGTTCTCAAAGTGTGGTTCCCAAACCAGCATCGGTCTCACCTGGGAACTTGTTAAAGATGCAAAATTTTAGCTCTATGCCAAAACTACTGTAAACTCTGAAAATGAAGACCAGAAATAAGTGCTTTAATATGCCCTCCAGATGATAGCCTGAGAATCACTGGCATAGCCAAGAGAATTAGATGGGGATTCAGAGTTCAGCAAGCTGTGTCAAATATCTAAGGGACTGAGTAGCAAGGAAGAAGGAGCAAAGTTAATAGACACTGGATATGAAAAGCTAAGCTATCAATCCTGGTGGAATTGAACAGGCATAGAGAGATAGAGCACTAGTTATAGAAAAACAAAAGCAAATAAGACTGCAATATTGAGCCAATATTTTCTAAGGTGGTAGGTCTCAGTACGCTAAAGGGTAATGGAAAGTGTGCATTTTGATACATTCTTGGGGATAAGAGAAGTAGGGGTAAGAATTCATATTTAATAAAGTCTTTTCAAGTGATTCAGATATGTATTACTTCTTGCTCCTAGGTGAGATGTTTATCTTAATAGAATCCTTATCCAAATATCCTGACTTAGAGCCAGACCTGAGAATTAAGCATAGGTAAGATGTAACCAATCTAGCTCAGATAGCAGGTTATTAAGGGAGTGGTCAGGGTTTTAACTAATACCTGTTTCTAAGTAGAAAACCCATAAGTAAGACTGAAGAAGTTTTAGTTCCTCATTCCTATGAGGATAATGAGAACAAAAATACAGGCAAAATGACAACCAAGAAATAGAAAAACAAACACTCAGTTTATACTTTGTTTGCCATGATAATGTGATTAGTGTGAACTTCAGCCAAATCTTTCAGCTATGTTCCTCATTACCTGTGTACAAGGAATCTTAACAAGCAGCACAGTTTTCATGTGGTTGTATATATGATGCCAAAGATTCAGGTAAGAATCAAAATCCAGTAGATTATTTCGGAATTTTCCCCAATCTAAATATTTGGCATTGTATAAACAATGCCACCAATTTTTTTTTTACTTTTCATGTAGATGCTTTGCTAGTTATGGCCAGTAAAATGTTCTTTTTCCTCTCCAGTAACTTGCTATCGTTTTGAATCTATTGATCAAATGTCTATTTAATCCTACTATATGTTCAGCAATGCCCAGTTACATTAGCAATGAGATGTCCAAAGTCTGGCAGTGATACAGAAGATGAAAGAAAGCAATGTTTCTTCAGAACCAAGAAAATTCAGAACAAAACATAATCCTATTTGTTATATGGAATTGAACCTGAAACTTAATGTTGATAAGTCAAAGTCAGTTAAAAGAGGTTGTACCTTGGGAGTTCCACTTTGGGTAATAGCAGATCAAATATTATTCTGAGAGGGGCTATACAAAATATTTTTTTAAAAATTAAGGGCACTGGACGGCTCAGAAATGCAGAATTAAGGAGCTAAAATTGGGGAAAGGGAACTCAGAGATGTAAACCCAAAACTGGGTAGTCAATTTCTTCCCTTGGGAATCGTCCTGTTGCATTCCTGAATAAATAACCAATAGAAGTGCATGCATATGCCACCAAAAGACAGGTACAGAATGTACAGAACAACCTACTCTTACTATGGAAATACCCCAAATGCCCATCAACACTTGAACAGAAAAATATACTTGTGGAATATACAACTATAGAGTATTTGAAATGGATGAATTCACAAAAAGAATGTTGAACAAAAGAAGCCAGCTATACAAACTGTCTATGACTTTACACACATAAAGCTAAAAACAGGCAAAACTATTCCATGTCAGGAGAAGGAAAGGGGCATTGATTAGAGATTGCAGTTTGGATCTGACCTGCCATGGTTAACACTCCATTGCATCTCCAGAGTAGGGGGAAAATGAGTTTTCCATATGGTCCAGACCAGAAGTAAGTTTTTCTGTAGAATTGAGGGCCAAGTTCTGAGCTCGTAATTCCTTTCTATTTCTTGATTTGTCATTGTTCTCTGCACATAGCTTTTCTCAGGGACTTCCAAAGGAGAAGCAGAATAATCACCAATCACCATTAAAACAGGCTTTAGGGTTGATGACTGAAATATCATCTTAATGCTGTCCCATTCTTTCACTTCCAAGAATCCCATAATTACGGCCCAGAGTTCATTTAAAAGTCAGATCTTTTGACCCAATGCTATTTTCATTTATCTACACTTGAATAACTCTTCATGATGGAACAAATGTTACCTACTAAAAAATAAAGAAATTAAAAATATGAAGGATGAAAATAGATTATTACACATTGAGTTTACCATTCAGTGTTCAATATATACTAATCTAAACATGATATCATTTCTATGAGTATCATCTAGGATGGCAGTAAAAAGCATAGATCCAAAATTGCATTCTTTAATGTGAAAATAACAAATTCCCCTCCAGATGCAAATGCCATGAATGATCCAAAGCCCAGATGCACCAGCAGAACCTTGCTTGAAAAATTTAATATTGAAATATAAAATAAGCAGAGTTTTGCAATAATTACATGGCAATTTTATTGTTTGAATTTATATGGCAAAGACAGATCTGATCATATTTGACATCTTATTTCTTTTGTTATTTCCGTCTGTGTTAAGCTCTTATTATCTCTCTTAACCTTCTAATGGGAGAATTGTCTTTCAGCAGTTGCCTCTCCAGCAACATTCATGAAAATGAGTGCTGTACTTTGAAAATACTTCCCTCTCTAGCTCATTAAATGCTCTTTTCTAACTTATTCACATGGAGTATAGATTATTTAGCTTCCCCATAATTGAAGAGTAGAATTTACCAAACAATGACAAGCTATTTATATATTTTCCTTTTTGTTACAAAATGCAGACAGGTACATGCCTTTTCAATGATAGTGTTATTAAAAATTCAATACCACCTGTGAATAACAAAGGGCTGAATTATATAGTTAAGTACAAAAAACAACAAATGAAGAAAAATGTTAAAATCTTTCTTCCTGCTGTGAATGCATTACAAATCTTTTCTTTAGCTCATCACAAAGAAATGTACAAAGTAACAGAATTGCTAGGACCTAGAAAATCAGCTAAATATGGCATTGAATGTGTCATATGTATGTACACATATGGATTTGAATGAGTTATAGAAAGAAACATCTCTATGTCTCAATCAAAGCCGTGTCTATACAGAAGAAAAAACCCACGGAGCTTTCCCTCACTCAGTGAGTACAGAATAGCTACTTTAAAAATTTTGCCAGTACAAAATAGCTACTTTAAAAATTCCTTTTACTATGAGGCTCATCGTCAACTTTGAAAGAAAGTGATTCTTGAATTTAAGACTTTAACATTTTTCGATATTCTTGACATTCTGTTTCTGAGTGCTACCAAGGTCAGTTTTCTTTTAGATTGCAAAATCACAAAA
The DNA here is from genome assembly GCF_014824575.4 of Sturnira hondurensis. Classification (NCBI taxonomy): domain Eukaryota; kingdom Metazoa; phylum Chordata; class Mammalia; order Chiroptera; family Phyllostomidae; genus Sturnira; species Sturnira hondurensis. The sequence continues at coordinate 1,403,210 of NW_028073279.1, forward strand.
ACCTTTTCTGATGTTTTCTTCTTTTGTTATAAGCCAAAAGATTGAAATGGTTTGGTTTTCTGCTCCCAAAGACATCATTGCAATAATATGAATTTCTTCCCATTCCTCTCTCTCACCAAAAGCCATTGGTGGACCTTTTCCCTCTCCCCCTAAGATTTTTTCATTGGCTTCTCTTGCTACATAGTTCTTGAGAAAAGTTGCACTGTCAAGCAATGGTCTGAGATGTATAGGACTTCTTTCTAAATCCCCATAATGATTTAAACTGCTCCCAACTCTCCTCATCCCATTGGTCTCTGTGTCTCAGGTATGCTTGAGCATGCAAAGTTCTCCCTCCTGACCTCACCATGTACCTGACTCTCTCAACTCACACAGCAGTGATTGCTTCAGCATCCCAATTAAGCACCAGATTACCCTGGCTTATTTTACTAACTGATGTCTCATTTTCTTACTTTTGTTCTGACTAAAAGTGCTGTTCCTTCGCATCCCAGCTTGAGGATCACTGTGCCTGGGAGCCTGCTCAGGGTCTTTGTGCAGACCTGGTGACATTTTCTTCTGTATTTCCACAATATTTGGCTTATTACTCAAGAATTTTGTCTTTCCACTAGGTTTAGAGCCACATCTGAATCCCCTAGTACAAAACATAATACATAGCAGACTCTAAATTCTTGCTGAATAAATGCACAAGCTAATTACATGTAATAACAAAGCAAGGATACAGATCTTTCCTTGTATGGTGATGCCCACCTCAGGTGCCATGGCCCGTTGGGTGGCAAGGGATTCATTCATGGAGATTACACAGTTGGCAAATTGCTATTTTTGCTTATTCAGCATACACTTACATTTCTTAATTTTCATTGGAGAGTCTCCTCACTTTTAGGTCACCAGGTTTATGTTGATCTAGGATTCTAGGAGCAGTTTATGAATGATCTGGCCAATCAGAACATTACATTTTTCTATCTACCATGATTGGTTCAGGAATAAGTATGAGGCCAAAGTGAGGCCATCAGAGCCAACGATATTCAGTTTCAGGACATATGTTGATAATGTGGAACCAGAAGACCGCTTTGCATTGCATCTCCCCAGTGGACACCAGGGGAGCTTAAGGATAAAGCCAACAGTAATAAAACCATAAGGACAAAAGACAATGTAGGGAGAAAGAATGAGTTTTGATGATATCATTTGTAATCCTAGGTCTAACCATGTTGTGCAAGTAAGAAATATTTTTGTTTTGCTTGAGCCCGTGTGCAAGTTAAAAGGCCCGCCTAATACGGCCTATCAACCCAAATTTGCACTAAGCTCTGTTAGATTAAATACAAATGACCATCTTCGCTGTCTAAAGTAAGCTCACTTTTTTCCCTCTTCCATCCTGACAGACGCACCACATTTTTGTAATGACTTTTCAAGTAAATATGTTCTGATCCAAAGAAATGCTTGTACACAATTTTTTCCTTAAGCTTTCAAGTCATTTTGTGTTTAGCTTCACCCTCAGAAGCCTCTATCACCCTATCTACACCTCCTTCTACTTAGTTATTCACTATTTTAATTATCTGAAATCTCTAGAGAGAGGGGTGTCCAACCTGTGGCCCACAGGCTGATGTGGCCCAGAATGGCTATGAATGTGACCCAACATGAAATCATAAATTTACTTAAAACACTATGAGATTTTTGTGTGTGTGATTACATATTGCAATGTATTTACTGTGCAGTCCAAGACAACTCTTCTTCCAGTGTGGCCCAGAGACACCAAAAGTTTAGATTCTAGAACATGATTGAAGAAAATTGCCCTACAATTCTGAGAATAGGAGAAACATAAAACCAGCAGTGCCCCCTCCCTTTCCACTTCAGCCCACCCCGGCCAGCATGCCATTTTCTGCTGACCGCCACAGTCACAGCTGCGCTGATCAAGGACTGGCCACACCTGTGAGGACTGCGCGTTCTGGGTCCTCCCGATGCCCAGGGTGCTTGTGAAACAGGAAAACAGGTATAAGAGGTTTGTGTTTAAGCAGAAAGTGTGTCTAAAATTCTAGATGCAAAATGTAGTTTATTTTGTATTCTTGGAGACACTTAACAGACTGCCTGAACTTTAATTATGCTTCCCAACATTTGCAAAATTAAAACCTTAAGTTAAACATCTCATTAATGTAGCTCCTTTGCAATTCATCCAGTTGTTTCAAGAATGATAAAGGAGAGAAATTCTTCATTTCAGGAGGTACTTGGTCACAATGCCAACTCACACTGACTTAAATGTTTCAAAAATAAAAACTGCAGAGACTGTTGTGGAGAGAGTGTGGAATGCAGGAAGTCAACCGAGTGAGTAAACATGAAATGGAGGATGGTCCCTATTTGTAGGGAATCCATTCCAGCAAGAAATTGAATCAAGGCTTCTGCATCTAAAACAGGGGGGTTTCTGACAGAACCAGAAGAAAATGACTTTTAGATGAAAAGTAGACTAGACTAAGGGCTATGAGACAGCACGGTCTGGTGGTCTCATAGAACTGGACCAGGGCTCGAGATTGGGGTTAAATCCCAGTTCGTTTACTTGCCAGGGTGAAGGAATTTATTGTAATTCAGCAGACTTATACTGAGATCCTACTTCTCTCAGGCTCCCTGATAAGTTCAGGACTTAGTTTATACAGTTAAATGCTTCTCTCCTACAACCTCAAATTTCCTCTTACCATTATCCCATGGGCATACGAACATGCTCTAGTAGCTCCCATCTTTAAAATCCTCCCTTGCTCCCACACCCCTCCATTTATAAGCCAATTTCTCAGTTTCCCACTTCAAAACTTCTTGCTAAATGTGTGTGTTATCTCCTTAGTCCTGCTTTCCATTATCAGCCACAAGCCACTTTAATCCGGTTTTAGAGAAGTAGTATAATGAAGTGGTAAAGACTTAGATGCGGAAGTTGGCCTCCCTAGGTTCAAATCCCAGCACTGGCACTTAGTAACTGTGAGACAGGTCATTTGATGTCTCCCTGTGGCAGATGCCTTAAAAGTAAAATGAAATAAAAATTGTATAGAATTCATGATGGTTATCATTACTAAGTGTAAAACAAGTGGAAACATTTATCATTATAGGTCCCCACTACTCAAGTAAAACAGAATAGGAGGGCAGATAAAATGCTTCCCAGATAAGATAAAGTAGTTCATCATCACCAAGCCCTTCTTATGAAATGCTAAAGGGACTTATCTAAGAAATAGAAGAAGATCAAAAACTGTGAACAGTAGTATAGTGGCACCCTTACAACGATCAACAACTGAACCTAAAAAACAAAGATGAAAACTAAGCAAACAACTAGAACAAGAATAGAATCACAGAAATGGAAAGCACATGGAGGGTTATCAGTGGGGAGGAGGAGAGGGAGAATGGGCGGGTGGAGAAGATAGAGGGAATGAGAAGCATAAATGGTAAGTATAAAACAGACGGGGGTGGGGGGACATTAAGAATAGTATAGGAAATAGACAAGCCAGAGAACTTATATGTATGACCCATGGACATGAACTAAGCGGGGGAATACTGGTGGGTGGCAGGTGCTGGGCAGAGGGGGGATAAAGGGGAGAAAAAATGGGACCACTGTAATAGCATAATCAATCAAATACACCTTAAAAAACTGTTCTAGTCATGGTGTCCAGTGACTCCATCCTGCCAAATCCAGTGGCAACTATTTTGTCCTCATCTTGCCTAAATCCTCAGTTGCATTTCACACCGCGAATAACTCCTCACTAATTGAAATGTGCCCTTTTCTCGGCTCCCTGACACTATGCAGGGATTGTCCTAGCTTGCCTTCTTCTCTTTGGCAGGCCCTTCAGTCTCCTTTGACAGCACCGCCTCCTGCACCGCATACCTGCTGCTTCTCTGGAATCATACCCCACTCATACCTTCCCCACACTGGCTCCTTTGCATTACTTAGATCTCAGCTCTTCTCATAGAGGCCTTCTATGAGCAACAATTAAAATCAGTCCCTCCATTCCCCCAAACTTTCTATTACCTCTATGCATTTCACAGCGCTTACCACGATCTGAAATGATCTCACTTATTCATTCTTTTGTGTTTCTCCTCACAGCCACCCACCCACTCCCCATCTTTCATCCGTATGCTTCATGAAGCCAGGATTTGCCATCTTGTTTAATCCTGGGTCTTCGGCATTGAGCACAGTGCCAATGGAACTCAAAGAGTATATCACATTCACAGTCATCTGAACCGGGAAGATTTTTCACTGAAACACTAACATTACCCAGTAAGATATCTTTGAAATTAGGGAATATAAAGCTGTTGGCAGTCACACAATCAAGGCAGCGTATCTCAAAATACATTCCAAGAAATATTATTTTCTTTGTAATGTTAATAAGCAGTTGTACATTGTCAAGGAAGTTGATGAAATGCTTTGTTGAAACTGAACAATTACTACATAATTTCTAATGTATTTTCAGCATCACTAAAAGTGAGAGTTAATTCTCAACTTTACTCAAACTTCTTTTATCAAATAGTTTTTTTTCCCCCATGGTATATCATACTTGACTAGAATTCTTTTAGGAAAACATGGAATTGGAGAATCCAGTGATTGTAGAGATCGTTTCAGTGACTTCCATGTTTTCTCTAAACATGTTCTTCTTAAACTGCATTTGGAAATAATAAGGGGCATCCTTTATCTTTGCTCTGCCAACGCTCTCCTCTGTCCATCACCTTTCAGAGGTCTGCATCCTCTGTCCATCACCTTTCAGAGGTCGGCAGGACCACTGTCTTCTCCCTAGACAACCTGGATTTTTTGAGGTACCTGTACCTTCTGACATCTTTTTTTTCTCAAATGCCTCCCCTTTCCTTTATCCCTGTGACTTTTTCTTTATTGGCTCTTACCTCCACTACTATTTATATTTGGATTCCGTACATAAAATAAATTAAGCTCATAGCCATAGCAACAACCCCTTTGAAATGTATCATTAGCCCTTTACGACTTCCAAAGATTCCAAGGCACTACTAATCACTCAAGATGAGAAAAGTGGTGATGGTCTCTCTGTCACCAAGCCTACAGTCTAACCGCGTGGGATGAAAAAGGCAATTCCAATAAAGGGGACTAAGGTCTAAGATAAGAAAGAAATCAAGTATCCTTGGAGCATGGAATGCAAACACCCAACCTTATCTAAGAGGACAGGGAGATCAGAATAGCTGTCAAAAGGAAAGGAAAGTTCAGGCAACTTCCAAATGCCTTTTAGCATATTCCTCACAATTTTCTATACAGTAGAGATGATTATTTTAATGGTATTTCAAACTTACATGGTTGAAATCAGATTCAATATCCTTGTAGCTCAACTTGTGATCACCATCTACCCAGCAGAAATTTTATCTTTTAATCCTTTCTCCTCATCACCCTCACTTGAAACTAATTACCATATCCATGCAATTTCACCTCAACCTTAGATCTATAATCCTTACATTTGTTTGCTTTCCCATTGCTACTACCTTCACTCAGAACCTTATTTCTTCTGGACTAATTAAACTTTCTCCTAACCTATGTCAAGTGCTCCTGAACTAAGCCAATTTTCATAACATTTCCAGAGGCTTTTTTTTTTTGAAATTTATTTTATGATGTCCTGAATGCATGGCCTATCCCTTTGCCTGTTAGCTAACAATGAGGTAGTAGTGAATGCTTCCCACAATGTGCTCACAGTGGCATGAGTGCTTTGAGGATGATCAAAGTTATGCATTAGCTGCCTACTACAGGCGGTGAGCAAGTGTCATAGACGGGGAGCAAAAATTCCTACCGAGAATGGTAGCTCCTGCAATGTCCTTGCATTTGCATCTGTTGTCCCATTGGGAAGGCTGGAAGTGGTGAGACACCCCTGATATGCTACTCAGGGCAGTGTAGAAGTTTAGAATAGGATTCTGTCTTTACGATTTGCAGGTAGTTCTCCAAGAGTCAAAGTGAATTAATAAAATACCCTGAAAACCTCTAAATATTGGAACCATTTTCCTTGTTCTTTTTTTCTAGGTAAGTCATAATAGCTAAGCTATGATTTATAAAAATATTATTAACAAAACAGGATAGAGTCAATTCTCAATTATCCATCTATGAATTTCTTATGGTGAACCAACATTTTCATTTTACCTAACGAGAACTCAGATGGCTGGGCTAAGGTGAGGTCCAACATTGGAGGAGAGATGGAGACTAATCATTTATGGCTTGACTGTTAGAAGGTGTGTTTTGCCAACAACCTTTGACCTACTACTTTCTTCTCACCAACACTGTCTCTGTGTGTTTACTCCTCCTCTTCCTCCTCTTCCTTCTCCCCTCCTCCCCATCCTGCCCCCCTCCTCTTCTGTCTTCTCCTTATCCTCTATCTTCCTTTTGTTAAGTGACAGAAAGGGAAGACAGAAAAATAATTATTAAGTATTTTTCTTTAGAGATATTCATTGTAACTCTTATTTGTAGCAGAGACAAGAGAGTTGGAACTTTGATAAACGTAATGAAAATAAGTTACTTCTGCAACCATTGTAGATGAAGGTAGTAAATAGTAACACTTGCTGAATGTCTACAATGTGCGGACACTGCTATGAGGTAGATACCTTCCCTGTTTTAAGGATGAAGAAACTGATGTTTTGAGATAACTTGTTGACCATTGCAGCATTAGGAAGTGGCAGATCTTGGATGAACCCTGGATATCTCTGACTTGGAAGCACTCAGTCCTTCTGCCACACCTGGGACACAGGTTCCCCTCCACACCATCACTGTTCCTAAACTGCCACCTCTGCATTGTTGGCCAACACCCATAGCAACTTCTTTTGTAAGGAATGATACTGAAAGCTCTTGAGGGCAAGCCAAGCCCAACTTTGGGGAGAAGAGTTTTAATGTGAAAGGTCTCAAAGGTTCTCCTTTTGAAACAAATCTCTCTTTGTAACAAACAGGCCTTGGCCTCCAGAGCCTAAAGTTCCTGAGTATGAAGCTGTGTAAATGTGCTGGCTATACAAGCATTTGACCAATCTACCATTTTGACAGCATTTTATTGATCAAGTGTTCAAAATAAAAGTGTTTAATTTACTTAATTTATTTATTGCTTTTTTGTTTCACCTACAGTATATGCTCCTTATTTTTCATCATAACTTTTCTTAAAACAGTTTAAAATATAAAGTAAAATAGGAAAACATACTCATAATAAGGTATTTGTAGTCTCTTATCATTGAGACATTTGAACGAAGAAGGTAAGATTTTGAAGCTAGGCAATTCCAGCTTCTTTTATGGTTTGTTTTTGTAGTAAACACTGTTAAATGTATTTGCATAATTAGAAGCATAAATATAGATGATACAAACTGTGTAGCTTATCTGTAGAAATTTTAACATTTACAAATAAAATGACGCTCTGAAATGTCTAAACCTCCCTTGTCCTGAATGTGTGATATTTAGTATCCAGCTAAGTTTAGCAAAATAAATAAACCACTGCCCAGATGAGACCATCTGAGCTATAGTTTTTTGAGTCATTTGTGTTCATCAAGATACAGTTTATCACAAATACCTTCATTGTGTTTATTGTTGAAGCTGGAATGTTGACATTGCTCATTTCCTTTTCCCAACTAATTTTCAATTATCCAATCTAATTTTCTGAGTTTGGGCTAAATTTACCGTGACTTAGAGTGCAGATGAGAACATTTTCACAGATCAGTTATGTGACACATACTTTTTCATTTGTTGAGAGGAAGTCTAATTTTGTATTTCTTGTATAGGAGTGTTATTGCATATAATCTCAGTTCCATGGTCTTGATGGTAAGTTAAGTTATGATATGTATTATTTTATGAGTCATGGCATCAGTTTTCATGAGATCCCAGAGATGTCTTCTCTCATAAGTCACTTATGGAAAACGGAACAAGCCATTCTGGCTGCATCCCCACGATCCACCGTTTCATGCTGCATCGCTAGGAGCGTATTGCTTTTAATTAACTTAGGGCACGAGGGTAGCTTTTTTTTCTTTTCTTTTTCAGAGGTTGTATCCACCACTTTGCAAATTTTGAGCTCTTAAGCCCACCAGTTTTTTTTTAATGATATATAAACACTCTGGGCCTTTGCTTTGCCATTCAGTGTATGCATTTTCACATTTGGCTGAGGATTAAATTCTGGTACTGATTATCTTTTGCATCAGACCAGAACCGGCAAGAGTGAATAGAGGGTAAGAGCATATTTTCAAAGACTCTCTCTCATCTCCCTTCCTGTCAATGTCTGCGGTCCTTCGACTGAATACTCACGTTCACAGACAGCTAACTCAGCCTTAGTGCGGGACAGGTTTGTCCTCAGCGATGGCATCTGCGTAAGCCTTTTTTCTTCCAATTCAGTTACATGGATTCTTCCCCTTTAGCTAGAATTTGTTTTGAAATCCTCAATGAGATTATTTGGCACATGATCATTTCTCCTTTTTAATAAAAGACTTCAAAAGGGTAAAATATCTTTTGCTCATGATTTGAAAGGTACCAATTTGTATGACTTTGCATATCTCTTTAAAAGGATTTCACTTATTACACCTACTATTTATATTAATTTACTTGTGTACCCATTGGAAGAAAGCATCCATCTATTTAAAGACCGCATGCAACTCACTGAGTTTTAACAGACCTGCGTGAAACCACTGACTCGATCAACTGACTCGATCAAGACACAAAACGTTTCTGTTACCCCAACCAGATGCCTCGCTCCCCCTGCAATTCACCCCTCTCTTGGTGCAGCCCTAAGAAACTGATGACCTGCTTTTGGACAGGAGAGAGTAGCTTGCATTTTCTAAAATCGTATATAAGTGAAATCTTATGGCGTATACCATTTTGTGTGTTTTCCTTGCATACATTGAATGCAGGCAAGGAAATCTCACCATATGTAAATCCATATTTGATCCATTGGGAGTGAAGAATAACTGAGAAGTGAAAAGGATGACGTAGATATCTGTATTTAAGAAACCAAAGGAAAAATATTTTTACTTAAGTAGAAGGCATAATATATTTGCTGTTAAAACCACAAGTAATATTCAACAACAACAAAAAAAAAAGAACCCAAATCCTTGCCAGAGAATAACTTCTAGGTCAGCCCAAAATTAAAACTTTTCCATTAAGACATCAAATAATCACTGTATTTAAGAAGCTGAACATTATCATAAAACAAAATTGTGAAATGATTAATTCAGACATAAAAATATAACAAGTTCATGAAATGTCGCCACTGGTTTTTCAGGTTCACATGAATCTGATTTTAGTTCCCACATACTCTTTTCAGAGAATATTTAAATAATTTGACTGTGACAAGCCAAACTGTTTTGAGACCTCATTGAAAGTCAAATGAAAACATTAATCAAATGCAAAAATATTCCAGTCAGGCACAGAAAAGCTGCAGGTTAGAAAATAAAAATGTTGCCTGTGAGAAAGAAAATCAATCAATTCAGAAAAAGCAGGCATTGGTTCAAATCTACATGGTCAGTAGTGTCTAGAAATCACTAGCATTTCAGGGGATTGTGTTTTTCTTAAAAATCATGAGATAGTCTCGGGCTACATCTCTTACTGTAAAAGCAGCTTATTTGGCAAACTTTTCACCTGAGTAAATGAGCAGTCAAACAACTGATTATATCTTCCTGTCTTACTGTCTTCACTGTTTTCATGGACAGGCTTGAGTGACGAGCATGCAAATAATTATCTAGAGCACAGAACAGCTACATAAGGGACTTATGGAATAGCAAAATGATTAAGCAAAAGAATGACTTTCATATTATTAAGTTCCACTGAATTGTTCAATATTAAGTAAAAACTACCTTCTTGGGTCTGCTATGAATTCTTTAAACTATGCCCTCTTTGCAAAGCAATCTGGCAAATACTTCGTTGCTATTCAGTCAGAGTTGCTCCTGGTTCATGGAACAAAATGACTTAAATGATTACAGACTCCATGACTATGCTCTTGGGTAATGACCTTTAGTCTTTCATTAAATAACCAGTTATTCATCTCATAATTTGTTTAATTTCTTTAAGTCTTTCTATCCTCACCTGTTTTAAAAAGCCATCATATACAGTTGTGAGTATTTAGTAAGCTAGTGCATTACCTGGCACAAAGAAACATTGATATATAATATTCTTATTTTTTGGAAGCTCAGAGAGTCCCAAAGAAGTTGGACCCAAGAAGGAACACACCAAGGCACATCATAATTAGATTAGCCAATATCAAAATGAAGGAGAGAATTCTAGAAGCAGCAAGAGATANAACAGAAGATAAAACATATGAACAGTGAAAGGACAGCAAACTCACAGTTATTAACAACCACACCTAAAACAAAAGCAAACCAAGAGGACAGCTAGATCAGGAGTGGAACCATAGAAATGAAGAACACATGGAGGGTTAGCAACAGGGGAGTGGGAGGAGAAGGGGAGAGAAGGTATAGAAAATAGCATAGACAGTAGGTAGAAAATAGATGGGGGGGAGGGCAAGAATAGTATGGGAAATATAGAATCTAAAGAACTTGAGACACGTGGTTATAAACTAAAGGGGGGAATGGTGGGGGAGGGGGTGTGCAGGGTGGAGGGGAATGAAGGGAGGAATAGAACAAATGTAATGGTATAATCAATAAAAATATATTTAAAAAAAGATTTTATTCATCTATCTTTAGAGGGGAAGAGAAGGAGAGAGGAAGAGAAATATCAATGCATGGTTGCCTCTCATGCATCCCCTGCTGGGAACTGGCCTGCAACCCAGGCATGTGCCCTGACTGGGAATTGAACCGCGATTGTCTGGTTCACAGGCCAGCGCTCAATCCACTGAACTACACCAGCCAGGGCGATATATAATACTCTTATATTCCTGGAAACATTACTCATTCATTCATGCATTGGACAAATATTAATTGAATTTTTACTAGGACCCAGTCACTGTGTTAAGCATTTAGGAATAAAAATGGTACAAAATCCACAGCCTCTTCCCTGATTAAGCTTAGTGTGTTTTAGGGAATATATTCAAATACATGACTAATGTTAACAGAAGGCTAATCCTGAGATAAACAAGAGCATGGTGGGCTGTGGGGACACACGGGATGGCTTCCTGGAGGAAGACATAGAAATCAGCCAGGAGGAAAGTGATACGGAGGCATCCTGAGGGGAAGGAGGCAGGCAGCACAGGGGTGTACATTTCCATCAGAGCGCATAGCATGTGTTAAGACCTATAATAAACTGACCTTTTCAGATAAAGACTGTAAATGCAATCCAGCTGACAAAGCCAAACAAAATAAAACAAGTCTTTTTTTCTCTCTCTCTCTCTCTCTCTACTGTTTACAGTGCTGAGGCACAAGCTTGGCAAACAGCAGCTCTTTAGCCTCATATAGAGGAGGCAAAAATGAAGAAGGTTTGTCAAACCCAGAAGAGGTTAATAAAAGTTCAATGCTAAAATGTCTGCCCTCGAGGCCAACCATATCTCAACAGAAGGCAACTCAGGATATCATTCTCATTCTTGATATGAAATAGGAAAAAGAAATTAAAGAAAGAGAAAGAATTAGAAGAAGCATGTCATCAATTCTTTCCTTGACAAATCCCAGCAACTCAGGAGGCCTGCTGGCATCTAACCCTTTCAGGGACCATAGACAGGAAAAAGCCTATTAAAACAGACTCCATTCCCAAGAAAAGGGGTCACTCAAGATCCCCAGACCCTTAACTCTGAAGAGATTTAATGGAAACCGACTGCTATTTTAAGAATTTGGAAGGGGATTTCCCTCCCCAAAGAAAAGAACCTGACATCATCAATGCTCTAATGCTGTTTCATCCAGGGTGGCAGGCGTGCTTTTCACTAACGAGTGGTAGGTTTTTAAAGCCATTAAACGAGGGCTTAGTGACTGAGAATATAGTTCTTCACACACAAGGCTTAAAGTGTAATTGATACAAAGACCGTCCCTCGGGGATTAAAGAGTTCCAATCATTTCCTGAGACTTCCGTGCCCTTTTCTCCATGCTGACCAAGGTAACATTAAGCCTTTCCGAAAAGGAATAGGTTGTTCCCCATGCCATTTAATGACCCCAAGGCCTTTCCCATTCGTGGGGAGGAAAAAATCCAGGCTACTCAACAAATGGTACAGAGCCAGAGGCTGGATACAAAGTGAATCTTATTTAGAGATATTTTTGGCAAATCAGTTTCGAAATAGAAACGATATATGGATGTCTCTCATAAAATCTTTCAATGAAGTGCTCCGTGTATGGCCCTGTCACCCCCACTACCCGCAAGGGTGTCTGTGAACAGGTAGATGGAGACATCATCTCATTTGCAACTGAGGAACCTGAGGCAGAAAGAAGTCAAGTGACGTCATAAGAGTGACACAACAAATACAGGAAGAGAAATGAGAGAAATGCTTGTCTCTTAGGAATTGAGAAGTTGTGAAGGGACGAATTCTTCATTTTGTCTGATTATTAAAGAAGAAAGGGCAGGGGACAACCATCCCAAGGCTAATTTTGAAATCACCATTCCTTGCTCTTTCTAGAGGGAAGGACAATTGCTGAGCTGGGTCCCTGGGTGAGATAGGTGGGCCTAGGGAGGGGAAGCTGTGTGACTACCTCAGTCCTCGCTAAGTCCTCTGGGAAAATGGGGCTTCTGCTACTTCCGTTTTTTTGGCTGACGTGACGTTTGGGATGTACCTCCGATGAGACTTCCTTCCTGTACCATTATCTTCACCAACAAGTGATTGTTGAATAATTGAATGGCGCATGGTTAAATTGTACATTTAAGTTTTGCGAATGAGTCCTAGGAAGAAGAATCACGGAAAAGGATCTTGAATGATCAGATTACCCTGTGAACCCTCAGATATTTTTTTTTTATCCAAATTCTGTTCCAGATTGTCATCTACCTAATAGGGGTCTCCAACTGAATCCCCGATGCAGGTTTGAATCACAAAGGAATACAGAGGTCTCCATGAAGGCTGCAATAGACGATTAGGACTCCCTGGCCCTTCTTTATAAAGGTCTAGTTAAATAATCATGTTATCGCCTAGTTATTTATGACAGAAGGAAATCAGCCATCTGATATATAATAAGTGAAGTTGGTGGTAATGCAGTCTAAAGGATAGACAGGGCCCTAGAAATGCTTAACTTGGTAAAGAAACTTAGTCACTCAAGAACACAGTGAAAATATTATTTCAGAAGAATAAAGAAGAAAAATAATGAAAATAATAGATGACGTATTTTCTGAGCTGCACCCAGTAAGGTAGATATTATTATTGACATCTTACAAATTAAAAAACTTGTTCTTAAATAAACGATCCAAGGACACAGGAGCTGGTGTTTGAACCTCCAAGGTCTGGCTCAGCGGTCTGTGCTCTTTATTGGTTCATCCTGTGGCCTTCGGTGGGGCAGGAGCCCACACCAAGCAAATTTCCAGAGCTGTGTGCAGTCTGAAGAGAAGACTAACATTATTTGAAAAGCTGCTTCATCCCAGGGCTGATAGGAAGAATTTTGAAGTAGAAAATATGAAACAAGGCCAGAAAGTTTATAATTATCTGTATTTCTTTTTCTAGGCCAAATTCAGGGTGTCGCTATTGGGAATTCAATCAATGGGGAAAAAAATCTACCTACGAAGACTGTGCCTCATTTATCAGCTAGAAATTCTGGCCCTGAGGCCCTAGTCAGGTTGCAGTCAATTAAACTCTAGGACCTTAAGAACACAACAACATAGATGGATCTCAGCACGCATGGATTGAAAATGATGAACTGAGAAATGCACAGATAACCACAAGGCCGCATTAATAATATTATTGAAAGGTTAGCCGCTCAGGAGATTGGCAAGGTGCCAAGAGGGGCACTCGTGGTACCTCTCAAGAAATGAGAGCAGAGAAGGAATGAGACCCAAAAGAGAGAAGCCTTTGTTGACATTTTCAAAAGCTAGCTTTATACAGGCCCTATTCCCCGAAGAATGGAAAAATGGCAATGTAAGGAACCAGCAACACTAGAAAATTGCAGGCCAGGCAGTTCACCATCTGTCACAGGAAAACATTTGAAAGGTTTTTGAGGATCAAGAAGGGAATCACCTCTACCACTCCAGGCTCAGCTGTTGGGCCTCGGGCGAGAGAAGGTAAGCCTGTTACAGGAGCACACCCCAGTCCCCTGGATTTGGGACTTCTCAGGGAATGGCTGCGCTGTGCTGGGGAAAAAGGAAGCAGAGTGAACCAATTCACCACAAAAAGCACCGGAATAAGAAGTTCTGAGGCCAGGTTTCAGGGTGGAGTTGTGGTATTTTTATGTCAAATCAAAAGTGAGCTTGGATATTCCAGAATTCCTGTTTGGGGCCAAACCCTGACTTCCTATGCTCCGTTATACTCACAGGTACATATGTTTCGTATACCCACGTAAACCTGTGTGGCATCTCTGATGGCATACAGTGGCTTAGAAGCCACCCCGAGTGTGTGACATTCGGGGATTTCTGACGGGGATGATGCAAAGACTGCAGTGGAAGTTCCAGTCCGCGATGGCAGGTTTGCTCAGGTTCGGGGGAGCGATGTGATAGTGTGGGCAGAATTAATGAGTTTTCCTCTGATTTAAATATACCTGTTTTAATTTAAAGGGAGTATGTGTCTAAGGGAATTTATTTAATGAGGTGTTAAGTAAGAGCACTATATGTAGAATTAGTGGATGGAGCCAAAATTAAATGAGACGTTTTAATGAAGGTAGAGGAAAGAGGAAGAACGTTTTAACTGGGCCTGGAAGGAAACTTCAGTTATTTCATTTAGAGTACGAGGAGAGGAACACTTGGGACTAAAGGACATTCTGGTAGTAGAGGAGCAGAGGGGAAGGGACCTGCTATTTTTGAGGAACCTGAACCAAAATGAAGTGCATTGAGAATGTTTGAGAATTACCTCTGAGAACTATGAGAATCAGATGAGGAGGAGGGGATAAATTGCCATTCGAGAGAAGATGGTGATGAGTTAGATGGCAAAGGGTCTATTTAAATAAGATGTAGGAACTTGAGAATTAGTGGGAACTCTCTGTTTATCTGGAGGTTCAAGAAGCTGTTGGGGCCCAGGGCAAGCAGTCCTCAAATATCCTATCATGACATATTGATTATTTTGAATGAAAGTTACTGGAAAAGCAGCCAGTGCAGGAAAAGCACTTGACCCTCCTTTGTCTCCTTGAAATGCAGGACATTAGTCTCCTCTGTGAAAAAGTGACCTCCTTGAGCAGAGTTGGGGTTTGGAGGTGTGGGCTGAGACACCCTTAACACCAGAGTTAAGGAATTCAGGGCCAAAAAGTGTATATAAACAAGGCATTTTTCACTTTTTTACTACTTTACTACCCTAAGCCCTCTTTCTGTTTAGCAGAAACCAAACCTAACTTTCTTTATACAGCCAAAGCCTCACAAATTCATTGTTGTTTGTCTAAAGAGTATAAAAAGCTGCCTGCTTCAGTCGTCTCCTTGAGCATCACTTATAATCTTCCATGTGCATGCATTAAATTTGTTCTTCTCCTGTTAATCAGGTCATGCGTTAATCTCATTACTGGTCCAGTCATAAGACCTATGAGAGATAGAGGGGATCATTTTTGCCTCCATAACAGTTCTGGTGAACCGGGAAGGAGATTTCGATGGCTGGAAAACTGTTTTTGACCCAGGAACTACTGCAGATAAAGAGATTCGGGGATATCTGACAAGTGTCAGCATGACGTAAAATTTCCTGCCCTGTCAGCCTCTGGAATCTCTGTCTGCAGAACCCAGGGGAAGCCAACAGCGGACAGAGCCCTTTGGCTATTAATGTAGGTTAGCAGCAGAAAGTATTTGTGGAGCTAGTTCCTTGGGCATAAGTGACTCTGGTAAGAACTTGGGATGAGTACTCTTGTTTTCCATTGATTCCATTCCTCCCCCAAATGATCATTGTTTTTCTTTCATCTTTTTCTTTATGACCAATGAAACTATTTTCTCTTGTCTCCACCAGCCAGAGGATATATACATACATCTGGTTGGCAGTTGAATGGGCTGAGGGTCCAAGCTTAGGGAATCAAACACTCTCCTCAGTTCAGCAGGAGGCAACATCCTGTTTTAGATGACAGGACTTCTCATAGTTCTTTCTTAGGCTAACTGTAGGAATAAACTATTTGGATCTTGTGAGGGCTGCTGCTTCTTGTGTGTTTGTGTGCTCCCCCCCACCCCCCACTGTCTCAGGGAATGACTCTGGCATCTTCAGTTCAGCCATAAATGGGCTTATTGGTTTGAGTCGTTGTGAAGATCCATAGGTTCTACTCATCAATGGCCAGACCACAGATCAGTTTATGCTATGTCCATTATGAAGTTTGTTAGGAAACACACACACACACACACAAACCTGGTATAATAAAATTTTCATAAGTAACCAAAACATAATTATTGAAAACAAATAAATTAAATTTAAATGAGATAAAAGATTTTAGTTACAAAATTATGCTTTATAATAGATATACTTAAAACCACAGTGAGATACCACTTTATACTGGTGAGAATGGCTATCATAAACAAAGCAACAAACGACAAGTGTTGGAGAGGTTGTGGGGAAAAGGGAACCCTAGTTCACTGTTGGTGGGATTGCAGACTGGTACAACCACTATGGAAAACAGTATGGAATTTTCTAAGAAAACTAAAAATGGACCTGCCTTTTGACCCAGCAATTCCACTGCTAATATTATATCCTAAGAATCCTAAAACACCAATCTAAAAGAACCTATGCACCCCAATGTTCATAGCAGCACAATTTACAATAGCCAAGAGTTGGAAGCAACCTAGGTGCCCATCAGTAAATGAATGGATCCAAAAACTATGGTACATTTACACAATGGAATTCTATGCAGTAGAAAGAAAGAAGGAGCTCCTACCCTTTGCAATAGCATGGATGGAACTGTAAAACATTATGCTGAGTGAAATAAGCCAGGCAGTGAAAGACAAATATCATGATCTCACCTTTAACAGGAAGCTAAACAACAAGACAAACAAGCAAGCAAAATATAACCAAAGACACTGAAATAGAGAACAGGGGGACAGAGGCCAGAGGGGAAAAGAGAAGGAATTTCAGGGGAAAAAGCGGACGGATTTATAGGAATTAGCATAAAGGACACATGGACAACAACTAAGATGGGGTGACAATGGGAGGGAGGTGGGGAGTACTGGGGGGGTGGTCTGGGATGTGAGTAAAAGACAACAATTGTAGTTGAATAACAATTAGATTTAAAAAGAGAGAAAGAATTGCTTTAAAAAATAAAGAATTACTTAAAAAAAAAAGTAGCTTCCAACCCTGGCTGGGGTGGCTCAGTGGATTGAGTGCTGGACTGCAAACCAAAGGATTGCAGTTCGATTCCCAGTCAGGGCACATGCCTGGGCTGTGGGTCAGGTCCGAAGTAGGGGGCAGACAAGAGCCAACCACAGATTGCTGTTTCTCTCATGCTCTTTCTCCCTCCCTCCCCCTCTCTCTAAAAATAAAGAAATGAAATCTTTTAAAAGTAGCTTCTAGAATGTTTTTGGTAAATTGAAACTTAATTTTATTAAGTTAATTAAATGATGAAAATTCATTAAATATCTAGATTATGTCCAAATAAGGTAAAATATGGAACATTAATAACTAAACATAGTTTTGTCTACTTCTGGCATCTAATTATAGAGAAACAAAAAGTCAAATTTGGGTTTATTAATAAACTTGTCATTTGCCATAGTGAGAAATTTTCCATGAAAATGCACTTATTTCTAGAAATTATAAAAAGTATCAAGTGTGTCAATCCACAGAATGCTAACGTAAAGGACAGTTCACAATGGCTTTATCATTAGTGTTCACTGGGAGGGGGTGGGGGAACCAAAGGAAAGAAAGTGGAAGAATTAGTCAAAGAACTCATATGCGCATAACCCACAGACACAGACAATAGTGTGGTGGTGGTCTGAGGGAAGGAGGGGCAAGGGCTGGGGGGAGATGTGCTAAGGAGGGGAAATGGGGACATCTGTAATAGTATACACAATAAAAATAGAATATCATAATAATACAAGCTACTAGAAATAAGGAAACAACTCTATATGAAAGAAAATAATGTATGTTGATGAAAGAAGGTATGAGGTATAGGGATGCATTTTTGAGGAAAATATAAAAAGTAATTTTGTCCTAAAATTCAGGTGGTGTTTTTTTACTTTTTTATTGAATGTACTGGGACACTGGTTAACGACCTTAGCCAGGTGTCAGGTGCACACCTCCACAGCACGTCAGCTGTGCGTTGCACTGTGTGCTCATCGGCCCAAGTCAAGTCTCTGTCCATCACCCTCCGCCCCTCCTCTCCTGCTCTACCCGACCCCCATCGGCAATCCCCACAGCATTTCTTAATGTGCAAGAAAAATAAGGGAAAAATTAAAATGGACGTAGAAAAATCTGCAGAAGTTTTATGAAAAAAGAATCTTGAGAAAGGAATTTTTCTATGTGATCAAGCTAGATAAGAATAAATGAATTCATTATAAAGGTGTTAAAAGTAAGCTTTAATATCAATGGTGTATTTATGTAAAACTAAAACTTAATTTTATTTTATTTTCCAAAAGGTCATAGTTTTCTTGGACTTTGCTCCACTTTTGATAATGGATTGTAAAAGATTTTTGTTTACCTTTTAAAGTAATCTTTCCAGAAAGCACAGATTTTTCTCTTAGCAACTGTGTTTCACACTGTTTTCATTTAGGTGTTAATGTTAAAAGAACTAAATTTTGCTTACAACCACTTAACTTTCTGTATTTGCCCAAGAAGTCTTTAATTGTCACCATGATTAAATGGGTAACTAAGTATTGTTTCACAGTGAACTATGATCCTGTTTGACTGTTTCAAAACCTTTTGATATATATACTTTTTAAAAAACTTCTTATAATCAAATTCTAAATGAATTCATTTTGACCTCATCTAACTGATTTTTTCCTTTCTGCAGCATCTTTGGAACATTCCAAAGGATTTGTTCTCTCTTGTTATAAAAAGGAAGATATTAAACTAATTATAGTCACTTAGTATGTTAAATTGCATGGGTAGCATAGTCAAATAAGTGGTAAAAACCTTCTTAAGATACATTGCATGGGTGAATGTTATTAATAATATGAGTGTTCTAAAGAGTACACGAAACTCCTAAAAACCTGAAATGTCCAATATAATGTTATCAGTCATTCTAGTCATGATCTTAAAATACCTGTCACAGAAATAGCCAAATTTCCTTGTCAATTGCATTATAATCAGATATTTAACTGCACCATTTTAAGTATTTTGTCATTTACAGGCAGTTGTTTTACTTTGATGCTTTTACAAATCTGCTTCACTTTCAAAGACATTCAAAGCACACTAGAATATAGGCTTCTAATGCCTTTCAGATCACACCATTGAACTAGATAAGCACTTACAGAATACTAAGGAAAAACTAACTTCATAAAACTGCTAACAAAAGATTAAGAGCAATGAGAATTAGTACATGGGACTGCATTAGGTAATGAGTACAATTTCAATGTTTATAAATTTTTATTTGAAACACTACTGGTTCTTTAAACTTTGCTTTCCAATTACTAATTTTTCTTTCTCTTAGACTATCTATGACTTAAAGAAATTTGTTAAGTATACCTTTGTAAACAGAACCGAAACCTTTCTCTCCCTGCCTGATAGCCTCCAAAATTCAAATACTCTTACTGGCATTCTGATTTTCACAGCAATATAGTTGTTCATGTAAGTTCACTAAGAATGTATTCTTCTAATAGGATACAATTAGAAACTGGTTATTTTACCAAGGCTTTGACTAAAATATCATGTTTGAGGGACACCTACATCAATTTAGATATAACCAGACAGCTCTAAGAATCTGAAGTTGACTTTATGGAAAGTACTGGCCTGGTACTTTGCTTACAGCACACCCAGCAACCTTCCTGGGGGGTCAGGGAGGTCAGTTCCTGGCAGATGCAAAGAACCTCAGGATTTGGAAACCTCAAGAAGAGAGATATGAACCTAAATCTAAAGGTATTAACAGGTGAAGTCTGATGACAAATATTTTGCTTGGCTTCTGAGCCTTGGGAGACTATCAAAAGTTCAGTCTGAAAATCCCTTTTAAATAGCAAAGCAGATTTAAAAGAGGTTATATGATTGATTGCTATTCTTGTTGCATGTATATGAATACTCAGGCCAAGTTTATTGAAACTAGATTATTTTGCAAACAAATTAGTCTAAATTTGTCTATCTTTGGTTAGAAAAATTGGGTGATTGTTAGACAGGAAAATTATGTTTTAGTAGAAACCATAATATTTATTTGTGGAGATCATATTCTAATTTTATTAATTATTTTTTAGACTTTGCTCTTTACATATAAGCTAGATAGGATGTTGAATTCTCCTATTTTCCTCATATTTGGCTGTAACTCTCTAAGCTAATATTTCCAATTTTTCTCCCATCTTCTAGTTCGAAGTCACTAAACTGGTGACTTTTTCGGAAGCCAGGCAAACTAGTTGAATGCCTTGACATAACCATCACAGAGATTGCTCGCCTAGCCTAACTCATGCTTAGACACTCTTCATGCCTGCTGATCCGTACGTGATACAGAGAGTCTACCTGACCTCCTGATGACATCATCACAGACATTTCAAACTATGGGAAATATGTCGACTCCCACATCCAGAAATTTCTGCTCTTGACTGGTTGCCCTCAAGACTTAGACTAGATTTATAGTCTAATCTGATAAATGACCACTGTTTTCCTTTAACCTTCATAGGAATGCCACTTATTAAATACGTGATTCTTGTACCTTAGAGACCTAATTTTGGGAAGCCGCATGGATCACCATCTCCTAAAATGAATTTAACTGAATTGATATGTCATTAGGACTAAGAGATTGGTCAGTGAGATGACATAATCTACCAGCTCAACTTTTTTTAAGAATGTATTTTATTGATTATGCCATTACAGTTGTCCTAATTCCCCCCTTTATTCCCTTCCACCCTGCACACCCCTCGCCCCCCATTCCTCCCTTTTGTTCATGTCCATGTGTCATAAGTTCTTTAGATTCTACATTTCCCATACTATTCTTGCCCTCCCCTCTGTATTTTCTACCTACCGTCTATGCTACATATTCTCTGCACCTTCTCCCCCCTTCTCCTCTTCCCACCCCCCTATTGCTAACNCTTAGACACTCTTCATGCCTGCTGATCCGTACGTGATACAGAGAGTCTACCTGACCTCCTGATGACATCATCAGAGACATTTCAAACTATGGGAAATATGTCGACTCCCATATCCAGAAATTTCTGCTCTTGACTGGTTGCCCTCAAGACTTAGACTAGATTTATAGTCTAATCTGATAAATGACCACGGTTTTCCTTTAACCTTCATAGAAATGCCACTTATTAAATACGTGATTCTTGTACCTTAGAGACCTAATTTTGGGAAGCCGTGTGGATCACCATCTCCTAAAATGAATTTAACTGAATTGATATGTCATTAGGACTAAGAGATTGGTCAGTGAGATGACATAATCTACCAGCTCAACTTTTTTTAAAAATATATTTTATTGATTATGCCATTACAGTTGTCCCATTTCCCCCCTTTATTCCCCTCCACCCTGCACACCCCTCGCCCCCCATTCCCCACTTTTGTTTATGTCCATGTGTCACAAGTTCTTTAGATTCTACATTTCCCATACTATTCTTGCCCTCCCCTCTGTATTTTCTACCTACCGTCTATGCTACGTATTCTCTGCACCTTCTCCCCGCTTCTCCTCTTCCCACCCCTCTATTGCTAACCCTCCACGTGATCTCCTTTTCTATGATCCTGCTCCCAATCTAGCTGTCCTCTTAGTTTGCTTTTGTTTTAGATGTGGTTGTTAATAACTGTGAGTTTGCTGTCCTTTCGCTGTTTGTATTTTTTATCTTTGTGTGAAACTTTCAGGGAGGTTTCAAAGAAGGGAATGGTCAGGTGCCAAGACAATAGACCGCCCAAATCCCACAATGGCATATTAATTATTTTGAATTAAAGTTACTTGAAAAGTAGCCACTGCAAGAAGGACTTACTGACCCTCCATTCCTCCTTGAAATGTTGTAGGACATAAAACTCCCCTGCTAAAGGTACCCTTCTTGCTCCAGCAGGCTACGTAAGACACCCTTGTCACCAGAATGGAGGAACTCAGGGCCGACAAGTCTGCAGAAACAAGCCTTGTTCCTGCTTCACTAATTTACTAGCCAAGCCCTCTTTCTCTTTACATTTCTTACTAATGAGCACCAAAACCTAATTTTCTTTGTCCTATCAAATCCTCACAAATCTGTTGTTTTCTTTGTTTAAAAAGAATTTTAAAAGCTGCCTGCTTTGAAATCCACACAAATTTATTGTTTAAATTTATTGTTTTCTTTGTGTAAAAAGCTGCTTGCTTTAATCATTTCTGAGCATGATTTATAATTTCCTGTGTGTATGTATTAAATTGGTTCTTCTCTTATTAATCTGGTCTTATGTCAATTTCATTGTTAGGCTAGCAATAGAAAAATTAAGAGGGCTGAAGAATCCCCCCCCCACCCCACCCCCGGCCCCATCTACAAAGCCAAGGACAAAAGATTTACTTTAAATGGAGAGTGAGCATGTCAGAAATAGGAATGAAAGTTATGACTCACTATCGACACCTAAGTGAAGCTCTTAAGTAGGATTAGAGTAATTCACAGAATTAAATGGCTGAGAAATTCTGTCTACTGGACAAGGTGCAACAAAGTTCTTGAGTAGAATAATAATAGTCTTCCTGCGTTTTATTTTTCACTCTAAGAAAAATGTGTGTATGTGTATGTGTGTGTGTTTTTATTGACACAGAACACATGAAACATGTTTTTTAATTTATATAGCATGCTTCATAACATTATATCTCATTACAGCACATGTTTTTACTCTTGACTCTGTTTTGATTCAGGCACATATGTCCCCACACTCCCAGAGCTAGTCTCATGTCTTTAATGTAGCTAACAAAAGTGAATTAGGATTATTTCAAAATTAAT
The DNA here is from genome assembly GCF_014824575.4 of Sturnira hondurensis. Taxonomy (NCBI): domain Eukaryota; kingdom Metazoa; phylum Chordata; class Mammalia; order Chiroptera; family Phyllostomidae; genus Sturnira; species Sturnira hondurensis. Next base: position 1,426,155 of record NW_028073279.1, read on the forward strand.
CCATGTATAATACATTTTATTAAATAGCTTTCTCTGCATTTCCCAATTAGTTTATAAACTGTGTCACTTAAAAACTAATATATTTAGTTTGCAACTAATATTATATTTGTGCAATCGATTCATGACCATCTAGACCAGCCTTTTCACTGTTATCTTGACCCAGACCCTCGTACCTGTCATCATTGTTGTAAATGGGGTACATCTAACACAGTCTCTGGCTGCCCACACAAACTCATTTCCTCTTCCATGGGGAACTCATTGCCCTCTGTTTCATGGGAACAGACCATATTTCTCAGTACCTCCTGCAGGTAGTCATGGCCATGTGATTGAGTCCTAGCCGAGGAGCTGTGGCTGAAAGTGATGCGCACTACTCTAAGGTTTGGCTCCTGAAACGTGTCATGCACATGTCCCGTACTCTCGTCCCATTTATGCTCACTTTGATGAGGATGATCACCAAGGAGAGTCTGGAAGCCACATATTGATAATGGATCCTGAGTGACTTCGCAGATGGGAACCATCCCAACACCTGTGTATTTATGCACTCAACACACAAACTTCTATTGTTTTGGAACCATTATAGACTTTGGGGTCTATTATTATGGCAGATAACCTAACCTAACAAATCCAAATTTTGCTTTAAAAATTTGTATAGCTTAGCTTTTCTTATCATTATTCAAAGAAGTAATGAAGTTGACACAGACTGCAACTAATTGTTTCCATAACTTTAAAAAAAAATTGGAAGTGGAAAGTCATGTTCACAATTTCGTACATAAAACATTTCAGAACTACAGACATCCTTAATCCCTGAAACCCTAAGCCCTAAGGCAATGCTTTATGCAACACTTTAACTTCTATGCATGACAAATACTAAAAATGTCTCATCCCTGGGAGAACTGGGAAAATTGTCCTTGGAATAATTTTTCAGAGGGGTTTTGCCCTCAGAACTCCAGTTGAGAATGGTTGGTAACATCACAAAAACACGGACTAGTCATAGTGCATCGATTAATAAACACACGTACATTCACGTAAGTCTTTATACATATGAATTGATTTATTATTATTATTATATATAGTGCTGCAGTTTCCCAGAGTTTTATATCCTTGAATACCCATATGAACTATGTGTACTACAATTGTCCAATATGGAAACTTTTATTGCTATCTTGGCTGCCTATGAACATTCTACACTCCTGGAAACTTTCTAGTATCAGTCATGGATTATAAATTAGTTCCAAAATACCTCATTACACAGACCACAAATCCCATGTAAACTCCTGGATCTTGGGTCCTACTCTGTGCTCTAGATACCTACCATGGGCCTGCGGATCTCCTTCATATTTGTCATTGGATGAATGAATGAGAGAATACATGATTATACTGTATTCAGAGAGATGATTCTCAAAGCATTTGGAATTAAACTGTGACTTGATTCCCCACTATTCTTATTCCATTCTCGCAGCATAGCACAGTGAGACTGTATGGTGGATGGTTAAGAGATGTAACTGACCTTAGACTGGAAGATAGTTTTCAATGCTGCCTGCACATTGGAACCACTTGGAGTGCTCTCTAAAAAGATGATACCTGGGCCCCACCCCAGGAGATTCTGATTTAAGTAGCATCAGAATTTTCTTAAAGTTCCCCTGCAGATTCTAATCTGCGGCGGAGTTGCTGAGAACCATTGTATTGGAACAATGTTTCCTCTCCTTGCTTGATCATAAGAATTAGCTGGCAATCTTACTTAAAAGTATAGATTCTCAGGCCCAGTTTAGAACATTCTCAAGCTGTACTTTCAAGTGAAGAGTCTTTGAATTTTGTTTTTTAATGAGGGCCTCCAGATGATTCTGGTAATTGGAAAATTTTGAGAACTACTTCATTGGGCTCTAAGCTCTGCTGGAAAGAGTGCTGTGGTCTGCCTTGCTCAGCTGTTTCCCCAGCCATGCGTAGACTCTGGCTCATATCAAGCATTCAAATATTTTCAATCAATTAGTTAACGCATCTTTAAACTGGAAATAAATGTGAAAAATTGACAAAGTTTGAAATGACACTGTGATTGGTTTTAAACTAGAGAATTACAAAAGTAGAGTTGTGAGATATTTCACAAATTTTGATGAGTACTCTTTCTAGACTTACTATGAGTATTGTGATGTAATTAATTAATTCGTTTGCATCTGCTATTCAGAATTCTCTGCAAGATGGTATTTGCCAGTGAATGTTAAAGGCTTTTTGTATAACTGCTTAGTAGAAAAGTCACAAGTCAAAGGCATAGCTGAGAGCGGATTCTGTGTGAACCGAGGAATACAAGCGTGCCTAAGAGTTAGGTAATTAAAAAAAAATTAATAATTTGTTTATTTGTACTTGATTGTTTTTTCTAAAATGCAGGGCTTTTATAGTTTGTATTCAGTTGAAAGGCAAATCCACACTTCAACTTAAAAACAGTTATTAAAAATTTTACCAATAGTTTTTCTTTGCTATTTTCTGCAATCTTCACTATTTAGTTAAATGTCATCTTTAAAATTAAAATTCTTTTAGCCCTTGCCAGCTTTGTCATTTTAAATTAGCTGTCATTTGTCATCAGTAAGTTGGCTATTTTTAGACTATCATTAATTATTTTCCTTTATAGTCGCCCGAATAAGCTGACACTCAAAAACCGACCGTGAGTCTTCCTCAGATCTGGACCTCCCTAGACCTCCAATTAATTAGTTGTGTTATATAAAAAGAAATATCTGTATGTATGAGAATATTATGGAATGTTTTTCCATTCTCAACATATCAGAACAAGTGAGGCATTAAGAGCAATAACAAATGGCATTTTTATAGCGCTTTACAGCTTCTAAAAAGCTTCCATACACGTTGTTCAGGGAGAGCCATGGTTACCCTGTGATGGAAGTACCTCTGTTTCATTGTTCACGGTGCTGCTGTACTACATACTTACACAGAAAGAAAACCATTCATTGGATCCAAAAATGTTTGCAATGATGTTTTGGTTTAAGGTCAAACAATTTGGCAAATATACTTTTCCAAGAAAACACAGACAGTTACTGGTATTAAGCAAAAAATCCTTAAAGCCTTTAGTTGTAAACCATGCTTTGCATGTTCCAGTGCCACAGAATGAGTGTATAGATTGGGTCAGGTATAAGTAAGTTGGCCGGTGGTGGGGTCTACAACAAAGTGGAACATACATCCCTGCCTCTAGCTATATACATTTAAAAATATTTAAACATTATGAGACAAAGGAAACATATCTGTGTGCCTCATATGCAATCTCTGCTCCACAGCAACAGAACATGGTGTGTAGAAAAAGAAATACAGCGGGAGAATAGAAGCACAAGGAAGTAATATTAAAAATGATTTTGGCTTCAGGAATTAGGCTGATAAGGACCGAGGTACAAAGAGCCAGGTGGGTAAATATGGCTGATGCTCATCCGTATCACCAACCTCCTTCTGTCTTTCTGTTTTGACCTGGTTTTGCTGCAGTTGTGGGGACAACATAAAACAGTGTTAAGAAAACTACAATGATGTGATCGCGCAGGTTTGAATCAGTTTACTTACTGGTGAAATAGAGATAATAACTACTGCATAGAATTGTGAGATTAAATAGCATGCATGAGAAGGGGTCCTTCCACAGTTTGAGTGCTAAATAAATGGTAGAAAAACCACTTCCTTACTCATTCCTTGAACTTCTCCTTCTTATGCACTAAAGATAAAAATTAACTTTCAGTCCTGTTTCATAAAATGCTTGCCAGGGGGAAGGCAGAGTTCTTTCCTTCTATCAAACAAATCACCAAGTACAAAACCAAAGATAAAAGTATTTCCCCTCTCTGGACTGATCAATAGACTTGAATAGCCCCTTTCCCTTAGAACTGTAAAAGGTATTGGGCAAGTCATTCATACTCTCTCTAGTACCAGTAAGGCCACTGCTCCCTAAAATGACATTTACAGAAACACTCCAAGAATTCGGCTCAGTGAAAAATGCACTGATTGCACATCTCTAAGATGCAGAGAAGAGGATCTCTCCCCTTGAAATCCTGGCATGCTCAGAGTGGTGGGGGAGAGAAGGGTGTAAAAGATGATTTCAACAAAAATACAAACGTGTCCAAGTTCCTCCCAGTCTGACTCACACCTTTGCCTCTACCCCTTTCAGTGGGACTAAGTATTGCAGGAATGCAAGAATGAGTACACTGACAAAAGACTGAGGACAGATTCATGCCTGTTCTCCAAAGTCTAGTTCCAGCTCTCCATCTCCAACAAGCTTTCATTCCACTTTGATCTTTGACTTACTTGAAATCCTTTGAAATCTGCTGCTTGATTGTTTTGGCCCTTTACCATTTTCTACCTCACATAGCAGTTAAATTGCTTCCTGGGCATATGTTGCACGTACCTGGCCAGACTGCGGGAAGCGCTCTGAGGGAGAGGACTTACCCTCACCTGGGCCGTATGTAATGCTATATCTGCGTTCATCTGAAAGGCAGTTTCAGTGTTGCCAGATTCGAGATGAATAAAAAGAGTCCACAAGTAGTAAGTGCAATAGTTTAGGACATTTTTAGGTTGAAGATACCTATGAAATCATATTTCATAAAATTTGAAGACTTTTTGGTATAATTTAATCCTTTAACTTAAAGACCAAAACGTGGTAAATATAAACATACATCTCTTATATAGTAAATGCTTTATTTTCGCTCTTAATCAACATCATTTGGGGTCCTGCTTTATAACCTTTTGGTAACAACTTGCACTTACTAACAGGATAACAGAACACACATTCCATTGTCCCACACATGAAGGTTTTACAGAGCGAAAAAAACTTTCAGTGATCACTCTTTTATTTTAATACCACATGCAAAAAGGGTTCCGGTGATAAAATTACATCCCTAAGATTCACAGATCATTAGTTCGCATTAGGCTATGTTATTACCTAAATCGGTTTCTAAAATATTGTTACTGCTATGCAATCTGTTTATTAACGTAAATGTTTTTAAAAGAGAGGTAAAGAACTAATGACTAATAATGAAGAAATTACTTTCAAATGAAAACTAGTAAACAATTATAGAGTCTTTCATGTGTTTCCTTCCAATAGCTGTGATTGAACCACTCTCATATCTAATTTCTTTTGTTTTCTCTCTATCTTTCCTGTCAACCTCTTCCTTTCATTTTCACTACCCCCGGTGAAAGTGTGTTTTTCATTTCTTCTCATCTAGATTACTGTAACTTCTGCTTCACTAGTTTCTTGACTTCCCCTTCAAGTTGATCTTTTACATGGATTCTGGGGTAATCTTTCCATAGGACAGTTTGAAATTTGTGATCCCTAGCCCAAACGTTCTTATTGTTGCTTCCAGTTCAGTCTAATTTACCACAGGCAAGCCATTTCTGATTTCTGTGCTCTCATTCTGATTTACTTTTCTGACTTTTCCCCCAATAGTCTGCTTAATACATTACATATGTTATGTATACATATTTATACATTTCAGTGAAACTATGCATTGCTGCTCCATGTGCCTTTAACTTTCTAACTTCTATTTTCTTTATGTCTTCCCTAAGCCTGGAATACTGCTCCAAATTCTACCCATCCTTCAAGGATGTCACCTTTTCCCTGACATTGCTTCTCAAGTCCTCAGAAGTACTTACTCTTCTCCTTTCTGAAAGTTTCTAGAGAAGTTTCACTATCTCTTTTATAGAACTTATTATTTTATAACTAAAATATATTCAGTTAAGGGTTTTTCCCTGTAATGTTGTACGGAAGCTCCTCGGGAATGGAGTCTGTGACAGTTACACTTTGCAAGCTCCAGGGCGCAAAGACATAGTAGTTACCTAAATTCTCACTGAAGGACTGACTTAGTGGAGTAATTTGTTTAATTAATTAATATTCAGTTGTTTTAGATCTGTAGACTTTGTACAAAAGACTTATGTGGGTTCTGTAGGAACCTTATTGCTAATCATGAAATCAAAGTTATTGGTTTTGATACTCTGATTTGCTTCATAAACTAGATCAGTGGTTATCCAGCTATTCCCCACAGCACCTTGTGATTCCACAGTGATGGCTCTTGAATCTCTCTCCCTGGGAGCAGGGAATGGTAAGGAAACAGAATGATCTAGCCTACAATCCGCCTTCATCTAAAGCTGCTCCATGTTGTTATTGGCCACCCTCCAGGACTTTGTTTAGAGAAAGCTTCCACTGTATCAAAAAAAAAAATTGAAATCCTTTGTGATTCTGTCTCTGGAACCCTCTAATCCTACATTTGTTTCTAGCCTCTATTCCACATGAAAACTTAAAAACCAGGTAGATGACCCGCTGTTTTTTAGCTGAATTACAATTACCAAAATACCACAGAGGTACCACAAAGGCATTGTTTCAGGTAATTTCATATCAGATCTCTCTGTAGCACCTAACTTTGTTTAAGACATGACATTCTATAATAGTGATTGATTTCAAGCCTTGATCTGACTTTACTGACCTAAGAACCAGTTAGCTGGTGAATCTTACCGATACCACTACCTTTGTGGAAATTTCTAATAGATGTAAAAGATCCCTGAGAGGTTGTTACATAGATTTTTATTTCTGTAAAACACAATGACAAAACTTTATATTACCTAAGCTTATGGAAGCCTGTTGCCTTACCCACAGAACAGAAAACCCTGATCTGTAATAAATTTATAATGTATCTTCACCAAAATATGTCTTTGCCTCCTAGTCAGTCACACAATTCTAAGTTCATAACTTAGGGGAAAAAATACCTGTTCAGGTCACGATGTATGATTGGCTGTGTCAGGTTGTGAAGGTACTCCATACCTTTGGCAACATCTACTGCAATAATTAATTTAGACTGCAAATCAAGAATCCTGGAATTAAAAAAAAAACATTCAATGAGGGTGAAATGGTCAAAGCCAATATTTCTAAGAGAAATTAATGATGTATGTGATTTGCTTTTCTGTATAGTTTCAGCCTATTTTGGCTTTATTAGAGAATAAGCCAAAAATTCCACAAATCTTGAAAAATAGCTGTCATACATCAGATAACATATGTAATTATAGATTAATTCAGATACCAAACTCTTTTACTTAAAATATTCGGCTTGATTTTATAATAGTTGTAATACTATGCTTAATTTCTTTGTACTATCATAAACATGAAATCTACTATACTCACTGAGTGAAATCACATCTAATTATTGTATATATAGATCTATAAAATGAATTCAAATTAGACTTGTACAAGACCATTCTTTTAAAAAACTATGTAAAATAAACACTGGGACCCTGGCAATTATTTTATCCGAGTTTACATGTATGTGCTCTATTGATAAGTCAAATTTAGCCCAATGATTGTAGATTTCAGTTACTAACATAAATTCCTTGAATTGGTTATCTTCAACTGAATTCCACCTAAGATAGCACCGAAGTATTTCTATTAGCTAATTACTGGACACAAATTATTAGCCATCTTTAAAATGCCATATTTCCTAGTACTCAGAGATTTCAGATGGCAGAGGCTTACCCCAGGCCGGAAGCCTCTGCCGTGTTCGTTGCAAGGGGGATTCCAACGACATGTAAAATAATAACTGAGAACAAGAGACCCGTACCTCTTCTGTTCGTGAAGGACAGAGAACAGAGAACCTCCTGATATGTACTGAGTGACAATAGCAAACTGGCTGGGGTCATTCAAACAGGCACCCACAAGCTGGATTACACAGGGGTGATTGAGCCGGCAGAGAATGGACACCTCTCGGCAGAACATATCCACGTCTGACTTGGAGCAGTAGGTGTTGGCTCGGTAACTGGAAACAGCAGCAACAGGAAATCCTCAGTGAGCAGATGAGTCAAAAATGAGGGGCTCACCACCCATGCCCTTCTCTAAGTTCGTAGTTCCACCTGGATGTTTAGTTTTCTCATTTGGTTGCTCACCGTTTTATAGCCACTATTTTATTCCTGCATCGTCCTTTATATACTTTTCCAAAGGAACCTGAAATTGTTTAAGAGAAATAAATAAACACATCATGTTGAGCTCATTAAAACTAAAGCAGACTAGTATTTTCTTAGGTTACCTGAGCCGATAATCTCATGGAACTCAATTTCTGAGAGCTGAAGATGGAAATGTGAAGGCAATCCAACTCTGAGGAGCAGAACATCTGCTTTCTCTACAAAGAGGAATAGTTTTATTTTTCAAAATGAAAAGCACACATGGATGTGCACACATGCATGCAAAATATAATTTATTTAACCAAGAATGTCAGTCCCTAGTACACTTATTTTTTCAGCTATAATTGGTGACACTAAAACCTTGCTACAAATGATCCCCGAATTAAAAGCATGTTAGTTCTCCCTCTGTCACCCGACTTTTGCTATCGGGGCTACGAGTTTATTCCTGATCTGATCAACAGCCAGCCTGTCTGCATGACAAGGCAAATCCCAGGGTACAGTTCACATCCCATCATGATAAAGAGTCTTTTCTGGTCAGTCCCTGCAACCGATCACAACAGGTTTAGCCAAAGATCCATAAACCAGATCTCAGAGGGATACCAATTAGATGTCAGGAAATAAAACACATGAATCATTCAGAGGAAACACCCCAAAACAAAAAATAATTTTATAAGACTTCACATTGTATGTGGTCAATTGCAAGTTTAACTAACTAGAATTGTACTTTTTTACTTGAATTATAGTTTTCACCGTTATATTTTCATGAACTGAGAGACATATGCAGAACAGAACAGCAAGTGAGATTAACTACAAAAAGAATGGTATGTTGATAACATTTTTATGCTTACAAACCAGTCATCATTTGTAATATATAAAACAAAGATAGAAAGTTATCACAGTTGAGGCAATAGTTATTCTTGGTAATAAAATATAACAATTGTACCACACTAAAATACCTTTTGTCATGCTTTTAATTTTCCCCAAGGGAGATGGAACAGACACATAGGAGCCATCTAGAAATCAAATTAGTTCATAGCGTTAAAAGTAGCAATCAGTATTTTTTCTACATAAAAGCTAAACATTATAAAGAAAAAAGCAGGTGACAAATTTGCTAAGAAAACCAAGCAAGACTATAGCTTAAATCCTGGCCTTTCTCTGGATACTAAAACTGTACAGCAAGTATTTATTTAGAAACCACATAAAAAGATTAAAAATCCAAGGTCTAGCAGACTGCAGCAGATTTAATTTGTGTCTGGATGTGAGCATCCTCTGTCCTGCCTTAATAGGTTACTGAAATGGAAAATGACTGCTGTCAGCTTACCCAGGCCTTCCCACTCATGAACAAGCCTCACAAACAGCCAGTCCAGGGAATGCTGAACTTGAAGGAGCTGTAGTTTGGTGAGTTAGAAAGCAGCCTAAGTGGAGGCTGTATATATATGCAGTCTCACCCAGCCATAAATTTTCTTCAAATAAAGCTAATCTGACATGCTCTCCTTTCTCATCCCTGAATGACAGTAATAGAAATGCAGGTTTACCTTCAGGCACAATATTGTTTTAACAACAAAAACAGTAAGGAAGGCGGTACCTCCTCCAGGCTGCGAATATTCATTACAGGGCAATTCATCCTGTGGTCTCTTATAATGCTTCAGGAGTGTGACAATTGCATCATGCCCTTTTTGAAGGGAGAAAGAGGACTTAATTTTTGTTTGATTTATGCAGCTTACCAACCAATCTAAAAATGACCAGAGGGAGCTTCAAACATAGAATGTGTTTTAAGAGATACTATATTGCAGTGGAAACTTAGTACACTCATTCATTCAGAATAACTCATGAAGTTTCTTCTAAACGAGATACCGTGTTAGACACTACGTTGGGGACTGGGGAATACAATGAACAAGGTGACAATGGTCCTATCCTTATGAAGCTGAGTGTAGTTGAACAAATAAAAATGATGAGAACATGTAAGCAAGGAAATATCCCGTGCTATAGGAGTATATAATAAAGGGACCATTACAGCAGTGAAAAGCACATACAGTAACCAGGAAGGAGACATGTATGTACTATGACTGAGCATTACATCTGATTGACAGCTGAAGGATCACATGGCACTGAGATCATTTACATAAGTCTCTGTGGCAGGAGACAGCTGGCTACTCAACAATATTTGTACTCCCCATGCACATAGAGATTTTGTCCCTGGGAATGGCTGCCTACCCAGGGAAAACAGTTATTCATCCCCCTTTTCTCTAATTATGGTCTTGGGATAAATTCTCATTAAGAGAATTTGAGCAAAAACGATGTGGATTCCAGGTCAGGGCTTTAAGAAACTGGCATGTTTTCTCTACTCCCCATTGGCTGGCTGGGTGCAAACAGTTCTGAGGCTTCGGGGGATGGGGGAAAGCCATCCACTGACCAGAAATGTCCACCCTGGACTGCTACACAACTGAGATATAAATTTCGCTCACATGTAACCACCAACATCGTAGGTTATTGTGAAAGATTAAAAATGCTAAGGGCTCCTCTGAATAGACCAATGATTTAAAATAGAACCAAACTTTAATAATACTTTACGCTCTCACTATCAAAGTAATCTACAGAAACTTATACAAGAGGAAAACAAAGACAACCTTAAAGACCCTGAGAAGCGACTTGTGAAATGCAAAAGAACTCATTGTAAAGATGGCAAACTTTAGGAACTGAAGAAGCTTAAGTGTTTATCCAAACAAAGGGTTCATAGTTCGTATTGGTTCAGAATATACACGTAGCTAATGTATGTGTAGAGTATATGCTAAGAGCTGTGCATGTGCACCAAACCCTCCCTTCAAAAGGAATTAAAATTAACAGAGCATGCGAGGTCCTGGGGTGGAATAAGACATTTACCAACCCTATAAGCATTTCCAAAAATAACATCCCAAGACTAATTTCTTCAAGAAAAAGAAAACAAAACACTGTGATTACAATTGCTTCAATTTTCAGTAACCCTTAAATCTACAGAAGTAACAACACCCGACATTTTCTTACCATCCATAGCTTTCTAGCTCTCTGTACAGGACAGGTGGGTCTGTGGTTTTCTCAAATCATGAATATAGGTTATAATAAAAGAATGGGTTAATAAAAGGTTATAATATAAAAAAAGGTTATAATAAAATAAAGGTTAAAATAAAATAAAATATTAGCGCTCGTTCTCTGGACTCTCCTGTACTCAGACTCAGGGAAACCTTAAGACCCAAATGCCATTCCCCAACAGGCAAATCTGCAAAGAAAAATTCCAACAGACCGGAGGAGCAGATAACGTAAACATCCCGAGGTGGGAGGAAACATGTCATATTCAGAAAATGAAAGAAGGCCAGGGTAGCTGGGACATGGCAGGCAAGGATGAGAGTGGTGTCAGACTCGGCTGGAGAAGCAGGTAAGCCCACCAGAGTAGCCCTTCACTACGCTGCCTGTTGCACACAGTGTGATGAAAATTTCAGTGTGCTTTGTCTGTGCGTGGAACACCTACTTTTCTTCCCGTGTCTGAAGGCCATTTTAGCCTCAGGAGGAAAGTAACATCACCAACAAAACAATTTCTCTAGGATTAAAAGAACCCTTCATCTGTCCCATTGCTGGATTCTTAGGTTCTGAAGTTTTGTCTGCTCCTCTCCACCCTGTCGCCACCCCCCACCCCCTTATCGGAACTGCCGTGCTTTTGGAGTTGTTCTTTTACTTAATTTGGTCTTTAAATGCTTGGGAGCAGGAATAGAAACAGAACCACAATAAATTTTTTTTCTTATTGTTGTTTCTCTTAGGAGAGTCATCTTTGAGGAAAGAAAACAACCCAAACCCCAAGCATTCACTCAAGCACAACAGACTTCATTCACTGAGCCCACCTCCTGGCCTGGCCCATCTCAGCTCCTCTGCTGGACTGAGTGCCGCTGACAAGCCAAGAGAGAACTCCTGCGCTCCCCAGCGAAGCAGAACGCCGCATCTCGAATCCTGAATGCCTGTGTAAGTCAGTGATCACACCCTGGATGTTACCTTTTATTTCAACAGCTCTCTTGGCTCCACTTGCTCTGAGCAGTTTTAATTTCCTGCCAGCACAGTGGCACAATTTGCTGGCATTTTCTTTGGGATGCTTTTCATCAAGAGCCTAATGAGTGCCTGGGTTCTGGCTGATGATAAGCACGAGGCTGCCAGAGAAATGCCAAGAGGCCCTCTCAGTTCTGGAAGGCATCTCTGCCTGATTTCTCACCTCCTGTTAACTGTGGGCTAAGGCGCACATGTATGGGAAATTCTCCACTGCTAGTACTGCTCTGACAAACTACTGAAGTGTATGTGAAGCAACCTGAACACTACCAGGGCCTAGATCCCTGAAACTTGGCCACAAGCGGTTACGCAGAAATCTGCTCTGATGGAACTCGCTAAATAGGCTTGTTAAGCCGCCCTCTGGATGGTGCATACACCCTGATAACCAAGGCACACTAATGGGACACATCCGGAGATAATCAGACTTCCACTAATTAAATAAAATGTTTTCCTCTATCTCAGAACTTACTATCTACATCCAAGTGTTTTACCCAAATAGGAGGTTGCTCTGTTATTAGCCTAATGCATTTATAATAATGTTTTGCACTTTCAGGGTATTATTCATTGGAGCCCCTGAGGTTTTGGCAAATGAGATGCTACTGCTGGCTTGAAGTCTCTTTCATTTCTTGCTCCCCACTCGTCCGGTCCTATCTGTACTCCCCAAATCCCATGCTTTCCCTTTGTCTTCTCATGTTCCTCTACTCCTTACACTTGCAGTGATTTCATGCCCCGACCCCGCCCCAACCCCCAGGGTTTTTGCTTTCAACTTTCCGAATAGCTGTTTATCTAAAACCTAGGTTATTTTCTGAGGCTAGGTTTTTTTTAAGGCTGTATGTCCATCTAAAGAGCTATTACAAAGACAGTTTAGGGTCTCTGTCACGTACACAACAGGATTTGATTCATAATTGTTCAAAAAGAAAAGTACCAATTTTATTATTTTCCTATAAATTTGGGGGTTTTTGCCCCACCATTTCATTTTAGGAACACTGGATGCTACTTATTGACATGAGAATTTATTTTAAGAACATAGAAGAAACTTGCTATGATTATTTTAAGAACTAAGTTTGAATATTAATCGTAAATGATACCACTATGAAAATCTTCTCCCTGACTTTGCAGCTCTGAGGCCCCTTGGCTCCAAGGTTCAGTAGAGAACATGGAGGTTTGGTCTCAATTACAGAAGCCAAGGACTTTTTATTGACCTCCTAGATCCTGCCTGCCCAGGTCATCAAGGGCGAGTCTGGGTCTTTTTCTGTACCCGCCTCAAAGAAGAAAACTTGCACAGCAATGATATAGATACGATTTTGCTCAACATTTCACTCTCTCTTCTTCTCATCATTTTAAAACCTTCCAGAAGCACTGAAAAATGGGACCGGAGGGTGGCTCCTGATGTCAGCCCTCCTATGACTCACTCGCCTCCCGTCCATCCTGGTCCCACACACTGTCAGTTTGATCAGAGGTGCCAAAAATTCCAAACCTGCTACATAGTCTCATAAATCTGAAAGATGTTTTAATTTTATATCCCCAGAGAGGGAGCACACATACCTTTTCCCCCATTATTTTTGCCCCTTACTCACCAGGCCCAAAGAAGAATGCCACCAGTCCTTCACCTTGAGATAAGAATCCACAGGCATGAGTGCTTTTGCAAAAAAACATTATATACAAACCAAGTTGCTTAGTTTTCCTCTTTCCTTCCCCCCCTCTCCTTCCCATGAACTTCCTTTCCCTTCCTTTTCTTTCTACAAATAGTTATTGAGCACCCATTGGGAACCAACTCAAATAACTTCTTTCCAGGGAAGTCCTCTGTGACTTCTCAATTTGAAATTGTCCTTGAACTCTTTACCCACCATTGAATTTCCTATTTTATTCATAGCACTTATCATTATCTGATAGCTTCTATTTGTTTTCTTGGTTGCAGACTTTAGAGCAGGGAGATATTGTCTGTCTCTCTCACTGTTTTACTTCAGTTCCTAGTACAGCGTCTATTCCCTATTAGGTTTGTAATAAATTTTCATTTGAATGAATGGCACAAGACAATGTTGAAAGGATCTTTACTCTTATAAAGAATTCCATCTGATAGAAAAGAAAAAATAATTATGTAAATGTTCACTCAAATTTTACTTGGCCAAGCTCTAGGAAGGAAAGGTAGAGGATGCTGTGAATGCCCACGTTAGTGCTGTTTTACGACAGGGTGGAGGGGTCAGGAAAGAGTTCCTCTGGGAATCGTTGTTAAGCTTGACTTGAAAGATCAATGTGAGTTTATTAAGCAAAGAGGGAGAAGAAAAGCATTTCAGCCAGAGGGAGAATTTTCACAGTTCCAGTGCAAAGAAAGAGGAGATTCATGTGGTGTATTCTTTAAAATTTTCTGCCTAGGGGCGGGGAAAAATGTTCTGCCTATTAATTTGAGTATTGGGATTGTGTAATTAATGATAAACCTGTTATATTTAAAGAAATACCAATGTAGACAACAGAATAGTGGTAATTAGTATTCAGAACATTGACTACATTATGACTGATCAGATGCCGTTTAGTGAGACGTGAGATAGAATGTTGTGATTGAACTATCTGCTCACACTCAGTTTGACAGCAGCATACATGCTTTGAGCAGCTATTAGGAATCAGCCATTGCATTAAGTTTCTGGAAGACAAACATTAGCTCAAATGCTTGCTCTCAAGAAGTTTACAATGTAGTAGGAGACTGTTTCAATGTGAAGTGATTAATCCCAAGATAGAGGTGTGCACGTGGCACAATGAAACATAGAGAAAGGACATGCACACTGGCTGGACTATCAGGGGAGATTTTCTGGAAGAGCAGATACACAAACAGGGTCTTGAAAGCTTAATAGACATCAGAAAGGTGAAGAGTGAAGTGGGGGGGAGAGAATGGAAGGGTGTAGAAGCAGAGGAAACTGCGCAAGAAAAGGCTTGGAAACATGGAATAATGCGGTAAGTGTAGGGACTGCTATCCTGTGAACGGATACTGTCTCATGGAGTTATTATGCAAATGTGATGAGTTAATGCATATGGAGTGTTTGCAACACGCTGGGCACAGAGTGTACACCTAGGGAATGTTAGTGATCTAGTAAATGTGATCGTGACTGTGGCATGTGAGGTCACACCCGGTGACAGGAGTCCCTGAATGTGAGGTTTGAGAGGCAGGAAAGGCACAGGGCATGGGCACAGGGCACACGCCAGGATAAAAAACTGGGACTTTTTCCTAAAAGCGATATTAATGAACAGCACTTGGGGCTCTGCTGCCCACTGCCGCCCTCTAGGCAAAAATTCCAGAGACAAAGGTTTGGTGACAAAGGAAAGAAGTCTTTATTCAAAAGCAGTTGCTGAAGGCTATCAAGTACAGCTTTAATCACTTAAGCCTATCAATTAAGGCTAAACTCTGACACCTCTATCTTTTCCGTTTTTTAGTTATCTTGTTTCTATAGGGTTAGTTTACAAACTAAAACAATATACAAAAACTACCCAATTTTGGAAGATTGGCAGGCACTGCCTCAGAGCCTGTTCCCTCTGGGACATCCAAAGAATAAACCTGCCACCCTCTGCCAGGTCAGCCTTATACCAGCCTGGGCCCAGAGTTCCTTCACATCACAATACCGTCTGTTGGGAAACGCAGGCGGCTGCAGCACTGGAGAGCAAGCCTGAGAGCCAGAGCCTGGGAGAAAACCAGCCCAAGAGCCAGAGAGCTCTGCTTGGCCAGAGAGTTCTCTATTTTTATTTCCATTGGCTCCACAGGCATTGAGCTTCTCAGCCAATCCCGTCCTAGACTGCCTTGGCAAACTCCTCATATCGCCCTTCCCTGCTTCCCTCCAGGGATCTGAGTTATCTTAATTGGATCTCCCTGTATTAGTGACAGACTGGAGAATGATGTGGTCCTACCTGTACCTTGAATATATTGCTCAGACGATAGTTGGAAAACGGATTCAAAAGACATTTCTAAAAAAGATCAGTTATGAGGCTATAAAATGGATCAAGGTATGGATTAAAACAGTGATAGCAAAAATAAAGAAAGAATGAGTTCAAAATGTATTTGTGTAATGGGGTGCTGAAAACCAAAACCAAAATGGAAAACACTGACACAGCTGTTGCTTGGGGGATGGGGAAAGCAGAGCAGGGTCATTGAGAGTTACTTTGCACACCTAAAAAACTTGGCCAGTGTTTTAGTAATGTTAAAAGTTGTGCCAGGGCTCAGAGTGGGGCAGATGGGAGTGACTCTAACCTGCAATGTGATGTAGCCTGAGGGACTTGGAGGGTGCTCCTACCTCCTGGGGCCCCGCTTGCCTGGACTAAAAATGGTGGCCAAGAAAGGCAGTAGACTACTGGTGGTGTAACCTAGTGTGGGAGGAGTCAGAAATAGGGTTATGGAGGAAGATCTGCGCTGGGATTTAAACCCAGCTGCAGCAGCCACACTAGGACTTAAGTATGGGGTGTAGGAGCAGAGAGCTCTCTCTCTCTTAGCCATGCTTAAGCTCTGGTCTATGGGGGAAGGAGAGGAGAAGGGTCATGACAGGCTCTCTCTGTCACTGGCTCTTGACCTTCTGGTGGGGGAAAAAGAAGCTTCTTGACCATGTATCAGCAGTGCGGGGTTTTGGCCACGTGGTTTGAAAGAATGCAGAAACATTTCCTGGCCCACCAAAAGGGTGCCGTTTTGGATTAAGAGCAGGAGCCCAGCTAGCTGAGCTTGGAGGACAGGAAGAAGTCAGAATACTGACTGGAATCTGCGCAGCTACCCTACAGGCTTCTATTTCTTTTCCTGAGAGATGGTACCCCTGACCGGTTTGGCAAGGGGAGGCAGATCTGTGTGTTTGTGGGTGTTTCTTTGTTTCCAAAGGGAGTGAGGTTTAAGGGCAGGATTCTGCCATTATTCTAAACCTGCATAACTTTTTGAATAAATAGTTCCTTTCCTTTCCTTTTTGCCACACTCTGGCATTGAGCGCCACAATTCTTATTGGCAAGGAGCAAAAAGAATGCAGAGCAACAGACCCACGAGGAGTTTCTGTTACATCTGTGAGGTGAGATAAACAATACGTATTTATTTATTTATTTATTTAGTTTTAGAGAGGGGAAGAGAAGGAGAAAGAGTGGGAGAGAAACATCACTGTGTGGTTGCCTCTTATGTGTCCCCCAGTGGGGACCTGGCCTGCAACCCAGGCATGTGCCCTGACTGGGAATCGAACCGGTGACCCTTTGCTTCACAGGCTCATGCTCAATCCACTGAACTACACCAGCCAGGGCAAACAATACATTTTCACGGAATGAATATGGGATGGGGGTGGGGAGGACATTGGAAGAGAAAAAGTAGTTAAGCATCAATCCAGATTTCTAACTTAGGTGACTTTGGACAGTGGTGCTATTAAAGGACAGAGTGAACGGGGAGATAGTAGGAGAAACTGACTGGTGAAGACAAAAAAGATGTTAAATTCGACTGTGGATTTCTTGAGTTTTACCTGCTGCTCAGATCCCTAAAGAAAGGGATCCAGCATGTCAGTTGGTGTGGTTGTTTAAAAACATGGACACACTTTTTTTTTGACATTTCTACATAATTGTGGGAGAAAAATCTGCTGTAGTAAAGAGACTTGCAAATACGTGTTAAAGTTTTTAAAGAGTGTTTTACATATTTGCTTGCAAATATACATATTAGAATAATTGTTTTAGATTACTTTCATAATTTTTTATTAGGACTTTCAAAATCTTCATGATCTCACTTCAGTCCTGAGTTTTCACTCAGTTGCTTAAGTTGGCCCACAAGTACACACCAGAGACAGAGCAAGAGAAGAAGCAGAGGTTGTTGGCCTGGGCTGAGAAAAAAGTGTGGCCCCACAAGAGGCCGCGTGTCTTTTGAGTGGGCTCAACACTGTCACCACCTGGTGGAGTACAAGAGGAGGTGGTAGGGACTGCACTCAGTGTGGATCCCTACCACATGGGTGGGCCTTCCTGCCCACCCCATGCCAGAGAATGGGGCTCCCTACGAAGGGGCATCACTAAGGGGGAGGCCAGGCTGGGGCATCTAGTCTACAGGAGCATCTGCACCACCATCACCTTCACACCGGTTAACTGGGAAGACAAAGGAGCGCTGGCTATGCTGGTAGAAGCTATCTGGACCAATTACAATGACAGATATGATGAGATCCACTGCCACTGGGGAGGCAAAGTCAGTGGCTCACATTGCCAAGCTGGAAGAGGAGGCCAAGGCTAAAGAACTGGCTGAAAAGCTGGACTACGTGTACCCTGTTGAATTTTCTGTCCATAAAAGTAATAAAAATTCTCCTTCAAAAAATAAAAATATAAAATGAATGGTACCCCTTGAGTCATAAATAAGAGCTATCAATACAAAGAAACAACACATTTTTATATAGTCTAAGCTGGTCCAGTGATGCTTGGCAGGAATATACACCCTTCATTAGTGGGTTTGTAGAAGATGCCCCTCATCCTAATACTGTGTTAATATGTCTTATTTCTCACCAGCCACTAAAGCATGTCGTAAATTAGGAAAGACCGAAAGATTTGGGAGTTAAGTGGATATTGATTAAACCTATTATATACTTAATAATAGATACCACCATTTTTATTGAGAATTTGGTATGTTCCAGAGATTTACATCTTATTCCTAATCCTCTGCAGAATTCTGTAAAGTGGTTATTAATTTACTCATTTTAAGTTTAAAGATTAAGGCTTAGAGAGGTTAAATAACTCATCCAAGATCATTAATTAATAAGGATAAAATGTGGACTTAGATCTATCTGAGTCTGGAGTGACATGGAAGGAGCTTGACCTCTGTAATGAGACAGAACTCTTGTGCCAGCTCCCGCTTCAGACCTGCAGGGTTCGGGTATGTAGGGCTTCAAAGCTCTATGTCTCCAACTGTTTGTAATGGAAAGATCATGCCAATTTGAAGAGTTATTCTGACAATTAAGTTATATACACATATATAAGCATATGTAATAGATGCTTAGTGACTTTGTTCTCTTCCACTATCATTTTAATATATGTGGTTCCTTACAGAGCTGCATTTCAGAAGTATTTTTCTGTTATCTCCCTGAAATTATAGAAGTTCTTCCTATTCTTATAAGAATTGGTATTGTTTTATTTATTTTTTAAAAAAGAGTAACTAAGCATGTAGAAATATAACCAGTATATACAAAATCACATACAGATTTATAACTAGCATTTAGATCCTTTGTATGTTCCTTCCTTTACTAGACCCTAATCCACACCAGCACACTAACTTGGATTCACTCAGTAAGCTAGGGTCACTTAACTCCACATAGGTCAGAGTTCAGTGTAGAAAATTTACAATCCACTGATAAAAATTTATCAAAATATTTAACAAATCCACCTCTTCTTCCTTCTACTTCTCCTCCACACTTATCTCTTAGTTATTTTTAACTGGCTGAAAACTGCAGAAACTCACCACTGTAAGACTTCATTACTTTTTGGGAAAACACTATAGTGTGTTTACTATAAATAATTCTCATCATATAACACACTTGTCAAAAGAAATGAACAAAGTATATATCATGATACAGGAGCTTTGATTTTTATTGTTTTTGCTCACTTACTCACTAATTCTCCAACTGCAGCTCCCTGTCACTGTGAGTTAGAGTGGTTCTGCTATATACAAATATTGTATTCAGGGTAATTAGATATTGGAATAGGACCCTCCGTAAATTACTTTAACTGGCGTCAGTGCTGAAGCAAATAAGAAGTTTTAGCTAAAAAGAAGTTTCAGTTCTGTTTCTAGTTTGGGTTATTTTTCTGACCCCAAATAGCCTGACATAATGGAGTGCTTTTCTTTGTCAAAGGCAGCCTTTTTAAATCCAACTGCCAGGCACACTATTGAGCTATGTGTTCAATTCTAATTGGCTGAGATCTTTTCAATTTGGCAGATTCGTCTTTAATGCGATGGATGTAAGATTATGTGTAGGTCTTTTCAATGGTTTTTCCATACTGGTGATTAGGGCAGAGGATTTGAACATAAGCAGGCTGCTGGCTATTTCTTCTGGCCAATTTAAATTGATTCATACAACTCCTTTGTACCTCAGGGAAAGGGCAGAACAAATCCAAGTGTGTGAGACAGCTATCGCTACTTTCAGATGGAATAGTAGAAAAAAAGCAGGGGGTAGGGGGAAGGCAGACTTAGGGGTGGGAAATACTCTAAATATTGTAAAATTGGAGCTCTGAGCAGACTGACAGAGGAATACTGAAATTTAAACAATAGGGTTCTGTGTAAAATCAAGGTCACCAGGAAAATTCTTTCTAAGATTGAGTTTGATATCTTTAGGCTAAAAGGGCTATGTAAACAAAGAAACAAAACAAAACACAATCAGTCTCATAGAAACAGAGACCAAAGGGCTGGTTACCAGAAGGGAGCGGGTGAAGGAAAGGGTGAAGAAGGTGAAGGGGAATATAGTCAATACCATTTTGATAACATTACGGAGTGACAAGATGATTACTAGAATTAGTGGGGTGATCACATTGTCACATTGTAAGGTATAAAAATGTTGAATCACTATGTTGTACACTCAAAACCAATAGAAGTAATGCAATATTGTATATCAATTATAGTTAAATAAAAAAATAAAAGGGCTATGTAAGTGAAAATATTTCTCATATCTGATTCCACATGGGGGCCATGGCAAGTCAGCTCTTTCCTGAAAGTATTTTTATTTTTATTTATTTATTATTATTTTTAAAAATATTTTATTTATTTATCTTTAGAGGGGAAGGGAAGGAGAGAGGAAGGAAACATCAATGTATGGTTGCTTCTCATGCATCCCCTGCTGGGAACTGGCCCCTGCCAGAAACTGGCCTGCAACCCAAGCATGTGCCTTGACTGGGAATCGAACCTCGATCGTCTGGTTTGCAGGCCCACGCTCAATCCACTGAGCTACACCAGCCAGGGCTCCTGAAAGTATTTTTTAAAAAAGATAACGCTTCCAGCACTGCAGAGCACCCTTGAACACACTTTACCAGAACAGCAGAGAGAGGGTCAATGAAAAATTTTGGGGAGTCAGGTGAAAGACTTGTTTTAGAATCATTCAGAGACGAATATTGTTGAAAAAGACTCTCAATTTTCTCTCGAGAGGGTACACTAGGATGCGCTATTCAAATTGGGCACACCCAAAAGTACTCCTTTACAAACAGGCAGAAGCTGGTTATGAAGCTGCCTTCTGGCTTATCTCTGTCCTAGGATAGGAAGTCACAACGGGGCCATTTCTACATCATCTCTATTCTACAAAGAAGAAATTCCAAGTGCAGTTTCAGTGCTTCTTCAACTCCATCTCCAAGTTGCCCCAGAAAATCCTTAGTATGCACATCCACTGATTTGGTGAGTCCCTCCCTGAACAAGAAAGGAACACATTTCTTTATCCAAATAAAACAGGGACAGCGTACTGTTTGACAATGTTTTTTAAAAGGTTATTTTAATCCTTCTTGAACACATGAAAATGATGCAACATTTCTCTGGCAAGAGAAAAATAACAACAATTTCATTTTGTTGGTTTGATTTGCTCTGCCCTAGAACATATGCAAAATATCCATCTGTCTCCTGAGTACTAACATTCAATTTGTTAAAATTCATAGTAATAATGAAATGCAACACTGATGCCTAGCACATTAGTTGAACAAATAAGGGTGACAAGCATGGCATATGTTGCAGAGACCAGTGACTAAGTCCTCTAAGCTACAGGAATTTTGTTCTCATTTGGTAGGAACTCTTAGGAGACTACACAATGATTTATTGTTTCATAAAGTATGGGAATCCACAAAGAAAAATGAAGTCAAACCAGTTTTCAACTATCACGCTCAATCAACGAAACACACACAAAGCCAACCCCTGTGAAGAGCTAGCTGCAGCAGCTATTTCTGAGCTGTCTTCTGGAAGACTGATGCTCTGTAAACAGTCTTTCTCTGAAACTCGAATTTCTTAAGAGACACTGAGAATCACTTGAATAAATGCGATGTGTTGAGTAACTAGAACTTAGTAAGGCCTCCTGAAGCTTCAGAATGTGTAAGATTTTCCAGCGGATGCTCAAATATGGAAATACTTGAAATTTCTTCTACACAAAGTAGAAGGTCATTACACCTAACAGAAACGAGTACAGATACTTATCAAAGGACAGGTGTGTGAATTTTTATGGCAACAGTGTTTTTAATAATCCCTAATTAAAAACTATTCAAATGCCCCTTAACAGTAGAATAAATAAATACATTGTGATATAGTTGCAAAACATTATACTATGCAACAAGAATGAATGATTACACCTATCTGCAACAACATAAATGAATCTTACAAATTGTTGCTCAAAAGAGACCAGATGCAAAGACATATATAGCATAACACTCAATTCATGTAAAATACAGAAAGAGTCAAAGCTAAAATATGTTTCAAGAAGAGAGCAGTACCCTTTTTGGAGAGTGATCGGAAGAGAATGTAAGTAGGCATTTTGGATGCTTGTCATAATTCATTTCTTCATCTGGATGCTAGAGTGAGTTTAGTTTATGAGAATTCATTGAACTACAATGTGCAAATCTGTGTGTATTTATATAAAAAAGTTTAAAAACAGGCTTATATCTCCTGCATTCCCTACTATTCCACATTTGTTCACTTGTCTCTATTAAAGTAACTCCTATATCTTTTTAAATAGAATCTTCAGACTTCTATGTTTTCTTCTCATCTATGTTCTTATAGCTCTCCATTTCTACCCATCAAATTCCATCTCTCCTTTCATTAATGGACCTCCATGTCCTACTTCAGGCAGAAAACCTTTTAGATCAACTTGGTAGCCTGAGAAATCTCCCAGTTTAGTAACTGGACTTCTAAGATTCTGGAATTTAAAAAGATAAGAACACTTCTTTACATACTCTAAACATCCTAAAAAGGCAATACAGGCATCAAAGTCTGACATCTTTTACCCTATTCAGTTGTATGTCTCTGTTTTCAATGACAGTATATATTGCTCCATGTCATTTAGAAATTTAAACTCCGCAGGAGCTCATGGGCATAGAGCTTGCTCATGTATAAACTCTATATGTACCTCACTTATAAGGTACAATATATCTTCATAACAGTGACAAAGATGCAATTTCACCTAAGTGTCTGAAGTTTCCTCTCCCTTAAAGTGAAAAATTTGTTGTTAACCATATTTATTTTTGTATTACTACTATTACCAGTGTTATCATTACTGAAATACCAATTATCAGGTACTTGTTTTGTGCCAGACAGTGTTGTAAGCAATTTGCAAATACTATCTCATTTACTTTTTATAATCTTGTAAAACAGGGGTTGTTATTATGCTCATTTTCCAGATGAAGAAACTGAAGCTCAGCAATAATTAATAACTTGCTCACAATCAAAGAACATGGTTTTATTTAAACCCAGTTGTTCTCATATCAAAAACCAAGCTTTCACCACTTTGAGCTCAAATAATTCATTGGCTCCCTTGTTTTTTTTGAGTGGAGGAACTGTCAGCAGATCTGACAAATATTCCCTCTCTTTTTTGGTATTATTTTCTTTTTAAAATTTTGAATTATCTTAAAAAATTCCCCTTGTATAAGAGACAAAGACTTATTCTATGTCTACTCTGAGAAAGTATCCATTACTACCTATCACCATTTTGTTTCCCTAGCACCTAAGAGTGTGGTAGTTCATTCTCTTTTCAAAGTGTCAATACAAAGAATGCCTTCAGTTTATCAGGAGTTTCCTTTCCTGGTGATGATCTATTGGACTCTTTGATCCAAGTCCCCAGTGACTCAAATACAATCTGCAGAGAAATGGAAGTGTACAAATCATGCAAGCAAAGAAATTCTTGATGTCATCATCTGTGCACGCAGCTCCATGTATTACTACAGAGCGGCCATGATGAAAAATGTACCTTTTTCATAAGCCCACATCAAACATGTCTGCTCATCTTTTTCACCACTTGACCTGCTGGGATCACAGGCTACAAGATTCATATCAGCTCCATTATCCAGTAAGAACTGAACCAGGCGAATGTGACCATGGTAGCAAGCAGAGTGCAATCCTATAATGGAATAGAATGAGAGTGCAAAAGAAAAAAAAGAGGAAAACAACACCAATTTTCAATAGACAATCAGTCATTACCACATAATAACCTTGTTACCAGAAATATAAAAAAGAACAACTTTTTTTGCTAAGGAATTCTATTACTGCACAAACAAGATATACTTCAAGCAAAAAGAAGTATCCTGTTCTAGTTGATCTCCATAGACTGCCTTTTGTTTAGCACAATTTCTAGTAATTCTATACCTACTGTGATTACCAAAAACAAAGGCTAACATTTTTGTACATGTCAAAGAACAAAGACCCAGATCAAGTCTTTTTCTTGAGCAGCAAACCAAGGGGGAGGGAGCCAGTGTGGTCAGTTTGTTCTTGTGGTCAGTAAGCCATAAGAGATTAAACAACTGATAATAATTTAGCACAAGATTGATGCTGACTCAAGGTGAGTTGCTTTTTATTATAACCGTGCATCACCAATCCTAAATGATGTAACTGATACAATATCTCTCGTCATGGGGGTGGGCCACTCCTGCCGCCCTCTTCCCTCCTGAGCATGTCACTACCACTGTCCTTGACAATTTCTGACATGCATCAGAAACTGGTGATGATCTCTCTCAGTCTTACCTGTGTGCCCATCTCTTCCTTGGTGGTTGATGCTTACAACATTTTGATCAAGAAGAAATTTAACCAGGTCAATGTTCTTGCCATAGGTGCAAGCACTGCAAAATCACACCATAAGAAAATAGAAGGCTCTTGTTATGGGCTGAACTGCATTGAATTGCGTGCCTGCCCCCTCCTCCGCTCCCACCTCCACCGACATATTAACATGGCGAAGCCCTGACTTCCATAACCTCAAAATGTGATGATATTTAAAGAAGTACAAGTTAAAATTGAATCATTAGATTGGTCCCTAATCCGATATGACTGGTATCTTTTGAAGAAGGGAAGAATAGCAGACAGCAGAAACAGAAGACATTCATATGAAGATACAGGGGAAAGGTGGCCATCTATAGGCCAAGGAGAGAGGGTTTCAGAAGAAACCAAACCTGCTGACACTTTCATCTTGGACTTCCCACCTCCGGAAATGCAAGAGAATAAAGAACCAGTTATCAAGCAATATAGTGTGTGGTATTTCATAATGACAGCCATAGAGAACGAATATAGCCCTGATTGACTCAGGCTATTCTAGATGCTCATGTCTATGTAGGAGTACCAGAGAAACAGAGAAGGCAGAAGCAGGGAAGGAAAGAGGAGGAGGTGAGGTAAAACAAGCACAAATAGGATAAAATCCTGAAGATTCTCACATCTGGACCTTCAAGAAAGAAGTATAAACTTTCTAGCATTTTCCTAACAAATATTTCCTATTTTATTAATCCTTTTGCATAAAAGGAAGAAAAATGTGGCAAGCATTCCATGTCATTTTAGCTATAGGACCTAAGCATTTCACAGGACATTCAAATGAGGGAACCCAGGAGGGCCCTGAGAGATTCAGTTATATCCAGGGCATAGTTGGAATTTTTTTCCCGGTGGTGTAGGAAAAACATGCACTATCTGTTTGGAGGCTTTCTAAATCAGAAGGCAAAGTCTCACAACTTCCATTTTGTTGAGGGAGCATTGGTAATGGAGTTAAAAATCCAGAGCTCTGGCTCATGGTACTAGCCAGATGACCTCAGACCAGTTCTTTGTTTTTTTGAATTTTAGTTTTATCTCCTATAAAATAATTATAATAATTTTCTACCTACCACATTCTGCTGAAATTTCAAGTGCATTGATGCTTATGGAAGTACATTACAAGCTACAGAGGACAGTTCATTGTCAGTTCTTTCCTAATGGAAGTATGTTTTTGTGGAAAAAATAGCATATTTCAGGACCCCTGCCAATTAGATTCCTATAGATACATTTTATAATTAGATTTGTTGAAGTAGTTCATTGAAATTCTGATTTCTATTTACTATACTATTTTACTTTACTATTTACTTTACTATACTATTTCTATTTACTATACTATACTATTTACCTTGCAAGCTAAGATGAATAGAAAAAAATTATGTAAGGTAAATCAGACATAGTAATAACAAGTGGATTTTCTTTTTTGAAAGAAATAACAAGTGGATAGTAATAGCATAGTAATAACAAGTGGATTTTCTAGTGGTTCTCACAGATTTTCTTCTTCTATTGTTCCCTTCACACCTCTTCTTTTGCTAACATTTGTTTGCAACACCCTACTTCTAATCTCCAGTCACAGGTGGCTGGAAGGAGCAAACACTGGGCAGAGCCCCATCTAAATAATGGCTACAGGAAGGATGTAGAAACTCTGTAATATTGTGATATATACTAATAAGTATACACGTTTCATCTGCAACTTCATGCCTGGCACTGAGCTCCTAAGACACTTGTAATTTCTTAAGCAATTGGAAGAGCTTTTGTTATATTTGTTCTTTTGCCTTTGATTCCTGAAATAGCTCCAGAGCAATAAAAGTGAAAGGAGAATCTTAAGTTATTTATAATAGGCCCTTTTCAACAACACCTGTATTTATGTTAATAAGGTGATTTTTGGAAAGCCCCGAGATAACTACCAGATGTGGGTTGGTTACCAGGGGAACCAACCTTGTGAACAGAGGCTTGTCAGCACTACCACCCAACCTCAGGGAAGGGGGTTGAATTAGTCACTAGTGGTCAATGATTTAATTGCTATGCCTGTGTTATAAAGCCTCCAAGAACGTCCCTAAAGCACAGGTTTTGAAGAGTTTCTAGACTGGTAAAAACACGGGCGTGTTGGAAGGCCCCACCTCCCTTCCTGCATACTTTGCTCTAAGCATCTCTCTTCCATCGGCTGTTCATGAGTTATATCCTTTTGTAATAAACTGGTGATGTAGTAAATAGACAATTCCCTGAGTTCTCTGAGATGTTATAGCAAATTATCAAGCCCAAGTAAGGGGTGGTAGGACATCTGATTTAGAGCCAATAGGTCAGTAGCAAGGCAATAACCAGGACTCGTGACTGGCCTCTGAAGTAGGGAGCAGTCTTATGAGACTGAGCCCTTAACTTGTGGAATCTGACACTAAGTTTAGGTAGATAGAGTCAGAATTGAATTGAATGGTAGGATACCCACTGATGTCCACACAGAATTAGAAAACTGCTTGGTGTGGAAAAACTCATGCACAGATGTATTCCAGAAGTGAAGTAGTATTGTAGGAGAGTAAAAAGTAACTGTTGTTTCATTCCAGACTTGGTTCTAGAAGAGGTAATACTCTGGGTCTCATTATTACCTCTTCCTTGGATGGTCATGAGCAAATTCTTTTCTTTAATAAAATAGCATTATTTTCTTTAAAGAAACACCAGTATTCATCTAGATGAACTGTTATGTCCTCCATAAAGGGTGATCGTGAACTAAAGGCTGAGTTTATTGCTGTCTCCTCTGCTTTCTTGCCATTTAGGTCTTTGGTACTTATCACATTATTACTGTAGTGGATATACCACTGCTTACCATGATACCTTATAGAAGAGTTCTTTCAAGAAGAGAAGGAATCTTGTCATCGTAACAGTCCTACCAGCATCTATACAAGGGCAGTTCTTAATAAATCTATCTTTTTAAAATTATATTTTATTGATTATGCTATTACAGTTATCCTGATTTTTTCCCTTTGCCCTGCTTCGCCCAGCATCCCCCACCCCCTCAGGCTACCCCTCCACCACTGTTCATGTCCATGGTCATTCGTATAAGATCTTTGGCTACTCCATGTCCTATAGTGTACTTTACATCCCCCTGACTATTCTATACCTACCTATTTGTACTTCTTACTCCACTCACCTCTTCACCCATTCCTGCACACTCCCCTTCCATCTGGCAACCATTAAAATGCTCTCTGTGTCCATGATTCTGTCTCTGTTCTTTTTCTTTCCTTAGTTTGTTTTTTTAGATTCAATTGTTGATAGATATGTATTTGTTGCTATTTTATTATTCACAGTGTTGATCTTCTTTTTCTTAGATAAGTCTCTTTAACATTTCATATAATAATGGTTTGGTGATAATGAACTCCTTTAGCTTTTTTCTTGTCTGGGAAGCTCTATATCTGCTCTTCTATTATAAATGATATCTGCTGGGTAGAGCAATCTTGGCTGTAAGTCCCTGCTTTTCATGACTTTGAATATTTCTTGCCAATCTTTTTTAGCCTGCAAAGTTTCTTTTGAAAAATTAGCTGACAGTCTTATGGAAACTCCCCTGTATGTAACTGACTTCTTTTCTAATATTGCTTTGCAGATTCTTTACCTTTAAACTTTGGCCTTTTAATAATGACGTGTCTTCAAGTGGGCCTCTTCACATTCTTCATAATTGGGACTCTGTGCTTCCTGGATTTGCATATCTATTTCCTTCACCAAATTAGGGAATTTTTTAAAATTATTTTTTCAAATACATTTCCAATTTCTTGCTCTTTCTCTTCTCCTTCTCGAACCCCTATGATGCGAGTGTTAAACATTGTGAAGTTGTCCCAGAGGCTGTTTATACTATCCTCATTTTTTCGGATTCTTTTTTCTGCTTATTGTCCTGATTGGTTGTTTTTTTTGGCTTCTTATGTTTCAAATCATTAATTTGATTGTTGGCTGTACTGCTTTTTTCTCTGTAAATTGTTCTTTATTTCAATTAGTGTATTCTTTGTTTCTGATCAGATCTTTGTTATGCGGTTGAGGTCCTCACTAAGTTCCTTGAGCATCCTTATAATCAGTGTTTAGAACTCTTCATCTGATGGATTGTTTATCTCCATTTCATTTAGCTCTTTTTTTCCTGGAATTCTGATCTGTTCTTTCTTTTGTGCTGTATTTTTTGTCTCCTCATTTTGTCAGCCTCCCTGTATTTGTTTTTATATATTAAGTAAAGCTGCTTTGACTGTGTCATGGTAGTGTGGCCTAATATAGCTGGAGTTCTGTAGGGTTCAGTGGCACAGCCTCCCCTATCACCCAAGCTGGGTACTTGAGGTGTGCCCTTTATGTGGGCTGAAGACACCCTCCACTGTAGTCAGGCCTTGGTTGCTGTTGACAGATCAATGGGAGGGATTTATCCAGGACAGTCAGCTGCAAGAACTGGCTGTGACTACTTACCTCCCACCTCAGCCCTCTGAGGAAGATCAGCTGTGCAGGGGCAGGGTGGTGGTGCTGTAATGTGGTTTGTAGCTGTCCACTGGGTGTGCTGACCCTGAAGTTTCCTGGGTGGTACAGGACAAGGTCATGCCCCCTCATCTGTGTTTTGCCCAGGGTTACCCTGCCTGAGTTATAACGCTATCTGAGATAGCTGCTACTTGTGCTGGGCTTGCAGATTTCTAAGCAAAGTCAAGCTAGGCATCTAGGTTGACTGCTGCTAGTGCTGAGTCTGGGGCTCACTGAGGCCAGCTGTTGCTCGTTTGATATAATTTAGGAAGTTGTATAGCATGAGTCAAGACTAGCCATTCATATGGAAAGGCAACTTGGGTGGGCCCATAAGTTGGGTGGGGCAGAGTCTCTAGGGATCTCCAAGGCAGGTCAAACAGTGCTAGCCTGTTTGATGGAGTCTCAGATGTGGCACCAGTTTGCCACCTCTGTGGTGGGAGGGTTTAAAAAAGGGAAAATGGCCTCTGCTTGCCTTGATGCCAGACACTTCAGTCCCTCTCTTTATGCCAATGGTGCCTTTTAAGCTGGTGCCCCAGTGCTGGAGCTCAGAGGAAGTGAGTCTGAGTAGATGAGTCTGCATGTGTGTTCTTTAAGACAAACTGCTTGGGGCTCCCAAGCAGGGATTGAAGCTGGGATTCCCCGCTCCTGAGATATCCCTCCTTAGTTTTTATCCACCATATGTGGCTGAGGAACCAGCCTGATCTGCATCTGCACCCCTTATACCAATCTGGATGGATGTGGTTTCTTCAATTCCCTGGTTGTTGGACTTCCATTCAAGTTGATTTCAGATGGTCCTGAGTGATGGCTGTTTTATATTTTAGCTGTAATTTTGATGTACTTGTGTAAAGAGGAGAACAGTGTCTGTCTTCACTGCTTCTTAACTGAAAGTCAATAAACCTTTTTTGAATAAGTAATTGAGCAAGTAAAAAGCTACCATCTCGCTGCAAGAGTTTATCAGCACTGACTTTCTGTGTTATAAATAGTATAGTACTGTATTTTTACTGTTCTATTGTATGAGTTGCCTCATGATTTCTTTGCAAAGCAACTATTTATAGGAAATAAGTTCTGAATATATACATGTATGTATATCGATATGTGTATTTATGGGTGTGTTTATGCATATAAAAATAACAGAAATAAAAATAGTGAGTGCTTGCTACATACAAAGTTCTCTAATTGGTACATAGAAAATTCATAATCAGAGTAAATTCTTCATGTAAAAAATTTTCTTTTATAAATCGGTTCTTAAAATGAACAGAATAAGCACATTATGCTATTTCCAGTAGCCACAGGTTTGCACAAAATAAAACAATTCAACATGCTTTTAACTCAATTTCATGAATCTTGTCATATAAATGATGTTCTGGAAGGGACAATCACCTTCTGATTTCAGTTGATTCCAATTTATGTGCACAGAATAGCAAAATAATTTAAGAACTAGCCTGAGGTATATGCCTTAACAAGTATGACCTGTGGGGAAAGAGAACATCAGCACCTGTACACGACAGTTCTGCCAATTGTCCTCAGCAGTGACAAATCCCACTTATCCATGTCGACCGAAGCTGTGATCAGAAGAGTTCCGGCACCTGCTTTGTTACAGGGTGTATAGAAAACAGACTAAATATTTTGGTAGCAGAACATGAAGATATATGAAAGCACAGTATTTGGAATTAGGCAGGCATTTACTACATGATTTTCGAGATGTAAGAATCCCTGACAAGTTACTTAGCTTCCCAAAGTCTTGATTTTTCATCTGTAAAAGAGGGGTAATAAACACAACTCTATAAAAATGGTTATGAACACTAGCTAAGAGAATAGATGCAAATAACCTGGTATATCTCATCAGTCCATAAATGGCAGCTTTCTTTGCCTCCATTTTTGCTGACCTTTTGGTTGACAGGAAAAATCTGGAAATCTAAATTAAATTTACAGGTTGATGCCTAGTGCAGTAGCACAACCTTAACTTCAGTGCAGTAGGAAAAAGAGTCTCCTTATCGGGGCAACTTTGCCTGCAGAGTCCCCACACCCAACATGAATGAGAGTAACACCACCAAGACACAATCTGCTTGGGGAGGAGAGGCGGCTAGTTTCTCAGAGGAGAAAGGCCAGGAGCCCCTTCCTCCAGGGGCTTTTATTGGGTTGTAATACACAGGAATACAGGAGGCAAGGATCAAACAGTGAATAACATTTCAAAGAAATCTGAGCCTTAGTATGAGTCAGTGTCTGTCAGGAAAGGGATTTACAGAAACTTTGGGAGACATACTCATTTCCTGCTTGGACTTTTATCATATGAATGAAAACACTCTTAGCAAAGCAGGCTTCACAGGACTTTATAAAATCTTTCTTATGCCCAATCACCCCAGATCCCGCTCTAGCTGGGCAATGGGCTGCACCACCTCCCCCATCACAGGTTTGCAGGTTTAAGTGGATTAGAGACAGGAAGTGCTTCTCCCAGAGGACATGGGGACTCAGGCTATGTCAAAATAGCTGAGGGGAGAGGGTCCCTCACTCCCTCTTTGTTGCAGCCCCCAAGCTCTTCCAGGATGGCTTCCCAAGTGATCGTGTCTGGCTTAGGTTGCCCTTCCTCTGAGGAGTCTTACTCGTCTCTGACCAACCGACCATGTGTTGGGGGCAGGGGAGGAAGCAGAGACAAACTTTGTCTCCTTGTGGCTCACATTCTGGAGGTCGCTCACTCAGCCTTAGCCATGTGGGGCAGGTACAACTCCTGAAACCAGGCAGAGTGGTTCCCAACACCTCCTCATTTTCATTTTTCACCAGTGCCATAGAAATGTATGTAAATAATGTAAATGTATAGTCCCACCTTTATTGTTTATTTTTTGAGGTTGCATACTAGCCAAGAAATCTGTAATATATAAGTAAATTAACTTATATTCAAGTTTTTACTAAATTCAAATTACTATGTTTTTATTTTTACAGCAAAATAGTATCTTGTTAAAAATGAAGGTGTTAAATTCTATAAAAATTTGCCTTCTTTTTGGACATTTTAGGGATTTGTAGCTCTCAGGTATTAGCTACTTTCTCTGTCCCTCCCTCCAATGCTCCCTCCCTCCCTTCCTTTTTTTGTTGCAACTTTCCAAACCTACCTGCTCTTTCAGTGTGTTTTTTCTTTCTAGAGCAAAAAACATGATGTAAAGGACTATAACAGATGCCTAGAAAAGAGCTAATGCCTTCTTAGGTATCTCAGTGGCCATACTAACTAAGCTTTTACAGGCTGACAGATGGATGTCTTAGATACATTTGCACAGAAGGTTTAAGTGCTAAGGAAAAAAGTGTCACATTTGATGCTGATGAATTCTGGTAATGAGATTCTTGTTGGAGGACTATGGGCACTGCCCCTTTTTGCAGCTTTCTGTGGAGTGAAGTGGAAGAGAAACAATACACTTACAGATGTTGATATGCCTGTTGCCTTGGCAACATCAGTCCCTGTCTTTGTGGCTGCTGCCAGGAATGCAGCATCTGGCACAGGCCCCATCTGTTGTACTAACTGCAGCATCTGCCTCTACCTTTTCTTCTGTGCATGTAGCTTACGCTCCTCGTCTTCTGCCCACCTTCTGCTCTTGTTCTCGGATTGCAACATCTGCCACTGTTTGTTTTGGCTCTATGTACACAACTGCAGGTGCCATAGGGTATCAGCTAAATTAGTGGCTATTGCACTTATTTTATTTTGTTTTTATTTTTATTGAATGTAGCAGGGTGATATTGGTTAGTAAAATTATATAGGTTTCAGGTATATAATTCTACAATTCATCATCCGTACATGGTATTGTGTGTTCACCACCCAAGTCAAGTCTTCCATCACCATTTATCTTTATTCTCTCCTACCTCCCCACCTTCCTTTTGTCAATCACTATACTGTCATCTGTGTCCAGGAGTCCTTTTTTTTTTCTTTGCTTAATCCCTTCACTTCTAACCCAGTCCCCAAAATCCCTTCTCCCAACAGCTGTCAGCCTGTTCTTTATATCCAGGAGTTTGTCTCCACTGTGTTAGTTTACTTTGCTCATTAGAGCCCACACATAAGTAAAATCGTATGGTACTTGTCTGTCTCTGACTATTGCACTTAAATATTCATTTACCTGTGAAAAGCTGTTTCACTGAAGATGTTTTCCTTGGTCAGACTTTCTATTCCTGATAGTTGGATGATTTCCTTGGCAACTTCAAATTTGCCATTGTAGCATGCCCTAGAGTTAAAGAACATGTTTTGATAAAATACTAAAAATGTACAAATACTTGGAGGGCCTATAGAATTTTACATAATACTCACAGGTGCAAAGGGGTATCTCCATAGATATTAACAACATGTGGCTGAACTTCTGAGTCACTCTGGAGCAAGAGCTTCACTATATCATGGTGTCCAAAGCGAGAACAGAAATGGAGGGGGACATGGTCTTCATTGTCCTGAGCATTCACTGTCATCAACAAGAAAGAAAAAGATAGGCTAACTGGAATCCTGTTTCTCGGCCTTCTCATGCGTAGTGTCAGGAATTTTTCTAAGTGCCTGAGAGACTCTTAGCAATCGCCAATTAATGATAATAAGAAAGGAAATTAAGTGCAACCAATTTTTAAAAAATATAATAATATTATATTGCCTATTATCATGTTAAACAGGCTTTCTTCTAGTTCCCATAAATTCTATGGAACTCATCTAATCAAATCTACCTTGCAGAGTGGAATAGATCAGGAAACTAATAGGCACCTAAGAGGTACTCATGGCCTTAATTCTACAAGTATCTCCTTTCAAATTGATTTTTTTCTCCCTCTGGAGAATGTTAAAAGTTACAGATCTAGGCCAGAGTACCATTGCCTAAAGATTTGGGTTGAACAAATTAGGAGTGGGAAGCTAGTTCTTTGTATGTCTACAACACTATCTAGAAGGTTCTGATGCACGTTTACCTGAGAATTGTCATACCGTGGTACAGAAAGTGAGGTATAATAAAAAAAACAATGAGCTTCAGATTGAGGCAGACCTCATTAATCCCATTATTGCAGACAGTTATTTAATGTTCGATTGTTCACTCCATAGCGAACTTTTGTCCTTCTTTTTGACCCACCCTTTGGCCCACCCAACCTTATAACCTATTCTGACATTTGGGGATTTCCTATACTAAAAGTACTGACTAGAAGCCAAAAACCATATTATATCATAGAACCTGGAAATATTTCCAAGTTCCCTTTGCAGCTAGGGAACAAGACTGGCAGAGGGTGACCCTACGTTCTGGTTTAGAGCTGTTAGCCTAGTGTAATGTTTAATAGTGACCCTTTCACTCTCAATAGTGCCCTGGTTTGGACACTTATCTATAGGGTTCTCCAACCAACACTTTATATCAGACTCCAGCATTGGAGTTGATGGTACAAAAGGGTAGATCCTAATTTATCTGGGCAATGTAGCAGTGGTGGGGGAGCTCCAAGCAATTTCCAGCAGCAGTGATCCAACCGCAGACCCAGTGCCCTGCATTGCTGGTGCCAGAATCACAAGGGTTGCTGTGTGTGCCTACCTGGGGTGGCAGTATGTCTTCTCAGGACTAGTTTTGGAGTGTGATTTTGGATATTGTTCTTTACTATGAGGATTCCAAACCTAGCTTGCCAACCCTGTCTTGGGGAAGAGTCTATATGCTGCTTGGTATCCTTTAAGATCCTCCTCTTATATATTAGCAAGAGTTAGTTTCCAATGCTTGCAAATGAGAACACCCAGCTGATGCATACCCCTTCCTCAACAAGGATTAAACCAATCACTATCACCAGTACTGTGGTAGGTGCTGGAGGTATTGATTTCTTATCAGTAACAATAGATATAATAGCACTCTTGCAGGGAGGCTGGAAGGATTAAGGGGGAGCATAATTGGACAGCTTCTGGCATGATGCCTATCACATATTAGGCAGTTAATAAAAATGTCTACTCTCTCTTTTACTAATTTCCCCCTGGAAATTTGCTAAGTGCTAAGACCAATAAGCTATAAATGCATAGAGTCTATACTCTCAATATAACTTACAAGCTAGTTGGATAGTCAAGAAGTACAGGGCTAAAGCAAGAATAACTGAACACCAAGCTGCTAAATTCTGGATCTGCTTTAGCATAATTTTAAAAATTAAAATAACTGAATCAACTGGTCTATAGCCAATTTTTTATTATTTCATTATTTGTCCATCTGTATAGGGTGCTTTAATCAAGATAGAATGTAATAGCCCTTAACAAAGTACATGTATATGAAATTTTTTTAGTGATGATAAATAAGAAAGAAAAAAGGAAGAAAAATCATTAATTTAAAAAAACATGCAAGTAGTTTATTACTACAGTTGTTATAATCATCTAACTTTTAATGAACACCAATTTAGGCCTTGTAGCTGGCTATATTTTTAGATAATGATTCTCATTTTATTTTCCTGTAAGATCTTAAGCCACAGGGAAATCTTCTACAAAGTCATTGAATTCCTTCTCCCCTGACTGTTACTAAAAAATAAATCTTTGAATTTTTAAATTAATTAGTGACTCAGAAGGACACCCTTTCTTCAGAAGAATGTTCCTGGTTGTTTTGATTATTCCTTTTTATGATACTCTTCCTTTGTTCACATTCTGTTGGAAACCACGGCAGTCAATATTGTGAGTGGAAGCTGAGAACAGTAGGGAGTCTGGAGTGTCCAGAGGTCATTTAAGATTTCTTGAGGTCCAGAGGGGAACATTGTAAAGCAGAATGCAGCACAGTCTTGCATTAATTCGTAATTTTCCTTTGGCCATGCTGGCCCCAACCAACATTGTTCTTCTATAATTGAACTGATAAACTTCAAAGTAAGTTATCTATTTGGTGCATTACCTGAAGTGGCATAGATATTCTTCCCATCAAAGAAGATATAAATGCCAATCAAACGGAGATGTCTGGAGAAGTCTAGATCAGACACAGAATTTGTGTGTATATACCTATGTTTATTCTTTAGCCATTGTGATTTATTTAGTTTTGTCTTGGACCAATTTGCAAAAGCAAAAAAGTATATAGTATTATATATTATATGAGAAAAATTAAATGTATGAATAATATTCTATTTGCTCTAACTTAACATCTTATTGAGATGTTTAAATAAAGTAAAATATCAAGCAAAGGAATACATGTAAATCATTATAAGGAAAATATTTAGTGCCTGTCCCTCTGCTTTGAAGAGAGTATATGTCCATTAATGTCATTTGAAAGAGATATTGGATAAATGGATGGATGAACAGATGTTACTGCTTGCTTATATCTGTTTGTAGATCTTAAAAGGAAAACAAAAATTTTATATTAACCCAGAAATGTGAGCCCATACCATTGGCTCTCTAAAGCAACTCCCAATGATGTCTTAAATGAATTTTCAATAATAGATCTGTGCGATAATTCTGATAAGATATATTTTAAAGAAGAAAATATTTTTTCTTACTGACCATATTCTGGACATTTCTGTGACTTTCTGTAATATTATTTCATGTTAAAAGATCTATAATATTTAACATTCAGATCACAACAAATTTAAAAATTCTGAATTTTAAACATTGTGAGGCCTGTATCACCTTTTTCTTCTGATAGAGCCCAACAATACTTTGACCTTCTCAATCTCATTCAATGACCATTATATTTCTCTTTTCTCATTGCCCTAAGAGGTGTGAGAAGGAGGACTGGAGACTTGAAACATATATGACTGAGTAGGCCAGTCTCCCAAGCATGTTAAACTGAAGAAGTTGCTTTCAGAATTACATTTTGGCTAATTTTGAAGCCTGAATTTATTTTCATTTGTGACATTTTGTTACCATGGAAACACACAGTAAATAACAGATTTTAAACTAAGCTCCTTTTGGGGTCAATCATTCTTCCTCTATATCTATCTACCATAGGCAAGGGCCTGTGGTAAAAAAAAAAATACATCATCTGGAGGCTTAGCTACATTTTGGAATAAGTGAACTAGCTGACAATAAATCCTTTGTTGTGTTCATCAGTATAGCAGACCACCTGGTTTATTCTTTGTAATTGGTTGAAGTACAAAAAAGACTTAAATACGAAGTATGTATTAGAAGAAAATTTAAAAAATACTTCAAAATCTGAGTCATGCTCTGCCTCTCAATTTTTTAAATGGTTGAGTAGGAGACATGTAGAGCTTTTGTCAGTCAGAAAGAAAATACTTATAATTATCTCACATGAGGCTGGAATGTAGGGGGAATACAGGGGCAGCACACATTCCAACACTTCTTGTAGAAGAGTCCTTTAATCCTGGAGACGTGCTGATCGTAAATGACACTCACTTGACACCAGTGAGCATTGGAGTTATGAAGATGAATAAAAAGCTGAGGATGGCATTGATTATCAAAGGAAAAAAGTGAGCAGTTCTTGACCCCCTGGACAAGCGAGGAGGTTTCAAAATCACAATTATGTGTTCAGTGGTTCACAGAGGTGAACCTCTGCCTATTCTAAACTAACAGAATCAAAGAGACTGCTTAAACAAGGTCCAAGAAACAGTGTTCCTTGCATCCTGGCAACACAGGTTGTTTATTATAATGGTGCAAACACGTCTAAGTCATTGCACACCAGCTCATAGAAAATGACACAAACACTGTTTCCCAAAGTTTACAAAATAAAACGGCTCTGTTTTCAATGTGAAAACTGGAAACTGCCTTAGCCTCTCCTCACAGTTGTCTCTGGGAGCCTTTGTGTTTCCTCATGAGTAAATGAAAACATTGATTAGGTTTATTAACTGAATATCAGCCCCAATTTTGAAAGCAAGGAACTGGAAGTTCTAGAGCTTTGAC
The DNA here is from genome assembly GCF_014824575.4 of Sturnira hondurensis. NCBI lineage: Eukaryota > Metazoa > Chordata > Mammalia > Chiroptera > Phyllostomidae > Sturnira > Sturnira hondurensis. Next base: position 1,464,086 of record NW_028073279.1, read on the forward strand.
AACCTTGTCCTTTTGGAAATGTGCATCGTTTCTGCTGCAAAGGCCAGCAGCTCTTACAGCTGAGCTTTTAATTAAGTCTCTTGGGGGTCAATGAAAGAATGTTGGATATACCTGAGAGAATTTAATGACAAGATGTAACTCTGAGTGAATCTATGTCAAAATAAAGTTTGTGAGGAAGAGAAAAAGAAAAAGAAAAACTTTTTTCAGTACTTAAAATTTAATTGATTTTTCAAAATTCATTTTATAATTAATAAAAATACAAAGTTGCAGGAAATTCTCTTCTAACTCTCTTCTTCTAATTCTCTTCTAAAATTTTAAAATGTATTCTAGGGCTTCTTTTCTCAGGCTTATCACACTCTAACTCCATGTCTATTAAAAATAGTAATATTCTTATACAGTAATATCAGTTACTCAAACAGTAATATCAAATACTGAGGGGGTATGGGGAACTCTCCTGTTGGTATGGGAGTGAAAAAGTGTGCTGGCACTTTGGAAAACTGTTTGAAATTTCCTCAAATGTTAAACAGGTGCTTACCTCTGATTCAGCAATTCTACTCCGTGTGTGTGTGCGCATATGCATATATATGTGTATATATATATATATATATATACACACTAATATTTAATTCTTTTTATGAATTATATATTCATCTCTCTTGGGAGCCCAAGAGAGATGAATATATACATTCATAAAAAGAATTAAGTATTACTATTTCTGGCTGCTGTATTCATAAAAGTCAAACACTGAGAACATTCAAATGTCCATTATGGGGAGAATCAAAAACAAATTATAGAATGTTCATACAATCTTCAGCAATAAAAAAATAGCAAACTACCTACATAAAGGTCTAATCACTGTGTTGTATTCTTGAAACTAAATAATAATGTATGGCAACTGTAATTTAAAAATAAAAAAATTTAAAATTGCAAACTATGATTCATGCAACAACATGGATGAAAGTCAAAATCATTGTGTTGATCAAAAGAAGGCAGTCACAAAATTATATTAACTTCCACAACAGAAAAATAAGTAACCTATGGCAATAGAAGCCAGAATATTAATTATGTTTGGAGGTGAAAGCTATTTACTCAGAAGGAGGCACAAGGGATATTTCCAGAGTATAACTTTCCAATTGCAATATCTTCAACCTTCCAGATAAAAATATTCCACAACTTGACCTTGGTGGTTTGTGCATGGGTATATGCATAAGTAACTATTCACTTAAATCAATATTTACTTGAGATTTGAGAATTTTTCTGTATGTAAAGTTTACCTCAATTAAAAAAAGATTAGTGAATAACAACAAATAGAAATAATTTATGTAAGAGCTCCTTACTTTTTACTGCCATACCTAATATATTAGGAATCGAACTAAAATGTGTAAAGAAGAATTAACACATGGGTTTAACTAATATATTAAAAATTATAAACTACAACTTGTAGATCAAAGAAGTACAGAATTAATCATCTTCAAGATTATTTTCTTGTAAACAAGAATGGATAGGAAAGATCTTCTAAATACAGAATCTTACCATCTGCTTTGCTGCCTTCTTCCATCAAGAGTTTTGCAATAGTGAAGAATCCTTTTGCAGATGCTAGGTGCAGGGGCCTATCTCCAACTTCACCACTTACATTTACGTCAGCGCCAAATTTCAAAAGGAGGCGAGTTACCTAAAGGATCCATTCATTTGAAAGTAGCATCAAAAGTCAAAACATAATGCAACATTTTCAGCAATAGGGAAGAAGACATATTGTTAAGGCTTTCTCTTAAGTTATTTTTGCCTGAAAATCTAACTCATCTGGCCTAAAAATAAGGAATTTATTATTATATCACCTGAGAAATTTAACACCATAGCAATTTCAGGGTTGGGTCTTCATTTACATAAATAATCCTCTCTAAAGTCACCCACTACTTACTGAAAATCTTTTCCAGTGTCCCCTGTCTAGAGCCAACAGTGTTTACTTGATTCTTGATTTTCACAGCACTTCCGTTTGTGTCACTCATAGTCATTTTTTGATGTTTTTTGTAAAGGGGAGATAGCTGCATTAGCACTCAGCATCTTCCTCAGTTAGCTGAGATCATCTCCAAAGGGACAGAGAGAGATAAAGGATTAAACAACTTAGGAGTTGGCCAGAGGTTGTTTCAGATAATAGGGATTCCTTCAAATCATTTATATATTCACTTTAAGACCTTCCAAATAATCTCTCTAAACCTGAAATTGCCTCCCCTGAGAATTTCAGAACTCATTGCAGTACCCCAAGAAGTAGGTTAGGATGCATCTGTGTCACTTAGATAACATGCATGGGAGGACCCCTCGCTGGTCCCGACCACTGGGGTGTCAGCATAAAAGTGAATACAAGCTCTAAAACTATTTTGATATTCAATGGGGCATCAAATAAACATGTGTTGGGTAGAAACCTCTCAGGAATATGGGACATATTTGATAGAAATTCTAGGCAGAAAATTTAGCTGGGTGGGATGTGGGGAAACTTTCTATTGAGTGTAGTGGGTAAGCAACAAGGTTCTAAAATCAGACTTGTATTTACTAGCTATGTCATCTTAAATAAATGACTTGATCTTTTGAAACTCCAGTTTCTTCATTGCTAAGATAGGAATAAAAATATGTCAACATCATAGAATTGTGAGGATTAAAGGATTAAATTATTACGTCTAAAGCACATAGAAAAGTGCCTATTAATAAATGTTGGCAGAAGTGATAGCACCCATAGGAAACATGCATATTTTATCTCTTTGTTGGCTAGTGGTAGACCAATATTTAATTCAGGAGTAATGAGAGTGGTAGAAGTTTAGACTTGAGAACCTTGCACTCCTAAGCACATATTTCCACTTACATGGACTCCATATATTTTGATTATGTGACTCTATAATGGACAGATTTAAACTATCTTCAAAATAGATTGTCTATTAAGCAGTATTATTATATACCTAGGAAATATCGCTCTTGGTGCAAAACATCTACTCTTCTACTTAAAAATAAGTAAATAAACAAATGGCAAGGAACATGGCACATGAGGCTCATTTATATATTGAATGCACCATTCTCCCGTCAGCATTTTTTAGCAAATGACAATAGCGTCCATAAATTACTTAGGTGCTGTCTTCGCATACAGAAAGCGAGTCCCTTATCGTAAAAGGGCCTTCCACATTTTAGCATAATTTTATAAGACTGTGACTGTATATTCAGGGGAAGTAAACACATTTAGTTCTCCACCAGATGTGCATAGAAGCTCTTTATATTTCTGCTGGGAGATGAGGTTAATATCCAAGGAGAATGACTCTACAGATAATATGCACCATGTATATCCTGTCTATGTGTGAAGTTGGAAAAATAAGAAATTTTTTCATCACCTGGGCTTTGGGACCCTGTACATGCAAAAGCATTTTTTTGTGCCCAGCTCTGCAGTACACTTCAGGGCACTGTGAGCAGCACATCAACGGAATGAGCAATCCTCCCTGGCTATCGGTCACACTTCACAGGTCTGAGAGTGTCCAAGCATATGCCAGTGAAGAAAAGAAACAAAGGCAGAATGACTAGAACAGCACAGAGACATAAGTAAGTTTGATTTGCAACTTGGGATCCTCAGGCAGTATGATGGCATGACCTCTACAGAGGTACAAAAGTATCATCCTACTTCATAATGGAGTAAGACCAGTGATCTAGAGATATAAAGTAAGGAAGAGGGACCATAGGATGTCAATTGAATGCTTAGGTTTTGATTTTCCAATTATGTTTGTGTTTCTACTTTATTTGATTCTATTTAGTTCCTTGTGTATAGCTAAAGGGAGTGTTTGAAAGCAATGTGTACAAATTTTGTCTTTCAATATGTTAAGGTTGAAGATCAATGAACTTTGGAGTTAGAGCACTTGTCCTTAAATTCTAGCTCGATCACTTGGCAAACTGCCTGGACTTCATGATTTGGTTCACTAATATAATAGAGATAAGAGGCTTTTTAGTACACGAATGATATGGCTTTGGGACCAGAGAGGCTTGAATACATATTCCAGACTTTCTATTATTAGCTGCATGACTCTGGCGTGTTACCTGACCTGAGTGAGCTCCAGTGTGTAGCATTAATAAAAAGGGGCAAGTGACAGCTAATTTGGGGGTTGTGGCAAAAAATTTTAAGAATTCACATAAAGGTTTTAACACAGTGTTTGTCCTACAATTGAACTAACGCACATCTGAAGTTCCTAAGGTTGTCATAAAGGTAAAATGAAATTATTTATTAAATGAAGGTACATTCTAAACTTTAAAGCATTCCATATATATTACTTTATGACAGAATATCAACTTTTATCAATGTGTGCCTGCTGTACAATGATATGTTAAAGCAAATTATGTTATTCAAAACACATTTAGTGATTGTTTTATAGTTGCTCTAGGTTATTCCACATATCTGTTTCCCATCATCATGGTAGCAAACAACCACATACTTATTGGATTAAAATAACACAGATTTATTCTCTTAAAGGTCTAGAGGTCAGGAGTCTAAAATCAAGGTATTAGCAGATTGCATTGTCTCTGGAGGCTTTCATGTCCTTGCATCTTCAGCTTGTAAGACTTCCTGGATTCCTCAGTTGGTGGCCCCTTCTTGCCTCACTTCAACCTCTTGCTTCCATTGTCAGCTCTCCTACTAGTCTGATTCCCTGCTTCCTGTTATAAGGACGCTTGTGATTACATCAGGACCATCCAGTTAATCCAGGACAGTCTCCCCATCTCAAGGTCTTTATCTCGATTGCATCTGCAAAGTCTATTTGAAGGCTACATTCATGAGTCCTGGAAATTTCAACATGTTTTGGGAGACAGCTTTGAGCATAACACATCCCATGACAATGGAGAAAAGGAAAGCCAGTTTCTGAATAATAACTTTTTCCAGAGAACTGTTGGAAAGGACTTTGTGATTTGTTTTACTGTTATTGTCATTAGATCAACACAATGACATTTATTGAGCTTTTACCAAACACTTTACTAGCTTGTCATAAGAGCAACTGTGAGATTAGGTTCTGTTAATATTTTTCCCATTCTGTGGATGAAGATCACATGGTCATAAAGTTTTCAAACTCGGCCTGACTTATTCCTGTGGACACATGTCTACCAATGTGCTCTACTGCCTCCCTTGTTTACTAAAATTATCAGTAAAAATGAATAACTCCACAACTGCAATGTTTCTATGGATCTCCAAACTCCTCAAGGGTGGACCTGATAAAAATATAGCAAAAATGATGCAAAGGATATCTTAAATATCTTTTCTTTGAAGCTAGGACAGTCCAACAAAAGCCTGGAGCACCTTAGTGGTCTCCTAGCCTTTGGAAATACTACTGTCACACTTACCTGCTCGTGCCCATAGTACGCGGCAATGTGCAGTGGGGTGAAAAAGACTGCATCCTGAACATTGACATTGGCTCCATGCTGCAGCAGCACATCAACAGCCTGGAAAAGAAAGAGAGCTCAGGAGCTTTATTTGGGGAATCTTCCCATGAACGTTCATTTTAAATAATCACATATAATTCTTCTCCAGGAATCGTTGTCTTGAAACGTATTTGTCTTCTATCTTCCTTCTCCAGACCCTTCAAGGGCTTATTTTTGCCTATAAAATAAAGAGCAAACCCCTTACTATGGCATTCCAGGTCCTCTCATTGTGATGGTATCCTTTTAAAGGTTATTTTTCATTACTCACTTTTATAAATCCAATTGGATGGTCAAACTGCTTTTCTTTTCCTGCTCCTTTAATTCTTTGTTCACTTTACTTCCTCAGCCAGAAATTCTCTTTTGTCCAATCTACAAATGTTTAGATGTTTAAACTCAATCTAAAGCCCATCTCCTCTAAAACTTCTTTGACTTACCCTCCTTCAATGAAAACTGACTTGTCTTCCTTCCTCTCAACTCTCATATAACTTTCTTTCATGCCATTTAGAAAATTTAAAGAAATTATATACATGCCTTATCATTCCTACTAAATGGTAGGTGCTCTGAGGATAAAGTGTATATCAGATCTATCTTTATAATCCTACCCTAGTGTATAGCCATACAAATCTTAATCATTCAATAAGCATTTGTTGAAGGGAGAAAGGAAGGAAGGGAAGGAGGAAGGAAGGAAGGAAGGGAGGAAGGAAGGAAGGAAGGAAGGAAGGAAGGAAGGAAGGAAGGAAGGAAGGGGACTACCAGGAGCTACTGGTCAGCTGTCTTCATAGAAAGCCATAGATTACCAACAAACCTACTGATACTTCAGTTTTCCCCTATTCCCAAAGATCCATCTCTAAATCTCTCTTCTCTGGAAAAGTGATTGGGATCGTTTTCTAAGATACGTTCATTTTCATTGTGGATTTTCCCAATGCATTGTTTATCTTTTAGTTGGTCAAATGACATACATTTGAAAGATTTTCAAAAGTCTGTTAGACTGAGAAGACAAATCAGGAGGATGAGATATAAGAGCTCAGGTGGTTTATTGCTCCAACACCTCTTCTGTTTCTACAAAACCATTGCCTCCTAATAATTTCTTCACCCACTTGAATCACAGCCCCTCATAACCAGGAAGGGACCATGGACATTGCATATCAAACCCCTATGTTTTTAAAAGGAAGAAATTAAGAATCAGAAGAATTAGTAGAAAATTTCTCAAAGTTATGCAGCAAGTCATTATCAAGAAGGAAGCTTTGTTTCTGAGTGTTCCATGGTTATAAATAGCTCATTCATCAATCATGCATTTATTCCTGCATTAAGTACTATTTATTGAGCATATTTTAGCTAAAACTATTATGTTACATGATTATCCTCACAGTTTATTCAATCCCTGGGATGGTATTAGAACTAATGATAATTGTCAAAAAGAATTCTTTTTTTAAAAAATATTTTTTTATATTTTATTTATGTATCTTTAGAGGGGAAGGGAAGGAGAGAGAGGAAGAGAAAAATCAATGTATGGTTGCTTCTAGTGCATCCCTTGCTGGGAACTGGCCCCTGCCAGGAACTGGCCTGCAACCCAGGCATGTGCCCTGACTGGGAATCGAACCGTGATCATCTGGTCCACAGGCCCGCGTTCAATCCACTGAGCTACACCAGCCAGCATTGTTAAAAAGAATTCTTGTTGGAATATATAAAAGTTCTGGTGGGTCCCAAAATATAAGCAGGTGTATACATTTCTACACATTTTCAAGATGACAATTCTGCTGATATTGGATATTGCCGACTAATGATTAATAGAATACACAATGTGTGCAGTGAATTGTTTTTCTTTTGGGTTGGCCAAAACATTCACTTGATTTTTCCATTAAAATGGCTTTAGTAGTGCTTAGTTGTTTTTAACTTCATTAGAAATAATTTTTTTAGGTTATATTGTGACAGCTATCATATCATCATAAAAATAAAACTTATCCAAATTGATGAATTTTATATGCATTTTAATATTGAAGATGGATGAAAATAGGCAGCATTTTTGACATGTAATGATGTGTTATTTCAAGAAAGGTAAAAATGCAACTGAAATGCAAAAAAAAGTTTTGTGCAGTGTATGGAGAAGGTTCTGGGACTGACCAAATGTGTCAAAAGTGGTTTGCAACATTTTGTGCTGGAGATTCCTTGCTGGATGATGCCCCATGGTTGGGTAGACCAGCTGAAGTTGACAGGGATCAAATTGAGACATTAATTAAGACAGAAAACTGTACTTGAAAAATAGTTAAATAAATTTAAAAAAAGAAATAAACGGATATCAATGGGACATAAGGTAGAAGAGCAGAGGGGAAACAACCTCTCAGCATGTATCCCTTCAAATGCTCCAGTGATTTAGGTATCTTGGGTACCAGCAACAAGATGGCATGTTGTTGGAGGGTGGTCTTGATACTGTTCATTAAAAAGATTAGCCAAAGAACATCTATGCATAAACGCACAGCCCATGGACATGAAGGAGGCTAAGTGGAGGTGGGCGAAGGGGTGGGAGGAATGAGGGATGTCTGTAATAGTATCAACAACAAAAATAAAGCAAAAACAACAACAACAAAAGAGCAATTAATGTTATACCACATGGGAGATAGCTGATGTACTCAAAATATCCAAATCAATAGTTAGTGGTGAAAATGAAAAATGTGTCTTTTGTTTTATGGAAAACACCATACAGACTTTTTGGCCAACGCAGTAATAAAAAATTAAGACCACAATTAACACTTATTGAGGGCACATTATGTATCAGGTCCTGAACTAAGGTGCGTAAGTAGTAACTGGAGTGTCCTCTAACTGTTCTATCCCCAAACACAGAAAGACAGGTGCTACTGTCTCATTTTAAAGGTGAAGAAACTGAGTCTTGTGAAGACTAGGTATCTTATGAGGTCATATGGCCATAAGGGCCAGAACTGTAATTCAAATCTAGCTCTGTGTGACTTCAAAGTTTCTTTTCATCAAGTCCTTCTTGTGACCTTGATCTCATTAACACTAACCTTTAAACAGATGAACTAACTGACTCAATCTCAGATAAGAGGAAGCTTTCTATCAGTTAGAAGCACCATAGATTCAACTTGAAAATGAATGCAAGAGCCATTTATTTCAAGTGCTTGTATCTTAGACTTCACATGTCTGGTAGTTCAATCTTAGGAACCTTTAAAAAAGGTCACTAACGATCAAGGTAAATGAAGCTTTTTACAATTTCTCTTATTTTAAATATAGCATAAAATAGACGGCATGAATTTTTCTTGTAAAAAGGACTCTCAAATGTTAACATACAGAGCCAATTTCTTAGGCATAGTTCCAGAACTTACTTTCATTCTAATAGATAACAGCCCTTAGGCTTCAATAAATAGTCCAAAGTAATTTTTTTCCTCCTAAATTTGCACTTATCCAGTCATTCAGAAGTTCGATTTTTGGCTGAATGTTCATTAATTGTGAAGTATTGGCTTTCTGAGTAACAGTCAAAATGTTAGTTTTAATGAAAGCATACAGTCATTATTGAACTGTAGGCTTTATTTAGTTTGTTTTAAAATTCAAGGGAATATTTAACTATTTAACAAATCACTTTGGAATTATGTGAATAATTTCATATGTTGTATATAAGAATAGAATGCATTTATTGATTTTTATGACTGTTGCAGTCATTATGGAGAGAGCATTTCCCAGTGATCTTATGGGAATATGATTGCTATATTATGATACACAAACATGCCAGTCATACAGCTAAGACAAATGTACACATATTAACATTTATGTCAGAAAACTTATATAGCAAATAATTTTTTCATGCTTTACCTACTCTAGAACCTGAAAAGACTCGTAAATCAACCTCACACCATTTCTTTTATTAGAAGCTCCATGAGGTGATAGACTGAATCTGTTTTATTCACCACTATGCTAAGTGTATGGTAGGCACCCAAATAATAATTAAACTGGACTGTATTTCTAGTAAAAAATGATGAAATATATATTTAATATTAGTCATGAGAAATTTAATCATTATCAATTAGGAACTAATTACATAGTAGAAATTTTAAATAACATGGTTCAATAACATTTATTGATCATTATTTTCAAATTAACCTTTGGCAAACCCCAAGTGTCAAGAACTGTGATTGAAATTTTACAAAATTTTCTCAGTAAGATTTTGTAGGGCATAAAATTTCTCTTGCCTTAAAAATATTTAGGGAGAAGGGAGGGAATTTCAGGGGAAAGGGGGAGGGATTTAGAGGAACTAGTATAAAGGACACATGGACAACAACTAAGGGGGGTGGAAATGGGAGGGAGGTGGGGAGCACTGGGGGGGATGGGCTGGGATGGGAGTAAAAGACAGAAAACTGTACTTGAACAATAATTAAATTAAAAAATTAAAAAATTAAGAAAATACATAGTTTTGCTTTTTGTTCCTCAAAACAACAACAAAATCACTACCAAAGTTGTAAACTAGAAACTTCTCATCACAGGAAGACTATCTTAACAATATTTGAACTCTGTAAAGAAATGAATTGTATACTAGTTAGATTTACATATATCAGTATTATTATTAATACAATAAGAACCATGATTCCAATATGGGTTAGTAACTTGGTACCATTTACTGTTGGAAAGATAAGCACCTTGAAGTTCTTCCCATTAAGTGGTTGTTTTAAGAACACAGAAAATGGATTAGAGCTCTTTATTTTGATAGAATGGCAATTACTATATAAATTACCCTTGACAGATATTTTTATTTACTAGTTGACTCACCAAAACATCCAAGGGAAGTCCCTTTAATTTCCAGGTTGCAATCTAAACACTTGCTGACATTTTGCTCTTCCTTCCTAGAAAACCTCTCTGTCTTTCTCTGCCTACCACATACCCAGTCTCAAGGCCAAGGTACGTTCAATGTTCTCCATGAGAATCTACTGCAAATACTTTACTCTACTGATAATTTCATTCTCTGAATGCTTATACTACTTATCCTTACAACTTAATCTTTCCATTAATTATGACTGTGGGTAAATCACTACTATACAAAATTTTAAATTACGTTTTCCTTTTTCCTTGTATTTGTTTCTTTAAATTATATTTTATTGTTTATGCATGCTATCACAGTTGTCCAGATTTTTCCCCTTTGACCCCTCCACCCAGCTCTCTTGCCACTTCCTCAGGCATTCCCCACACTGTTGTCCATAGGTCATGTATATTTGTTCTTTGACTACTCTGTTTCCTATGCTGTACTTTATATCACCACAGTTATCCTATAACTGACAATTTGTACTTCTTAATTCCTTTGCCTTTTTCACATATTCCCTGTCCCCCTCCCATTTGGCAACCATGAAAATGTTCTTTGTATCTATAATTCTGTTTCTATTCTGCTTGTTCATTTATTTTGTTTTCAGATTTAATTGTTGGTAAATATGTATTTATTGCCCCTTTATTGTTACTTCATATAATACTGGTCTGATGGTGATGAACTCTTAGCTTTTTCTTGTCTGGGAAGCTCTTTGTTCTTCATTCTGTTGTTCTTCCATTGTAAATGGTAGCTTTGCTGGGTAAATTAATTGGTTGTAGGTCCTTGCTTTTCATCACATTGAATATTTCTTGCCATTCCTTCTAGTCTACAAAGTTTCTTTTAAGAAATCAGCTGACAGTATTATAGGAACTTCCTTGTAGATAACTGACTCATTTTCTTTTTCTGCTTTTACAATTATTTGTGTTTAACCTTCAACATTTTAATTATGATGTGTCTTGGTGTGGGTCTCCTTGTGTTCATCTTGTTTGGGACTCTCTGTGCTTCTTACACGTGTATGTCTATTTTCTTAACTAGGTTACAGAAGTTTTCTCTCATTTTTCCAAATAGGTTATCAATTTCTTGTTCTTTTTGTTCTCCATCTGGTACTTCCATTAGGAGAACGTTGGAATGCTTGAAGTTGTCCAAGAGGCTCCTTGTATATACAATTTTCATTTTTTTCTTCTTGCTGTTTTGACTCATGTTTTTGCTTCTTTATATTCCAAATCACTGATTTGCTTTTTGGCTTCATCCACTCTCCCATTGATTTCCTGTAAATTGTTCTTTATTTCAATTAGTATATCCTTGTTTCTGACTGCATCTTTTTTTATGTTGTTGACGTCCTCATTGAGCATGCTTATAACCAGTGTTTTAAACTCTTCATCCAGTAGATTGCTTGTTTCCATTTTGTTTAGTACTTTTTCTGAAATTTTTTCTGTTCTTTATTTGGGCTATATTTTCTTTATCTCCTCATTTTGTCAGCCTACCTGTGTTTGTCTCTATGTATTAGGTAGAGCGGTTACAACTCTCAGGCTTGGTAGAGTGGCCTAATGTAATAGGTGTCCTGTAGATTCCAGTGGCACAGTCTCCCCTATTACCCAATCTAGGTACTCAATGTGTGCCAACCATGTGGGCTATGTACACATTCCTGTTGTAGTTGAGCCTTGATTGCAGGTCCAAGGTCAGCCACCCTCTGTGTTCTCCAGGGTCAAATAGCATAAGCTACAAAGTGATCTGTACATGGATACTTCTTTTTCTGGGTTTGGAAGTGCCTAGGCGAGGCCAAGCTGTTAACCAAGACCAGTTGCTGTTACTGCCAGGCCTGAGGCAATTTAGCAAAAGGAATGGAGCTTGCTGAAATTGGATGCTGCTTATTTGAGAGAATTTAGGAAAATATGAACAATGGGCTAAGACATGGCATTCATATGGAAAAGCTACTAGAAACAGCTTGGGTGGGCCTTAAAAGTGGGTAGGGCCAGGCCTCAGGAAATCACCAGGGTGGGGCAAACAGTGATAGACAGGTTGATGAAGTCTCAGATACGGCATATACGTGCCAGCTCTGTGGCTCTGTTGAAGGAAGGAAGGAAGGAAGGAAGGCAGGCAGGAAGGAAGGAAGGAAGGAAGGAAGGAAGGAAGGAAGGAAGGCTCAGAAAAGGAACAATGACCTCTGCCAGCACTTCTGTATAAAAGAAAGCTGCGCGCCTCTCCCAGCTTTCACCTCATACCTGACAAGTTAGTTTCTCCCCATATGCCTCTGATGCCTTTTCATCTGCTGCCTTTGCACCAGAGTTCAGATGGAGTGAGTGAAGATAAGTCTGTGTGTGAGTCCTTTAAGAGGAACTGCCTGGGATTTAAACAGTTTCTGTCTTCCATAGCCCCAATCTCTACTGGTTTATATAGCCATAATTTATGATGACTTCTCTTCTGGGCCTGGGAACCTTGGGCTGGGGGACCTGAGGTGGGTGTAGGTAGGCCCTCTTGCTCCTGATTTTTATCTGCCCCGCGTGGGTGTGGGACCAGCCCTTCTGCATCTCTGCTGCTCCTACCAGTCTCATTGTGGATTCTTCTATAATTCTGTAGTTGTAGGATTTCCATTCAGCTCAATTTCTGACAGTTCTAAATGATGGTTGTTCTATAGTTTAGGTGTAATTTTGATGTGGTTGATGTGGAGGTGAATTGTGTTTACCTATGTCACCATCTTGACTGGAGTTCTTGACTTAGAGGTCTCTCCTTGAAACTATATTTTTCATGATCTAAATTTGTTTCAGTGAAAAATAAGAAGATTTGACTCCAGGTAAAAGATTTTTCATGTGAAGCACTGGAATTTAATCTTTGTAAGTGAAATAGTCAGAAGTTATCATTTAAAATTTCAGGGAGTCTAAAATTAATGCCTGTGAGAGCAAAGATCATCGTTGTTCTTTTTTTGCTGATTTTTTCCTGCAGCTTGACTTTAGCTTGTTAGACTTGGTACCATTTATCTGCCACTCTATCCTTCATCTTATGAAAGTCATTGTAAGTGATGAAGAAGAAAAAAAATGGCCATATCAAGAGAAATTAAATGTCCCATGAAAGAAAAAGTAGAATAAATTCTCGGTGGAATAAAATTGCAATCAATCTCAGTTAAAATTGCTGTCCCTCCTGAACTTTGCCGTTTTTTAATCCTTACTTGAGGATATGTTTATTGCTTTTCAATATGTTTATTGCTAACTTGAGAAAGGGAGAGAGAAAAAGAAAGAGAGGGAGAGAGAGATAGAAACATTAATGTGAGAAAGAAACATCAACTAGTTGCCTCCTAAACACATCCTGACCAGGGATTGAATGACTAACCTAGGAATGTACTGTGACTGGGAAATTAACTTGCAACATTTTTGCATAATGGATGATGCCTCAACCGACTGAGCCATCCACCCAGAACAGTATTTTCTTTTAAGAGTAGTTTACACTTTCTGTCCCTTTTCCTCATCACCTATTCACTCTTAGCTCACCATGATCTGGCTTCTGACTTCACCACTTCAAGGAAATATCTCTGAAAAATGATATCAAAAGCTTCCAATGACATTTTTAGTCTTTTCCTTACTTAGATATTTCTTGCCCTGGCCAGTGTGGCTCAGTTAGTTAGAGCATCATTCCGTAGACTGAAAGATCTTGGGTTTGATTTCCAGTCAGGGTAGACACCCGGGTTGTAGATTCCATCCCGTGTTGGGGCACATGTGAGAAGTCAGCCAATCAGTGTTTCTCTGTTTCTCTCTCTCTCTCTCTTTCACTGTCAATGAAAAAAAAAAGTCCTTGGGGGAGAATAAGAAAATATATCTCTAGCATCGAGAAAATATTTCTCTAGCATCATTTGCTCCCTAATATCCTGTTTTCTCTTAGATTGGTTGACATCGTGTTACTTGAGTTTGCTTCCTACCTCTCTGTCAACTTATTATTACTCCCTGTAGGGGTGCTTCTTTTTAAGTTCACCTCTTCAGTGTTTAAGTGTTGCCTTTTTCATACTGACAACTGTGTTTACTTTTGATCTCCTTTGTCTATTTTAATTCACTCCTATTTAAGTTACTGCTTGCAAAGCATTTGGCACAGGGCTTGGTAGATAGTTGTAAGCATTCAAGAGGGGGTAACTTTGAGATATCTTATTCTATATATTCTCTGGTTGAGGCCAACTGTGACTATTACTACTACTACTCTTCCATAGCAGGCACACACACATACACTTCTCCGTTTTTTCCCGGATTTTCTCCAAAACAGGGCTGATCTTCTTTGGCAGCTAATAGTCCTCTTACGTATTTCCATTCCATTTCCAGATCACCCTTACCCTGGGTTAATACAGTTCCTGGCATTGATCTCATCTTTATTTCTTTCCCTTTGATTCTTATAAATGTCAACAAGACATTAGAAAGCAAAAAGAACAAATATTTATTGAATGTGTGCTATGAGAATATCTGTATGCACTGAGTACAACTATTTCATTTAATGCTCATAACCATCTTATGGAACTGTTTTGACAGCTCCATTGTGAAAACATGAACAATGAAGTTCCAAATTACTCGGCTTGTAAGGAAAAAGGCTGAAGTTTATATTCGGGTCCATGGAAGCCCAAAGAACCACACTACTCCATACTATTTCTCTTCTTGTGTTATTACTTGGAGCCAACTAGCAGTTCCTTGTTCTGTCATCTCAGACGACCCTGTAGAGCATATGACTCTCGGTTGATATTACTTTTCAAGGATTTTCATGGATGGCCATAAAGGCAACATCACCAGAAAGAATGATTCTGCCTATGTAATTGTTCACAGTTAACTGAAAAAAAAAGTGAAGCTTAAACTTATTCTAATTAGGAGTTGCCTATTCTGGATCTTGAAGAATCTTATATGACAATGAATTTAGCATTCTTCCTAAAATTGTAGGGTATAGAAACTCACTAAGAGGTTTTAAGTAGGAGTAAAATATATTCTGATTTGCATCTTAAACAGGTCCTTCTGGTAATAATATAGCAAATGGATTTTAGAGGGAGAGAGACTGGACGCAGGGTGATCATTTGGCAGAGTCCTACAGGAAATTAAGAAAAGAAATTCAGGAGTACAGTGAGGTGAGGTAGTAATCATGGCCTGGAGATAAAGAATAGATTTCATAGATATTATATGGCAGAATCACGTGACTCGAAATGTGGGAGGGCTGAGGATGGAGGGAACTGATGAGACATTGTTAACAAGTCATGACGGTACAAGAGGAAGCCTGTACAGGCAAATGGGCATGAAGATAAAACTTTCTCTCCTTTGTGAATTTAGGAAGAGACACCTAAAGTGTCTCTTTTTCAAATTAATTATTAGCAATAGCAAGTTCCTCTCAATTCCCCTTGGCCATTCAAGGTGTTGTTATCCGATACCACGAGCTGTTTTGATTGGGACCAATCCCTCAGTCAAGATGTGAAAATTCTTCTCAAGTTTTCAAACAACTATCAAAACCTGTGCCAATTAAAGATACCAATAATTGCTTATCCATTTGTACTGAGACTTACTTAGAAAGCATTTCAGATGGTAGCATTTTTATATTTAATAACTACTTCTCTTGACTTTATGCTGTATTTTCTGTAGAACTTTCTATTTTTATTTTTTTAAGATTTTATTTATTTATTTTTAGAGGGGAAGGGAAGGAGAGAAGGAGAGAAGTATCAATGTATGGTTGCCTCTTGTGAGTCCCCTGCTGGGAACTGGCCTGCAACCCAGGCATGTGCCCTGACTGGGAATCAAACCGCGATCGTGTGGTTCGCAGGCCCATGCTCAATCCACTGAGCTATGCCAGCCAGGGCAGAACTTTCTATTTTTAAATATATATACTCACTTATTGATACCCATTACAAATGTTGGTGAGAACTGTCTATCATGTAGTTACAGAGTTTTTCACTTACAACATTGGTTGAATATTTTTGTGATGAGTTTTTTTAAAAACTTGACATTGCTCTAATTAAATATTTGAGAACAAAAACCTATTGGAAAATAGTTTCTTCAGGCTGTCACAGAAATGAGGTTCTCTTATGTGATCTCTATCTTATTATCTCAGGTTAAAATTAAATTTGGTTTGAAAATTACTCAGCAAATGATTCCACAAGATATTATCAAATAAATTAAAGGGAAGCTCCATATTCTTAAGTTGTAAAAATTAAACTTAAATATATATTAACTTATACACACATAATATAAGAATTTCATCTATTCAATAAATGTGTCACTTCTCAGGAAATGATAAGAACATAAGTATAAATCAATGGATGAAGAACAGTGGTGAGAAGCAGTGAGGTCAAGGCTGGAGATACGTGTGGTATCATTCTATAGAGGTAATAATTGAAGGCAGGAGATAGAGTAACTGCCACAACATAAGAGGAGATGTCTGTGGAATAATTTTGGCTAAAAATTGGGAAGTAAACGAGCCAGCAAAGGAAAGAGAAGAGTCATCTTAGAAGAAAAGTAAGAACAAAGAAATATTTGTTAAGGGAGCTCATGGTAGACGTATTTTTAAGAGAAGAGATGTAAAGTTTCCTGAGACTTGCAGCTAATCATCACCTTGCTGTGCTCTTTTCATATATATGTAAAATTGTTTATAGGATTTTGTTAAGTGGGGGTCTTATTTTTAAGCCCCTGACTGAGAAAACAGGCTTTCAATGTTCACCATGTTATGAAAACATGTTCTAGTTACTTCAAAAGCCACATTTTTCCCTTATGAGATTTATTTATACTTTCTGCCAAAGACTCAACATTTTCACTACATTGTAATTGTAGAGATTTGAAAATTAGAGTGCAAATTAGGCTTCCTCTCACTAATGTCCCCCCCCCCTGCATATTCCATGGATATCATAATGGAGGAACAGAACAAATATCATCCGACAACCAGCTTCCTCATGACCTTTGTTCTCCAACTTCAGTCACCAGTTAACTACTCCCATTGTCTCAAAGAAGTACTTCTGCCAAAGTATTTTGAAAACAAGTGCTTTGCTTCCACTTCAGAAATCAACTGCTAAATTATACTTTGAAGGTGAGTCAATTTACAGAACATTAAGAAGAAGCACATACAGATTGTGTCTCTTAGACAAGGCTAAGTAATAAGAATCCTCCTAAAAATTATATCAGTGATCCATGAATTTTCAGTAGCTGCTATGTAAAAACAAAAGAGACATCAACAGAGAAGTCTCAGGCTCAAGGGTTAGTCTGTTACAAGCCCATAGGTGGAATATATAGGGATCCCTTTTTTGAGCTTCCTCATTAATTAAGCCAGATAACTCACTATTTGATGAACTGCAAAATACTACCTTAATTTATTTTTGAACAGCAGATATGGGTAATCAATTGTATCCTATAGGCTCTTTATTTAACGATATAATTTAAAATGTTGGTCTGTAAGAACTCAGAGTAAGTGACACAATGACATTGGTAAATCCACAGTTGTAAAAATGTTTCAGCCGATTCTGAAGCAGTATGCACTGGCAGGTACAGAAATCAATCACAGATAACTTTCTTTCTAGAGAAGGAGTTCATTAAAATAAAGAACATAGTCATCTAGTCAGAGACCTATTATCAGGACAGAAAACAGTAGGCATAATGGTGGCACATCGATCATGTTAAACACAGATACACACAGAGTGGCTAAACACAGAAGCCTGCAATAAAAAATTAAAAGGAGCATAGCATCAATTCTGCCCAAGTAATTTTGGCCTCAGAAAAAGTAAAGAGCCAAGAAACCACTGTGCATGGGACTCAGGCCCAAACTTCAAAATCCCATCACAGAAACCGCTGTGTATGGGACTCAGGCCCAAACTTCAAAATCCCATCACAGGACTAGCAAATGACATAACCTGGGTACCAAAAATCCTGGCAGGTAGCCTCCAATAATCACTATGCTCTTCTATACTATTATAGCCCCAAACCATTTCTTAAAGATTCCAATTTTCAAATGCTTCGTGCAGGTTTTTTTCCAACCTTTGTTTGAGTGAACTTGGTGGGCTCTTTCCCTTTTGCTCCTTGCAATGACCGCAGCCCATACCACACCTTGCAAGAGACTTTAGGCCAGGGAACCCTGAGATTTCTGACTTGCAGATACTATAAGAACATAAACGTTTGTTGTTTTACACCACAGAGTCTTGGGGTAATTTTTTATGCAGCGATAGTTAGCTAATACACTGTTGTGTCTCTCAATTCATTAGTAAAATCATCCACATGAGAACTGACTTCTACATTAAAAGAGTTAACTGCTTCCCACTTATGAATATTAACACAGGAACACATCAACAAATACTCTAGGTATTCTAAGCACTGTGTTAGGTCTGGGTGTTAAAAGCATTAAAGGCTCAAAAGCAATGAACAAATAAATGGAAAAAAACAAAACAAAATAACTGAGATATGGGGTAAATATGGATTTAATGAAGACAATGTATAAGCCAACAGAATATAGGAGGTATGAGTTATAAATTCTGTTTAGTTATAAATTCTGTTTATAAGATACAGAAAGCTACAGAGGGGAATGTGAACCTGGGATCTGAAGGAGGCAGAAAGGAAAGATTAATCAATTCACTCATCCCTTGAACGTATTTGACCATTCTTGCATAGTATCTAGCACAGAACATATGCTTGCCAAATTCTACCATTTTTTAAAAGCTAGTTCAAAGTTTACTTGCCTCCTGAAATCTTCTTAGACTTCTAGGATCATTGAACTAATTATCAAGATAAGTGATTAAATATCCTGATAACTTTAGAGTCACATCCATGCTTGTAAAAAGAATTGTTTGCTCTGGCTGGCGTGGCACAGTGGATTGAGTGCTGGTCTGCACACACTGAAAGGTCGCCAGTTCAATTTCCAGTCAAGGCAAATGACTGGGTTGTGGGCCAGGTCCCCAGTAGGCAGCATGCAAGAGGCAGCCAATGAATATATCTCTCACACATTTGATGTTTCTCTCCCTCTCTTTCTCACTCAATTCCTCTCTCTAACAATAAATAGATAAAATCTAAAAAAAAATTACTACAGATACCCTCCCTAGAATTACTGAATCAAATCACTAGATACTACAAATATATTTTTAAAAAAAGCTCCTTAGAGGCTTCCTCTAAGACCCAATACGGATTAAGAGGGACAAATCTGGAGAAACCAAGGTGGCTAGGGTGCATAAGACAGAGTACCAGAGACAAGAGAGCTAAACAAAGGGAGAACTACAAAGGTCTGCCGAGGGTTGCCCGAGGGTTGCAGGGGTGTCCAACCTGCGGCCCGCAGGCCAGGGTGGCTGTAAATGCAGCCCAACACAAAATCGTAAATTCACTTAAAACATTATGAGATTATTTTGTGATTAAGTGTCACAATATATTTAATGTGTGGCCCAAGACAACTTTTCTTTCACAGTGGCACAGAGACACCAAAAGGTTGGACACCGAAAGGTGAGCCAATGTTTTGTGTGTGTGAGGAAATATATGATCCCTAAAAACTGGAAACAACTCAAATGTCCAACGGGTGGATAAACACTGTAGTACATTTTAATAATGAAATGCTACTCACTGATTAGACATCTTATTTGATAAGTTATCATGGAACTAACATTTAAAAATTCCACATCTATTGATATTCAAACCCTCTACCTTTCATTCTACACCTACATATGCATATGGTTTTCTTCCATTGTTTCCCATCACAATGAACTGGAAATCCTTTATCTAGTTGCTGACACCAGAAAAACTGGAGTTTTTGTTGACATCATCTTCTTCCATGTCACCCTTATAGGTAATTAATTACCAAATTAATTTGATTTTACCCTCTAAATATTTTTCAGGTCTGTTCTTGTCTTTCCATGTTTATTAATATTATTCACACCCAGGTGAGCATTACAGATTATTGTCTCCTA
The DNA here is from genome assembly GCF_014824575.4 of Sturnira hondurensis. Taxonomy (NCBI): domain Eukaryota; kingdom Metazoa; phylum Chordata; class Mammalia; order Chiroptera; family Phyllostomidae; genus Sturnira; species Sturnira hondurensis. The sequence continues at coordinate 1,484,188 of NW_028073279.1, forward strand.
ATGCATGTCCCTACATAAATTCTTCTAATTGGATTTATTTTTGTAGCCAGAGTTGCTTTTTCAGAATAGAAATCTGATCACATTACCACTTCTCATTGCTCTTAGGAGAGAGAAAATCCCTTCACCCAGTTTATAATCCAACCTAGGGAAAGATAGGCATAGACAAAAGATTGCCTATCTTTTCCACCAGATGGTTTCATGAGGCTAGGAACTGTATGCAGTATTACTCACCATTAAACTAACAATGTCAAACATAGACCTTGGAACCTATTAGTTCCTCATTTGTAGAATATTGAATAAAAATAAAATATATTGTTATATTTCTATTTTTGGTAACAGACTGAAAGCTCCTAGATGAGATTTGAAGCTCTATTTTATATTTCCTTTAAGTTCTACCACTGCTAGCCTATGTTCTTTTGTATATATGCTCAACAAATACTTACTAACTTAATTTACTTTTCCCTAGTCACTTTTTACACCTTCTACAGTCTAAATTTCCCTGAAGAAAAATGTGCATAAAACAAAAGGAAGGCACTAGAAAGTTGAGATAAGCTTTAAAAGGGAACATGACCTCTTAAGGTTTACATATTGCCAGAAACTATGGAACACACAGGGGAGAACCAATGATGGTTTTTCCTTATCTTTCGGGAAATAAGACTGGATAATAGAAGCTTATTTATAATCATAGCTGTAAAATTGCCTCTAGGAAAGCAATAATAGGGCAAGCAATCTTGTTTTCTTTTGGATCTAATTTTAAAAAAACAACTAAAACTGAGTTATATTTGTCAAAAATACACTGAGAAAACCACAGTTTACAGTGTCTACTAAACCAAGTCTCAGTCCAGAGTACTACCATTGTGCTGTAGAAATGAAGGCATTAATTGGTTGACAGAAATAGGCAACAATAATGTACAATAAGCATTTATTTACATTACATTAAAATATTTTTAAACTGTTTAAAAACATAAAAATGTATGTTTTTAAACACTAGACTTAGGACTAGTATTTAACTAAACTATACCAATAATGGAGTGTTCAATGTCTCTGATTACTTTTTCTTCCCTAAACACATCTTTATTTGTAAAATTGCTGGTATGAGCCCTCTTTCACTACGTGACACATTCCCATTACCGAATCAAAACAAAACCTAATTTCCACGAACAATTTGTATGCAAATCATTTGCATGGAGCATATGCAGCATTAATATTGCAGAGAGGTTTCAATGAATTGTGCCTCCTGTCCAGAAATTTCTTTTAATATTTTTGTGTTTTGGTCAAATGAGTCGAGGTTTAGGAAACAGCATCTTATGACTCTTTCATGATTGAACAAGTAATGAGAGACCTAAAGCACAATTTCAAATTGATTTCCTTTCCTTTGACCTATTTCTCAATTATAAACTATGAATGACCCAAATAATTTTTCTAAGATCCAGCTAAATATAACATACAGCTTAATAGTCTGTGAAGTATCATTATTATTATTTAACTAAAAGCATTGCCCCCATTAGTTCTAATTAAATTAAACAGAACAGAGAAAATTATTATTTTTCTTTTATTTTTATTTATTTTTAATATATTTTATTGATTATGCTATTACAGTTGTTCCATTCCCCCCCTTTATTCACCTCTGCCCAGTATGCTTCCTCCTACTATATTCTCCCCACTTAGTTCATGTCTATGGATTGTACATATAAGTTCTTTGGCTTCTATATTTCCTATGCTATTCTTAACCTCCCCCTGTCCATTTTCTACCTGCCATTTATGCTACTTATTCCCTGTACCTTTTCTCCCTCTCTCTCCCTCCCACAGAGAAAATTATATATATAATTTTCCATTCTCAATATTTCAATTGATTTTGTTTTTAATCAAAAGAATATTTTCAGCATTATTTAAGAATCTGTATGAGAAATAGAGTCAACATCACAGTGTGTAACATATAATTCACAATGTATTTCATATTTAGAATAGCTCCATGCTTGTTTTAATGCTCTACTGTTAATGTCTTAAAATTATCCCTAATTTTTCTAAACAAGGGGCTCCATAGTTTCACTGAGAACTGAAAATTATGTAGCCAGTTCAGATACAAAGTAAATGGACTATCCATTCTTTAAACAGACCAATAATATAAAATTTGTGAACAAAGAAGAAAGCAACAAATAGAATCATAATTTTTTAGGTCCAAAGACAGAAGCTGAAAAAAATAATATAGCAACAAGTCAAACAAAAAAGAGACAAATGAAAGACAGAGACAAATGAAAAAGCCAGTGATACTTCCTTTACAGCCAATATATATATTTTAAGATTTTGTTTATTTACTTTTAGAGAGAGGGGAATAGAGGTAGAGAGAGAGAGGGAGAGAAACATCAATATGAGAGAGACACATCAGTTGCCTCTTGCATGCCCCCAACTGGGGACCTGGCTTACAACCTGGGCATGTGCCCTGACTGGGAATCGAACCAGCAACCATTAAGTTCACAGGCTGATGCCTAGTCAAGGGGAGCAACTTCCCCAAAGAGAAATGCCGGGGTTAAATTTTGCTTGGAAGGCTGCATTGAAGCTGTCCAAAAGAAAGGTAAAAGAAGTTTCAAACACATAAGATCAATTCCAGGCTTTAGGGTCCAGGACAGGGAACCATTCTCAATTTCATGGTAAGGGACCATGTAAAATGTGGCTGAGGCTGTCTGGACCTGTTTTTTGGGGGGTGTGGATTTGTCCTAAACACACACACACACAAACACACATATTCTGAGTCTTCTCAGAAGAGCTCAGCTGGCTGGATCAGATGAACTAACTAGGGAAGCATAGGCTAAAGAAACTGGGGTAAGAGAAATAGGGACAATAATAAAGAAGACAATAGCAGGGAGATAGAAAACACACAAGTACTCTCTGACTCTCAATTAAATTAAGATTCCTCCTTCACCTACATGTGAAAATGCCAGAGATCAGGGTCTCTTCTTTTCCTAACCCTCCCATCGAGATGATGATGACCAAAAGGACAAAACCTAGAGTGGCTACACAAAAGAGAAAGAGAAAAGATACAAAGCATAACAGTACAAATAATAATAAATTCACAAAGGAAGACAGCAAGGTAGATAGAAAAGAGAAATTATGTAATGTAAGCATCTTACAGTTGGGCTTTGTTATTGTGATGCAAATACCTGGCATTAAGCTTTGGATTGCTGAGGCATCCACTTAAAAAACAGCTATCACATTGCCAGCTACATTAGAAGATAAAGAACCAAGTTGTTCTACCCCTAAAGTTTTCTTTGTTTCAGAGATCTCTGGTAGACTTAGATAAATGACCCTTTGACTGCTTGTTATTTCTTTCCCATGTTTTAATTCAATTCACCAGTAAAGAGTGAACTCACAAAACCCTAGGTACCCTACTCTTGACCCCAGTAAAAGCAGACCCTGGCCCATTCTCTTTCCCTCTCTCTCTCTCTTTATCTCCCTCTCTCCCACTTCCCCCTCTCTCCTTCTTTCCCTTTTCTCCCTCTCTTCTTCTTTCTCTCTTCCTTCTCTCTCTCCCAACAACCTCACTGAATGGCCACAGGCAAACTGCATACCCTACAGGCCTGGTGAGTAACAAACATCGTTTTTTCCAAAGCTTCCTGATGGTTGTTGCTGAGGAGCCTCTTTCAAACACGTTAAAAACTGCAAAAGCCTCAATCATCAATCTAAAAGAACCTATGCACCCCAATGTTTATAGCTGCACAAGTTAGAAGCAACCAAGTGCTAGAAGCAACCCAAGTGCCCATCAGCAAATGAGTGTATCAAAAAACTATGATATATTTACACAATGGAATACTACACAGCAGAGAGAAAGAAGGAGCTTATGCCCTTTGCAACAGTATGGATGGAACTGGAGAGCATTATGCTAAGTGAAATAAGCAAGTTAGGAACAAATACCATATGATCTCACCTTTTAACTGGAACATAATCAACAAGAGAAAAAAGCAAACAAAGTATTCCCAGAGACATTGAAATTAAGAACAATCTAACAATAGCCAGAAAGGAGGGGCAGGAGACAGCAGGAAGATGGGTTTTCAGGAACTACTATAAAGAACACATGGACAAAACCAAGGGAGAGGGTGGGGGAGAAATGCAGACAACTGTAATTGAACAACAATAAAATAATTTAAATTTAAAAAACTGCAAAAGCCTGTCCCCCTACAACATTGGCTCCCAAAGAGGAAACACTGCTAGAAACTCATCACAGGCCCAGGTAAATGCCCCAGGCATTTCCAGTTCTATAGCATCATTATCAGTAGTCTGAGACCAGCACACAACAGAACTATAAAATAGCCAGAAAAAATTTAACAAAATGGCAATAGTAAGTTCTTACCTATCAATAATTACTTTAAATATAAATGTATTAAATTCTCCAAACTGAATATATAGATTGGTTTAGTGTATTTAAGAAAAGACTCCATCTTAGAAAACTATAAAATGTAAAACAAAGTAAATCCAAAGTAGCAGTAGAAAAAAAATAATACAACTTATAACAGATATCAGTACAATGGAAGACAGGAAATTAACAGAGAAAATCAGCGGACCCAAAAGCTGGTGCTTTGAAAATATCGACAATACTAAGAAATCTTTAGGCAGGCCAGCTATGAATAAAAAAGGGACACGAATTACTAATATCAGAAATGAAAGAGACATCATCACTACGGATCCCATGTACGTTAAAAAGATAATAAAGGAATACTATGAAAAACTCTAGGCCCATAAATTTGACAATCTACATAAAGGAGACCCATCTCTTGAAAGACACATTTGCCAAAACTCAGATAAGAAGAAATAGATGGTCTGAATAGGCCTTTACCTACCAAATAAATTGTATCAATAGTTAATAACTTTTCAAAACAGAAATCACCAGACCCAGATGAGTTCACAGGTGAATTCTACCAAAATTAAAGGAGCAAATATATATATATATATATTAATCCTGGCCTCATATTATTAGCTAGGAAGCATTTCCTCTGCTTCTATCCCCTGAAAGAGAATATAAGGAATTAGTATATATATACTTATATATAGTATATATATAGTATAGTATATATACACACACTAACATATAGTATATATATAGTATATATATAGTATAGTATATATATATATACTAATATATATAGTGTATATATACTATATACTAATATATATAAGTGTATATATAGTATATATATACACTATACACCATGTACTAATATGTATAGTATATATATACACACTAACATATATATATAAGTGTATATATAGTATACATATAGTATAGTATATATATACTATATATATTGTATATAGTATATATATACTAATATATATAGTATATATAGTATAGTATATATACTAATATATATTATATAGTATATATAGTATATATATGTATACACACACACACACACATATATATATATACTAATTCCTTATATTCTCTTTCAGAGGATAGAAGCAGAGGAAATGCTTCCTAACTAATAATATGAGGCCAGCAGTAAGCACCCTACTATAAAACTAAAGACATTATAAAGAATAAAATACTGACCAATATTTCTCATGAAAATAAATTGATAAATTATCAACAAAATATTATCAAATCAAATCCACCAAAAACACAAAAAATTATATACCCAATCAGCTACAGTTTACCCCAAATATGCAAGACTGGTTCAACATTAAAAAATAAATTAATGTAATACATTATATCAAAGACAAGAAAAAACACTTGATCATATCAGTATCAGTGTGTCTAAATCCAACACCATTCATGACACAAATGATGAGAATACTAGATGTAGAGGGGCATTTCTCAGCTTGATAAATACTGTCCACCAAAAACCTATAGTTAACTTGACACTTAATGCTGAAAAACTAGAAGCTTTTCCACTAATATTAGTTCCAAAGCAAGCAACAGGCAAGGCCCCACCCACCACTCTTTTTGTCTTTGTAGCAGGAGTCCTTACTAATACAAAAATGAAGAAGAAAAAAATAATTGGAAAGTAAGACATCACACTGTTTTTGTTCACAGATGACTCGCCATCTATGTAGAAAATATGAAAGAATAAAAAATTCCCTGGAACTAATAAGCAAATATAGCAAGGTTGAAGAATAAGAGGTTAATATACAAAACTCAACTGTTTTTCTATATACTAATAATGAACAAATAGAATATGAAATGAAAAACATAACACCATTTATATTAGCATCCAAAAAACAAAATAGTTAGGTATAAATCTAACAAAATATATACAAGATATACATACAAGAAAAGTATAAAACTCTGATGAATGAAATAAAAAAGAATTAATATGTAAAGTATAGGATAGGGAATATAGTCAATAATATTGCAATAACCATATGTGGTGTCAGATGGGTATTAGATTTATTGGGGTAATCACTGTGTAAGTAATACTAATGGCTAATCTCAGGGTTATACACCTGAAACTAATATAATGTACATCAAGTATAATTTAATGTAAAATACATTTAAAAAGAATAAATAAATGGAAAGATACTGCATGTTCCTGTGTAGGAAGTCAAGATGTCAGGTCTTCTTACCTCTATCTCTAGATTCAGTGCAATACCAATCAAAATCCCAGGAAATTATTTTATGGGTAATAATGGAATTATTGTAGAGTTTATATAGAGAGGCCAAAGACTCAGAATAGCCAAAACAATACTGAAAAAAAAGTTAGAGGACTGATGCTGAGTTCAAGACTTACTATAAAGCAGAGTAACAGAGAGAGTATAGTATTGATTAAAGAGTAAGCAAATAAGTCAGTGCAAGAGAACAGAGAACCCTGAAATAAACAGACATAAATATTTTCTCCTGATCTTTGCTGGAGGAGCAAAGGCAATACAATAGATAAAAGAAAATAGTCTTTGAAACAAATTCTGCTAAACCATCTGTAGATTCACATTAAAAATAAATTAATCTAGATATAGACCTTATACCCTTTACAAAAAATAACTCAAAATGGATCTATGACTTAAATGTAAAACACAAAACTATGAACCTCCTAGAAGATAACATAGAAACAAATCTATTTGACCTTGGATATTGTGATTCCTTTTTAGATAAAACACCAAAGACATAATCAATGAAAAAAATAATTGATAAGCTAGACTTCATTAAATTAAAAAAAAAAAACCTGTTCTGCAAAAGGAAGCACTTAGAGAATTAGAAGACAATTTCCAAACTGGAAGACAGTATTGGCAAGTAATAAATCTGATAAAGGACTTTTACACAAAATATAAAAATAACTCTTAAAATCCAACAATAAGAAAATAAACACTGATGAGGAAATGGGCCAAAGACTTTGGGGGAACAAAAGAAGATGTACAGATATACATAACAGATATAAAAAGATGAACTGTATCATAGGTCATCAGAGAAGTTCAAACCAAACAATGAGATACCACTACACATCCATGAGAGTGGCCAAAATCTGCCAAAAAATGTGGTGAGGATATGGAGCTGTAGGAATTCTCAGACATTGATGATATTTTACACTAAAACGTGTTCTAGCCACTTTGGAAGGCAATTTTACAGTTTCTTACAAAAATAAACGTAGTGTTACAATACAATCCAGCAGTTGTGCTCCTTGATGTTTACAACACCTCGAAATCCATGAAAATGGAAACATGCCATACCAAATCTGACGGTATGCAGCAAAACAGTTTGAAGAGGAATTTTTATAACAATAAATACCTATATTAAGGAAAAAAAAACCCATCAAGTTCAAAACCTAACTTTATTTCTCAAGGAACTAGAAAAAGAAGACTAAACCCGAAGTTAGCATAAAGACAATAAGAGCAGTAATAATTGGTTTACTGAAAAGATAAAAGAATGGAAAATCTTTAGTTATACTAATTAGGAAAAACTTGAGGTTTCAGATTAAATCAGAAATGAGAAAAGGAACATTATAGCTGATATCACAGAAATATATAGAATCATTAAGAAACTACCACGAACAATTATATGCAAAGAACTAATAACCTGGAAGAAATGGATAAATTAGTAGAACTATAAATTCTACCATGACTGAGTTATAAAGTCAGAACAATCCAATAATGAGTAAAGAGATCGAATCACTAATCAAAAATCACTAAGCAAACAAACGTAAGGAACCAGATGGGGTCACTGGTGAATTCTACCAAATATTTCCAAAAGAACAAATACCAGTCTTTCTCAAACTCTTCCAAAAAATTGAAGTGGAGGAAACACGTCCTAACTTATTTCATGAGACAAGAATTACCTTGGTAGCTAAGCCAAACATGGTCACTACAAAAAAAAAATTGCATTCCAATATCCCTGATTAACCTAGATGCACGTTGAAATTCATTAGCATTTTTAGATGTTTATATAAAAATCATATTGCATATTTTATATCACATTAATATACACAATATATAGGTATATGTATAAACTTTTATTTAACTTTTTAAACTATTGTTCTATTACAGTTGTCCCAATTTTCCACTGTTGCTCTCCCCTGCCCCAGCCCCTGCTCTCACAGATCAAGCTAGGTTAGTCCCCAGGATGCCAGGATGGTCAAACATACCGCACACAAATCAATTAGTGTGATAAGCCACATTAACAAAATGAATGGTGATGATCCTATGATCATCTTAGTAGATGTAGAAAAATCATTCGAGGAAACCCAACATCTTTTCATGATAAAATCTCTTATTAATTAGGTAGAGAGGAAATGTACCTCCACATAATAAAGGCCACATACGACAAGCCCACAGCTAAAATTGCATTCAGGGGTGAAAGGCTGAAGAGTCTTCCTCTGAGCTCAGGAACAAGACATAGATGACCACTCTGGCCACTTTTATTTAATATAATACTGGAAGCCCTACCAAGAGCAATTAGGCAAGAAAAAGAAATAAAAGCATCCAAACATTTACAAGCAGAGAATACAAAGGTGGTTGCCTAGGGCCACTGGGTGGGAGACATGGGGAGCTGGTGTTCAAGGGCATAGAGTTTCAGTTTTGCCAGATAGGTTCTAGAAATCTGCTATACACTGTAGTACCTATGGATAGCAATATGGTATTGTTCACCTCAAAATTTATTATGAGGGTAGATCTCATATTAAGTATTCTTAACATAAACAAAACAAAACAAAGGGAATGTGCATGTGTTTTGAGGACGTTCACATTTTGCACAATGTGCTTGTATACATCTCTACAGCAACGCACGATCACACTTTATCTGCAAATTTATGCTGAACAAAGGAAACTGAATGCTCATATATCACATCAGTCACGGAATAAGGCTCTTCAGTCACACTTATTCTCCACAAAACATAAAAAGCAAGTCCTGTTATTATCTTTATGTTAGAGAGAAAATAAGTTAAAGTTAGAGACAGAGTAATCACCTCTTAAGGCCAAACAGGTAGTGAGTAGCAAAACAGATTTAAATAAAAATATGCTTCTAGAACATACCTATACTTTAATCAATAGATATATTGCCTCACAACTGGTATCTATTAAAAACTGATATAGGAATTCTGAGTAAACATGTTCAGTTCCATTCTAGTATCTGAAGGAAGAATGCTCTTTACTGAACTTGGAGCACCAAAGCATGGGGCTTAAGGTTTTAAAGGTCCGTGTTCCTCTCCAAGCATTTCCCTCTCACTTTGCCTTCTAGCAAATCATTTATGTGCTTCCATCTTCAGCTTTAAATACCTATGTGATAATTATGTAATTCCATTCAAGTGGTTTCTATCAGGAACAGAAACTAATATTGGCAGGAGGTCAGTTATGAGTTGTGCCTAAAGAAAATCCTTAGACAGCTAATGTTCTGATACAACTTATTAAATATACTGTGAAATATATGACTTTGCTAATGTGCTAGGTCTTTATTTTTTTAACCCACACCCAAGGATATATTTATTGCTTTTAGAGAGAGAAGAAGAGAGCAGGGGGAAGAGAGAGACAGAGACAGAGACAGAGACATGGGGAAAGAGAGAGAGACATTGATGTGAAAGAGAAACATCAATTGGTTGCCTCCCATACACACCCTAACTGGTGGTAGAACCTGCACTTGGGTCTGTGCCCTGACTGAGAATTGAACCCATAACCTTTTGGTGTATAGTGTGTGCTCCAACTCAGCCACTCAGCCAGGGCTGGGCTAGGTCTTTTATTTTTATTATTATTTTATTTTACTCTATTCTACTCTATTTTATTTTTAATGAATTATTTGGGAGTGACATTGGTTTATAAAACCGTACAAGTTTCAAGTACACAATTAGACAAAACATCAGCAGCACACTATATCATGCATCCATCGCCAAAAGCAAAATGTCTTTTCATCCCCATTTTTCTCTTCTTTGCCCACCTCCACCTACCCTCACCCCCTTTCTCTGTTGGTGATAAACAAAGAGAAAGACACATAGACACAGACAATGTACAAACACAGACAACAGTGTGTTTATACATATACATGTGTGTATGTATGTGTGTATATGTCTGTGTGTATGTACGTATATATAAATGCTTTTTTCTTAATCCCTTCGCCTTCTTTCATCCAGCCCCCAAACCTTCTTCCTCTGTTCTATTTTGTTCATCAGTGTATTTTATTCATTACATCCCACATATAAGTGAGATCATATGATATTTGTCTTTCTCTGACTGGCTTATTTCACTTAGCATAATGATCTCTGGGGCCATTCCTGCTGTCACAAAAGGTAAGATTTAATTTATCACATACACAGAAAAACGTCTTGTAGTTCACAACCTGAATTGTATGTATCTATGGCCAAGTAAGTCTTTTCAGAAATGTTTCTCTCTCTTATCATGTCCCTAGATGTCCAATAGGTTGCTCATGTTTCTGAAAATTATGAGATTCCATTTAATCTTGCTCCTAAATGGATAAGACAAAGATGATAGTTCTGTAGCCAAAAGAGTGGATTCAAAGTGGGAGCAAATATATAGAGCTCTAAGTAATAAAATTAGCTATAAAGTTTGGGGTAAAGAGTTGAATGTGAAAAAAATTTTACTTTATAGACCATTTGATATTTATTAAGCTCAATATATTTGTTCATATTCAAAACAACAGCAGAATTAAATTGAATACAATATATTTGCTTCTCACTTTGTAAAATGGCATATAAGCCACCACATCAAAGAGCCACTTCCTGCCTCTCCAACAGCATCTTTCCAAATCCCCTAAGCTCCACCTTCAAAGTCCAACTACATAGAGCCACTTGGTTCCTGCACACTCTATGATTTTGTTCATACTGTTTCCTCACCTTTGAATAGCCCCATATTCAATATATTCATTTATAAAATGAGGACAATAATATAACTTATCTTGTGGAGTTATTACAAGAATATAAAGAGGTAATCAATGTAAAGAGTTTAGAAAATAACTGGCACAGTGAAAACACTAAATAAAACTTGCTTTTGTAGATAAGTAGCTTTATCTGTGTTCTATTTTACTCCCTGGTAGTTTAGCCAATTATATACTGCTACTATGGAAATCTAAAGCACCAAAAAAAGTCTTTCAAGATTGTTAAACTGTAGTAATTTAATATATAACATTGCAAAATATCAGGCTTACACTAGCAACATGATGAAATGGCAAGATAAGCAGATCACACTCATCTGTATTACAAATTATCTAAATAAAAAATAAACTTTGATGTTGTAGCATAAATGTGCAAAACCCAGTGAGCATAAGGACTCTAGCACATGAGGTCACCACCAGTTAGTAGACCTCGGATTACAGAGGCAGGTATATTTATGATTGGCAAATAGTTTAACCTGTTTCACAAAATTGATGGTTCAAGAGGTTCTTTATTTCTGTATCTTCCTTCTCTGAAGAACAGGACCTCGCTCTGTCTCTTTCCACCCCGGGCATAACTCAGAAAGAATAATATCAAGTTTTAATTTAAAATGAGTGATATACTACAGAGTTTCAGACCATATATCTTTACAAAGCTGTCAAGATTCCTTTCACCACTTTTCTTATATTGTAAAAACAAGTTTTTATTAAACACAGATCAACAATAAATCTGTCAGTTGATGTCTTATTTATAGCACTGTTAGAAGAAATACTGATGCTCTTTCAAAAGCCAAAATGGACACTTCCTTATTCCTTCAGAACTAAAATTAAAACAATTAAAATATGTTATGAAATTTTATTAGCTTGAATTATGCTCTATTTAGGTGATTTTAGGTATTATTGTAGAAGATAATAATCTCCCACATAAATGAAGGGAAGCATGTTCTGTATAGTATGGGGTCAGCAAAAGTAGGTTTACACATGTTCATATGGAAAATAATATAGTAATAAAAAATAATAATAAACGAATAAAATCTGTGTTTTGTGCACTCAACTACAAGCCTACTTTTTCGACCCCCTGGATATGGGAGAAGAGTCTCAGTTGTTATGGCCTGAACTTGATAAGTATAAAATTATGACTTGATTTGAAGATTTAAAAGGGGTGAGAGCTATAATTGAAGGCAATTTAACTAGATACCAAGGACCTGATCTAGTCCAGATTTATGATACTTCCAAACTTTTAGATGATTTAATTTGCAAAGTTGCATGATCAGAAAAAATAGAATTATAAAAACTGTAATGATCAATTTGTATTTAAATGCAGCATACACATACAACAATTTCTCACTTTTAAACGCTGACCTTCAAATTGTATAAATGACCAAAAGCTTTCCCAACTCACTACACCCATTCGTTACTGTTTTCGCTGTCTGACTGCATTGTGCTGTTTGAGCCTTTGGGACACCAGCCAGTATCAGGTTGTCTGCTGTGTGCCTCCATTCTCTGTTTTTTAAGCCCTTATGCCTAATGTGATTATGCCTGTTTCACCACTACGTGCTGGGTGTGGGGGAGGCAGATATGGCTTGTCTCTTTAGTTCACAGGGATTCCGACTTAGATAAACCATGGAAGAGGAAGTGAACTCAAGGGTCTCCGTCCACATTTAGGCCTGATTTAAATATTCGACAAGTCCTGGAACTTCTGCCTAACATGGCGATGGAATGTGGCTTTGGAGGGAGATGGAAAGGATGAGTGCATTTTGAATATGAGATAACAGTAAATTACAAAACTCATTTGCATCAAAAATATCACAAAATTGACAGTATGATTTTAAAATGTATATAGTGGAATTTAATAAAAGACCAAAAATAGCAAAGAACATTTTAAGAACAAGATTAGCACTTTAATACCTGAATCTCAAAACTCCTTATAAAGCTTCATCAATGAAGACAGAGTACTTTTGACATACAATAAATAGAACAAATGACAGAATGAAGAATCCAGATATAAGACCTTTATACATACAGACAATTTTTGGCATAAAAAAGATGGAAAAAAATGAAAGTACAAAATACATTGGTAGATTTAACTTTAAATATTTAAGTAATAATATTTACTCTCTCAGTGCAAAGAGAGTAATCTTTAAGTTAAAATAATGAATATCTGAGTAGAGTAAATTAAATTAAATTATGTTTTTTACATGAGATACCAGTAATGTATAACAGAAAATTTCAAAGTAAGCAGACAGAAAAAGATATGCTCAATAAATTCTAAGTAAGAAAGACTGATATTACTATATTGAGATGAGAAAAATATTAGACTTCATGGGTTAAATAAAGGAACACTTTACATAAAATTTTTCAATTCACAGTAAGGAAAGAATCAATTCTTTCAGGAAACTACAACCATGTTAAATTTCTGCATACATAGTAATGCACAGCATCAAACCTCTTTAGGCAAAATCTTATAGAATTAGCCCTCACTGGTATAGCTCAGTGGATTTAGTGCCAGCCTGCAAACCAAAGGGTCGTGGGTTGGATTCCCAATCAGGGCACATGTCTGGGTTGTGGGGCCAGGCTCCCAGTAGGGGGCGCATGAGAGGCAACCATACTGATGCTTCTGTCCCTCTCTTTCTCCTTCTCTTGCCCTCTTTCAAAAATTAAATAAATAAAATCTTTTAAAAAATCTTATAGAATTAAAACAAAAAACAAAAAGACCCACAATCATCGTCTAAAATCATGATTTTAAAATTTACTTCATAGAATAAGCCAATAAATAAATAAATATGGATATTAAAAATATGGAAATATGGAAAACACAATTAAATGCCTGCCCTAATTGGCACATACAAAACATGTAATAAACAACTGTATCATGCATATTCATTTCAAGAATACATGGAACATTCACAAAATGGATCAGATACTAGAGCTCAGAGCATCACTCAATACATTTCTTTTTTTTAATATTTATTTATTTATCTTTAGAGGGGAAGGGAAGGAGAGATGAAGAGAAACATCAATGTGTGATTGCCTCTCATGAGTCCCCTGCCGGGAACTGATCTGCAACCCAGGCATGTGCCCTGACTGGGAATCGAACCTCGATCGTCTGGTTCGCAGGCCCGTGCTCAATCCACTGAGCTACACCAGCCAGGGCAATACATTTCAAATACTAAAAATCTTAATGACAAAATTCTTTGACCACCTAATTTAAATATCAATAAGAAAAGAGGAAATAAAAAGTACTAAGTTTTTAAAGTGAAAACTTTCTTCTAAATAACTTTTGGTTAAAAATATTCATAGTAGAAGTAAGAAAGTATTTTGAAATGAATAGTAACAAGATATGACATATCAAAACTTGAACAATATAGCCAAAGTAGAAGTTTGAAATGTGTATCTTGAAAAACTACTAGAGAAAGGATAAAAATCAATGAACTAAGCTGTGCATTCCTCTCAAGAATTATGAATAAAGTAAGAAATTAACGAAATAAAATTCAAAGTAATATAAGACAGAAAGGTAAGAGCAAAAATTAATGAAAAAAAGTAAATACATAGTAGAGAAAACTGACAAAGTCAGAAAGTGGATCTTTGCAGAAACTTATAAAATTAATAAGTATCTAATAAGACTGAGAAGTAAAGAGAGAGACTGAAATAATCAGTAACAGAAATGGGGGAAAATGCCACTATTGATGCCGTGGAAAATTTAAAATATTAGGAGAATATTGTGAGTAACTACATGAACTTTGAATAAATAGAATGTCTAACACATTTTTATAGCTAATAATGAAGGTAATGTGACAATGGTCCATAAACAGAAATACTGACCAACTAAACAGAATGAAGATCTAGAAACAGATTCATAATTAAATGAACACTTGATATATGACAGACCTGGTATTGTACATCATTAGTAAGGAAAGTATAGCTATTCAATAATGTAGTTGAGACCATTAAACAGAAAAAAAATTAAATCGAGCCCATACTTCACACAATAAACTATAAGCAATTTTGAGATTTTATTTATTTTTTTATTTTTAGGGAAGAGAAGGGAGGAAGAAAGAGGGGGAGAGAAACATCCATCAGTTGCCGCTCCTTTGTGCCCTGATGAAGGACTGAACTCACAACCCAGGCAGGTGCCCTGCAGAAATTGAGCCAGAGACTCTTCCCCTTGCAGAGCAATACCCAGCCAACTGAGCCACACTGGTCAGGGCTGGAATCAATTTTAGATGGACAAAACCCTTAAATATTGAAGATAGACCACTAAATTTTAAGAAAATTGTGTCAGGAAAACAATCTCATAAAATTCAGTCTGGAATATCTTAAACCCTATCTGAAAACATTAACCATAAATTAGGAGAAGACAATGAAACACATGTAACCATTAAGGAGAAAGGAAAAGTGCTTTAGAATAGTTATTAACAGACTGTGAAGTTATGCAGCTTAAGATAGAATGCCATTTATATCACTTACTAGCTGTGTGACTTTTATGAAGTTATTTAACCTTTTTGTATCTCTGTCTCCTAATGTGTAAAACAAGAGTAATAATAATGTCACCCCTTAGGTAAAACAAAATAATTTGTGTAATGTGCTTAAAACGTTTCCTGGCGCATAATAAGCCCTTATAAGTGTGTAATTATTATTATTATTATTCACAATAGATTGAAAGTAATTCCTATAAACCAATTAAAATAGACTAACACTACAATAAAAACATATGCAAAGGCACGTCACCAAAAGAGAAAACTCCAGCAGCCACATATATCTGAGATTTATTCAACCTTGTAAATAATTAGATAAGTAAAAATTAAAGCCAAAATGTGATACTATTTCATAATAACCAACTTGGGCAGAAAAGCATACTACACAAATATTGGTGAAGATATGAAGTCGGAGAAAAATCATACATTCACTCATACACTGAACAGGATTTTCATATACGAAACATATATAATATGTAGTAATAAAGCTTATGAAGCACATTATATATGAAACATATATGATATACAGTAAATAAAACACATATATAATGTGTTTCACAAAGTCCTTTGAACTTCTTCCCATATCAGTGTATAAGGCTGTAAAATGTCATGGTCTTTTTTGGTAATTTTTAAAAAAGATTTTATTGATTCATTTCTAGACAGAGGAGAAGGGAGAGAGAAAGAAAGGGAGAGAAACATCAGTGTGTGGTTGTCTCTTGAGTGCCTCCACTGGGGACCCAGACTGTAACCCAGGCGTGGCTCTGACTGGGAATCGAACTGGTGACCCCTCAGTTCACAGCGCAGCATTCAATCCACTGAGCCACACCAGCCAGGGCTAAAAATGTCATGTCTAATGACTGAATAGTCTCCCACTTGTACCCATGTACCATCTTGATTAATATTTATGACTGGACATTTATTTTTTTAACTTATTTTGTATGAGTGTCTCTGAAATTTAATCTTATTATTTTCAAAAATAAATTTCTAGAAGTGGATTTGCAGGATCATAACATATGCAAAATTTTAAGGCCCAAAATGCAGAAAGTTCTATAATTTTGAGAGATTTCAAATGTAAATTCATTATTCACATATTGATTCTGGGTTTTGTTCAATTATAAATGTTATGTAAGCTCAGAGAGATTTAAAAGTCTTAATTACCTAAATTAGACACAATCTCAAAGATTCTAGAAGTTCCAGTGAGGGCTCAGACTCGGTCTCTTGCAAAAAGAAAAGAAATGTAGAATGGCAAAATAGCTTAGGGAAAGAACACCTTCCTGTAACCCTGTGCCTGGTATATTAATGTGGGAGGTGCTCAAAAGTATGCTTGCTTAGCTGTTATTTACTGAGGTTGCCTGATTCACAGGAGATTGCCACTTTCCTGGGGATACCAGAAAAGTTAGAAGTAACTATCTAATAGAAACAATAAGATATCAAGCTAAAAAGTCCAGAGGCTTTGACTATAAAATGTAATTTCAGAGCTTGTTCACTGGATCTTCAAGGATTTATGTTATCACATTTGCTCATGAGATTGTCAGCATCTAAACCAAGTGACTGTTTCTTATTGAAAGAACACATTTTCAGCCCTTCTAAGCATAATTACTTGTGTATTCAGTTTGGCAACGTATTTGGCCAGAAGACATAAAATCAAGTTGAAGAGCGACTAGACATAGAATATTTCCCTAAGTGTGAGGCTAGTGGGAGGAGGAAAAAAACAGGCAGAAATAATCTGAAGATCCTTATTTATCTTGACAGTTCATAAATGGATCACAAGCTCTCAACGTTGAGACCATGTGATAGCACAAGACCGCGAGTCCGTAACTGATTTTATGCCAGAGAGCAAATTCTCCTGTTAGATTGAAGACAACATCACTGATTACAGCGGAGATTAGGAGAGTGCAGCTGAGTCAGAGAGAAACAGTCAGACTAAGAGACCAATGATGCTCCTTTTTGTGTGTGCTGAACCTCTTTTTTTGTGGAGTGGAACACCTTTAAACCAGTACTCTCTTTTGTTAAGGGTTAAACTTCATCATTAGATTATGTCCTAATTCCTCCTTTATATTTTATGTAGGTCAAACTATCTTGAAAAAGTTTTCAAGACAAACTTGATCATTATTTTTTATATAGGCTATCTATTTACTTCATTTGATAGCTTTTATAAGAATAATTTGTATGAAGCTATTCACGAAAATTACCTGTAATTTTGTAAGCAACTTTCCTAATAAATGGTATTATTATAAACTCATCTACTTTTATTGAGGGGAGAAATAGCTTTCCTCATTTTGTATAATTTCTAAAACAAGACTTGAATAATCATTTAGTCACTTGGAAAACATTTACTAAAAACCTACTGCATGCAAGAGCATAATACTGGAAACTGTGAGGGCTACAAAGATTTTTTGAAGATTTTATTTATTTATCTTTAGAGGGGAAGGAGAGAGGGAGAGAAACATCAATGTATGGTGCCTTTCATGCATCCCCTGCTGGGAACTGGCCTTCAGGGAACCTGGCCTGCAACCCAGGCCTGTGTCCTGACTGGGAATCAAACTGCGATCCTCTGGTTCACAGGCCTGTGCTCAATCCACTGAGCTACACCAGACAGGGCAAAGGAGAGAAGGAGAGAAATATCAATGTATGGTTGCCTCTCGTGCGTTCCCTTGCTGGGAACTGGTCTGCAACCCAGGCATGTGGCCTGACTGGGAATTGAACCGCGATCCTTTGGTTTGCAGGCCCCAGCTCAATCCATTGAGCTACACCAGCCAGGGATACAAAGATTTTTAACATGCATTTTAGCATGTAGTGACATTTTAAAAAGTCACAAAATGGTCATATAAAACTATGTCTATAAAACAGGATAAATGGCTGCGGTTGGTGACACTTGAAGCTAGTGGGACCCAGCAGTTTTATGAAGATGGGATTTCAGCTGACATCCAAGAATGTGGAAAAGAGGCAAACTATAAAGAAAATACTGTGTAATAAAAACACATATAGAAAGGGACATATACATGGGGAATGGTTTATTTATTTTAGAGCGATGGTTGCACAGGGACCCACAGTTGAAAAATAGGTGAGCTCCTTCATTACGGTTTAATCTCTTGCTGGTTGTATTGTGGAGTCAGCAAGCGTTTTGGTCAGAGAAGTGACTTTACCATGCTTCAGAGAAGCTGGTGACTTTTCAGGAATGTTTAGGATGAAGTGGACTGTAAAAGATTAGAAGACAGGTCTCATAAGTCAGAGTACTATTGTATGAAGTCCAGGAGAATAATGACAGTATACATATAGAGAAAACTGAAGCAACATATTGGAAAACACTAGGAATATCCTAGACCAGGGGTCCCCAACCTCCAGGCCTTGGACTGGTGCTGGTCCAGGCCTACTAGGAACTGGCCCACACAGCAGAGGTGAGCTTGAATGTAATGAGCTTGAATCATCCCCAAATCATCCCCGACTGCTGCCCCATCCCTGGAAAAATTATCTTCCACGAAGCTGGTCTCTGGTGCCAAAAAATGTTGTCTAGGGCCTAGACAAAAGATTGGCAGCCCTTGTCCTTTGTCTTATTTAATTTGGAATTTTCCCCAAGTCTTCTGGCCAGTTCAATATATGTCTTTTCAGGAGGAAATTATGAGAAGGATTCCTCAACTCCAGGCAGGACCTGCCCACGTGTGGCGATCTGCAGTAATTATGAGCTAGCTCAGCCCAGAGCTAAGGGAGTTGGTTGATAGCCTGCTTCAGGGCACACAGCAAAGTGAAAGGACGGCAAGGTTAAAGATCCTTCAAGGGGTTACACTTGAAATGCTTCTGAGAGTAACTCTGGTAGGCTTTGTGTGCCCTCCGTACTAGTTCCATGCTTTATCGTTGCCAAATTGATCTGATATGCAGTTGTGCAAGAATAAATGATAAGAGGCAGAGGGGCTAAACGCCTTTGAAGGACACCTCATAAGAGATGCTGTGAGAGAGGGCAGCTGCTGAGAGCCAGTCACAGGGGCTCTCGCCTCTCACTCCCACTACCTTAACCTCGGCAAGTTTCTAAAGGTTCTTTGGAGAGCCACCAAAGGGAGCCATCAAGGAGAATAACTCACAGGATGTTCAGAGGAGAAGATGAAATACTTAAAAGGCTCTACTCCCTAAATACCATCCCAGACTGAATCATCTCTGAGAAAAAGTGGGCAGCACTCACTGTGTACTTTACTACTGTATTCGAAGGTCAGGTAGAAAATATCGATCTTTTGATGTATTCCTAATTAAGGAGAAAAAGTAATAATTTCCTGCCCACCTGAGACATAAGACTCTTGGAAGCTCTAAAACTCAAGGGATGTGACTGGAGCGAGCGATAGAAACCCTGATTCATAGCTCAGCCTTCAATTTCCTGGCAAGGAGAATGGCATGGGAAAAAAGGTTAAGTGCAGATGCATCGAAATGTATGGCTGTTTCTTATTGTCACAAATATTTAACACAGAAATTATTTCTGCCTGGCCGATAAATTGCATAACATGATTAATATATAAATAATATATGACATATAAATCACAGTATCTACCTACCTATCTATCTATCTATCTATCATCTATCATCTATATATCTATCTCTCTTTTTGATGTATGGAGGACCTAGGATGTTGGAATCAAATTCAGTGCATACAAGGTTTGGCATAGAGATGAAATTTCACATAGAATATTGAATGGTTACAAAGGAATTTCTCATTCAAGTTGATTTGATTAGCAATAATCTTTGATTCTAATTTCTCAGTAATGTTTCTTTCATCATTTTCCAGGGTAACAAGCTGATGAATATCTCATTTACATTTTTATTAGCCTATAAAGCTCTTCCTGCTTTATGTTCTTCTACCTCACCCTGAAAGCAATACTTAATGTCAAATAATAGCTAATAGAATCTCTAGCAAAGACTCAAGTGCCAAAAAAAGCAACACTCAAGCTAGTGTACTCTTACATCACTCTTACAATTTATACATGCTTAAAGCATTGCTCCTGAGACCATAAAATTACTGATTACGATGCATGATCTATGATCTTGTCTCGATCTCCAGACCAAAAGCCTAGACAGTAGGAGCCTGTCTCCTTGCCTTAATAAACAGTGCTCTGTAACACAGGACACATTCAGTAATCAGGGTGTGGAGTTTCTGGTTTCAGCTTCTCAGAAAACCACTTTTCAGTGCCACAGAAGATGTAACATTATTAAATCAGTTCTCAATTACTTAAGATTATGTGTACAATTTTAGTTTCAGACTTAACCATTTGATGTGAAGGTACAGAAAAGTTTGACATCATGGAAATGCAAATGACTAGAACAAGTTTAAAATTAATGCCAATGAACAGTGTTTAGAATACCTATGAATCATTAATGACATTCACCAAAGTGATATTTAACAAGAATTGTTAAATTCTTGGTGATGATGTTAAATGTTAAAAACAATGTTAAAAACAATGTTAAAAATATTGATGATGATGTCGATTGACTAGTATGTTTTGCCCTTGCTATGTGTTTTGTACCTGAATTGCGGTAGCTCACCAATGTTCATATTAGATTTGTTTTGCTGTATATAAAATTTGGGGACACTTATCAGAGATAAGATAACAGAACTGCATACTCTGAAATAATAGGGTTATTCTCCAGACTCTGAGAGTGAGGAAGGGAAGGAGTGACAGAGGAAGGGAGAGCGGGAGGGAGGGAGGGAGGGAGGGAGGGAGGGAGAATGACAGAGAGACAGAGAGATTTCTATTTTTTTATTTTTTTACAAATCTAGCACAGCACTTATTCCAAAAGCTGACAAATTGTTATGGGCTGAATTGTGCACCCCCAACCATGCAAAATTCATATATTAAAGCCCTCAACTCCAGGGCCTCAGAATGTGACTGTATTTGGTGATAGGATATTTAAAGAGCTGATTAAGTTAGGATGGTTTGTAATAAAATCTGATTGATGTCCTTATAAGAAGCACAGATTAGGACACAGAGGAATGCCAGACACTTATACGCACAGAATTACAAGCCTGTGAACACACAGTAAGAAGGTGGTCATCTGCAAGCCAAGGAAAAATGCTTCAGAAGAAATCAAACCTGCCTACAATTTGATCTCAGACTTTTGGCTTTCAAACTGTGAGAAAATAAAGTTCTGTTGCTTCAGCTACCCAGTCTGTGGTGTTCTGTTATAGAAACACCAGCAAACTTATATAATAGTACAAAAAATACAGGCTGACCTCACTTGTGAATATTAGCAAGGCAAGTTCAAGAGCAAGTTGAGAGAATTACATGCCATCACCAATTGTGCCTTTGTGGGAGTACAAGATGATTCAACTGAAGAATGACAGTTGTTCTGAGAGTATCGGCCAGTGCAATCAGGAAAGAGAAAAACAGCAGGTTTAATAATTGGAGAAGAAATAAGAATTATTACTGAATCTAGGATATTTAATTGTAAACCAGAAATATCCAAAATACTCACTTAAGAAATAATAAATTAGTAAATTCAGTGATCATAAAGTTAAAAATCACTAATTAATACATTTTCTGTACACTAACTATATACAATTAGAAAGTATGATGTTATTTACACTAGCAATAAAAAGATAAAATGCCTTGAAATTAACCCATGAGGAGACTATTTTGCAGGAAGACCTACTGTGAAAATTAAATAAGTGGAAGGAAATGTTTTGTTTTAAAATAGGAAGACCCGATATAGACTTCCACCAAGATGGAGGCATAGGTGGAAACACTGTGCCTTCTCCCAGAACCAAGTTTGAACACAACAAAGGTTTGGAGAACTAGGACACACCCAAAGACCAGAAAAGGGAATTATACGGAAGTCCGACAACTACGAACCGTTCAACGGAACGGTAAGAGAGGTGGAGCCAGCAGCGGAGCTGGGTTGGGCAGGACAGATCCCCCGACCTAGGCGCGCAGGCAGCCCGGACCCAGTCGGGGTGTGGGGCAGACTGACTGCAGTCGCACTTTCGCGCACAGTGAGACGGACCACACAGGCCCCAGGGGGCGAACCCAGTGGTGGAGGGCTGACCTCGGTGGCACACTCGCGTGCAGTGGAACGAAAGGCGTGGGCCTGGTGACGGTGGTGGCTGCGGCACCGGGGCCGCGGTAGCAGGCGGCAGATAGGAAGCCATTGTCCCTGTTTGACCCCGCCCCCACATACAAGGTCACAACCCAGCGACTTAGTTGCCCTGTTCTAGTGAACACTTTAGGGCTCTGATCCTGCTATGGAACAGGCACGAACAGCCCAAAAGATGGTGCAAGAAGAACTCAAAGTCCCAGAGCCAATAACTCTAAGCAACCGAGAAATTGCCAGCCTCTCAGAAGCACAATTCAAGACACTATTTATCAGGATGCTCACAGAACTGGTAGATTATAGTCACAAATTAGAGGAACATATGAAGGCTAAACTAATTGAAATGAAGGGAGATGCACAGGAAACCAATAGTGATGGAAAGGAAACTGGGACTCAAATCAATGGAATGGACCAGAAGGAAGAACAAAACATCCCACCAGAAAGGAATGAAGAAATGAGAATTCAAAAAAATGAGGAGAGGCTTAGGAACCTCCAGGACATCTTTAAACGTTCCAACATCCGAATTATAGGGGTACCAGAAGGGGGAAAGAAACAGCCACGAGTGGAAAACGTATTTGAACAAATAATAAAGGAGAACTTCCCCAGTCTGGCAAAGGAAATAGACTTCCAGGAAATCCAGGAAGCTCAGAGAGTGCCAAAGAAGTTGGACCCAAGAAGGAACACACCAAGGCACATCATAATTACATTAGCCAAGACCAAAATGAAGGAGAGAATCCTAGAAGCAGCAAGGGATAAGGGGACAGTCACCTACAAAGGAGTACCCATCAGACTGTCAGCGGATTTCTCAAAAGAGACCTTACAGGCAAGAAGGGGCTGGAAAGAAGTATTCCAAGTCATGAAATCCAAAGACCTACAGCCAAGATTGCTTTATCCAGCAAAGCTTTCATTTAGAATGGAAGGACAGATAAAGTGCTTCTCATTTAAGGTCAAGTTCAAGGAGTTCATCATCACCAAGCCCTTATTATATGAAATGTTAAAGGGACTTATATAAGAAAAAGAAGATGAAAAATATGAACAGTGAAAGGACAACAAACACACAGTTATTAACAACCACACCTAAAACAAAAGCAAACCAAGAGGACAGCTAGATCAGGAGTGGAACCATAGAAATGAAGAACACATGGAGGGTTAGAAACAGGGGGGTGGGAGGGGGAGAAGTGGGGAGAAGGCACAGAAAATAGCATAGATGGTAGGAAGAAAATAGATGGGGGGAGGGCGAGAATAGTGGGGGAAATATAGAATCCAAAGAGCTTGAGATACATGGTTATAAACTAAGGGGGGGAGAATGGTGGGGGAGGGAGTGTGCTGGTGGAGGGGAATGAAGGGGGGGAATAGAGCAACTGTAATGGTACAATCAATAAAATATATTAAAAAATAAATAAAAGCTGTCATATAATAAAAAATAGGAAGACCCAATATGATGAATATATTAATATTTTTGAAATGAATTTATAAATAAGCATTTATCCTAGTCAGGATGCCACTATATATGTTTTTATGAGAAAAAATATATAACAATAACATTATAGAACCAAAAAATGATAGTCATCATATACTTGTGCTCTGGGTAGTGTCCAAGATTTAATGTATGTTAAGTCATTTAATACACAAGTAATCAGGTGAGTAACAATATAATCCATTTTCTAAAATTAGAAAACTGAGACCCAGAGAGAGTCAGTGACTCCCCAATGGCACAGTTAGTAAGTGGTAGGTGTTTTCTGGGACCTAAATGTAGAAAGTCTGGCTTTAGAGTCCATGTTTTCTATTGTTGTAATCTAGTGCACCTCCACATACTGAAGTTCATACAGAAAAATAGCAATGGAAGAATAGTCAGGAAAATTCTGGAAAAAAGAAGTGCCAGGTGAGAGTACTTGCACTTTTAGGTATTAAGATATAGTCAAAGTCCACACTAAATAAAGGAGTTGTGTTTGACATTGGCATAGGAATACATAGACATAAATAGAAGACAGGGGAAAATATGGATTGTTCAATAAATAATAAATAAAACTAGACTCCTGCCTTATACTTTGTGCTGAAATGAATTCCAGATATAATCTTTAAATGGGGGGGTGGCAAAATTTAAAGTACTTAAAATTATTTGTTATTTATTTTTATATAGTCTTGATAGAAACTAAGCCTTTCTAAGCAAAGTCCACAGAGCAGTAAAACCTGCCAACTCTGGCCATATAAATTAGAACATTTACAAAAAATACTAAAAAAAGAAGAATCATGGATG
This sequence comes from Sturnira hondurensis, assembly GCF_014824575.4. Classification (NCBI taxonomy): domain Eukaryota; kingdom Metazoa; phylum Chordata; class Mammalia; order Chiroptera; family Phyllostomidae; genus Sturnira; species Sturnira hondurensis. The sequence goes on from NW_028073279.1 coordinate 1,509,281, forward strand.
CCAAAGACGGATCATTTTATCACGTCTCTCCTCCTTCAAAGGAATTCACAGGCCAATGACATGTTCAGGGTTCCTCTGTGTTGTAGCATGCATCAGTACTCCATTCCTTTTCATTTCCAAACAATATCCCATAGTATAGGCATACCAATGGTATTTATTTACTCGTCAGCTGATATACATTTGTTTCTCCGTTTTGGTTATTATAAATGATAGTCCTATAAAAATCCATGTGCAATTTTTTTGTATGTCTTGTGTATATATTTAGGAGTGGAATTATTGGGTCTTATAATAACACTACATTTCACTACTTGGGAAATTGCCAAGCTGTTTTCCAAAGCAGTTGTATCATTTTATAGTCCCGCCAGCAATGTATGAGGGTTCCAATGTCTTCAAATCCTCACTAATGCTTGTTATTGTCTTTGTTATATACATGCTATTTGATACGAAATTGTATCTCACTGTAGTTTTGATTTTCTTTTCCAGCATGACTAAGGATAAACATCTTTCATGTGCTTGCATCTTCTTTATCTTCTATGTGTCGTAGTACTAGGCATAGTGAGTAGCAGTGAGCCTGGGCTCTAGAATATACCCTGAATATTGCTTTAAGATTTACTAAAGTATTTGAATCAGGGCTAGCCAAAAGCAAAATTAAAAACCAAATGGAGTGAAAACCTTTTTAATCATTTATTGTTTCAAGCTATCATTCTCTCAGATATTTTTTATTTTTTGAGTATATTTTATTATTTGTTGCTATTACAGTTGTCCCAATTTTTCCTCCTCTGCTGCTCCCTGCCCAGTACCCTCCTTCCCTCCAGTAATGCCCCACTTCAGTTCACGTCTGTGGGTTGTACGTATAAGTTCTTTGGTTTATCCATTTCCTATGCTATTCTTAACACCTCCTTGTCTATTTTGTACCTAACAATTATGCTTAATCTCTGCACTTTTCCCCCCATTCTCCTTCTTCCCCTCCCAGCTAATAACCCTCCATGTGATCTCCATTTTTGTGATTCTGTTCCTGTTTTGGTTGTTTGCTTAGTTTGTTTGCTTAGATTCAGTTATTGGTAGTTGTGAGTTTGTTGCCTTTTTAGTGTTCATAGATTTGATCTTCTTTTTCCTAAATAAATACCTTTAACATTTCATGTAATAATGACTTGGTGATGATGAACTCCTTTAGTTTTGGCTTATCTAGGAGGCACTTTATCTGCCCTTCCATTCTAAATGATAGCTTTGCTGGATAGAATGAGTAATTTAGGTTGTAGGTTCTTGCTTTTCATCAATTTGAGTACTTCTTGCCAGTCCTTTTTTGTCTGCAAAGTTTTTTTTTTTAAATAAATCAGCTGATAGTCCTGCGGGAACTCCTTTTGTAGGTAACTGTTTTTCTCTTGCTGCATTTTAAGATTCTCTCTTCATCTTTAACCTTTGGCATTTTAATTGTGATGTGTCTTGGTGTGGTCCTCTTTGGGTTCAAATTGTTTGGGATGCTCTGTGCTTCCTGGACTCATATGTCTATTTTCTTTGCCAAATTAGGGAAGTTTTCATTCATTATTTTTTGAAATAAGTTTTCAATTTCTTGCTCTTCATCTTCTTGTGGCCTGCCTGTGATTCAGATGTTGGCCCTTCTGAAGATGTCCCAGAGTCATCTTATTCTCTGTACTTTTTAAAAAATTCTTATTTCTTCATTCTTTACTGATTGACTGATTACTTCTTCCTTATGTTCCAAATCATTAATTTGAATCTTGGCTTTCTTCCTTTCACTGTTGGTTCCTTGTGGGCTTTTTTTTCACTTAGTGTAACCTTCATTTCTTCCCTTATGTTGTTGCTGTATTCAAGTTCTTGGAGCTTCCTGATCCCATAGTGTTTTGAACTCTGCATCTGATAGGTTGGCTATCTCTGTTTTGTAGGGGACCGGTTTGTTTTGGTCTGGCAAATGTGACTCAGTTCTGTATGGAAAACCTACAGAAGTGAAGTGGTGGGCAGAAGCCAGACCTTCAAACTGGGTTTTCCCATGGGAATCAGGCTTAGAAAATGCATACAGATTGTATGGCTTGCTCTTGCTAACCCTCCATCACCCTGGTCTAAAACAACAAATGTGTATTGTCTATCTTCAAGGTAATTTCCAGAGCCTGTATGAGTTTTCCCAAGGATGGAGCTAATCAGCTCATTGCCATTCCCCTCTGCATGTTATTTTCATTTCTTGATTGTACCTAAAATGTACACAGCAATATTCTATGTAATAGATAATAAATCTTTCTCTGATGTAAGACCCCAGGAAAACAATAAAAGCCTGTCTAGGCAAGAGTCGAGGGACTCCTTTCTTGAGGGAATGGCCAGGGCATTTATAGGCACTCTCCCCTTGAGAGAATAGTCGTGCTGTTCCCCTTTTCCCCACAGGACTGTTGTCGCCTGTGCATTCATTCTGTTCTTTCATTTGTTCTGTTCTTTCATTTGGACCATATTTCTTTGTCTCCTCAATTTGGCAGCCTCCCTGTGTTTGTTTCTGTGTATTACGGTAAGCGGCTTTTACTTCCTGTCTTAGCACACCTGTAAAGTTGTATGGGGCAGAGCCTTATGTAATGGCCTGGGCAGGTCAACCCACTTCACAGCTTTGAGGCTCTGTGTAGGAGGAGAGCTTGGAGAGGGGACCTTGTTCCTGCCTGGCTTATGGAGGTTTGTTCAGTTCTCACCCTGTTTTCATTCACTTCACCCACTTCACTTGTGTGACTGGCACCCTTCCAGCTGTTGCCCTGGTGCTGAATTCCAGCACACAGGGGTTTGTGCACATTCTACTCTGTGAGGACCTTTTCAAAGGAAACTCCTGAAAAATCGACAGTTTCTTCTGCTCCCCCAGCCCCTCCTGGTTTTTATAGCCAGAGGTTATAGAACTTTATTTTCCTGGTGCTGGAACCCTGGACTGTACTGTCTGGACTGGGGCTGGGATCATTAGCTCCCAAGGCATCCCTCCTGATTTTGATCTACCACAGGTGAATGTGGGGCCACTTATTCCACTGTTGCCACCACTTCACCATGCCACACAATGTCTCATCGCCTCTTTGCCCCAACTCCATGTCCTCACCCCTCCTACCCACTGGATAAATGTGATTTCTTTAAATCCTTGGTTGTCAGGCTTCCATACAGTTCAATATTCTGACAATTCTGGGTGTTATTGTTTTTAAGTTTGGTTGTAATTTTTTTTGTGGTTTCATGATGAGGCAAAATGTGCCTACCTATGCCTCCGTCTTGACCAGGGTCCTCAGATATCTCTTTTAAATCTAATTTTTCCTAATACTCTTTACGGCATTGCTCCTTAAATTTGAAATGAACATAAAGCACCTGGAAGTCTTGTTAAAATGCTGGTTTTACGTAGGTCTGTATAAGAACCTGAGATTCTTTTTTCTAACTAGCTTCCTATAAATTCTGCATTGCTGGTCAATGGATCATATTTCAAATAGCAAGGTTTTAGGGTATGAACTGGTTATTATTGTAAATATTTTAACTACAGAAGCTAACATCCAGCGTTAAAAAATCTCATGTGTTGATAAAGTTGTTTTAAAATTTATAAGGACTTCAGAATCTCAAGAGTGAGCCTAAGATCAACAGGGGGATTGACCATTTTGAGCAGGTAAAGGCCTTGTCTAGAACCCACATAAGAGGTGTCTATTCAGTAACAGGCCTCCACGTTCTTTAATTGAGATTCTCCTAGCCCGAAAACTTGAGCATGTGCTTGTGACTACATGATAAACTTTGAGGGCCTGAAGTTTTAGTTAAAGATTTTTCTTCCAGTGTCAATTTATAATAAAAATAGAGGGATAGGTAAAAGAGTTGCAGTTACATTAGTGTTTAAACTATATGTTTTGCTAAGTAAAGTCATATTTAATAACAACATGATTCCGCTATAAAACAACCCTATTGAAATAAATGAACCTTAAGAAAACATTATGCTAAGTAAAGAAAGTCAATCACAAGAGATCATATATTGTATGATTCCATTTACATGAAATGTCCTGAATAACCAAACCTGTAGAGAAGAAGTCTAGACTAGTAGTGCTCTAGATCCAGGTGGAGAGGAGTAGTATATGGAAATGATGGCTACTGCATATTGAGTTATTTTTGGAAGGACAAATGTTCTAAAATTAGACAGTAGGGGTGGTTATGCAATGCTGTGAATAAGCTAAAACCATTGAAGTGTATGTTTTAAGTGGGTGAATTATGTGGTATATAAATTTCTTGTCAACCGAGCTGTTTAAAAATGTAATTCGGAAACATAGGATGGGGTCCACGTAAAGAGCCCCAGAATATTTTGATGTGTTTGGTCTTTGAGGTAACTCAGATCTGAGCAAAGAGCACATTTCTTTGATATTTACATGCTAAGCTTCTATCCACTATTTTCCAAACTGAAGTCTGGTCAGCTGGGTTGAGAGGTTGTTGTTTGCGTCGGACGGCCAGCATAGCATTGTGAGGGAGAGCTGGCTCTGACACCAGACAGCATGTGAACACCTGCTCTCCCAATGATTAGCTGTCACCTTGCACAAGTTACTTCTCTGTGCCACAGTTTTCTCATCGGCAATTTGCAAATAAAATTCCAAATAAGGATTAAAAGAATTGATGTGTTTACATCATTATCATTTCAAAATATAACTTTTCATTTTTATTGTATTTATGCCCCTTTACCCTCTTCCACCTCCACCCACTGCAATCAACACACTATTGCCCATGAGTTGTTTTTTTTTTTTTGCTCAATCACTTCATCCCCCTAACTTTCCCCCTGAGACCTGTCAGCCTGTTCTCTATCTCTGAGTTTGTTTGTATTTTGCTTATTAGTTGAGTTTGTCCATTCAATTCCATATATGAGTGAAATCATCTGGTACTTGTATTTCTCTGACTGGCTTATTTTACTGAGCATAATGTTCTCCAGGTCCATCCATGCTGTCACCAAGGGTTTGGCTGAGTGGTATTCCATTGTGTAAATGTACCATACTGTTTTATCCACACATCTACTCGTGGACACTTGGGGTGATTCCAAATCTTGGCTATTGTAAATAATGCTGCAATGAACATAGGAGTACATATATTTTTTTTGAATTAGTGTTTTGGGATTCTTTGGATATATTCCCAGAAGTGGAATCACTGGATTATAAGGCAGATCCATTTTTAATTTTTTGATGTAACTCTATACTTCTTTCTACAATGGCTATACCAGTCTGCATTTCCACCAAGAGTGCAAAAGGATTTCTCTTCTCCACATCTTTGCTAACACTTATTCGTTGTTAATTTATTTATGATAACCATTCTGTCAGGTGTAAGATAGTATCTCATTATGGGTTTAGTTTGTATTTCTCTCATGATTAGTGGTGTTGGGCATCTTTTCATATGTCTATGGCATCAATATGTCCTCTATGGAGAAGTGTCTATTCAGGTCCTTTGCCCATTTTTAAATTGGATTGTTTGGTGTTTTTTGTCTTGAGTTTTATAAATTCTTTATAAATTTTGGATTTTAATCCCCTATCAGATGTATCAGTGACTATGTTCTCCCATTCAGTGGGTTCTCTTTTCATTTTGTTGACGGTTTCTTTTGCTGTGCAAAAAATTATTTAGTGTGATGTAATCCCATTTTTTAAAAATTTGGGTTTCCTTGCCTAAGGAGATATTTTTTAATTTTGTTTCCCTTGCCTCAGAAAAAAATATTGCTACAGGCAATGTCCAAGATTTTACTGCCTATGTTTTCTTCTAGGATTTTTATGGTTTTAAGTCTAATATTTAAGTCTTTAATCCATTTTGAATTTATTCTTGTGTATGGTGTAAGAAGGTGGTCTAGTTTAATTTTTTGCTTGTATCTGTCTGGGGTTGGTGGCTTTGGGCAGAAAGCTGAAGAGCCAACCACCAGGATCCATCCGCTCAGTCATTCCCCATGTTGCAGAAGCCATCTTTCTTGGGCAGAGTACTCCTCATCATGCGGGACCAGCCTTCGGGTGGGAGCAATAGCTCCACCCACTGGAATCCCTCTTGCCCTACCCTGGGTAGCTTAAGCCCTTCTGAGGAGTACATCCTGAAGCAATTTTAGTGACTAAGCCTAAAAGCCAGCCTGCTGGTGAAGGTGGATGTCTGAGAGCTCTTAGACTTTAGCTGACCCTCCCTTGTCCCTGGTGCTGGTAAAACCAGCTTTGGGCCCTGGCTGGTCTGGCTCTGGCCTGTGAACCAAAGGGTCATCGGTTCGATTCCCAGTCAGGGCACATACCTAGGTTGTGGGCCAGGTCTCCAGTTGGGGGCTCATGAGAGGCAACCACACACTGATGTTTCTCTCCCTCTATTTCTCCCTCCCTTCCCTCCTCTGTAGAAATAAATAAATAAATAAATAAATAAATAGGATTTAACAAAACAAAACAAAACAGATATGCAGCTTTGTTCTTTCAGCACATACCCAGGCCCAGCAGAGGAAGCCACAAGCTATGGATCCCTGATAACTTCAAAGAGATTGCCCAGGGCCAGTCACAGTGTCTGACATAGGACTGAACCAGAGGCTTTGCAGACCTACTGAATATGTAAACAAATACAAATAGTCATCCAAAATGGGAAGACAAAGAAGCAGGCCCTAAATGAAAGAACAAGGGAATTCTCCAGAAGAAGAGCTACATGAAATGGAGGCAAGCAATAATAAAGAATAAAAAAGAATCAGTTTGAAATAATGCAATATCTGAAATAAATACTACATTGGAAGGAATAAATAGTAGGTTAGGTGAACCAAACAGTAGGTTAGGATCAAATCAGCAATTTGGGAGTTAAGGTAGAAAAAGACCTAATCGGAACAGCAGCAAAAAGAAAAAAAGAATTTAAAAAATGAGACTAGTTTAAGGGACCTTTGGGGGTAACATGAAGCATAACAACATTCTCATCCTAGGGATACCAGAAGGAGAAGACACAGAGCCTATTTGAAGAAATAATAACAAAAAACTTCCCTACCCTGGTGAAGAAAAGAGAAACATAAATCCAGGAAGCACAGAGCCCCCCAAAAGATGGATGCTCCTGCTCCAATATACATCATAATTAAAATGGCAAAGCTTAAAGATAAGCTATGTACAACAACTTTTTAAAGCTATTAAATATAACTTTTTAAAAACTATTTGTTCTGATTTCAAATAAAGTTCATAAGGGACTAGTGCTTAGTGAGACGATTGGTGACAGAACCGAGATGTTGAAGCTATAAAGCTCATGAGTTCCTCATCTCTGTAACAGAGAGAGAGAGAGACACCACATTGTATAATTCTAAGCATTTGGTTGTTTTTGCCTTTGGGGAGAAAACTAAAACCCTTATGAAAAATAACTGAGAAAGAGCCAGAAACTTCTTGGTAATCAAAATTCTCTCCTGAAACATTTACGTGATTTAGTTAAGAATGAACTGAAACAATATCAATTGCATTTCCTTGAAATCAGAAATCAATCCTAAAATAGCTGGGAAGCATTTCTAAAGAAGTGCTTGGATAAGTGTTTACAACCTAAAAATGCGAGAAGGTAGGATAGAATAAATTCAACAATGAAATAATATTCTCGCCTGCACAAAGTATACATAAAACTATGCTTTTCTGTGAAAAACAAAATACTCCACGACTACTATACATTATATATTGAATCGTTTCAAACACGCTTTTTTTATTTGCTGTTCTGACAGTTGTCTAAAGTGAATTGATTTGTCTGCTGATAACTGTGAAAACTATTGCACGAAATACTAAAATATAGCAACTTTTAAAATATTTATCTGACCGTGTATAAAGTGTTTTACACTTAAGGTGTATGTGTGTGTGTGTGTATTATGTGCTCACATACATGTCTTATAACTACATGGGTTTTGGTGCCCATATACTAAATGCCATATAAAGTTACTTCTGAATCAACTCCTGTTTCTGTTACTGTATGTGTAGCGATGTATGGGCTTTAGATAGTAACATCTCCAGCTTACGTTTTGTTTTCTGAACACCTTTTTTGTGTCCTATAGGTGTAAGCTCTGTTTTAGCAATACGCAGAAGAGTCATAAGGGAGTAATTATTCTTTTATTTACACAACTACATACACATTTGCAGTTGGATAACCAGACTTGAGTCCTATCCACCCCACTTACTTTTGTCTGAATGGCCCTGTGGAAGTCACTTAACTTCACGAGTCCTCTGTTTCCTCACTGAGAAACTGAGTCTCATGGCAGCAATCCCACAGGAGAACCAAATGACAAATGTACATGAATAATAAAGCACTGCCAAATGTTAGCTAATATTTTTAATCTATATGCTTGAAAGAACACATGGCTCATGTGCTTCTGGATTCAAAGGGGAGAAGAAGGTTTAATGCATGTTTATGGATTGCCGACAGGATCTCAGGCCTTGCATAAAGCAGCATATGCATATATATTGATAGATGGATAAATCAGTCAGGGCCAAATATTGAGATCCAGGACAAGCAATATTCCCTTGCTTTTCAAAGCGTAGTAAATCTAAATTTGAGTCTCAAATTGCAGTCAGCATACCTAGGAATCTCCTGTTATTGAAGGAGACAGCTGCCTAGTAAATGTAAACTTTGTTGTAAAATTGTTTAATAGAATTCACAGTTATGGGAGGACAAACACACTTCAGACATTAACGGAGGGTGTGACTCTGATATGTATAGACAAAGATAGCTGTCAGACTTAGCATCAGTTACTGTTTCACAGAGGAAGGTAGGCAATAAACGGTGACTGCTAACGGAAGAGAACTCCCACTGATCCATTGTCACCACCCCTCTTAACCTAGAGTAAACAGTAAGAGTGAAATAAACACCTAAATTTTCAGCATAGTGAATAAATGCCATACATACATATGAAATCCCATTGTACTCAAGCTTTCTGCACCATTTAATACCCAGGATCCTTCATATGTTGAGACTCTCTATACCCCAATTTATTGTGATACTATAGTATCCTTGTTTTTCTCATAACACTCTGTCCAATCCTTCTTTGTCTCCTCAATGTCTATTTGGTAACTCCTTAATTCGTTATGTACTCTTAGGCTCAGTCATTGGCCATTTATTAGAGCCAATTAATAGCTTTAAGCTATTGTTATGGTTGCAAATATAACCTCTGCACACATAATTTCCAAAAAGTTAAATTAAGTCCCAACTTCTTCATCGAATGTCAGTTTTATATTTCTAAAGGATTAAAGAACATTTCCACCTGAAAATATGGATGTCAACGGCAAATTTACATGTCTGGAGCTAAGGGATCACTCCTCCAGACTGAATCCTTCACCCAGTCATTTTTGTCTGTCTGTTTAATCACCTGGATTCTATACTAAACAGTGTAGTCCAAGAAATCCTCTTGAACCCATTATGTATTGAGTCCCCAATCACTGTCTTGCTGAAAATGTCTCTATGGCTTCCCATTTACTATTGGAAAATTTCTATTGGATATAAATGTCTTTAAAAAGTGAGAGCTTCTGTGTTCTATTAATCTACCACACCATCTAGTGTGAATTGGACACTGTAAACTGTAATAATTTCTTATTGAATCGAATTAAACTCCTTGAAGTTCTACTCTCAGTTCTTATTCTGGTCCATTTCTAACATCCACATTTGCCTCTAGGGACTCTTCATGATTTGTTTCATGTTATCCTTCTATTTACTTTAACCTAAACATGCTCATCTTCTTCCTTTCCATTTTTAGACATGATTTTTCTTCTTTACCATGTTCAGTTCTTACCACTCTTCAAAGTTCAGCCCAACTTCAAAACCCTTCTCTTAAATCTTTCCCTAAATCTTGTAGTTTACATTGAGCTCCATTCCCAGTGAACTAATACTTGCAATTTCATGTTCTTTGATATTCTTTGCTATGTAAGTATCATTTTCCAAATTATTCCTATTTATTAAATTGACTCTGACTTTTTACTCTTTCCTCTTCCTTAATTATGGCTATATTGTTATTTTACTTTTAAATTGTTTATATAATTTTTTAAATTTCATTTATTCATCCTCAGAGAGGAAGGGAAGGAGAGAAATACCAATGTACGGTTGCCTCCCATGAGTCTCCCGCCGGGAACCAGCCCGCAACCCAGGCATGTGCCCTGACTGGGAATCAAACCGCGATCGCGTGTTTCACAGGTCCGCACTCAATCCACCGAGCTACACCAGCCAGGGCTATATAATTTTCCCTGTGTATTTATTTTGTGTGTCTAGCTACACTATAAAGTATTTAGGGGAAAACATTATTTCGTATTTTATTGTATTATTTACATATTCTAGCACTATGCTGTGAAAAAATGGAGGCTCAAAAGTATTTGTTAAATGAATGATTGACTCTGGGGACCAAGAAAATACACTGAAAGTGGTACTTACTGCAAATAATAGTTTCAAAATAAGTAATTCAAAAAAGTCTGCATTTTTTAATATGACATCTTTAGGTTTTGGGGACACCATTTTCCTTTATAATCTGATCTGTAACTTAATTAGTCCATTAGATAAGAAGAAAATAAAGGTATATATATATATATGTATACATATATATATACACACACACACACTTGTTTTATACACCATCAATGATTAACTCTATACGTCATTAAATGTTACAACAGCTAACGAAGGAAGTTGGTGAATCCATGGAGAATTGTAAAACAAGAGAGAGAGCTATTTGGAACTGTATTAGCAGAGTTTTTCCAAAGCTTGGTAGAATCAATATGATAGTTCCTTCCAAAATATGACTTTACAAAACAAGAAAACAGTTATTTGAATAGGAGATGAAGAGATCAAGCTCTTAATCACCTTGCTTTTGATCCTGTTTTACTTTTATCACTTATACATAATCAGCTTAGCACAAGACAAAAAGAATTTTGTTTTGCAAAACACATTGTGTCATTTTCCTGGCATTCAGAACTTGAATGTTTCACTGGAACTTAAGGTCTACATCATAAATTTTTCCACTCAGGCTCCTTAATTTTTACCTTTCACTTATGTTATCCTTGGCTTCATCTTTTTAAAATAAAACATTTATATTTATGCAATTCTAATTGGATTTCTACTCTCCTAAGTAACACAAATGTACTTATATTTAGAATGAAGCTCACTAAAAAGATTTATTTTGTGGGAAATAAGATGATTTAGTAAAGAATGAAAATGTCAACATAAAGGAAACTATTTTGCTGTTAATAAGATATGTTATATTTATTGAAAGAAAGAACCCTTCACAGTTACATTTAACATATGTGAATTATACTTATTGTGTAGGTTTTATGTATAATTTTATACACAGGTTGATTTAGTTGCAGTTGGTATGTGTGTGTGTGTTTGTGTATGTGTGTGTATGAAGAAAGTATAATTTAACTTCCAACATGACTAAAGGGGAAAAATAGATACCTATTTAATAATGACAGTGACCAGAGGGGAGAGGGGAGGGAATTTCAGGGGAAATAAGGGAGGGATTTAGAGGAACCTATATAAAGGATACATGGACAACAACTGAGAAGGGTGGAAATGGGAGGGAGGGGGGAGCATGGGGGGTGGGATGGGATGGGAGTAATAGACAGAAAACTGTACTTGAAAAATAATTAAATAAAAAAATTGGAGAAAAAAAACCAACTCTACAAAAAAAAAATAATGAAGACCTAAGAATTCTTATTTGTCACATTGTTGACCTAACATGTGCTTACCACAATTGATAGAGTGTGAAAATAAACGGTAATACTGTAAAACTTTTCAGTAAATTGTCTGGGCTTCCAGACATGGCTCTCAATAGCTTTGCCATTTGTCAAGACAATCACTGTATAAGAAGAACCTTGGTATGATAGCTATCAAACGGAAATAATAATAAAAACTATTTCATGAGGATTTGTGAAAAAATGAAATAAATAATGCAAATAAAAGTGCTTTGAATATACAACATTAGTATTTCAACAATTAAGTTTAAGACCAGATCCAGAGTCCTTTCCAGGGCCATTAAAACACTTTGTGATCAGGACTGCAACCACCCAGCTGACCGCATCTCCATCACTCTACTTGCAGCTCACACTGCACTAACTTTGTCTCACTCATGTTCCTCAAACACTCCTAGCCCCTTCTACCTCAGGGTTTTGTATGTGCTATTATATATGTAATGTATATCTTTACTGTATAACTTTTGAAATGGTGCCTACTTCATCATCACTACATTTTCAATTTACATCATTTTATTACTTTTCTAGTACTCACTACTAACATTGTAAACCTTTTACTTTATTTTCTTTCTCATTCTCAACAACTAAACTCTAAAATAATAAAAATTTGCCTGTTTTTCTTGCTATGTCACTTTGACAACGAGAACAGTATCTGGTATATAATAGATGATTAATAAAGCAATAATGNTATTCATCCCCAGAGAGGAAGGGAAGGAGAGAAGGAGAGAAATACCAATGTATGGTTGCCTCCCATGAGTCCCCGGCTGGGAACCGGCCTGTAACCCAGGCATGTGCCCTGACTGGGAATCCAACTGCAATCGCGCGGTTCACAGGCCTGCGCTCAATCCACCGAGCTACACCAGACAGGGCTATATAATTTTCCCTGTGTGTTTATTTTGTGTGTCTAGCTACACTATAAAGTATTTAGGGGAAAATATTATTTCATATTTTATTGTATTATTTACATATTCTAGCACTATGCTGTGAAAAAATGGAGGCTCAAAAGTATTTGTTAAATGAATGATTGACTCTGGAGACCAAGAAAATACACTGAAAGTGTTACTGCAAATAATAGTTTCAAAATAAATAATTTAAAAAATCTGCATTTTTCAATATGACATTTTTAGGTTTTGGAGACACCATTTTCCTTTATAATCTGATCTGTAACTTAATTAGTCCATTAGATAAGAAGAAAATAAAGATATATATATATGTGTGTGTGTGTGTATATATATATATATATATATACTTGTTTTATACACCATCAATGATTAACTCTATAAGTCATTAAATGTTACAACAGTTAATGAAGGAAGTTGGTGAATCCATGGAGAATTGTAAAACAAGAAAGAGATCTATTTGGAACTGTATTAGCAGAGTTTTTCCAAAGTCTGGTAGAATCAATATGATAGTTCCTTCCAAAGTATGACTTTACAAAACAAGAAAACAGTTATTTGAATAGGAGATGAAGAGATCAAGCTCTTAACCATCTTGCTTTTGATCCTGTTTTATTTTTATTACTTATACATAATCAGCTTAGCACAAGACAAAAAGAATTTTGTTTTGCAAAACACATTCTGTCATTTTCCTGGCATTCAGAACTTGAATGTTTCACTGGAACTTAAGGTCTACATCATAAATTTTTCCACTCAGGCTCCTTAATTTTTACCTTTCACTTATGTTATCCTTGGCTTCATCTTTTTAAAATAAAACATTTATATTTATGTGATTTTAATTGGATTTCTACTCTCCTAAGTAACACAAATTTACTTATATTTAGAATAAAGCTCACTAAAAAGATTTGTTTTGTGGGAAATAAGATGATTTAGTAAAGAATGGAAATGTCAACATAAAAGAAACTATTTTACTGTTAATAAGATATGTTATATTTATTGAAAGAAAGAGCCCTTCACAGTTACATTTAACATATGCGAATTATACTTATTGTGTAAGTTTTATGCATAATTTTATACATAGGGCTATTTAGTTGCAGTTGGTATGTGTGTGTGTGTTTGTGTATGTGTGTGTATGAAGAAAGTATAATTTAACTTCCAACATGACTAAAAGGGAAAAATAGATAACTATTTAATAATGAAGACCTAAGAATTCTTACTTGTCACATTGTTGACCTAACATGTGCTTACCACAATTGATAGAGTGTGAAAATAAAGGGTAATATTGTAAAACTTTTCAGTAAACTGTCTGGGCTTCCAGGCATGGCTCTCAATAGCTTTGCCATTTGTCAAGACAATCACTGTATAAGAAGAACCTTGGTATGATAGCTATCAAATGGAAATAATAATAAAAACTATTTCATGAGGATTTGTGAAAAAAAGAAATAAATAATGCAAATAAAAGTGCTTTGTATATACAACATTAGTATTTCAACAATTAAGTTTAAGACCAGATCCAGAGTCCTTTCCAGGGCCATTAAAACACTTTGTGATCAGGACTGCAACCACCCACCTGACCGCATCTCCATCACTCTACTTGCAGCTCACACTGCACTAACTTTGTCTCACTCATGTCCCTCAAACACTCCTAGCCCCTTCTACCTCAGGGTTTTGTATGTGCTGTTATATATGTAATATATATCTTTGCTGTATAACTTTTGAAATGGTTCCTACTTCATCATCACTACATTTTCAATTTACATCATTTTATTATTTTTCTAGTACTCACTACTAACATTGTAAACCTTTTACTTTATTTTCTTTCTCATTCTCAACAACTAAACTCTAACATAATAAAAATTTGCCTGTTTTTCTTGCTATGTCACTTTGACAATGAGAACAGTATCTGGTATATAATGGATGATTAATAAAGCAATAATGCTTAAATGAATGAATGAATGATCTTTCATTGAGTCTTTACTCATTATGAAGCAATCGGCAAAGTGCTTTATATGGATTATCTAATCGAAGCATTACAATAGGTCGTTTCTATTTCTATCTTATAAGTGAAGAAGACAGATGTCTTGTGGCACAGTAACTTGCTTGAGGTAACCATAGTAAGTGATGGAAACTGAACTGACTCCAAAACCTAGGCTCCTAGTTACTGTTATAAAGCCTCTGCATATCCAGCCGTTTTTATGTCAATTAATGTTTGATTACACTGTTCTAAAATAGAATGAATTAACTATCAAAAGAATATTTATAGCTTAATTTGATCTCCAAAATAAACAAGCAGATTCAGTAGTAAAAAATAAACCAACTTCCAGAAAGCCGGCATTTGAAAACAGTTGTGAACAGGAATACAAAGAGGCAGGTTGACTTTTACAGATGACTAAGGTGTGACTTACCTCCAGGTGGCCAGCCATGGTAGCTATATGCAGGGCAGTGAGACCACCATACCCGACCTGCTGTATATCAGCTCCACTGTGAAGCAGGGAAGTGATCAGTTCTGCACTATCCTGTAAGGAAACACATCTTTAGTGTTACCCTTCTACTACTAGCAGGTTTGAATGCTGTGCAACAGGATGTATTGATTTTTTTGTCAGCCAGTATAGGCGTCCAAAGAAAACTTAAGTGTGATCTCTGGCTTAAGAGCAAGAGCAGCTCTCAGATGGTAGAAACACAGGAACACGTGAGAAAGCCAGTTTCAATCAATCCTTCACCACTTGACCATGAAAGACAGAAGGGACATTTACCTATAGTGAGGCTCTTGCAAATTAAACTCAATCTTACAAGTAGGTCACTCCAATAAGTGTCCTCATTGCAGTAACTGCAGTATTGAACTGGCGGCAGTGGACTGTTTCATGGTAGTTCAGTAATTGCTTCTTCTCTGATACACACACTTTTGCTTTTTCTCATACTATCCCTTCTCTTGCCTTGTATTATCAAGAGAAATCACTGCCCTGACTGGGAGCTTAGTTGGTTGGAGCATCATCCCAGACATCAAAAGACTGCAGGTTCCATTCCCAGTCAGAGCACAAACCTAGGTTGCCATCAGGGCAAGGGAGGCAGCCAATTGATGTTTCTCTCTCACATCCATGTTTCTCGTTCTCTCTTTCCCCCGCAACCCCACCCCACCGCAACCTTCCCTTCTTGCTAACATCAATAATAATATTTTTAAATCTCCTCAGTGAGGAGTTAAAAAGAGAGAGAGAGAAACCACCAATCATGTTTCTTCCAGTTGGGACATTAGGACCTCACCGTTGCCCTGAATTCACCTCCTGAGTTTCTAGAGGCAACTTTCTCTTTACCGTATCAAATGTGATCATACCCCTCATCTCTGTAGTAAGATCATCTTTTTGAAGTTGCTCTTTATTTTGGTTTCATAAAGCCATATATTCCTGATTTCCTTCTCTTTACCTCTTCTTTGTGTGTCTTCAAAGTTAGTGATTTAGGAGTTTTGGTGTCTCTCATTCTAAGCGCCACCTTTGGTAATTCTTACATAATCCGATAGTTTCATCTTTAGTGCCGACTTCTTTGCCAAGCACAGATCTCATCTGTTGTGCCTACCAATGGCATCTCAAATTAGAAATTCAAAGCTGCTTTTGAAAATACCATTCATAATTTTCCCAGGGTGATGTCATCTCTTAGCATCCCTATTTATATTAATGGCACCTTCTTATACTAAATTATCTTGAATCCCTTCAACTCAATCAGCTTTAGTTATTGCTAGTTTTAACTTGAGAATGCTTCTCACATTTTTTCTCTTTATTTCTATCATCCTCCTCCATTTTACATAGCCTCCTGGACTAACCCTTTTCTCATTGTAGTCCAGCCTCTACATTGCTACCAGATAAGGTTTCATACACACAGTTTGGATTATATCAGTCTCTCTTTCATTAAACTTTTTGTCCATACAGCAAATATTTATGGAGACTGTATGCTTTGTTTGGAGCCATGGAAACACTGCAACGAGTACAAGAGTCAAATCTCTGCTTTTGTGGAGCCTATATTTTTCCTGTGTATGTGAGAAAAGAGAGAGAAGATAAACAAATAAGAAAATGTTATATAACGTATCATAAGGTACCAATAGCTCTAAGATAAAACAGACAAATGACAAGTAGGCTACTTTAATTTATGAAGTCAAGGAAAGCTTCACTGTGACAAGAGATCGTTTAAATAAATATATGGTAAATACCAAAAAGAAAAACTCCAAGCCACATTGTCAGGGATGGGTATTTGAGGTGAGGGAGTAGTTAGTGTAAAACTCCTAAGATGGAAATAAGCTTAGTGTGGTTGAAGGCCAGTGTTGAGTAGGAAGGAGGTTTAAAAAAAAAAAGAGGAAAGTAGCCCTAGTAAAGAGAAAAGATCAAAGACCTATATTGTTTTCAAAATATATTAAATGTACTCCAGTCNAAATAAATATATGGTAAATACCAAAAAGAAAAACTCCAAGCCACATTGTCAGGGATGGGTATTTGAGGTGAGGGAGTAGTTAGTGTAAAACTCCTAAGATGGAAATAAGCTTAGTGTGGTTGAAGGCCAGTGTTGAGTAGGAAGGAGGTTTTAAAAAAAAGAGGAAAGTAGCCCTAGTAAAGAGAAAAGATCAAAGACCTATATTGTTTTCAAAGTGTATTAAATGTACTCAAGTCTTCCTATAAAGTGCAATATTCATTACAGTCATTTTCCCAAAATGTCTACAGTTTTTTTCAGTGAATAAAAATTATAAAATAAACACTGATTAACATCCAAAAGAGGGGGAAATTTATGTTCAAAGTGAGTTCAAAGACATCTGTTCTTGTAGGGTCTCACAGGGCATGGTATTCGGTGTTTGAATTTTTTCCAGTGAAATAGCAGGGGAATGGCAGTATATGAGTTAGAGAAGACTCAAAAATAGTAGTTTTTGAGGTAGAAATAAATGATTTGTTTTTCACAAGTTTGAGATACTTAAAATGCACAATTAAGACTGTGTATGCTAAAATTAGCCTCCCTAGTTAGAATTCTAACTCAACTAATGACTATGTGAACTGGGGTAAGTTATATAACCCTTTTACACTAATTTCCTCAGTTATAGAAGGGGGCAATGACTCTATCCACCTGGTATAATACACATATAAACTATGTATCTATAATTGATGTGATAATACATATAAAACACATTAAAGATATCTGCCAAACAATACTCAGTAAAATTCATTATCATTGGGCATTGAAGTCTGGGACTCAACATAGCACTCCGTGGAAATTTCCAAATAAGAGAGTGATTTGACTCCACCAGCTGAGCTCCTCTTTCTCCTTTCTTTTCTCCTACCCATAACTTCACTCCCTCTACCTCACTAGTTACCCACTGACATAACTGACAATATAAAACATAGGAAAACTCTGAACTCGTACTAGAAGTTAGAAAATGCCTACTAGTTTTCCCTCCTCCAGAAAACAATTCACAGGAGTTAAGTCTAACCTCATAATAATCTTTAATTTTGAATGATGAGGGCTAAAGATAAGAGTGTTCTCTAAGATAAATGGGAAATACATTATCTTAAAATATTTTCCCCTGCAGATGGGCAGGCATTTAAATGCAGGGAAGCAGAGAAGGTCTTTTTAAGCATAGAAGCTTTTTTTAAAAATGGAGGGAAAATATGATAAGTCTGAGAAAATGAAAGTATTGAAACCAATATAAGATAAATGACAAGTTGGAGAAATACAGCACATAAAACAGACAAATGGTTGGTATATTTAATATGTGAAGAACTCTTACAAATCAGAAGAAAGATGGATTCTCTTTAGTTCAACAAATATTTATTAATGAATGTCTACCTTATGGCAAGCACTGTACTAAACTAAATTAAAATAAATGATATGTAAATCATGGAGCAAAACATATTTATCTATCAGGCAGATGATAGTAAACACACATTCATCCTTTCCTGCTTTGTATTTTCTCATTATTTAGCTAAAATTTGTGGGATTTAAAAGAAGGCATTTATGTTATGATTTCTTTAGAATAGTCAAATGAAAAGGTCAAAAGTTAAAAGGGCTAAATTACCCTTTAATGTCTTGGTTGGATTTTTCAAGTCGACCTCTGACTGATCTAAGTACTTTTATACTAAGTACTACAAAAATAGAACTTTTATCTTTCCAAGCTATGCTAAAAAAGAATGTAACAAAATGATCATCGCTACTTATTAATTGCTTATTAGGTACCATGTGAAATATTTTATCTGCACCATATCTTTCAAGCTTCACAATTTACCTATAAGATAAATAGAATAGCTGACTCCTGAACAACATGGCTTGAACTGCACAAGTCCACTTAATGTGGATTTTTCTCAATAAACACAGTCAGTCCTTCAGATCCATGGAGTCTCGAATCCTCAGTTTTAGCCAATGGTGGAAGAAAACAGTATTGTTGCATTTATAACTGTGGTTTCACAACATGGAATACCAACACAAAACACTGTTTTCAATCCACAGTTGCTTGAATCTGTGGATGGGAAGGGTCTACTTTAGTTAAGTTTTTGAATACTCAAAAATCATACAAGAATTTTCCACTGCCAATGTGTCCCTTGTGTTATTCAAGGGTCAATTGTATTAAGTCTATTTTATAGCTGATGAAAGTCAGAATCAAAGAATTTAAATTAGTTGTAGAACCCTACATATTTTGTAAGGGCTGGCGCTAGGTACAAAGTCCGGTTTGCTTGTCTCCAAAGTCCATTCTTCATTTTTTACTTCCCATAGTGTTTTAGCTGATCTTTCCACATAAATCTCCTACACTCTTAAATCCCTCTAAGAGTCTGCTTTTCAAGCTGGCATACCATATCGCAAAATGCTTCTTTCATGTATATTTAAATGGCAACTTAACTGGGATTTGAACTCAGATCTTCCGACTTTGAATCCTACACTTTTCTCAGTATATGTTATCTTCCACCTACAGTGACCCCTCTATTCCCAATTTTTTGCCTTTCCTGTGCAAGCCCCAACTCTTTGCTTTTCACTTGTAAAAAACAGGATCTAATATCTGCTATATAAGGCTGTAATAAGTATACAAATTGTATTATTTATGTGCAAATATTTGTAAACTCAAGATTGTTACAAGTATAACTTTATATATTTATATTAAACCTATCACCCCAAGACAGACCTAACTATATTGAAATATTCACCATATGTCTCAGTCTGTTCTGTCTCTAAAGATGTTTAATCATGAAATAACTAAATTTCTTCACCTGTAAGATCTCAGAGTTGGGCTAAATTTTTTTCTGTAATATCTTGACCACCTCTAATATTTTGATATTCCCCAAAATGTCCCACCAAGCTCCAAGGCAGAGCTGAAGTTGATTTGGAAAGAAGGCTGAATTTCTACATGTGAAAATTGAGATATAGAAAGAAATATTTTAATAATGTATTTATCTAAGTGGCTTTCTTTATTGACCCAATTTACCTAGCACAGTAATTGTCACAGCCTGTTTGTGTTTGTCAGGGAAAAAGTAATAAAAGCAGTTTTGTAGTCAAGATAATATGAAGGCTTCTTTTAGGCCAAGGCAGTTTGCAGAGCTTCAGTAGGAAATGTACTTAGTTCCAGGCATTAACATTTAACGGACTAGAGCTGCCTCATGCGTCATAGATATTTCCAATGAAAGGATGCCTTAGTCAGTATAAAAATAACTGCTTATGAAAGTCCACACCTACATATGCCTCTTGTTGAAATAATTCTGAATTTATCTTCACAAAAAATATCAATTCTTAAGGATTTTAGTGTGATGGAAATACTTGACTTTGCTAGAATTTGGGGGGGAAAAAGAACACACTTTTAAATTGAGTACTTGTACTCTTTCCTGGGTAAACCATCTAAATTTGCTGTAGTTTTTATTATGAAATGTTTTATTTTTAATTGTATTTTTTGTTGCCATTTATTCCATTTACACTCGCCTTCCCCCACAATCACCACTATGTTGTCCATGTCCATGAGTTCCTTTGACCTATTTTTTTCTCATTACCACTGCTCAGCCCTCCTTTTCTACTCTCTACCTTCCCATAATCTCTTCCTGTGGGTTTCTTCCAAGTGACCTTTGAATGTACTTTTCCTCTTATTCAATAATATAGTAATAATTTAATAGGGAGGGGCTAATTAGAATTTCTGGGAATTTTGGAGAATGAAAACACATGCCATTTGAAAAGCAAATTGAATATTATAGTTTCTTCAATTTGTTTTCACTTCTAGTTTATTTATTTTAGAATAAAAGAGTTAAATAGGCTAAATTTTTATATTTATGGAAAAGGACAAGAATAAAAAGATTAAAAAGCACTGCTGTACATTTTTTTCTGCGATCCTGCCACACCTCAAAATAATGACCAACTTTTTGCCTTTTGAAAGAGCAATCAATTTTCATAGCCTCCAGTTTCTTAACTCTATTTATCTTTAATCAATTTTTATACTTTCTTTTCCCCAAAATTTACTAAAGTATCCCTCCGGAGATATCTGGCAATTTCCAATTCTAATGATCAATATGAAAATATTTTGCCCAACATCAGTATGATTCTTCCTTTCAACTACTTTTCTTTTTCTCAGTCAACAAAGATTCATAATTTCATTCATTTATTTCTGCAACACATATTTGATGAACATGTACTAGGAATTGTGTTAGGTGCTCAGAACAAGATGATAAGCAATTTAGACTCAGTCCCTGCCTTGGTGATATTCATAATTTCTATCAGAGATTATAAACAGGGCTACTGATGTATATGGTCTGCCCTGAGTAGTATTTTATAACTAAAATTTTGAATTAATAGCCGATATTTAAACATTAGAAAACTTTGTATAATTTCTGATTCTCTGAAATTCTGGGCAATACTGGGCTCATTCCTACATGGCAATTACTGTCTCAACTTGGATACTGACTGCTCCCTTTCTGTTGGGGTAAGCATTCTGTCACTGGCCACAGTCTCCTTCTCTCCTTGTGTCTCAAAAACGTGGAGTCTAAGTGTTAGTTCCCTTTTTTAACATTGCCATATTATCTACTACATTCATCCATTGATTTTACCTGCCTCATTCTTGAAGGCATGTAAGACAGACCCCCTAATCTGGAGAGAGATGTAGAGAAGTAAGTAGGTAATAAATTCTGGACCCATTCACAGTATTATAAGGTAAGTCCAGGTGTTAGGAGAACACAGTGGAGGACCACCCAGTCCAGACTTGGGTCAGGGAAGGTTCTCCAGGACATTAGTGCTGTCCACTATAAGAGTTGAAGGCTAAGTTAACATCTTCAGTTAGCATCCTGTTAAGAGTTTATTGAAACCATGCTAATTAGAAAGATTATGAAATATTTGGTTACTAAAAATAAATGGGAGCATAAAAAATTCATCTTAATGATTATTCTAATTTGGGAGTATCAATGTTCTCTAGTTCCTTGAAATGAGGATTAAGTATTAAAAAGTATTTAAAAGTTGCTATGAACTGGAAGAATCACATTAGCCATTTTGTGAATCTTAAGAACAAAATAAAGTTTAATTGTAATTTTCATGATAATCCAAAGGCATATATAACAATAACCGTTTTATATGTATAAAAATAATATCAAGAAAGGCAAGAAAAAGCAAGCTAATTCCTTTAGATTAAAAGAGATTACAGAGACAAGAAAAGTAAAAATGGATTATTCTCGATTGACCCTAAACTAGAAAAGAGTAAAAAGCTACATATGACACTATTGAGACAACCGGCCAAATCTAAATTTGAACTATAGATTAGATAATAGTATCTTATCAGTGTTAAATTTTCTGATTTTGATCATTGTATTGTGAGTATGTTGGTAAATTTCCCTTTTCTCAGGAAATAAAGATTGAAGTATTTAGTAACAACGAGGCAATGTTGCATATAATTTAATTTCAAAGGGTTCAGGAAAAAATAGTATAATAATGGAGATGAGACAACCTGAATAAGGTGTATGTAGGAGTTTCTTATACTATCCTGGCAAGTTTTAAAATAACATTAAATAGAAGCCAAAATAACATTAAATGGAACCCTAGATGAATTATATACCTGTTGCAGTACATCAGGGAAGAAATCATTAGAACTATATTTAACACAATAGTGGTGTGAACAGCCATTTTATATTGCTTCTGCATTTAAAGTGGGATGGCAATTTAAATTTGTTTTTACCTTTTGTTAGGGAATAAGTAGAGCATACATCCTATTATAGCCTTTCAGGAATTATTGACTACCATTTATCCTAAGATTCTAAATGTGTTTAAACTTGCTACAAAAACCTTGTAGTTCATATATCTTTCTGTACAATATAAGAAAACAGAAGAAACAGAGGAAATGGAACTCTAAAAACTGAAATTTAGAGTTCACAAACAGAGGTGGGAGAAATATATGAACTCTCATAAAGACTGTAGCCCTAACTCATTCAGAACCTATTTGTGCAGTCATGCCATGGTAAATCTTAGGGAAATGAACTAATATGGAAAAAATCTCCCAGACAGTCAGATTCAGAATTCATGGGTTCGCATTCTGCCCCAACTCTCCACCACCAGCTTCCTATTCATCCGCGCTCTTCTCCTTTCATGTTCTGCCATTCAGCAGAAAAACCAGCATCAGACAGACACTCTTTTCTACACCCAAACTCATGCTCTATTCCCATTTTGCAGAGTGATTAGGAGATATTAGAGGCTGTATAGCACTGAACCGATGCTTCCTCTCAGAAGGAATCAGAAAAGTCAACTAGGCTTTGATAGGGTGTGAAGACAGGACAAGCATTGGAGTATTTGCACTCTGACTCAGGAACATGTGAGTCTGAATCATGGGAAAGTATTGCTCTTTTCCCCTAGAGCGATGAAGTCCCTAAAGGCTGGGAAAGGGATATAGTGCAAAGTGATCCTGACGTGAGCAAATAGCTTCCCCCTCATTCCTACACATTCAAAATTGAAATATACCACAGACTCACATGAAATGGAGAAAGAACAAAATATGCAATATAACAAGGAAAGTCAGAAAGTATGAGCCAACTGTACTTGATTTTAGTCATTATTATAACAGATACCTAGCTTTAGTTTCCTTTTCTTTAAAATAAAACCTAATATGCAACTCAACTAGATCATTTAATGGCTAAAGAAATAATGAATATGAAACCTAGTGTGATATTTAGCTCATAATAAACACAGAGCAAGTAGAACTTTATAATTAGAGAATGAATGAATTACACATATTGAATTTATATATTATATAACCTTATATTTATGACAATCTGGAAGATCTATCCCAACTTAGAGTACCTCAGTTTTTCTAATCTACTTTTCTGCTTATTTTCTGATCAAATGCTGAGATTAGGTTGAAGCCTGAGACTGATGTAACAAAATAAACAACTGAAACAAAAGAAGAGAAATAAAAGAAGGAAAGTAAAGGGAACTCTAGAGAAATCTTTTATTAAGAAAAACATGCAGCAAAAGAATGCAGCTTCAACGTGCTTCTTTTGTGAATTCCTCACATGCAACCGCATCATTTTCTGCACAGAGACAGCTTGGTCTCCTGATAAGAAGCTCTGGTGAAAACCAGACTGCCAGGTCAGTGAGCCTAACCCTGCAGCCTTGAAGGTAACAGTGTTCACTCATAGGGTTCTTATGAGAATTAAATGAATTAAATATAGAAAGCACTTAAAAGAGTATGTGTCTGCTCAATAAAGAGAAAGAAGCCTATGAGTATTGTAATGTTCTAGTTACTATGAATGTATTTCTATGATTAGTAATTTGCCCCGACCAACCCAAAACCCAAAACCAACTAGCCAAAAGATACACACATCCTTGGTTCTAATATAATATTTATTGGAACATAAATGTACCTTGTAAACTGCCAAGTGCAACGCTGTAAATCCATTTCTTGTCAGTCGAGATGGACGGAGTCCTTTTAACATAAGGGTTCTAATATGAGACTTATTGCCTTAAAAATAAAAAGATAGGTTAAATTGTTGAGAGGATAGACTAAGTGATTTTAAAATCTCTCTGACTTAATGATAAGTGTCAAAGTGAGGTATAAAATCCCAGATTGCTGTTCTGCCCTCCATTTTTTAAGTTTTCTATAAATCGACAGGCTTACTAAGTAGTGAACATTTCTATCATACTTATAAAACTTTGTATCAATGTTGTGCATTTTAATGAATTTGTATTACATGTTTAAATTCAGTGCCCTCATCGTCAGATGGTTTTAAAACAAAAACATGAAAAAAATTCATCTAAACAGACAGCTAGGGAAAAGGATTAGATAAAATTCTAGTTGTACAGGATTCCTCGGAACATCGTTAGCAGTAGAGCTAATATAGGTCAGAGTGATCTGGGAGAAAATGACCAAGGGTGGGAAGGCAGTTTAAATTTGGCAGGAAGATCTTTTAGGTACAGTCTGATTAATTTGTCTGACAGGAATGGTTAAGAGAGCTGATGACAGTCAATACTTACACATCAGTGTTCTATTTAAAAAGCTGAGTTCAATGAATACTAGCGTGAAGTAACGGAAACAAATATTAACTATTAACTCATTAAGTAAATATGTTTATTGGGTACCTAACTATATGCCAGGCACCATCCTGTGTGTTTGGGATACATTAGTGAACAAAACAGAAAAAACATAAGCCAAGTTAAACTCTTCATCTTCCCTTTGATCAATCTTTTCTTTGGGATAGTATCCTTGGCATGTACAACATGACCTTCCTATCTTCCTGCAGTCTGTGAAGCAATTGCTTGGTGATATTTTGGGGGATGCTTTAAGTGCTTCTGAATTGAACAGAATCCCTCACTAATGTGCCCAACTCTGCAAAATGCTTTCCGGATTTCCCAGCCAGCCAAGTGGCTTGGTTCAGGGTAAAAGCACAATGAAACTTAAACTTAGACCGAAATCAATAGAAATACCTGCCTGGTAGTTACTGCTTCAGCTAAAGCTTATCAGAGTTGCAGGAGCAAAACAAAAGAGAAAATTGAGTATTAATAGGATTCTTTTGTAGACTGTTAAGCAGCTCAAATCACTGACGCTATATATATATATATATATATATATATATATATACATACATATATATGTTTATGTATATATTTGTGTACTTATCGGTATATATACATAAATATATGTGTTTATATGTATATATACATATGTGTATTTATATGTATATACACATGTATGAAAATGTAAAACTAGTTTATAACATATTGAGTTTCAAGTACTCACCTCCACAAATGCAACATAAATGAAGAAGAGACAGTCCATTTTCTGTGCGGTAATTTAAATTGACTTTACTGAAGGCATCATCAGAGCTGAAAAAAATTCATAGATAATAACAAATTTCATCTTTTAGTGTATTATTTTTCACTCGAAAAATTATGAAAGGGAATCGTGTTATTATAAATTCAGATATGCATGTTTACTATGTTTGTTGTATACCTAGAAAATGTATGATGAATGTGGAAACATGAAGAATAATTAAAATCAAGAGAAAATAATAGTGAAACTTTGAGAGACCATGTTTAAATCAGAGACTTTCATGCACAGTTCTCTGTTCTATATAAAATTTGAATGGATCAGGGCACCTAGATGAATAAAAATTTTTGTATATAGAGAAAGCCTAGATATTTGAAAGCAAATGTATTTCTTTCACACTCCAAATTTCATACCATAGTTATGGAAAATTCAACAAATTCACTCAAAAAAAAAAAAAAGGAAAAAGGCAGTAGAGATTTGCCAAAGAAATACAGTCCCAATGTATTACAAATTTTGCCTGGAGCAAAGGTGCCTTACGCTCCGACTGGGTCAGATTGCACAGATACAGAAGGCCCAAACTCTGGTAGTGCAGTACGGTGGAGTCTCGGGTGAAGAGTAGTGTTAGTGGTTTAATTAATGGAATCCTCGCCTTCCTTTGAACAAAGACCACTGCTGTGGAAGGGCCCTGGAGAGCCATGGGTAGCCTTTGAAAAAGAATGTAAAGCTAAAATTATTGACCTCTTGAGGTCGTTGGTACTCCCAGGAAATTTTTCAGTAGAAATGGGATCACATTCTTGGCCTCCCAGGTCAATTTCAAGCTGCCTCCTGCCTATTTAAATCTCTAGAAGCTTTAGTGAGATGGTATAGTCTTTGGTAAGTGAGACTTCCCTGTCATTCGTTAGATACTTATACTTAAAAGGTACTGTAAATTCAGAATATTGTCATTAATACATCCAGCTCAGATATTCAAAAGCTATTGCAAAAAACAAAGGGTGTTATTCTCCAGGGCGCTACTAAAAAGAGTCTCTAAATCTTGGGACATTGAAGGATCTCAGTGAAATGCTTTAATTAGCAATGGTAAGGCCAGTGGTTGTTTTCATAAATTTGCAGATATTCCAGAAATTCCCCACCCTCCTAACTTTTTGCTTTCCGTGTTTAACTTCCCAGCAGCAATCCACAGACGTACTTTTGACAAATCTACCTCATATTGACTAGCACCTCAACTCGTTTTAGAATGCCATTTGTAGAAGTGAAATGAACTCCAATGGGCCCCTTTTACAAACATTGTAATGTACTATAGCAAGGAGCCCAGAATTTCATGGGAAAAAAGTTAACAATTGAATTCATTTCTGTCTGCACTTTCCCCCAGCTCAGTGGATAGTGCAAAAAAAAAAATTACTCCTGATGAAGATACCACTATTTTAAACGTCTACCTAAAATGAGGCTAACTAAAAATAAATTTTATGGGTGCAGTAACATTACAAAATAATATGATTCTTGGAAATGTGTGGCCTTTTCTGAGCCTGAGCTTTGACCTCTCAAAACCAATCCTATTATAGACGTCTTGGAGAAATTACTCAAAGTGGATAGCACTGAACAAAGAGCACCCAATGGCCCACACTTGGAAATGCGTTTACAAAGCTCTTCTAAACGGTTATGATTTCAGACAGCACAGGTTTTCTGAAAAGGTGAACCTGGCTTTTAAAGCTGGGTGGATTGAATTTTTCTCTTAAAGTGTGTAGGACACCAGAGTTCGTAAATAAAAAAGTCAAATAACAACCACCACCTGTGAATAGCAACCGACAATGTTGATTGGCAAGGATTCAGATGCTCTAACCCGCTCTGTGTTTTTCTTCCTGGGCCCTTCCATTATCCAGCAAATGAAACGCACAACAAGGTCATGAGACAGAAAACAAAGTGTTGGTGTGGGGAAAGACAGGGAAGGCTTCTGTTAAATAAAGAACTCTATGAACTTCCGCCTGAGAGAAAAACAGGGAAGGAGCCACTTTCTTTTAACTAACGATAATGAACTTAACACTGAAAAAAGAAAACGCTCGGGAGCTCCTCTGTAGCAGTGGATCCTTGAGAAAATTCATTTGTTAATGTGTGCCTCTACTATTATATAGCAATGTCTGCCCTGTTTTCATGTTTTAAAAGTAGAAAAGTCATTTCAGCAGTGTAGATAATTCTTAAAAGGTTGGTCCTTATATTTACGCCAGAATTAAAATCTTATCCTGTTTTGTCTTTTAAGTTTTTTTTTTCTTTCTCCAATTTGAGCAACTTATTTAACCCTTCAGGCCTTGATTTCTTCATTTATAAAATTATTGAACTAATACACATACCATTGTGTTGTCATGAAGAACAAATGAGGTTAAGTACTTGCTGCAGAAGCTGGCAAATGATTGTTGCTCATAACTAGTTACTTTGTCATTATTATTATTACCATTATCAAGTTCACTGGGATTCAAAAATTTTAGCACAATTTTCAAACCAAGTTTGACCTTCTTTGACCTCACATTTGATGATCTACAACATTTCTGTGTTTTTACAACCAATTCTGTAGACATAAGTATTTTACGCTCACAGTAACTGCCTGTCAGACTTCTAGAAAATATCTGACCTTGTCTTCACTTTTTACAAATGGCCAAGTTTAGCTCACAGTCTCACGTGTCTCCAGAGCAGATGTTCCCTGGGTCCCAGCATGGCCCTGCCCCAGCACCTGCATGACAACCAATTTCCTTGGTTGCTGGAAGATTCTGGAGTCGCTCATGTTAGTTTTGCACATATTTTCTGGGGAGTGTTATTTCAATCTATCTTGCACTGCAGAACAAAACCAAAGGTAAATAGAGAGAACATCAGACGAGTGTAACTATCTCGTAGTTTTAGGTAGAGAGGGGGTGGGAGAAAGATGTAATGAGCCCTAGAAGGGGCACAAGTCCTCAGGTGTCCTTTGGCTTCGAGGGGATGGCTGGTCACAATTGTGTATGTCTGGTGTCGGCCAGCCGCTCTGCCCTGTGCTGAAGTGGGGCTGCAGTGGCCTGAGGTGCCGAGTGTCAAATGTCCTGTGAACCCTGTTATGTGTTCTTCCCAGGTGTGCTTCATTCCCCACTGTCTGTTTGATAGTCTAGGATATTTATTTTAAGAAAACAAAAATAAACAGTAATAAAGTAATTGACTTGCTTTTTATTACAAAAAATAAAAAATAAAAAAATGGCCAAGTCCACTGTTGTGACACCTAGCACTTACCAGTGATCAGAGCAACTAGTAGAGTCACAGTGTTTTAGTACAAGTCCAGCAATATCATGCAATAGGGAGACCATTTTCAATACTGGAGACATCCAAAGAACAATAAATGTAAATGGAAAAAAAGGTTGTGCTAAAATTCATTTTATTGACAAGGTAGACTCAACACATTATCTAACGTTGCTAATGCAATCTGTCAGTTTGGTCAATACCTACTGCAAACCAACTGTGTGCTTCACTTAGGTTCTTAGTACTCCCTTCAGATTGTTTTCAATAGTCTACTTGATATTCTACTTGATATAAACGACTCACTAATTCTTGCATCTTTTTAGTGCATCAATGCTTAAAATATATATACTAGCTGGACCCGTGCAACTGACTTTAGCATCAGTACTGATCCTCTGGTGCCCTGATCAGCTTTGCAATAAAGGTAAACACTAAATAAACAGAAAGTATAAGATGCTCACATCCATTGCTTTATTTTATTTTTCTTAAAAAGGATAATCCCAGGTGAATATCTGTTGTTTACATTAAAAAATTGAAAGCATGAATTATATTCATGAATTTTTCTTGAATACTTGTTCCTTAGTTCACTGAATCTTAAACTACACTTGACCAGTCTTAAGTGACTCAGTATAATACAGCCCTAAAGAGCTCCTTGCCCAAAATTGAGCTGTTGCCAGTTGCTTTTGTTCTCTTCTTGAGTTCTGTGCTCCTTGAATTCATGCAACTCCAATTAATGCCAACAAAATGAACCAACAGAGAATAAACTTCCACAATATCTGGCAGTCGAATGCAATTTTCATAGTACAATTTTTATCTTAACTTTAATAACTGGGATGTAATTTTTAAAAAGAAATTTACTTTGGAGCTAGACTTGAATCCTAATTCTCACTTCCCATTAACTTCTACTCAAATGTTTCTGTTTTGATACATGCAATTAAAATATTCAGATTTTAAAGCAATCATTCCTGGGAGAGATATTTCATTTTCTTCTCTTTTGTCTCTTCTAAAGCAACTGTGTATGTCAACTTCCCTCCAAATTGAGCATCACTTATGTATTCTAATACCTTACACTCAATTTATTTTTTAATTTCCCTTTATATTTCTTCCTTTCCTACCATGCTGTAGTGTAACTTAACAAATCCTAATGAGTTCATAGTGCTTGCTGGGGCATAAATGAAGTTCCTAATTAAAAGGAAGCTACTATTATGAATACATTTCTAATTCTGTCCTTAATCATTAAAAATGGTAGTTCTGTACCCAAAGGTTACTTTCTTTTTTGTATCATAATGAACTCTTTTCTTAGCCTTTACCTTTTATCCAGAAAAGTATGCAGTTTTGTGATCCAATTAAACTTCTTTCTCATGACCTCATCTTTTCAATACAATGTCTGACATGATCACAAGTGGAAACTTATTAAAATATAACATTGGAAAAGTTGGCCCAAAATAATACATTACTGTCCAAAATATTCAGATAGGTGGGCACGTTTTTAAAATCAATTCATTGGCTGAAACTTAAGGAAAGGCCAAGACGGTAAAAAGAAGGTAAACATTTGTTATAGATCATCCAGTTCCCAAATCAATAATTTAAGTTTTAAATGCCTGGTTGTACGTTTTTATGTAGTTCTTTGTGGTTCCTGCTGACTGCCCACCCCCAAAACAATAGAAACAGAAAGATGGTCAGTAAAGGAGAGTTAGTGAGGCAGCGAGAGAGATAGAGAGAGATAGAGAGAGATAGAGAGAGATTGAAATCAAGCTGTCTCATAAGGTTTTTACAAGATATTCCTGTAAAACTTCACTTATAACTAATTTTACTTAGACAAAGAAGAAAAGAGTTTGAAAGGTAGGCAGGCTTGGGGCAAAATGAATTAATTACTTTTGGTTTGAGTTCTTTTTGTTGTTTGTGTTTTGTTTAGGTGCAAATTAGCGTAATCCAATAACCAAACATGCCGAATAATACTTTTACTCTATTTTAATTTTAAAAGATGAAATGTCCCCCCCTCAATATTCTGTTTAGCACATTGATAGGGAATTTCACTCATCTTAGATAAGGTCAGCCTGCAATATTTGTGGAGTTATTCATTTTATAATAGCTAAACTTCATCATTGGTTATATTTCTGAAAAAGTAGATCTCAGGAACATGTTCAATTTGGAGAATCAGTATCATGGGTTGTGGCTAGGCCTAGAAGAACTTTTCAGGGAGAAAATTAGAAAAAAGTTATATCTTGGAAAACCTCCATTTTTTTCTCTTTTTAAAATTTTCCCCCTAAATATTGCAATTGCTCTTCCATAAAAGAGAGCATTTTCTGACTATTTTGTTCATTTATTAAGCATAATCAATTTCAAAGTAAGATATAAGATATTATTATTGGCCAAGTTGATTAAAATGAGAAAAATAGGTTTTTTTATTATGTTGACAAACTATGACCTTGGAAAATTATAACTTCTCTGGAATATCATCATAAAGGTTCAAATTTCATATTACAGATCAAACAAATAAAAAGTAAGCTTGACAATGAAATTGGCAAAACATAGTTCTAAAATTTCTAATACCTTAAAAGCATATTATTAAATTAAAATAATTTAATTGGAAACCTTCGAAAAGTTGCTTGGGAAAAATCATCACGTCAGTTTTTTACAAAGGTCCTGGAAGGGTGCATGTGCCTCCAGGAGGTCAGTGATGGGGGAAGCTGGGAGAGAAATATGGTCTTCTCCTCCCACCCCTGGGGACAGGGATAGTACACGGGGTGTAGGAAAACTGTGGAGCAGCCTGGGGAAAATGAAAAATTTTCAAAGATAATTCCGAAACCTTTCTCTTTACCATTCTCAGGTTGAGAACCAGGATTGTGGAATGCAGACCTCACGGGTTAAGTTCCTCCCGTTGGGTGCAATCCCAGCACAACCCTGCCAGCTGTGCAGGCTGGTCAAAGCGGGCTTCCTTTTATTTTCTGTAATACAATGGCCATTGCAATATCTACGGGGTTGTTAATGTAACCAAGAATGATTAGTTTTTAATGAACATTTCTCCGTAGTGACCATGATCCAGTCACTGTGCTAAACCACTTTAGTGTGCAAGTAGTATTGTACACCAAACAGTTTATTCTTATACTGTTATTTACTTATTAATTATTGTATTATTTATATTATTATTAACCTACTTTTACCCATCACTGCATACATTTGGGATTGTGCGAGTTAGTACATATTAAAATACCTTGTAGCATGCCTAGCGTACGGCAGGCACTAAGTTGTTAGCCATTTGTTTTCCTTTCAAATAGGTATCACAAATACATAAAAATATAAATAAGTTAAACAAGGTAAAGAGGCTATCTGTAGTGAACATACATACTAGTATTTAGACCTGTAAAGGCGTAACAACAGCGTCGTGAATTACGTGCTGTTATGTGGTTTACACCGAAAGATCTGAGAGAGCACAGAGGAAGGAATAATCAGAGGATGGTACACTGATGTCCACTTCTGCCCTCCCTCCTGCCTCTCTTCTTCTTCGTCGCTTCCTGTCACCTGTCCCTTAGCTCAACAGGTGTCCAAAGTTATGAGTGAATGCAATGTTATTGTGGAAGGCGAGAAACACTTCATTCCCATTCCTTTTCTGTCTCATACCAAGCTCTCATTCCAAAGGTGCATAAACAAGCTAATTTAATGGTTTAGTTCTTTTTTGTTTTTCTATGTTTAGTGCTGTATCACTCTGTACTATATCGTGAGTGAGAGCTACCGCAAGAGATTGTGTGTTTGAGCTGACGGAAAGAAGCCTTGGTACACTATGGTATGAACATTCTCTTCTAATGAATGGAAGGAATAGCTACCATAAATGTAATAAAGAAACTTGTCAGCAATTGGACACAAAACAAAACAAAAACTTTCCCCTCCCCTGAAACACACCCATGTTTAAGTAACTGTTGTCAGGTCAGTGATGCTCCACCTGATAACAGTTACTTTACTGTTAAAAACTTCTTTTAGGGGATCTCACACAGTTTTTCTGCAATCTGCCTGTTTAGAGAAAGCCTGATGTCAGGCAGCATAACACAATTGTTCATCACAGAAGTACTCCTTACATAATGTAAGGCACGAATAAAGATGAGGGAGAAAAGATTCTAACATACATTTGACACCTAAAATGTCCTAGATACTCATTTAAATATGATTTCATACAATTGTCTATTTTATTTTTCCAACTACTCTTAAAATTATTATGTGTGAGTCAGTGCGGGACACAATTTATATTCTCAGTACTCCTTTCTTTTCTTTCCTTGTCATCCATCATTTTATTCTAGAGAAAAGAAAATTCTGTGGAATTTGCCCTGGGCACGACAGACTTTCTTTCCCAGATGATCCTATCTGCCTTGATGAGATCAGACAAAACACAGTGCTCTGCTTTTTTGTTTGTTTGTTTGTTTGTTTGCTCCATTAACTCTCTGAAGATCACACCAGTTGCCAGCTTTCTGTTCTCGTGGTCTTCATCCCTTCACTGATATCACCTCAGGCAGAGTTTTCAGCGTAACTCACATATCTCTCTTAAAGCACAGTTATCAAACTTGAGCCAAAGTACATTTTTAGCATATGAAAGTATTACCTGGGGAGCTTGTTAAAAATTCAGGTTTCTAGAAGTCATTCCCCAAAGATTCTGATTCATTTGATTGGGGTGAACTCATGGAATCTAAACTTTTAGCAAGCACTGGCCGCTACTCTACTGGAGGAGGTGCTTAGCCTGGAGAAACAATGGTTCTAGGCTCTGGTAACGCTCTGCTTAGCTTCACACGACCACTTCCGGCTAACCGAGCGTTTCCGTAGCTTCCTTTGCGGCTTTAGCACCGGGCTACAGTCTTCCTCTCCACTACGTGCCCTATCATTACTCTCAGGGAATTTGACATGCATTTTGAGGAGACTTCTAATACTCTAGTCTGAAAACTCATTAAATCCCTCCTGATCACAATATTTAAAATGTATATTTCAGATTTTTGCATCATCTTGAAGTGTTCTAACATTTTACATTTTTACTTTTGAAAACACCCTCACCATATAAAAACATTTTTCCTAACTTTCTTTTCTCCTAACTTTTAATAAATTGTTACTCCCACTCTATAATAAAGTCTTCAGTCTTTCAAACTGCCCTATTTATCCAATCAATCACTGTAATAGAAACCTCCAATTATTCAATGCCTATTGTGTGTTAGGCCCTGTACTCAGCATTTAATTGATATCATTTTATAGCTACCCTGTGAGATTATTAACCTCCTTTTACAAATGCAAATAAGGTTCAGGAGATTCAGTAAAATATCCAAGAATACAAAGTTTGTGAATAGAAGAAACTACCCTGGCTGGTGTAGCTCAGTGGACTGAGTGCTGGCCTGCGAACAAAAGGGTTTCCCGTTCGATTCCCAGTTAGGGTCCATGCCTGAGCGGCAGGTCCCCAGTAGGGGGCGTGTGAGAGGCAACCACACATTGATGTTTCTCTCCCTCTCTTTCTCCTTCCCTTCCCTCTCTCTAAAAATAAATAAATAAAGCCTTTTTTT
This sequence comes from Sturnira hondurensis, assembly GCF_014824575.4. Taxonomy (NCBI): domain Eukaryota; kingdom Metazoa; phylum Chordata; class Mammalia; order Chiroptera; family Phyllostomidae; genus Sturnira; species Sturnira hondurensis. Next base: position 1,543,848 of record NW_028073279.1, read on the forward strand.
AAAAAGAAGAAACTAGATTTAAAACAGATTGCATGACTGCAAAAAACCCTTATACTGACTGACATAGCATTTTTACTCAACTTACATAAAATGGTCAAGACATTCATTTTCCTCGCCTCTTCTTGACTTTCCATGGTACACACCTATCTTGCCTATCTATTTTTACTTAAGTATACCATTTATCTGGAAGGCTTTCCAAAATCAGTGAATAAATCAAGAATCTAAAACTTTCTTTTTAATATTTGAAATTCATCTTGTTTTTTTCTTCTACTTGGTACTCTTCATAGACTGACTTCTGTGAACTATCTATATATGTGTTTCCCCTGAACCAGAGTTTCAGGGGAAACTGGAGCAAGAAGCAGGTGCTTGAGTAAGAAAAGCTCTCCCATGGCACAGGTGGCAAACACAAGGCCCGTGGGCTGGGCCCTCCGCCTTCTTTCTACTCAGCAGCAGTGCCGAGCTCCTTGCCCGTAGTTAAGAAGTAGTTACATTTATACAGTCCTAAAATTACGTCCTGTGCTTTGAAGGCAACCGTGAGGCTGATGTGGCCCCAGTGAAAGTGAGTTTGACACTCCTGTTCTATGTAGTCAGGCAGACCTTGCTACATTTCACCATTCCAGGATTTACTGACCATGCGATCTGAATGGCACACAATGTCTCTAGTCCTTAGTTAATTATCTACCAGAAATATTGTCTCCCGCATATGGTCATGGAAAGGATTAAAAAATGTCTTCTATTTGATGCACCTGGATTAGCACCTTAAATACAGCTGGTACAATACATTCTGAACTATAATCTGCCTGCCACTGATTCTGGCCTCTCACCCCTAATACTAATCAACACAAAGGAGGTCACATCTATCACATCTAGTGAAAATGTAGGAAAAGTCAGTTTTACTGGGAGCTGTAGAAACAGCTTCTTGTAAATGTGGTGCAAGAAAAAAACCTTCATCTCAAGCCCATTGCTTAATCCTTAAGGAAATATATTTTGTTTTAAATTAGACTTGATATATTTGCACAATATTTCCTTAATTAAAATAAATACATAAAGTTTTGACTTTACAAATTTGTGAAATATCTCTTCAATGTAATCACACTTAATTTAGAAGATTTATTTGAGTTAGTAAGAGCTGGAGGGTTTATGATTAAGTTCTATATTCATATCCTTTTCCAACAAAATTAGTATGTATATATAAATCTGTTATACCAAAGTGCTGGTCACATCTTTACAAGAAATCTAAATGTTTCCCCATAACTGAGTGTGTGATGCTAATTGCAGAAGTCAACCCAACTCAGAGTATCTCAACATGAGTGTCAATGCTGAGTTAATAATTTTGGGCCAAATAACAGGAGAATCAGCTATTTCTCAAACCATAAAATTGGAGGCCTTATTAACACACTGACAAATTTCTTCTAAACTATATTATACATGGAAAATTTTATTTTCTAGTTATGTCAGTTTTGTATGTTTACCTTATCTGAAATTTCTTTTTAAAAATATATCATCATTGCTTTATAATTGTTTTCCAAAAAAATAGAGGGAGTTCTTGGTTACGATTACATTACGTGAATAACACAGCTGTAAGTAGTGAACACGTCTCACTGGCCACATGGAACTTCTTCTCAGTCAGGCAGCTAACCTAAACTAACCCCCAAAATATACCTAGTTTCTCAAAGCCAGATTCAATTTCTCCAAAAGGTTGCTTGTGTATATCAGGGTCCTGCCCCTCTTTTCTGAACATTTTTATGCCTTCCAAGGTTGTGGCACTATGGTAGATTATTTTTCTCTTGTTATCGTGGAACAAAACCCACTGACAGCCTGGAGCCAATATAACTCATTGTTATATGATTTTTCAGGGACAGAATAATACTCGGTTCCATTAAAGGACAGCCTTTCAATGTCAGGAGTCCAGAGGGTTTGTTAAAATTGGACTTAGCCTGGTAGTCCAAAGGAAACAATGTGGCCAATATCCTACCACTATTTGGGAAGAGACATTGTGTTGCTTGTTGCTGGAATGGTTTATAAGGATGATCTAATTCCAGAGAAGATTATTTGCTTCAGCAACAGCGTTCAAAAACTAGAGTTCAATTGTTCTTCTTTTTTAAATTTTAGTAATGGAAGTGTAAAAGTTACGTTTTCAGGATACAATCTATTTATATTTTTAGGGATATAAGAATGGTCAAGAGTGGGTAACTTTATATTCTAAGATTTAGAACATGACTGAATAATGTTGTATTTTTAAATACATAAAGATATATGTAAAACAAAATAAATAATGCAGATACTTATGCAAATAAATAATATCTTTACCCAAATATGTGCTTTAATTCTGTAAGTTCTTTTTCTTTGATCTGAAGGTCATCTTCTAATCTTTCTATTATGATGACATAAGATTCACTGACCTTCTTCTTCCATTCATCTAAAAAGAAATGAAATAGATTTATAGCTGTGTTTTGCAAAATGTAGACACAGATCATAACATAGAAGTAATTAAAACTCTGGTTTTTATGCTAAATTCTACAATGCTTTATTTAAATTACTGTAAGTTTCAAATGAAGATGTTTATATTTAAAATGCAATCATATGGAATTGTAGTAATTAAGAACCCATTTGATATAAGATAATGTAGTTACATAAAATAATATTTTTGACTTATTTGATTTGATTTAATTGCATTTTAATTATAGCAATCTCCAGTTTCTGGAAAAGAGTTTTTAAGTTCTAAATATGAGATACTTAAGATATAACTCTAAAATCCCTATTTCAGCAATATTATAAATTTTTCTACAACATTATACCTAGGAACTAATAATACATTTTTGTAAGAAATTTGTTTTCTTTAAAGATTTTCAAAAAGGTACTTTGAATTCAGTTAATCTTCACAAACACTTTTGTATAATACATTGTTTTATTATCCATTGAAAATTAACAGATATTCTAAGGAAATGTTAATTATTATAACTATTATTGAACCCTGTTACATTTAAGGATATAAAATAATTACCAGTGCAAGTTTGGGTTGGTCTAGATTTATAATTTCCCATTTGTTAGATGATTCTTCTTTTCCCCAGTGCAGTTCCTCACGTCACAAGATTCCAAGTTCAAGTGCAGTGACAGTCCAGTAGAAAATACTTTGATAGTCTGGCTAAAAATAAGCAGACTGCCAAATGGAATGTCATGCAACAATGACAAAGACCAAAACAGTGTGTACTTTCAAGGGTAAAATCATAAAGGAAACAAATCAGCCTGCTGAAAAGAGCTGTATAACAAATAAATAGTGTCTCAATAAAATTATTTGCATCCATAAGTTGATTACCTAACCTTATATATCTTTATGGGCCTTTTCTTAAATAGGTATATCTAGAAACTGGTTCAGTTACATGTAAAGTCTATAAAGAGCTATTGAAACTACCCAGGATCTTCTTTCAGGAACATTTTCTCCTGAGCCAAAGTCATGGCAGGAGGAAAAGAGTGACTGGCAGTAGAATTTACCTCTATACTCGTATATAAACAATGAAAACCTGTATCCTATGGCATGTTACTAGTGGAATGATTATAAGCTCAGGATACAATGAAAATAGAATAAAAAACCCAGAAGGAAAAGTTACATGATTTTTAATACTTCTTTTTTTCAAAGCTTTATTTTTATTGTTGTCACTATTACAGATGTTCCCATCCCCCACCACTTTGCCCACCTCCAACAAGGCTCTGTCCTCCTTTTCTTCTGGCCGTCAACACACTGTTGTCTGTGTCAATGGGCCATGCATATCCATTCTTTGCCTAATGCCCTCACCTTCTTTCATCCAATCCCCCGTCCACCCTCCCCTCTGACAACTGTCTATTCCAAGTATCCATGACTCTGTTTCTGTTTTGTCCATCAGTTTATTTTGTTCATTAAATTTATATACTTCTTTTCTATAATGTAATTTTATCTAGAAAGTATAAATTTTAATCTTGAAATTTATCTTCAGGGACCATAGTTTGAATGTAGTAAGTATAGATTTCATAGCTGCTATAGTTGAGTGTTCAAGTAACTATTTCTTTTTAAAGCAGATGCTTAGATAAATTTGATTCCTCACAAATTTTTCTCAGCAAAGGTAATTTAAGTTCTGGAGGTGGGGCTTCAGTACTGATCAAATATAATGGGGGACCCAAAAGACCCCCAGAATTATCTTCTAGAGGCAGACCCCCTTGTAGTATAGCCTTCCCCAGCTGGGTGAGTGTTCGAGGAACACATCTGAACCAGTGTGCCAGCTGATGTTATTGTGAGAGGCTACGTTGGGCTTCAGTGGATTTTTCTGAAGACTACACGCCATTTGCCCATTTCCTGATGGGTGATTTATGAGTGCCCCTGCCCGCAACTGCATTGGATGTTCAGCAATTTTTTACCAAAAAAAATGGCATGACCCCTGTGCCCTACCCTATTCTTCACCCTATCTCACCCCAAGTAACTTTTTTTTGTTTCTCTGGATAAAAAAAGTCCTCAAAGAGAAGTGATCTGCTGATGTGAAAGAGGTGAAACAGACAAACAAAAAATGGTGGAAGCACTAAAAGGCAACAAAATGGACAAGTTCAAAAACTGGGCTGAGCAGTGGAAAAGCGTCTCAATGGGTATACGGCATCAAGGGCAGAGTGCTCTGAAAGAGACTGAAGTTTAAACATGTAAGAATAAGTACCCTTGTTTATATAAATAAATTCTAGGTTTTTTGATGTTCCCCTGTTAACAATGAGGAGAGAGAGAGAGACCTGAGTCAGGAGGCCTTTTTTCCCTGCCTCAGTTCTTTTCTCGCTGCAAGAGATGCATTAAAGTGAGAGACAAATGTATAGTAGAAACAAGATTATTTGTACACTTGAGTGAAAGTTACAAGCGGGCACTTGGCTAATCTGAGTGCCCCAACTATTGGGGTTTGGGGTTTATGTACCTCAACTGGCTTCTAGAGACACCCCTCCTTCTTCCCTTCTAAATCCTAAGAATAATATACAGCTACAAGGCTTTCTTTCTCAGTTAGTAAAGGTTCTTTGTCTTAGTAAAATTGTTACAGAGGCCCCTTTCTCAGCACGGTCTCAAGGACTCTCCCCTCCCACTGTGTTCTTTGCTTCCATGCCCAGGACACCCAGCCGTCTGAGCTCAGCACTGCTGAGTTGATTGGTGAGACACGTTTTCCTTTTACTTCTAGCCTCCTCTGTTAAGGTCTTTGTTAGATTGTAATGGTGAGGCCCCTTCCTCTATTCCCCCTCTTCCAGCTCATTCCTAGCCACTACCTAACACCCCCTTGCATAGTTGGAGAAGTAGGTGTCTTGACTTCATGGAAATCTCTGACCTCCCCTAGATACAACTCTCCTTATCTTTCCTCATCAGCACATGCTGCCCTGGCTGTGGATGTCTTCTGTACTTTGGGGTTCTGTTTCCTTGGTCTATGCATTCTGTTTTCTTTGCTTGAAGGCCAGATATTATCAGTTGTACCAGCTTTCTTTCAGAACTGTGTGACCCCCATCACCTCAGGTCAGAGTCTTTGTATTCCCCAGGAATTCTGCCCTCAGGACCATTGGACTGGCACCTGACTTTTTAATGCTTTTCTGTCCTGAAGATCATACTAGATAATTTTCTTTTAAAGGCTTGCAATTTCCCAAGGCTGTACCTTGGAAAGTAATTCACAAGCTATCTCTTCCCTCAGATTTCCTTAAAAACAACCCATGGTTGTCAGTCCTTAATCCAGAGTGACGGGGATGAGAGGTGGGACTCTAGGCCCTCCAGACAGCGTCTAAGTGTGTGTATTTTTCTCCGTCTTCCTTTCTTATTTCTCTCTCCACCATCTAAGATCTTCCACTAGTGTATTGTGTACATGCGTGTATCACCTCTGTCAATGAAGGAAAATCTAACTCATACCACTTTGCATTGTTTCTTCAAATTTCCTGTTTGGGACATGACATAAAAATTGCTACACAATTTTAAAAAACTTTTCCTTTTGATTTTCAATTTTTTGTTTCCTCCCAAAGGTTATCTTTTAAAAATGAAAGCTTTAGTTGTCAAAGCTACTTATTTCTGCTATGAGTTTGAAAATCCAATCGGCATCTCAATTGAGTTTTTCCACACCCTGAGGCAATTATTTTTGCTCAAAAAAGGGAGAACAGTAACATAAAAATGTATGAATGATAATATTAATACCTAAAATGTTAGGTATTAATATTTATAATACCTAATATTAGGTATTAATATTAGGTATTAATATTTACCTAATAATAAATATTAGGTAAACATCATTGAACTCTGTAAAAATTTCCTAGCATTAAAGGCACAAAATCTACAAGCCCATTTTAAGAATGGGGGTTAATCCTGCTGAGTGCCTTTAGCGAGGTGACATGAAGGCTGGAGCAAGTACATGATCTGGGATGACACTCCTGCTTCCCTTTCTAAAGTGATACAGGGTGCAGCCAAGGGGGGGCCCAGAAAAGATTTGGAATGGTGTCCAGAACTCAAGGTGTACAGGAATATTGGAGGAAATATTGAGATGTCCTCACCCCCCCTCCCCCCCAAGGTGTCAGTTGGGGGAAGGGATGAATGGAGCAGGGCCATTGAGAGCTGTTTTGCATAGCAACAGTTTTGCAGCTGACCTCTGGAATGGTCATTTAACATATCTATAACCTTTAACTGGTTTCATAGATATGTTAAATAGCTGTGGCCAAGTTTTGGGCCAGGGAGAAGTGAGCAGGGACCCAGGCGAGGATTGGGAGCTACTTCTCGGAGAGAGTGCCTGCTTGAGAGCCATGTGGCTTTAGCAGAAGTGAGGAGCTAACCAGGCTGGAATTGGGGCTGCTTCTCGGAGAGAGTGCCTGCGAGAGAGCCATGTGGCTTTAGCAGAGTGAGGACCCCCTCTTGGCCAGGTGAGGGGGAGAGCTACGCTGTTTTGGAAAGATGTAGACCCCTGTAGCCATTAGGAGGGAGAGCCATGCAGTTTCAGCAGAGTGCAGACCCCCTCTTGGCCAGGTGGAAGAGAAAACCACGCAACTTTGCCAGAATGGAGATCCCTGCGGCCAGGTGAAGAAGAAAGACGCGGCTTTGATAGAAGAGGCCCACACGGCTTTGGCGTGCTCCCTTTGGCTGAGTAGCCTGGAAAGCAGGAGAGACTTTGACTAGAACTTGGTACAAAGAACTCTTGCCAGTGGAAGGTGCCGCATGACTTTGGATTACTTGGAGATCCTGCCTGGACAGGCAGGCGACACAGCTCACGTGCCAGCGGCCTGGGAGAAAAACGGACGTGTGCTCTTTTCCTGATTTACGGTACCCGGAGTTGGGACAGTGGGAGAAGGGAGCGCTGTGTGTGTGTGTGTAGGTGTATATCCTTAAAGACTTTAATATTTTAAGGAAGGCATTAGGCCTAAATAGCATTAAATAAACATTTTGTTTCCTTTTCACAAATCTCTGGCATTGAGAGATGTATTTCCAATTGGCGGCGGACAGAAGGACCTTAAGATTTTAGTGTATCGTCCTTGGGAGGGGGTCCCTGTTTTCTGCAGCAGTTTTTGGCATCCCTCGGTGGGCCAAGTATTGCCCCCCCCTCGGACCCTTTGTTCGGTAACAAAAGGATGCTGGAGAGAAGCCATGTGGAAGCAGGAAATGTTATCCCCAATACTCAGCACATTTCTGGAAAAATCACTTCTCTCTGTCCTAGGTTGGCCATATGCTCGAAACTGAATTCTACTCATCCCAGTTCTGAGACTTCCAGAAGTGTGGAAGACATTTTAATTCATATATTACCAAAAGCACAAAAGTAGGTGTCTTCCCAAACTTTGGATGAAGCCAAGGTTCCTGTTTATTTACACAGTGTGCTGCTACCTAAATGAACTTTGTAAATAAACAGAAACCTTGGCTCCATCCTCAGAAATTCTGATTGAAAAGACCAGGAGTAGGGCCCAGGAATCTGAATTTTAACAGACACTAACGATTCTAATGTAGAAACTACTTGGGACATGCTTTGAGGGACATTATTTTAAGGTTGCTTAATGTGAGATGCCTACTTACTTGAAGGTTTTTGAGTCTCCAAATCCCCTGTAAGAGAAGAAAGTCCTGGGGTAAAGACAAAAAGAAGATTGTTTCACATTTTTAGAGTTCTATGGGTCAGCAGATGACGGGTTTGTGCATGTACAGTCCCATATTTTAAAGGTGATTCACAAAAAGTGGAAGCAACCAAGGTGCCCTTTCATAGGAGAATGGATAAACAAACAAATTGTAGGTATATCCATACAGTAGAATATTATTCAGCAATAAATAAAATGAAATACCAAACCAAGAAAAGGTATGGAATAATTTTAACTGGATAATGCTAAATGAGCTAAGCCTGTCAGATAAGGCTACATATTACATAATACCAACCATAGAGTATTTTGGAAAAGGCCAAACTATAGGCACAATAAAAAGATCAGTGGTTTCCAGGAGGACAGAAGAAGAGAAGGCGTGAATAGTTGGAACACAGACAATCTTGAGGCTACTAATATTATTCTGCAAGAGACAGTAATGGCAAATTCATGACATTATGCATTTGGAAAAAACTCATAGAACCATAAAACATGAAGACTTTAGTTAATACTAATGTATCAATATCATTTCATCAAGTACCAAACAAATATAAGTGTTAATAATAAGGGAAACTGGAGAGTGTGGGGTGGGGAAAAGAAGGGGTGTGTGGTAACTGTACTTTCTGCTAAAAATTTCCATAAATTTAAAACTGTTTTAATAAAAAGTGTATTAATTTTTAAACCACCAAGGAAAAATATAAAGTGATAAATATGACAAAATAGTATTACTTAACAGAAAAATTTGAATTTTTTAAGGAATATTTGAAGCATAAAAAAGTCTCCTCTAAGGGGCTAAGTACTAGTAAGCATTTTTGTTCTTTTACGCTTGCTTGTTTTTTGTTTTGTTTTTTTTTCATTCAAAATGTCAGGATAGATTTAGTAAATACCTTATTTCTTCAACTATTCATTTTTGATCAACTTTCGTGTTCTATTGAATTGCCTAAATTGAACATTAATGCCTCCTTCTTTTCAACTGATTTACCAGACTACCTTTGCACATACATAGACATGTTCTAATACTCCTTCAATAAGCCAATTTACATTCTTTCTGAATTCCTTTATTTTGGGTTCATATGATTTATTTATCCCAATCTACATTTGTACATCTGCTATTTATAGCAGACTATACTAGTCTCTTCATAAATATTTAAAAGATTCTTCCAAGATGAAAAAGATAAAAATTGACCTTGATACTTCTTCACTTTTATGATTCCAACAGAAAAATTATAAAGACATGTATCCCATAAAATCTGACTGATGCACTTGGAACAATTCTTATCACATTTAGGAGTGTGAGTTCATTTATACTTAAATCCTAGATCACTCTTTCACTGTGAATAGATTCTTATTAACATGTTTCCCAGTGTGAGGGAAGTTTAGATTTTTGACCTGTTACATCTGGTTGACAATGAAGATAATCACTGCTTTAAACATAATTAGGCATAATTACTGATTGGTATATATATTTACATTTTTTCTTCTTTTTAATAAACATTAAATTATATTAAAACCAAGTTGTGCAAAAAGAAAATGGAGGATTATCTAAGAGGTCTGCAAGTATTCAACTTTAAAACTTCTTTGATTTCTTTTTGAACAATATATTTCTGCATGATAGCAAGCATAATTTGGAAGATTGTTATTTGTCAAACAAGTTTCCTTTCTTTTCTACTGGAATACCTATATTTATAGTATGTTGGATGAAATCATAAATCACTATTATGAATATGAATACTGTTGAGATAATATTAATATTAATCTTACAAATGAATAGGACTTGAGAGTATAGGTATAATAATCAAAGTAAATGTGAAAAAAATCAATATTGCAGTAATTTGAAACAGGTGTTCTCAGTATCTCTGCGACAGCATATTAAAGAAACAATAAAACATTCTTGCTATTTTTATTTCCAATTTACAATACAACTAGAAATGTAAAGATAGTTATGTTTGCTGTGCTTTCCTTTGCTGTTGGGTGGATGTGAAGTAACGTTTATTAAATGATTTAAATTAAACAATGATGAGTCATGTCCCTGCCGCTGATGGAGACTTTTCTTCTTTCCAAACTGATCAGACTTTTTTTCAATTGTCAGTTCAGCTCTTCATTGATTTGATTGATTGATTCATTCATCAATAAGCATGTACTGTATGTATCAAGCACTACAAAAATCTCATGGGGCCCAGGAATAGACAGGTAAACAGGCAATTGCAATAAACCACTTGTCCTGTCATAGCAATATTCATGATTGGTGATGAGAAGGGGCATTTAATAAAGCCTACATTTGAATGAGAAAAAAATTTCTTTGAAGCATTAAAATCTTTGGAATAATCTAAACTTCATGACTTGGGGCATTTCCAATCTTACTTCATCTTTCCTTCTCCCCCTTAAGACTCAGTCAGCCTGCTGAGGAAATAACAATGTAATTTAGCTCAATTAACAACTAATTGTTGTCTTTGGGCAAACAACACTTCCATGCCTAAGATTTGTCATTTATTAAACAAAATGTGAAGGAGAAAAGCAAAAATAGCTAGTTCTACTTATAATGAGTTAGTCTTATTTTCACTTACCAATTATCCACTTACTGGTTGCTCCTCAGGGTGAAAGTAAAATTAATTTGATGTAGGTAGGACAGATTATTTAAAGGTTCAAAGTGGACCTATATAACATGTCATTGTTGTGAGTCCACTGAGTGATTCTACGTGACCTGTTCTTTGCTTAGTCCCTTTAAGCAGAAACAATCTAAGTAGTCTGCCCAAGCATAGCTATCATTATTTTTGCTACATATCCTCCTATATCAAAGTGGGAGAATGATGAAGATGGTTATAGTACCACACACCTTTATGCATGGCCCCCTCCTGTCATCCTCCTGTGTCATATCAGCGTTAGAAATGCCATCAGCCTTTGGCAGGTACTCAAAGGTTCATGATGTCCCTTCTGTTTACATGGTTCAGCTAAGCATCCCACCAATTAGAACTGACGTTGACTCCATTGTATAGTTTTCTATCCATTTTATACTTTAGTTGAGGGAATAGCCTGTCTTTCGTTGCAGCTGAGATGTCACAGTATGTAAAATCTTGAATAACCTGAATAGTAATTAAAGGGAGTGCTATGATTAAATTAGTATAAAGCTGTTGCGTGTACAAAAAACTCAACTTTTACCCACAGCCCTGCTTTGGTGAATCAACAGAAAGTCACAGTCTGTAGGGCCACACTGCTTTTTGGTTTCTGCTGCAGGGATTTTTGTCTCTGAAGCCAAAATTATGAGGGGATTTGCTATAGCAAGTCATGTTTAAGAGCATCCTTGGTGCCAGGAAGACTTTCAATAATAAACCCAAGTTAAGCTCTTGCAATTTTATATAGTCAACAAATGTCCTGATAGATTTTACTTTATTAACATACAAATAACATTCTCTTGTCACACAGTATTCAAGTTTAATAATTATATATATATATGTATATATAATGTTTTCAATTACAATTTGTGAAATAGATACACATGTTTTTGTTACAATTTTACTCCCTTTTTTAATATGGCTTATCAAGAGTAGGCTATAATTGTTTTGAGTTTCAAGACAACTTGTTTTCATACATGTAAAGCATTTTTGAAAATTGCCACTGCGTTTGCAATAAGTGTGTATCAAGTACTACTATTATTGCCCATACCTGCCATAAAAAGTTGTAGAGTTGTACACCTATTTTAGGACCTCCAAGAAGTCTTTACCAACTTTATAAACTATTTGGACAACTCTTTCCTTGTTCTCTTTGTACCTGTACCTGCATTGTTTCTTGAACCCGTAACTGTGGTCATTGAGCTTCATACTAATATGGAAACTTGTGAATTAGTAGATTTAGCTCAGTCTAAAAACCTAAAAGAAACCCCTGTCATTAATACTAGAGAGGGTTACTCTGAAGTACAGAGTGGTAGAAATTGCGACCAAAGGCATTAGAAGCTCTTCTGTCTTGCCCAACAACACCCATTTTCCCACAGTCCTAACCTTATCATTAAGATCAGGACTCCCTGAGATCTAAAGCAAATGATGCCAAAACACTTCTCATTCAGTATCTCTGATGCCTAAGTTTATTCAGTAATGATGGAATATACTGGGTTTAATGATCAAGTCTTGAGTCTAAATCTCTAAATTTGATATCATTATTTGATATCATTTCCTAACAGCTGCCCAGAGTTTCCTAAGTTGAAGTGGAGGTCTGATTATAGAAATAGTTACCTGAAACTGTCTCCATATTTGCTCACTCACATATGCAGCTGGGGGGAGACTATAGACCCTGGGGTGAAGGGCTGCCAGATATTTGGAATTTGTGAGGCCCTGAAGTGTATCGGAATGAGAGATGAATACATATCATCACATTAGGGTTTAACAAATTAATCCCTCATCATCTTCCTGAAACTTTTATTTCCCTTCATGATGAAAGGCATTCATCTCATTTAGCTACATAATACACAATTTAGTAGCTAAAAACAACGGTCCTCTATGTACCTTCTAAGACCATATCTTCTTTCTTTGAACTATTCCATTATACCATTTCTTCTAGGGAGTTTGGGTATGTACTATTTCACAAAATCATCTTGAAATGATATATCAGGGATGCATTCTTTAATGTTATTAAGGATGGGTGTGTCTACTCCTTTTTGATGACCAAACAGATTTATATTTAATGATTATGTACTATAATTCTATGTGCATACACATTATATATACCTACATATACATACATTGTATATATATACACATATGGAACTATTATCTATGTAATTATCATATACACACACAGGGTCTGGCAGAAGTAATGCCTCCTTGAGTGTGGTTGGTAGAGTAATAATATGGGTGTAGTAATTTATAGTTTTAATTTGAATATTTCACCTAAAATGTCACATGGTATGCTTGAACATGACATTGTTGTGTTACAGAATTACATGGTTATAATTTTGCAGTAAAAGTGGGCATTATTTGTGCTGGACCCTGTGTGTGTGTATAATATCAAGAACATCAAGAAAATAAAACAAAAGGCAGAAAACTATACTTGAATAACAATTAAAATAAAAGTAATAGATTCTTAAAATAAGAGAAAACAAACTGATAACACTCATGTCCTGCTCTAGGTTAAGTCTATATGAATGTAATTCCTACTGCTAGGAAAGCACCTATTAAGGAAGATGGAATTAATGTCTTTATATTTCCTGTTAGCTTGTGAGCAACTTAAAAGCAGGAATTATCTTATTTATTTTTGCATTTCCAAGCCTAACATAGTACCTGGTTGATTGAGATGTATATCTATGTATCTATATCTATATCTATATGTCTTTAATTGTTTTTGGATTGAATAGATTTGAATTAAACTGAGCCAAACTGAATTGAACTGAACCAATTGAATTGAGCATAACTGATCCCTTCAGTAAGGGAACTACTGCTAAATTCTTGAAAAAAGGTAAAGTGAATGTAGATGAAGCCATTGCCAATTCTGCAGACAAAAAACAACAATATTTTAAAATTCTATGGAAGGATAATTCAAATATCTTTTAATATCTTTGTTTTTCTAATCTTCCATTTAAAATTTACCTATATATATGATAAGGGGTTTTATCTGGCATTACTAGCGTTAGTCATTTATACAAGGTATATGATGCTATAGCAACAATGTCCAAATCAGACTTTCAGGGAGCTTTTAAAAACTGCAATTACCAGGCACTATTCATGATCAACTAAATCAGAAATTGCTGGGGGTAGGCCCTTGAATTAAGAAAAAGCAAAACAAACCTCCAGAAGTGATTTGGACATAGCTTTTTCATAAGTATAAGGAAGGATCCTTGCCAGCAAAAAATTTATAATTTAATTTGGTACTGGAAAATACAGTTTACTCTACAAAATATCTTTTGATGAATGAAAAGAATGGTGCAAAAACCATATATTATATAAGAAGGGGAAAATGTTATATTGGGCAGGCTACAGACACATTTTTGAATATACGAGACTTGAAGTAGGCCTTGTTATTTTTTAAATCTTAAAGGGTGAAGAAATAACTATTTAATCTTAAGCATATGATAAATTGGGAGCTTGGACACAATTTAAATAATTATATCACTTCAGAGGATTCAGACAAATTATTATGATGATGTTCATTAAAAGCCCTATTATTGTTCTACACAGTAAAACAAATTCAATGAAGCTGATGGGTCCCAAATAATTTAAACTTCATTTTGTTTTTTTTCTTGAGATTAAGAATTGATTAGATTAAGTTAGGCAAAGTCATAAATACTAAATGACTGAAAAATTACATAGAGTGGCAGCAAGGGTGGGAAATAGGAACAGGATACAGAGTAAGCATTTCACAAGAAAAAAAGAAAGTCAAATCAAGAGAGCTTAGAAAAGCTAAAAATCCATATATATCGGAGGTCAGAGGCACCAGGGGCATAGCAAAAGCCAGTGTTCTACCAGTGAGAAGAATATGCAAATCACATATGAATTCATGGTACATTAAGGCAAAACACACTGAAGAAAGTGTTTTAAGCAGAGGCATTATTTCATAAACAGAATCATACAAATTTTGCTTATTAGTATAGCAAAGTTACATTTGAAATGTAGTGTTTAATGTTTGATACCTACTTCATTAATACAGTGAAAGAAAGGTGAAAGGAAGAAAACTTTTCTTAGAAATGTAGAAATGGATTATGAAATACGTTTGTTCTGTGTGCAGAGAGTAACTGCATATATTCTCTAAATGCTCCTGTAAGGATTCCAATAAAATTTCCTAAGTATCATACCTGAATGGGGAGCACATTCTCAAAGACTTAGAACAAGCTTTTTTTAATTTCAAATTTCAAAAGGCGTCCTAGTAAGTTTTATCAACCATTCCAGTCTCAATTTGCCCTGTGGTCTTTGGTGTACATCACAGGTGACAAACACAAGGCCTGTGGGCCAAATGCATCCCTCCATCTTGTTTTATCCAGCTCAGGACCTTGTTTCTACCCAGTAGCAGCCCCAAGCTCTTGCTTAACTAACTAACTGTTAAGTAGTAGTTACATTTACACAGTCCTAAATTACATTCGGCCCTTTGAAGGATACCTCAAGACTGATGTGGCCCCAGTGAAAATGAGTTTGACACCCCTGATGTACATAGACCTTGACTTTTGGTTTTAGTACAGATCATAGTGAGTTTATAGTGAACCTGAAAGTGAGCTAAAATGCTGTTCAGTTTTTATACTTTGCCCTATGTTGTGCTTTATGCTTAACTAGAAAATTCTATTCTATTTTTATTTACCGAAAAACTTTGAAGATTGTTTCATTACTTTAGTTAATATCTGACTATGAGCTATAAAATATGCATTTATGTAAAAATTTTGATTGTTACTGATGTTATTATTCTACTAAATGCCTTAAAAGAAAAAGTTTATGCAGTGTAGCTAACTACATACATTCTTTTTTCTCTTTAAATCAGATTGATATAATAGCATTGTGTTTGATGTCATTTTGTATCATTAAAAAAGCCACCTGTATACTGAATTTTCAGTTCAGCACAGATGATGGTAAAGTCTTATAAAGAAAAAGGATATAGCTCTTCATGTCTAAATAAAAACAATTCCCAGAAATATGTGTTTAAATAGAACATAACATATAGGTTTAAACAGTAAAGTTTTAAAATCAATGTAACTTTTTTATTGTGTTATACATAAGAATATTTGAGATGTAAGCAAATTATTTGAAAAACATCTTTGCAAAGTTGAACTCTTTTCTTTACCAAATGCTAGTCATTATTGCTGAAACCTACTTATTGTACTATCCTGCTATTTCAGAGACTACCGAGATGTAACCATATTTATTTTACTCAGCAATTTGCAAATACACACAGAACCAATCCTCAACCCCAAGTATAGTTAGCACTGGATGCCTATTATCCCTTGAATCCTTTCTAAAACAAACTTATTAGGAGTTCCTGCTATGATGATGGTGCATTTTGTGCACCTCTTGGAATAAATAATGTACAGGAATCATTCAAATGCATATTCAGTGGGAAGCCATCTGGCTCTATGCAAATATATGAATATTTTAGTTTGCTCAGCAAGTCAAAAGTAAAATCTGGCACTTAGGATTATCATGTAGATTTGTGACAGTACTTATAAAAAAGTTTGCTTCTATACATCAATGATTGACACATCTATTAAAGCATAGTTTCTTTCATCATGGAATTGAGTCTACTTAAACCATGTACAATATCACTTGGTTTGGAAGTCATCATAATTCAGCTTGAATTGTAACATGCAATGTTTCATTCAAACAGTTGCAATAAAATAAATCTTGGCACTGGGTTGGAATTAATAGGTCTTTGCAGTGGACACCATGACATGGCACCCAGATCTTTCTTCCAGAAAGACTTATTACCTCATCCACTAGGAGTACTGTCAGTAAAGCGCTTTCAGCTGTCAGCCCTGTTCACGAATTGCCTCAACCAAAGATTGCTATCTTACCCAAGATACTCTATCCCAAGGTGCCCACACCAATAAAGATTAATATGTGGTGTAAATTGTGGACTCTCAGGTTGAACTCAGCACAGTGCTGAAGTGCCATTCTAGCATCAGAGCTCTTCCTGGTGACTATCACTGGGCCTGCATCATAGTTTGGTTTCTCCCTCCTGTGCAATCCTGCTTCTGTTCCCTTCCTTGCACAATTATGAGTCCAAGGACATTCCTTAAGAAATATTATGCACTTCAAATTCCATCTCAGATTCTACTTTGCAGGAAATTTAACCTGTAGTCATTATCTAACCCTACCTCTTACCTAAAACAAGAACTTTTTGAGAAGACTCTTGGTAAATCTTTCAGTGTCTTTCAGTCACTTTGCACACTTTTGGTATCATGAAACTTTATTATCTCATAAGGCAACCCACTCTATTATTGGATAAATTTACTCGTAATACTAATAAACATTTTCTTCCTTGTAACATGTGGAACTAGATAAAGCCAACTTCATCATCCTACTGATTTAATCATTAATGAATTAAATGACATTTTGATGTACACTCACAATTTACGAGAGATAAATACGTTTAATATTTTTGAGAAAAATACTTTGTTAATTAGAAATACAGATTTGAGAGTTGATACCACATCAATGTATGAGAACATATGACATCCCAAAGGAGTGAATGTGAATAGAGAAAGCTAAGCCCGAAGACCTGTGACCTTCCAACATGAAGGAAGAATGATGATAAGGAACAAGTTAAGGAGACTTGAAAAGACTGACAAATTAGTTAGGAAAAAAAAAAAAAAACTAGTAGTGTGGGCTCTACTGAAGCTAAACAGAAAATGTATTTCAAAGAAGGAGCGATCAACTGAGACAAATGCCACTGAAAGATGAAAACAAGCAACAGTACTGGGTTTGTCGAGATGGAGAGCAATGGGAATCCTCAGAAGAACAAGTTCAGCGGAGTGGGGTTGGGAGCTAGAAGCCTGATTGAACCAGGTTATAGGGCAGATATGAGAAAAGGCATCCGAGAATGGAATGCAGACATTATATGCTGCCCAGGAATTCACAGATATCTGGAGGACATTCTGAACATGAGTGGGGCTTAGAATAGAGGTTGAGCTAATGTTGTCTATATCTAAAAGGGAAGCAAAATTCCAGCTAACATCTGCTTATATCCACCAAATATAAAATAGGTTAAAAACACACACAAAAAAACATGTGTGGTGAAGGAACTGCAGACTATCACCAAGCAAAAGTTCACAGAGAACGAAGTGTAGCATGTTAGAAAGGAGCATGAATCATCATCCCCAAAGCGTTAGGGGATGAGACCAAGTGCAGGATACAGAGCCCAAGTCAGCGAAACAAGGCTGAGACAGCCACAACACCCCTTTCTTCCTTCAAAGCTCAGTACGACTCAATGCCAATCTGTGAAAACATATTTTCTTTGCAGCCTCTCTGCAAATTCACTTTCATGCGTTTATAATATGCATGGTAATTTGTTACAACTGAACATGAAAGGGTATTAATAACAGTAAATGGTATATTGAACAGGGTTGAGAGAAGTGGAAGGATTTTGGTTACATTTCAATGTGCAAACAGCACTGACTTGAAGAAATGAATGAAAAAGATAATGGAAAAATATGTGAGGCTTCATGAATGACTTCTAGGTGTTTGCCTTGAACAATTTGGTGAATGATTTGGGTATTTATGTAGATGAAAAGATCATCAGGATTGATAAAGAGAAGATAAGAGCTGTCTAAATAGAGGTGCCTACTAAATTTTTTTCAGTTAGGGAGAGGTATGAAGCAGGCAGGTATATATGTGTGTATATATATATATATATTTATATTAAATATATATTTATATACAAATATAAATTTATATAAATATATATATATAATGCTAGAATTCAGGGTTGAATATATTATGATGGCTAATACACGATAAAGAAAACCTCAAAAGCATTGCAAGTGAAAATAAAAGAGACTGTATCCTGATGATATAATATGGCTAAAAGAAGTTTTGCTTTCCTTGCATTTTTTTATCTTTTGGGAAATTAACAACATGTTTGTAGTCTATAGAGATATGGAGATTGATTGCAGATACTAGAAACATGGATAATTTTGTAAATTGCTCTTTCTCTATTAAACTTACAGCAAATATTTCTTTTGCATTTAAACAGCTGTAGTTGTAACAAGTAAAAAAGGCTGTCTCTAAAACACTGTACTTTCTACCTCCCTTCTTGTAGGCTGGCTTGTACCCACAGCCTTTGATTTGACTGGATAATGGTTAATTAGAAAAGTATCAAGTTGAAGCAATTATGAGTTATGATCTTTATTACCAAATTTCATTAAAAATTGATTCCAGTGATATATATATAAGGAGTGAATTTTAGAAGTTAATTTATGACCTTGTCAATGTGCCTATACATTTAAAATCTGTACTTGGGCCACTCGTTATGATCATAATTATTTCTTCATATAGTCAAAGTTTTCTAGTTCTAGATTTCATTAAAAATGTTTAAAACTTCTCGGAAGAACAGCATATTGGTGAATATAATTTACATTGTCAAACCCAAGGGCTAAAAGTAATAGAAAAGAAACCAATCATGTAAAACTTCATTTAGTAGTGCAACATTTCACAACCTGCAAATGAAAGGAATACTTCCTCGAGTTCCAGAGTTGTGTTTTTTTTAAAAAATGCCTCAAGATGTAAATGCTTTAATTCTTTTCTGGGCAATGTGGTACTCTCTTACAATGAAAGCTGACTTAAACCATCTGAATGTTCTGCAGGGAGAAAAGAATAGTTACTAGTGAAGGAAAAATTTTAAAAAGTCATTTATATTACTTAGCCACAGTGTGGTTGCAGCACAGAATTTAGGAGCCTTTAAGGACTGAAGATTGAACAAGATGATCTGAGTAACACACTATAGAACAGTGCCCAAAGAATATAGACATTAGAGTTTAGGTTGTTTCAGTGATGCATTGAAGCACAATTGAAGGAGTATAATTCTGGCCCAGAGAGCTGGGAAATGACAGCAGATGGATTGCACCAGTCTGCAGCAATCAGAGATAAATTGCTGTTTGAATGGTTGAATTTTATGCTTTGGAAGGCTACTAGATTCCTTCAGCCAGAGGCTGCAAAAGATAGACTAGACGATTTGTCCAACCAGCCCAGAAGGAAACATTGTTAGTTTCAATCACTTTACTTACATGTGCAGTAGTGCCCTTGGGATGAGTATCTTTAGACATGAGTGTCGGTAATCAAAAACTGCCTTATAGGTGCATGAGAATGGTGACTAATTCACAGGCATCCTCCTCCTTCTCCTCTCGCAAATATCAATGCTGTAGAAAATCAGCAGCTTCTCATTCCTTTATTCCAATTTTTAACCTGACTCCAAATTGTGTTCTACTATAGACGAACTGGCAAGATGTGGCAAATTTGTTGTGACTCATGTAGTTAGCTCTATCAAGGACAGGAACTGATCCTTTTGCGCCAGATACTGCTATAATTTGCTCCTCATGATATATTAAAAAACTATTCAGAAATTTATGTGAATATAAATGAACAGAAATATGAACATTAGTATGTTATATACAACTTAGTACATTGATACTAGAGGGAAGGAGAATGTGCAATAACCTCTGACAAAATCAATACAAGGAATATTAATACCATTTTTCTAAGTATACACAATAAAAGTTGTTCCCAACCTCTATATATAGAAATTGGCTTTGTCTAAACAAAATTTCAGAGGTACAAAATATTAAGTTAAGCAAATAATAGTTGCTTCAGTTATTTCTCTTGCATTATTTTAAAATGTTCAAGTAAATTTAAAAAGGTCCTTCCTTTAATCATTTAGTTCTTAGCGTAATGAAGACTGTGTTTCATTTAGCTAAACAAAAAGAACATCTAAAAATCTTTCCATTTTAAGCAAATTTAGGTGTTGTTTTTTTTTTGGCTTTTTCTATTTTAATACTGTGAGACTACATATATCAAGGTACCCAAGGTACCTAAATTCTGGGCCTCCGAGTTGCTCAGGGCCAGAGGACATCACGGTGTGTGGCATCCCAGATATTGTGTAGTGCACCACTTATCAGCTGCGATAGCCTTACACACGCACATTTCGCAGCAGGGAAAGTTTTGATTCTGATAATCCTTGTGTAACATAGGAAGTATTGCTTAACCTCAGATGAATGATAGATCACCACAGCTTCTGGAAACACTGGACTCAAGATATTAAAATTTGGGGATTTTTAGCATTTCACCTGGATTTTTGAAGTTTTATATCGATTTAGTATATACACTCATACATCCTTTGTTGTTTACACTATTACAGATGTTCCCATCTGCCCCTCTTTGGCCACCTCTTCCCTCTGGCCCTCATACTGTTGTCTTCGCCCATGGGTTATTTGCTTAGTTTGGTGAGTGTATGCTTAAGGTAGAAGATTGATACCAAATAATGGACTTTTCCCATTCCCCTCTTGGCCACTGTTAATTATTAGATCATCAATAAGCTTATGTTAACATTTATAAACATAATAACCATCCTTTACAAGCCTTGAGTATACGATTTAAGGGCTGTAATTTTATTAAACAAAATAATACATCTAAAAAATGTCCCATTTCTTACTTATACGTTGTTGGAATTACCATCTCAGTTAGGTGCATTGTTGGTGATAAATAGATGGTACTACACAACACGCACCTCAAGGCAAGGGGCACTGACATATTCTTGGAAAAGATAACATTTCAAAGCAACTATAATGCATACATTGTACAGAATTATGTTTAAAATGGTGACCACCAATTTGTCAGAAACCTCCCACTGACTAAAAGAAAGTCTTCTAATTAATGATTACATTGAGGCAAAAATGAAACTAAATTTTGTCCAATACCATTAAAAACTTGCAGAACAGATATCTGGTGTCCACAGCTTGAAGGAAAATGCACAGTAATGTGGTGGGGACATGTAAGAAATGCAGCTTTACCAGTACGTGTGACAGCACAGACGATGGTACTGGGTGATTATCAATTAACACTGGATATCAATTAACTTTCAACTTGAAAAATCTTCAGAAAAGTTTGACTCTGAATGCAAAGTATCAGAAGAGTCAGTATTGCACTTTGTTCCTTTATATGTATATGCAAGCAGGTGCAATGATAAAAATCTGTAAGTGTACTTAAAAGATCTCCAACAAATAAATAAATATAAAAACTTCAAGTAACAAAGTATTGAGTCATATTTTACTGGTCATGTTTTTTTCTTTTTTAGTGGAACATAAAATGGTGGTTCTTAATAACTGATGACACTATAGGTTGTACAGTGAAATATAAAGATTATACAGATTTAGATTATATTGTGAAATACAGTACTAAACATTTAATACATGATAAACACATAACATCTTCCCCAAGCTGTGCAAGTCAATCAGTAAATGCTAAACAAGAGCTACCATATGAATTAATTTTGTCCTTGGAAAGAACCTTGAAAAATGGGAAAAAAGGCAAATACCATTAATAAGGTTGCAGACAAGTCACTTCTGGTTTATCAAATAATTATTTTCATTTTGACATTTGATATATAAATAAAAGTGGCACAGACCAGGTCTGAATACAATTCACCCATGTGAAAACACAAACCTCTCACAAATAATTTTCTCTAATTAATACTAGACTTTGATACTGAGACTCAGCATACGTGCGTGCTTTTATCAAAATAGGAAAACTTGGGATGCCAGCCAATTTTTATTTTCTTGAAGCTGTCATCTGTATATGTTCTGTCTTTCTAGTGTTCTTGCTCCTTTCTGCCGTCTACCTTTTGGCTCTTTATTCCCTCTCAACATCATCACTAGTGCATGACAGAAAAAAACAGAAAGTAAAATCAGTCCACCTGGTAATTTAACAGTTTTGTTAAAGGGATTAACTAGAGGACAAAAGTAATGTCCAAAATAAACATATTATTATTAGTAAATCCCAGTTATTCCCATCATCTTTTCCATACAGATAACTGAGTTTTGTGTGTGTATGCTTTCCTATGCATGGAAATTTAGGGAATAATTTTTAAAATATACATATACTTGTTCAAGTTTGCCCTTGAACACAAGTTCAACCTTATAAACTTGAACATGTATTCAAGGGCAAAATAATGCATATCCCTTTTTGCTTCATTTCCATAAGAACAATAAATGAGACAGACTTTTATCATCAATTTCAGAGCTGTTCATTATTGATCAATTAAGATAATTACAATATTTTAAGCATTAATCTAATCTCAATGTCAGCTATAAATCTGTTCCTGAAAATGCATTTCTAGAGTATTTTTCCAGTGCTGAGGACTCTATAGTATGTCGTTTTTATTAGTTCAGAACAGAATTACTACATTTGAGGAGAAAACTGACAATCATTTAGACCTTTATTGGAACTGAAGCCCAAAAGAAGATAAAAACACAGTTCGAAAGGTATGTTTAGAAAAGGATCTTTAAAATTACTACAGTATTATGTGAACAAAACAATGCTCCATAAATCCATCTTAATCAAAAGACTCAACATCCCGAAATTCCTTTCCTGAACTTAGATCCTGGAAATACTCTTCTTCAAATATGGTTTACCTGTATTTTTGTTATTAATGTTATATTGCAGCAATTATGTTAATATAATTTTTACTAAATACTTCAGTAAAAACATCTACAGAAAACCGTTGTATTTGCAATTTTGCTTAATGAAGAAAGTCAAAGTATACAATATTTAAGATGTCTCTAAATCAGACTGTTTTCTATTTAAAGTAATTTCTAGAAAAATTTGCTCCCTATAGGTTATCATGTCTTCTACATCTTTGTAGATGAGCATTTCTTCAATGGACAACAGCTTACAGTTTTTCAGGCTCAATGTTGACTTGTTTTGTATAGCATTTAACATCTTTATGGCTGTTGTAACTGAGTCACTCAAAGAGGAGCAAACTGGAAAGATACGAGCATTCCACAAACTCAAACATGTCTGGTTTCCAGAGAAGAGTTCCTCTGTAACTTTCAGATTCCAAATATCTAAGCATGAAAGGAAACAGACTCCAAAGAATTGAAGTGACTTTATATCTGACAATTTCCTAACACTCTTTTTCATGTTGTCTTGAACTCCAAATGCCATAGTTGAATATTTTAAGTGCCCATTCATCTTCAAGCTTAAGGAACACAAAAAGGAATTTGCAGGCAGGACAGCTGTTGTTATGATGTAAGAACCACTAATAATGCAGTTTTCCCCAACAGAAACATCAGGTCCCAATCTGGAATACTCCACAACTGAGCCACGTGACACAGAACATCTTGAATCCAATATACTCTGAATGATACAGGATGTGTTGCTGGAGCACTCTGGTATTGCTGGAGAGATGCTAAAAGCTATGGACTGTAAACCGAGCTCTGACTTCAAACTGCTATGTGAAGTAAAGTGAAACAAATATTCTTCAGTTGTTCCAATGTGATAAAATCTGGAGTTATTAAGAACAACAACATTTAGTGATGTCCCTTTAAGAAGATGAAATATTCTCTGCCTTATGTCTACCAGCTCTGATTCTTCTTTAATGACATTCGATGTGTTTGCAGTATACTCCACAGTTGCTCCAGACCCCAAAGCCTGCAGAAAATCTCCATAGGCATCTATTTCACAGTTCAGTGTGCCTATTTCTTCATAAAAAGCAAGTAGCTTTCTTGCTGATTTGTGATCCATGTAAAATAGGCTGTCTGTATATACGTACTCGGATTCTAATTTAAGAGAGGGAGTGTCACCTCCAGAAAAGTCCCGCTGTAAAAAACTGCCATCTCTATACACAGCATCAAACTGATACATCTTTTCTACACTGGGTTTATGAAGGAAACGATGGCAAGACCTGTATTCAAGGTCTTTGTATTCTAAACAATTAGAAGGTTCTAAGACAAATACTCCATGCGTGGTACCTACAATCAAACTAGAAGGATGAGCTAAAGCAGTAAAGCCAGGCTTGTCAAACCTGATAAACTCAGATTCTCCAATACCATACAGTTCAATATCATCTGCACAGGTAACCAGAATCCCAGGATTCATATGTGAGGGGAAATCGATGTACATGGCTAGTTTTAATTCTAACATCTGATAAACAGGTTTACCAAAAGGTAAAGCAGTGAAAATTTTCCCCAGAGCACTCGCATTTGGAAGGCGTTGACTGTAGCCACCTATAAAAGTAAGCAAAATAACTGTTTAAAAATGTTTATATGACCATTTGCAAGACTTAAAAAACTCAGGAGCATCAGCAGCAACTCAAAATGGCTCTAAAATATTTAATATATACAACACATTACTGTAACTCAGGAAAGAATAAAAAATTCCAGAATACAAATTCAAAAAGAAATTATCCTGTAGCCTGTGTACATACTATAGTTTTAAAAATTCTAGATTGGAAAAGAACTCTCATATACTTTAGAGCATGTGAATTGTTTAGAATCCACTGTATAGCTAATAAAATGGATTATGGGCTAAAATATGACCTCATATCTATATTTTAAATAATAAATTTCAACCTAAATTCCTGCAATAAGAATTCAATCCACAGGATAAAAACAGGTACCACTTCCAACATCATCTATTAAATAATAGTTTCCAAAAGCAATGTCTTTCCTCTATTACATATACTTAAAGCAAAAGTGTATTTATGAAAAAGTGTTTTAAAATTTATACTTGTCTTTATTTAAACAGGTTTTCTGGCCCTGGCTGGTGTAGCTCAGTGGATTAAGCGCGGGCCTGCAAACCACATGATCGCGGTTCGATTCCCAGTCAGGACACATGCCTCGACTAAAAGCCAGTTCCCAGCAGGGGACTCACGAGAGGCAATCATACATTGATGTTTATCTCCCTCTCTCCTTTCCTTGCCCTCTAAAGATAAATAAATAATAAATTAAGAAAATAAACAGGTTTTCCCTCTAAAATGAGCCTTATGACTTCTTAATTCCTTGAAAAGTGTGTTTTCTTAAGTAAATTAAACAGGTTACATCATTTTTATGTTAAGTAATTATAGCGAGAGGCTGTCTTACATACTAGAGTCAGGCAATACTGGGTTCAAACTCAGGTTCACTACTTTTTAGTTGTTCATCTTTGGACTCACTCCAAATCAGCAAATGTAGGATAATACTTGCCTTGTCATGTTTTATGAGACCGATTATACATGTAACGCACTTGGCACATAGTTTGCTCAACAACTGAGAGCTAATACTTCCCACTTTGTCCTTTTCCAAACGCTAGCCTATAGTAAAGTTTAGCATTATAAGAATAACAATATGTTTTCTGGTATCCAATTTAACTTTTAGTGAACTGATTACAGTAATGCTTGTTCTAGAGTAAGACTATAAATTTCATTTTTTAAAAGTTTTTTAGTCAGTCTTAAATCTTGAACTTGGATGCTTTACTTGATATCATTGTTACAAAAAACTCACTGCTCTGCGTATGAGTCATAAGAAATGGAAAGCGCACTGAAAATCCTGGTGGCAGTCCATGACCAAGTGTTCGTTAGCCCACTTCACGGAGAAAATAACAGAGGTGGTCACACTCACAAAATCTTTATGACAGAGCAATTTAACCAATCAAAAGAAAACTATCCTTTGTTCTGCAATTATTTCTTTCCCACTTTAAAATGTGTCTTTTACGTGCAATTTCTCCCTCAAATAGTTTCTGGTCAACTTCATGTTTTGTCACTACCTTTTTTTTAACTCCTTTAAGGACTGTAGGCTCTGCCCACCAATAATCAGATAAAAGTGCATGACAGGAGGGTTTGGTGACAGTGTGGTGATCACAGTGCTAAAGCAGCCCCTGCCCTACAGCAAGAATCCCTTCTAGAGAATTACTGAAACATGTTCACATTTTGATGAGTTCAACCTTTGGAAAATAACTGTATATACATACTGAAAACAATATGCATAAATCATTACCGTATGTGATCTACATACAACAAACATCATGAAAATTGTGAAAAGCATTATACTACTTACAAACTAAAAATATCAAGGAAAACATGAAGTTTATTTCCAAAGCAGAATATCTTCAAAGACAAAAAAAATTAGAAAAAGTAGTTGCAAGAGAGAAAAAAGTTCCTAAGATTTCAAAGGTAAAATATTCAAAAGAAATTATAAATTAGTAAAGTATAACTTTACCAGAGTGAATTAACAGGATGGTAAAAGAATCCCATTTATCTCCATATAGCTTTTCCAAACATCGAAGGACACAAAATGTTGACCCTCCATTTCCTTAAAAATAAAGTTAAGATACACATATTATTTCACAGAAACCTACTAAAATTTTGTGATTACGATAACTTTGAGGATTTGGCTTGTTGGCTATAATTAACTCAGCAAAGCACAAAAATACAGGCAAAAGAATCAAGTTAAATACACATTTCATATCAACTAAATAAATAAATGAACAATTGGTAATGAAAACCAGATTATCAACCCTCGTAAAAACAGCTAATCTTCTCCCAAAGCTATTAATATAAAATGACGAAATGATAAAGTAGGCAATCCGCAACACTAGAAAACTTGAAGTATATAACTCACTTGAAATTACAAATTGGAAAACCTATTTGAATAATTCTCCCATATGACAGTCAAGTATGAAAGTTAAATAAACTTTTTAGACAGTTTTTTGGAATCTAGTATCCTAAAAATATCTTAAATTTAACTGTCACTTACCAGTTACCTTGAGCAAGTTATCTTTTGTGCGTCAGAATTTAACCTATACAACGGGAATGAGGGCTGAATGCTAGCTCTCAGGGGTGAGAAACAGTGGCTAATTAGAACAATGCCAAGGGCAGATATAGATACCCTATGTCTGGTATCAAGGAGCTTCAGCTTTGGCAGTACATGGAACACGGCCCCTACAAAAATAGCACGTATTTTGTTGCAATGGAAGGTCAAAATGCAAACTTTACTTAAATTGAATTTTTAAAGTGAATATGATACTCAAGCCATTAGACTACACTTTTTTGCATTCTGCACTGTAGTCCCAAGTCCAATAGTATATACTACTACTTTTTTCTTGATTTGATCTCCTCATCCTGAAGAGCCTGACTGATAAGGTCCAAAGGATTATTCACCATCTAAGTAAATTTTATTAAAACTGACACAATTCTCTTTTTAGTAACATAACACTCTGGAAGTTTTTCATGGTAAATCACAACACGTAAGTAAGTTGCTATGCCTTTTATCATTTAAAAAAAACTAGTGAATTCATGTAAAAATTTTTAGTTTGCAAAGACTATGGTGGAAAGATACATAGCTTATAAACTGCATGCCACAGGATAACTTTTCTTCAATGATTATTCTTCCCAGAACCTATGATATACATCCAACCATACATGTGTACCAATTTTGGCTCCAGCAGGATCAACAAAAACATGATATTGAACTCCAAGGGGTAATTCCTTTTTTTTCAGCTTCTCTGACAGCTGTTGCTTATACGCAAACTCCTGTTTTACATCAGCTGCTGTTATTGCAACAATGTCCCAGAATTCTCCAGCTGCCACAGGTTTGCCTATGTGGAAAAAAAATAAAAAAGAAACAAGGACATTATAAATATTACCAGAATTTTGTTACGGTTTTATTTATTTGGAAAGAGATGGGAAAAAAAGAATATTATCATCTTCATTAACTGTATCTTCTGCTTTTGAGAGTTAGGGAATAATTAGGAGCCAGTTAGTATGATTCAATATAGTTCTAATGAGGACTGTTCACAAATTCTATGTTTTTTTCTCTTTTGGATTACTTTGTTTTATGGTCTACAGACCCATATATTTAAATATTCTGAAACTTGTGGTGTTTCCCTATTAAGTGCAGTACTTTTGATTGGCTAAAGATTATCTCATTTTTTAAGTAATAAATGAATCTCCAGCTTTTAAAATAATTGTTGTATATTAAAACTATTTAGTGTTTCTTTAGTAAGAAAGATTCAACCCAAGAATCCATTGCTTCAGTGCTGCTGTTTATAAATCTGGGTACTTAATTTTTTTTATTACCTTAAACTAGCCATGCAATTTTACAAAGGCTACTGGAATGTGACATAAAATTTGGGATAAAGGAAAAGTTCCAAACTCCCAGATGAACTCATTAAAAGACAGACTGAACCATTGGGAGACAGGTGGAAAGTCTTTTTAATTAGTAAACAAGATGAAAATTGTTTATAGTAGTTACCTAATAGGACCTGTCATCCAGAATGTAATAATCTTGAACATTTAACTGTCTTCTTACTATTCTTTACTGTATTTAGAGCTGTAGCTTCATAAAAAATATAATCAGGTTTATCACGCAGTTGTATAAGAAATGACAAATGGCATAACCTTTTTAAAACAATTTTTGATACAACCCCCTTTTAATTTTTAATCCATAGTTCTCCTATGTTTTGTTTTTTACTCAGGAAGCATGGAACAAAGTAGGTGGGAGGGGGTGGGAGAAAGCTAAAACCACATTTGTAAGGGTCAAAACACTATGCTTTAGAAGTTTATTTAAAATAACTTTTGTTAATGAGCTAAACCAAATGCACAACGTATTTATTTATAGCTTCACTGAATCACGCTTTCTTTTCTTTCCTCTTCCCTTATTTTATATGTTTATATTTTACTAAGAAAGTTAAAGAAAGTAACAAAAATAGAGTAAAGAAAGAACAGTGGCAGAAAAGAGTAAGAAATTCAAGGTGCATTAGCTCTGCCTGGGCCAGTGTCCTGGACCACAAGTGAGAGAAAACCAGCCAGAAGTGAGTCCTGCAAACTTCCCGGCACGTAGAGGACCCTGCCTTTTAAACGCCGGGGAGAACTGGGGTACCTCTCAGGTCTGAAAACCTCCGCAACTTTCGCTGGGTGGCTTCTCGCAGAGATGGGCTCCAAGGAACGTGTACAGCTGCCATAACCCCACCTTTTTTGCGGCCGGATTTACTCTTCCAGGTATCCCCCAGCACATCACGCATGCGCCCTGGAACGTAGTCGTCCATTGGTCCGGTTTCTTCTCAGTCCCTCCCCTTACGTACGTCACTCACCTAACCACGTCCCCAAAGGGCTGGCCAACCCCAGGGAAACCGTGACGGGTGATCCCGGAGATTTACTCCTGTTTCCTTAGCAACGGCCTCTGGAGCAAATGGCTGCATAGCTATTTGTCAGATTGCGCAGGGTCTGGCCACTTGTTCCCAACTCACAAGACCTTGCAGCTCGGTTAACCTGGTGAGTGGGACAGGTTGGGCGACAAAATTGCTACAACTGAATCGCTAAGGAGAACACAACGAAAGTACAACTTAGCTTTCAGCTTTGTGGCGATTTGTCTTTTCTGACTCGTGTTTGTTTCAGCCAGGATACATTCCCAAGAACATCTTGACAGTTAATTCTTTCTCTGGTCGTCATCTAAAGCCTTCTACTACAATCCCAGGTCCAGAAGCACAGTCTGAACATTTAAAACCTATATTTTCTTCAGGGACCTTAGATTTGTAGCTTTCTTGCTTTTGCAAGTTCCTGGAGAGTGAGTCTCTGCACCTCTCTTCATTTTGAGTTGATAGGCTTTTGGAAGTTGTGTATCAATGACTCTGCAACCAGGACCTTAGCATTTGTGCTATTTTGGTTAATTCTCTGACATCCTTTTGTATATGCAGATTAATCAAAAACTTTCAGTAGTATACCTGGGAATGTCATCCTAATTATTAGATTAGGATGTGTTTTTGGTGGCTTAGGTTTATAAGCATTTGTCTGGTAAAGCATTAAGTTTATAGTGACGTTTATACATTAATTTCATCATGTTTACTCAAGGTGCACAATTAGTAAGTAGTGGAAAGAAGATTTTAGGAAGGTACTGATTCCCACATACAGAAATCATTCTACCACACTGTGCAGTTTGATTTATTTTAGAAACCTGTCTTTTTTTCTTCCTTTTTAAATATTTTATTTATTTAAAATATATTTTATTGATTATGCTATTACAATTGTCCAATTTCTTTATCTCCTTTATTTCCTTCTGCCCTGTATCCCCCCTCCCATCATCATTCCCCCGCCTCAGTTCATGTCCATGAGTCATACATACAAGTTCTTTGATTTCTCCATTTCCTGTACTGTTCTTCACCTCCCTCTATTTTTTAAAATATATTTTATTGATAATACCATTAAAATTGTTCTATTCCCCCCCTTTATTCCCCTCCACCCTGCACACCCCCCCACCATTCCCCCCCTTTAGTTTATAACCACGTGTCTCAAGTTCTTTAGATTCTATATTTCCCCTACTATTCTTGCCCTCCCCCCATCTGTTTTCTACCTACTGTCTATGCTATTTTCTGTACCTTCTCCCCACTTCTCCTCCTCCTACTCCCCTGTTGCTAACCCTCCATGTGTTCTTCATTTCTATGGTTCTGCTCCTGATCTAGCTGTCCTCTTGGTTTGCTTTTGTTTTAAGTGTGGTTGTTAGTAACTGTGAGTTTGCTGTCCCTTCACGGTTCATATTTTTCATCTTTTTCTTAGATAAGTCCCTTTAACATTTCATATAATAAGGGCTTGGTGGTGATGAACTCCTTGAATTTGATCTTATCTTAGAAGTACTTTATCTGTCCTTCCATTCTAAATGAAAGCTTTGCTGGATAAAGCAATCTTAGATGTAGGTCTTTGGATTTCATGACTTGGAATACTTCTTTCCAACTCCTTGCCTGTAAGGTCTCTTTTGAGAAATCCGCTAACAGTCTGATGGGAACTCCTTTGTAGGTGACTGTCCCGTTATCTCTTGCTGCTTCTAGGATTCTCTCCTTCATTTTAATCTTGGCTAATGTAATTATGATGTGCCTTGGTGTGTTCCTTCTTGGATCCAACTTATTTGAAACGTGTCTTTATTAAAGTCTTTATCAAGAATACAGGCATTCAGGTCCCTGCAAGATCTTTCCATGGACTTATATTTTTATTCTAAAGACCCTGTTATTTAACTCTGTACTTACAGAGAAAGTGTTTGGGTAAAAGGGAGATTACTCTTTCATAGTTTTGTTACTTAAAAGGTTTTTTAAATTGTTGTTAATAAAAAACAATGCATTCTTATTAAGAACATTTAGAAAATACAGTAGACTTGAGTGAGGTGAGAGTGAGAGCAATAGGGAAAGAGAAGATCAGAGAGGCCACAGAGTCCTAAAGAAAATATTTTGATTTTAATTGAGTGAAACAGGCATGACAATGTTTTGATGTGACTTGCCTTCTGTTAAACAGATCATTCAATCAGTTGAAAATAAACTAATGGATGGTGAGGTAAGGATAGAAGGAAGCAGACTTGTTTGTTTTTTTGTTTACTGGCTACTACAGTAATACAGGTAAGACTTGGTAAAGTCTTGGCCAGGATGGTAACACTGAGGATGATCATAAGTTTGTTAAATATATTTTGAAAATAATTTGAGGGAGCATCAGTATAATTTGCTGGTGAAATAGCTGTGGAATGTTACAGAAAGAAGAGTCAAGGATGCCTGAATGATAGAATGACCATCAATTGAAATGGGAATGTGGATATATGAGGAATGTTGGTGGGGTGGTAGGGATCATCCATTTTAAGGCATTTTTTTTTTTGACGTACAGAAGCAACAGATGTAATTGTAATTGTTGCAGTGCATGTGTAATGGGATTGTGTGTGTGTGTGCATTATACATAGGAGTCTGGAGTTCATGAGAGATGTCTGGGCTAGAGACATAATTTTGGGAGTTGTCGACATGCAGACGCAGTTCATTTTAGATGAGATCTCAAGAGAAGAGACATCAATAGAGCCTATATGCTCAGGAACTATACATACTAGAGCTAAATTAAACAATAAAAAATTAACCAAACAAGAAAACATTTTTAAACATTTTAATTTTTAAACATTTTAATTTTTAAGTAAAAAATGAAAAAAATATTGTGTACTCTATGAGTGAGAGTAAATTTCTTCAGTACTTGATTGTACTTGGTGTAAAAGTCTAGGTATTTCATTTCAGTTAATGAGGGTGGACCCCCCAAAAACCTCATAATTGTCTTCTGGAGGGTGGGCCTCTTGTTGTACGGGCTTCCCCTGCCAGGTGAGTATTCTAGTAACCCACCTGTATCTGAGTAACAGCTGGTGTTGTGAGAGGCTGTGTTGGGCTGCAGTGAAATTTTTTTGAAAACTTTCAGTGCATTTGCCCATTTCATGATGGGTGATTTATGAGCATGGCACTGAGTGTTCAGCAGTTCTTGACCAAAATTGGCATGACCTTCATGCCACACCCTCCCTATTCACCTGATCTCACCCTGAGTGACTTTTTTTGTTTCCTTGGATGAAAAATGTCCTCAAAGGGAAATGTTTTGCTGATATGGAGGAGATGAAACAAAACACTGCAGAAGCACTGAAAGGCATCAAAATCGAGGAGTTCAAAAACTGTTTTGAGCAGTGGGAAACATTCTCAATAGGTGTATTGCATCAAATGGAGAGTACTTTGAAGGGGACTGAAGTTTGAAAATGTAAGAATAAATACACAATTTTTAATAAATAAATTCAGGGGTTCTTTTTGGTCCCTCTTGTATATTTAATATCATCAAACTGTGATATAATTGTTTAAACAATTATAAGGCATAGTAATGATAAAATAAGCTAGTATAGCTAAGTAGTAAACCCATTATTCTGTGAAAGTAAAATATAATGGAAATGATGTGTTTAATCTTAGATTCCACATTTTTAAAGGGACAGCAGGAGGAATGAACTCTGATAAACTGAAAAATGATACTTTTTAGAGCATTTTGGCTTTTTTTCCCTATGGCAGGATAAGAGTATCTGAAGTACCATAAAGAAGAATGAGATAATTTTAAAAACCTTGTTTAGATATACTTTGTATACCTTGAACTTCACCACTTTTAAGTGAACTACTCAATGATTTTTAGAGAATTAACTGAGTTGTGCATGATCACCACAATCTAGGTTAAGAACATTTTCATCACCCAATAAGATTCTTTGTGCCCATTCACAATTAATGGATATCAGGTTGTTTTTTATTGTTCTAGGAATAATGACGACTGACTGCTTTGTGGAAATTGTAGAGAAGCACAATAACTTTTTCCCTTCACATTAAAAAGTTATTTTTCCTCTGCTTTTAAATATTCTGTATTTATTTTTTAGTTTTTATTGAATTTATTGGGGGTGACTCTGGCTAACAAAATTATACAGGTTTCAGGTGCACAGTCCTACAACACATCATCTGCACTTGGTATTGTGTGTTCAGCACCACAAGTCAAGTTTGCATCCATCACTATTTATCTGCTTAAAGTTTTGTTTGTCCCTGTTTGTTAGAATAAGCTGAAGCTAAATGGAAAGGGTCCTGGGTTATGGACCATGGGGCACATGGAGCATAGCTTGGTTAGTTCATGAGAGAACTGATATTTTTGAAAATATTTTTATTTATTTTTGTTTTGTGTTTTACTTTTTCACATTTTTATTGTTTTTCAAGTACAGTTGTCTCCATTTTCCTCTCACCGCTCCTCCTCACTCCAGCCATCCTCACTTCCCACCCTTGATCCTAACCCCCTTTGATTTTGTCCATGTGTCCTTTCTACATGTTCCTGACAACTTATTACTCGTGATTCACCTCTGTGTAACCACTGTTAATCCTTTTCCTTTCATTGACACAACATAATTACCCAAAGTCCATAGTTTACCTTATGGTTCCTTCTTGGGGTTGTGTATCCAGTGGGTTTGGACAAAGTATAAGGATATGAATACATCACTATAAGTTCTACAGAATAGTTTCACTCCCTGCACATCCTCTCTGTTCTGCCTTTTTATTTTTCCCCACCCCAAACCCTGCAACTACTGAACTTTTTATTGTCTCCATAGGTTTTCTGGCATTTATACAGTTGGTATCCTATAGTATGTAGCTTTTTCATATTGAATCCTTTCACTTAGTAATATGCATGTAAGTTTACACTATGTCTTTCATTGCAGTGATAGCTAATTTCTTTTTTTTTTTAGTATTGAGTATCATTCTGTTGTCCAGTTGTAGCAGTTTATTCATTCATTCACCTGCTTAAGGTCATCTTGGTTGCTCCCAGGTTTTGGTGATTATGAATAAAACTTTTATATATGTTATGAGCAGTGTTGTGTGTGAAAATAAGTATTCAACTGCTTTGGGTAAATACTAAGACTTGCAATGATTGGATCTTATAGTAAGAGTATATTAATTTAGTAAGAAACAGCCAAACTGTCTTCCAAAGTGGCTGTACCATTTCACATTCTTACCAGCAGTGAATGAGGACTCCTGTCACTCCACATTATTTTCAGCATTTGGTGATGTCAGTGATCAGGATTTTGGCCATCCTAATATGTGTGCAATGGTATCTCATTATTGCTTTAATTTGCATTTCTCAGATGATAAATGGTGAGGAGTAACTTTCATAAGCTTATTTGCCATCTGTGTGTGTTCTTTGGGTAAGTATCTGTTAAGCTATTTGGACTATTTTAAAATCTTGTTCATTTTCTTATTTAGTTTTAAGAGTTCTTTGCATATCTTGGATCAAATTTTTTTAAAATCAGATTTGTCTTTTGAGAATATTTTCTCCCAGTCTGTGACTTCTCTTTTCATTGATTTGACATCATCTTTTTCAAAGCATACTCTTTAATTAAGTCCAGGTTGTAAAATATTCCTATAATGGGTTATACTTTTGATGTTGTATCTAAAAAGTCATTGTAATACCTAAAGTCATTTAGGTTTTTTTCCTGTTATCTTGTAGGAGTTACATAGTTTTGTGGTTTATATTTAGGTCATAGATTTATTTTGAATTAACTTTTCTAGAGTTGTAAAGTCTGTGTCTACATTCATTTTTTTTTTGTATTTCTCATTGTTTCAGCATCATATGCTGAAAGATATCTTTTCTTCATTATGTTGCCTTTGGTCCTCTGTGAAAGATCATAGACACAGAGAACAGATTGATGGTTGCCAGAGGGGTGTGGGGTTGGGGAAGTGGTGAAAAATCTGAAGGGATTAAGAAATATAAATTGGTGGTTACAAAATAGTCACAGGGATGTAAAGTATAGCACAGAGAATATAGTCAATAACATTGTAATAACTGTGTGTGGTGCCAGGTAGGTACTAGTAAATATTAGGGGGAACGCTTTGTAAAGCATATGATTGTCTAGGTACTGTGCTGTATACCTGAAAATAACATGAATAATATTAAATATAAACCATAATGAAAAAATTTAAAACATAAAATATGAAACAATGGAAAAATAATTTTTAACAAAAAGTATTAATGATGGAACACTTGCCTTGTCAAATATCAGGACATAATATTATCTGTTCTATTAACTAAGTATTATCATAAAATGTAATTTGTTTCCTTACTGTTTTGTTTTTTTTTTTAAGATTTTATTTATTTATCTTTAGAGAGGAAGGGAAGGAGAAAAGGAGAGAAGTATCAATGTATGGTTGCCTCTCAGGAATCCCCTGCTGGGAACTAGCCTGCAACCCAGGCATGTGCCTGACTAGGAATCGAACGCGATCTTGTGGTTCGCAGGCCCGCGCTCAATCCACTGAGCTACACCAGCCAGGGCTTCCTTACTGTTGAGTTTTAAGAGAGGGATATATATATTGGATAACAGTCTCCTATCAGATGTGTCTTCTGCAAGTGTTTTCTCCCAGTCTGTGGCTTATCTTCTATTTTTCTTAATATTGTCTTTCACAGACAAGGACTTTTAATTTTAATGAAGCCTATCTTATCAATCATTTCTTTAATGTGTGTTGTCTATTGTGTTGTATCTAAAAAGTCATCACCCAGGGTCATGTAGGTTTTCTGCTGTGTTCTATTTGAGGAGTTTCATAGTTTTGTATTTTGTAGTTAGGTCTGTGATTTATTTTGAGTTAACTTTTGTGAAAGGTGTAAGGCCTGTGTCTAGATTTATTTCGTGCTTGTGGTTGTCCAGTTGTTTTAGCATTATTTGCTGAAGAGATGATCTTTTCTCCACTGTATTGCCTTTGGCCCTTTATCCAGGATAAGTTAACTATACTGTCTCTGTCTATTTCTCAGCTCTCTATTTTGTTCCATTGATCCATCTTTTTAAAATACAACACCATCATGACTATTATAACTTTATAATAGAGTCTTGGCAGTAGGGTAGTGTTATATTCCTCCAACTTTGTGTTTTTTCTTCAGTATTTTGTTAGATATTGTGGATGTTTTGCTCTGCAAAAATCAGTTTTTAGAATCAGTTTTAAAATTAGTTTTTTGGTATTGATAAAATAATTTGCTAAAATATTGAATGCAATATTAAATTATTGCATTGAATCTATAGATCAAGTGGGAAAGATCTGACATCTTGACAGTATTGAGTCTTCCTGTTTTTGAATATGAAATCTCTTGCTGTGTATTTAGTTCTTTATTAATTTGTTCAGCATTTTTCTGTTTTCCTCTTGTGGATCTTGTACATATTTCATTATATTTATGCCTAAATATTTTATTTTGTCGGGTTCTAATATAAAAATGGTATTGTGTTTTTCATTTCAAATTGTACTTGATCATTACTAGTATATAGGCTAACAATTAATTGACTTGTGTTAATCTTGAATCTGCAACCTTACTATAAGCACTTAGTAATTCTGGAATTTTTTGTTGATTTTTTTATTTTCTATTTAAACAATTATGTCTCTGTGAACAATAATGTCTCTGTGAAGAGTTTTATTTTCTCCTTCCCAATCTATACACTTTTATTTTATTTCTGTTTTATTATGTTAGCTAGGATTTTCAATAGGATGTTGAAAAGCAATGGTAGGGTGATAGAGCCTTACCTTGAACCTCATCTTAGTGAAAAGGCTTGTAGTTTCTCAGTATCAAGTATGCTGTTAGCTGTAAATTTTTGGTAGATTTTGTTTATCAAGTTGGAGAAATTCTCCTCTATTCCTATTTTACTGAGAGATTTTATCATGAATGTGTATTGGATTTTGTCAAATGCTTTTTCTGCATTCATTGATATGATCATGTGATTTTTCTTTTTAAGCCTGTTAGTGTGATGATTACATTAATTGAGCTACTCTTGCGTACCTGGGATATTGAGCCACTCTTGCATACCTGGGATAAATTTCACTTGGTAGGAGGAGTGTGATTATTTTTTTCTGCATTGTTGGATTTGATTTACTAACATTTTTTCAGGACTTGTGCATCTGCTTTCAAGAAAAATATTGGTCTGTAGTTCTCCATTTTTAATTTAATCTTTATTTTAGTTTTTTCCATTACCATTTAGTCCCTTTATACCCCTTCCCCATGAGTGATCACCACACTGTTGTTCATGTCCATGAATCTGTTATCCTTTTTGCTCAGTTCCTCCATCCCCCTAATCTTCAATCCCTTCCCCCAGATGTCATCCTGCTCTCCATCTTTGTAGTTCTCTTTTCTTATAATGTCTTTGTCAGACCTGAGTTTTTGGATAATGCTGGCCTCTTAGAATAAGTTAGAAACTATTCCTTTTGCTTTTATACTTTGAAAGATACTGTAAAGAATTGGTAAAATGTCTTCCTTACATTTCGGCAGAATTCTCCAGTGAACCCTTCTGGGCCTAGTGCTTTCTGTTTTAGAATGCTGTTAGTTATTGATTCAATTCCTTTCATATGTATAGACCTGTGAAGATTGTTTATTCTTGCACGAGTTTTGGCTTTCAAGAAATGGGTAATTCTAATCTGGGTTATCAAATTTGTATAAATGGAGTTGTTTGTAGTACTTCTTTATTATCCATCTAATGTTTGTGGGATCTGGAGCATTGTTTCCTCTTTAATTTCTGACATTAATAATTTATATTTTCTCTTTTATTTTTTTTGCCTTGCTAAAGGTTTATCAATTTCATTGATCTTTTCAAAGAACCAACTTTGGGTTTACTGATTTTTTAATTGATTTCCTGTTTTCCATTTCATTGATTTTCCCTCTCATTCTTTTTATTTTCTTTTGCTTACTTGGCATTTAGCTTACTTTTCTTTTTTCTAGTTTCTTAATGTGGAAAATTTAAATGATTGCCTTTAGCTCTTTTTTTGCTAACATATGCCTTTGATGATATAAATTTTCCTTTAAGCACTGCATTTGCTGCATCCTCCATGTGTTTTATTTTTATTTAGTTAACAGTATTTTAAAATTTATATTGAGATCCTTTTTGGTACATGTGTTATTCAGAAATGTATTATTTCCACATATTTTGGGACTTTCCAGCTATATTTCTGTTATTGGTGTCTAGTTTAATTCCACTGTGATTTGGGGAAGACAATGTATGATTTCTATTTTTTTGAGTTTGTTAAGATAGCCCAGAATTTGGTATACTTTGGCAAATGTTTCATGTGAGCTTTTTATGAATGTATATATTGTTATTGCATGAAGTAGTTTATAATTTCAATTATACCCATTTGATTCATGGTGTTGTTGAGTCAACTATGTCCCTACTGATTTTCTGTCTGCTGGATTTGTCCATTTTAGATAGAGGGGGATTGAAGTCTCCAGTTATGAAAGCTGATTCATCTGCTTCTTGCAGGCCTATCAGTTTTGCTTCATACACTTTTACCTCTGTTGTTAGGTGCATAAACTTTATTAATTGTTATTCTTCTTGAAGAAACGATGTTGGTATCATTACATAATGCCTTTGTCCTTGATCACATTCCTTGCTTTAAAGTATGTTCTTTCTGAAGTTAGTATAACTTCTCCTGATTTCTTTTTACTAGTGTTATTATAGTGTGTCTTTCCTCATCACTTTATTTCAATGCCTTTATGTTTATTTATTTTAAAATTTTTATATTTTAAAGATTTTATTTATTTATCTTTAGAGGGGAAGGGAAGGAGAGAGGAAGAGAAATATCAATGTGTGGTTGCTTCTTGTGCATCCCCTGTTGGGAACTGGCCTGCAACCCAGGCATGTGCCCTGACTGGGAATCCAACTGCGATTTTTTGGTTCGAAGGCCCACGCTCAATCCACCGAGCTACACCAGCCAGGGCCTCAATGCCTTTATGTTTAAAGTGAATATCTTGTGGACAGCATGTAATTGGATATTTTTTTCTCTGTTTCCTCTGACAATATCTCTTTTAACTGGTTCATTTAGACCATTGATTTTCATGCTAATTATTTATACAGTTGGAATATTATTTGTTCTGTTTTCCACAATTTTCTATTTGTTGCCATTGTTTTTTGTAATTATTTTTGTCTTCTGCTCTTTTTCTACTTTTTCTGGTTTTAACTGAACACTGGATGTTATAATTCCATTTTATATATACTTTGTTAGCATATTTGTTATATTTCTTATTTTATTTTTTTAACCATTTGTCTTAAAGTTTGCCATACACATTTACAACTAATTCAGTTTCATTTATATAAATAACACTGTATCCCTTCCCATGTAGTGTAAGTATATCATAATAAGAAAATAAATCTATTTCCTCTCTTCCATGTAATATATAACTGCTGTCTTTAATTTCACGTATGTAAGCATCCATATGTATGTATATGTGATATATACATGAGCATAGGTAATTAATTACACACATTGTTTGCTGTTAGTATTTTGACTAATTTTTATGTGGTAAATCAATTAGGAATGAAAACAATATTTTTATTTTACCTACACTTATTTTTTTACCATTGCTCCTCTCCACTTTATATGGAGCTGAATTTCTGAACTGTATTTTATTCCTTTCTTCTAAAGGATTCTTTTCACATTTCTTGCAAGGCAGGTCTGCCGACAACAAGTGTTCTCAGTGTTTGTCTGTCTGAGTCTTTATTTTTCCATCACCATGAAGGATAATTTCACAGGGTGTACAGAATTCTAGTTTTTTTGGTTTTTGTCCCAACACTTTATTTCACTTACTGTCTTCCTGCTTGCATGGTTTCCTAAAGAATCAGCTCTAATTCTTATCTTTGTTTTTTGGTTGAAAAGGTCTTTCTTCTGGCTGTTTTTCATGAAGTAGTTTTATCTTTTATTTCCTGTAGCTTTCTTAGGTTTTTGCAGGGTATCTGAAATGGACTGTACAATAACAAATATACTTGTCACAATATGAGCATGAGACTTTATTTTCAGAAAGCACTTGGTGAAGAATATCAATTAGGATAACCAATAAGTAAATACAGTTTATTACTTTTAATAAAAATATATCAACAATGTAACTTTGGAATGTCAGTTTTAGGAGTGTTAACCCTTGTTGTTTAGCTTACAAGAAACAAATACTTGCTGTTCTAAATTTTTCTTACTAAGAGGTTGTGATTTCTGTGCAGATGTTTTTCTGGATGTTTTGAATACTTTTCATTGTTGTATCTTTTCATCTTCTGGCTCATCACCTTTTGTACTTTTCATCTTCTATCTCGTCACCTTTTAGTTTTTGTCTGGCTTATGTTTTTACAGTCTACAAATGTGGATTAAAAATAAAAGTTGAAAACTAGTATTTTCAAAAAAGCTTTAGTAAAACAAATATGTGGCCTTCTAAATTTTGGAAAGTGAATATATTTAAAT
The DNA here is from genome assembly GCF_014824575.4 of Sturnira hondurensis. Taxonomy (NCBI): domain Eukaryota; kingdom Metazoa; phylum Chordata; class Mammalia; order Chiroptera; family Phyllostomidae; genus Sturnira; species Sturnira hondurensis. The sequence continues at coordinate 1,584,875 of NW_028073279.1, forward strand.
GGGAAAAAAAGATATCTTGATTACAAGTGAATCTTGACTTCTTATTCCAAAAGACTTTTTATTGTATTTGTTTTTTTTTTACTGCTTTTTTTCTTTTTCAATTTTTTAATTTAATTATTGTTCAAATACAGTTTTCTGTCTTTTACTCCCATCCCAGCCCATTTTTTAAAACTTGATGTTATAAACAGTTGTATGAACATTTCACAAAAGAATTGTAAAATTATCAGAATCTAAAAGAAACAGAAGTACCTAGATTTCCTTTAATGGCCAATTGTTTAAAATTTGGAAGCCACTGCTATTGGGCAGTGGATTGAGTGCTGACCTGTGAACCAAAGAGTCACCGGTTCTCAGTCTAGGGCACATACCTGGGTTGTGGATCAGATCCCTGGTAGGGGGTGTGTGAGAGGCAAACATACATTGATGTTTCTCTCCCTCTCTTTCTCCCTCCCTTCTACTCTCTAAAAACTAAATAAATAAAATCTTAAAAAAATAAAATTTGGAAGCAATTGGAAAGCAGGCTTTGAAATAGGTAGAGGAGGAGATACCAAATGCAATACTTTTTAGCTTCCCTTGGTGGGCAGTGTAATTATTTGGCCCCACAGTTGCAGAGATAGAATTCAGTAGGTATGTGTCATGGGGCCTGAGAATTTGTGTTATTCTAGTCATTGTGATGTGCAATAAAATGAGAAACAAAATTAATGTTGCATGAGGTAGTATAAAACAATATATGAAACATTTCTACTTACCCAAAATGATCGGGACATGTGACAGACTACTTAACTGAATAGTCTGAATAACTGAGTCACACTTTACATTGTAAACGTGGAATACTAGTTCTTAAAGAAATGGGGAAATGATCTACTACATTTTTTCTATACTTACTAATCCTATGTTCGTCTTTCTTTGGATAGCCACAACTCAATATTATATAACAATGTTGTATTCTGGAATTTTAAAAATACAACCTTTGTTTATGTAATGGCAAAGAAATACTGTTGGTGGAAGTGAATATTGATGCAGTAGAGAACATAATAGGATTAGTCTAGATGAATGAGATTAATGCATCTTAAGAATGCATATTTTAGAATTCATATTACACCAACTAAAAAATTTGAGAATGGTTTAAAAGTTAAAATATATTAAAAATGAGTTAATTGGAATGAACAAAAATATTTGCAGGAGTGTGAGATTAGATTCAGCATTTGAGCATTAAATTCATTCTGAATGACCGTACAGATAAGGAAGAGATTCACTTGGGAAAGGGTTTCTTATGGTATGATAAAATCAGCCAGAAAGAGCATTTGGTGACACATTGCCCTCCCACTAAAGGTCTGAAAGACAAGTGAGGAGTTTATTGTTTTTACCACAAATGTCCTTCATATGATCTGATTACATTAATTTTCATAGAATCAGATATTTATAAGACTTCTGGAATGAAGTAATGACAAAATATGTCCCCATCCCAAATATGTGATAATATTATTGAGGGTTATAACTTTTTGCCAGTATATTCATTGAAAATGTATTCATTTACTTTTATTCTGCTTCCTTTGGATTTAATTTTTACTTTATCCAGTTTCCTAAGGTACAGACTTAGATTATTGATTTTAGATATTTTCTAATTTATGACTTGAATGCTATAAATTACCCTTTAAGAACTACTTTCACTGCATAGCACACATTGTAAAAGGTGAATTTTCATTTAGTTCAAAATATTTTAAAATTTCTCTTATAATTTCTTCCTTGACCCACATGTTATTTAAAAGTATGTGTTTTAATCTTAATGTATTTTGGGATTTTCCAGCTATTTTTCTATTGTTGATATCTACTCTAATTCCATTGTGGTATGAAAGAGACACTGTATGGTATCTCTTCTTATAAATTTTTAAAATTATATTTCATGGCCCAGACTGTAGTCTATCTTAGTGAATATTCCATGTGAGTTTGAGAAGAATGTGTAATCTACTGGTGTTGAATGAAGTAATAGATGGGTATCAGTTACTGGTATAGCACCATTGGCTAATGGTGCTGTGCACATCAACTATCTCCTTACTGATTTTCTGCCTGCTGGATCCATCCATTTCTAATAGTAGAATGTTGAAGTCTCCAACTATAATAGAGGATTAATCTTGTTCTTCTTTCTAGTTTTCTATTTTACAGCAGGTATTTTGATGCTATGTTTAGGCACATACAGATTAAGGACTGTTAAGCCTCTTGTAAAGTTACCCCTTGTTATCATTTTCTAATGCACCTCTTTATCCCTGATTATTTCTTTGCTCTGAGGTCTACTCTGCTTGAAACATTATAGCTTCAGCAGCTTTTTTTAGATTCGTGCTGGCATGGTGTATCTTTTTACATCACTTTACTTTTTTTTGTTTACTTATTTTTTTCTTTTTTAACAAATTTATTTATTTTAATTGTTGTTCAAGTACAGTTTTCTGTATTGGAACAGTTTTCTTTTATTCCCATCCCAGCTCACCCCCCAGTGCTCCCCACCTACCTCCCATTTCCACCCTCCTTAGTTTTTGTCCATGTGTCTTTTATACTTGTTCCTGTAAACCCTTTTCCCCCCTTTCCCCTGAAATTCCCTTCCCTCTTCCCTCTGGTCCTTGTCAGCCTGTTCTCTATTTCAGAGTCTTTGATTACATTTTGCTTACTTGTTTGTTTTGTTGTTTAGGTTCCTCTTAAGGTGAGATCATATGGTATTTGTCTTTCACCTCCTGGCTTATTTCACTCACCATAATGTGTTCTAGTTCCATCCATGATGTTGCAAAGGGTAGTGGCTCCTTCTTTCTTTCTGCTGCATAGAATTCCATTGTGTAAATGTACCATAGTTTTTGGATTCATTCATTTATTGTTGGGCACCTACGTTGCTTCCAGCACTTGGCTATTTTAAATTGTGCTTCTATGCACATTGGGGTGCATAGGTTCTTTGGGATTGGTGTTTCAGTGTTCTTAGGATATAATCCTAGCAGTGGAATTGCTGGTTCAAAAGGCAGATCCATTTTTAGTTTTCTTAGAAAATTTCATACTGTTTTCCATAGTGGTTGTACCAGTCTGCAATCCCACCAACAGTGAACTAGGGTTCCCTTTTCCCCACATCCTCTCCAGCACTTGTTGTTTACTGCTTTGTTTATGATGGCCATTCTGACTGGTGTGAAGTGGTATCTCATTGTGGTTTTGATTTGTATCTCTCTGATAGCTATCAATATTGAGCATCTTTTCATGTGTCTCTGGATCCTCTGTATGTCCTCCTTGGAGAAGTATCTGTTCAAATCCTTTCACTCTTTAATTGGGTTGCTTGTTTTCTTAGAGTGGAGTCATATAAGTTCTTTGTATATTTTGGAGATTAAACCCTTGTCTGAGGTATCATTGGCAAATATGTTTTCCCACATATTTGGTTCTCTTTTTAATTTAATATTGTTTTCTTTAGCTATGCAGAAGCTTTTAATTTTGATGAGATCCCATTTGTTTATTCTTTCCTTTATATTCCTTGCTCTAGGGGACATATCAGTAAAAATGTTGCTGCATGAAATATCTGAGATTTTCCTGCTAATATTCTCCTCTAGGACTTTAATGGTATCACAGCTTATATTTAAGCCTTTTATCCACCTTGATTTTATTTTGGTGTATGGTGTAAGTTGGTGCTCAAGTTTCATTTTTTTGCATGTAGTTGTCCAGTTATCTCAACACCATTTGTTGAAGAGGCTATTTTTACTCCACTTTATGTTATCGCCTCTTTTGTCAAATATAAATTAACCATAGAGACTTGGGTTTATTTCTGGTCTCTCTGTTCTGTTACATTGGTCTATGTGCCTGTTCTTATGCCAGTACCAGCCTGTTTTGATTACAGTGGCCTTGTAATACAGTTTGGTATCAGGTATTGTGATCCCTCCTACTTTGTTCTTCTTTTTCAAAATCGCAGCTGCTATTCAGGGTCTTTTATGGTTCCATATAAATTTTTTTAAAAATATTTTTTATTTATTTATCTTTAGAGGGGAAGGGAAGGAGAGAAGGAGAGAAATATCATTGTATNTGCCTGTTCTTATGCCAGTACCAGCCTGTTTTGATTACAGTGGCCTTGTAATACAGTTTGGTATCAGGTATTGTGATCCCTCCTACTTTGTTCTTCTTTTTCAAAATCGCAGCTGCTATTCAGGGTCTTTTATGGTTCCATATAAATTTTTTTTAAATATTTTTTTTTATTTATCTTTAGAGGGGAAGGGAAGGAGAGAAGGAGAGAAATATCATTGTATGGTTGCCTCTTGTGAGTCCCCTGCTGGGAACTGGCCTGCAACCCAGGCACGTGCCCTAACTGGGAATCAAACCATGATCGTGTGGTTCGCAGGCCTGCACTCAGTCCACTGAGCTTCACCAGCCAGGGCGGTTCCATATAAATTTTTAAAGTGTTTGTTCTATGTCTGTGAAATATGCCATTGGTACTTTAATAGGTAATGCATTGAATCTGTAAATTGCTTTGGGTAGTATGGACATTTTGATGATGTTAATTCTTCCATCCATGAACACGGTATATGTTTCCATTTGTTTGTGTCTTCCTTGATTTCTTTCTTCAGTGTTGTGTAGTTTTCTGAATATAGGTCTTTTACCTCCTTGGTTAGGTTTATTTCCAGATATTTTATTTTTGTTTTTGCTATATCGAATGGGATTTGTTTCTTGATTTCTGCTTCTGCTGTTTCATTGTTGGTATACAAAAATGCCTTTGATTTCTGGATATTGACTTTGTACCCCGCTGTTTTGCCAAATTCATTTATTATGTCGAGTAGTTTTTGGTAGAGTCTATAGGATTTTCCATGTACACTATCATGTCATCTGCAAACAGTGACAGTTTTCTTTACTCCTTTCAGATTTGGATGCCTTTTATTTCCTTTTCTTGTTTAGTCACTGTGGCTAAAACTTCCAATACTATATTGAATAGAAGTGGTGAAAGTGGACAAACTTGTCTTGTTCCTGATCTTAGTGGAAAAGCTTTTAGTTTTTGCCCATTGAGTATGATGTTGGCTGTAGGTCTCTCATATATGGCCTTTATTATGTTGAGGAATGCTCCCTCTACTCCCACTTCGCTAAGTGTTTTTATCATAAATGGGTGCTGTACCTTATCAAAAGGTTTTTCTGCAACTATTGATATGATCGTGTGATTTTTGTCTTTGCTTTTGCTTATGTGATGTATTACATTTACTGATTTGGGAATATTGGACCATCCTTGCATCCCTGGGATGAATCCCATGTGGTCATGGTGTATGATCTTTTTAATGTATTGTTGGATGCAGTTTGCCAATATTTTATTGAGGATTTTAGTGTCCATGTTCATCAGCGATATTGGCCTGAAGTTTTCTTTCTTTGTTGTGTCTTTTTATATGGTTTCGGGATTAGAATGATGCTGGCTTCATAAAAAGAGTTTTGGAGTCTCGCATCATTTTGGATTTTTTGGAATAGTCTGTGATGGATAGAGGTTATCTCTTCCTTGAATGCTTTGTAGAATTCTCCTGTGAAACCATCCAGTCCAGGGCTTTTGTGTGTCGGGAGTTTTTTTGATTACTGCTTCAATTTCATCTGCTGTTAGTGGTCTGTGCAGCCTTTCTGCTTCTTCTTCATTGAGTTTTGGAAGATTATATTTTTCTAGAAATTTGTCCATTTCACCTAGGTTTTCAAATTTCTTGGCATACAGTTCTTCATAGTACTTTTTTACGTTCCTTTGTATTTCTGTGGTATCAGTTGTAATCTCTCCTCTTTCATTTCTGATTGTGTTTATTTGGGTCCTCTCTCTTCTTTTCTTGATGAGCCTACTTAAAGTCTGGTTGATTTTTTTTATCTTTTCAAAAAACCAGCTCCTCGATTCATTGATCTTTAGAAATGTGGTTTTAGTCTCTATGTCATTTAATTCTGTTCTGATCTTGGGTATTTCCTTCCTTCTACTTGCTCTGGGCTGTCTTTGTTGTTGTTCCTCAAGTTTTTGGAGGCATCGGGTTAGGTGGTTTGTTTGAAATGCTTTTGTCTTTTTTAGGTAGGTCTGTATTGCTATGAATTTCCCTCTCAGGACTGCCTTCACTGTGTCCCATAAGTTTTGGGTTGTCGTAAGTTCATTTTAATTTGTTTCCAGGAACATTTTGATTTATTCCCTAATTTCATTCTTCAGCCATTTGTTGTTTAATAGCATGCTATTCTGTAGTAGGAGACCTGCTTAGACAAGCCCAGACAAGTCAGAAGGACATGGTCCATTTGCTGAGCCACTAAGATAAGGAGCGGTGAGCAACTAAGTAACTAAGAAGTAAGAACAAAAGAACATTGTATGACCCTATCAGCAGCCCTGCTTTCTCAGCAGCCCTGCTTTCTTGCTTCTGTAAACCTGCTTCTGCCACGTAGGCTTAGTAAAATCGCTTCCACATGCCACACTATATAAACAAGTCCCTGCCCAAGTTGGAGACCCAGAATTTGGAGACTGACTCCTCTGGGTTAGCATGCGTAAATAAAGTTCTACTCCATACACCTGAAAGCGGCTGAGTTGTTTTCTGTAACAGTTCAATCTCCTTGATTTTGAGAGTTTTTGTTTTTTCCTTTGGGGTTGGTTTCTAGTTTCAGTATTTTGTGGTCAGAGAAAATGCTTGGTATAATTTAAATTTTCATGAATTTGTTGAGGCTTGTTTTGTGTCCTATCATGTGGTCTATCTTTGAAAGTGTTCCATGTACATTTGAAAAGAATGTGTATTTAGCTTTTTTGGGATGAAGGGCTCTATGTATATCAGTTAAGTCCATTACATCCAGAGTGTTGTTCAATGCCACAATATCTTTGTTGATATTTTGTTTGGAAGATCTGCCATTTTTGACAGTGGAATGTTAAAATCCCCTACTATAATTGTGTTTCTGTCAATATTTTTCTTGAAGTCCTCTAAGATTTTCTTTATATATTTGTGTGCTCCTATGTTGGGTTCATATATATTTACAATGTTAATGTCTTCTTGGTGGATTCTTCCCTTGAGTATTATGAAATGACCTCTGGGTCTCTTTTTATGGCCCTTTTTTGACGTCTATTTTGTCTGATATGAATATTGCTACCCCGGCTTTTTTTTCCTGTCTGTTTGCTTGGAAAATTTGTTTTTAGCCCTTCACTTTTAGTCTGTGTAGGTCTTTTGTCCTGAGGTGGGTCTCTTGTAGGCAGCATATGTGTGGGTTATGCTTTTTTATCCATTCAGCTATTCTATGTCTTTTAATTGGAGCATTTAACCCATTTACATTTAATGTTATTATTGATAGGTACTTATTCATTTCCATTTTCGTACCTGTGTTCCTCTCTGTCTCTCTCATTTCCTTCCTTTCCTTAAAGCAGTCTTTTTAGTATCTCTTGCAGAGGTGGTTTGGTAGAGGTGTATTTTTTTAGACTTCTTTTGTTTTGGAAGCTCTTTATTTGGCCTTCTATTTTGATTGAGGTCCTTGCTGGGTAAGGTGGCCTTGGTTGCAGGCCTCTGGTTCTCATTACTTGGAATATTTCTTGCCATTCTCTTCTTGCTTGGAGCATTCCATTGAGAAGTCAGCAGCTAACCTTATTGGGGCTCCCTCATATGTTACTTCCTGTTTCTTCCTTGCTGCCTTTAAGATTCTCTCTGTCTTGGAATTTTGCCATTTTAATGATGATGTGTTTTGAAGTGGGCCTCTTTGGGTTCCTCTTGATTGGGACTCTCTGGGTCTCCTGGATTTGTTTGACTTTTTTTCTCATCAAATGAGGGAAGTTTTCCTTCATTACTTTTTCAGATAGGTTTTCTATCCCTTACTCTTCTTCTCTTTCTGGTATCCCTATTATTTGGATATTATTACATTTAATATTGTATTGCATTTCTCTTAATCCCTGTTCATTCTTTCTGAGCCTCTTTTCCTTTTCTTGCTCTCTCTGGGTGTATTTTTCTACTTTGTCCTCCAACTTGCTGATCCAATCTTCTGTTTCATTGATCCTGCTTTTGATTCCTTCCACTGTGTTCTTCAGTTCAGAAATTGTATTCTTTACTTCCTCTTGGCCCTTGCTGATAGTTTCTATTTCCTTTTTCCTTTTGATATAGTTTGAAGTGAGTTGATTATAGTTCCCCTGTAGTTTCTGGTAGCTCATTGTGAGCTCTTTCAACTTCCTGATAACCAGTGCTTTGACTTCAATATCTGATAGCTGACTTGCCTCTATTTCTTCTAGCATTCTTTCTGAGGCTTCCTCCTTTCCTTTCATTTGGGGATTGGTTCTTTGTCTTCTCTTTGTTTGTGAGACTTTTGTTAGCTTCAGCTTGTTAAATCGATCTCTTCTGGCTCCCTGGGTTTATTGTGTGAACTTCTGTGGTAGAATACCTGTGAGATTTAGTGGTGTAGTCTCCTTGATCTCCCAAGCTCACTGGTCTTGGGATGTCCTTTAAGTTGGCTCTCTGTTTGTCTTTGGGTTTTGATTGATTTTGGGTCTTTCTTTTGTGGGTTCTTCTCACCAGTTGGTTAACTGATGGTCACTCTGTCTACCACCTCTTGTAGTTTGTTGTGCTGGTTAGGGCAGGTTGTGTTGAAGCTAGTTTTTCAGTGTGTACAAGGTTTTGAGGATTCTCCTCTGCTCTTGTTTAGTTGTTTGTATTGGGTAGGTTCTCCACTGTTTATTTGTATTTCCAAATAGATCCTATATTGAGGTTTGTGTGGTTTCCACTCCATCCTTTACCTTCTTCTGTTGTTATCTGTTGGTGATTTCTTTGTTGTTGGGTTTCCTCCTCCAGTGGGAGTCCTGGTGTTCACTGCTTTCATTTACTCTTTTTTTTTTTGTGATCAGTTGGAGGGGGAGGCAAAATGGTTTATGACAGCAGGAGAGTATTCTATGATATTTACAGTAGCAGCCAGTAGAGAAGAGATAGGAGATCCTTTGGCTATTTATAGTGTTAACTGTGATCTTCAACCGAACTAGGCACTTTTAAGAAAGGATGGAAAGAAGATAACACTCTTGTTGGGGAGGGAAGGCTTGTGAGTTGGATCTATAAAGCAGTGAGGTTGTGGTAAGGTGAGAGGTAAGGATAGTAAATGGGTGTAGGGTGTGAGAAAATAGAGTTAACCACTACAGTAATAGAGTTCAGGAAACTGTGAAGTGGACTAAGATCCAGGAGGGGTGATGTGAAGTATTTACAATTATATGGAACAGCNTTGGCTATTTATAGTGTTAACTGTGATCTTCAACCGAACTAGGCACTTTTAAGAAAGGATGGAAAGAAGATAACACTCTTGTTGGGGAGGGAAGGCTTGTGAGTTGGATCTAGAAAGCAGTGAGGTTGTGGTAAGGTGAGAGGAAAGGATAGTAAATGGGTGTAGGGTGTGGGAAAATAGAGTTAACCACTACAGTAATAGAGTTCAGGAAACTGTGAAGTAGACTAAGATCCAGGAGGGGTGATGTGAAGTATTTACAATTATATGGAACAGCTATTATTTACAACAATATTAGAGCAACAATCATTTGACAGAATCTATGTGATCTGAATAATGTAAATAGGGGGAATACGCCCTTGAGTAGTGTGCTAAAGGAACACAAGTGACGTGAAGGATAGTAAATTGGCAATACGCTGTGGAAGAGAGAACAGGGGAAACCTGTCAAATGATACAATATTACCAGCCAAGCAAAGAAGACTATACAGAAAGAAGAGAAATACAAAAATACTATTAAAATAAAAGATGTAAGAATAATGAAAAAATACAAATATGCAGTAACTTGCAGTTTCCCTGCAAAAGCAAAGTGAAATTTTTCTCACTGTCTCAACTGTTGGGACACCCCCTCTTTGGGTGTAACTCTGGTCCTTTCACAGTTCCAAGTTTTTTGTCTCACTTGTGGGTATTTAAAAAAAAAAGGCAGGAGAAGGAAGGAAGAAGAGATAAAATTGGAAGGAAAAGAAGGAGGAATAAAACAAGAAAGAAGGAAGAGAGGAAAAGGGTATTGAAAGATAAAACCATAGTAAAAGTTAAAAAAAAATCTTTTGGTTTGAAACTGACCAAACTGGTTTTTCCTGGTCCCACTGGCTGCAGCAGCCTGAGGGCCAACCGTTGTGGCCTTTCTTGTGTACTTAGCCAGTTTTGTAAGCACTTTCCCAAGAGCTGATCTGGCACCTCTCCCCAGTGCCCCAGGCTAGAGATTCAGGTCTTCTTTAGAGTGCTCTTTCCCCAGGGGTCATCACTGTGGGCTGTGGTGGGCGAGAGAGCCTGAGTCCCTCCGACTTGGGTGTGAACCCTTCCCAGTGCTATGGGGAAACCCAGGGCCTTCTGCTCAACCTGGGGATTGCTGCTCAAGTGGGTGGGACCTGAGGGGCTGTCGCAGGAGAATTCCCCCAAACAGTTTTACTTTTTGATTTTTGAGAAATTCCTCCTGCTGAAGCCTGCCGCTCAGTACAGCCCAATTCTCCAGCCAGACCAGTGACTATCTGGGTCACAGCCGGACTCTACAGCTCTCAACTCTTCCAAGCCAGCGACCACAGACTCCGTGGGTACTCACAGCCCTTGTGTGTTTGCCTCTTTGTCCTTATTCCCCTCTCTGCAACTTCAAGCAAACAGGTCTCTCCTGGTGCTGCTCAAACCCTGCTTGGCCAGGGAGGGAGTGCGCAGATGACCTGGCTCTCTCCCAAGGAGTCTGGTAGACCCAGCACCAGGCAGGCACAGGGCCTGGGGCTACAGCCACTTCCCCATGGTGGTCCCTGGAACTTTATTGTCCTGCAGCTGTCTCCTTACTGTCTGGTTTTTCAGTGTCCAATACAATTTTTGGTCTCTTATTTTCATATATAAGAGGGGTGGGGTACTGTTGGCTGTTCTGTTCTGTTTTGTTCTGTTCCTCCGTAGATCGGACAGGTTTTTCTCCCATGTGTAGGGGGAAGTGGAATCTGCTCCCTCCTACTCCATCACCATCTTTGAACTCTCTACTTATTTTTTTTTTAATTTGTCCCACTTAAGAATAAATATTCTAATTGAAGCTTAATTCACATTCATATACCATAAAAGTCACCCCTTTAAATTGTAAATTCAGTGAAAAAATTTTTTAAAACAAAACAATACCTTGTCAAGACCCCTTCATATTATTGTATTCTAAATGATCAATTTTGATGCTTTCATGGTGTGAAATGCTTCCATTGACTATATTACAATATTTCATTTAGTTAATACCACCTTTTGAGACATTTAGGACATATCATATTTTTGCTATTAGATACCATATGTAATAAATTCCTGTGTAGCATCATCTTTTTCATATCCATTATTTCTTATATACTTTATTACAGTATAACTGACATAACATTATATTTATTTTACATGTACAACATAATGCTTAATATTTGTGTATCACTACAAAAAGTCTTATTCACATCTGTCACCATATATAGTTACAAAATTATTTTTCTTTGCCATGAGAATTTTTAAGATTTATTCTGTTAAAAATGTTCAAACATTCAGTACATTATTGTTAACTATAACACCATGCTGTACATCACCTCCTATGATTTACTTTTTTTTATAAGATTGGATGTCTTGTAACAGTTCTACCACACTAACGCAATCTGTTATTAGGAAAATTGTGTGTGGGTGGTGGAGTATGATGGTGGAGGATAAGTTCCCTGGTCCCCAGTCCAAAGTTCCCGATCAAGTAGATGTGATATAAGACCCAGGGAATCTGCCTCTATTAATTTTTTAAGTGATTGATATTTCAAGTTTGAGGATTATAGTTCTAGCTGTTGGCCAGTATGTGAAAAGTAGCCAGCCTTTTATAGAGTGCAAGGTTTTATCTGGATTTTCACTTATATCCTCATTTGGATTTTGCTGACCCAGTTTGCCTCCACATGGTAGAAATAGATTTTTCTGGGGGAGGGGGGGTGGAGGAGGAAGTGGTTCATCTTAACCAAGCACTCAGATTGGTCACTTGAGCCCATGTATTCTCTCCTAAACTCTCACTGGATTACTGACTGCCTTTTATGAAAGCTGAAATTACCCACAGTAAGGGAAATTTCATATATATAAGAAATACTATATAAAATTACACCAAAAAGCACTGAACCAAAAGTTTTAGATAAACTTAGTCAAATTTGAAACAATTAGAATTCTAGGTTTTAATTGCTTAATAAAATTAAACAAATGTAGCATGGAACAAAGTAGGTTTACAGTTTTGAGAAAGTGAAACAGAGTTTATTCTCATCATTATTTATTCATTATTGTATTATTTTCCAAATGGACAACTGTAAACCTACTTTTGCCCCACCATGTATAATGAGATTGCTAGTGATCTGTTTAGAAAATAAATATTTGTTACAGTTGAAGCCCTGCATTGCACCTTATGTTTACATAGCTGAATTTTTTTAGCTCCTCCAACAAAAAGTACCACTTTCTGGACTTAGGAGTTAATAATTCAAAACATTTCTTTATTTAAAAGATCTTTTAACAAAAATTATTATACAAGGTATGCTAAGGTGTACTTTTCCTTATTTGTTTGTTTTAGTTGTTTTGTTAAGATGTGACATTTTAGTGTCAACTATTTCACTGAATTCCATTTTCTCTAAGTATTTTGGGAAAAAGGAAGTATTTCTTCCTCTTACTGATTAATTTATTGGTGAGGGCAACAATATATTTTTGAGTTGTTATCTAAATGTTTGACATTTCAGATGCCCTAAGATAGATTTTTATGGGAATTAGATTTAAAAAAAATAACTTAGTTTCTACCCATTTTTACTCTGACTATCTATTAGCAAATGTTTTATTTTCATATAGGGTTATTTTTGGAAGTTGAAAAAACTTTTGAAAGAAATTTACCATTTTTTCTAGATGTTTCATGGAACTATCACAGAAGAGCTAATCAGTCATGAAGAATGGAGTCACTATAATCAAAACATAATAGAAGATCAGAAAGACTTTGTTTTTGTGAAGTTCAATGGTCTTCATTTAAAATCTATGGAAAATTTGCAATCTTGCATCTCTCTTAGAGTATGCATCTTCTCAAACAATTTTATTACAGATATCAGTGCACTTCAAAGTTGTATAAAATTAGTCAAACTTGATCTCCATGGAAATCAGGTAAGCAATAGCCATTTCACATATTTTCATATAAATTAAATTATATTTAATAAGCACTATTTATTCACAATACATCTCATGGACAGCCTTTCATATAAATATAAACAACAACTTAAATAAAATACAAAATGTAGAAATAAAATTTCAAATGTAAGCAGACATTTTAAATGAAAAACACATAAATAAACTGTGATTTGTTTTATTTCTTAAATCCATAATCTGTATTAAGAATACTTCTTCTTAATTATTTTTTAGATGACATATAACAGATGTATAACATATTAGTTTCATGTGTACAACATGGTGACTCAATATTTGTCCATATTGTGAAATGATCACCGCAATATTCCACTTAACATTTGTCACCACATTGTTACACAGCAGGCAGACAATTTTCAAATGTTTTCTTCCATTTGGTCAGTTGCCATTGCATTTGAGTGATGGTTTCCTTTGCTATGGAGAGCTTTAAATTTTTATGTCATTCCACATGTTTATGTTTTGCTTTTGTTGCCTTTTTTTCTTGTTTTCGTATTAAAAATACATATCACCAACAACATTAAGAACTATTTCATCAGTGGATTGAGTGCGGGCCTGCGAACCACACGATCGCAGTCGATTCCCAGTCAGGGCACATGCCTGGGTTGCAGGCCAGTTCCCAGCAGGGGACTCACCAGAGGCAACCACACATTGATACTTCTCTCCTTCTCTCCTTCCCTTCCCCTCTAAAGATAAATAAATAAAGTCTTTAAAAAATAAAAATAATTTTTAAAAAAAGAACTATTTCAGAGAGCTCTCTGCCTGTCTTTTCTGCTAGAATTTTTATGGTTCCAGGTCTTATATTCAAGGCTTTAATCCATTTTTGTATGTAATATATGATAGTGTTCTAAGTTTTATTCTTTGGTATGGGTCTGTCCCATTTTCCCAACATTGTTTATTGATGAGACCATCTCGTATATTCTTGGATCCTTTGCAAATCAAATGACGATATATATGTGCATTTATTTCTGAGCTCTGTATTCTGTTCCATTGAACTATGTGTCTGGTTTAAAGTCAATACCATACTGAATGATTACTATAGTTTCTCAAATATAGTTTGAAATGAGGGAATATGTTGCCTCAAGTTTTGTTCTCTCTAAATTTCTTTGGCTATTTAGGTTTCTTCCAAATTTTACGATTGTTTTATTTCTGTGAAAATGCCAGTGGAATTTTTGATAGGGATTGCATGGATTCTACAGAATGCTTTAGCTAGTATGGATATTTGAATAATATTCTTTCAATCCTTGAATATGGACTATACTTTCATTCATTTATATCTTCTTTAATTCTTTTATAATGTCTTATAGTTTTCAGTGTAAAGGTATTTCACTGTCTTGGTTAAAAATATTTCTAGGTATTTTTTGGTACAAAAATCCATAAATAGGATTTAAAAAATTTTTTGTTATGATGTTTGTTACCAGTGTATGGAAATACAAGTTTTTACATACTGATACTGTGTTCTGCAATTTAGTTTAATTCATTTATTAGTTTTAATAATATTTTGGTGGAGACTTTCTGTCTTTTTCCTGTGTAATAATATTTGGTGTTACCTGTATATGGTTACAGCTTTACTTCTTCCTTTCGAATTTGGATGCCTTTTATTTTTTTTCTTCCTTAATTTCTCGGCTCGGACTTCCAATAATAAATTGAATAAAAGAGGTTGGAATGGGCTTCCTCTCTTGTTCCTGATCTTGGAGAAATTTTCTAATTTTCACCATTGAGTATGATGTTAACTATGGCCTTGTATCACATTTGGCCTTTATTATGTGGAGGTATTTTCTTCTATATCTACTTTTTATAGTTTTTTATCATAATAGGATACAGAATTTGTCAAATGCTTTTTCTGCCTCTGTCGAGAGGATGGTATGATTTTTATCTTTTATTTAATTAGTGTGCTCTTATCACATTGTTTGATTTGACTTTTAATTGTTTATGTAAACTCCTCTACTTTAGAGAAGTTTAAAGAGTCAGCTTGTTCCGGAGGAATTTTTTTAAAATATATTTTATTGATTATACCATTACAGTTGTTCTATTCCCCCCCTTCATTTCCCTCCACCAGCACACTCCCTCCCCCACCATTCTCCCCCCCTTAGTTTATAACCACGTGTCTCAAGTTCTTTAGATTCTATATTTCCCCCACTATTCTCACCCTCCCCCCTATCTATTTTCTACCTACCATCTATGCTATTTTCTGTGCCTTATCCCCACTTCTCCTCCTCCCACCCCCCTGTTTCTAACCCTCCATGTGTTCTTCATTTCTATGGTTCCACTCCTGATCTAGCTGTCCTCTTGGTTTGCTTTTGTTTTAGGTGTGGTTGTTAATAACTGTGTGTTTGCTGTCCTTTCACTGTTAATATTTTTTCATCTTCTTTTTCTTATATAAGTCCCTTTAGCATTTCATATAATAAGGGCTTGGTGATGATGAACTCCTTGAACTTGACCTTATCTGAGAAGCACTTTATCTGTCCTTCCATTCTAAATGAAAGCTTTGCTGGATAGAGCAATCTTGGCTGTAGGTCTTTGGATTTCATGACTTGGAATACTTCTTTCCAGCCCCTTCTTGCCTGTAAGGTCTCTTTTGAGAAATCCACTGACAGTCTGATGGGCACTCCTTTGTAGGTGACTGTCCCCTTATCCCTTGCTGCTTCTAGGATTCTCTCCTTCATTTTAATCTTGAATTTTTACTGAATGAAGTATATATGTTCATTCATTTAATTACTCTAATAATGGTAGCTTATTTGTCAGGTGTTGTGTTTTTTACACTAGTCATCATTTTGGTAACTAGAAATTATATTTGTTTTTACTAGTGAGAAATTTTTCATTTGGGAAAATACTAAATTTTAGAAGATGTTTAATATATTTTATTTTCCATGCAATTAATAGAAATTTTATATTTGTATTTAATATACTATTATTAATATTTTTTTAGGTACAGAGTCTACCAGATGACAAATTTTGGAGTAGATTAAAGAACCTAAAACTTCTCTATCTCCATAATAATGGGTTTGCAAACTTGAAGAATGTATGCGTGCTATCTGCCTGTCCAAGCCTCGTTGCCCTCACTATGTTTGACTGCCCAGTAAGCCTTAACAAAGAATATAGACATACTCTTGTCAACAGTGTGTGTAGTCTCAAAGCGCTGGATCATCATGTGATTTCTGATGAAGAAATAATTCAGAACTGGCATCTTCCTGAAAGATTCAAAACATATAACCACCGGCTTTTCTTTAATTTCTGCCCTGCTTTGAAAAAGGTAAATGGTTTTATTAGAATTTGTGTGAAGTAAATTTATAGAGATGAAATTTTAGCTTCTAATGTCCATCTGTATCTAAATTAGATAAAGCTAATATCTGCATCATTTGAGTAAGATATTTTATGCCAGTAAGTATATTAATAATGTAGTCTATTTGAAATTTCTTAAAAGGTTTGTACATTTACTACAAAATAATTATTGAGTAGAAAAGTACTAAATTGTAGAGAAACAAATACATGCATATGTGTGTGCGTGCATATATATGTGTATCTCTATATATAATGTTTTAATATCTGTAATGGTATATAGCTTACATATTATACAATTCCCCCATTTTACATATATGATTTAATATAATGTATGATTTAATAATTTAATGTAATGTATGATGTATTAAATTAAATGTGCTATAGATCTCCAAAATCCAATGTTAGAAGTTGTCACCCCTCCCAGTTTCCCTCATGCCCATTTGCAGTTGACCCCTACTCCCCTGCCATCCTAGGTAACACTGGTCTGTTTTCTGTGCCCATAAATTTCCTTTTCTAAACATTTTATACAAAGGAATCACACAATATGTGGTCTTTTGCATCTGCCTTCTTTCAGTTTGTGTGATGTGTTGAGGCTTATTTCTGTTTTAACACGAATTAGTAGTTTGTTCCTTTTGATTGCAAAATAACATTTTATTATACAAATATACTATATTTTCTTTGTCTTTTCATCACTTGATGGACATTGGATTATTTTCAATTTTCGATCTTATGAATCATCCTGCTATTACCACCTACATGCATGTATCATGTTTTTGTTTTTCTTGGGCAGATTCTCAGGAGTGCAGTTGCTGGGATGCATGATAATTTTATGTTTCACTTGTTAAGAAACTTAATTGCCTTCTAAAAAGTGGAAAGCACTGGTCCAGTCCTGTTCTAGTTTCTTTATGTCTGTGGAAACTCATAGTATTTTCTGCATTTTGCACTACAAACATTTTACTGGGTCTGAAGTTATATTTTATTTTGTGGACTTAATTTTTATTTCTCTAATAAGTAATGATAAGCATCTTTTCATCTGTTTATGAACTATTCATTTATTTTCTTGGGTAAAGTGCTATGGAGATTTTTCTGCCTATTTAAAGTGGGTTGTTTGTCTTATTAAGCTGTAAGAGTGGACATCTGGATAAGTCCTTTATCAGATGAATGAATATTTTTTTCCCATTCTATAGCTTGTTTTTTCATTTTCTTACTGGTCTCTTTTGAAGCAGAAAAGTTTGGAGTTTTATGAGCTTCAATTTTATTAATTTTTTTATGTATCATGCTTTTGGTGGTATATTTTAAGAACTCTACCTAAATCCAGGTCAAAATTTTTTTTTCTTCTAGAAATTTAATAATTTTAGTTATGAAATTTAGATCTATGTGTTTTACCTTGAATGAATTTTTATGCACCATGTGAAGTAAAAGTAGAAGTTTGTTTTTGCATGTGGTTACTCAATTATACTAACCCCACTTCTTGAAAAGAGTATTTTCCCCAGTGAATTATCTTGACATTTGTCAAAAATAAATTGTTCATAAGTATAAGGATTTATTTCTAGACTCTCATTTTTCCCCAGTGGTGTATATATTGATTCTTATGATATTACCACACAGTCTTCTTACTGTAGATTTGTAGTTAAGTTTTGAAATAGGGAGTCTGAGTCCTTCAACTTTGCCCTTTTAAAAAAAATCTTGAATCAGCTATTCACAGCCCCTTGTATTTACAAATGAATTTTAGGATCAGCTTATCTATTTCGACAATGATTACTGCTGCAATAGTGATAAAGATTCCACTGAATTTTATACATGAATTGTGGAGAATTGCCATATTTAAAATAGTGAATATTCTCATTCTTAAATGTGGACTGTACCTCAAATATGGACTGCACCTTAATTTATTTAGGTGTTTAATTCTCTGAGAAATGCTTTGTAGTTTTTATTGTACAAGTCTTGCACTTATTTTGTTAAAATATTTTAGGAATTTTATTTGATACTATAAATAAAATCATTTACTTAATTTTATATTTGGATTTTTGTTGCTAGTATGTATGTATGTGTATATCTATATCTATATCTATATCTATATATATCTATATATATACATATATAAATGCACTTGATGTTTTTATTTAATCTTGTATCCTGCTAATTTCTTATTCTCATTTGTTAGTTCTGAAAGTTTTTGTTGATTCTGAATATTTATCTTTTCAATTGAAAGTGGATTTTTAGTTTTTTAAGTTTTCCTATTTGAATGACTGTACTAGGAAATAGTTTATTTCTCAGTGCTTTAAAAGATAATTTAGATTATTAACTTATATTATAAAATATTTAATTCTTAAGATATTAATTTGATAACATAGACATGTTCATAACATCATTTTACATTGATTTTTCCCCACATCGCAAAAGCTTTATTTCATTTTAATTTTTTCCATCACCATTTACCCCTACTATATCCTCTTCCACTTCCACCTTCCCTTACCCCCACAGTCACCACACTATTGATTTTTCAAACACTGAACTAAGTTATTTTTTCTAATTAGAGGTTATAAAATCCTTAGGTGGGTAGATAAAAGTATAAGAAAAATGCTTCATGATATATGAATATTAGAACAAATACATTATGTAAAAGCTCAAAAGAGTATGAATTCTTCAAGTGTTAGAAAAATCAGGTACAAAGTGTAGAAAGTAAAGTATGTTTCAGAATAGTGTTTATAATATTTTCTAAATATATATAAATCATTTGAGAAGTGGTGATCACATCTGAAATGGTGTATAAACAATGAACAGTGGTTATAGAGATTAGGAAGTTGAAAGACTTTTATAATTGCACATGATTCTTGATATTAAAAGTATTTGAGTGTATTAATTATTTTGTGGTACAGTTTTAAAAATTAGGGAAATATAGAACAAAACTCTATTTATGTCTGAGTGACTTAACCTGAGCCTAAAAGAAAAATTTAAGTATTCTGGTTGTGTTGTATGGAATAGTCAAATTTAGGAACATGCATAAATAACCCTTTTAAGGACAATTATGTCTGAGGTTCACTTAAGGAATCAATGGGAACTCACGTGGAAAGTATTGAAAATAACTTTGAAGGACATAGTAAGGAGTGTACACTTCTTAAAAATGTAGTGAAGAGCTATTGAAGGTATTTGAGTAGCAAAGTTAGATTGATTCACTCATAGTTGGTTCTCTATGGATAAATGGTATTGACAAAGTTTTTTTTGAAATATGATTAACCCAGTATTCTGCTAGCAGATTAATAGGGGTCAAGGGGCAGATGAGGGCAGAGAGATCCATTACTGTAGGTCAGGAATGATGTTATTAGGGTTGATATAGGTAGACAGCCAGTGGCAAAGAAGAAGGAAGACAATGTAGACAGATACTCGGTAAATGCCATTGTAGTAAGCACTTTACATATTTTATTTATTCATTCCTACACCAAGTATATATTGAATACTCAATATGTGAGAGGGATTATTCTGGACTAAGTAGTAAATAATACTGACAAAGTTCCTACTTTAATTAAGTTTAGTGGTAAGGCACAAGAAATAAATGTATAAGCCATCTCCCTATCCCTTCCCCCAAAGTAAAACAACCATAGAAGCCCAGATAGTATTAACTTCTAAAGAAAATAAAGAAAGCAATAACATAGGAATAAAGGTGAACCTAGGGTGGATGGGGCAGACTTTCTGAAAAATACCTTATTTATTCACTATTGTATTCTTTGACTTGGGAAGGTATTACTCTTATATCAAAGAAGAGAATGTAAGTATAGTGAGCTTTAGGAACTTATTCAATATCAGTCTAATCAGTCATGAAGCTGGGATTTCAAGTCTGTCTTGGTTTTACAGTGCTATAGTCTACATTACATGACAAAGCATAGAGAATACAAAGATTTGACATGATTTTTTAAAACTGATTGAATGTGGGAGGATAACTAAGGAAATAGTCCTCTAATATTTTGAACTCGAGTAACTGGGTCAAAAAATAAATGAGTTAACAGAAACAGTGGCATTTACATAGTTTTGAAAGAAAGTTTGGACAGGTTTATTTGAGGCAGGATATTGATGTAGAGATATCAACCAGGCTTTGGAAATGAAGGACTAAAATTCAGAAATCGTGTTCTGGTCTAAGATGTAAATCCACTGGGTACAGTTGTCCCACGCTATATGGTGGTTCACTTACCGCGGCTTCACTGTATCATGGGTTATAAAAAACAGTATGGGCTGAAAGCTAAGGACTCAGCCTTTGGTCACTGTCTCATTTTGTGGGTAGAAAGCAGTAGAACTGTGAGAAAAAAAAAAGTATTGATCCCAGGAAGTAGGAGAAAAACAAAGGCGTGTTTTATGCTTTGTTATCACTTAGGTTAAGGGAAAAGGCTGGTTTAAAAATGAAAAATGCTTTAAATAGTCAAGAAATATTAGCACTGATACAAAACTATTTTGAAAGCCTTTTTGAAGGTGATGAAGTTATTGAATTTTTGGACTTTCAGTAACTTGCAGGGACAAATATGAAATTGTAATGCCAAGTATAGAAACTTTTCTGAGAGAATTTTGGACAAAGAAAAGACAGTGGCGACTGTAGGAAATTGGATTAGTAGATCTTTTAAAGTGAAATGATAATAACTTCTACATATTTTTAAACTGAGGAATATAACTTTTAATTTTAAAAAATATTATCAAATATAAAGGCAATGGTTGAGTAAAAATTGAGTAAAAACCATGATAAATTATGAATGAAAGGAAAAAAATGGACTAAGCCTTAAAGCAATATAGGTATACCAAATTCTGGCAGAATACTTTCCTGAGTTGTAGAGAGTTAAAGAAATATATTTGAATAGCAGTTCTTATTTTACTTTTGCATTTCTATTTGTTATTTCTGTTTATGAACAGTACTCTGTTTATAAGGGTTTCCTTTGAATATTGAAAGATTGAATTTATAGCAATATAAGCAAACCCTTGAGAAGGAATAAATGAAAATCTATTAGGATATATATTTATTTAGTTATTGTACTGGTTAACTATAAAAATATCATGAAAACAGAAAATAATAATGAAACTTATAATAATTAATGCAATAATTTCAATAAGTACTATTGTGCTTTTATACAGAGGGCATGGGGTGCAGAGACTAAAGAAGTCTATGTTCATCCTATAAGAAACAAATTAGTGTAATTAAAACTTGTGCATTATAACACAGTAAAATCACCTAGAAGGATCCCGTTAATCTTAACTGTGACATTTAATGACTTGCATACTTTTGTTTTTAGTGGTCTAGTTTGGGAAAAAAAAGCACAGGTTCTTCTTCATTGTATGAAATCAAAGTAACTAGAAATTTGAAGTGCTTATTTATCTAAAATCATAATATGTATGTATATATACATGTATACACATACATGTATATAAAAACTATATATACATATATATTAAAATGGGTGTAATCTGAGTGAAGAACCAGTGGTATCAGTTGGGATTGTGATTTGCCTGCATGTAATAGAAAGCCAACTAAACAGGGTTTTTTAAATTATATAACAAAAAGGTCAGAGGTAGGCAGTCTGTCTGTGTAATTTCTTAAGGAAAATTTAAAGGACCAGGGTTTATTGTAGCTTCCTGTTTTGTTGTACTTAGAAAATGCTCATTTTCCCTCATAGGCAATGAGCTTCTTCATGTCCAGGCATGTGCTTAGGTCAGGAAGAGGGGGATTGGTAGGAACAAAAAGCAAAGCCATCTAACTCTCCCCATGTTGTCACAAATTATCCTTGTTTATGTTGTATGCTTGTGGGCAATCTTATTTGTCGTTTTGTGACCTTTTATTCCTTGTCAGGTAGAATAACCACCTGGAGTATTTCCTGCAGTGGGGGTCTTCTGTTGATAAATTCCCTCAGCTTCTGTATGTCTGGAAAACTCTTTATTTCTCCTTCAAATCTAAAGGATAACTTTGCTGGATATATTATTCTTGGATGGTAATTTCCCTCTTTCAGCAGTTTGAGTATCCAGTTCTACTCTCTTCCAGCTTGTAGAGTTTCTGCTGAGAAGTCTGGTAATAACCTGGTGCGCTTTTGTTTATAGGTGACTTTCTTCTTTTCCATGGCTGCCTGGAGAGTTCTTTCTTTGTCATTAATTTTTGAGTGCTTTAATAAATGTGCCCTGGAAAAAAGCCCATTTGGATTGAAGTAATTAACATTCTGTTTGCTTGTAGGATTCCAGGATCTGGCTCTTTCCATAGGTCTGGGAAGTCTTATCAACTATTTGTGGCCCTGGCTGGTGTAGCTCAGTGGATTGAGCACAGGCCTGTGAACCAGAGGATCGCGGTTCAATTCCCAGTCAGGGCACATGCCTGGGTTGCAGGCAGGTCCCCTGCAGGCCAGTTCCCAGCAGGGGATGCACGAAAGGCAACCATACATTGATGTTTCTCTCCCTCTCTCCTTTCCCTCTAAAGATGAATAAATAAATAAAATCTTAAAAAAAAAACTATTTGTGTGAATAGGCTCTCCTCTCCCTTCTCCCTCTCTTCTCCAGGCATGCCTGTTATTCTAACATCACTCTTTCTGAAGGAGTGACATAGGTCTCACAGAGGCCTTTTGTTTGTTTGTTTGTTTGCTTGTTTTATGTTCAAGTCTCTGTTCCCCTCTGCATCATTTCTAGATTTCTACCTTTCGTATTACTAATTCTTTCCTCAATCTGGCCAGCTCTATTTTCTGTGCTTGCTAGTTTGTTTTTAATCTCTTTTACTGAGTTCTTCATCTCCAGAATTTTTGTTTGATTCTTTTTTCAAGTTTCAGTCTTGTTGGTAAAGTACTTGTTTTGTTCACTGATTTGTTTTTTAAGTTTACTAACTATCTGACTGTATTTTCTTGCATTTGTAGAGCTTTTCTAGAACAGTAGTCTTGAATTCTCTGTCATTTATATTACATAGTTCCATGTTTGTATTTTATGGAAATTTTAAATTTTTTTCTGATCTACTTTTTTTGCCTTGATTATTCATGGTATTTGATGGATTTCTTCTCTGTCTGTGAATCTGTGTGTGAGAGGCACTTCTCTAGCAGATGAATACAAAGAAGTCTGTTTTGTTATTTTCCAGTACATGGTGCTAAATCACAAGTTTTTTAGATCTCTTGCTTTTATCTGGCTTTTCCGATCCCCACAAGGTGGCGTTTCTGGGTAGGTCGGTGCCTTCCCTGTGATCTGGCCACCCCAGTCCCGGGGAACTAAGCCCACAGAGAAGTACAGTGGGCAATGGGACTCCAAATCTGTGAAGTCCCAGTGCAGTCCCCACAGCCAGATCTGCCTTCAGTGTTAATGAAATGCGCAGGACCTCCTCAGGGTTCCCTTTTGCCCCCACCCTAGAGCCAGTCACAGAGTACACCCTTTGCTCAGGTAGAAAAGTGATTCTGTAGAACCAGTCATCAGCTTTGCAGGTAATGTCCACTTACAAATAGAATACAAAAGGATAGCGCTTAGGGATCATATACATATAGAAGAAATTAAAGTGTGGAAGAAGGAAAGAAATAAAAAAATAAGTGAAAATATATTTAAAATATCAAATTTATTGGAAATGTGCATAATTATATTCAGTATGAATATAATATAATTTTGCAATTTGTTTTTTCAACTACTCTTCCTGTTAGAACCCAAGTACTTTCTTCCATATGAGTCATATTACAAAAGTTTTTAATATTCCCTTGAAATGCTTCATCATGTTTTATACCGGGGTTAGCAATAGCCCCATTTTCATTCCAGCGTTACCATAGCAAAAGGTAGACAATAGGTGTTTTATTATTCTACCATCTATTGTGTTTATTGTTGATAGTTTTTTCCCCAAGCTTATATTGTTCTTTGTCAGAATTTTACAGTAATATTTAATTTTTTGTATTAGATTGAAAATATTCTAATTGTCTGTTATAGTTTTTTATAATTTTACATTATGTAAATTTGTATAAATTATTTAGTAAATTGCTTTAGACTTTTTGAGTATCGAATGCGGTAAGGTATACAGGCTCTTTGTAAGCTCTAAAATTATATATTATTTTAAGTATTACTATGAAACTACTGCGGATAACTTTGCTTGGAGGCTTGAAATGTTTTAGCCACCATTCTGAGTTCTTTACTAATATTCTTTCACAGCAACCCAGTGAAGCTGTACTGTTGTTATCCCTATTTTACAGGTGGAGAACCGGGGACAGATAGGTTACATACTCTAGATCACATTGCTAGCAAGTTGTAGAGCTGGGAGTTAAGTCCAGGCCATCATTTTCTGGTGGAGGAAATGCATTATTTGCCCTTTAGACTAAGGAGGCCATTTCTATTTGTCTTCAAATTTCAAATATCATGGCATTTGTTCATATAGTTCTGTTGGCATTTCACAGAATAGCTGTGTTAGGGCATCAGAAAGCCGGGGTGTGTCCAGAGGTTACTTGTTCTCTGGCAGGGACACTGACCCTGCCAACAGGTGAAGATTATTTTATCTTTTTAAAGAAAAGGAATGATTCATGCCTCGGGCGGGGGGAGGCAGGACTCCATACTTGACTGCAGTGTGAACTTAATGGTTCTCTGCCGGTGAGAGCTGCAGCATTTGACCAGGGCCCTTATGCCCAGTCACCCAAGCTCCCTGCTGTGTTTTTCCCTATGCACTCCACTCCCTGCTTCCAAGCTAGTATCTGGGAGGAGAAACAATTTTCTCTCTACCCTTCTGAGTTATTGACTAAGACTCCTGTGTTAAAAGACATGAACCAGAGAAAAAAATTTATCAGTTTCTACCTCATGTGTACATAGGAGATACCCAGGGAAAAAAGAGTAACTCCTGAAGTATCTTTGAATTCATGCTCAAAGAAAGCGAAGGGGATATGTAGGCTTCTCAGAAGAGTAAATGATTTTTAGGAAAGGTGAATTGTTGTCCCTTAGAAGAATAGAGGGGAGTTAGTGACAAAATTTACCTGGGTGTGGTGGTCTCTGCCAAACTCTTCTAGTCTTCTAATTTATTCTTCTTTAATAAAAATAATCTTTTCTGGTTTTTATTTATTTTGAATACCTTTTGGAAGAGCTGTCTTTAGGCAGATAAAGGAAATGCAGAGTAATCCCATCCCTGCTTTCCTGTTTTCCAGGTGTCTGCCACTCAACATAATTAAAATACCAAACAAGCATATTTTGGGGTGGCATTTCTTGAACTCCTACAATTATGTTTTGGGGTGACATGAAATAGCACTAATCTGCAAGACATTGTGATTTTTCTTCCCTAGCAGGACATAGTTGATTGAGGGTATGGGCGGAGAAGGGGGGTGTTTTTTAACATGATGGTTTGGTAACTTTCAGGGTAGATGTCTTTACCAGGGGTGTCAAACTCATTTTTCACTGGGGGCCACATCAGCCTCCTGCTTGCCTTCGAAGGCCGAAGGCCGCGTGTAATTTTAGGAGTGTATAAATGTAACCGCTCCTTAACTAGGGGCAAGGAGCTCTGCGCTGCTGCAGGATAGAAACAAGGTAACAAACAGGCTGGATACAACAAGGTGGAAGCCTGGATTTGGCCCGTTTGCCATCTGTGCTTTAGACAATGCAAATTTTAGGTTTTTAAGGTATAATCCTTACATTCAAAACATAACTAAAGTGGCTTTCTTACTAACCTGTCAAATTACAATATAGGGAGTCTAT
The DNA here is from genome assembly GCF_014824575.4 of Sturnira hondurensis. Taxonomy (NCBI): domain Eukaryota; kingdom Metazoa; phylum Chordata; class Mammalia; order Chiroptera; family Phyllostomidae; genus Sturnira; species Sturnira hondurensis. Next base: position 1,610,894 of record NW_028073279.1, read on the forward strand.
GTTTCCAAATGTAAACATTTGCAGGAACAGAGATCATAGAGATAATTTATTTAAAGAAAACAGAGAATATATTTTCTCAGTACAATGTGCTGTGTTTCAGTAAGTGTCCAACATTGTAGTTAAGATGCAACAAACTTTTGAACTACTGTATTTTATGAATATGACCTATCAATTTCCTTGATGGGGATCTACGGAATGCTTTCAGTTTCTTTGGATACATACTCATGTCACTGCTTTTCAATGATCATCAAGACTATGGTTAAAATTTATACCCATGATACCAAATTTGGAGAAGACTCTAGAATGGGAAAAGTTATCATCTTGGATCTTGCATTTTATGGGAAAATTGAAATTATTTGGTGCTGCTAATTCTCGATCTTCTATTCTAATCAAATATGTATGGAAATGTATATTATGCAACTGCTATGCCTTTAAGGCACCTATGAATGTTTTAGTAGTTTTTACCGTTAGACTTTCAAGTTAAAATGTACTTAGAAATACTTTCATGAAATATAAATATCACACATTTTCTATATACAGGGATCAACCTATATGGATGAAATTAATAATATCAAATATATCATTTCAAAAATTAATAAAATTATGGCTCATAATTCACCAGTTTTGATTATTCAAAGATGGATACGTGGTTTCCTAGCTAGAAAATATCTCAGGTATGTTTCATTTTCTTTGCTATTTGAATATTAAAATAAGGAGAATGAGTGATGAGCATTTCTCCAATAATATACATTTTTGCATTCCCTTTCAAAATGGTATATTATAGATGACTTGAACTAGTTTTAAGCAAAACACCACAGACTGTAGTAATATCTTATAATAGTTGATGTAATAAAAACTTACCACTTTTATTTTTTCTTTTAAATGACCATGTATAACTAATAAAGTTTTTGTTAATCACTATTTAAATAATGGTGATAGTTTTTCTATTAACTTTATAGTCAGGAACATACATTGAATTTCTCTCATGTAATGAGATGAGATAGAAATATAAGCCATGAAAGAAGTATGAGGATTTCATATTTTGTTTGGATGTAAAGATAGTTTTCGAGAAACATCTACTACCATATCATTGCACATTATTTTTTGGTTAAATGTCTCTTTCTCTCTTTTTATTCCTTGCCTTTCTTTCCAGTAGTTGATATTTGCAAATAGAGAAACACTTTTCTTGGCAGAATCTCTGAACACTGAACTTGGTGAGACAAGATAGGATACTCTGACATCAATTTACGTGTATTAGTCGTGCCAAATACCAAATGTGTGAAAAAGTAAATTAACATTTTTATATAGCTTATTTTCAGATGCAAAGTGATAGAGCTCAGAAAGTAGGACTGAAATTTGGCTCTGAAATGAAGTTAGGGTTAAAATAGATCTAGAGCTGGACAGGGGGCCGTCGCTGAGGAAGCCAGACTAGGAAGTTTCACTGAAACGATGCTCAGCATTCTGTGGGAGGCAGAGAAGATGTTCTCACAAATTAGCCTGGGTGGCTAAATCGTAGATGGCAGTAGCCCTGAGAAAGGGAGATGAGGATGAGGGCCAAGGAGCCAGACTGACCATAATACAGTGCCTGCAACTTTTGAAGAAGAGGTTCCATATATACTTTTTAAACTGAGGTCAAAGTGTGAAAAAAAAAGTGGGCTCACAGTGGGGATGAGAGAAATTATTAGGAATAAAAGATGTGGGACCCAGTTGGTGTGGCTCAATGTATTGAGTGCCAGCCTGTGAACCAAAGGGTTGCTGGTTTGATTCCCAGTCTAGGGCACGTGCCTGGGTTGCGGGCCAGGTCCCCAGTAGGGAACTCCTGAGAGGCAACCACTCAGCGATGTTTCTCCCCTCTTTTTCTCCCTTCCCTTCCCCGCTCTAAAAACTAAGTAAATGAAATCTTTTTTAAAAAAAGATGTGGATGAACTCTAGGTAGCTGCTGATAGGTGTATATTTATTTAAAATATTTTTTCTCATATGTTTCTTTGAATTCAGAGTGAATTTTGTATGAAATAAACATCTAACTAAAGGGACTTGTCTTCAATTTATGCTCCTAGGATTGAGTTTTTGCTCTTAGAGTTAAGATTTTCTGTGATACACATGTTACATGAGATAAAAAACCTTGAGCATGGAAATAATATCTGAAAATTCAGCGTGCATGAACAGCGTTTGAATGAGATTTGTGGGCAGAAATGTCAGTAATAGAAATGTATCACAGTAGTTCAAGACAGACACGTTTGAATTATTTCTCTCTAAACTGCTGTCCCATTAGGCATTACTTAACTACTCTGAGTCTGAGTTTCTTCATATGTTAAATGGTAGAGGGCTGGAACTAATAGTAGTGCTTGCTTCACTGTTTGCATGCAGGAACTGAGATCATGATCACAGAGCACACAACACCTGGCAAATATGCATGTTACATTCTTATTAGCTATTTTTTTAATATCACCGTTGTTATGTCTTGTGTTTTCTGCATTATTTGACTCCATGGGAAACATTTTTCTTGGATTTTTTGCTCCCTTGCAATTACATTTACCATGGTACCCACAGAGTAATCCCTTCAAAATATAAATCTAATTGTGTTCACCAACTTAAAATCCTCCAGTTGCTCCCAGTTTGCTAAGGGAAAATGACAGCTATTCGGCCCTTAGATGTGCGTCACATACTTTTACTGTCACAAGCACTTACCATACTGCATTGTAGTTGAGTTTCCTGTGTAATTGTATCTCCAGCTGTACTGCACACTCTGTATCTCTGTTTGCTTAAGAGATAAGTACATGGATAAATGGAGAGATTGTAGGAGCTAGAATCAGATCGGTATTTCTGCACTCATCTATGGGAAAGCAAAAACAGAAAGAACCGAGAAACATGCAAAGCTGCCCTGAGAGGTGCCTGTGGGTTCCCACAACCTAAAGGTCTGAGTGATTAGTCCTCTTATGTCTGTTACTAACCACAACAAGTGTCTCCCGTGCCCAGATGTTTTGCACCGGGCTTGTAATTTGTTCACTTAAACTGCTGAATGTATGTGATTGTTAATCATGTAAACAATTCTATAAATAACTTGCCTAAGGCTGTAACAATATTAAATTATAATTTCAGAACTCAGGTCTATATCTTACCTATCAGAGATAAATAAAACATTTTTATTATTCTGCTAACATTTTCTATACTCCAAGGGAAATAATACTCCCTTATGAAAATTTCATGTACAAATTATAAAATTATACAAATGTACCGTATCTGTCTCATGGGCATGTTACAAGGTGGGATGTTGAGTATTAATTTTTATAGTTCATTTAAACAATATTTACTGAGTTCCGGTTGGGTTGCTCAGTTGCTTAGAGCACCGTCCGGTTCACCAAGCGGTGGTGGGTTCCATCCCTGGTCAGGGCACGTGCCTGGGTAGTGGGTCCATCTCCAGTGGAGGCACGTAATGGGAGGAGGCTGGTTGATGTTTCAGTCTCTCATCTGTGCTCCTACTTCCTCTAAAGTCAATGAACATATCCTCAGGTGAGGGGTTTTAAAAGATGAACTAAAATAAGATAAAATAAAATAATGAAATAGTAAAGTAAAATAAAATAAAATAATAAAAAATTATTGAGTGCCTACTCTGGGTTAGGAACTCTCTAGATCCTGAAGCTACAAAGCGACCAAAGTGTTCAAAGTCACTGCCTGATTACATTCTAATGGAATTCTTATTTTCACATATATGATAGTATTTAACAGAACATGTTATTATAAATAATGGCACAGTAAATTTACATATAGTTATTAGTCTATAAAAATAACAAAATGACTTTTTATTACTACATTATTTTTACTGAAATATACTTTTATCATATTTAAAGTTTTAAATTTGTTTTAAGTATAATCATTTAATCTTCCTAGCAGTTATAAGAGGTAAGTATAATCATTTAATCTTCCTAGCAGTTATAAGAGGTAAGTATAATTACCTCATAGATACCATAATAGAGACAAATTGAGGATTAGTACAAAGAAGGTGGATAAAAAGAAGAGGGATCACTATATTTAGATGTTTAATATAAATTATAATTAGAATAAAACTAAGTAATGCATCATAACTTACTAGTGGAATATCTCTCAAAACTCTTTAAATTTATATAGTAGGCCCAGTAGGCAATATCAGTCTCAGATAGAGGGATTATAATATGCTCGTGGTAGTTTTCTACTTGTGTGTTGATGAGTAACTTCTTAGTTATAACTTCTTTTATAAAATAAAGCATAAAATTTGGAAAATTATAGATTATTTTGCATCTAGAGTTCTTACCTGCAAACAACAGAAGCTAACTCTAAATGACTTAGTCAGTGATAGAATTTGTTGGAGGTTTATCCATGAAGCTCACAGAATATTCAGGAAGCTGCAGTGACTGGGCTGGAGAGCTGAGTAGTAGTGAGAGGCAATGCAGAGCCAAGACTGCACCTGAGAATCAGTTTGCTCAGGGTGCTTCCATCTGTTTACTACTAGCTACACATCATCCTGCCGTTCGCTGCAGTGCCGTCAAATCTCCATTGTCCTATGCTTTTGGATCATTCCTTAGAAAGTAAAAATTCAGGGAGAAAGTTTTTAATTAGCTGAAGCTGTTATATGACAATGTCTTAGCTTTTAAAAGAATGGAAGAGGGAGTATCTGTTCCCTTAAGACATCTGCACATCGGAGGCAGCCAGGATGGAAGGGTCTTCAGGTGCTGCACAGCTCTACTAAATGTCCATTAAATTCATTTTTGTTTACATAGCCATATTATCATAATAGACAAGACTGATATGTTTTCTAGGGTCTCTAGAACATTTTTATAAGTTAAAATTTGTCTTATTTTAGATTTAATTCACAATTAAGTTTATACACACACAAGTATGTGTGTATGTACTTCTTTTCTATTCTCCAATTAGAAAGAAAGGCAGAATAGAAGAAAAATGTTTGTGTGTGTGTGTGTATACATATATGTATGTTTGGGAATGTGGTATAGATCAGGGCTTGGCAAAATACAGCTGTGGGCACAATCCTATATGACTTATTAGTCACAAGAAGAATGGGTTTTTATATTTTAAAAGAGTTCTAATAAAATTGAAGAATATGCAACCAACCAGATTTATACTTCAAAACCTAAAATATTTAGTCTCTGGCTTTTTATGGATAAAGTGTTTTTGAAACCTGATATAGAAAGCTATGCTCAAGGCACAGAGAAAATTTTTATTTTAACTAAATTTATAATGTTATGGATGTTTGGCCTTTAAATTATTTTTCCACTTTTTAAAATTGTATTGTTATTCAAGTATAGTTTTTTGCCATTTTCCCCCACCTCTCTCCCCTACCCCAGCCATCCCCACCTCCCTCCCTATTCCACTGGCCTTGGTTTTGTCTACGTGTCCATTATAGTTCTTCCTGAAAACCTGTCATCCTTTTCCCCCATTATCCCCTCCCACCTACCCTCTGGTTACTGTCAAATTGTTCTTACTTTCAATGTCTCTGGTTACACTTTGCTTGCTTTTTTCTTTTGTTGATTAGGCATTTGTTAAAGGTGAGATCATATGGTATTTGTCCCTCACCACCTGGTTGTTTCACTTAGCATAATACTTTCCAGTTCTATCCATGCTGTGGCAAAGGGTAGGAGTTCCTTCTTTCTTTCAGCTGCATAGAATTCCATTGTGTATATGTACCATAGTTTTTTTATCCATTCATTTACTGATGGGTACTTAGGTTGCTTCCAGCACTTGGCTGTTGTAAATTGTGCTGCTATAAACATTGGGGTGCATAAGTTGTTTTGCATTGGTGTTTCAGGATTCTTAGGATATAATCCTAGCAGTGAAATTGCTGGGTCAAAAGGCAGTTCCATTTTTAGTTTTCTGAGGAAATGCCAAACTGTTTTCCATAGTGACTGCACCAGACTGCATTTCCACCAACAGTGCACTTGGGTTGCCTTTTTTTCACATCCTCTCCAACATTTGTTGGCAAAGGACTTGAACAGACACTTCTTGAAGGACATACAAAGGGTCCAGAGACACATGAAAAGATGCTCATCATCACTAGCCATCAGAGAGATGCAAATTAAAACCACAATGAGATACCACTTCACACTGGTGAGAATGGCCATCATAAACAAATTTATTTTAAATATAAGGAATAAGAGGATTAAATGGTAATGAAAAATCCAATAAAATGAAGCTTAGATAAATAAATAGAAGTAATTTTTAATATACTTAATATGCTTTCAATATATAAAAGCATTATAGGCAACTTTTAAGTAATATATCTGTCATTTGGTTGGTAATTGACTATCACTTACATTGTACTTATCTTACACTATCACTTACATGTACTTAGAGTACATTTAGACTCCTCATTTTGGAATCATGCAATATAAATATAATAGTCTGTTATTTTGTTATGGTAAACTATGTAATTTTGAATGCTGATTTTGTTAAACAGGACTACATTACTTATAGATCGTGAAGATGGAATAAATTCTTACCTTATAAACTAGGCATATTAAAGATAGAAGTAGCATAGTATTTTCCAAAGTAAATCCTATTTTAAAAGATAAATTTAGGTCAACTCTCATGAAAAAATTTTAGTCAGGTGAATTTGCCAGATATAAAAGATTTAAAATAAAATCTATCTTTGCATATAGTTTGGGTTAATCATGATCTGTAAAGACACCATACAGATTTAAGCCATGTTACAATCTACTGAGTTAAATACTATCTTGGAACATAGATGTGCTTTCTTCTATTATTTGCTAATCCAAAAAATCATCTTTGTTAAAATATTACTAAAGATTGAAAATGTTTTTATGACTGAATAGACAATTTTAATAATTTAACATAAATAAAATAAACTGTGTTTAGTCTTATATTCACCTTAAGGAGTTTAATAATACCTCTATTTAAGTTGTCAGAATTACATTGAATTATTTGTTTATTTTTAAGTTTACACAGAATAATTTTAATTTTGCCAAGATTTCACAGAATGTTTTGATTTTTTGAAACTCAGATTAAAAAAGTAGAGATATATCACTACTTTTAGAAACTAGTTTTCCTTTTTCACAGGTGATATGAAAAATAGAATATTTTTTCAAAAATGTTCTATTTGTAAGTTTTCATTTGAAAGACATTTGAAATTTCATTTGAAAGAAATGCTTTCTTTCAAAATGGATATGCTTCTACACAGACAAACCAGCAAGCTTTATTACCATCTTCTTGCCCTCAATGGACTCCGTAGCAAACTAATGGCCTACCGAGTTCACTAGACTCCTAACATTGTGTGGGTCTTCCAGCCCTTGGGCAGGAACAGGGCCATCATCAACAGGACTCAGGAGATGTAATATTGTCTCGTTGCCTGGCTTCCACGCCTTGACATTTCAAGCTATGACAGCAGGATCACTTTTGTCTGCCTTTTCTTAAGGATTCAGATGAGAACAGTTTTGACTCGAGCATTTCTTGTCATTTCAGAAACATGGCTCCTTTAAAATATGTAATTTGTAACAAATAGCATGCTCACTTGGCACTTAAATTTAACCTACTCTAAAAGCAAACTTTGTATCTGTGACCTATGGATTCTGATTACTTACTCAGAGGACAGTCTATTAAACAAAATCAAATAGTCTCATTACAATGAAACATTTTCTTGGAGTAGCTATAATAATTAACTTTGCTTGTGAAAGTAGGAGAATATATTTAGGAGGAGATCATGCCTGAACTGAAGCATTAATAATTGGATCTGATTATCTCATTTAATAGGATAACTAAGAACTTGAGGAGCAGTATTTTTAGTATGATAAAAATAGAATGATAATTCTTTAGAGGAAAATGTAATAATTCTCAGTTTACTGTCTCCAGGATTAAATGATAAAACCACTACTGAATTTATATGTTATTTACCTTCAGTAGTGAAAAACAATAGTAGATGAGACACATTTTCAAAGAAATGACAAAATATGCCCAACATTTTGCCAAATATAACTTAGTATTATTTAAGACAAGACATGGCTGAGGAAAGAATCTCTGAGTTTATGGATATTTCAATGGAAACCTCTCAAATGAAAAGCAAATAAGACTGAAAAAAACTACAAGAGAATATACAAAATCTATGGGAGAACTACAGAAGATATAACACACAGAAGGAAAATAGAGAAAGAAAGGGACAAAAGGAGTATTTAAAACAAAAATAATGGAGAGTTTCACCAATTAATGTCTGACATTGAACCACAGATCCTGGAAGATCAGAGAACCAAGCATTGTAAATGCCGAAACCTTACACATAGGCTTATAATATTCAAAGTACAGGAAAAAATCCATTAAAAAGCCAGAGGTGAAAACACCTTACTCTACAGGAGCAAAGAAAAGAATTACATCTGACTTTTCCTGAAAATACATGCAAACAATAAGAGAGTGGAGTGAAATATTCAAAAAAGAAAAAGCCACCAACTTAGAAATCTGTACACTACAAAACTATCCTCAAAAAGTGAAGGGAAATACTTTCTCAGACAAAGAGAAACTGAGGGAATTTATTGTGAGTAGACCTGACCTACAAGACACACCTCAAAATATCTTTTAACAAGAAGGAGAATGATATAGATCAGACACATGTATACAATAAAGAAAGGAAGAACATCAGGGAAGGAATAATTAAAGGCAAAATACTTAATTTTTGATCTAACAGATAATAGTTTATTCAAAAGAAGAATCCCAACAATGTATTCTGTGTATGTATACATGCACTCTTATGTAGAAGTCAAATAAATGACAGCAATAACACCAGGTACAGAAGGGAGGAATTAGGGCTGTATTTTTTTGTTATAGGTACTAACACTATAAAGCATTATTTGAAATTAGATTAATTGTAAACATACAGGGCCTGGCACAAATAATGCCCTTTTTATTACAAAATCTTTTACTACAAAATCATAAATATGTAATTGGGTAACATAACAACATCATACTCCAGCACGCCATACAACATTTTAGGTGAAATGTTCAAACTAAAGCTATAAATTATTACACCGATATCATTACCCTACCAGCCACACTCGAGCAAGCCTTACTTCTGCCAGACCCTGTAAATTGCAAACTTTAGTGTAGCCGCTAAAACAAAGTTTATGAAAAAAATACCAACTTGCTAAGAAAGCAGAGAAAATGGGATCATATGAAATGCTCAGTTAAAACCAAAGATGAAGGAAAAAGTGTGGAAGACAAAAATTGGAACAAGAGTAAGGGCAGCAAATAGAATACAGTAAGAAATGTGGCAACAAATAGACACTTTGTCCAAATTTTAGTGACTTTGATTGCCAGTGGTCTCAATGTACCAGTTAAAAGGCAAGTTTTTTTCAGAGTAGATCAATAAGCAAGACCCAACTATATGTTCTCTACAAAACCCACTACAAATATAAAGATACAAACAGATTAATAGTAAAAGGATGGAGAAAAATATATCAATCTCCCACTAAAGAAAGTTGGAGTAGCTATATTCATTTTTGACAAAGGAAACTTCAGACCAAATAAAGTTATCAAGGTTAAAGCAGGATATTACATAATAATAAAAAAGTCAATGTTCCAAGAAGACAAAGCAGTTTTTAACACATGTACATCTAACAACACAGTGTCATAATACATATGGAAAAACTGATAAACCTGCGAGAAAAATAGATTAATTCAGTATTATAGTTGGAGACCTCAACACCTGTCAATCAGAAAATGGACAGATGCAAGCGGGCCGAAAATCAGGGAGGACATAGTTAAGCTCAACAACACCATCAATCAACTGTGTGTAATAGACAACTGCTTCATGCAATAACGACAGAATCCAGTTTTCCCTCTGTATTTCCAAGCCATCAGCTGACATCCCTGCTCATGGAGCAGTGCTGACAGCTTTGATGTTCTATTTATGACCCTGTTGGAAGGAAGCAGGTGGAGGACCTGCGGGACAGTGTGAAGTCCACAGTAGTGTGTGCAGTGACATCCCAGGCCTTCACGCTCACTCCCCACTCACTCACTGCCTCACCCAGAGCCACTTCCAGTCCTGCAAGCTCCAGGCACGGTCAGTGCTATACACGTATTTTTCTATCATTTGTACAATATTTTTACTGTACCTTTTATGTGTTTGGATGTTTTTAGATACACAAATACTTACCATTGTGTTACAGTTGCCCACAGGATTTAGTAGAGTAATGTGCTGTACAGGTTTGTAGTCTAGGACACATAGGTTATGATATATATTATATTGCCTTGGTGTATAGTAGGTTTTAAAGGTGAGACTGGGTAAGTGCATGCTATGATGTTCTCATAATAATGATTTGCCTAATGTGCTAGTTCTCAGAATGAATCCTTGTTGTTACACAGTGTGTGACTGTAGTCCCTCTTGCCTGTTTTTGCTTTTGTAGCCAGTGCTCTTGGTCTCATATTCATAAAATCATTGCTGAGACCAATGCCACAACTTTTTTTTCTATATTGTCTTCTAAGAATTTTACACAGTCAGGTCTTATAGTGAAGTCTTTAAAACATTTTACATTTATTTTTTGTATACAATGCGAGATTAGAATCCAATTTTTTTCTTTTACACGTGGGTATACAGTTTTTCTAGCACTGTTTGTAAAAGAGACAGTCTTTCCCTCATTGTGTATTCTTGACATTTTTGTCAAAGGTCAATTGACTGTATATGTCATTATGCTTTCTTGCCTGTGTGCTCTCTATTCTGTTTCATTATGTTTTTGTTGTTTTGTCTTGTCTGTTATATGCCAGTACCATACTGTTCTGATTGCTGTAGCTTTTTAATGAATTTTGAAATCAGAAAGTGTGTAATGCCTCTGACTTTGTTGTTCTTTCTCGAGATTGATGTGGCTATTTAAGATCTTTTATGGTTCCATGTGATTAGATTTTTTCTATTTGTTTTAAATCAAATGATATTTCTAAGAATTGTTATGAATCCGCAGATCACTTTGAATAGTATGCACATCCTAACAATATTATTTCTTCTGATTCATAAAATAGATGCCTTCTTTTTTGTATATTCTTTAATTTCATTAATCAGTTTTTAAAATTTTTTAATTTAATTAAAGCTGGTGTACAGTTTTACATTGGCTATATTACTTTCAGGTTCAATACAGTGATTTGACATTTTTATACTTTAAAATTTGATCACCCCTCTAATTCTAGTAATCATCTGTCACAGTGTAAACTTATCACAATATTATTGACTATATTTTCCTTCTTTTTATCCATCCTTGCCATGCTCTCACTCTGGTAACCATCCTTTTTTCTCTGTTTCTATGAGTCTGGATTTGTTTATTTGTTTATTTTTAGATTCCACGAATAAGTGTTTCTTTCTCTGCCTGACTTACTTGACTTAATATAATACATTTTGATTGTAGTTTTCAGTATACAAGTCTTTTGCCTCCTTGGTTAAATTTACTACTATGTTTTATTTATTTTTGGCTGCTGTTGGAAATGTGATTATTGTCCTAATTTTTAGATACTTGGTCATTAGTGTGTAGAAACACCATAGATTTTTGTATGTTGATTTTCTATGCTGTGAGTTTACAGAACTTATTTATTCTAACAAATTTTGTAATGGAATCTTTAGGACTTTTATATATAAGAGGACATCATCTGCAAAAAGGAACAATTTTACTTATTTCGTACCATTTAGGCTTTTTGGATCTGGATATCCATTTTCTTTCCCAGATTTAGGAAGCTTTCAACCATTATAGCTTTGAATATTCTTTCTGGTCCTTTTTCTTTCCCCCTTTTTCCAGTACCTTTGTATTGCCTGTAAAGTATATAGTGCAGCCCTGACTGGTGTGATTCAGTGGATTGAGGGCCAGCCTGTAAACCAAAGGGTTGCCTATTGATTCCCAGTCAGGCAACATGCCTGGGTTGCATGGCCAGGTTCCCAGTAGGGGGCACATGAGAGGCAACCACACATTAATGTTTTTCTTCCTCTTTTTCTCTCTCCCTTCTCCTCCCTCTAAAAATAAATAAGTAAAATCTTCAAAAACAACACAGTTCTTGAGATTCAAAAATTAAGAAAAAAAAGAATATAGTACGCATATTGGTCCATTTGTTGGATCCTGTAAGTTCCTTAAGCTTTCTTTACACCATTTCATTCTTTTTTTTAAAGATTTTATTTTACTTTTCCTTTTTGACAGAGAGGGGGAAGGGAGAGAGAAAGAGAGGAAGAGAAACATTGATGTGGGAGAGAAACATACATTAGTTGTCTCCACGCTGTGCCCTGACCAGGAACCAAATCTGCAATCCAAGCTTGAGTCCTGACTGGGAACCAAAGCAGTAAACTTTTGCTTTACGGGACAATGCCCACCCAACTGAGCCACAGCAGTCAGAGCTCCTTTTCATTCTTTCATTTTTTGTTTTTCTTACTGATTTATTTCCAATGACTAGAGTTAATGCTTGCTGATATTTCCTTCTGCTTGATCATTTCTTATATTAATGAAATGAATTAATATAAGAAAATGGTGAATTGTTTTTTCAGTTCAATGTTTCTGTTTTTTAGCTTCATGATTTTTATTTGGTGCTTTTTAAGATTTTCTAGATTTTTTTTGTTTAAATTCTCACTTTGTGCATTAGTTTTTGGCCTCAGTGAATATCTTTATGACATTTATTTTGAATTATCAGGTAACTTCTATAACTCTTCATTAGGATCAGTGTCTGGAGATTTATCTTGTTCCTTTGTTTTAAGCATCTTTGCCTGATTCTTCATTTTCCCTGACTCTCTGTGTTGCTGTCTTCATATTTGACAAAGCAGCCAAGGTCTTCCAGTCTTCATGGACTGGACTTATTTAGAAGGAAACTTCCACCAATTAGCCTGGCAGTAATTTGGAGGGCCTGAATACTTCACGTTAACCCATTCTGTTCGTTTTCTCTATTCTTTGTTTTCCCCAGGTGTTTAGGGTATGCCAGATTCCATTAGCATCTGGGCAAGTATAACTGAATCCAGTTCTTTAGTGACTCCAAGAAAAATTGGGTCATTGGACATTCAAGTCTTTCCCTCTCTAGAGAGAAGCTGAGAGCAAGGGATTTTGCCTACTTGCTCTGTGTTGAACCAAGATTAGAACTGCCAGCCCCAATTTTTGGCTCTGTTCTCACTAGTTTTAAGTTAGCTAAGTTATGCCAGGCCTTGTCAGCACTCTGACGTGGGCAAGTCAGAAGCCAGGAATTTGGGAAGCTTAAAGAAAAGTTGTGTTATAGGCAACTCTGACTACTGACTCTGGGCTGAGCCAGGGTAAGGAGTTATGGCATGTATCAGTCCAAGCTGCTGTCTGCATTCTTCTTTAGGTAGCTCAGTTGTATTGGATCTATCAGAGCTCCAAGACTGGCAAGACAAAAGCTGGTCCTCTCAGGAGTCCACTCAGAACACTTAGGAACGTTGGACTTATGAATCCCCTTTTTTCCTCCCCTGGAAGAATCTGGGAGCTAGGAGTTCTCTTCCTGATCGTATTGTCCTGTGTCGGGGGTAGGGGTTCTAGAGAAAATTCTATTTTACTGTGTCTCCCTAGTAGCTTTGGTGAGTCTAGTTTTATGTTTACCCAGGATGCAATACCCTTAGTTCATGTTCATGGTTCATACATATAAGTTCTTTGACTTCTCCATTTCCTATACTATTCTTAACCTCCCCATCTATTTTGTGCCTACCAATTATACTTCTTTTCAACAATTCTCCACTCTCCACCTCCCCACTAATAATCCATCCATATGATCTCCATTTCTGTTATTCTGTTCCCATTCTAATTACTTGCTCAGTTTGTTTTTGTTTTTGTTTTTTTAGGTTCAGTTGTTGATAGTTGTGAGTTTGTTGTCATTTTATTCTTCAAAATTTTTATTATTTTCTTAGATAAATTTTTTAACATTTCAGATAATGAGGGTTTCATGATGATGAACTCCTTTACCTTTATCTTGTCTGGGAAGCACTTTATCTGCCCTTCCATTCTCAATGATGGCTTTGCTGAATAGAGTAATCTTGGGTCTAGGTCCTTGCCTTACATGACTTTGAATACTTCTTTTCAGCCCCTTCTTGCCTGTGAGGTTTCTTTTGAGAAATGACCTGATAGTCCTATGGAAATTCCTTTGTAGGTAACTCTCTCCTTTTCCCTTGCTGCTTTTTAGATTCTTTATCTTTAATCTTGGGTAATTTAATTCTGATGTGTCTTAGTGTGTTCCTCCTTGGGTCCAATTTCTTTGGGACTCTGAGCTTCCTGGACTTCCTGGAAGTCTATTTCCTTCACCAGATTGGAAAAGTTTTCCCTCATTATTTTTTCAAATATATTTTCAGTTTCTTGCTCCCCCTCTTCTCCTTCTGGCACCACTATGATTCAGATGTTGGAACATTTAAAGATGTCCCAGAGGTCCCTAAGCCTCTCCTCATTTTTTTTTGCATTCTTGTTTCTTTATTCTGATCTGGTTGAATGTTTATTTCTTCCTTCTGTTCCAAATCTTTGATATGAGTCCTGGTTTCCTTCCCTTCACTGTTGGTTCCCTGTATGTATTTCTTTATTTCACTTTGCATAGCCTTTACTTCTTCTTCTATTTTGCATCCATACTCAATCATTCTGTGAACATCCTGATTACCAGTATTTTGAACTGTGCATCTGATAGGTTGGCTGTCTCTTCATTGCTTAATTGTTTTCCTGGAGTTTCAATCTGTTCTTTCATTTGGGCCATATTTTATTCTCGGCACACCTGTTATGTTGTAAGGGGAGGAGACTTAGGTACGTGCCAGGGCAGGGCAACCCACTTTGCTACTCTGGATGAATAGTTCTTCTTTAACTCTTAGGTAGCTGGATCCATACAGTTCAATTTTCTGACAGTTCTGGTTATTTTCTGTTTTTGAATTTGCTGTTGTTCTTCTTTTGATTGTTCAAGGAAGCAAAACATATCTCTTTATGCCTCTGTCTTGGTTGGAAGTCTCCTTTAAGTGTGATCCTTTGTATATCAATGATGTCTCCATTTTCATTTAAAATTTGTTTATATGGGTTCTCTCTCTTTTCACCTTGCTTAGTGTAGGTGAAATTTTATGTCAATTTTTTAAAAGAACTTCTTCTTGGTTTGGTTATCTTCTGTCTTATTTTTCTGTTCTCTATTTCATTATTTTCCTTTATGGTAACTTTGGGGGACAGCAGAGTAGAGGTTCTCATGAAGCAGTCCACAATGCTGGGGACCAGGATGTTACCCCTCAGTCTCTTTTCCTGCTAGAGGAAACATAGGCTCAGAGAAGACTTCTTGGTGTGGTGCTTCACTGGCTTCTGAGGAGAAGTTTAGTTAATATGTAGGCATTCCTCTTACCCTTTTAACGAAGTCCTCTTGGTATCAGTGGTGTGGAGATGGTGCCTCAGCCTCACCCCCATGTTCTAAGATTCTCTCAAGGCTTCTTCTCCATGAATAGTTGGTAGTTTTTCTTCTTGTGAGAGAAAATGAAGTCAGGAATGACCCATGTCACCATTTTGATATTGTTGCTTCTTCTCACTTCAGTTTGTTAAAAATTTGTAAGGGTGACATTGGTTCACAAAACCATACGAGTTTCAAGTTTACAACTCAACAACACGTAAATTTGCACACACATTGTGTACTCATCACTCACAGCAAATTCTGTTTCTGTCCCTATTTATACCCCATCACTCACTTCCATCTGTCCCTACCCCTTTCTCCTCTGTCACCCACTGTTGTCTGTGTCTGTGTGTTATAAGAAGATGAAGGGATAAAGCCAAAAAAAGTTTATATGTATATATATCATCTTCCATTTTGCCTTCAGTTCTGAAAGATAGCCTTGCTAAATATAAAGTCTGTGGTTAAAACACTTTTTTTTACAGCACGTTGAGTCTGCCATACTACTGCCCTCTGAGCCAAGAATTAAGCTGTTAATTTTACTGGAGTTCCCATTTCCATGACTAGTTTTTTTTTTCCTCTTGCTCTTTTCAGGATTTTCTCTTTCTTTGTTTTTGGATTTCAGTAGTTATACTATGAGTTGTCCAGATATGGATTTTTGTGTTTATTCTATTTGTAATTTGTTGAGCTTTTAGATGTGTACATTGTTTTCTTCAGATTTCAGGAAGTTTTGGATATTACTTCTAATATTTTTCTGCTCTTTTCCTCTTTTTTCTGTTACTCCCATTATTCACAAGTTAGTGGACTTAATAATACTCCCCTTATGGGTCCAGTCAGTTGTCCTCAATATTTTTTTCTCTGTCAGCATAATCATTATCAATCTTTTCAAGATTCTTAGTTCTTTTTTTCTACCAACTAGGATCTGTTATTGAACTAGTTAGCAAAATTTAATTTCAGCTACACTTTTTTAACTGCAGAATTTTTATTTGGCTCTTTTATTTTTATGATTTCTGTGCCTTTATCAATAATCTCTATTTGAAAGGACATTGTCATTATACCTCTCTAATTATTTGAGTTTTATTTCCTTTAAAAATATTTATAATAGCTGCTTTCAAGTCTTTATATGTTATCTCTGTCTCCTATGCCCTTTCAAAAGCAGTTTCAAAGGCCAGCTCTTTGATCTCCATAGATTACACTTCTGTGGGGTTTTTTTTTGCCCATCTCATAGTTTTTTATTGTTGTTGTTGAAACCTGGATGTTTTAAATAATGCATTGTAATAAATCTGGATACTGATTTCCTCACCAGGACTTGTTTTTTGTTTGTTAATTTATTTAATGTCCAGGCGGGGCTGTTTTAGTGGAATCTGTTTCTCCTGCTGTGGGAAGCCTCTGACATTGCTCCTTGGAGAGCACACCGTTGGCCAGGTTGAGCCACCTTTGGGATGACAGTGATTGTAGCATGGTTCTCTTCGTTTGTCTCGCATTGCTGATTTCTGTCAAACCCCTTTGATGTCAAACTATGATTAGCCTCCACTAATTGCCAGCTGAATACCCTATTGTTTTCAATAATGTATTGAGAAATAAATTTTTCCACGGTTTTATCCATTTAAAAAATAAATTTAAAAATGTTTCAGAGAATCTATTCCAGGTAAGAGAAAATAAGAGGTCTTGGGTTCTCGTCCTCTTCTCAGCCCTCATTGGTGGGGCAGAAGCTCTGACACAGTTGCAGCAGGTGGAGCCCTGGTCACCTGTGCCCTCAGCAAGTGGTAAATAATTAAGAGAAGGTGGTACCACAATGAGAGCAGAGAGCAAAACCGTACCGGGGTGTCCAACCTTTTGGTTTCTCTGGGCCACACCAGAAGAGAAATAGTCGTCTTGGGCCATGCACTAAAGACATCGAGACACATAATCACAAAAATACTCATAATGTTTAAAGTAAATTTACAATTTGGTGTTGGGCCACATTCATAGCCGTTCTGGGCTGCATGGGGCCCACGGACCATAGGTTGGTCACCTCTGCACCATCTTCAAATCTTGAACCTTAACAAAGAAAACTAGGAGAAAAGGCAGCTAAGAAGAGCCCATCCAAGGTCAGCAAAAACTTTTGTGAAGGGCCAAAAGGTTTATAACAGTCAGTATTAAATATGACATTAGTTTGTTCATTTCATTTAGGATATTTTGGCTATATTAGGTTAAATAAACAAATTTAAAGTTTGTCTCATTTCTTTTAACCTTTTCATTGAATGGAGCTAATAGAAAATTTATAATTACTTTATTGTTTACATTATATTCTGTTGAACACTGCTGTGCTACCACAGTTTTCTTAGATGAACACAAAAATTACTTCCTCACTGGACAGGGAAAATAAAGCTACGTCACCTTACATTTTTCTAGATAACTTAATCACATTCTTTCTGACATTATATTATAAAATGCAGAGTCAGATATAAGTATGGAAATGTTTGTGGATTTATGTTGCTACAGATTTCTCAGCACTCATTTATCTCTGATGAATGTTGATGAACAAATATTCATGCCTAAATAATTTTGTACAGTATCAATGTGACAACAAATATTACATTAAATTTATTTTTCTTTCTCCTTTTTTTGTCAAAATAATAAATGGCTACTTTATCCCTCTTTACTCAGCTCCCTGTTTCTGTATAAAAAACATCAAGGAAAATTTATTAGGAAACGTGAAACAAAATTGATTTGTGCACACAGAAGACATGATGATAAGGTTTTTAAGGATCTCATTCTTAAGCCTGGGACAAATAGAACAGGAAAGCTTGCACGATGGAAGCATGTAAGTATAATTGAAGATACTATAATTATAATTTATGTAACGTTGATAAGTATTTCTTCAATTTTTTAGAACTATCTTTCATTGTTAATATTCTGCTTGTGATTTTCTTGATGTGAAAAATATATAATAATATACAAATACAATTTTTGTGATCGATTAATTACTCTTACCACAAATATTTTATAATTCTCGCTTCATATATATTTCTCTTATTAATTATTGGAAGTAGATATTAATAGCAATATAAAATTACTTCTTGGTAGTTAAAAACAAAGAAATATTTAGTTTATTAAAGGCTGATAATTCTACATATAGTCTAATATTCATTCATTGTTTTATGCTAAATTATGTACTGCTTTGAGGACACACTGGAAGTAAAAGAAACATTTATTGAGCACCTACTGTGTGCTAGGCACTGAGCTAGGTATTTGACATGTAATAGGTAATTTATTTTTCACAGCATTGTAAGATAAGTGTTTTTCCAAATAGGAAAACTAAGAGTCAGAGGAGCTAGTTATCCCACCAAAGCCACATAGCTAAGTATCAGTGCTGGGACTTGTCTCCAGGTCTCCTGACACGAGAGTTTGTGCTTTTTGTTTTGATTTGGACGTTAGGTAATGGTAGCAAGAAGACATATAGTACTATAATTAACAAGATTGAACTTTTTATAGTTTGTTAAGCACTGTTTGTGATAAATAAACTGCATCATATGCAGAACTCTTCCTGAGTAGCCGAGCTACAAGTATTTCTGTTATATGAACATGATTAGAAGGGTTTACAAAAAGGTGCAGATAGTCATTAGTCCCTTTCAATGTACGAGGACATGTATTCTAAATATGGTACAGAAATGTCCTCAAGTCCTTAAATGTCGTATTATTCACTGAATAACAGCATAGGGCTAAAAGGCAAAGGCATCCCACTCGAACCTTTTCCCACATGAGCACTCAGTGCCACTGGTATTATTTTGCACCAGATGACAGGATGCTTTATAAAATGATAACATTCATTTGAGGTATTTTTGGCCCTCTATGCAGATTGTAAACTCACCGATTATAGGTATGTCACTTGCTTTTCTATGCTTTATATGGAGAAGACTTTCACTGAATGTTGTATACTGTTAACCAATTTGAATATGCTAGTAACCAATTTGGATATATCTACACACACACAAACACATTTAGAAATACTCATATAGATATGTGTGTATATATACATATGTACATATCCATATATTCATATATCCATGTGTATGTATAGAGGTTATGTTATGGTAAGTGACTATTATGTGCATCAATAGGAGTAAAATCTCATATTGCAAAGGTTATTTCATTTGATATCTATGTAGTTACATAGAATAATATATCATTGTATGGGGTCTGCCCAGAAAGAAGTCAGCCATATTCTATGCAAAATAGAGACATTTATTGAAGAAGATACAAGATACAAGAAACATTGTACATAGTATAATGATGTCTTAGTCCCCTTCCAAGTAGGCATGTTGGGACCTCACATAGTTCTCCTAATTGCCATTAGCTGCCCTGTCATATTTTCCTGAATTTTACTGATGGTCTGAAATCTTCCCTTTCAAAGGTGATTTTAATTTTGAGAAAAGCCAGAAATCACAGGGCACCAAATCTGGGCTGTAGAGGGGGTTGAGCCACCTGGGTGATTTGCTGTTTCACCAAAAAACTGCACAAGACATGATGCATGAATGGGTGTGTTGTCGTGATGAAGCTGCGAATCACCAGTTGCCCATAGGTGTTATCATCTGAGTCATCCAAGTTGTTGAGTAGTTTTCCTGGAGGACTGTTCAAGCTTAATGCAAAATTAGATGTGGATTTCTTGCTCTACCCGTTTAGTCATTTTGAATGTGACAACCACACAGTACACACGCTCACTCAATTGTGTCTACCACCCCAACTGACTAGTACAATGAAGTTGTCATTGTTCGTGCATGCACATTCCAGTACACTCTCCTTGGCTACTAGTTTACATCAATGTCACATGAACCATTCTTGTTACATCAACAGTGGCTGGACTTTTTCAGGACAGACCTTGTATATTGGGGTTTAGATGTATTTTGAGTGTTATGAATCTTTTGGTAAAATATTTATTACAAGTTTTCCAAAGGTCTTTGATGTTGTTGATAATTCTGCTACAATGTTATTCATGCCATTTTTATCAAGAACTGTTTATCTATATTATTATGTAAATATATGCATTGTCCTATAATTTTTCATTGCTTATAACTCTGATTCATAGAATTTCACAGAAATTACCCTTAGCTCAACTTCATAAAGTAATTGAAATGAATTTTAATTTGAACTTACATCTCTGAAAACTCTGTATGAAATTGTTGCTCCATTTTCTATTGGCTTTATTTGTCTTCTCTTCAGCTTACTTAATTGACTTTTTTACTATTTTCAGTACTATTTACTTTTTTTTTACTATTTTTACTACTCATATATCTAGTCTTTGTTACTTGGAGTTTGATTTATTAAAAACTATAGTGAGACAGTTGATGCCCTAAGTGCTTAAGAGAACCTAGCACCCAAGAAACATTGTAAGAATGATGAATTAGGTAAAAGAGAGGGGGTGAGAAAATAGTGGCATTTAATATTAGACTTCATTTTTTGTTAAAGATGCCCCAAGCAAAGTAATAAGCGTTAGTCAAGAATGGAATTCAAATTTCAGTATTTAGTAAAATTAATCAATTGCTGAATCTGCTTCTGTTTTGAGATGAAATATATTTTTGTCTAAAGGGCTTAAAACTTTCCATATTCCTGGAAAGATCCTTAGGAGTGAGTTCAAGTTACATTCAGTCAGGAAATGTGCTGGAAAGCCCAGAGTTTATGGTAGAAGAATAAGCTTTAAGTGAGATATAGGACCAAAAGTCAGGAGCCAAGAAGAAGGAATCTGTTAAAAACTCAGTCAGAATAGAAGAAATTAAGGATTTGAAACAATTGCTAGGAACACTGTTTATGAATACTTTACAGTTACAGTTATTAGTTAGGGAATGTCTGTTCTTGCAGAGTAGACCAACATAAATTTAGAATTATGGTGGTAAACAGATCAAGTTTTTGTGAAACTTATGTATTATTATAGTGAGTTTTAGGGAAATCTAGAGACTAATTCTATATAATTATTATTGATTTTCTTGAGACTCCCAATAATATTTGAAATATTCTTTGGCATACTCAACCCTTTTCCTCAAAGGATAATAAGGAAAATATGTAGAAGGAGTAATAACAAATAAAGGAGTTACTAAATTTCCATTGCAAAATTTTATTAATCTGGGCTGGACAATGATATGTTCTTTGTTATCTAACTTTTGTTGGCTTCAATCATGTCTTTTACTTACATAGTCTATTGCAAACATGAATTTTAGTAGGTATATAGTCTGACAGAAAGTCATACCCATTGGAGCCAAAAGGAAAGAGATTCTGAGGGGGAAATTAATTTGCCATGCATTTATTGCAGGGGCAGCTTAATTGTTCCCTTTCCTCCTGCCTCCCATACTCATATCTGATGCTGTCTTAAGGTGGTTTAGTCATATTTTGTTAGGAAGGAGAGAAAGAGGTAAGAAACAGTGGTGGTCAGGAGCCATTACACCCTTTGTCTGGACATTTCTGGAGAGGGTGCCTGCGTTCTTCCTTGTTATCAACAAAGTGAGGAAAGGGGTCAGGAGGGCAAACCAGTCCGAGTTCCGTGGAAGGGACCACTTCTAGCACATGGACATCTTGTACTGCTCGTGGCTTTGTATAGTTTCTGGGAACACCACACGTAATCTAATATGGCAGTCATTTGTACTAAAGTAAAATTTGCTTTCGAACTGCTGATTTGGTTAAATTCTAGAGTATTTTATTGATTTTTTCCTTCCAAAGACTCATTTTTCTCATTAATAAAAACATGACAGTTTTGTACCACAGAATAGAACAAAAGTGTCCTCACAATCCTCCCGCAAACTTTTTCCATTAACTAATGTTAAACACATTTTCCTGAAAATTTATAGATTTTTTTAAAACCTGATGAACTGTTATCTTTTAATATACTATAATTTTAATAAGGTTTCAAAAATATAATCTAACTTTTTAATTATACTACATATGCATGGAAATATATGAAAGCTGATATTAATAGAGGCTGTTTAGGTGTCAGAATATTAAGTAATTATTCTGCTAGTTTTTATTTGTTTCTAATTAGAAATCATGTTTTATTTACATAGTAAAACAAAAGATTTTTTATTTTGGATAAAACGATTATACCTCCATTATTTATAATATCAATATAGAAATAATGCCTTCAGAACCTCTGCTTTGTGTCATAGTCCACAAAATCATTTTGTAATAGTTCATAAGCATTATTTTTTCAGAGTACTTTTATGTTTGTAACAAAGTTGGTGGAAAGTACAGAATTTCCGTATCCTCCCTGTCACCACACATGTACAGCCTGTCCTGCAGTGGTACATATGTGGTAATTTATGAACCCAAATCAACACATCATTGTTTCCCAAAGTCCATAATTTAAATTAAGGTTTACTCGTGGTGTTGTACATTCTATGGGTTCTGACAAATATATATATATAATGATGTGTAGTCACCATTAGAGGGTGTCATACAGAATAATTTTAGTGCCCTAAAAATCTTCTGTGCTCTGCATATTCATCCCTTCCTCCCTAAACCCTTAGCAACCAGTAATCTTTTCACTGTCTCCATACTTTTCTCTTTTCCAGAATGTCATACTGTTGGACTTGTATAGCATGTAGCCTGGTTAGATTGACCTCTTTCACTTAGTATTATGTATTTAAGTTTCCTCCACACCCTTTTATGGCTCAATAGCTCATTTTTAGCACAAAATTATATTTCATTGCCTGGATGTACTAGTTTATTTACTCATCCATCTATTATAGGACATCTTGGTTACTTCCAAGTTACGGTAATTATGAACAAAGTTGGTACACATGTTCATGTGAAAGTTTTTGTGTAGACACGATTTTAATTTTAGGGGCTTAAATATAAGGGGACATGTGTGCTGGATCATATGGTAAGAGCATGTGTAGTTTTGTAAAAAAAGTTGCCTAATTGTCTTTAAATTTGATGTACCATTCTGCGTTCCTACCAGCAATGAATGACACAGTTCCTGTTGCTCCACATCTTCACTGGCACGTGGTGTTGTCAGACTTCTGGATTTTGGTCATTCTAATATGTGTGTAGTAGGATCTCATTAATGTTTTAATTCACAATGTCCTAATGACATATGATGTTGAATATCTTTTCATAGGTTTATCTTCTTTGGCAAAGTTTAGTCTTTTATAACTAGAAAAATGAGATGACTTATTACATGCTCTATGTGAGTAGGAGAAGAAAGAGAAAGAGTCACCTAATTGGGGCCCAGCATTGCACAGTGCACGAGTCCCTTTACATCACCATCTGTGTGGAAGACATGCCCCGAGGCTGTGCAGAGCAAAGCACAGCTTGCCTTCATGGCAAGGCGAGGTTGTTTGGATTTTCTAAATCCAAGTAACTAATCATATTTGAGGGTGGTGTTTTGCACTTGCTTTAAGTTCAAGTAAATATGGAGGAGAGGGAAAGAATAATCATCCTTATAATACTGAAAGCCACAAGATATTGAATCTACTTTTGCCCTCTTATTTGTCTAGTTTAACAGTAAACGATATTAAGAAAATATCAAGAAGGTTGATCTTATATGAGATTCAGATGTGGAATGAGTCACCTCAATTTATTATGTGAGGTGTTAAAAGAAGCTTGTAGAGAAGTATTTTGATTTTTTAAATTTTATTGTTTTGTGCACTGAGAATGATTCCTTATACTAGAAACTGACCTTTATTATCAAAGAGATTCTGAGGTGTTGCTGTAGGTTATACAGTTCTAAGAAAGTAGCTTTGTAAAGGTATATTTGTATCTTTTTGAAAATTGCCCTTTGTGTCTATCAGTCATTTGGGGGCCTCATCAACAACGCAGTTCATTTCAAATGGGTATTTTTTGAATTCTTAGACTGTCTTTAGCACTGTAATAAACTCTAAGGCCTTATGGAAATCAAGCAGATATTATTCTGAAACTTGTAGGTGGAAGGAAATAACTAGGAAAAACTCACTCACTGGGTAGGGACTGATTATAGAAAGTGTGGAATTCTGAAGAGTATACACTTAAATTCTGACTAGTCAATTTTCTGTATCTAATGGGTCTGATTAAAGAAACTAGAGTTTTTCTAAATTTTAATACCATTGGGAAATAGTGGCACTTAGTGTCAGGTAGACGTATGCGTTATTTGTCAGAAGAGTTTTGAGAGCAGCTACTGGGGCTATCAAAGGCTAAGAATAATTAATTTATGTTTAATTCAGCCTTTTGGGGGTCCAAAGGGGCAACAGTGGTGGCTTAGAACTGAAGCTCTTGCTTAAAGACCTCAGCAACTGCATAAAGGGCTAAACCTAACCATTTAATAAAGTTTTCCTGGTGTTTATTATGTGCTTTCTAGGTTTCAGGCCATCTGCTCCTCACTGGCAATAAAAATAAAATAAATAGTGTTCCCTTTAATCAAAGAGTTTACTGAGACTAAATGGAGAAGACTTGGAGGTAGACGAATAAGCCTAGAGCAGATGCACATCAGGATAACCCTGGATGCCATTTGAAGCTGCTCAGATTCAAGGAATGCAGTTAGCCGGCACTTCAACTGTTAGGTTTTAAAAAAATTATTTTATTGTTCAATTACAGTTGTCTTCATTTACCCTCCACCACTCCCCCCCAACCCAGCCAAACCCAGCTCCCTCCCTTGCTTCCACCCCACCCCTTGGTTTTGTCCATGCGTCCTTTATAGTTGTTCTGCAAACCCTTCCCCCATTATCCCCTCCCACCTCTCCTCTGGTTACTGTTAGTTTGTTCTTACTTTCAATGTCTCTGATTATATTTTGCTTGCTTATTTGTTTTGTTAATTAGGTTCCACTTAAAAGTGGGATCATATAGTATTTGTCCCTCACCACTTGGCTTAATTCACTTAACATAATGCTCTCCAGTTCCAGTTCCAGTTCCATCCATACTATTGCAAAGGGTAGGAGCTCCTTCTTTCTCTCTGCTATATAGTATTCCATCGCGTAAATGTACCATAGTTTTTTTGATCCATTCATTTATTGATAGGCACTTACGTTGGTTCCAGTACTTGGCTATTATAAATTGTGCTGCTATGAACATTGGGGTCCATAGGTTCTTTTGGATTGGTGTTTCAGGGTTCTCAGGATATAATCCTAGCAGTAGAATTGCTGGGTCAAAAGGCAGTTCCATTTCTAGTTTTCTGAGGAAATTCCATACTGTTTTCCACGGTGACTGCACCAGTTTGCATTTCCACCAACAGTGAACTAGGGTCCCCTTTTCTCCACATTCTCTCCAGCACTTGTTTGTTGATTTGTTTATGTTGGCCATTCTCACTGGCATGAGGTGGTATCTCATTGTGGTTTTAGTTTGCATCACTCTGACGGCTAGTGATGCTGACTATCTTTTCATATGCCTCTGGGCCCTCTGTATGTCCTCCTTGGAAAAGTGCCTGTTCAACTCTTTTGCCCATTTTGTAATTGGGTTTTTTATCTTCCTGGAGTGGAGTCATGTTTACCTCTGCTTTCCAGCTTTCCTCATTCTCTAGGAATGACCTAAAATGACCTACAGGTCATGTAGGCTATTCTCTAGGAACCCTCCAGGCAATTACTGAGTAAGTCAGGGTTACAAGGACCTGGCCATTTCTGCTCAGGGTGGAACTCTCAGGTAGATAGACTTTGCTCTGGGCCTCCTGATTGGTTGGGAGAAACTTTGGCTCTCCCTGCTTATTCTTGGTTTTTCATTTTCCTTTAATGGGTGTTACCTCCCAATAAACCTTTTGTGCACTTACTTTCGTCTTGGTATTTCCATTCTGGAAAATCAGCTTGTGACACCATTTATTATGCTTAAGCTCCATAGATGTGAATAAGCAAGATCTGAAACCAAGAAATTGCAGGATTAGTTTTGAAAAGCAGCAGGTGAATACTAATTTAATACGTAATCTGAGATATAAAACCATGGGGGTTGCCAATGTCAACTGAGAGGTCACCAGAAAAAGGAGAAAATTGAGGAAAGGATTTAAATAATAGCATAAAATCTGAAAAGGCAGAGATAGGAACTATAAAGTGCTTATAGTGATAGCAAATACTTTGGTCATTGAGGTGAAAGAGGGAAAATTAAGCAAGTTAAGCTGAGACATGGACGTAAATCATTCACTCATCCAGCATGTGGCACCGTATAAACTGCCTACCCTTAAGTCACTCAGGAGCCATCTCAGTTAGCAGATCCGTGGTCAGAAAGACCACTATGCTATACTATAACTTCTACTGTAGTATGTTGTTATAATTTGTCTATATTCTATTTGTTATTGTTAACCTCTTACTGTGCCTAATTTATAAATTAAACTTTATCATAAATATACATGTATAGGAAAGTCATTCTCAGTATTCATGGGAGATTGATTTTAAGGCTTCACGAGTATACCAAAATCCAAGAATGATCAATGCCTTTTATAAAATGGCTTATATATTATTATATAACCTACACATATGCTCCTGTATACTTTAAATAATCTCTAGATTACTTATAATATTTAATACAATGTTGATACTATATTAATAGTATCAACTATTAATCAATTGTATCAATTGTTACCCTGAATTGTTTATGGAATAATGACAATAAAAAGTGTGTACATGTTCAATAGAGATCTAACCATTACAGACCTAATTACATAGTACACATCAGCAAAACCTAACTTTTTTTTTTCAGAATATTTTTGATCAGTAATTGGGAATCCATGTATGCAGGGGGCTGATGAGTAGTTAGACATGGATTTTCAAACGTGCAGGCATGGGGGGTTAAAGGAGATGGTAGGATCCCCAACCCTTGTATAGTCAAGGGTCTATTCTCATTGAAAATGAAAATACAACTTCACCAAAATTTGTGGGGTGCAGTGAAAACAGTGCTTAGAGGGACCTTTACAGCACTGAATGCTTATGTTAGAAAAGAAGAAAGATCTAAAAATAATCATCTAAGTCTCCACTTGAGAAAACTAGAACAGAGAAAATTAAATCCAAAGCAGAAAGAAAGAAATAGTAACAATTAGATCAGAAATCAATGAAATTGAATATGTCACTACTCAGCCAAATTTAATTCCAGTTGGAATACTAGTGTTCCAGTCATTTGAACAAGATGTAATAATTAATGGTCCAGCAAACTGTAAGTTAAAATATAAAACATGCTCTCTACGTACACCATATATAATGTGGCATGGAAGTAGAATAAGCATAATAAAAACTTTCCATTTGGAAAAAGTTTGGATGAATGAGTATGTGGTCTTTTGAGCTTGGCTTCTTTCACTTAGCATAATAGTTTTGTTTTTTAAGATTTTATCCGTTTATTTTTAGACAGAGGGGAAGAGAGGGAAAGGGAGAGAAACATCAATGTGTGGTTGCCTCTCGTATGCACCCCTACTGGAGACCTGGCCTGCAACCCAGGCATGGGCCTTGACTGGGAAACAAACCAGCAACTCTTTGCTTCTCAGGCCAGCACTCAATCCACTGAGCCACACCAGCCAAGGGGAGCATAATGTTTTCAAGATTCATCTGTGCTGCAACATGTACCAGTACTTAATTTTTATAGCTTAATAATATTTCATTTTATTATGTATATTACATATGTATATCACATTTAAAATTCCATTCATTAGTTGAATTGCTTCCAATTTATGGCTATTGTGAATTAAGCCACTATGAACATTCACGTACAAATAGTGGTGTGGACATATTTTTTCAGTTTTTATGGTGTGTATCCCTACTTACAGAATTACTTGATGATATAGTAATTCCATGTTTATGTTTTTGAGGAACTGCCAAACTGCCACAGCAGTTGCACCATTTTGCATTTGTATCATCAATGTGTGAAAGTTCCACTTTTTTAAAAATCCTCACCAACACTTGTCATTGCTTGTTTTTGATCATAGCCGCCCCAGGGGATATGAAGTAGTACTTCATTGTAGTTTTGGTTTGCATTTCCATAGTGACTCAGGGTGCTGGGAATCTTTTCATGTATTCATTGGCATTTGAATATCTTCTCTGGAGAAATGGCTATTCAAATCCATTTGATTATATCATTTTATAATAAGTTGTCTTTTTATTGATGAGTTGTAAGAATGCCTTATATATTTTTGATACAAAACTCTTATCACATTTATGATTTGAATATATTTTCCCGTTATGCAGATTGTTCTTTTACTTTCTTAATGGTATTCTCAAAGCATAAAATTTTAAAATTTTGATGAAAACCAATTAATCTTTTTTTTTTTTTCACATACTTTTCATGTTACAACTAAGAAATTGCTGTATAAGCCAAGGTCTGAAAAATTTTTTTCCCCTTAAGAGTTTTATAATTTTAGGTCTTAAACTTAGGCCTATTATTTATTTGGAGCTAATTTTTATATGGTATGAGATGGGGTTAAACATAATTCTTTTATATGTGGGTAACTAGCTGCTCAGCAACATTTAAAAAAAACAAACTCTTATTTAATTATCTTAGTGTCTTTATCAGAATTAATTTTTTCATCTTTAGGAGTTTATTCAGGGTTCTAAATTTTTTTCCATTGTTTGTATGTCTACCCTCACAATCATTTTGGCATTGCAGTTTTTAGTTAAATAATATAGCACTGAAGAAAAAATGCAGTATCTTAAATTTTCATTGTATAATTTGATTATTGTGTTATGCTTAAGATTCAAATCTATTATCCCATATTTGTATTTTATGTCATTATATTCAAATTTTAAAAAACTTAATGTGCAAACTCCTTCCATACATGCAAAAAATATATTATTTATCTCCAAGTTTTTGAAAAATTTGTGATTNTGTATCCCTACTTACAGAATTACTTGATGATATAGTAATTCCATGTTTATGTTTTTGAGGAACTGCCAAACTGCCACAGCAGTTGCACCATTTTGCATTTGTATCATCAATGTGTGAAAGTTCCACTTTTTTTTAAATCCTCACCAACACTTGTCATTGCTTGTTTTTGGTCATAGCCGCCCCAGGGGATATGAAGTAGTACTTCATTGTAGTTTTGGTTTGCATTTCCATAGTGACTCAGGGTGCTGGGAATCTTTTCATGTATTCATTGGCATTTGAATATCTTCTCTGGAGAAATGGCTATTCAAATCCATTTGATTATATCATTTTATAATAAGTTGTCTTTTTTATTGATGAGTTGTAAGAATGCCTTATATATTTTTGATACAAAACTCTTATCACATTTATGATTTGAATATATTTTCCCATTATGCAGATTGTTCTTTTACTTTCTTAATGGTATTCTCAAAGCATAAAATTTTAAAATTTTGATGAAAACCAATTAATCTTTTTTTGTTTGTCACATACTTTTCATGTTACAACTAAGAAATTGCTGTATAAGCCAAGGTCTGAAAGATTTTTTTCCCCTTAAGAGTTTTATAATTTTAGGTCTTAAACTTAGGCCTATTATTTATTTGGAGCTAATTTTTATATAGTATGAGATGGGGTTAAATATAATTCTTTTATATGTGGGTAACTAGCTGCTCAGCAACATTTAAAAAAACAAACTTTTATTTAATTATCTTAGCGTCTTTATCAGAATTAATTTTTTCATCTTTAGGAGTTTATTCAGGGTTCTAAATTTTTTTCCATTGTTTGTATGTCTACCCTCACAATCATTTTGGCATTGCAGTTTTTAGTTAAATAATATAGCACTGAAGAAAAAAAATGCAGTATCTTAAATTTTCATTGTATAATTTGATTATTGTGTTATGCTTAAGATTCAAATCTATTATCCCGTATTTGTATTTTATGTCATTATATTCAAATTTAAAAAAACTTAATGTGCAAACTCCTTCCATACATGCAAAAATATATTATTTATCTCCAAGTTTTTGAAAAATTTGTGATTTTAAGGTTGATGACAGGGTAGTAAATTTCTGGTATAGAGAGAAAGTTTCTGAGCATTGACAAATGGAGAGAATTTTCAGAGCTCGTAGAGACACTTGTTGATTTTTCTACCCATGAAGCAATGATATAGATCATGTGTTATCGTGCAAAATGTATGCTCTTTATCACCACAACAGCTTTACCTTTAACCTTTAAGGCAATAGATATATACTGACATATGTTTATACATATAAATAGGTATCAGCATAGATCTTTTTATATGAGTGTTGGAACTTTGTTTTATTTATTTATTTATCTATTTTTAAAGATTATTTATTTATTTATCTTTAGAGGGGAAGGGAAGAAGAGAGGGAGAGAAATAATCAATGTATGGTTGCCTCTCATGTGTCCCCTAATGGGAACTGGCCTACAACCCAGGCATGTGCCCTAACTGGGAATCAAACCCTGATCCTTTGATTTACAGGCCCACGCTCAATCCACTGAGCTACACCAGCCAGGGCAGGAACTTTGTTTTAAATTGCAAGTTCAATGCTCTAACTTCAGTGCTTTTTAATATTTTACTTCAGAATACTATGGGAAAATCAAGAACAGAAAATCTTTTGTTCTGTAGGAATTTCTTGTTAAGATGAAGCATTAGAATAATGACCAGTATGTCTATATAATTAAGCATACATATGTGGTATAACATACAAGAAAGTGATTGTCAAAAAAGAAAAGATCAAGGGTATAATTTACAAAAACTTCTCAACCAGTGTTGTGGAGGTGAGAATTAGCTTGGCACATGTGTGAATGGAAAGCAAATTATCCTAAATATACCAAGATATTTGCTAGAGGAACTGTGGAAACTGAAGTTGGATAGTGCTGTTAATGGACATATTAATTTTCACCTGGGGGATTAAAATGATTATTTGGTAGGAAAACATCTATACATTTTAATAAAGTGTAACTATGCATATAAAATTGCTTAGAATTGATAAGTTATGCTTGTTATTCAAACTTTTATATACAGTAGTGAACAACCAAATGTTAGGGTGATTATTTGTTTTGTTTATAATATAAAGTAGAGAGTATAGAGTGAAATCTTATACCCGTTAGCCTGAAATTTTCTGGATAGTTAAATAACAAGAGAATGTAGGAAAGATTCCAGAATCTAAATGAAAAAGCATAACAGCGGCTGCAGATTTTGGTAATTTATGGGCCTCTCAAAATTTTGTTTCAGTTCACCTCTTCAATGTCTTGTCTCATATTCTATTATAAAGAGTACACTTCAGCTAGTTTAGTGTTTTCACTGTTTTCATTTCCTTATTTATTCTTACCTGCTTCCCTCTTGTTTTCCTTATGTAAATAGAGTACAAGGGGAGGCCTCCCCCAAAACAGAATTTATTTATAAAGGAACGTATTAATTCTTTCATGTTAAACTTCAGTCACCGTCAAAGTACTCTCCAATTGATGCAATACATGTATTTCTACTGCTCAAAACATTATTAGAACCGTTGATTTTGATGCCTTTTAGTGCCTCTGCCACTTTTTTGTTCTACTTATTCCACACAGGGAAACAAAAAAGAGTTGTTAGAGAAAGATCTAGTGAACAGGGAGGGTAGGGCGCAGGGGTTATGCTGTTTTGGGTCAAAAACTGCTGAACACTCAGTGCAGTGTGGGCAGGTGTGCTTGTAAATCATCCATCGTGAAATGGGCAAACACATTGAAAGAATCTTCAGTGAAGGCAGTCCTGAGAGGGAAGTTCATAGCAATATAGGCTTACCTAAAGAAGATAGAAACATTCCAAATAAACAACCTAACCCGACACCTGCAAGAATTCGAAGAACAACAACAAAGACAGCCCAGAGCAAGTAGAAGGAAGGAAATAAGCAAGATCAGAGCAGAATTAAATGACATAGAGACTAAAGGCACAATTCTAAGGATCAATGAATCTAGGAGTTGGTTTTTTGAAAAGATAAACAAAATAGACAAACCTTTAAGTAGGCTCATCACGAAAAGAAGAGAGAGGACCCAAATAAACACAATCAGAAATGAAAGAGGAGAGATTACAACTGATACCACAGAAATAGAAGGGATTATAAGAAATTACTATGCAGAACTGTGTGCCAAGAAATTTGAAAACCTAGATGAAATGGACAAATTTCTAGAAAAACATAATCTTCCAAAACTCAATGAAAAAGAAGCAGAAAACCTGAACAGGCCAATAACAGCAAATGAAACTGAAGAAGTAATCAAAAAACTCCCATCACACAAAAGCCCTGGACCAGATGGTTTCACAGGTGAATTCTACAAAGCTTTTAAGGAAGAGCTAACCCCTATTCTTCACAGACTATTCCAAAAAATCCAAAAGGAGGGAAAACTCCCCAACTCTTTTTACGAAGCCAGCATCATCCTAATTCCAAAGCCAGATAGAGACACAACAAAGAAGGAAAACTACAGGCCAATATTGCTGATGAACATAGACGCTAAAATCCTCAATAAAATATTGGCAAATCGCATCCAACAATACATCGAAAAGATTATACACCACGACCAAGTGGGATTCATTCCAGGGATGCAAGGATGGTTCAATATTCGTACATCAGTAAATGTAATACACCACATAAACAAAAGCAAAGACAAAAACCACATGATCATATCAGTAAACACAGAAAAACTTTTGATAAGGTACAACACCCATTTACGATAAAGGTACTCAGAAAAATGGAAATAGAGGGAGCATTCCTCAATATAATAAAGGCCATATAAGAAAGACCTACAGCCAACATCATACTCAATGGGCAAAAACTAAAATATTTTCCACTAAGATCAGGCAGAAGACAAGGTTGTCTACTTTCACCGCTTCTATTCAACATAGTATTAGAAGTCATAGCCACAGCAGTCAGACAAGAAAAGGAAATAAAAGGCATCCAAATTGGAAAAAAAGGAAACAAAACTGTCATTGTTTGCAGATGAAACAATAGTATACATAGAAAATCCTATAGACTCCACCAGAAAACTTTTCAACCTAATAAATGAATTTGGCAAAACAGCAGGATACAGAGTCAGTATTCAGAAATTAAAGGCATTTTTGTAAACCAACAATGAAATCTCAGAAACAGAAACTGGGAAAAAAGTCACATTTGATATAGCAACAAGAAAAATAAAATACCTAGAAATAA
Organism: Sturnira hondurensis; assembly: GCF_014824575.4. Classification (NCBI taxonomy): domain Eukaryota; kingdom Metazoa; phylum Chordata; class Mammalia; order Chiroptera; family Phyllostomidae; genus Sturnira; species Sturnira hondurensis. Next base: position 1,644,199 of record NW_028073279.1, read on the forward strand.
ACCTAACAAAGGAGGTAAAAGACCTGCACTCAGAAAACTACACAACACTGACGAAAGAAATTAAGGAAGGCACAAACAAATGGAAACATATACTGGGTTAATGGATTGGAAAAATTAACATCCTCAAAATGGCCATACTACCCAGAACAATTTATAGATTCAATGTAATATCTATTAAAGTACCAATGGCATATATCACAGATANACTCCACTCAAAGAAGACGAGCAACCCAATTAAAAATGGGGAAAGGAGTTGAACAGACATTTCTCCAAGGAGGACATACAGAGGATCCAGAAACACATGAAAAGATGCTCAGTATCACTAGCTATCAGAGAGATGCAAATTAAAATCACAATGAGATACCACTTAACACTAGTCAGAATGGCTATCATAAACAAAGAAACAAACAACAAGTGCTGGAGAGGTTGTGGGGAAAAGGGGACCCTAGTTCACTGTTGGTGGGATTGCAGACTGGTACAACCACTATGGAAAACAGTATGGAATTTTCTAAGAAAACTAAAAATGAACATGCCTTTTGACCCAGCAATTCCACTATTAGCAGTGTATCCTAAGAACCCTGAAACACCAGTCCAAAAGAACCTATGCACCCTGATGTTCATAGCAGCACAATTTACAATAGCCAAGTGCTGGAAGCAACCTAGATGCCCATCGGTCAATGACTGGATCAAAAAGCTATGGTACATTTACACAATGGAATTCTATGCTGCAGAAAGGAAGAAGGAACTGCTACCCTTTGCAACATCATGGATGGAACTGGAAAGCATTATGCTGAGTGAAATAAGCCAGGCGGTGAAAGACAAATACCATATGATATCACCATTAACAAGAATCTAAAGAACAAAACAAACAAGCAAAATATGACCAATGACACTCAAATACAGAACAGGCTGACAAGATCCAGAGGGGAGAGGGGAGAGAATCATAGGGGAAAAGGGGATGAAGTTACATGAACAAGTATAAAGGACACATGGACAATAACTAAGGGTGAGAGGCAGAAATAGGAGGGAGGTGGGGAGCACTGCGGGGGGCAGGGCTGAGAATGTAAGACAGAAAACTGTACTTGAACAAGAATTAAATAAAAATTAAAATTAAAAAAATACCAAAAATAAAAAAAGAATCTTGAAAAAAATTCACTAAAGCCAAATACAGCCTCTCACAGCACGACCAGCTGGTACACTGATACAGATGGGTTCCTAGAAAACTCAACTAGCAGGAGTGTGCACTACAGGGTGTTTTTGGGTCCCCCCTTGTAATATCTATCTTTTCACATCTGCCTACTTCATGTTCCCCATTGCATTCAACCTTCTGATAACACTTACAGTTTTTAAAATATCACTCAAAGTAGCAATTTGACAGAATTTTAATCTTACAATTTATAGGAAATGGTATATTAATTGAAGCTAATGTATTAGGGTAAGATAATTTGGACTGGAGCATTACAGGAGGTGAAAGGTTATAGTGACAGAAACTAGCAAAGGGTAGTCAGTCTGGCCCGTAGCTTCGTATCCAAGAAGTACTGTAAGCTCTGTTCATGTGCCTCGCACCATCAACTGACCATGTGTACAATTTGTGCAATCATTTGTACACATGGGTGAAAAGTTCATCAGCATTGAAACTGGGCCAGGCTGAGATAGAAAGTTCATGTTGATGTTGTCTGCCATCAGGTGCCAAAGCCTAGGAGCTATGCTGAAGGATTATTTTAAGAACAAAACTGATGCTAAAGTCTAGGTTGCTAGAATGGAAGCTTGGGAAATAACCCAAGGAAGATGTTAAGTTAGGACTGCAAACATTGTAAAAGCATAATAGAATGATGGACAGGGGAGAATGAGATAAAAACCTGATTACCAGGACTATGTGTTAGGCTATGAGCAAAGGTAAATTAATAGGGAATTCTAAGTATTGGCCTGGAGAGGCTTATTGTCTCCTGCTTTAGGTCCTACAATTGGAAGGAGAACAGAGTTTGTACCTTGGATATTTAGTAGCTCCACGGGAAGGAAAGATGATTACAGGAGTAGAGCGTTGTGTCTTACAGCTTTTCCTGCAGAAGAAAAACATTGCTGTGTGTTGTGAAAGATTCCAGTGTTAGAATTAAACTCAATAAAAATAACTATATTTGATCTTGGCTGCTATGAACCAATGAGCCTATTATTTGAGAGCATCGCATCTACCTTTTCATAGAGAGAGCTAATATAGTGCAAAGGTACTACTATGTGTCCTCCCTCCAGTCTGTCTCCATTCCAGTGTATTACCTGTTTTCTACAATCATGACATCAAACAATCTCCATCTCACAGTAGGCACTGAAATGCCTTTGTTCATTGACCTCAAATTAAGTTTTGTGTGCCAAGGCCAAAACCTCCTTTTTGGAATCTGATCTTTTGCATTCTTTTGTTTACGAATGAGATTAGTTCCAGATTTACACCTTGTTATCTGTTTGCCTCTTTGCTTTAATTTGAAGCATAAAATAAAAGCATAAAATCCATGATGAAACTAAGAACAAACACTTGTTCTTTTTTAATATTAGGGGAAATAATTTATCCAGTTAATTGGAATATTACTACTAACTGTTTTCTGGTATCTGTTTTTATTAACATTTATTTATGTCCCACTTCCTTGGAAGGTGGCTGTTTTATGTGAATGCTTTTTACTGTAGGAATACAAGCCACTTTCTGCAGGTTGAATTTTATTTGCTTTAGCACCCATTACCCAGCACAGTGAAAAGGCACATAGGAGGCACTCAACAAATATTTATTGATATGAAATACTATTTATTTCTTATCAAATAAGTATTCCACTTCGATTGTTTTGCATTATAATTTATAGCTCATGGATTTATTTTCTGAAAATATTAACCTACTGTGATACTATGAAAAGAGTAGCTAACAGAATCCTGCCAGTTGTTGATATGTTTATATGAGAGGTGAGAGGAACTAGGGTATTCATTGAAAGAACACAGATTAAAAATAAGATGCAAACCAAAAATATAATATAGAATGCAAAAGGATCTTACAGAGTTAGGAACTATGGAGTAGAATGATTTTCCTTCCAGGACTGTTACACTAGAACTCAGAACACAAAAAATAGAGGAAGTAAGGGTTTACCACATACCGTGGTTTTTATAATAAAATTCATTACTTCAGAAATGCTGTAGTCTGATGATGTATAAATAAATGACATGGGTCAATTGATGAATAGTAGATATTTACTGGATTGTTAAGCAAATAAAAATGTTTTCCTGGATAGCCTTAACTTTTAATTTCATGTTTCTTTTTGCTACGATTAAGTTAGGATACTTGTTTGGGGGCAATTGTTCTGATACACTACACCAAGTCACCCCCCCAAAAATCTTAGAAATGCTGATATAATCTTGAAAATACTATTTCAGAGACAGTATTAGAGTTTTATACAAGATCCACACTTTTTTAAATAGATGCAAAGTCTTTATGCATGAAATAGTGTATATTCTCAATTTCTAAATATTTATGGGAAATCCATGTACTTATTTCAAAAGAAAAATCTTAGTGCAAAATAGAGGTAGAAGAAAATATGTAAAAAGCATACCTTTCCATTTTTAGTTTTAACTTTTGAGTTCACTGAAATGTGAAAAATCTGTCATTCATGTTTTTTAGATTTCTTGCTATTATGTAGAGAGCCATGGTTCTTGGAATTCATGAGGACCTAAATGAAAATCTGGAACTCACTGTCCTCAAGGCAAAATGTAATGTTTGCTGATGATCATTAACTAATGGTACACCCCAAGAGTTTAACTGTATTTTTTCTATCTTTAAACTTTATCACTGTATTTTTCTTTCTTTTTTTTTGTAAAGATTTTATTTATTTATCCTTAGAGGGGAAGGGAAGAAGGGAGGGAGAGAAATATCAATGTATGGTTGCCTCTCATGCATTCCCTGCTGGGAACTGGCCTGCAACCCAGGCATGTGCCCTGACTGGGAATCGAACGGTGATTCTTTGGTCCGCAGGCCTTCACTCAATCCACTGAGCTACACCAGCCAGGTAAACTTTATCACTGTATTTTTCTCCAAGATAAAAAAATTATGGTCCATTTTCACTGAAGTAAGTGGGCTAGATTTGTGTATTCACCTCTAATCAGTGTAAGAGGAATTGTGCACATCATTCCCTGGACCACAGGATGAAACCTGTCTTTGATTGGACACTAGGGATTTCAGCTGCATACATAAGATGAATGTAAAATTGAAAAGAGAAATACACTTAGCAGTGCATCCATGCCAAATATTTTAACAATTTGAAACTTGCATAAAAATTTTCAGTGAAATTATTTACCTCTTCATACAACAAAGCTAATTCTATCATTTTTGTATCCAGTAAAACATACCATCTAAAATTTGCTTTTCAAAGACTGCTAATGCAAAGCCTTTTAAGTTGTCTTTTTCTAAGAAAGATAACACAATCAGTAAAATGACCATTCTTTACCACTTAGAATGAATTTTTTATTTGTTCAAGGTAAGAGAGAGTAGAAATTTTAATGTATTTCAATATTGGCCTAGGCCTTGAATGATGAAGATTTGTGTTTTATGACTCATCTAGAAATTGATAGGACTGAATTTTCTCAAAACAAATTTAGGTGTGCTGTATCTCAGAAAATATTAACTACTAAATTATACTACTGTTCTCTGGTCTGTTAAGTTAGTTTAGAGATATCCCATCCAAGAATGGATTTTCCCTCACAGTACTCACCTGGGAAGCCTAGAGAAACTGACAGTAGACTGCAGACATTTCTTTATATTTAAATCTTTGTTTAATAAGATACAAAGATTCAGACAATTCCTCCTTTAATAGCCGGAGAGCCTAACAGCCTAACATAAGGCTGTTTGCACCTTGGGAACTCTTAGTAACCACCATTTTGAGTTATTTTATCCAACTACACGGATATTGGACTTCAGGTAAATAAAAAGCATTTGGGCCATGGATGAAATTGTCTTATTTCCAATAAGAGCAGTAGGACTGAGGTTGTTAAGGGGGCTGTGAGGAGTACACTGTGAAGGTGCACAGGTTTAGATTTGTACTGCGGCTGGGGAACTTGCAGGCTGGCTACTGAGGTCAGTACTAACACTTTACTAAGCCTGTATAAATATGTATCACCTGAGTATGTGTATATATACTGTATCTACATGAATATAGGTATACATATTGTATAATTCATCTTCTATGAGGAGGGGCTCCCAAAATTGGAATTACCTTCTGGAGGGCAGGCCCCTTGTACTACCGGCTTCCCCCACGAGGTGAGTGTTCTAGGAACCCACCTGTATCAGTGTTCCAGGAGGTGTGGTCATGAGAGGCTTTGTTCAACTTCGGGGAGTGTTTTTTAAAGACTCAACGCATTTGTCCATTTCATGATGGGTGATTTATGGGCACACCTGCCCACACTGTGCTAAGTATTGAGCAACTTTTAACCAAAAACAGCATGACCTCAATGCACCAGAATTTTTTATTATTATTGGATGAGATTATTAATATACAGATGTCTCTCCTCACTTCCATACCTATTATAGATGAGTTTTATACTTTAACTTTCTCACTCAGTAGCATCAGTGGAGAGCTCTTTTCTTACCATTTTCGTTTTCTGGCCTATTGTAATATAGTATCAACAGAACAGGTAGATAAAGGGATGTGCATGAGTAGGGACATCATTATTGCTACAAGAGGGTTATATGTGTGTTCTTTGTTCAGGGGTGGGGATATTGAGGAATGGTAAAGTAGATGAGACTGAAAAATTGAGAAGGTCTACACTGATGTACATGATGAAGAGCTTAGAAGAAGGAGATGGGAGGTTGTAAAGAGCTGCTGAGTTAAAAACTTTGGAGTAACTATAGCGGATGTTAAGATTTCAAAATAAAAGAAGGGAATGTTGAGGTGTGACCTTCAATAGAGTCTTCTAAAATTATAAGCTAGGAATTTCTGACAAAATTCTGACAAAATTTCTGTCTCATTGTTGGACTTTCTCCAAAAAATGGGGTTTCATTTTATATTAGATTGAACCAATTATTATTGAATCAAAATTTCTAAACTTCCACTTATTCCTCCTAGTACTTCTGTTTGGTACTCTTCATCCAACATTTAACAAGTAGTTATTGAGTAACTGCTCATGCCAAGGATCATTCTGAGCACCACATAATCAAGACAAGCAAAGTCCTTGCCCTTGTGGATTCTGTTTTAAAATCATCATAATAAAAACCATGACTGTGGGAATGGGGGTCAGGTGCAACTGGGGGGAGTAACACGGGAAAATTGGGACAACTGTAATAGAACAATAATAAAAAATAAAAAACAAGTTGTAACACAAACTAGCAAACAAATGAAATTGCATAAATGCTATGGTATCCTTTTAGAAGACAAGGGAAATGGAAGTTCAGGGAGGTGAGGAGCCTGAAACTTTTTCTTTGTTACCTCTTTTATGTTCTGGATTTAATCAGATAGGGCTCACTTTAAAAATAATTCAGTAGGTAGGTTGCTTTCTTTTCATGTTCCAGGTTATCCATAATCTTCTGAAAATGTTTTGCCTTGACATCACAGAGTGCTTCAGCTATAAAGTACCATATTCAGAACTTATACAATTTCCCATATTCTAGATGAAATGCTGAAATACTATAGTATAGCCTATAGTATAAGGTCATCACACAATGAACTGTTAATTAATTTACTCTGAACTAAAATATTTTAATCTCTTATTACTTGGGTTTTTAAATTAAATGATATAAAATTAATTTTCTTCAACTGCAATATTTATTCCTATGGAGGTTCATCTGTTGAATTTTACTCATTGCTACAGTCTATTGACAATACTTTAAATTTCTTTGTGGTGTGTTAACTGATTTTGTCCTTTTACTACCTCATATAAAAATTGATAAGCGTTTTCTTTATATTTGTATTCAAATCACTCATATAAATGTTGATAAGGAGAGATATCATGGCATCAGCGGTCTCCCTTCAGGTTGGCATCGTTTGATCAGCCGTAACTCTTTTTCATGTGATGACTCCACATCTCTGAACTCCACCTGGTCGTACTGCCTTTTTACGAGTAGGGAAACCATTGATTAAATATTGCTGACATGAAGGCTTCCCATATAAAGGTGATTTTTACCAGAATTAACTTTGACTCTGTTAAAATTGAAATTATTAGTTTGTTGTCAANTTGATAAGGAGAGATATCATGGCATCAGCGGTCTCCCTTCAGGTTGGCATCGTTTGATCAGCCGTAACTCTTTTTCATGTGATGAATCCACATCTCTGAACTCCACCTGGTCGTACTGCCTTTTTACGAGTAGGGAAACCATTGATTAAATATTGCTGACATGAAGGCTTCTCATATAAAGGTGATTTTTACCAGAATTAACTTTGACTCTGTTAAAATTGAAATTATTAGTTTGTTGTCAATTTATACTGGTCCTTGTTGATTATCCCTTTTCTCAGTGCTACAAAACATCCTTAAAATATTTTCTTAAATTGTTGAATACCATTGCTTGAGGTAATCCAGTTCATAGAATATACTTTCTGTTATTAAAAACAAGGTATTTATTTTATTTTTCCAAGGCTTCTGATAACTGTTTTTTCTCTGTTACTTCAAAGTTCAATCAGTGAGTGGAGTACGCGTGCAGTGCATATGAAAGAAAAGCCCATTTTCTGTATCTTGGCAACTTGTGTTGCCAAGCTCAGTCCATTCCAGGCTTTAGACTCGCCCTGTAAATTTGTTTTGCTGTCACTTATGCCCCCTTTGTTATGAATTCTTCTTTTATAAAGCCAAGGAAGGGAAAATGATTTCAAGTGGTGACAGAGGATGCTATATGGACATATGAAGAAGGATAAGTGGGAGGGCTAAAAAAAACCTTTTGCTGAAAGTAGTTATTTATTTAACTAGGGGACTTCTAAATCTTATGATTCTGTAAATAACAATACGGTGGAGAGTAGATACTCAGGTTTGACAGACAGATATATACTTTTAACTTTAATGTTTTATTCTATTAAAGGAAGGTAAAGGAATAAGTACTAGTAGAAATGGAATTGTTGAACATATCCTTATATTCTACTTTTATTATTTTCTCATGTGTTGGTTATAAGTGTGAGATCTAGAAAAAGAAAAGAGCCATTTCTATGGTTGAAATAGAATTTGAGGTGATTTTTAATATATGATAAGTTACATTGTTAGGAGGGAGAGACAAAAAGATTACTAAAATACAGAAAAATTCTAGAAGTAAAAAGATACAAGGTGATGGCATAAAAAGTTAAGATGATGTAATTTGGAGAGGTTGATGGTCAAATTTGAGGTTGAAAAAGCATTTGAAATTGACTGTTACAGATTTGGTTGCAAAGCAGTTGTCTACATTTTAATAATATTTTGTTTAATTTGTATTAAGGAATTAAACCCACATTAAAGTAGAAGTAACATTATTTAGTCATATTTTGATAATGTGTTGATACTGTATCATATTAAAATTATTCTTGGCAACCATAAGAAAAATTTCTAACTCTAAGAATATCTAAGCTCAAAAATACCTATTTATTCATTTTTCTAACAAAAAGTATATTTTTTCATGTAAATACTGAAAAAATATTATCCCAGGAAATTGTGTTGTATAAGATCAGTAAAGAATTTTTTAGTGAAGAACAAAAACTGAAGTTTACTCCAAGACTATAAGTTAGTACCTGTTATGAGCATTCAAAAAGTCTGCATAGAGACAAATCATTTTCAATAAATAAATTAGAGACATTACATAGAAAAATGAAAAGATAAAAAGAAACCTAAGGATATTTAATTAAATATATCTTTATTATATGGTGTACAAATTTGGGCAGAAGAGTTTAAAGATGGGGCCAAGACACATATTCGAGTGTCTCCGCTAAACTACAGAGTAAAGGGTGTTTGTGTAAGTGGACAAGTCAAGGTAGGGGAAATGTGACAATGAGTTCCCTGTTTCAAAATTCTGCCAGCTATCACATATTAGAGAGGTGATGTGAACTTCCTCTCAATGGATGAAAATGGTGCTGGTCAGAAAAATTAGAAGTAAGCAGTAATAAATTTGAAGGAAAGATATTGTCTTGAGTATACAGTGTCTGCGACATTTTTCAGGGGCACGAGCATAGCTCACAGTTGTTACTGTATTACATAAGTGAGTATCTCTACAGAGCTTTAACACAGTGGCAAATGATGAGTCCTCTACATGTTTTCCAGAAATAAATATACAAAAACAAACATTCAGAAAGGAGATCTATCTGAAGACAATACATTTTGAATCTTCAGAATTAAGACCAATGGTTCCTGTCAAGAAAAGCATGATGTTTTGGGAAGATTTTTCAGAATACAAGTGTATATCCTCACAAAAGATTCTCATATTTTTTCTGTGGCAGACTGTAGTTGCTTGCCTACCAATATTTGTCTTTTTCTTCTTTTGGGGGAAGAGATCCCCAGTTTTACTCCAGACAGCAAAGTACCTAGAAAAAAAGGTCGTATTTCTTATCCTTTCCTTTGTAGCTATGAGTGGCCAATGAGATGCAAACCAAAGTTGTTTGGAAGGACCTCTAGGAGTTTCTCAAGATCTCATGGCCTGCCTTTTACCATTTCACCCTTTCCCCCAAGTTGCTGACTGAGATGCACATGTTGTGTTTGGAGTTCTAGAAGCTATCTTGACTCATTGTCAGCGTTGAGTAGAGCAGTCATGTAGATGCAGTAAGATAGAGATGACAAATTTTGAAAGAACTGGCTTCCTGATGACCCGGTGGATCCTCTGAATCACTCCTGGATGAACTGTGAAGACAAAAAGAGTAACTCAGCATTAGTTATTAAAACATTTCCAACCACATTACAGACATTGTCCAGTTTACATCCGAGGGTGGCCCCATTCTTTGCAAAGCTCCTTTCAATATTGTATCTGTTATTTCTTCCACACACATCTAATCCAGTTGTACTTTTAAGACTTGTGATTCTTCTAGTCCAATTTCTCTTTTTTTCATCTATTCCTACCTTTTAGTGTTCTGTAACATAATTTTGCCTCTCCTTTCTTACTCTGAATCTTCCTTTAGGTTTTCTGAGCAACACTAAACATTAGTACTTCTCTGTATATACATTATTTCTTTCCTCCACTTATTCCTTTAGTCATGGCATCTTTCCGAAAGGCCCCCTTTTTGCATCATCCAAAGTAAATCTCAACTCTTAATAGGAAAAGCAATTTATCAAAATCACACACAATGGAGGTCTTTTTATTTTCCTAACTCTGGCCTGTCTCGCAGGTTTTTGTTGTTTTAAAATGAAAATCAGTGGTGATGTATATTATACATGTGAGGATTCTTTGAGAACTCCGATTATCATTGGTGTCATTGCTTTTGTTTCCACAGAATATACATTTTCCTGCTGCTTTAGAATATTCTAGTAAACGGAAAAAACAGGTTTCCTCTCCTTTACATGAGTTAGAAACAAAAGATATTGGCAAAAAACAAAGACATCTCATTCAAAAAGGTTTGTTATATGAACTTTTTAATTATATTTGAAAAGAATTTGATGAAGAGTAAATTATTTTGAAATTGGGCATGTTAATTTTGAACTATAAATATGACTCCATGAAATATTTGCTGATCATTTGTAGATAAAATATCCATATCTCATTTAACATTTTATAAATATACAGATACAGAAAGTTATAAATCATCCTAATACACATGCTTACATGCTTCTTCCTCTATTATCCCAATAGAATTATCATTATTTGGGGGTTAACTAATATTTAATGATTTAATATTTTTGACTATGTAAACACTATTCATAGCTGAACCACAGAATACATTTGCTTCCTTATACTAGTTCTTTTGAAAAACTTGCATGAAAATCTCATAGTATTCAACAACTACTCTCCCCAAGTGCATTATATATATTTTTTTATTTTCAAGCTCTTTTTACTTAAGACTTCCATTTTACTGAATTCTTCAGGACTGCTCACTATCTAAACCTGATCTTCATGGCTATTGTTTCTTCAACTGTGATCTGAAGCATTTGTCTCTATGCTTTGTTGAGCACCCTTATTTCCAGGATGCTGTATCTAGTTCTTGTTTTATTTTATTATTTCAATGCATTGTTTTGCTGATTAGTTTACTGAGAAATTATACATGAGAAGTAAATTTTTTTAAACCTTGAAAGCCTAAACAGGTCTTTATGCTACACTTATGTTTGGTTGATGATTTGACTGTGTAGGACTTCTTTCAGAAAAATTTTAATTGCTTTATTGTTTTCTAGCATCCACTCTTACCACTGAGATGTATATTGCTATTTAATTCTTAGTTTGTTGTATATAAATATCTGTTTATAGTTTTTCTCTTCTTCCTGGAAACTTTTAGTTAGCATTTTCTAACAGCTGTGCTGAAAATTCACAGTGATTTTTTGTCCAAAAATTCATAGATATTTGTGTATTAGCTAAGGTGGATTTTTTTCCATCTAATTTATTGTGGCTTTTTAATCTAAAAATATTCCTTGGTTCTAGGTATTTATCTTGTATTATTTTTATGGTAAAATATTATATAACACAAAATTTAACATCTTAACAGTTTTTCAGTTTAATGTTAAATATATTCACATTGTTGCATTACCATCTCTTTTTTTTCCTCTTGGTTTTTGTAGGTAAGTTTGTTGATCTTGCTTATTATTTTTTTTTGAAGAACCAAATCTTGTTTTCATTGATTTTCTTTGTTGTTTTTATAACTCTATCTTGATCTCTCCTCTAATATTTATTTTTCCTTTCTTCTGCTAGCTTTGAGTTGAGTTTTCTTTTTTTTCTTTTTTAATATTTTACTTATTTATCTTTAGAATGGAAGGGAAGGAGAGAGGGAGAGAAATATCAGTGTGTGGTTGCCTTTTGTGCAACCCCTGCTGGGAATGGGCCTGCAACCCAGGCATGTGCCCTGACTGGGTATCGAACCGCAATCCTTTGGTTCGCAGGCCTGCAATTAATCCACTGAAGTACACCAGCCAGGGCTAATTTTTCTATAGTTCCATATGGTATAACGTTGGGTAGTTAGAGACCTTATTTCTTTTATAATGTAATCATGTATAGCCATACACTTGCCTCTTAGCACTGATTTTTCTATATCCCATAGTATTAGGATATTTTATTTTCATTTTGATTTTTCTCAGACATTTTATAATTTTTATTGTGACCTCTTATTTGATCCATTGGTTGTTTAAGAGTGTGCCATTTAATTCCCACATATTTATAAATTTTCTAGTTTTCCCTATTCATTCTTTTGTGATGGGTAAATATACTTGGTATGATATCAGTATTTTAAAATATATTCAGATTTGTTTTATAAACATACTGCATGTCCTAGATGATGTTACATGTGCACTCGAGAAAAACAAATGTCCTCCTGTTTTATATATGCTTGTTTGGTCCAATTGCCCTATAGTGCTGTTGAAGTCTATGTTTATTTACAGATCTTCTCTCTGGTTGTTTTAACCTATATCGAAAGTGAGGCACTGAAGTTTCCCACTGTTATTGTAGTGATGTTTCGTTTCTGCCTTCAGTTCTGTAAAGGTTTATACCATATATTTTGTACCTCTGAGGTTTGGTGCATGTGTGTTCATAATTATTGTGTTTTTTGGTGAATTGACCATTATATTATTTAATATTCTTATTTGCCTTTCTTACTCAAGGTCTACTGAAAATATATCTTCACAGAAACATCTATAGAATAGTGTATCACAGCCTAACCAAAGTGCCACATAAAATTAACTGTCATAGTTTTACCAAATATAGAATTCTCAATTGACAGTTGCTTTTTTAAATAGCAGCACTTTAAATACATCATCCCGCTGCCTTTCAACCTGCAAAGTTTCCACTGATATATCTTCTAATTATCATTTCAAAAATCACTTGTATATGATAAGTCACTTTTCTCTTATGGCTTTCAAGATTCTCTTTGGGTCCTCCACTCAAGATGCAGGCATAGATAGACAAGTTTCACCTCCTTACATGACCACAAGAATTACAACTAACCTCAAAACAAAAAACACCCAGAACTGCCAGAAATAGAACTGTATGGAAGTCAGATAACCACAGATTTAAAGAAGCCATATCCAGACAGCTAGGTGGGGCAAAGTCATGGAGTTAGGGTGTTGAGGATGTGGTGTGACATGGAGAGGTGGTGGCCGATAGGGGTGGGGGGGGCCACATTCATATGTGGAGAATAAAAATCGAGAGGGATACCATGGAATTAAGAGATCCCAGCTCCAGGTCAGACTGCACAGCCCAGGGTTCCAGCACTAGGAAGATAAAGCCTTATAACTTCTGACTATTAAAACCAGTAGGGGTTGGGGTGGCAGAAGAAACTACCAGTATTTCAGGAGGGTCAGTTTAAAGGGCCCCTATGGACTTAGAACATACCCACCTACCCACTCTGGGAATCACCACCAGGGCCACAACTAGAAGAGTGCCAGTGGCACATAAGAAGTAGGTGAAGTGTCTAGAAACAGGGCAGGTGCCAGACAAGCCTCTGGATGCTAGGCATTTTCATTGTCTTCTCTCTGAGCCCTCCCCCCACACAGAGCCACAAAGCAGTGAAGTGGGTTGCCCTGCTCTGGCAAATACCTAAGGCCTCCCTCCATTCAACTTAAAGATAGGCAAGGCAGCTCTTTCTAATATACAGAAACAAACACAGGGATGCTACCAAATTGGGGAGACAAAAAATATGGAGACTAAATGAAACAGAGATAGCCAGACTATCAGGTGCAGAATTAAGAACACTAATGATCAGGATGCTCAAAGAACTCATTGAATATGGCAAGAATATAAGGGAAAAAATGAAGGTTATACTAGGTAAAATAAAGAAAAATTCACAGGCAACCAAATGTGAAGGGAAAGAAGCTGGGATTCATATCAACCATTTGGAACAGAAGGAAGGAATAAACAGTTATCCAGAACAAAAAGAAGAAACAAGAATTCATAAAAATGAGGAGAACATCAGAGTTTTGGACATCTCCGAAAGTGCCAAATCTGAATCATAGGGATTCCAGAGAAGAGGAGAAGAACAGGAAATTAAAATTTTTTTGAAAAAATAATGAAAGAAAACTTCCCTAATTTGGTGAACAAAATAGATATGCAAGTCCAGGAGGCCCAAACAAGAGAGTCCCAAACAAGTTGGACCCAAAGAGGACCACACCAAGATATGTCATAATTAAAATGCCAAAGGTTAAAGATAGAAAATCTTAAACCTTACCCAAAAGGAGTTCCCATAAGACTGTCAGCTGATTTCTCAACAGAAACTATGCAGGCAAAAAGAGACTGACAAGAGGTATTGAAAGTCAAGGACCTACAACCTAGTTTACAATATCTGGCGAAGTTATCATTTAGAATTAAAGGGAAGATAGTGTATTTTTCAGACCATAAGACACATCTAGGTTTTAGAGGAGGAAAATAGGGAAAATATTTTGGAGCAAATAATGTGGTAAAATATTTAATAACATAAATAACATAATATTTTACCAATATAAATGTAAACAGAACTCAACAGCAGCATTAACAATCATTATTCCTCCCAAATTTGGGGGGGAAATGTGCGTCTTGTAATCCAAAAAATATGGTAAGTGCTTTGCAGACAAGGTAAAGCTAAAGGAGTTCATCATCACCAAGCCATTTTTACACGAAAAGTTACAGGGACTTATTTAAGAAAAAGATCAAAACTATGAACGTGAAAATGAAAAACTCACAACTGAACCTAAAAGAACCCCCAAAGCTAAGCAAACAACCAGAACAGGAACAGAATCATGGATATAGAGAGCATTTGGAGGGTTATCTGGAAGGGGTGAGGGGGAGAATGGGGGAAAATGTACAGGGATTAAGAAACATAATTGGTTGGTACAAAATAGACAGGAGGATGTTCAGAATAGTATAGGAAATGGAAGAGCCGAAGAACTTATATGCACAACCAGTGGACATAAACTAAGGGGGGATTGCTGGAGAGAAGGGGTGTACCAGGTGGAAGGGGTATGCCACAAGGGGGAAATTCTGTAATAGCATAAGTAATACAATTAAGAAAAGATTCTCCTTGTTCTTTCTTTCTTTTTCTTTTTTTAGTTTCTTTATGCCTTTTAGTGTGAGTCTCATTTTGTTTATCCTACTTGGAGTTTATAGAGCTTTTTTGATTTGTTTCCTCAGGTTTGGGAAGTTGGTTTATTATTTCTTTAAATAACCTTCTACTCCTTTTGCTCTTCTCCTTTTAGAACTCCCATAATGCATATATCTGCCTATTTGATGTAAGTTCCTTAGTCTCTGTTTGATTTTCCTCATTCTCTTTTCTTTTTATTCTTCAGACTCTTATTATTTCAAAGAACCTGCCTTTAATTTTGCTTATTTTTTTATTCATGTTTCCCATTGAAGCCCTAAGGGAATTTTTCAATTTGGTTATTTCATCATCTTTCTAGAACTCCTATTATTCAGATAGACCTCCTAAACTGATCTTCTTTTTATTACTTATATATCCTTATCCTTTTATATTTGTTGTATTTTGGGGGGAAATATACTCAGTTTTATTTTCTATGTGTATGTTTTTAAGTTATATAATCCAATTTCTAAAATACATACTTAGACATAGCTGCTTTTGGTTCATAGATGCTATACCTTATCTACATCTCTGAGGGTATCAATACCTTATAGATTTGATCAATCTTTTTTGTGGGTGGTTCTTCTACATGCTGTATTCCCTATTCCCCCAATTTACTTTATTCTTAGAAGAAGTTTTTTGAATTATGCTGCCAATTCTTGTTTTTCACTTATAATTATGAATAGTATTCTGAAATGCTACTTGGAAACTTTGATTATATACATGGTTGGGTGTTAATTGATTTATACCTTTAATGTAAATAATAATGTGGAGTTTGTACTGTTAATTCATGGATCTATAATGCAGGGTTTCTTAAGAAGACTCTTCCAATAATTTGTCTGTGATATATGAGTTACTGTAAGTGTTCTTAGCAAAATTTGGTCTAGTACTTTCATTTTATCTCCTGGTTTACACTCAGGTATATACATCATCCTTCATTCTTAGCTGCACCTGATATTTCTGAGTCAAGAATCTGTTTCTTTTTCTTTTCTTTTTTAATGTTTTTTTAAGATTATTTATTTTTAGAGAGAGGAGAAAAGATGGGGAGAAGCATCAATATCTGGTTGCCTTTTGAGCGCCCCCTACTGGGGGCATGGCTTACAAGCCAGGCATGTGTCCTGACTGAGAATTTCGTTCTCAGGTTAGCACTTAGTTCACTGAGCCACAGCATCCAGGGCTCTCTTTCTTTTTTTAAAAGTCTGTGTCTGGTTTGCTTTTTGTTTTATATTATATTTATTGTTTATGCTATTAAAGTTGTTCCACATTTTCCCTCTTAATACCCCTCATTCAACCTGCTCCCCACTTCCATAATAAGTCCCTTCACCATTGTCCATGCCCATGGATCCTTCATATATGTTCTAATATAGGACATCTTGTTCTATAGCCCTTCAATGAAGGAATATTGGACATGTTCTAATCCCTTTACCTTCTTTCAGCCAGTTCCTACCTCCTCCCTCCCCTCTCACAGCTGCCAGTCTGTTCCATGATTCTATGCCTCCGATTCTATTTTGCTCCTTAGATTCCTCTTATAAGTGAGATCATTTGGTATTTATCTTTCACTGCGTGGCTTATTTCACTTAGCATAATAGTCTACACTTCCATCCACACTGTCACAAAAGGTAGGAGTTCCTTTCTTTCTTTCTGCTGCGTAGTATTCCATTGCAGAGATGTACTGCAGGTTTGTTGTTTTTTTTTTATCCACTCATATACTGATGGGCACTTAAGCTGTTTCCAAATCTTGTCTATTGTATAGCGTGCTGCTTTGAACATGTGGCTGAATAAATTCTTCTGAATTGGTGTTTTGGGATTCTTTGTGTATATTCCCAAAGGACCTCTTTGGTTTAACTTCTCCAGAGGGTCTTTAGTCTCCTGTCAGGGCATGGTGGTTATGTGTGGTAGCCAAAGGATCTATTGATCAAATTATGTTTTTCAAATAACTCTTTAACCCATGCTTCTAATTCCCCACCTTTTTAGTGTTCTGCATTGTGAATCAGCTTTCTTCTTTTTGGCTTCCCTGCATCAAACCTTAAATTTCAACTTCATTCTGTCTATTGTCAGTTACCTTTCATCCACTGGCTTTTCTAGCTTGCAAATGGTTTTTGGTGTCACTGCTATATTCTTTCTTTTCTCATTGTCTTTGCATGGCTCTTTTTTAAATCATGGTATTGAGGGGGAAAAACTATGTTTAAACTATTTAATCCACCTAATCTGAAGTCTATATTAATATTTTAAATTAAGCTGATTTGTATCCACATTTTATATTAAATAGTGGGCGGGGGGCAGAAAGGAAGGAGAGAAGGAGGGAGTAGGGAATTTGGGGATACTTACCCTATTCTAGGCAAGGTGTGTCTGCATCCCTGGAGGACAGCACTCACAAATCCTGAAGAGTCCTGATTTATCCAAAGTCACATAATCCAGAAGTGCTAGAGCTGGTACTATTCCCAGGTTTTGTTTCCTCATTCAAAGTCTAGGGCCCATTGTATTTAACTATGATGCCTTCTGAGGGCTATAAATGTATCACTATATGATAATTTAATCATATGAATGGGATTCTGGTTGCATTAGATTAAATCCTCCAAATCTATTAAATCTAACACATCTCTGTGAGTCCTTGTATTGTTTTAGATATTGTGCAATCACCCATTTTATATAAAATTATATTATTTCTCACCTATTTTTTTAATATTTCTGAGTTTAAAAAGCTATAGAAGTTTAAAAGTGTCTTATCTAAAATCATTAGAAGAATTACAGTAAAAATAACATTTTCTTCTTATTTCTTCCATTTAACCAAGAGCAAATTACCTTATATTTACTTAAAAATGGCTAATTTTAAAAGCAGCCAGAAATTGTACTAATGTTACTTGAACACATTATTATTTTTGGCATGAGTTTTATTAATTCATTGTTAAAAAGTACTTTTATGTTATGAAGTAACATTTTCTGTTACTTTTTAAATGTAGGTATTATATATTTCTATTTAAGATTATTTTAATCCATTTTACCAAATTGTACATGTCAGCCCATACTCAAAGTCTTATAGCATGAGAAATACCTTTTCTTCTTAGCAGTGTTTCTTCTTCCTTTAATATAAAGTTTTCCCCCTCAGAATAATTGGCATTATTTTTTTCTCTGACCATACTCAAATATGGGCTCAACAAATCTTAGTTTGGAAGATCAGGAAGTTTGGTAGGTTCTTCCTTCTACCATTTTTTTTTTTAATATTAAGTAATAGTGTTGAGTTTGAGCTGCAGACCCTTTCTGGAATACTAACTTACTTCCCTCAATGGAAAGATCAGCAATGCTGAGTACTCCCAATCAGGAGTACTGAGTGGGAACAAGGTTACAGCAATCTCTTAAGAAGTGGCTTCTTTTAACTTTCATGTAATCATAAGGAGAATCCTTTTTGAGTCCTGGCATCTACTTATATCTTGGTGCTTGCTAAAATAGCTATGATAAAGGCCAAGTTCACTTGATCAAAGTTTTCATTGTTATTCAAATATTCTATTTCCTTGTTTTTTGGTCTAGTTAACCAAGGAATGAGATATATTGAAATATTGTGCCATAATTGTGGATTGTAATTTTATCAAATTTTGTTTATTATATCTCGAAAGGTTTTATTAAGGATCTATGCGATTGTAATTGTTAACATTTTTGGCAACTTGAACCTTTATCATTGTTTATTTTCTTTCTTCATAATAATGTTTTTTCTTGTACTCTCTTTTGCCTGATGTTAGTATAGCCGCACCAGCTATATTTTAGTTAAAGTTTTCCTAATATATTTTTCTGTCCTTTTACTTTTGACGTTTGTTTTATATGTGTATCATGAAATAGCAAATAGCTGGGTCAACTTATTTAGCCCATCTGTGTGTATTATATTCATTGAAAGAGTAAGGCTTGTTTCTGCCTGCTACTTTTTTTCTGCTTCTACTTTTTCTGTTTCTGTTTTCTTCTTTCTTGTTTT
Source organism: Sturnira hondurensis (assembly GCF_014824575.4). Lineage (NCBI taxonomy): Eukaryota > Metazoa > Chordata > Mammalia > Chiroptera > Phyllostomidae > Sturnira > Sturnira hondurensis. The sequence continues at coordinate 1,663,294 of NW_028073279.1, forward strand.
TTCATAATCAATATCTATATTTCCCCCTTCATTTTGACTTTTTATTTTGAAATAATGTCAAATTATAAAAAGGTACAAACATTACACATTATTTCCGAGTATTCTTCACCCATTCCTCAAGTGCTATTATCTTATACATAATCATATAATCTTATATTAAAATTATAAAAACCAGGAAGTTAACATTGATACAATACCATTAACTTATCTCTGAACCGTATTCATTATGGCCAATTGTCTGGCTAATGTCCTCTTTCTTGTCTAGGACTCAATCTTACTATCTGGGTTTAAATTTTGTCATTATGTCTGTACTTTTCTGTTTATTTCTTCTGGCTTAAAAAAAATTAAACAGCAAATCTTAGCAAGCTATTTAATCAGCATTACCTTCAAAGTCATTTGGACCACCTCCTAGATTGATTTCTTATTTTTCTCTTCTTCTGGGACACCAGTTTTACCTGAGTACTTTTACTTTTGTCTCCCATTTCTTTCAATATTTTTTGTATCTCTTAATCCTTCCCCAACTTCTTTTGGGAGAATTTGGCAATATAATATTTAAACTAGTGAATTGCATTTTAGCAGCATCCATTTTATTATTTGTATCATCTACTTACAGAAGATTTTCATTTATGTACTTATATTACTACATTTTCTTTCATTTTACCTCTCCCTTTCTTTTTAGTACTTTTAAGGTATCTAAAATTCTTATTCTAATTTTGTTTCAGGAGGCTCTATTGTCCAGATTGTTATCTTTCTCTCAAAACAGCTTTACTGTAGCCCGTGAGACTGTATTCCCTGGGGCATTAGACGCTGTTGGATGATGTGAACTGGGAAAGCCCCAATGCCAGGACCTGGTCTGGCCAATTCACATGAAGTTTAAGGAGAGAAGGAATGCGCTTTCTGACAGATGTCACCATGTTCCACAAATAACACATTTCTACATGATATATCTTACCAATATATCAGATCAGTTACTTTTCAAAACCTTATAAAAGAAGGCTCTACCTACCTAGATTTTAGTCCTCCATTCATAGGCCATATTTGTGTCCTAATTTTTTTCTTGCCTAAATTATTAAAAAAGACTACCAACTGATCTTCTTGCTATCAATATATTATTTCAAAAACATGTATATGGTTATGTGATTTTCTTACTTCAAGCTTTAAAAACTGATTATTTCCTATAGAATAAACATTTTGGTGTGGCTTTCCAGTTTTTACATAATCTAGTTTAGGGTTATTTTCCTTGTTAACTCTGTAGCATTGCATGAAGGATGTGTTTAAGGGAGGGGAACAAGGAATTGCTACCTATCTGTGAGGAACTCAATATTTCTTCTTCTTTACAAATGTCCTGTTCTAGTTATACTGTGCTATTCATGATTCCAGGAATATAGCACTGTGACTGTGCTTACATGTTTTCTTCCACCTGAAAGTGCATCTTTTTCTGCCTGTTACTACACACTTATTCTGTAATAGTGTAATTATATTTGTTTTCTCTACTAAGCTTCTGATCTCCCTTATAATCACAATCAGTGCCTTAGTCTGATGCATCCCACCACACACGGTTTGTACCTTTTGTTATGGTTGTTTTTGGCAAAGGAATACCTTGAAAATGACAACTGGGTTTTACCTCTCTCTTCTATAACATCTGACAGTATACTGTGCCCAGAAAAAATATTAAGTAATCTTGAATCAGTCTTATAAGTGGGGTCAACCTTTATCTGAGAGAGAGAAGTTGCATTGCAACAAATGAGGAAATAGGTAGTAATTCTCCCCTCTTTTTAAAATTACTTTCATGCTATAGAGTCAACAAGGGTGAAATAAAATATTTGTGTACCCTGTTTATCTAATGATGTGTTCCATTTTTTAATTCATCAATTTTTTCACTGAGGTTTTATAGTCACGATGTTCACCTAAGACAGTAGTGAATAGATGTTCTTCAAGCTTGTAGAGTATTATTTCTCAAACTTTCTTAAATGTTAGATCATGGTACATGTTGAAAATGATAAATTTGTATGGCACATTGAGTTACACTGTGTGGCTTGGGGGAGGCTCACATGAGCCTGGTAATAAAAATATTACTTTTAAAAATGTTATATAATAATGATAAGGAAAATACCATAGTATAGAAGGGAACATACACATACATGTGTATTATATATGTTTCATATACATATTATTAAATGAAATGCATTTTTAATAAGCTAAAGTTTATTTCTATAAATATGAATTTCTGTATCAAGTTTTATGCTTAAAATAAGTACCATTTCTGAACAATATATAGTATTTATCTTATTTTTTTAGTTATTAGAACTCTTAAATTTTGTCTTATTGTGTTTGACTACCTAAAATATACGCATATAATCATTTGATACAAATAATTTAATCAAAAAGAATATACTGTTCCACTGTGTTGAATACTAGCCGAACAGTCTGGGTATCGGAGAACAAAACAGTATTTATTGAATTTGGAACATGGAGAGTCAATGGTGACCTTAACATAGAGCAACTTTTGCAACGTGGCAGAGACAAGAATTGTGTTGGTGAAGGGTAAGAGTGAATGGGAATAAAGTAGTGAAGATATTACCAAATTATTTACTTTGAGGATTTTTATAATCTACAATATTCATGTTCATAGTAAACTCAAGGCACTGAGAGAAAGAAATCAATGTTCTGAGTTACAGAATTCTTAAATTATGATTCAAAGATATTTTAGTGTTATATTTTCTCATATTTACAATTTGAAAACTGATTATTATTTTAGATGTATTAAAATACATTATGATCAGAATGTTTGAATAATCAAAACATTATACCCAAATTTAATCCTAAATACTAGAAAGCTTATAATATATAGGTTATTAAAGTAGGGAAGAGAGAGTTTGGTAAAGGCCATTAGGCAATTATCCCTTCTTTCCTTTAAGGTAAAGGAAGTTTGCGTGAATGGCTGCAGGTTAATATTTTTCACAGCGGTACAGTCTGGTGATAGGCACTTACCTTCCACCAGGCCAGAAACGGCCTCATCAGGCAGAGCATGAATGTGAGCAACTGTTGCCTCACAATATGAGTTGTGGCGGGTGAACCTGTTCTCCAGACATTAGTTTTCTTTAACCCTGATTCTTAATCTTTTTTGTTTACAAGTACAAATATAATGAAATATAAGCATGTAATTAAAAAAAATAACCTTTGTTCTCAAAGATGCACATATGAACACACATTCATTTTATTTGTAATTTCCAGGGATTCATGGGTCCACTTGAAGCTCTTTTCTTCTTCCTTGAGTTAGTTGGTAAAAACAGTAATCTTATCATTTAGCTTACTCGTAGTTTTTATGCTAGCTCTAAAGTCTCCAGAAAAAGTCTGCTCGAGTAGGTAGTAGTTCTGATAGCATCTGTTACACATTTTGTGTGTTTTTATGTCTTCATAGTTTGGGCAACCCCTTAAGCATTGGGAGTTGTATAAGATTCCTTTGAGTCCCATGAAATGTTTGGTGATTCTGATAGAACGTAAATTAGTCCAAGTGCTGTTCTTATCACCTGTTATTAAAATTCCAACTTTAAGATGTTCCTTAAATACTAGTATTTATGCAGATAAATGTAATGTGAATAAGAAAACTCTCCACAACAGTAGTGTGTGCTTTTCTAATGTTTATTTAGAAATAATATTTACTTATGCCAGATATGTTTTTCTGATTCTTATATTGCTACTACAATTTCAGCCAGAATAATTTATAATTCATATGTTGCTGAATATTTCAGTCCCCACATGGGACCATATCTCCCCCATTCCCTTTCTCACAAGGACATTTCAAGTTGGCAAAACTTTAAAAATAGTTATAAAATAAATAAATACACTAGCAAATGAAGGACCCTTCACTCTTTCTACCATGACTATATGCCTCAGTTTTGCCCTGGAAAGTCTCAATTGATGCCTGTTGTCCAGGTGTAATGATTAAAAACAGAGCCTCTCAGTCCTGAATGATCTTGAACATGACCCAGTTTGAATGATGTATAATTACATGTTATGTACCATCGTTAATTTCTGTCATCTGTAGGCCAACTTAACGTGAATGGATTGTCAAATTAGACTTACGTAAATCTGAGATCTTGTCCTGGTATCAAACCGTACCAATAATTTAAAAGATACAAATAATCAAGAGGCTCGGAGGAAGCAGGGAGGGACCTGGAACATTAAGATGGGCTCTCCAGGTTATTTCTTCCCTTGAAGAACATGCATCTATGTATGGCCTAGCAAAATAAATGAAATCTCTAATGAGGTCTAGGGGCTAACCTCACACAGAGACAGATTTGCCTTATATGAAACATTTCTGTTTAATATTTTAGAGAGTTGCATAGTTTGTATGATATTTTCCAGAGAGTGTTTATTTAGTATAAACAATCAATCCTCTAGCCACGTACCAGCCTGCTAAAGGCATTCAGAAGATAAGGTCTCTTTCTTCTAGAAACTACCATTTGTCTATCTTTTAGGAGTTCTAGCTGACATGGGATTCGATTAGAGCACCTGCCTTTTTCCCTTTTCCCCTGGGCATCCACCTTCTAAACCGCAGGAACAGATCATGGTCCAGACACTTTAACTCCTTCCTCCCAACCCTCCAGGAGGTTTTGAAATTTAGAGATTATTTTATTATACTGAGTTTTTTACTACATTTTAGGTTATGACTACATATATAATTTTAGCAACTCTAGACACTCAAGTCTAACAGTAAATAGGCATATAAAAATCTTCCCCTGTGGAGCGAGGATATTAGTGGTAAGGATTAGTGGTAAGGATTTTATGATATGTTTCAGTGGAACTTCTGTAAGATGAAGTTGAAAAGCCCTGCCTGGAACTTGTGAATGAGGATAGGTATTATATTGTCCCATTTATGTTACCAAATTATACATGACAGCTTGACAGTTGATTGCTTTTGTTACAAATATTATCCAAAATGCCCGTTTTACTAATTATTAGCTTGTAACAAATAAGTGTACTTACCTTCTTTAACTTAAGTTAGACCTGTTACCCCTTCTAGTTTTTATTTTATATTACTTAATCAAATCTCTTAATTTTTTCTTTTTGAAAATGATGTATCACTGCAGGTGAGATGTTTTAAAGATATGTGATTCTTCATGAATGCCTATTTTATTTTATACTTCGGGAGACTTTTTTCAGTGTTAGATATTAAACATGTACATACCTTGATTCATACTGAAAGGACATGTCATAGCAGGCAGACATTATAACCCTCAAAGTGTGTGTTATGTTAAGTTTTTTTAACCCTCTACAGTGAGTGTAGGTGAATGACGGGCCAGCCCTCTGCAGTTAGAGCAGAGCAGAATTTCTGTTTCAGACCTAGTTGTGAAGAAGTGAATTCAAATCCTTTACAAAAAATACCACCCGTAATATAAAACGCATTTCTGAGGACAAAACCCACCATTTCCTATTCAGAATGTAAGGTCAAAGGGTTTATTATTTGGGGGTTATTATATCAAAGTGTCTGTGATCAGATTTATACAATCTTCTCTTTTGCTTTCATTACATACTTTGTCTTGCTCCAAAGCCACATATGATTCTGAAATGAAAACTCTAAAGGATATTTTATGGTTTCCATTGGAACACATTATATTTTCTGCCTCCAACATTTTTCTTTCAAGTTCGTCTCATTTATCATATCTTGCTGATTTTTACTTCATTTGTGCTTTAGGCGATTTTAATAGTGTTTTTCTTTTCTCCTAAACTGTTTGCTAGAATAACAGAATTTTAGTCCAGAATATAAAATAATATCAACTAAATTACTTCAGATGAGCAATTAGAGCATATTCATGCACATTAAACTAGAAATCATTGTTGCTACATTTAAAATTAAAAGCAAACAAAAATATATTTTTATGTCTGAAAAATTGTTCTAATTAGTTTTAAATATTTTTTAATATTTTTACTACCAAAAATAAAAAGAAGAAGAAGATTATATCACAGTAAAGTAAGTATAACCTGATGGAAAAAATAGGCTTTTGAGTCAGATACATTTGGATTTATTTTCTGATGCTAAGCAACAATGTCATATATTGTATTGCTCAGCTTCCCATGAAGTTATGTAGGAATTATATGATTATTTATGTCCACTTGACTGTGAGCAAAAGTGAAATATCACTTCTGTGTGGAAAAAATTAAGATCATCGTTCTCTCCCCTGCTGTGTGGATCTTGGAAGGCATGCGTTCCATTAGCCCATCTGCAAGGTCCGACTAACACACACTGGTTCTTAGATGAGGAAGAGACGAACCCTTACTGTGCTCAGCTACTGAAATTTAAGGATTTGTTTGTGATAGAAATTAGAATTAATTGTGTTCTAAATATGGAAATTGCTACCATAACCCAAACCTTAACTATGGTATCAGCTTAGTGATCATATGAGAAAATTGATGTCAGAGACTGGAATAATGGCAATTCAAGCGTGGCTGTAGCCAGTTAAAAAAGGGGGTATTGATTGTACTGGGACTGTGTTTGTCAAGTAACCCAACCCCAAAAAGAGCTCCACAAAGTCGCTGGGTTTCAAAGCAAAATGAGGGAGAATGGAGAGTTCAGAAATGTATGGTGTTGCGTCTTTGGAAAATTGTCTGCTTCTGTAGTCCCAAATAGTAAGTCATGTTTCATATAGTCCCAAATATAAAACAAATTTAGTAACATGTTGAGACAAAGATCCAAACCTCTTAGCTGAAAGTGACAACTCAGGTCCTGGCCAGGTGGCTCAGTTGGTTAGACCATCATCCGGATGCACCGAGGGGGCAGGTTCGTTCTGTGTTTCAGGGCACACAGAAGAATCAACCAATGAATTCATAAATAAGTGGAGCCACCAATTGATATTTCTCTCTCTATATCTATCCAACAATGAATAAATTTTTAAAAATTAGAAAAAGAAAATGATAACTTGGGGCAGAGAATAGATTATGTATGTGGGATGGCTACCTATTTGTCCAGATAGCTTTATAGTAACTTCCATTAAATTTCTAGAGTGAGAGAGATTAGAAAAAACAAGAAAAAATAAAGCAGCCCTAGGTACTGCACATGACTCAAAATAATTTATTTTTTAATTGAGTTAGGATTAGTTTGTAACCTTTTATATTTCAGGTGTGCAACATTGTAATTTGACATTTGTATACACCGCATTGTGGTCACCTCCAAAAGTGTAGTTCCTATCTGTCACCATATAATCAACCCCCTTTATCCTTTTAGTCCTCCCCTCCACCCCCTTTCCCTCTGGTAACTACCAACCTGCTGTTTGCCTCCATGAATTTGTTTTTGGTTTTGTTCATTTTGTTCTTGTTTTATATTCCTTGTGTCAATGAAATTACATGGTATTTGTCTTTAGGTTTAAGTTAAGGTTTTGGTATTTGTCTCATATTTCCATATGACTATTTCATTTACCACAATGCCTTTGAGATCCATTCAAATTGTCACAAATGGCAAGGTTTCACCTTTTTATGGCTGAGTAGATTTCCTCTGTGTGTGTATGCGTGTGTATCTCACATGTTCTGTATCTATTCATCTGTTTGTGGACACTTAGGTTGTTTCCATATCTTGGCTATTGTGCATAGTACTGCAATGAATATAAGTGTGCATATATATTTTTGAATTAGTGTTTTTTGTTTTCTTTGGATAAATACTCAGAAGTAGAATGATTAGATTATGTGGTAATTCTATTCATAATTTTTGAAGAATTTTCTGTTCTGTTTTTTTTAAGTAGCTGTACTAATTTTCATTCCCACCAACAATGTGAAGGTTCCCTTTTCTGTACATCCTCCCTAATACTTGTTGTTTCTTGTTTTTCTTTCCTTCTTTTTTTTTAAAGATTTTATTCATTTATTTATCTTTAGAGGGGAAGGAGAGAGGGAGAGAAACATCAATGTATGGTTGCCTTTCGTGCGTCCCCTGCTGGGAGTTAGCCTGCAAGGAACCAACCTGCAACCCAGGCATGTGCCCTGACTGGGAATCGAACCGCGATCGTCTGGTTCGCAGGCCTGCACTCAATCCACTGAGCTACACCAGCCAGGGCTTTCTTTCCTTCTTTTTTTGATAGCCATTCCAACAGATGTGAGTGATGTCTCATTGTGGTTTTGATTTATGTTGCCCTAATAATTAATGATGTTGAACATCATTTTATGTTAGCCATCTGTATGTCATAATTGGAGAAATGTCTGTTCAGATCCTCTATACATTTTTAAAATCAGGTTATTTGTTTTTTGGGTTTTGAGGTATCTAAGTTCTTTATATATTTTGGATATTAAGACCATGTCAGATGTATGATATTTGCAAATATCTTCTCCCATTCTGTAGCTTGCCTTTTCAATTTGTTATGGTTTCCTTTGCTGTGCACAAGCTTTTAAGTTTGATGTAGCCCCACTGGTTTAATTTTGCTTTTGCGGTTCTTGCCATTGGAGTTAGATCCACCAATATATTTTTAAGACCAATGTCAAGGAGCTTACCATCTATGTTTTCTTCTATGTATTCTATAGCTTCCAATCTTACATTCAAGTCTTTAATCCATTTGAGTTAATGTTGTGTATGATATAAGACAGCGGTGTAGATGTATTCGTTTGCATGTGTCTGTTCAGTTTTCCCAGCACCTTTTCTTGAAGGGACTTTCCTTTCTCCATTGTTTGTTCTTGGCTCCTTTGTAGTGAAGTATCTTTATGTATGTGTGCGGTTTTATTTCTAGGCTTTCAATTCTGTTCCATATGTCTGTTTTTCTGCCAGTACCATACTGTTTTTGTTACTATAGCTTTATTGCATTGAAGTCAGGGAATAAGATACTTCTGGCTTTGTTCATTTTTTTCTCAGAATTGCTTTGGCTGTATAGGGTCTTTTGCAGTTCCATACAAACTTTAGGACTTCTTGTTCTAATTCTGTGAAAAACACTGCTGGGATTTTGATAGGGATTGCATCAAATGTATGTACTTCTTTAGTTAATATGCATAGTATAACAGTGTTCATTTTTTCCAATCTATGTGTATGGACTATATTTCCAATTCCTTGAGTGGTCTTCAATTTCAAAAGAATTTTCAATGCAATTACTGACACATTGAACTGGCAGAAGAAAATAGATAAATATCTGAAATTTTAATGGAAAAGTATTACCAAAGAATCATAGTCTGAAATACCTTTGGTTGTTCAAGACTTAAAGATACATTTTGGGCTGCAATCTTCAGCAAGCAGGAAGTGCACTGAGAAAGCTTTTGCAGCCTCTAATGTAGGCAATTTCTCCACCTGAGATATGGCCAAGGAGAATAATGAGAAAGGATGGACCTCCAGAAAACATAAGAATGTCTCAAAGAAAGAAAGAAAGCAGAATCAAGGACTAATCCAGGATCCACCCATATCTTGGAGACAGGATAATGTCACAGAGTAAACCAATGTGCCTCTTGTTCTTTCCATTTGTAGTTAGTCTTTCCCTATTCAGTCTTTCTATACTCAATATGTGTATGGAAGGGTTGGACAGGAGGTGGCTGGCTTGTTTTTTTTTAATGCACTAGTCTTTAGATTAAAACCATATCCAGCCTGATTAAGAGACTATTGCACACATCTAGGAATTCTTGACTTGATGGAACTTTCAATTATCTCCATCCAAGAGTGTGTTCTGTGTTTAGAAGAAAAGGATCCAATGATACTTGGTACCTTGTGGCAATGAGTGTTTTGTGCCTACATAATATTCCACTTGCTTGTCTGCGTTTCCTAGCTTCCCACACAGATTGGTCGGGACCACATAATGTAAGTCTGGTCATTGTGACTTGAAGTCAGGTGTCACTTCTGGGTTGAGGCATTTAAGCTCACCATTCTGTCCCTTTTTAAACACGAGAGTCCTTGGGGAGCTTGCGTTTCAGACGCTCTACCTACATTATGGAGGAGGCAAGCCCCATGAACCTAGATTTGCATGAAGAAGAAGTCAACCTTTGTTCTGTTAACTTATGATTTTTTGTTTTTTTCTGTTGTGACAGTGCTGATTATATGAACCATAAGGATTGCATTTTTTTAGTCAAAAGGGTATACTAAATAGGTATTCTACAAGTGTGCTGTAAAAATTAAACAAGAAAATACCTGTATAACATTTGGCATAAGACTCAGCACATGTCATACACTCAGTCATACAGTAAAATGTCTAGTACCTAGTATTCAGTACATATTACCTCTGCTACTATTTTTGTTGTTGTTTTTAAACTTCGTATACCCGTAGGCTTGACATTTATCTATGAAAATTTACTTGGTAGTTTTACTGAGAAATTTATCCATTGCACAATAGTTTTTGAGAATTCCCAAAGTGAAGTGGTAAGCAATGGAATCCCATAGTGGGTAACTAAATACAGATTATATCAAACAAGTCTAATATTTATTATCAGTTGTAGTGTTAAAATAACAGTAATGTAGATAGATAATGTCTGCAGCATCTACCTTGATTTCAGAAATATCTTTAAGAGATAGTAAAAACTTTTTGGATAAAATGGAAATATTTAGACATGGGTATTGTTTTCTAGCACAACAACAATTATAAATGAATTAGTGTTAACCTGGAATTAGGTTTTTAATGTAATATCTTGGTATCACCTTCTTTACTTAAATATTTTTAGGAGACCTAGAATAAAGTACAAGTGGCATGATTATGTGTTTTATGAGGCTGGGGGAGTTAGCTCATATTTAATGAAAGAATAGTATCATAAATATTGAGACTAAGCTTAATCTAAAAAGATAACATTTTATAAGAATAAGCATTTAAGTCTGTCATGTAAAGAAAACTATTTTAAGGAATACCAAAGGATACATGACTTAAAGAATATTCATGTGAAATAGACTTGGGCATTCTGTTGGCCTCAAGCTTATTGTGAATGAACTGTGTATTTTCATACTGTTCAATAGCTGATATATCTTTGGTTTTATGAATTATGGCATCTGGAATGAAATAAAAGCCTCTTATTTTACTCTAATGGCAGGCCTCTTAGCACTTGATATTCAGATTATGATTTATTTTTTAACAGCATCATAGCAAATGGAAGCTTGTTTAGGGAAGAGTAATTATAGGGAGTTGTAATTAATAAAGAGGAGAAACTATTTCTTAATATAAAAACATTCTTAAAATTATAGAAAATCAAAATTAAAATGAGCTGCTTTAAGAATTAGTGACATCTTTTGCTGAATGTATACAAACAGAAGCTGGGATAAGCATTTGCAGAGATTATTATATAAAGAAAATAAAATTAATTGATGTGTTGTACTAAAATTTTTTTTGTAATGCCAACTATCTTGTAATAGTCTTCAAGTCTTTGTAGATACATTATCTTCAGGTTGCTACTGTTATGTAAGAAACTTTAGGTCATCAGTTCTTTCAGGATGTTTTCACAGTTCAAATTATTTTTATCATAATAGTAAGACATTTATCCTTTATGTGCTCATTCTCTTAATATATATAAAGTGAAGTTTTTTCTTAAGCTACATGATATGTCATAATGGCATCACTAATTTTAAAACATAATGACTGTATTGTTTTATGCATTAATAAATATTTCCTTAAAATTTTTAGTTTTAATGTTTTAAAATCTTCTGTATAAGAGCTATTTCTACAGGGCAAACATCAAATTTATTCTCTTGAGATGAGTAACTGTATTTTAAAATATATGATCAAAACCACTTGGAATCATTCCAGATTCTAATCTAAAAAAGACCATATCTATCTTTAAACCCTCTTATACTATTTATTTACTTTTTATTAAATGTCCATAACACATGGATCTATAGAGATGTGAGGTGGATTTGCAGTTGCCTAGGGTAGGGTGGTGGCAGATGGGGGGGCGGGGGGGTGGTTAACAAGTGGCTCAAACAGGTGCTGCATTTCCTTTGGTCACAAGGGGCATGTTTTAAACATCTGGTACATGGTGGACAGTTTCACAACACTTAATGCATTGGAACCATCACATTGTACAATTTAATGTTTAATGATGATTTTTTGTTTTTTAAATATATTTTATTGATTATGCTATTACAGTTGTCCCATTCCCCCCCCTTCACTCCCCTCCATCCTGCACACCCTCTCCCACCCACATTCCCCCACTTTAGTTCTTAACCATGAGTTGTACGTATAAGTTCTTTGGCTTCTACATTTCCTATACTGTTCTTACCCTCCCTCTGTCTATTTTCTACCTACCATCTATTCTCTTATTCTCTGTAAATCTGCTACTTATTCTTGGTACCCTTTCTCCCTCTCTCCCCCTCCCATTCCCTTGTTGCTAACCCTCCATGTGATCTCCATTTCTGTGGTTCTGTTCCTGTTCTAGTTGTTTGCTTAGTTTGCTTTTGTTTTTGTTAATAACTATGAGTTTGCTGTCTTTTTACTGTTCATATTTTTATCTTCTTTTTCTTAGGTAAATTCCTTTAACATTTCATATAATAAGGGCTTGGTGATTGTGAACACCTTTAACTTAATCTTATCTGAGAAGCACTTTATCTGCCCTTCCATTCTAAATGAAAGCTTTGCTGGATAGAGAAGCCTTGGATGTAGGTCTTTGGATTTCATGACTTAGAATACTTCCTTCCAGCTCCTTCTTGCCTGTAAGGTCTCTTTTGAGAAATCAGCTGACAGTCTGATGGGAACTCCCTTGTAGGTGACCATCCCCTTATCTCTTGCTGCTTCTAGAATTCTGTCCTTCATTTTAATCTTGGCTAATGTAATTATGATGTGCCTTGGTGTGTTCCTCCATGGGTCCACCTTCTTTGGGACCCTCGGAGCTTCCTGGACTTCTTGAAGTCTATTTCCTTTGCCNCTTTGGATTTCATGACTTAGAATACTTCCTTCCAGCTCCTTCTTGCCTGTAAGGTCTCTTTTGAGAAATCAGCTGACAGTCTGATGGGAACTCCCTTGTAGGTGACCATCCCCTTATCTCTTGCTGCTTCTAGAATTCTGTCCTTCATTTTAATCTTGGCTAATGTAATTATGATGTGCCTTGGTGTGTTCCTCCATGGGTCCACCTTCTTTGGGACCCTCGGAGCTTCCTTTGCCAGATTGGGGAAGTTCTCCTTTATCATTTGTTCAAATAACTTTTCCACTTGTTGCTCTTCCTCTTCTCCTTCTGGTACCCCTATAATTCGGATGTTGGAATGTTTAAAGATGTCCTGGAGGTTCTTAATCCTCTCCTTTTTTTTCCCTTTTTTGAATTCTTGTTTCTTCATTCTTTTCTATTTGGTTCTTTCTTTTTTCTTTCTGGTCCATACCATTGATTTGAGTCCCAGTTTCCTTCCCATCACTATTGGTTTCCTGTATATTTTTCTTTATTTCACTTAGCACAGTCTTTATTTTTTTATCTAATTTGCGATCAAATTCAACCAATTCTGTGAGCATCCTGATTACCAGTGTTTTGAACTGTGCACCTGATAGGTTAACTACCTCTTTGTCACTTAGTTTTATTGTTTCTGGAGCTTTGATCTGTTTTTTGTTTGTTTGTTTGGGCCATTTTTTGTCTTGAAATGCCTATTACATAGTGAGGGGTCGAGCCTTAGGTGTTCACCTGGTTGGGGAAACCCACGTAGTTTGGTGTTGTTGTTTTTGTTTTTAAATTCTCACTGTCCTTTTTTTGGTTGTGTGAGGAGGCACAGTGTATCTACCTACACCTCCATCTTGGCTGGAAGTTAATGATGAATTTTTATGGTAGTTAAATATATCTCAATAACGATCTTCAAAAACATCAAATGTAGACCTTTTTAAAGCATGCTGGATGTTGACGGTGAGGATGTTTATCAGAGATGTTGCTGTCACCAATGACAACCATGTCATTGCAATCTCAACAATTATTTGTAAGAAACTTCTTACAAATAATCAGTTGATATTCAAGTAACAATTTTAAGTTTTTTGCCCCCTGGTGAGGGCACATGCTTGGGTCATGGAGTCCGTCCCCAGTCGGGGCTTGTAGGAGAGGCAGCCGACAGATGTTTCTTTCCCTCTCTCCCTACCCCTCTCTAAAAGTAAATACAATTATTTAAAAATTACCTGTCGAGAATAAATTAATAAAAATGTGTTCCAGTTGTTTTACTCTTAAATAGAGAATTTCATATGTTGTACAAATATAAGGATAATTTTCCAGCAAACATTTTTTTTCATAAGGTAAACTATATTTGAAGAATGCAATTGGTGGAAATAGTGGCTGTACCTCAAAAATCATCTGGTATAATTAATAAAAACTATAAAAAGATGTTTTTTATCTCAGCTTTTACCTGATTATTATTGGTAATCTTGTAAATGGAAAATGATATCACTTTAAAATGATTTTATTATTTATAGAATTAAATATTTCAAAATGACATATTAAGAATTAAAAAATAAACTAAAATAATTTAAATATGACATTAATAAAATGTTAGCTTCTGTTTGGATGTGAAAACTGTAAACTTCAGAAAAAGTAATACATAGACTATTTATTTAATCTAATTCTCTAAATCTAATCTCTCCCCAGTATTTCTTGTTTCAACAAATGGCATCACCACCCCTTTGAGACCTAGGATCATGCCTATCATGGTGCCTCATCTCCCATATTTACACATGTACTTTATATAGAGGGAGTGTTCAGTGTTACGTATATACATTTTAACATTTATTACATTGGCTATCTGATTCCTTTGTTTGGCAAAGAAAATGTTTTTCTATTAAAGAAAGATGGCTAATAGTCATAGAAACCAAGTAATTCTCAGAGTATTAAAAAGGAAAGTAAAATATAGAGGGAAAGTTAGAAACTGAGGGAGTTTGAAAAAGAAATTTTATAGTTGTGATTACTGAATTTTGATTGAATTTTCAAGCTACTAAAATATAAATGCATAGATGGAGAATGGATAGATAGATGAATTAATAGATGGATAAATCAAAATGACTCTAGGAAGCTGGAAGCTATTAAGTTCTTCATTGAGACCATATGTAATTTTAAGTATCTGCCATTAGGGGAAATCAGTCTCTATTACATTAGTAAATCACTGAAATTGAAATTTGAGATCTGAGATTGGGTAAATGTTCACAGGATCTTAGACATACTAGATATGTTATCCAAAAATAAATTAAAATGAAAGAATCGGTAACATATCAGGATGAATCTTAATGGAAACAAATGAGAAATTAATAATTTAGGAAAGAGAAAAATAGAAAACTCTAATATGACCACACATAGCAATTAAAAATCCTCAATATCTATTTTTTTAAAGACCTTATTAATTTATCTTTAGAGGGGAAGGGAAGGAGAGAGGGAAAGGAATATCAATGTATGGTTGCCTCTTGTGTGTTCTCTGCTGGGAATTGGCCTGCAACTCAGGCATGGGCCCAGACTGGGAATCAAACTGCGATCCTCTGGTTCACAGGCCTGCGCTCAATCCACTGAGCTACACCAGTCAGGGCCAATATCTATTTTAGATACCTCATATAAATGGAATCAAGCAGCATTTGTCTTTCTGTGACTGACTTATTTCACTTAGCATAGTGTCTGGGAATCTCCTGTAATTTGTAGTATATTGCAGAATTTCCTTCTTTTGAAAGACTGAACATATTCCAGAGTATGTAAATGCCATATTTTGTTTAGCCATTCATCTGTTAGTGGAATGTTGTCATTCATCTGTTGTTTCCACACTTTGGCTTTTGTGAACAGTGCTGCAGTCAACATAAAAGTGTTACTATCTCTTTGACATCCTGATTTAATTTTTTTGATAAATATAAGAAGTAGGGTTGCTGGATCATATATAATACTATTTTTCATTTTTGAGGGACCTCCATACTGTTTTCCATAGCAGCTGCATCATTTTTCATTGCCACCAACAGTGTGCAGAGGTTCCAGTTTCCCCACATCCTCACAAATACATGTGGTATTTGTCTTTATAATAGTAGCCATCCTAACAGGTGTGAGCAGATATTGCCTTGTGGTTTTGACTTATACTTCCCTGACGACTAGTGACAGTGAGGTTTTTTCAATATATTTGATAGTCATTTGTGTGTTTTTGGAGAAATGTTTAATAAAGTTTTCAGTCCACTTAAAAATGCAGTATTAAGTTTTTTTACCATTGAGTTATAGGAGTTCCTTATATTTGGGAGATTAACTCCTTATTTTATATATATATATATATATATATATATATATATACACACACACATACATATTTCTTTATATATATACACCCATATTTCTTTATATATGCATATATACATATAAATATATATTTTAAAAAATATATATAACTGTATATATAAAATAAGGAGTTAAGGGGATTTTTAAATATATATATATAATATAAATACATACTTTATAAAATATATATTTTTTAAAAACATTTTTTCCCATTCTGTGAGTTACCTTTTTACACTGTTGATTCCTTTGCTGTGCAGAAGCTTTTTAATATAATGTAATCCGACTTGTCTATTTTTGCTTTTATTGCCTGTTTTTGGTGTCATGGTCATGAAATTATTGTCAATACTAAAGTCATAATGCTTCCCCCTATATTTTTTCTAAGAGTTTTATAATTCTAGGCCTTGTACTTAAGTCTTTAATCAATTTTGAGTGATTTTTTTCTGTACAGTGTGAGATAAGTTTCTAATTTCATTCTTGTGCATGTGGAATTCCACTTTTACCATCACTATTTGTTGAAAAGAAAATTCTTTCTCTATTGTGTATGCTTGGTACCCTTGTCAGACATCAGTTTATTGCATATTGGGAATTTATATCTGGGTTCTCTGTTCTTTCCATTAGTCTTTGTGTCTGTCTTCATTCTAATACCTTACTACTATATTTTGATTACTGTAGTTTTATAATATATTTTGAAAACAAGGAGTATTTTGTCTCTAGCTTAGTTTTTTTCTCAAGATTGATTGTCTATTTGTTGTTTTTTGTGGTTTTATATGAACTATAGAATTGTTTTTTAATTTTTGTAAAAAATGCCTCTGAGATTTTGATAGGATTGTATTGAGCTTTTAGGTACCTTTGAGTAGTATAGACTTTTTTAACAACATTGTTTCTTTCAATCTATGAATACAAGGTAACTATTTATTTATGTCTTCTTCATTTTCTTTCATCAATCTTTTAATGTATTAAGTGTGAAGATCTCTCACCTGCTTGGTAATATTTATTTGTAAGAATTTCATTCTTTTGATGCAATCATAGTGGGATATCTTTTTCAGATGTTTTTTTGTTAGTGTATAGAAATGCAACTAGTTTTTGTATGTTGATTTTGTATTCTGCAACTTTAGTCAATTCACTAGTTGTAACCATGTTTTGTCTTTAGAGTTTTCTAGATATAAGATTATGTCTTCTGCAAATAGGGACACTCACTTCTCTCGGATTTTATTTCTGGCTTCCGTAGACTCCAAGTCAGATAATCCTTATCACTCAGTAGTTTTCCACAGGGATTCAGTGAGCCAAGATCCTTCCGACTTGTGTATCTACCATCTACTAGGGCCCTATCCTTATCTCCGTGCATCAGAGAAAGAAGGAAGGAGGAGGCACATTTGTTTCTTGATAGACGTGGACCAGAAATGACAGATATCACTTCTGTCCACATTCTGTAGGGGAGGACTTTGTCTGGTGGCCACAAGGATAGCAAAGAAGGCTGAGAGATATGGTTCCTTTGTGTGTCCATGAAGGGAAAGGCAATGTTGTTGGCAGCTATTAGTTTCCACCAGAATTGAGGAAAAAAGGTAAAATAGATTATGAGTTCTCTGCAATTACGAGATAATAACTATATGGAAAAGTAATATGCATGTTTAAGTGTAAGATACTTCTTTTGAGTCAGTGCAAGTTAAATAATTTTAAAAGATAAGGTAATGCAGGAAACATAAAAATCAGTGCATTTTTGTGTTAAAATGTTTCAGTAGTGATTTTTTTCTTTCCAAAATCACGATTGAATCATAAATTGAAAAGAAATATCAGTTGGGAAAATGCTTCTTAATATAAATTAATAGCAGGTTCTTGTGACTTTTATTAATGTATTTTTCAAAAACAACTGAGACAGAAATTAAACTGTGCTTAACATTTGTATAATATACTGTATTTGTCTGCTGTTGTGATGTAGGTCAGGAGTCTGAACATGAAACTGAGGAGGAAGGATTGCATGCCAGTTTTAGGATATCAGTGTTGAAACCACCCATACATTCTGCAGATTCATTGAAATACGCTGCAGCATTGAAGGAGAAGAAACGAGATTCTGCTCCTACATATGCCATGCCATTTCCTACCACTCACCAAAAAACAGTAATTAAAAAAAAGCACATGCCATTGGAGAAGAATGCAAGAAGAGATTTTTTTACAGCACCCAGAACCAGTATAAAACTCAAAACACTTTCTGATATTGATAAATACTACTTAGAACAGAAGAAGCAGGAGAGCCATGAGAAAAAAGTAATCGCTGTAACCAAGGCTCAAGCTGCTGAGGAACAAGCCAGTTTAGCTGTTCAAGAGACTTTACACAAGAGAAGGTATGCTGCCCAAAAACAAATGGCAGAGGACAAGAGGGCCGTCCAGGCTGGTTTGTACCGACTTTGGCAGGACAGAGTCAACTACCTTGAAAAAGTTAGAGAAAGGAGAGCTTTGTTTCTAGAAGAAAAAGAGCACAGAGCAAAAGAACGTTTATTAATTCTACAGTTAAATAATGAGCGTACTGTTTTGACCAAAGGAATAACTAAAATCGACAGATTGAAGAAAAATGAAGTTCTCTTAAAAGAGAAACGTCTGATTGTTAAGAAAAAAGTAGAAACAGAAAAATATCAAAAACATTTACTTAAATTCAATAAGGAATTTAGGTAAGTACAATTTTGATATAATAGAAACGTTTAAGTCAATTTCATGTGAATATTGCATACTAAATCTTGAGATCTAAAAAACAGTACTTTATAACATGGTATATCTTACTTTTGAAGACAGGAATGGACAAATGCATCCTAATATATTGCCAAAGATGATACAGCTCAGTACTTCGCCATCCCCACCCTTATCCAATGATGCTGTAAACAACATCATCACTAGCCTCTTGACCAGTACTAGTAAACTCAGTCTTTTGCAACTCAGTTTCCCTTATTGCCAACATCTAATATGTTTCCCTATCCATTTTACTTGTAAGAGGAATCTCAAGCAGATCCTTTTTCAATCCCACTTCTCCTAAACTAATTCATACTCTCATAGTTCCTCTGAGAATTCATTATCTTTTCAATTGAAACCTCTATCTCCATTCTTCATCTGTTCTTCAACCATATATGTTCTCCAGTCTACAAACTTAAACTATCTTTTAAGTTCTTATCATGTCATTTACTTCTTAAATACATTGATACCTTCAATTGTCCACAAAATCTAATCTCCTCTGAGCGGCATTTCCAGTCAGAGGCCAGACATCACGATCTCTTCCTGCCTGTCTGTCGAGACCCATCTCACTAAATTGTACTCTGTGGCCTCCTTGCTCTTCCCCTAGCCTCACTCTTTGCTCCAGACAGACTACATTACTCACCACTCCCTACTCAGCTTGGTGCTTTCTTCTCCCTAAAATCTAACAGATTCTATCGCCTTTTTCCCTCAGATATTTACTCCCAAAAGGCACCACTATCCCACAGTGTTTCTGTTTCCTATATATTATGCAACAGAGACTCTATGTTGTTGAGCGAATGTTTTTTGAAGTGTCGAGGCTGGTGAAGGGGTGGTGCCCACATGTGAGGGGGAAAGCACATCAGTAGCTGACGCTCCGCTGAGCGTGACTGTTTTCCCCTTTTTGGCCCCATGACACAGTGTGTGAATTGGACAACCACTGACAACATTTATCCTTTTATTTTATTATTTTATTATTATTTATTATTATTATTTTATTTTATTATTACATTTCACTATCACTCTCTCCCCAACTGCTTTTCTAATCTTAGTCCTTTGCATTTGAAGTTGCTCCCAAGCAGTTTTTAAAAATCTCAGTTGTAAGGAATTATAAGAGGGCTTATACCAGGTAAGCTTATGAAGGCTTTATAAGATCATTTGGTCTATTGTTCCATTTCAGTACTTGGTACAATAGTTTAAAAAGTCTCTTCAATAATTATTTATTGAAGAAAATAGGTAAAAATCACAGTTTTTAAATTAATGGTTGTATGCGTCAGTAAGTCCATTTGGACCACATAGCATGGACAAGTGTTTTTTATATCTTCATACTCAACACTTTAGTCATTGGAATGAGAAGCAATGCATTTCAGAAAGATTTTATTTATTTATTTTTAGAGAGGGGAAGGGAAGGAGAGGGAGAGAAACGTCAATATGTGGTTGCTTCTCATGCACCACCTTCTGGGGGCCTGGCCACACAACCCAGGCATGTGCCCTGACTGGGAATCAAACCAGCAACACTTTGGCTTGCAGGCCTACGCTCAGTCCACTGGGCTACACCGGCCAGGTGTGCATTTCTTCTAAATGTTTGTAAACTGAACGTATATAATAAAAATTATTACATATATACTAAAATATAATTAACCAACCTATGAATATCTTCACTAGTCATTAGAATAGGTATCTATCTTAGAACAAGTACTTAATTTTATTACAGTAAATTTGTCCTGCCATTCTTTTTTTGTCCCTCTGTGATCACTGGCATTTCTACAAAGGAGTACTACTTACCTACATTTCAAATCATTCAAATAGTAGCTCGCTCCCAGGTGTTCAGTATGCCAGGTGATGTAGGGACATAAAATGCCTGGGGCCCCAAGAAACTGAAAATCTAGGTCACCAGGCAATAAGACTTCTTGAGTGAAATAATAACACAGGCCATAATAGTATAAGAACTATCATGGTGCAGATTTAAAATTTAAATAAATAGGTGAGAGCAATATAGGGAACCTTTAAAGAGAAAGCTTAACATCAACTTGTCAATTCATTTTTGTTCTCTCCTATACCCCCATAGAAAAATTATGAAGATACTCTTGATCCTCCAAAAACTCACAGCCCAGTGACAAATTTAAGCATGCATTTCAATTATTGCAGAATAGGGAAATTACAACTGTTGATCAGAATTTGGAAAAGTGGAGATATGAGGGGAAAACCTTATCTGTAGAGAGGATGAGCAAAATTGGAACATTCGGAATAGGTAACAGGGAGAGGAAGGAACTAGTGAATATGGCTTTACCTATATATACTAAGCAGAAGTTTTATGAAGTAGAGTAGTTGAGGTGTGATTGCTTAAGAAACATTAAATTGGATTAGCTTGGGCCTCTAAATCCCAGTGGGTAGTCTTACAGTAAAGACCATTAGAAATCCTACCAAGAAAAACAATCATTGCATTTTAAACAGTTTAGACATGCATTTTACCACAGAATCTTCTTTTTAGGAAATACTAGTGTTCTGAGAACACTAATCCCCAGAATACACTTGGGACAAACATGTCTCAAATGCAAAAATATTTAATTGTTCCATATGCAGATTTTTAAATTTCAAACTCAAGTAAGGAGATTATAAAATTTTGTATTGATTCAAAATACTTTAACCTACACTTAGTAACTTTAAATTTTATTTGTTGTGAAAGATTTTTACTGAGGTATCATTGGTATATAGCATATTAGTTTTAGATGTATAGCATCCTACCTTGCTATTTTTATATAATGATCACCACATTAAGTCTGGCTAACTTCTGAAACCGTATATAGTTAATTTTTTTCTTGTGATGAGAACTATTAAAATTTATTTTGTCAATACTTTTAAATATTCAATACAGTGCTATTTATGAGAATTTTTCAGATTTATTCTATTAGCAATTTTCAAATATTCAATACAGTTTTTATTGTATAATATATTCAATTATTATGCAATAGTCACATTTGAATGTACAATTTAATTATTAACTATAGTCACATACTATACATTACATCCCCATCACTTATTTATTTTATAACTGTAAGATTATACCTTTTAACCCCCTTCACCCATTTTACCCCTTCCCACCTCTGGTAACTACCAATTTATTCTCTGAATCTATTTGTTTGTTTTAGATTCTGCGTGTATGACGTCAAATGGCATTTGGCTTTCTCTGTCTGACTTCATTCACTTAGCATAATGCTGTCAACTTCCACCAGCTTATTGCAAATAGCAGTGTTTTCTTTTTATGGCTGATGATATTCACATAAATACATCACATTTTCTTTACAAAGGATATTTTAAGAACATAAAACCACGACTCATATAAATATAAAATGAACATGCCAAAGTTTTATTTAAGACATTAATTAATGAAGAAACTAGTAAGACACTACAACCAATTCAAATGAGAATTCTAAGAGCATGCATATAAACAGGCAATCAGAAATGTCAAAAGTAAATTTAGTCATTATCCACTGACAATAATCAATTGTAACTGAATTAGACAAATTCATTTACATTTCTATAGACATAGGTCATTTGCATTGCTCATAGTTTTTCTCAATTTACAGAGCTGTAAAATAGCACAAAGAGATTGAAACACACAGATAACTCTGAAGGGTACAGTATACAGGGAACCCAGTACTTTTTTAACCCTTTCAAAGTTTTGCACATGATTTTGTTCTGCTATTAGATTTAAGTTTAAAAGCCACAGCTTTACCTGGTTATATTTTAAGTGGTCAAACTACATAAATACATACATATATTTAAAGCTTATCTAGAAATACTTGAGAACATTATAGCTGCCTATTTCATTTACATTTATAAATGCCATCATTTACAAAAAATAATTTGTACTAGAAAGGGGTGTCAAGAAGAAAACATTTGCCTTTCCTGTTTATAACTAGCAATTTTTAAACTATTTACTAAGGTACTTTATATAATACCTTTTTTTTGTTCCACTTGTTTATACATTCATTGGTTGGTTCCTTTATGTGCCTTGACCAGGGACCAAACTCACTACCTTGGCATATCAGAAAGATGTTTTAACCAATTGATCTACCTGGCCAGAGCCTTCCTCTCATTTTTTATTTTTATTTTTATTTTATTTTTTGTTTTTTTAAATATATTTTATTGATTATACCATTATAGCTGTATATATAATACCTTTTTAAGAATAATATATTTTATGTTTTTCTCTGCCATAATTTTTAAACAGTTTTCATTAATGCATACTCTGTGTGTATGAGAGATTTTTGGAAATAGTTTTCTATAATTAAAATATTTTGTAAAAGAGAATGAAAGCTAGTCTTTTATATCAAAAGACAAATATAGTGTAAATCAGTGTTAGGGAAATTTAATCAGCTTTGTTTTATCACAGCAAATTGAATGTCTGGCCATCATTAATTTGTAGAAGATACAGAGTCAAGTAAGCTTCTTAATGTATCTTAACTGAATTTTACCTTCTCTTGTAAACTGCTGCAAAGATACTATCTTTGAAAGCACACAGGAATAAGGCAACATAGTATTGCCTAAATGTCCTAAAAGGCATTATTGTGTTTTATTCATTAAATATTTTCAAATAAAGCTAGAGTATCAACAAGCAGAAGAGGGCTATGTCTCGAAAAAATTGAGTAGAGTCTGCCTAGAGACGTTAGAGTTTTTAATTTCTTTTCTGGCTCAAATACTTTACCTAAAAGCATTCAAACGAATGTCAGTAACCAGTGAAGTCATGACTGAGAGAGTGACGCCCTGTTCCTGCTGTTGGGTGAGCAGGAATGGAAGAAGAAAGGGGAGCCATAAATCTCTAGTTTAGAAAATCGATAAAATACCCACAGGGGCATTGAAGGATGCCTTAAAGTGAGACTTTGAACTGAAAGAACTTACGTACCAGGTAGGCTGGTCATGTCTTCCCCAGTATTATTACCCGTATCCCAAAAAACCGATGGTCCTGTTCAGGGCAGAGCCGCGGGCTGTCCATGTTGAAGACGAGCATCAGTTAGCGTGAAGATGCGGCACGTGAGGCAGTTGCCCAGTTACACCTTCTGCTCCTTTGTGTTTCGGACATCAGGTGACTCCTAGACTGCCTTCTTCATTCACTATGGTCTTTATATCTTGATTTGTGAAGCTTTTCTCCCTCTGACTTCTCCTTTAATCATAGTTAACTCCTAAAAGGAGTTAATCCGTGGTTAATTCATAAGAACAACCCTCTCGATTGGATTGTTGTAACCTAAACGCACTTGGATCCCAGCAACCTTTAAAGTCATTTCCATCAGCACACAAAATCACCATTGTCACTTGGCACTGCCTTACCTCTTAAGTTTGAAACTCGTGCATATTTACTTATGGCTAAATTCTTTTATCATTTTTAATTCTTCTTTTACTTTCACAACATGTATTCTTCAGAGATAGGCCTTGCATATTTTTGTTTAGCTTGTGTCAAAGTATTTTATAGGATTTTTTGATGGTATTGTAAATGGAATTTAGTTCATAATTTTATTTTCCGATTGTTTGATCCTGATACACTGTATAACTGTGATAAATTATTGTGTTTCTCTTTAATTCTTTTAAATAGTTTTCTTGCATTTTGTCCACAGTTTATAATTGTTATCTGTGGGAGAGCTATTTCAGTGCATTTTTAGACTAAATCAGTACCCTTAATTACATTTATAAAGTCTCTTTCAAGGTGAGTGACTTTGCTACATGTCCAGACAAGATTATCTTCCAGCGCTCCAGACACAATAGTTATAGCTGATTTTCATTGACTGATTGTTACATTCTAGGCATTTCTCTAAAGTTTTTAAATGTACTAGATTATTTATTCCTTACTAACCCCTGTGAGTTGAACTGTTCCATCTTAAAAATGAAGAAAATGATACCGACATAGCTTAAAATAACTTTTCAGAAATCACAGAATCAGGAAGTTGCAGAACTGGCTTTCAAACCCAAGCGGAATGGCTTCACTCCCTGTTCTCTTCAACACAAGCGCTTGCTTCTCTATATTCTACTCCATTAGTATCTCCACCCAGACAGCCGGGCTTTTAACATTCCATTTTAACCCTCCATGTGACCTCCATTCTGTGGTTCTGTTCCTCTTCTGGTTGTTTGCTTAGTTTGCTTTTGTTTTAGGTGTGGTTGTTAATATCTGTGAGTTTGCTGTCTTTTTACTGTTCATATTTCTTAACTTCTTCTTCTTAGATAAGTCCCTTTAACATTTCATATAATAAGGGCTTGGTGATGATGAACTCCTTGAATTTGATCTTATCTGAGAGGCACTTTATCTGCCCTTCCATTCTAAATAATAGCTTTGCTGGATAGACCAATCTTGATGTAGGTCCTTGCCTTTCATGACTTGAAATACTTCTTTCCAGCCCCTTCTTGCCTACATGTAAGGTCTCCTTTGAGAAATCAGCTGAGAGTCTGATGGGACAACTGTAATAGCATAATCCATAAAATATATATTAAAAAACAAAACATTCCATTTTACAAAAACAGAACTTCCATCTTTCTCCCCCTCTAGTTGTTGCTCTGACATTTTCTGCCCTAGTGAATGCCACTACTATTTGTCTAGTAAAAGGACTTAGTATGTGTCAGGCATTCCTCTAAGGATTTCAAATATGTTAATTTGTTTGGTCCTTTACTAAATCCTATGAGGTGGATTATCCCAGTTTCAAAGAGAGAGTGAAAATAACTACTCCAAAATCGCACAGTGAATAATTTTTAAGCTTTCTAGACTTTGGCTCTGTTTTCACTTTCCAAATCTAGATTCTGAGTGCCCTTACATACAGATAAAGAACACTGTGATCTAGTCCAATTCTGTTTTCCTGGGCTTATCTGCTCTACTGCTCTTACCAGAACTGTATTGCCCAGGCACACAGAGCGATGGCACTTCTCGGACGTGCTGGGCTGCGCTGCCCTCGCTGCTTTGATTTGAGCCTGAAGCCTGCTCCTTTTCCCCTCTGCCTGTTCTCCAGATTATGTTTTCTAGTAACTTCAGGTTTCACTCTGTCCTGTTCCATCGTGCTTTCATTATGGTATTATAGCATTTTATTTGTATTTACATACTTTTACTTCTCTTCCTCTAAGCTTCTCATGTATCATGTCATATATTTATCTTTGTGTTCATAGCACTTAGGGAGTGTACCAAACATTATAATGCACAGCTGTTGAACAAATGAGGATGAATGAATAAATTCTAAGGTCCTTGGCATGTTCAGGTGTGACAGGGTGACCTGGCTCATCTTTCTCTAACTTAGAGTTTTTGTTAGTCTCCCAGGACTGCCGTAACAAAATACTACAGACTGGGTAGATTGTCCAGCAAAATGTCTTCTCACAGTTGTAGAGGCTAGAAATCCGAGATCACGATGCTGACAGGTTTGATTGCTCCGCAGGCCTCTCTCTTGGGTGTGTGTATGGCCACTTTCTCACTGTATCCTCACATGGCCTTTGTCCTGCGTGTGCATATGCTTGGTGTCTCTTCATCTTCTCGTATTAGACTAGAGCTCACACATATGAACCCATTTAAATTGAATTACCTCTTAAAGGACCTGTTCTCCAAATACAGTCATATTCTAAGGTACTAGGATTTAGGACTTTAACACATAAATTTGGAGGGAACATAGTTCAGTCAGTAACAGAGTCCTAGAAGAAGCCTGGATTTAGTGAGGCTTAAGTAAAAGTCCTGCAAATCATGGCGTAGTCTGGTTTAGATGCCTTTTGGGAATGTAAGCCATAGTTTGCATAGATTCTATTGTAGCCAATAGAGATCTTAGAAATATTAACCTAATAATATGTCCTGGCTGGTGTAGCTCAGTGGATTGAGCACCCACCAGTGAAGTAAAGGGTCGCTGGTTCGATTCCCAGTCAGGGCTCATGCGTGGATTGTGGGCAGATCCCCAGTAGGGGGTGTGTGAGAAGCAACCACACATTGATGTTTCTGTCCCTCTCTTTCTCTGTCCCTTCCCTTCTGTCTAAAAATAAATAAATAAAATCTTAAAAAAAGAAATATTAACCTGATATGGATATTAGTGAATGTTATAATCAAATTCTATATAAGTGAAGTTCTAAAAATATAATAAAGATTGTATTTAAAAAATTTAAAATCTTTCAGCAAACTAAAAACATTAAGTGAAGTTTTGTTTTATTTCCTGTTTGCATATGGCTATTTTTACTACATTTAATTATTATTAACAATTTGACTGAATGTTGTGGTTTTAGTAATTTAAAAGTGTCTTATTCTATTACCTTTCTTTTTCCTCTTAGGGCTCAAGAAGCATATAAAAGACACTGTGAAGAAAAATTTGTTTTAGATATGCTTGGCTTCCAAAAAGCTTCCGAAAGATTACAAGATGCTAAAGCAAGAGTAGCCAGTGTGAAAACAAATTTAGTCCTAAAAGTTCCCAGTGGAATGACAGAATGAACCAATGCCAGGTCACACACCAGGGTCATTCTGAATTAGGACCATTATTTTCAGTGAAAAGACTTTGAAATAATACTATGAAAGAAGAAACACTCTGTGTCACAAGATGGATTTGTATGTAAATATTTCTAAAATATAAAAAGTAATGAACATGTTTCTCTTACTGTTCATAATTGAACTTAAATCAGGTTGACTCGTCACCCCCAAAGGTTCCTTATGTATCCACAGTCCCAAGGGGCAGTGAAACTGATCTGACCCCCTTTATTGCAGGAAGTGTGGCAAACATGTTGCTTGTATTGTTTCATATCCAGAGTGTAGCAGCTCGTAAGCAATTTTCAGTCCCTCTGGCAATTTCACCGTAGTTATTTCTGTCGTGACGGCTGAGTTTTATTAAGACATTGTGTACTTTGGTTAGTTTCATTACCTGCTTTCATATATTTAATTATATTTTCTATTTATTTTTTTTAAAACAATATCTGAATTGTTTTTCAAAATAAAGTGTTCACATCCACAGCAGTGATTCATGCTCTTAAACTCAGAAAACTTAAAATATGGAAGAGGAGTTAAACATTTCTGTTAACTTTGTTAGTTATTATAAGATCTTCTATATTTCTGATGTGTTTGCCTTTGCATATATGAAGCAAAATGAAAGAGGGAGAAGACACACATAATTATCTAATTGTGATCATAGTATACAGAAATGATATATACTAATTTTAAGTCTACTCAATTCATTACATTGTCATGGCATAAAATTTGACAAGAACATTAAAAAGATATAAAATATTTTGTAAATTTTTAGTCACTTCTTAAAAGTATTTTCATTTCTTTAGAAAAGTAAATAAATATGTCACTATTATTATGACATTGCTGACTTAATAAAATACGGCTAATGCCATTCAAGATTTCTCTTTAATATTCGTCAATTATAAAGGAAGTTTTTTAAATCCTCTAATTTAAGTAGTCTATGGTAAATTTAAAAAAAAAACTAAGTATTTTGTAACAACAGTTAGTCAGTTGTGGTTTTATGCTTGACTGCTAAAAATTCTGGTAGTAATGTTCTAATTGTTTTGTAGAACAACAGACATCTATTTAAGTTCCTGGCACCAGCTTCCACTTTCCTATTAATCTGAAGATAGCTGATCAGTTAGTCCTCTTCGGATTTCTGCTGAGCCTTCAACAGAACAGAGAGAGATGTGGTGAGGTGGTAGAAAGCGCGACAGATGGAGGTCCCATAACAAATCAGATAATCTTTGTTACCTCGGCTTGTTACTTTATCCTTGGAAAGAGTACTTATATTTTTTGGAATTTAATGAAAATAAGTATCCATGTCATATAGTATTGTTATGAGACTAAAAGGAGAAGAATACATAAAGCAACACGGTGCCTTCCACAAAATAAGCACTTAACAAGGGTCCGTGTGCAGTAGTGGAGGGGGATGTTTCCTCTATGTGGTTGTCAGAGGATTCGTCAACTATCTGTGTAAGACTTTAGGGACACCAAGAAGTAGTAGGATTTTTTGTGTGATATAGTTGAATGTATAATTCATTCATTCAATCAGTGTATTTATTGAATGCCTGTTTGTTGCCCTTAGTCTATGCTCTTATTCCATATGGATCTTTTATAACCATTGTGCACAGCAGGTCGTCAATAATTTCCTTGATTATTTCCACTCAGCTGTGAACTTCTTAAAGG
This sequence comes from Sturnira hondurensis, assembly GCF_014824575.4. Classification (NCBI taxonomy): domain Eukaryota; kingdom Metazoa; phylum Chordata; class Mammalia; order Chiroptera; family Phyllostomidae; genus Sturnira; species Sturnira hondurensis. The sequence goes on from NW_028073279.1 coordinate 1,692,263, forward strand.
CAAAGATCGTTTTACTCATCTCTCTGTGTCTGTTACTTTGCACTAAGGCAGATATTACATTACACTTAGTACTTTTAAGTTCATAGCTCCGTTTCCCTATTTTTGTGCTGTTACAGGTCAGTCTCATGACCTTTACTGCCACTTACTATGTATATTTCAAAGAATCAAAAACCTGTACCTCTAGGTTACATCTTTAGTTTTAATAAGTTTGCTACATTTCCGAATATATGCTCAACACCTCTAGTTTGAAGGCCTTAACTATTTAAAAAATCATACATTAAAATGGAAAGCATTATTTTAAAAATAATTCCTCAATCTCTAATCTTGCTTCTCCTCTAAATTCCCAAACTTCCATAGATTTATAACCAGTTAAACTGTTTCCCAGTTTAAAAGTTTAAAAGACATCCTTCCCTCTTTTATCTCACCACATCTTATTAAATATGAAGACCTATCAATGTTACCTGCACAAGGTCTCCATGACTGGCTGGCTTTCATCAAACCTATTTTCTATCTCTCCAGGACACAATCAGTCTATATTTTCCATTGCACAGTTCATGGAGTCCCAGACTGAATTCTGACCCATGGAATCTGGGTAAAAGAGATTGGTACTCCTTCCAGCATGTACCATGAACTACCCTCCATGACCTTTCATTTGTGTGGCCACCTCAAAAACACATGTTAAAGATGGCTGAGCCACAATGCGAAAAGTCACGGAAGGCAGTGCAATCCAGCACACCTCTTTTGTTTCTCACTTGATCCAAAGGAAAATTCAATTATAGTGAGGGCTTTGTAGCCCCATTAATTACACTATACCAGCAGCTAATCATGATTGAAGCAATAGGAAGCTTCGTTCCCAAACTAAGTGGGCTGCCATCACAAAATCCCTAACGTATGTGCAGTTGGCTCACCTGGCAACTGAAATATGAAGAAGAAACCTCTCTTCTGCCTTACTCTTTGACTTAACTCTCTGAACTGTTCTGCTTAGAAATCAACTTTTCGGTGAAAAGCCCCATTTATGGTAATTTCAAAACCCTCCTCTTCTCCCTTCTTTTCCCACATTTAAAGAGAAAAAAACAAACTTGAGTGCTGACATTTTTTAGAATTTTGCTTCTTCTAAAAATGTGGCTTTTCAGATAAAGAACAAGAGTGATTATGAGAGTTTAAATAAGGAATGAAGCACTTTATCATAGCTTTGGAAAGAGTTCCTAACACTACCTGCCGGCATAATTGTCAACCACACTGTTCCTGGCGTCCCCTCTCCCCTCCCGCGGCCATTCTGCTGCTAGAAGACAGATCATGTCAGGCTTCCTATAAAAATGCCAGCCACTATTATGCCACAACCCTTATGATACACAAAGTAAAGTGCTTTGGAATAGAGGAAAGCTGCCTGGTTATCCTACAGACTTTGGTTTTCTTCTATTTAAAGGGTTAAGGAATGCTCACTGCAAAATTACTATCAGCTTGGGTTTTTAATTGTGCAGCTAATTTCCCTCAAAGTGCAACACGTGGCCTTTGAGATGAGCTGGACCTCATCAAAACAAGCTGCTCTGTGTTTCAGAAATCTGTAGACACTGACCTTGTCCACCTTATTTTGACATGCGGAGAAGGTGTCTAATACAGTCATCTTAATACATGGTGAAACAACAACACATCATGCAATGTACTTACTGTGTGTGTCTGTAAGCCGTGGGGCTATGAATGTGTTTCCACCTGTATGTAAATACACAGATGCCAGTCTGTATGTGCAAATGAGAGCTACTGAAAATTAGTGAAGCCAGGAAAGCAGTGGCTCAAAACATTCAGCCAAAGGAGGCATCTCTGGGGTTTCATTGCCTAAGTGGGGAAGTATACAGGATAATTTCCCAGACTTTGGGAACAGACTATCAAACAAGGAGGACTGAAACCTCAGCCTCATTATTTTCATTGTAAGTCTTCCTGGACAGCCTGGAAACTTGGCAATCTCATGAGAAAATGTGACTGCAGAAACTTCTGGTATGAATAGAGGTGGTCAACAACCAGGAAGGAGCTGAATGTTACTTTTGCATAACATAGAATTGTTCTGAATTGATAGGCATTATTTTTAGAATTTGAGAAGTATTTGAATTGATATATTATAACCACCTATATTTCACATCATCACTTTATCATTTCAAAATAAACCTCTTCATGCTGAGCAGCCTAAAATAATTAGGTTAAGGTAACAGACTCTCAAATGTCAGTGGCTTAGCCCAATTAGCTCATTTCCTCTGAAACGACATGTCCAACATGACCGACAGAGGTGTTGCCATTGTGCAGCTTTAGCATCTGTTACACGTGACCTCCAAGGCTTCGCAAGGTAAGAGAGCATGGTGGGAAGAAGGTAGTCCCAACAGAACCTTAAATGTCTTTTCCCCATGATGATATACATCACATCTGCTTACAGCCTTTTGTCCAGGACTTTTCAGGTGGACTTTCCTAACACATGGGCTTTAGGAAATGCAGAAGAACAGGTAAAATGTGTTTTCGATACACACGTAGTCATACTCACAGTAGTAGTGAACATTCTCTCTAACCCATCATCACAAGGACACTTCATTTCTAATCTTCATACATATATGAAAACTCAAGATCTATGCTATGCATGTTAACTAGGCTAGTGATTGGTACAATGAGCTCTTAAACAATGTTTGTTGAATAAGTGAGTGGGTGAAGGAATAATGAGCAAATATTGACCATTCACATTGACTCTAATTCCTGTAAGAAGAAAAAAACAGCAATTTGTTTTAATTCTGTATCTTTTATCAAACCTGTCTTGATTGATACTTTTACTAATAAACATATTTGCATTTCAAAAATATTTTATTTTTGTCAAGTGTGCCAAGCTTAGCAAAAAGAAAAAAGAATTCGAACACAGAATTTTCACTAGGATTGATATCTTTTAACACAGAGAAAAATTACCATTAGCAGTTAAATGTAGAGAAAAGTAAAGTTACACCCAGGGAGAATTTGTCGACTATAGACCAGCATGGCCTTGCCCCAGCAGCAGCTGGTAAGGAATGCTGAGCAAATAGAAGTTTTATTTAATGAGGGAATTATCTAATTCTAATGAATGAGTTTCCATAATTTCTTTATGAATTATATTTGTTTGGGGTGATATATAGATGTATATACTTATGATTGTTAAACATATTTTTCATTTTATATTTTTTCATTTGTAATATTACCAGTATGAATTTTTTGTCATGCAGTTTTATGTTACCACCATTTAAAATTAATTTATTTCTGCAAGAATATATTTCGTATGGTGAGTTGTGTAATATGGCTTATTGCATCACAGTGCTATTTGAAGGACATTTTATTTTACCTCCCACTGGGCCAAGGTCTGGTAACTGTCCTAAAATCTTTCATGGAGCCTTTTACCCCTCCAGTTTACCACTGCTTTCAAAAGACTTACGAGGTCCAACAGGGTTCACCTGATTTTGCCTTTCCCTTCCTCCTATTAGGGACGGCAATATTCATGGTCTGAAGTACTGACTTTTCTTTGAGAAGACTAGCTTGAACCCTTATTTCATGGTGTCTGGGTCCATCACCAGTGAAGAGCTCAGGGGAACCATTTCCACTAATGAACTCTGCTCCCCAGTGTAGTTCATTTCACCCTTGTGGTCAGAAAGTTAATGTTCTCTGCTACTAGGGTGTAACACAGACACTGGGGAGAAGGTGATACTATGTGTTTTTCCAAAATGGATACCTTTACCAATCATTAACAGTTTTATCCCCCAGAAGTTTTCCCTTAGTTGTTTTTTTTTCTTTTTCCTCTCAGAAACTTGAAACTTATACAATATGCAATCATCACTCTTTGGAAAGGGCATCTCAACAGATTTGATTTTCTTATATATATTTGCCTTTTGAACAACTTGATGAGCTGCTTCATTAATCTCTTGGTCTCCCTGCCTCTCCTCCATCTGGCAACACTAGCAGATGGAGGCAGAATTGCTCAGACATGAAGGAACAGACTTCCAATACAAATATATCACGGAGATAGCAACCAAAGATACTATGGGATTATTGGACAGGAAGTGTTACATAAATACCACCTATTATTCAATGTAACTGTTATTAAATCTGGGCTTTCACGTTTCATAATTGTGGTACATAAATGGTACACATAGCTGTTTACATAAACTGTTTCCTGGTGGTTGTGCATAACTTGGTACATAAACTATGACCCAGTGATTGTGGTTCATACACGCATTTTAAAACTGCTTGTTTAATACCTGTTATGTGCCTGAAATTAGCTGCAAATAAAATGAGTGCCAAATGAGGCTATTGTTGTTCTCAAATATATATAACTCTGTGTTATGTATATTATATATATACTAGGTATGTTACATATATTATATACTAGGTATATGTATTCTGGTATACGGGGTACTTAGAAAGCACATAAAATACTTATTAGGGTAGAAGGTTTTCATAAATATACTATGATGCTTATCTTCTAACTGTCACACCTAAAACCTTTATGAAGTCTTCTCAGGCAAACTTTGATTAACATACTCAGTGTGTATTACAATCAACCCATAACAATATATGAGTCAATTCATTTATCAATAAAATCTTTACCAGGTTCCTACTATGTAATACATTGTGATTGGCTTGTGGTGAAAGCAAAGAATTATAAGGCAATGCTCCTTCTTTCCTCAAAGAATTAAAAAAAAACTTTGTCAGATTAAAAATGCACACAAAGAGGTGGATGACAATAAAGGAAAACAAGGGATACCTGCCAACCTCTTCCTGCGGAAATCTGAGCGGGCACGCCCGTCTGAAAGGGGGGCGTGCGTGAGATCAAGCGCACCCTCATCTGCTACCGAGTCCCACCAAGGCCGCTCTTCCCCGGGGGTCCCAGCAGCCAAGGCAGACAGACACCAAGGCATCAACTCGATGTCCCTCTTTGTTGTTCCCATCTTTCCTTCATCTAAAAACCTATAGGTCCTTTCCATTTAAAATCTTTAAAATTTATTTCTCAAACCAAAGTACTTTTGCCATCATAGTTTATTACCTGGTCATTTTCAGCTGGATATAGTGCACTGCTTAACTCTTCCCCGCTCCCAACTGTCCTGTCTGAACACCTCAGATACATTGATCTTTCTAAAAATAAAAAAGAAACCTAGACCCTCATAAAAAAAAAAACACACACCTTGATTCCTCCCATTGCATTCAGATCAAAATGTAAAAAATTTGGCATGACCCAGAAAGCCTTTTAAGATCTGGTTCCTCTTGCACCCAGCCTCCTGTCCACTTAACCTTTTCTACACTGTGTCGCAGACACACACAGCCACTCGGAGATGCTGTCCCTTGTTCCTGGAGTGTTCATCCCCACCATCCACTTGTTTTGACTTAGCCGTGTTCATAATTGAGAGACTGCCTACATATACCTTTCTAGGAAATGTTTCTTTCTCATTCCACCCTTCCTACTCCCATTCTGAGAATGGTGTTCCTTCCAGATGTGCCTATGGCCCATTTACATAGCTGTTATTATTTTCTTATCACATAGTGATATATTTGCCCACTGACTTTCTTCTCATTAGCTGGTAAATTCTTGAGGTTAGAGACTTGTCCTCTCATTTTCTTATCAGTATCCCAGACAATGTCTGGTAAATAATGAGCGCTGGGTAAAGGTTTGTTAAATTCAGTCAGTAAATACCACAGATGCTCAGCAGAGTGAGCAATCACCTTAGGTATAAACACTTCCTGGCAATAACACTAGGTAAGATGCAAAAAAAAACCAGCAGGAACTGTTAGGTGCATAAGCTGCTCAGTTAATGCTGGTTTCCTTTCCCTTGAACTGTCTCTTAAAAATGGATTGCAATTAGGTGAATGAAGAAATGAGAAATAGGAGCTTTATAAATTGGGGAGTATATCAGTCTCACATTCAAAATGTATTTTGGGAACAAAGGGAGTTTAGGGTTTAAAGAATGTGTAAGGAGTTGAGGAAGGAAAAACCCGCAAGGCACAGCTGGAGCATCGGGCCCCGAATGTCACTGACTGCTGCCGCCAGGGCCATAGGCTGCGAGGCTGGTGCCAGGACAGAAATTCAGGAAGCCACAGACTGGTGGCAGTGCTGGGGGCGTTCCATTCATTAGCTGAAAGCACACCGTTCAGTAGGGGACAAAGGTGCAGAGGAAAGGGGTAGGGGATGATCATAATCACCTGAGGTCAGAGACTAGCTATAGGCCATAGAGCTGGGAGAGATAGTTCAGAAAATTAGATTGGTTAGGGGAAGATGCCTTAGAAGCTGTGCAAAGTTGGGAAAGTTTAGGCTTTGGAGTTAGAACAATTTTTTTTTAATCCCAGCTCTGCCATCATTAGCTATATGGCTTGACTACATACTTCGTTTCTCTAAGCCTCAGTTACATCATGTGTAAAATGCAGATAAACACTGTAAGCAGAGTTCTTGTGAGGATTGAAGGAAACAATGTGTGTAAAGCTATAGGGCTTGTCACTTCTAGGCCTTCTGAAAAATGTAACTACCACATTATCACAGATGCTTGGGTCTTTGCTGGCCCTTTTGATACCTATTGTTCTTACTACTGCTAGCAATGAAATCTCGATGAACAATAAATATTTGTAACGCATTTTCTAGTATATCTTATGTTTCCATAAGTGTGTTATATGAATTTCATTCAATTATAACTTCATGGGGAACAGAAGCAAAGTACTCATCTCCTTACAACTTTCTGCAGAACCTACTGCAATCTGAAACTGCACACGGGGTTGAAAAGTGACAAATGTTGTTAACAGCAGCAAGTGTATCAATTTCTGTCTCAAAACACCTGTGAGTTTACCCCAAACTGGAAATGAGCAAAGAAAAGGAAGGGTGGGGAGAAAGCATTTCTGGATTTGAAATGAATTGACTAACTATAAAAAATAACTAGAACAGATAAACAATGTGAAGTAAATTGTATGAATTCAAGGGTAAAAAGGCAGCACCTGAATAGACATAAAAATAACTTGGATTGTTTTCTTTTAGTCTTAGCTAAATGGCTAGGATAAAAATTATCACAAGAGCATTTTTCAGATGACCTTGTCCTACTTGAAACTATAAATGTATCTATAGAAACATTCATTTTCAGAAGGTCACAGTAGAGCATTTTTCATACAGTTAAAACATTAACAATGTTATTGTTAAAAGTAAATCTGCAAGACTTAGATAATGATCTACTTTCTGATCAATTGTTTTCTCTCCATTGTCTGCAAAACTAGATCATCCTGAGGAGACTCGTTTGTCTTGAGCTCTTGACTTAATTGGCCAAATATCCACAGAGGCTTCAGCCCAGAATTCCATGAGATTTCCAAATGAAAATGTGTAGGCATATTTAAAATGGAAACCAAGAACAGAGTGATCTATAAGTTTAAATTTTTTCTCAATTTTAATGATGTGAAATAAAAGGAATAAGAGATTGATTTGTTTGAACATTGTGCAAAAATAGAGAAAGGAAGAGATGGGACTCTGGAGCAATCCATAGGAGAGCGACTGAAAATCAGAAAACGTCAGTACAGTGATCTACCACATCATCCGTGTGTCTTTTCCTTCATTCGGTGAGTAAATATGGACATAGAGCAACAATTCTGCTTTGTCCATTTCTGGTATCTTGAATTGAAATCAGTTTACTCTAACCCTGGCATGTCATCACTGAATCGCAGACTTATAGCTCTTACTGATTTAATTTACCCATTATGACGATAGGACCATTTATATTGGAGGCAAGAAAATAAAGAAGGAATAGAATTACTTTCTAGGAAAGCAGCAAAAAAGATATACAACATGAGAATAGCAAGAAATAACCACTGAATCAACGAATAGAAAATACGTTTTTTAATCTGACCTTTAATATTTAGCCACTTTAACGGTCCTTTTTAAGGTAAAATAAAACAGCACATGGCTTTCCTGGGGGCTTCTTTGCACTGCCGGTGGTGGAGGCCCAGTGCAGCAGGCGCCCTCCTTTGCGGCTGTACGGGGTGTGATGCGGGGGCGGCAACAGACCTCTTCCCTGGAGATGGAGGTGAGGCCCTGGATACAGGACCTGCCACGTTGAAAAGCACTTAATAAACGGGAGGTGACATGATGAGGTGGTGACCATCAGCATCTGCCTAGGAGGGCACTCAGATTTCTTCTTCAAAGAAAGGAGCAAACGCAACTGCTCGTTGACAGTCACCAACACTGCTCTGCATAGACGCTCATTACCAGTGGGCCCATGCATGGAAGTGCCCACCAAAGAAGCAGCATTGTTGGATTTATGGAGCTCAGGGTTTCTACTGATACAGGCTAACAGAAAGCCTGAATGGTTTCTACCATTCTTCCTAAATATAAACCTACATTCTAAGGGTGATATTAATCCTCACTGAGTATTGATTCACTATTGGCATTGAATAAGAAGATATGAAATGGAAGCTTTTGAAACCGGGAGGATTTGAGCCTCGTGTCCCCACTTTACAGCCCTTTGTTCCCCAAGAAAGCCCAGCTTTGGAGGCTCTTTGGGACCATTGCCTTTATGTCATATAAGACCTAGTCTTAGAAGATGTGTTGAGAGGGTTCTCTCCAGGCAAGCTGTTTATCCAGCGTCTTGTCCTTTCCTGGTTCTGGAAAAGCCATTTAGAAGTATGTCCTTTATCACTGTTATTCAAATAACCCAACAATTAGCAACCTGTGGGCACACTAGTGTGCTGAAAGAATTTTTAAAACATGTAATGCCTGACTATTTAGTATTCACTGACACGTTTTCTCTTTTCAAAGAAAAAAAATGACAACAGTTGATAAAACAATAGACATTTAGTGTGAACAAATCAAAATTTTACCTATTTTTTGTCAGGTCAGCAAAAGTATATTTTTTGGTGTGACACAGAATTTTAGTAATCAGTATATGCATGCCATGAAATGAAAAAGGTTGAAAATCACTGAGGTAATCTAATTGCCACATGGCTTCAATTTTCTGTGATTAATCAAGAAAAGAAAGCAATTTCTCCTCTGATATTTTAAAAATTTATCAATGCCTCTCTTAAATGGAAATATATTCTATTTATATTGAGGTTATTTTGAATAACATTCCTTCATTTTATGACATTTTATTATAAAAAAGTGTTGGACTATGCACATACAAAAGTATACAAAGAGTGCGGTACCTTACACACAGATCAATAACGGGTCATTAAATTGAATTACCCCCTTGCGACCTTTAAATTTTACTTCTTCAGAAGATGCTTTCCTTTCAGACTCAATCAGATCCTTGCTTTGTATTTTCATAACACCCTTTATTTCCTCATAGACTTTTTACTAACTCATCAACTGCAGTCACTTTTATAATATCTGATTTCCTAATAGATTCACGAAGGCAGTTACTGTATTCGCCTTACCACTGTTCCTATACCAAGCATAGTGCCTATAGGCCCTCAGCAAATATTCTATAATTGCGTGAAAAATGCTTATCCAATTACTGCCCCCTTTCATGGTTACAGAAACTGAAATTTTATTCCACTACCTCACAAATCCTATTCATTCATTCTTTGTTTATATGCTAGATGACTTGGCCTGCATTTTTTCAATGAAATGAGCCTCTTTTTTTCTCCCTCTGCCTCATAAGGGAGTATTTTGGGAGTTAATCATGCAGTTAACACATTTTCCAGAGTCTTTGTTTTTGTTTCTTTTCATCCACTATTCACCTTTTAGTCATTTTCCTGATCATTAATACTTCAGCTTGAAGTGAAGTTGCTCTGTGAAATTTGTTAGTAGAGGTTTAGGCAAGGGAGTGATTTGTAGATTTAGTTATCTTTGCTATTTCCTTCATATGCTATCTTCAATAATCAAAAATTGAGTCTACATCTGGGAGAATGATCCCAAATACACTGCATGAGTTTTCCTAATGGCAAAATCAGATTAAATTAAAAAGCTGGTAAATACAACCATAAGAAATATCAGATTCACTTAGATAGATCACTATTTTCTGGTTGTTACGATCACCTCTCTGAACCGGAAACCAAAACTAAGAACTTTTACTTTTTGAGCGTTAAATATTTAATGTTATTAGTGTATAAAGTGGAGATTAAGATAAGTTATTCAGAGTTCTATAGAAACTTTCATGGAGTGTATTTATAGAATAAAATGTGTTATAATAACCATGTGACCTTAAAAGAAACCTGCTCCCCTCCGCCTCACCTGGATTTCCTTCCCTCCGTTGACTGCGGAGTGTCAAAAGAAGAATTGTATCCCCTTAAACACTGAGGCGCTTCATGTGCGGGTTTCTTTATCTTTGTTATCTTCCCACAGGATGCCAGAAGTTGGCTCCGTCCCTAAGCAATCGTGTTGTAATTAGTCAGTAATGACAGTAAACAAACAGGGGTCCCACTCTTTCCTAATGTGTCACTCCTCCTCTATAAAAGTGATGATCAGAGTTAGTTTAATGGCCTGCTGCCACCAGATGAATGGCCTCGCTTTGAAACCATGTCAACTCCTTGACTGGACACGTGTTTGATAGGTGCCCTCACCTGAAGGTACAATGAAGAACTTACTGGCTTGTAACAGTGTTGTATTTCTTGAAGCGTTCAAAATGCGTACTTAGGTTGCAATAATACACCAAATGGTCATATTTATACTTCTTTATTTACCAAAAATGCGCTAGGTTTTTGTTTCGCTTTCACTCTCGCAAGGTGATAAACTCTTCTGGAGAGCTAGGCAGTTTCGTGATTCCAGTTGGGCAAGGCAGGGGAGAAAGAGCCTTTGAAGCACAGCGTTTTTCTCTCCTTTTCAAAATTTGTTCACACTTTCTTTACCAGTGCCTGGGGGACATTTGTGTGTATGGGAATGAAACTTGTTTTGCAAAATAACAGAGCTCTATCGTATGGACAACAGCTTCACTTCTGCACTTTTTTTAATATCTGAAAAATACCTGTTGTCTTTCACATAGTTCATGTGTGCCGAGCACCTTTGTGCTCTGAAGCGAAGCACAGAACCATTGCTGGTGCTGGGAAGGCTTCCCCTCTGAGAGAGACATCTGTGTTAGTCAGGCGCTTTTGGCTTTGAAGGCTTTCGAGTCTGGCCACCTTATAATGAAGTGCTTTGGGGACATCAGCAATTAACTCTAGCTGGATGAAGTCCAGCGCGAGTTTATCTTATGTCAAATATTACTTCTTTGTATCTGGTAACTTTAAAGAAATATTCCAGTGTATTAAGGTTAGTAAAACGTATTCTCTAAAAATGAATATGGGGGAAGGTTCTAGTCACAGAAATCTACTGGTAACAACCAAATATCTTTTTTTTTTCTGAAGAATTAGGTTATTCTTCTAATTTACCCACTTAGAAAAACTTGAGTGAGTTTGTGAGGAGGTGACTGCTGAATAGAAAAGTGAGCAATACAAGACATGATACTGGCCTTGAAGGAACTCAGAGAGTAGTTGGGAAAGAGAGGGGCTCACAGGTGATTACAGTGGAATGATAAGTGTCCTAACAAGAGGTAAGTACTGAGGGCTTTTGTTACCAGAAAAAGACAAGGACCAAGGCAGATCCGCCCTGGCACAGTCTGGAAATAGGTTCTTGTGGCATCGCAAGAAAGGGATTTCAGGGACAGGTGCAAATGAAGAATTTAAACAATAGTGACAAGATTTATAGTAGATTTACTATGCCTGGGTATAGTGAAACAAAGGAAAATCTTGACATAGAAGAGGCAAGATCACAGCAATGGGTGAAAGCCTAGACTGGCTGCCCAGTCTCAGGAAGGAAAGTTGCAGGGGCCAAGGAGAGTCTTTAAAGCCCGTTGCTCCCTGATTGCAAGTCTTGCGGAGACTCTTAGAGCTTTGAAGAAAAGAAAGCAAAGGATGGCCCCCCAAAAGGAAGGGGGTGGTCCAAGGAGGGCGAGCAGGGCACAGAGGCTCCTCAGGAGACTGCTGCAGTGCCTCACCCGCCACCAGGAGGCCCGGCCTTGTCTCACTGTGGAGGAAGTTCGGCCTCCACAGCTGCAGGCCTGCACCAGCGCCCACTGGGACCAGAGGGGCCAGGGCCCAGAGCTTCAGTGCTGTTGCCCGGGCACCCAAGGCACCAGTTGTCCAGCACGGTGTCTGCTCCCACGTGGCCTGCAGCCAGGCACTGTGCTCTGCCTACGCGGGCTGTTGAAGAGCCTGGTATCTGTGTGAAGATTCCCTATATTTCCTTGGGTTTGGGAAGGGGTAAGCGTTTTTTCAATGTATCCAATCTCTTTTCTCAGTCTTCTGGGGATTTGTGCCATTATCTTCCCCCCTGACTTTACCAGTTTTGCCTCCTCCCCTTTCTGGTCACCAGTTTTGTCCCTGCTGGGAGTATCTCAGCAAAGGAATCCCTCCACCCCCAACCCCAGGGCGGCAAAGCTGCTACTTCCAACTTGATCAGGCTTAATGTGTGCTTCCATTTGCATTGCTCCCTTCCTTTAACACTGAGTAGCTACCCACTGGAACATTTAATAACTAACTACCTATTGTAAAACCGTGGCAGTACTTGATGATAGTGGAGGACACTATTTAAATGTAGCCCTTGAAAATTCAGAAACGTTTTATGCAAGGATTTAGGGCTCAGCTGAGTTAGCCACAAGACGTAAGGGATGGATGTGAAAAGTATATTCCAGGTAGAAACAAAAGCCAAAGCAGTGACCTAAAGGAGACAGGGACCAGGGTGAGTTCAAGCAATTGAAATTCATTCGGTTAAGGGTCTGATAAGTATTATTAGAACAATGGGCTTTGTACTAAGAGCATCTGTAAGCTAACGTAGGGTTTTGAGGAGAGAGACACGATTAAACGGGTGACTTTGAAAGATCATTCTGGGACACGTGAAGAATGGATTTGCCGGAGACAGTGCTGGAGGCAAGAAACTCATTAACTGGTTGTTAAAAAAAAAAATCTAGGCAGAATTTAGGTAATGGAATGGCAATGAAGGAAATGGACAGTTGAGGAGACATTACCATTTCGATGTCTATCTCTCCACCTTCCTTCGTGCGGTGGAGTAACTAGAGGTTTTGCCTATATCTATTCTGTGACAGGATCTCTAGACTTCCGGATGCTTTAGAATCCTTGGTATTAGAAAATGATGCTTTGCTAGGAATTGCTGAAACAACTGCTGATGAGAATGGGTTGGAGACTATTTGTGGACACGCATGGTGTCATCTCGGTCCTGCCAGAAAAGGAAGCACAAAGGAAATCCTAGGCAAGAGGACTTGGTATTTAACAATTAACATAAAGGTTCAATGGACACCAAAACGAAGGTGACAAAAGCAAAAATAAGCAAAAGGGACTAAATCAAATTAACATGCTTCTGCACAGCAAAGGGAATCATTAACAAAATGAAAGAAAACCTGCCAAATGGGAGAAAATATTTGAAGATCATATATCTGATAATGGATTAATATCCAAAATATACAAATAATGCAAACAACTCCATAGCACACAAAACAAACAATCTGATTTTTAAAAAGGGCAGTGGATCTGAATAGACATTTCTCCAAAGAAGGCTTAGATGGCTGACAGGTACCTGATAAGGTGCTCAACACCACTGATCATCAGAGGAATGCAAGTCAAAGCCACGATGAGGTATCTCCTGACACCTGGTAGAATGGCTATCACCAAAAAGACAAAGAAATAACAAGTGTAGGAAAGAATGTGGAGAAAAGGTAATCCCTGTGCACCGTTGGTAGGAGTATATATTGGTGTAGCCATTATCTGAAACAGTATAGGGGCCTGGGGTGGTGTGGCTCAATTGGTTGGACATTGACCCACAAACCAAAAGTTTGCAGTTTGACTTCCGGTCAGGATAGATGCCTGAGTTGTTTGTTCAGACCCTGGTCAGGACAAATACCAAAGGCAATCAATCAATTCTCTGTTGCATCGACGTTTCTCTCTCTCTTCCTTCCTCCCTTCCCCTCTCTCTAAATAAAAGTAAATAAATACATAATAAAAATAAAACAGCATAGGAGTTCTCCAAAAAATTAAAAGTAGAACTATTGTAAGATCCAGCAATTTTACATCTGAGAATTCATCCAAATCAAATGAAAATACTAACTTGAAAAGACATCCGCATCCTCAAGTTCTTTGCATCACTGTTTATAATAGTAAAGATATGAAAGCAACTAAAGTGGCCTTTGATGGATGAATGGATAAAGAAGATGTGATATAAAGAAGTTATAGATACCTATAATATAGTGTATGTATTATGTATACACACATATATACATATAATATATTAAATACGTTGCACACACCACATATGCATACACAATGGAATGTTTTTTAGCAGGACACGTTGCCATTTGTGACATCACAGATGAATCTTAAGGGCATTATGCAAGTGAAATAAGTCAGAGCAACAAAGAAAATAACTTTAAGATCTCACTTATATATAAAATCTAAAAAACTAATAAATGAGCTTATAGATGCAGAGAACAGATTGGTGGTTGCCACAGGTGAAGGCAGGGGGTGGGGCGAAGTTCAGTAAGGGTTTTGAAAGATACAAGCTTCCAGCCAGAAGAAAAGAAGTTATGAGGATGTAGTGTACATCATGGTGACTATAGTTAATAATACTATATTGTATAATTGAAAGTTGTTAAGAGCATTGATCTTTTTTTTAAAGATTTATTTATTTATCTTTAGAGGGGAAGGGAAGGAAAGAGGGAGAGAAATATCAATGTATGGTTGCCTCTCATTCGTCCCCTGCTGGGAACTGGCCTGCAACCCAGGCATGTGCCCTGACTGGGAATCGAACCGTGATCATGTGGTTCGCAGGCCCGTGCTCAATCCATTGAGCGACACCAGCCAGGGCCAAGAGCATTGATCTTAAAAGTTCCCATTATAAGAAGAAAATTGTAGCTGCGTGGTGGTGGATGTTAACTACACTTTTTGTAGTGATCATTTATCCATTTAGACAAATACCAAATCTTTATGTTGTGCCTAAAACTAGTATAAGATTATATGTCAACTGTATCCCGATAAACATATAAAAGTTGAAGAACATTGTAGTATTAGACTTATCATAAAGAACATTGGAGGTTAGAGTTATAGGTTGAATTTTGTGCCTCTTCCGAAAAATGAAAGCCATCAAAGTTCTCATTTCCAGTATGAATGAGTGAGAGTAGATGATCCAGTTAAGAAGATGGCCTCGGGTGAGGCCCAGTCCCCTGTGGCTGTGATGCAGTTGGACGGCATGAGCAGAGCAGGAGTGGCAAGCCCGGTACAGAAGGGCACTAGGGCACAAAGCTCTAGGTGCCTCGTGGTGGCCAAATCTTGGCTGTGACCTCCCCCCTAGGTGTTTCCCCACCCCCCAGCATATTTTTAGTCATGTGGTTTAGACCCTCCCCTGATCTGTCCTCCCCTGGCATGTCACTGGTCATGAGGTAAAACCCCCTTAGAGGAGGAGCTAGGGGGCTGGAGAAAGGCCTCATGTGATTCCCACACAGCATTAAGCCCTCAAGACAATGAGTTTCTGACCCACATCAAATAATCTTGGGAACAAAGCCTCATGACTGTTAACCACTGAGACAGAGCTTCGGTCAAACTAGGGATACCACCTGGGCCTCAGTTGTGTTTCATCTCCAGGCCCAGAGAAGCAGCAAAATTATACAGAGCAGTGCCACGGCTGCCGTCAGGACCAGCCTCATTGATAATGACCTCCTGTCTTAGTTAGTGTCGACCACTCAGTAAAGACCACAACCCTGACAGGACCCACCCGAAAAGCTGATGAATGTTCTCTTGAGGTCCTACTCTGGGACCTCCCCTAGAGTCCCCATTTTTGGAAAATAGATAAAACTCCTAAAGGTAAAGGACCCAATGCTCTCTGGCACACCTACACCTTCTCCAGCCCCTACTCTGCCTGGGCAGGCTGTCTCTGGAGCCTGGCCTGCACCTTCCCCCAGCCCCGCCCCCAGGCATATTCTCTCTACCTCTCTTTGTCCTAAGCTCCAAGGCCCCTTCTTTGGCCTCTGTAACTTGTTTCCTGACTCTGTGCAGCCCAGCTGGCTTACTTCTACCTCTGTGACTTCTAAATAATCTTTTATTTTACTTGAATCTTGGCTCTAAATTCTCTTTTAGCCAGAACTCAAAGACCAAGGGCTAATATCTGGTGCCATTTCTCCATAAACAGATGCAGTCTTATAAAAAGGGAAAAAGAGACAATGCAGATAGGGAATACCATGTGAATATTAAACTTATTCCGCCACAGGACAAGGAACTACCAGAAACCAGGACGGTTCATTCCCTAGTAACTTTAGAAGGAACATAGCCCTGGTGAACCTTAATTTTAGATTTCTGGCCTCCATATTTGTCAGAAAAAAACCCACTTTTAAAAATTTAAGACACCTTATTTATGATACTTTGTTTTAGTAGCCTGTATATACACAACTAATATAACCAGAAAAAGCAGGACTCCAACTAGACATAGAAGGGAACCCAGTAGATGTAGAAGCAGTTCAGGAGAGGAAGGCCATGCTGGTCTTCCACAGGCAACCATTTCCCAGTAACTAGAACATTCTATCAGTCAGAATTATACAAGTTTTACTCTTTATATCTGACTTCATTCCTTCAGAATTATTTTATAAGATTCATTCATTTTATCATTGCATTATTAACCTGTTCTTTCTTATTGCTGTGAAATCTCTATTTTGTCCTTGTGGACATTGTGTTATTTCCATTTTCTTGCTATTATCAGTCAAGCTGCTGTGAACATTCCTGCATGTGTCTCTTGTTAAACAATGCCATTGACTATTCACCCAGAAGCAAACTGTTTTTACATTGCCAGGCATTTTCCCAGAATAATTGAGCCAGTTTATATCCCCACCAGTGATGCAAGAGAGTTTTGCAGCCAAATTATAACCTGAAGAAACTTAGGGTCGCAATATTGCATCGTGTACTGAAGAGGGGCTGATTAGCCCAAGAGAAGTCTGGCCTTTGTCCTGGCTCCAAAAACCCTCGGAATTTCTCAAGTAAGGGAAGTGTTTTTGATAGGTTGGAGAGGCCAATCATGTGACTAAAAGATTGAGACTTTGAGCTACAAAGTATCAGTCAGGAAGGAAAGGAAAGGAGCCTGGAGGCTGAGCCATGTGGGCAAGGATCCGATCAATCTTGCCCACAGGTTTAAACGCCCATAGAAATTCTCAACAGCGAAGGTCAACGAGCTTCCCCGATCCACAGGACTCTGAGTACGTACCGTCACACTTTCATGCCGAGGGGGTGACAGAAGCTTGAGTTTAGAACCCTCCTAGCTTTCCCCTACACCCCTACACCGCTTCCCCTCTCTTAATTTACATCCTATTTCGGTAATAAAACTGTAATTGTAAGTGTAGCACATGCAATGAGTCCTGCAAGTCAATGACATTACGCCACCTGTGGGTGGTATGGAAGAACTCTTCTTTATAGCCAGCTGGTAAGAAGTGAGGGTGCCCCCAGGACCCCTGAATTTGTGGCTAATGTCTAAAGCAAAGTGGTTTTTTCTTTCTTTTTTCTTGAGGAGAGAGGGGAAGGGAGGGAGAGAGAGAGAGAAACATCAACAAGTGGTTGAC
Source organism: Sturnira hondurensis (assembly GCF_014824575.4). NCBI lineage: Eukaryota > Metazoa > Chordata > Mammalia > Chiroptera > Phyllostomidae > Sturnira > Sturnira hondurensis. Next base: position 1,709,800 of record NW_028073279.1, read on the forward strand.
TTTTGCATGCCCCCTACTGGGGACCCGGCCCACAACCTATGCATGTGCCTTGACTGGGAATCGAACCAGCAACCCTTTGGTTCTCAGGCCAGCACTCAAGTCCACTGAGACTCACCAGCTGGGGTGAAACGAAGTTTTGTGAAAGGCTCAGCCCTTCACCTGTGAAGTTTGGCTTACTTTGGGTAGTGCTAAATCATACAGAATTTAAGATGTAAAGCATTATTAAGAATGTAGTGGTTTATAAAATTACTTTAAAATAATATATGTATCAAGAAAATGTACTTTAGTAAAAGCTTTAAAATATAGAGCTGCTAGAAAACAGCTCTAAAACTGCTAGAACAAAATACATTTTAAATTAATTGTCATAGTTGCACTTATTAATGTACTCAATTGATGGTCAGGCAGAAAAAGAAGGTAATAATGATATAGAAAATATGGACAACATACTTGTACAATTTTGATTTATCTATTTAGCACCAAATAACTAGAAAATGCACATTTTCAAGCATGCATGAAGCATTAAAAATTGACCGTGTGCTAAATGATGAAGAAATTCTCAATGAATTTCAAAGAAATCAGTATTACATTTAACTTAAGGAAAACTGAAGCTATGTATGCCCTTTATTCTGTAGAATGTTTGCTTTTTTCTGTGTTCATTTTTCAAGGGAGAGACATCTGGTACACTGAATGAAATTGCTTGAGGCAATGACACCCCCTTTTAATACATGTAATTACAGGATCTGGAAAGCTAGGGAGCTATTACAGTGTGACTCCTGTGGCCTGTGAACATGACATTGGAGGCTCGTGGTCAGTGGGTGCATGTGTCATACGTGTGCATGTGCATGTGATTTGCTCTGTGAATTGACCTTTCTCTCCACTTCAACTCCTTCATTTGTTCGTGCCTCTCCCTTGACTGTCTATCCCTTGATCTTCTTGGGAGGCTGCTGGCGTGACTGTCTCAGTAATTAATCTTACGGAGAGTCTCCTCAGCGCTGCTGAACGGAATAATGAATCTCAATATGCTCAAACGTATAATATTAACATATAGCTTGAGGGTATTGTTCTTTAATTGTCTTTCTTTAACAGAGGTATAATTTGTTTCAAGACTGCTTCAATTGATCTTACAGTGATTCAAAAATGTTTAATTGCAAGATGAAATCCATTTGAAGATTGAAAAATGAAAAATGATGCTGGGGCCATGACTAAACTGTTGAGAGCCTCCCTTAAAAAAATTCTTCTGACTAGTGGTTTTTTTTTAACCTATACAGTGCTATACAATGCTTTGGACTGGTGCTTCTCCAACCTTAATGTGCATGCATAGCACCTAATGATCAGGTTAAAAGGCAGATTCTGTTTAAAAGGCCGTGGAGGGGGGATGCTAAGATTCTGCATTTCTCACAGGTTCTCGGATGATGCAGGTGCTACTGCTGTGCCCACCACACTGTTGCTCTGTGTTATACCGAACGGTGCTACCCTGTTCTACTGATGAACCGTCAGAGTTGTGCCTATTTAGCCCTGAATTACTTAAAAATATTTTAGCAACTAAAAAAATATTTTTAAGAAAATTTGAGACAAGAAAGTATTTAAACATGGTGGGCCAATAAATAATGCATGTAGAACATAAATATTTTTCTTTTTTATGTTTTTTTAAAATATATTTTATTGATTATGTTATTACAATTGTTCCATTTTCCCCTTTTTGTTCCCCTGTTCTCTGCACCCTCCCTCCTCCTCTCATTTCCCCATCCCTTAGGTCATGTCCATGGGTCATACATATACATTCTTTGTCTTCTACCATTTCCTATCCTATTCTTAACCTCCCCCTGTCTATTTTGTACCTACCATTTATGCTTCTTATTCCCTGTACCCTTTCCCCCATTCTCCCCTCTTCCACCTCCCTGCTGATAACCCTCCATGTGTTATGTATTTAAGACTATCTTTTCAACAAATATGCTCACATATTTGTGTAGAGAAAAACAGTGGTTTTAACCTGATTTTGCCCTACTTACCAGTAGATGGCAGTACATATTCAATCTTACTGAAAACGTTTACAATAAAAACAGAGTAGCCAGTAACATCCAGGTCATCTTTCTACAAGCTCCCCCTCACCCCAAACCCCAAGGCAGAATCCAGAACTCTGATTTGAAAAATTGTCTTTATTTGATATTAGTTCAAAATATTTGCTTTTATTCAACTTGAATAGTAATAAATATTTTCATGTCGGGGAATCAGAAAACCACACCTGGTGAGGTAAGATAAACAGCAAATAGAGATTTAGTTCACATTTGTGTGCTAATTTAGGTGTATGGGTCGGGGAAGTTTTTTTTTTTTTTTTTTGAAGTAGGTACAAAATGAAAAACAAGTCTGGAAGTTGGTAGGTAGAGACATTCTTGTAAAGGATTATTGCAAAAGGGAAAGAACTCGTTATTAAAGATGAGGGGGGCGATTGCAATGAACCATGGGATCTACAAATACTCCAAGGTTAGACACAAAGGGGTACTCATTTATAGGGAGAAGTAAACAAGGCTAAAAAGAACAGACATGGGGAAGTGGATGGACGGTGGGATCAGGGAGAAGATGAGGGAGTGCTAACTTGCGTCTGCCTTTTCTCAGGAAGGACTAGAGTTAAGGAGGAGTTTTATGCTGCCTCAGGGTCAGGGTGGGTCAAAGCTCAGGGGCCTGTGGCAGGGGAGTGGCTTACCCAAACTTCGATGAGTCAGCAGAATGTCCTAATGGGTGAGTGGGAACAAGCAGTTCCGCTCACGGTTAATAAGACACAGTGGGAATTGGAGGGGTTTTGCCTGGTCTTTTCGTAGGTAAACTAGGGGAACCTCACTTCACTCACACGGGGGAGGTTGTTTGGAATAAGCCACTCCCTGGAACAGGGACAGGGGTGCTCATTTCTAAACAGTGCTGTTTTCCAGAATCACTGGATTCTGGTCAAGTGCGACATTTCATAAGTAAAAATTAATTCCTGATGAGAGAGCAAAAGATAACAAAAAGAGGATTTATTATGGTAGTAATTTATGCTACGGATATTTACTGGGAATTCAAGCAAGGTGGGCCCTGTCCTTAAAGAGCCACGTGTTATAATTAAAGATGCTCCACAGGATCTTGCTGCATATCCAATGCTGGGTGTTCTATAATTATCACGTAATTTGAAAAATAAATAGTTGGACTTTTTTTCTTGTATTATCTAGGTTAACAAGTAAAAGTAGGTGCTTAAGAAACATTTTTTGGATAAAGGCATGGACTCTGCATTAAACCTATCATTACACATTTTATATGTTTGGTCTGGACTAGGTAAGACTTTATCTAAGAGTTAATTTTCCTAAAATGTTTCATTGTTGCTTATGGATGATTCTCATGTGTTTACTATAAAGTCTAAATGGTGTAAGTTGGCACAGTCTAATTATTCTCTTTATAGAGGAACTGTGATGACTTACACTCTTTTCTCTTAAAAGCCCAAGGTTTATGGACATAAACTGAAAGGATGAAGAAGTACTTCAAGCCCTGTCCCTAAGATCAGGATATACAAAGAACTTTCCTCTCCCTCTACTTCATAAGGGGCAGCGGTTTCCAGGGGAGGTAGGTCTGGGAATCATCCTTTTTATCTAGACACTCAATGCATATTTTTTTTCATACAATACCCTCAATGACTTTTCAGGATCACCGAGATCTGGTAATTTTATAATAAAATTCTTACTGATTTAAGGTGCCCACATTCACATAACTTGTGGAAACACAAAGAAGGCAGGGAGGGTTTTGAGCAGATTTGTTTAGTCAAAATTTGTCGTGGAATAATTACTTTGTTCCAGGAATAGGGTCATGTACTGGGAAGCATAAGGCTAAATGTGGATCCTGCCCTTGCCTATTACCACCTAAAGGGACCAAACGATATGAAGATCATGACGGCATTGTGTACGTACAGGAGGGACAACAGGGAAGAGTGGTTAATTCTTCAAAGGAGGGAGCTGGCTGTCAAGAAAGCCCATGTGGCAGAGACGGATAGATGTTCTCTGAAAATGTGAATCCCTGCTTCTACGGTCTGAGGCTGGTGCTGGGAGGGGAGTGTGCGGCCAGGGACTGCATCTTCCGGTCTCTCTGGCATCCAGATAAGCCATGTGCTTCCACCAAGGAGAACTCTCCCCAGTAGCAGGTGAGCAGAAGCGATGGTGCCACTTCTGGACCTGGATTCTCTACTCTTCTTCCTGCTTTTTCTGACCAGAAGCAGAGAACTCGGGGGCCCCAGTGGATGAGGCATTCATTAGATGGAAGAAACCTGGCTCCCTCAGTCACAGTGTGAAAGAAAAGATACCTACCAGATTAGAATATTTTTATGCAGCTAAAAATAAAGTTATGTTATTTGAAATCATTGAAATTTGGGGGAGTAGTTGCTATACCAGTTACTATTGTTTTAATCGCGATAGTAGTTACTCCCAAGTTGTGACAAGTTTACTTACATGGGTCAAATATTTTGAAATTGCTAGGAACTTTGTGCATCTTTTTCATTTTTCATTTTATATGGTGAGGTATATGTCTACAGAAGACCCAGGGACTATTAGCTAATTAGAACCTTGGGTTCTCCTACCTCAATAATGTTCTTTTTTTTTAAAGATTTTTTTTTGTTTATTTATTTGTAGGCAGCGGGGAAGGGAAGGACTAAGAGAGGGAGAGAAACCTCAATGTGTGGTTGCCTCTCCCATGCAACCTACTGGGAACCTGGCCTGCAACCCAGGCATGTGCCCTGACTGGGAATCAAACCAGAGACCCTTTGGTTTGTAGGCCAGCATTCAATCCACTGAGCTACACCAGCCAGGGCTGTTCTTTCTTNCTAATTAGAACCTTGGGTTCTCCTACCTCAATAATGTTCTTTTTTTTTAAAGATTTTTTTTTGTTTATTTATTTGTAGGCAGCGGGGAAGGGAAGGACTAAGAGAGGGAGAGAAACCTCAATGTGTGGTTGCCTCTCCCATGCAACCTACTGGGGACCTGGCCCGAAACCCAGGCATGTGCCCTGACTGGGAATCAAAGCAGAGACCTTTTGGTTTGTAGGCCAGCATTCAATCCACTGAGCTACACCAGCCAGGGCTGTTCTTTCTTTGTTTTTAATGTCACGACTTTTTTTTTAATACTTGTGAAAATCACCCAACTAAATGTTTTAAATTGACTTTAAGCCTATTTATAGTAAGTGATCTGAGAACAAATTGTTTGGATTTTCCTTTAATCAATTACTTTCTCTGTGGTTGGAAACAGCTGTTTTTCATCCAGATATCTTGGTTCTAAGCCAAGATGTTTAATTCCATGAAAAATTTCACATTTATTTTATCTTAATGAGTCATCTTAAATATACCCCACATCTACTATATCTGGTCTGCAATGAGGAGTCCCTAGTACTGCTTGGTAGAAAGAATATAAGGCTGGATATCAAAATCTTACTCAACTTAAGTGTCTGTGGTCTACTTATCACATTTACGTCTCTATAATCAGCCTCGCCAGCTTGCGGTTTTACGAACAAAGATTGCTACTCAAGTCTCTCCGGTTCTCCTGCTTTGAGGGACATGGTAGAACTGTACTTCTGGTTCTCTTCATTGGTGAGTGGGGATAATGCAACTGTTCAGTTAGTTGTGAGTGGAAAGTTCCTTCTTGGCCATAGCTATTATTGTTCCAGAACATTCTTCCACTGGCACCCGAATAAGCAATGTTTAAGCCTATGGCTGCTCAGTCAGCCTTTGTCTTTGAATGGAGGTGTCAGTTCCCTCCCAACCCGTGGTGAACCCACAGCAGGAGCAACAAATAAGCCTTTGCTGTTTCAGAAATTTTGGAATTTTTGAGGTCACTGCTGCAGGATACACCAGCCTACCATGACTGAAAAAAATGGCACTTACAATATTATCAGTGTGACCCCAAGAAATTCATTAAATCTTTTAGATTTCGGGCCTGTGATTTGGAAATTAACTGTTACTTGGAGACTAAATTGGATAATGATCGTGGAAAATAATAGATTCAGAGTCAGAAAGTCTGAGTTTTGTTATCAGCTCTGCCACTAACTTGTAAAACTTTGGGAATGTATTCCTTTTTTCACCTATTCACTCAACATTTTTCAAGCACCTACTGTGGTAAGTACTAGAAGACACAGATGAGTAATACATAGCTCTTGTTCTCACAAAGCTCACAGGCTGTATGGGACAGACAGATGCAAATAAATATATAAATGCATTAAGAGCTATAGGAGAGGTAAGTGCAGATTACCCAGACTTCTGACTTGGATGAGGTCTGAAGCCTTTAACTAACAAAGGGAAATCAGAGGGATAACAAAATTTTACGTAACCAAAGCTTAACTTTCTTTTTTATTTTTATTTTTAATAAGAAAGATAAGCAGGTAGTCTATAGATTGTCAAGTAGCTCAAAGGTTTATAGTTTGATAATCCTAAAACATTCGGTAAAAGAAACTGCTGTGAAAGAAGATATTCTTGGTAGAAATGCCAGTTTCCAAAAATGCAGTGTGATAACAGAGGCGCAGTTCCTGCTAAATAAAGAAGGATGATTATCTGAGGCCTTTGCTTGACCTTTTGTTTTTTAACAAACACAGTCTAGTGTCTTGTCCATCGTCTGTTTCAGAGAGCATGACACCCTTTATGTCTCTGCTCCGCTTGCGAACTAGTATGACCTCAGCCCGTTTGCCTTCTTTTATTTACCTCATGCTGTCTTTCCTCATACTCTCTTTAAAAAAAATAATTAACTGCACACCTATGATCCTGATTTTCTTTCTACCTACTTTGTGTTATCTTTCAATTTTTTACCTATTCTCAAGATTTTAGCAATCAACTAGGCTTCACACCACTAAATAGACAGTGGTATTATTCCTGAACGTATCCTCGAAGTCATTTATAAAGATAAATGCTCAATCATGTCTGTAGTAACAATAGACAGTCAGAAAAATAAAAATAATAATAATACAATTTCACTTGCAGTAAGAAACAATGCAAAATGTGTCAGAATAACTCTAAAAAGAAATGTATGCGATATTTTACTGAAAGCAAAGAAAAAATGCGTAGTAAATGAAGCAATATACCATATTCTGTATGCTAAGTCTGAATATCATTAAAATATCAGTTTGTCTAAAGTTATATTGTAGGTTTAATATAGTAAAAATCAACTTCCAACTAGAATTTTTTTACCTTGACAAATCATTTAAAAATTCTTCCAGAACAAATGCTGAGAAATAAATAAGACAAAAGGAAAACTGGAACATATCACAAGGATTAAAATGTATGTAAACGAACAAGCATGGGAAGGGTCTTAGTCTGGGGTCTCTAGAGGCAGAGCCTGTGATGAGTGTTGATGTACAAGTGCTTTAAGAGGGGGGTGCTCTCAGGAGACACCTGCAAGGTTCAAGCTGGAGGAAATGCAAGAGAGGGCAAGGAAATAAATTAAGCCAGAATATAGTTAACATGTTATACTTTCAGTGGGACAGTGTCACCTTGAAGGAAGTAAAAACTGGTTGTTGGGGAGTAGCTGAAAGACAGTACAAAGGGCCACCATACATAAACAGATAGGTGGTGGGTGATCTATCAGCGGTGTCAAATTTCCATGGTAGTTGATTGGGTATAAAAGTATCTATAAAGTCTCTTTAAGGAACAATAACCGGGGGGAAAAGACTGGCAAAAAGTTTTCATGGAGTTTAGTCTTAAACTGATCATGGGGAGAGCTTTGAAGTTTAAATTGCACCAAAGTTCTTTCTGTTTTGAGGCAGGCGAGCCACGTATCATCAGTCCTTGGGTATGTGTTGCCCTTGGAGGGAAGGGTCATAATTCCCAGGCACCTCCTGGTGAGGCAACTCAGCACTGAAGGGCCGTCTTCGGAAGGAGGTGGCCTGCGTGAGTCACCTGCAGAAGCACGCAGAGAAGCTGAGGGTGTGTGCAGCTGCCACAGAAGGCAGAGCCTAGTCAGTCATTGTTTTCACATAATATAGTGCTTGGCATGGAAAGCCATAAAATCCAACAAACTACTAGAACTAAAAAATATTCCTCCAAGATGATGGATATAAGATTAACACATAAACTTTCCTCTATTGAGCCAGAAACAACTAGAAAAATCAATGGAGTATAAGATTCTATTTTAAATAAGCAACAATAATTCTAAAGTACCTAAAAAGAAATCTAACCAATTTGGAAGAGATCTTTAAACTCTTCTAAGGGACATAAAAGAAGACCTAAATGAAAGATATTTATAAGTGGTAGTAAGACCTCAATTATTCCCAAAGAATAGACATATTGGATGTAATTCCAGTAACATCTTGTTAAGAGTTTTCCAGAAAAGAACTTGAAGATTGATTTTTCATTTATAGACGTAAACATTTGCTCATGTACTCAAATTGCCAATTGTAGCACTATACCGAAGAGTAGAAGCTAAGGAATATCCAGGTGCCCATCAATAAGGACTTATAAACAAATGAGGACACAGCCACATAGATGTACATTACTGCTATAGTGAGACATCTAATACAGAAATAAATTGTATAGTTGTACATGTAATACCTGAGATAATTTTTGTGAGGTGAGGATTACACTGTTAGTCATACTGTTAATTGGTTTAAAAGTGCCTCCAAGTGTCAAGGTGAAACCTACTAGGAAATTGTTCAGCACTATACAAGGCAGTTGGTTTTCCAGCCATCATCTGCATTCCCTGTTAACTTCGGGTATTATACGCTCCAATTTTCCTGAGATTGTACCCTGTGCACTTACATGTTTTCTGAGGATTAATTTTTATATAAATAATGACTAAAAATCAAGAGTAACATTTCAGGGAGGCTCAGGGCTGTAAAAGCAATTGGAGTCAAGACACGAGTTCTCAGCTGGGATGCAAAGGGCTGAGAGGTGACAGGCGTTGGCTGCCTTCTCTTCGCAAAGGGGGCTTCATCAGAACAGTACCCACACCACTGCCAGACTAACGAATCTGCAAAATCTGGAACCTGGCAGAGACTTGGGTTGCTGCTGAATGAATAACATGGCGAAGAATGTAGCCATCAGGTATAGACGAATGCTGTTTCTAGACTGGGCATTGTCAGTAACTTCTAGTTTTATAAGTGCATACTTTTAGATTCAAACCTTTTTAAAAAAATAAATTAGTTACTTTTCATGTTGACATTGTATGTAAAAGAGATATGCTTGATTTTATTTATTTATTTTTTTAATTCTGGAATTTAAAAATTTTCATTGAACAAAAATTTCATTGTTGAATTTAAAAGTTTCATTGGCTAAAAACCAGTTACATGATACACATCTCCCATGTTGTACAGCTCCAAGGGGCATCATTTGCATTGTGTTTTGTGTGCATGATACCTCCTGGAAGCGTTGACAGTGGTGGCCCTGGCAGGTGGCTTCTACTGCAAGACAGGCATAATAGATGGAATTGCAACCTATGATCTTTTCCCCCATTGTTACTCCATGAATAAATACTTCAATAGGATGTTTCATAAAATGCCAAAAGGGATGTAGTTATGGTTACTAATTATCTGCCTTTAAAATATGTATATCGCCCTGGCTGGTGTAGCTCAGTGGACTGAGCACGGGCCTGTGAAGCAAAGGGTCGCCGGTTCGATTCCCAGTCAGGGCACATGCCTGGGCTGCAGGCCAGGTCCCCAGTTGGGGACACATGAGAGGCAACCACACATTGATGTTTCTCTCACACTCTTTCTCCTTCCTGTCCCCTCTCTCTAAAAATAAATAAAAATATTTAAAAAATAAAATATGTATATCATCCTAGATTATCTATTTGGGCCTCATATAACTCGAGGAGCCCTTAAAACACAGATCTTTCTTTGCAGAAGGGGAAGTCAGAGAGTCAAAGCCTGGAGAAAAATTCAACATGTCCATGTTGACTTGAAGAAGAGGGGCGACGTATCAAAGAAACAGAGACCCCAATTTTAAAAGTGGCAAGGAACTGAATTCTGCCAACAATCCAACTGAGATTAGAAACAGATTCTTCCTGAGAGTCTCCAGGCCAAAACCAAGCCCAGGCACCATTTTCATTTTGGCTTTGTGCGCCCTCAGTACACAATTCAGCCGCTTCCATCTGGATCTCTCGTCTACAGAACTGTGAGATAAAAAATGAGTGCTATTTTTTAAGCTGATAAAATTTTGATAATTCATTATGACAGCAGTAGAAAACTAAGCCAGGAAGTTTTGAACATAGTCTTTAGTTTTGAAACCAAATGCTTCACTACTATACGGAAGGAGGAATGTGTGTTAAGGGTAATCAGTGGACTCTACAACAGCAACTGCTTGCAAAATTTTGGCCTCAGGTTACTCACCTGCGAATGTTGGACCAAACCAGAGAACTCCATGGCTCCTTGGCTGTGATATGACATGGCTGCACTAAGGATTTAGTAAGATCGACACTTCTAGGCAGATTATCCTGCACAGATGATCCGAGCAGTCCTCTCACCTTCTGTTTGTTTGACCACCAGGAAGTCTGCCTACTCTAGCCAGCTTGAGTCTCCTCCCCTCTTTGCTTCAACATTCTACAAATCTAAGTGAAAAAGAAAAAAAAATAGGTAAAATAACACTAACACCAATGATAATAATTAAAACAATGGGATACCTTTCTTGAATCGAGTGAGTTAGCATAATTTTTATGGACTTACGGGTGCTCCATTTCCAAAGATGAAGGTAGAATTTAGACTGATATTTTTAAATTGGAGGTGATTCCAATACACATAGCCTTCACTGATGATGTTTTAGCTCCTGTGGCTAGGTCACTAGATACAGCACTGGAAGAGGGAGGCAAAGCCAGAGGGGGAAGAAGGAGAGGAGAAGCTGTTTTAGGCATTCAGCCAATTGTTCTTCCACAAACAGAAGGGAAAAGCAAGAACGTTTTGCCTACATACAGAAGAGTAGAATTCCTATTACCAAGAGGATAAAAAGAATTTCAATCGATCTTCTTTCTATTCTTCTCCTCAAGCCGAGACTACCATGTGCATCACTATGAAAGACACACACATGCACACACAGGTTAAATTGAGTGGCAGAGTACAGTAAATTTCTCATTAGATCTGATCCAGATTAGTATTTAACTCCAAGGTATACATACAAGCCATGGCTTATTTTCAGACTCAGGTGACTCTGCTCTCAAAAGCTTCCAAGAGGAAGTATAATGGATTCTAGCACATGGCAAAAAAACGATCAAGCAATTGTGTCTAAGGTTACAAGCTTCTGCACCACTAGCTTTTGATTTAGCTTTTGTTTCTTGTAAGAACTTAATTTCCTCCAATAAAAGTTTACTTAAGAAATAAAACTCATTAAACTCTGAAAGGACTCATAAAAATTCAGGTCTGCTTTCCCTCTGAAATGCTAACAAATTTCAAGTAATGCAATAAAGTAAAGTTAGGGTTTTTAAAAATTTCAAATATCTTGGTAGAGAGGCTTGAAGTTTAATTTGTTTGTTTGTTTGACTTTTATCACCAAGCATCTGAGGAGTCAGAATTATGTTTAGAAAACAGAGCCTTTGGTAGTTTTGAGCTCATCATTTAAGAACTGTGGAGTCTCAGGCTTACGAACATTTAAGTTTTTGTTATTTTTAACAAAAAAAATGGGACTTAGTTATGAGGTAGTAGAGTTTAGAAAAGACTTTAAAGAAAACCACTTTCCATATTTTTCTTAAGGTTGGGATGGCATATCTGTGTTAAAAACACTGAAGAACCCTGCTATGGGTTGAATGGTGTGCCCCCAAAAGATGTTGAATATGAACCTCATTGAGAAATACAATCTTTGCAGATGATAAAGTTAATATGAGGCTTAAAGTGGGCCCCATTCAATATGATTATGTTCTTATAAAAAGGGGAAATTTGGACCCAGAATAGAGCCACATACAGAAAAGATGATGTAAAGACACAAGGAGAGACTTCCAGTCAAGATGGAAGGATAGGAAGACACTCTTCCCTTCCTCACAAAACCACAGAAAGAAAGAAATGAAACTAGATCTCAAAACAAATAATACCCAGAACTGTCAGAAAATTGAGCTGTGTGGGACTCTGACAATCAAGGTATTAAAGCCACATTCATCCAGAAGAACAGGAGTGGCAGAGAGGCACGCAGTCGTGGTGTGGTGGGGAGAGGCAGTACTGTGTGGAGAGACAGCAGCGGCAGGATGGGGGGGTCCCACATTTATGTATGGTGGATAAAAATTGGGAGGGATACCTTGAGCAAGTATCACAGCCCCAAGTCAGAGTGCACAGCCCAAGCTTCCAGCACCAGGAAGACCAATCCCTACCATTTCTGACTAAAACCACGGGGGGGTTGGGGTGATTGAAGAAACTGCCAAATTTTCAGGAGACTCTGAGTAAAGAACCTGCAAGGACTTAAACCATATGCAAACCTAGCCCCTCTGGAATTCACCAGGGCAATCTGGAAGTGCACCAATCCCACACTGGGAGTTAGTGAAGTGACTAGAAAGAGGGGGAGTGCTGGGCAAACCTCCAGAAGCCAGGCAGCAGCACTGTCCCCTCTCTGAGCCCTCCCCCACCACAGAGCCACAAAGCTGTGAAGTGGGTTGTCCTGCCCTGGCGATTAGCTAAGGCCCTGCCCCACACAACTTACAGGTGCCTTTTCTACAACAGACCACACAACTAAGACAGAAAGTCAAAGCAGCTCTACCTAATACACAGAAACAAAAACAAGGAGTCTGCCAAATTGAGGAGACAAAGATATATGGTCCAAATGAAAGAACAGAAAAAAAAACACAGAAAAAGAACTAAATGAAATGAAGATAGCCAACTTATCAGATGCAGAGTTCACAACACTGGTGATCAGGATGCTCATAGAACTCACTGAGTATGACAACAACATAAATGGAGAAATGAAGGTTACACTAAGTGAATTTAAAAAATATCTACAGGGAACCAACAGTGAAGAGGAGGAAGCTGAACAAATCAATGTTCTGGAACATAAGGAAGAAATAAGCATTCAACCAGAATAGCAAGAAGAAAAGAACATTTAAAAAGATATGGATAGTATAAGAAGCCTCTGGGACATCTTCAAATGTACCTTCATTCAAATCATAGGGATAACAGAAGGAGATTTATTACATAAAATGTTAAAGGGACTTATTGAAGAAAAAGCTGAGAACTATGAACATTAAAATGACATCAAATTCACAGTAATCAGCAACTGAATATAAAAAAGACAAATTAAGCAAACGACCAGAACAGAGACAGAATCATAAATGTGGAGATCATTTGGAGGATTATCAGCTAGGAGGAAGAAGGGGGAGAGGGGAGAAAAGGTGCAGGGATTAACAAGCATAACTGATAGGTACAGAACAGACAGGGGGAGGTTAAGAATAGTATAGGAAGTGGAGAAGCCAAAGAATTTATATGCATGACCCATGGACAGGAACTAAGGGGGAAGACTGTTGGAGTGAAGGAGAGTACTGAGTAGAGGGGAGCAAAGGGGGAAAATTGGACAACTGTAATAGCATAATCAATAAAATATGTTTAAAAAAGACATCGGGAGAAAGAATACCATCTATAACCAAGGAAAGACTGAGGCTACTGGAAGCTAGGAGGAAGGCATGGAATGGATTCATTCTCACAGCCCTCAGGAGAAACCAACCCTTCTGACACCTGAGCTCCGGACTTTTAGCTTCCAGAACTTGAGGCAATAAATGTCTACTGTTTAAGCTACCCAGTTTATAGTAGTCCTGGGAAGCTATTATAAGATGTAAGCTTAACTGTTTCTTGGAAAGAAATCTATGTTAAATAACAAGAAATCCAACCTTAATGCATACTTGCCTCTGTTCAATAAAAGTAAGACATAAAAAATAGAAAGAATATCTTCTTGAAAGAGAAATGCTCTAAAAACACACACACAAAAAACATCAATTGTCTATAAATTAATAAAAAAACATAGGTTGTATTTTTCTGAAACTAGAAAAACTGATTCTTAAAAGTTTTACAGAAAAAATTAAGCAAGTAGAAACAGCCAGGTACACACTGTAAAGAGGAGGCATATAATAAATTAACCATGAATTTAAAGGCTTAAAAACCACAATTAATTATCTTGCAGTTTTTGTAGATCAGAAATACAGCCATCTCATAACTGGGTTCGCTGTTCAGGGTGTAACAGGTTGAAATCAAGGTGTTGGCTGGGCTGTATTAAATGCCAGGTTGGCAGCAGAATTTAGTGTCTTGTAGCTGTAGAACTTCTCCATTTTCCTTCTGGCTGTGGGCTGGGAGTTGTTCTCAGGAGCTAAAAGTTGCCTGTATTTTTTGCCATGCATCTCCTTCTATCTTCAAAACCAGCCATGGAGAATTTTCCTTTGCTTTGAATCCCTTTCTTCAGCGCCAGTCCCTTTTAAGGGTTTACCTGATCAGATCAGACCCACCTAGATTAATCTCTTAAGGTCAACTGTGTGATACATTTTAACCAGGAGGTGAAATTTTATCATATACACATTCCACACCCCCCACACACCCAAGAGTGGGAGATTATATAAGGGCAATGGGTCATCAGTGGTTATCTTAGAATTCTGCCTACCACAAAGCACAGTGTTATCAATTGCAATAGCATTTAGGACAGCAGAAATACAGCCATACAATTGAATAGTCTACAGGTATAACAAACAACATAAAGGTGTTCTGATACAGAAAGACACCTTATTAAATGTGATTTTAAAAAGTCAGAAGCAAAACAGTATAAGGCTATGTTTATCTTTGTGTAAGAATTGGAGAAAATAAGGGTTTAAGGTTATTTATTTATATTCACATACATTTACATAAAGGAACACTGAAAAATTATCCAAGAAAGTAGTTAACCATTGGGCATAATGGGGGAGTAGGCAATGTGTGGGCAGAGATGGGTGGGACTGAGAGCTTTCAATGAATACTTTTTATGCTAGTGTGTTGAACAATTCAAATGTACAATCAATTAAAAGTAGAATTTAAGATTAAATAAAGCAAACATTAATTTACACCTACTATGTGTAGGCCCTTGCTGGGTGAGGAGTAAAACAATAATTAAAGCACTATTCCTGTTTTAAAGTAGCAGACAGTGCAATAGCCTTCAAAAGTCAAATTCAAACTGAGTCTAATTAAAATAAGAGAAATGTCATAACAAAAAGATAAGCAAACTATTTTGTTGGTTTTAAAGGAGAGAGTGACTGGGCAAAGTGCTTGCACAACCTAGTTTTTTAGTTGGGTATATCCTCCTGTCTCCCAGAAAGGGACATTTAGATCATTGTTTATTGATCCATATAATTCAGATTTTCACATTTAAAGAACTAGAAGAAACATCACATACTTCAAATCTCATTAGGGATCATTGGATCCTTGATATCTATTCATTGATTAGAAGACAATATAGTCTACATGACTTAAAAAATAACATCTGGTAAAGCATTAGAATATGTAAAAGTCAGAACATTAGATGAGGTTTTTGCATTCTTGTTAAAATTGCTACACAAGGAAGGAAAGGTTGTTGGTAAAATGCAAACAGGACGAGCTATCGTATAGTTAGACTATCCAAACTCTCCTTTTTTACTTTAGATTATCATTATAATAATCAAACTTTCTTCTTTATTTATTTTAAAATACCTGTGTGTTTGTTCCTATTTTGAGAAATAGCAAAAGAAGCCCACTGGACTTGCACATAGCTTGCTTCCACGCTCCCATAGAATCTCTGCTCAAATACCCATCTATATACTTACTTGTTATTTTATTAATGTTTTTCTTTTTCTTTTTAATCATCTTTTTACTTTAAAATTTAAATCTATTGGGGTGACATTGGTTAATAAAATCATATAGGTTTCAAGTGTACAGTTCCATGATACATCATCTGTTTATTGCACGGCATGCCCACCACCACATTCAAATCTTCTGTTTCTGTCTATTTGACCCTTTCCCCTTTCCTGACCTCCAGCCTCCTTCCTTCTGGTAACGACCATACTGTTTTCTGTTTTGTGACAACATGGGTGGATCTTGATAAAATCATGCTAAGCAAAATATGTCAGAAAGAAAAAATTAAGAAACAGATGATTTCACTCCTATGTGGGATATTAAACTGAAAGCAACGAATGAACAAAGAAGAAAAACAAACCTCGTAGACATGGGCTGACTTCTCCACTGCCTGTCTCTGCCAGCACAGTATGCACTCCATGAGCAGAGTGGGGACTTTGGCCTGTCCACGATGTGTGCAGCAAAGTTAGGACAGCATTTGGCCTAAGGACACTCAAAATATACAGACCGAATAAGTAAACAACCAGTTCATTGAAGAATAAACTCTACTAAGTGCCCTTAAGTGAGCTATGTTAATTCTCACTTTCCCTTCCCATAAGGACACCCGTGGCAAAGAGAACCAAAGCTCAGTGCATCCTCTCTGGTTTGCCAGCAGCTGCCCCTTTCTGGAAGGGGCATGAGGAAGGTTATGAGCTTATTGTCCAACCAACGTGCAAGGAGGATAAAGCGTGAGTTTACCTTTCTTACTGTGCAGTACAACTAAAAGTGAATATTTAGTCTTTGTCTTCAGTTCCTGGCACAAAACGCCCAAAACTCTTGCTCTTGTTGCTCTGCTAATGAGGTGACTCTTGTTGGACCCATAGGTAGCTTCAGGATGGGGTTTGGTCCCAGAAAAATCTAACCCCATGGTTAGAGGGTTTGTACTTTCAATCCCTCTCCCAACTTCTGAGATTAAGTTCCATCATCAATGGCCAATTACTCTTTTTAACATGCCACATAATGGAATCTCTATTTCCCATTAGTAACAGGGCCTAGGGAGCTTCCCAGGTCAGTGTGCGCATCAATGGGAGCACGGTGTGCTCAGCTGGGCCAGGAAGCTCTGAGCTCCTTGCCCCCAAACCTTGCTCTATCTGTCCCTGCCATTTGGCTGTTCCTGATGTATCTTTTATAATAAACTGGTAATTGTAGTAAAGAGCTTCCCTGAGTTCAATGAGTAATGACATGGAATTACGAAACTTGAGGATGGAGTTGTGAGAACCCTTAAATTTGGAGTGAACTGGTCAGGTATGTGCCACCCCATTTGCAGTGGGCATCTGAAGAGCGGGCAGTTTTTGGGAGCTCATTCCTTGACCTGTAGGGTCTGTGCTAACTCTTGGTAGTCAGTGTCAGTCGCAAATTGAATTATGGAACAAGGGTTGGTGTTGGAGAACTAGGTAATTGTGTGGTGCTGGGGAAGACACCTGTGCACACAACCTCAGTTTCTGTGCGGGGCTCCTGTTGGAGCATCACCTCAATGGCCTCTGAAAGAATCCTCTCCCCCTTGCATTCTTGAGACATGTTACTGGTGGATTTTGAATGGGTTTTGAGGTTTTAGCTGCATTTTTTTAAAAGATTTTATTTATTTATTTATTTATCATTAGAGGGGAAGGAGGGAGGGAGAGAAACATCAATGTATGGTTGCCTTTCATGTGTCCCCTGCTGGGAGTTGGCCTGCAGGGAACCAGCCTGCAACCCAGGCATGTGCCCTGACTGGGAATCGAACTGTGATCCTCTGGTTCACAGGCCTGTGCTCAATCAATCCACTAGACCAGCCAGGGCTCAGCTACATTTTCAAGGTAAAAAGTCTCAATATGCATATTCAGCCAGAAATAAACAAATTACTATGTAAATTTTTTATTGTATATATTTGTATGAATTGAACTTTGTGAGTACTTTGAGGAAGACTTTTACTTAAGGAAATGACAAAATGCCTCCTAGGACCAGCTAGATTCTTACTGATACCTAAAAGACCAGCTCTTTGATTCTCTGATTATCATCTTTGGACTGCTTGGAACTGAACAAAAATAATAATTAACTCTGAATAAGAGACAATGTGAATACTTTTGTTTTTAAAATAATTATAAAAATAAAATGAAAAAATAAAATAATTATAAAAATAAAATATGCGGATAAGGTAGAGATATAATAAAAATTTGGGATTATATAGTAATTCTGAATATTAAATTGAGTTCTTATCATTTTAGAAGCAAATATAAAGTAGGCTCATTCTGTTACTTGAGTATTTTATTCATAAGAAACCTGCTTTGATTCACCACAATTGACAAATCCCTTAATGAAATGTTTAACCTGTTTACCCAGTCCTTGTAGGACTGGGAAGAAAATAATTTTAATAGCATTTTCATAAAAGGTAGAGATGAAAATAGTAATAACACTTACCATAAAATAGAGCCTAATACAACCCAGGTATTCTGGGCACTTTACACATGTGATCAAATTTGATATTCAGAGAAATTCTGTGAGGTAGGGCTATTATTGCAGTGTACAGATGAGATATCTTATTTTGAAGCTGTTCATAAAAAGTATGAATCAAGATCACATGGAGGGCTTTAATCAGAACTAGCATGAAGGATTGGGTGTCTTTTACTCTGCATTCATGCTATGCACCAGTGATTTCCAGATTCTGGTCAGGTGCATGGTGTCCACAAATAAATTTCCCTTTATCAATAATAAAACAAGAAAATAAGAGCAATATTGTGGGTTTTCCAGAAAACTAATTTAATTTAATTTATTTTGTAGGGCTATCCTTTACTCAAAGTTGTATCCTTCCCACACTTTCATCTCTATTTTGGAGTATGAAATGAGGATGCTAGTAAATGAAGCTTTTTGTTTAAGTATCCTTACTTGGAAAAAGTAAAGACAGACCCTGTGTAAGTCTCTAATACTTTATGTAAAGATTTTATTTATTTATTTATTTATTTATAGAGATAAGGGAGAGGAGGTAGTAGGGGAGGGAGAGAAACATCAATGTGTGTTTGCTTCTCGCATGCCCCCCTACTGGGGACCTGGCCCCCAACCCACATATTCACCCTGACTGGGAATCGAACTGGCAATGCTTTGGTCCACAGGCCCACACTCAATCCACTGAGCTACACCAGCCAGGGCATTTTTTAAAAGGGTCTGTAAAATCCAAATACCCGGAAATTGAAGCTCTCTGTCCTCCCTTGTTAATGGAAATCCTTTATATCTTTTATTGACCTTTCAAAAATGACACTCACACACATCTTTAATGATCCTCCTTCGCCACCTAAAACCCGGTGCTGATGAAATCATCTGCCTGCTTGGTGCCTATTCCAGAAGAACTGAACTTTGCGAGAAAAAAACGGCAAGCATTTCACTTCATTTTTTAATTAATTTGTTGACATATCAAATTTGTACATAATGTGTACATAATGTTTGAAGATAAGTATATACCTGTCAAAGCCATCACTACAATCGATCCATTAACCAATCCATCACCTCCAAAAATTTACTGTCACCCTTTTGCTTACGAGATGATGATGATGATGATGTTGATGGTAATTATGGTGATGATTTTGTGATGAGAACACTTGACATTAGGTATACCCTCTTAGCATATTTTAAAGTACGAAATACTGTATTAATAACTGCAGGCACTATGCTGTACAGTAGGTCCCTACGACTTACCTTGCAGAACTAAAACTTTGCACTTCTTGAGTAATAACTTCCTGTTTCCTCCTTCCCACTTCTGCCATTAGCAATCATCATTCCATTCTCTGCTTCTATGAGTTTGGCTCTTTTATATTAATCATCTAAGGGGTATCATGTAGTATTTGCCCTTCTGTTTCGGCTCATTTCACTTAGCATAATGCCCCCAGGTTTATCCGTGTTGTCATAAATGGCAGGATTTCCTTTTTATCTATGGCTGAATATTCTAGTCTGTTGTATTCTAGTATGTTATATTCTAGTATATTAATTATATTTTATCACATTTTCTTTGTTACATCATCTATAGATGGATATTTAGTTTGCTTTTATGACTTGGCTATTGTGAGTAATGTTGCAGGGAATATGGGTGTGCAGATACTGTGTTTTGCCATGTATAATGTGTACTTTTTTGCCCAAATGTTTGAAGGAAAAATAAGAATGCACATTATATATGGGTATAATGATTACATACCATGGGTATAATAGTCCCATGTATAATGCACACAAAAACACAGGTGCACATTATACGCAGCAAAATGTGCTATCTCTTGGAGATACTGATTTCAATTCCTTTGGAAATATACCCACATGTGAAATTGCTGGAACATATAGTAGATCTATTTCAATTTTTTTAGGGACCTACATACTGTTTTCCATAATGACTTCACCAATTTACAGTCCCACCAATAGTGTTCAAGGGTTACCTTTCTCTACATCCTTGTCAACATTTATCTTTTTTCTTTTCAATAACAGCAATCATGACATGAATGAGGTGATGTATCATTGCAGTTTTGATTTGCATTTTGCTGATGATTAGCGATGTAGAGCATCTTTTTATATATTTGTTGATTATTTCTATCTCTAGGGAATTGTCTATTCAGTTCTTTTGTTCATGTTTTTAATTGAGTTATTTGGGTCTTTTTTGCAATTATGTTGTAGGTGTTCCTTACACATTCTAGAGTATTGTAGTTTGACATAATCACGATTGTCTATTTTGCCATTATTCCATGTGCTTTTAGTGTTATATGAAAGAAATTAGTGTAATTTTACTGAATTTTTTAGTCCTAATAGTTTTGGTGAAGTCTATGATTTTCAACTTAAAGATGATCATTTTCAGAGATAGTTTAACTTCTCTCTTATTTGAATGCTTTTCTTTTCTTTTCTTTTTTTTTTGATGAATTGTTCTAGGTAGGACTTTGAGTATTATGTTAAATATAAATGGCAAAAGTGGGCATCTTTGTCAGGTTCCAGATCTTAAAAGAAATACTTTTAGTTTTTCACCACTGAGTGTAATGTTAGCTGTTAGCTTTTCATATGTGACCTTATTACATTGAAGTAAGAACTTTCTATACCTAATTTGTTAACATATTCATCATGAAAGAGTGTTTAATTATTTTAAATGCTTCTTCTGCATCTATTGCAGTCACCATGTAATTTTTAGCCTTCATTGTGTTAGTGTGGTTTGGTATATTGATTGATCTATGTTACCTTGAACCTTCCTTGTGTTACATGATAAATCCATCCGGTCATGACCTGTGCTCCTTTTAATGTGCTATTGAAGTTGGTTTGCTAGTGTTTGTTGAGTTTTTGCATCAGTGCTAATCAGATTTATTGGCCTTTAGTTTTCTTTTTATGTGATGCCTTTAGCTTTTATATCAGAGTAATTCTGGCCTCATAAACTGAGTTTGGAAGTGTTCCCTCTTCTATTTTCTGGAAGAGTTTGAAAAGGATTGGTACTCTTCTTGAAACATTTGGTTTTTTTAGAGCTCTCTGGTTTGCTTCCGAATGCCCACTCCTCTCTCTGCCACTACTGGCAAACCGATCTCTCCTGGTGTTTTCCAATCTGTGCCCTGCCAGATAGGGGGGTGTCGGTGACTATTTCTCTCCCAGGGTTGTTGTTCCCCACCCTTGGCTCTCAGAGACCGGGGCGGCCAGCCAGGGCCCTGGCGCGGCCTGGCAGAGGGCCTGCTGCCGCCTCTGTGCTGCTCCTTCGTACCTTGTTGATCTGCGGTCATCTCCTCTCCTCAACCTCTGGTCATTCAGTGTCCGCTACACTCTCTGGAGTCCTGCCTTCTTATATGCTGGGTCCCTGTTGGGTATCTACTGCGCTCCTCCACAGATCAGCCTGGTCTTTCTCCGCTGCATGGAGGGAAGCAAAATCCTTAGGAGTATATCCTAAGAACCCTGAAACACCAATCCAAAAGAACCTATGCACCCTGATGTTCATAGCAGCACAATTTACAATAGCCAAGAGTTGGAAGCAACCTAGATGCCCATCTGTAAATTACTGGATCAAAAAGTTATGGTACATTTACACAATGGAATTCTATGCTGCAGAAAGGAAGAAGGAGCTCCTACCTTTTGCAACATCATGGATGGAACTGGAGAGCACTATGTTGAGGAAAATAAGCCAGGCGGTGAAAGACAAATATCATATGATCTCACCTTTAACAGGAATCTAAACAACAAAACAAACAAGCAAGCAAAATATGAGCAATGACACTCAAGTACGGAACAGGCTGACAGGGTCCAGAGAGGAGAGGGGAGAGAATCATAGGGGAAAAGGGGAGGGACTCACATGAATAAGTATAAAGGACACATGGACAATAATTAAGGTGGGGGGCGGAAATTGGAGGGAGGTGGGGAGCACTGGGGGGGGGCAGGGCAGGGAATATAAAACAGAAAACTGTACTTGAATAAGAATTAAATAAATAAAATAAAATAAAATAAAAACCTTTGGTAGAATTTTGTCATTACCCTGGCTGTTGTGGCTCAGTGGGTTAAGCACCAGCCTGCAAACAGAAAGGTCACTGGTTTGATTCCCAGTCTTTGCACAGGTCTGGGTTGTAAGCCAGGTCCCTAGTTAGGGGTGTGTGAGAGGCAACTGATTGATGTTTCTCTCAAATATTGATGTTTCTCTTCCTCTTTTTCCTTCCCTCTCCTTCTTTAAATAAATAAATACATACAAATACATAAATAAAACCTTTTAAAAATAAATGTTTGGTAGAATTCACCTGTGGTGCAAACTGATCCTGCTTTTTTTGTGGGGGGAGACATGATTATTGACTCAACTCTTTGTTGTTAGTCTGTTCAGGCTTTCTGTTTGTTCATGATACAGTCTTGGTAGGTTGTATGTTTCTAGGAATTTATTTCTTCTGGATTTTCTAATTTGTTGGAATATAATTGTTCATAATAGTCTCTTATGATCTTTTTTTTATTTCTATGGCATTGGTTGTAAGCATTTTACTTTAAATTCACATTTACAAAAATCAAATAGGCTACCAATATTGCTTGGCAACCCTAATGCATTCCTTTTTTAATCTACCCAGGTGACCATTCTCATCTCTTTCTTCCTTTCAGCTCTTTCCTCAAATACCCCTGACTCTTCCTCCACTCCCAGTCATGACAAAACAGTAGAGCAATCAGGAGATAACTGTTATTCTCAGTACCAATTTTATCAACTTACTTGTCTGCTTCATACTCTTCTTCCGTCCTGTTAAAATGAATGAGATGTCCCAGCTGTCCCTACAGTCACAGCTGTCCCTTCCACATGTGCTCTCTATAGCTCTCACCTTTTCAAATATTTCAATCTTCAATCCCTTTCTCCTTCATTAAAATCCCTTTCTCCATGTGTTTAACTGGAGAATTATTATTGGAGTTCAAACATGCCTAAATATCTTCAGTCTTAAACAACCCTCCTTTGAAGTCATGGCCCACTTCATTTATACCTTCATTTTGTTGCTCATTTTACAGTAAAATTTCTGTAGTTATCCATTTATATACTGTGGCATTTCCCTACTTTCATTCTTCCCTAAACTCATGTAAATCAAACTTCTATATTTACCATCCTGTTAAAACTCTCATCATATTGTCTCTAATAACCAGCATTTTGCCAAAAGTGGCGTATATTTCTGTCTTCATTTCACTAGATTTGAACAATATTTGACAGAGTATATGACTCCTTCCTTCTTGAAACATTTTCTTTTTCTGACTTCTATGATGCTAAATGTCTTAGCTTTTATTTTTCTTCTAATGGATTACTTCTGCTTCTTTTGTGCAGTTTTCAGTGCCTTTGCCTGACCTTTAAAAAATCAGTGTGTTATACATCTGGTTTCTGGGAACCTCTCTTTCTCTTTTCTTTTTTTTTTTTAAGTCTCTACTCTTTTGTTAGGTGATTTTACCTAGTTTTACAACTTCAAATTTAATCTCTTTGCTGGTGAATCCTAAGTCTATTGTTTTCACCTCAATCTCTTTTCCCTGAACCCCAGTCTCATGGGCTAACTCTCTGTGACTTCTCCATTTGGATTCTTAATAAGTATCTCAGTTATTAAGTGTTCAGAACAGAGGACTCAATCCCAATGTATAAGTTCCCCAGTCTTTCCCATATGAGTGAATGTCAATACCATTTAACAGTTCAACCACAAAACACAGAACTCAATTTTTATTCCTTTCTTTCTCTCACCTCTGATGAACATCTCTGCATTTATAAACTCCTCCTTCAAAATGTCCTAAAATTGCCCATGCTTTTTTATCTCCAAAGCTACCATTAAGTCTAATGTTGATAATTGAAGTGGCTCGTAACTAATTTTCATTATGTTTTCCTATTCCCAACTGTGTCTACAAAAACTTAGAATCATATGCTATCTCTCATATCCTTAAAAAATCTCCAATGACACACATTTACCCTTAAAATAAAATTCATATTATTAGGTTGTAAAATTCTACATGATCCAATCCCTGCTAATCTCGCTGATTTTATTTCATTTTATTCCTTCCTCTTATTATACCAGGACCTTGGTCTATCAGTTTTTTTCATCTTGGAATGGTCTTCCTAGATTTTTGAATGGCTGGCTTCTCCTTACTGCTCAGCCTTGGTTTAAATATCTGCTCAGAAAAATATTTTCTGAGTATTAAATTTGAAGTAACTCCATGTCACAGCACACCCTTTTATTTTCACCATAAAGCACTGTGACTCTTCATTTTGCTCTGTATAAATTCTGTTTCCAGAGGAATATAGTTCCAGGAAAAGATGGATCATATATGTTTCTCCTTTGTTAGATTTTCAGTGCTTATAAAATGACTTGAAAAGATGAATAAGTGAATGACTAGATAAGCGATTATCCTTCATGAGCGGTAGAAAAAAAGGTTGAATGAAAATGGCTTGAAATAGATAGAAGGATACTTCAATTTATTAAAAGATAAAAATTATACTTTTTCCAGTTAACTCAATTATATTTGGTTAACCTAATCTAGGTTAAAAACAACAAAACTACATAGAAATCCTGCTAAGGAACTTGCTTTAAAGAATTGAAGACAGTGTGTTGCAATTATACTATTGATTATTTTAATGCAGATAAATGCTTCTAAGGAGCTTGAGAATTCTTTTAAATTAGATAATATTTCACCTGAACTCATTTCTTTTACTTTTCTTTGGCTTGGCAAATTTTATTTTTTATTCTTGAATTTCACCCTAGTCTATAACTGAATAATTATAGATTTTACATTAGTGGGGTCTGAAATCATGCAATTCATGTATCAATATGAAAATTTAAAAAGTAGTATATAAAAGCTGTTTTCAGCATGTTTCTTTAAAAATTTTAAATTTGCTAATCATAGAATAGTAAAAATTATTTTTAAAAGGTGCATATCAGTTGATTTTTGAAAGGTGTCAAGTCTTTAAGGTGAGGTCATGGATATGTAGTGCTATTTTGCTACCAGCTTTGTATTCTTATAGTTTATAATCTATTGGTGACACTATCATTTTCTGATCTTTTGAAAAGAATTTATTAAAATCCTCTCAGAGTGATTTTCTTCCACAAATATGTATTAATCACTGGTTATGTTCAGGCACTAGGTTCTGGTACTCTGTATTCACTGATGAGCTATGCAGAGTCCTTAAGCTAAAATAGCATGTGCTCTAATTGGGACAGGTGGATAAGTAACAGGCAATAACTGGTGTGATAAAAGTATAAAGACTTAAATAAAGGTGCTGTATCAAAAAGACTTCCTAAAAAGGAGGAAGTTAGAGACATCATCCCAGGAGAAATGACACCAGTTTTGAGACTTCCAGGATGTTGAGTAAATGTTTGCTAGGTAATGTAAAAAGGAAAGAATGTTTTTGACAGAAGGTTCAACTTCAAAGGCTGAGAAGTTAGACTGATAGAACATAGAGCAGGTTGATGGAATGTAGAGGTATAATCAGGGCTACAGTTTGGAATATGAGAGAGGCACTGGCAATAGATGAGTATGCAGATCTGAGCAGAGGTCAAATCATCAAGACCTGAATGACTATGTTGGGGGTGTCTATCTACTACGTAAAACTGGGGGTGAAGATTCCAGTCCTGGCTCTCTGTTTCTGGCTGTGATTTTTTTCCAACTTACATAGAAAGCTGACTCATTTTTATCATCTCTATAATGTTAATAACACAGTAGAAACTTCCTTTTTTATTTTTTATTATTGTTCAGGCACAGTTGTCTCCACTTTCTCCTTACTTTCCCCCATCCCTACTTCCCACCCTCAATCCTACCCACCTTTGGCTTTGTCATGGGTCCTGTATAAACGTTCCTTGATGACCTTTTGGGAAAAGTAGAAGTTTTCTTAAAAAGTCAGCAATAGCCCTGGCTAGTATGGCTCAGTTTGTTGGGTGTCATCTGGAAAAACTAAAGATCACTGGTTTTGAACCCTGGTCAGCCCCTGGGTTGCAAGTGCAGTCCCTGGTCAGGGTGCGTACAAGAGGCAACCAACTGATATTTCTCTCTCACATTGATGTTCCTCTCCCTCTCCTTTTCAGTCTCTTCCCATCTCTCTCTCTTTTTTTTTTTAGCACTTTGTATCTGCTGAGTGTTCTCTAGCCTTTAATTATTTATTTTTTTTTATTTATTTATTTGTTTGTTTGTTTGTTTATTTATTTTATCTTTAGAAGGGAAGGGAAGGAGAGAAGGAGAGAAATATCAATGTATGGTTGCTTTTGGTGCATCCCCTGCTGGGAACTGGCCCCTGCTGGGAATTGGCCTGCAACTCAGGCATGTGCCCTGATGGGGAATCAAACCGCTATCTTCTGGTTCACAGGCCCGTGCTCAATCTACTAAGCTACACCAGCTAGGGCTCTTCCCATCTCTTTAAAAATAAATAAATACAATCTTAAAAATAAGGTTAGTGATAGATCAAAAACACTTATGCCTATAAATTTTAGGTACTTGATTATAGTTTGCCAATAGTTTGAAGAAAAGTAAAAAAATACATAATTCCTTTAGTATAGGTCTACCAATTGGACTTCCATGTGTTCTTTCATAAACTGCACACATTATGTATTTTCTATGATTTCAGTCTTAGTGTCTTTAAAATGTGTGAGAACCTAGACATGTGGGAAGCAATCTATGCACTCTTTCTTCGTTTCTATTGTTCCCAGCACTTTACAGAGGCTGCACCAATATGCAATCCAACAGCTATTCTTTTTAATGACTCATCTTTATTTGGCTCCCAAGATATTCTACTTCATGTTTGTAGAAAACAAGTTTCTTTCTTTAGGAACTTCTATCTTTTTGGCTTACAAGTTATTTAAATAATGTAGTTTTAAAACATGACAACTGACCAAAGGCTCAGGATCCAATTCAACTGATTCTTGGTAGCATAGAACTCAAACATCGTGTGGAGAAATAAACACATGTCAGTATACTCTGTAGTGTCATGGAGTAGCCTAGCAGCTACAAGTGTTCACTGCATGATAGACTTACTATGTTTTATTGATGTTGATTCATTTAGGCAGCCCTTTAGGTGAAAGATGTTTACAGGGTTCTCTGTAATAGCATCTACCTTATAAAAGTTTAGGAAAGAGTTTAATGACATTGCATGAAAACAACTAACAGAGTGCCAGCAGCCTAGTAAATATTTAAAATACATTATTTCCATTTCATATTTTTTATAATTTACCCCTTAACAGGAGAAATTAAATAACTCTCTTTGGTATTCAGTTTTAGGCCAATACAAGCCCATGACATGACCCTGTGGGAATTGGGAAAATCACTCCATCAGAGCAAAGTCCTTCAGGCACATGGCTTTTGTGTGAATTAAGAAAAACATGTTCCTTGTCCCAGAAATATGTCATGTCACCTGGCCTATCTGCTGAAAGTCAGTCCATTCTTGTCCTCTTAGCTAGATGCCTTTGTATTTTTAACAATGGGAAAATCCTATGTTGCTGGTCTGGATCACAACCCCAGTCTTTATAAAATAAAGTTGTTCAGGTTTTCAGGATTTGTGAACTGATCTGCCAAGGCCAGAGTAATCTGGCCTCTCCTAGTTCCAGGGAGGGAAATCCTTATTCTTTTTAGGGGATCAAATATATTCTTCCCTTTTCATACCTACACAGCTAGTTTCTGTATTCCTACCAGTGCACTCACTGGAAGTTCACATTGGTGAGGGGCATTCTTTTATATTCTTGTCTGTGATAGAAAAGATGAGGACTGAGTGTTGACAACGGAAGTCTCTCAGCTAACAAAAAAGTATATCCATAATGCATGATGTCCCTCATTCAAACAGGATGACAGAAGAAAAGAGAAATATGGACTAAATCAGGTTCCCATACTTCTCTTATTTGGATAGAGAATTGAATAGCTTAACTCTGGACTGTCTTTTGCATGAGTTTACTCATAAACCAGGGCAGACTTTACTTGTTTTGCCCCTCAAATGTTGCAGATTTTATGAGGCAAAGTATGTTTTATTTTTATATAACTTAAACGTGGGGATTCAGCCATCCTTTTGCTTGGGATTCCTGCTCATATATTCAGTTCAGACTTACAAAATATTAAGTGGGTTTTTTATCACTTTAAAATAACATACATAGGCAATGACAGGTTAGCAGAGCTTAAAAGATTTTCCCCCAGTATTTTGGGTATAAACAAATGTCCTTCAGCGCAAGCCATACCTTTCTCCCTCAAGTCCTTCTTTTGTTGAATACACTTTGATTCAAAACAGGGCTATATTTGCTGGGGTTTTGTTCATTACCAGGCAATGGTTTGCTCTGCAAAATTTTCAAGGAACTGGAAGGCCTAGCAACAGGTTCTGTAAACCCTGGTAAAGGGAGGAGGTGTATGTTGACTTCAAAGGCGCTGCCTTGCCTTATAGCTTTGGGAAGACTTTTGATTACAGTCGGGAAGGCTCTGGGCCAAGGGGAAAATAACATGGGATTTGCTGATAACACATGGTTACTAAAAACTGAATCAATCAGTAAAAACAAAAAAGATGTCTATTTTAGCTGGATTTAAAAGAAAGTGTTTGTTATTTTCACTTTTTAAAAAATATATTTTATTGATTTTGCCATTACAGTTGTCCCGTTTCCCCCCTTCACTCCCCTCCCCCCTGCACACCCCTCCCCCACCATTCCCCCTTCCGTTCATGTCCATGTGTCACAAGTTCTTTAGATTCTGTATTTCCCATAGTATCCCTGCCCTCCCCCCTGTCTATTTTCTACCTACTGTCTATGCTACTTATTCTCTGTACCTTCTCCCCGCTTCTCCTCCTCTCACTCCCCTGTTGCTAACCCTCCATGTGATCTCCATTTCTATGTTTCCGCTCCTGATCTAGCTGTCCTCTTAGTTTGCTTTTGTTTTAGGTGTGGTTGTTAATAACTGTGAGTTTGCTGTCCTTTTCATATTTTTCATCTCCTTTGCTGTCCTTTTGATATTTTTCATCTTCTTTTTCTTAGATAAGTCCCTTTAACATTGCATATAATAAGGGCTTGGTGATGATGAACTCCTTGAATTTGACCTTATTCACTTTTTAAATGCCGAGAAAATAAATATTCTATACACCATCTTCCAGTTTTTATATTTTTCTTATTTCTAATTTTATCTTTTTTCAATTTCTCATATTTCCTATTTCATTCTTTTACAAAATATGTTCTAATCTGCTTACCCAGGAGTGATGCTCTCTTGGTCTCTGAATACTCTCCCTTAAGCTACTTATGTTTTCCAGCTCCAATGGGCTAATGTGTGCATATGACTTAACTTTTCTGCTAAGTTGTAAGACTCTTGAAAGCAGGACCGGAGCCTCACAAAGACACTGCCTTGGGAGGCTGTTCCGCAAAAACCGGAGTGTAGATGAGGGCATGGGTGTCTCTGTGGTGGAGCCTGATCACAGCGTCTGAGATGCCCGTCCGAGTGCTGTAAAGATGGGAGTGCTGCAGGACAAGCGTGTCGTAGCAGACACCAAGTTTTAGGAACCCTTAACAATGTCAATGAAAAGCAATGATTCACAGAACATCAGGTGTGCTTTTAACAAAACACGATGACAACTGAAACTCATTCAGTTCAATTACAGAGCGAAATGGCAGAAGTTGGGGTGAAAGCCAGTTCTTTGTTCAGGTGTTTAAGGTATTCTGTCCTCTGGCAGGAGGTAGAAATAATTTGGCCTCGGGCACATAGGAATCAGGTTTACCGGCAATGCACTAAAATGAAGTGTTTACCCTAAATCTACTAACGCCTACCTCGTTAGAATGGTTAGGAGATGAAGTACCTATTTGAGTCTGATCATTTACAGTCAGAAATATCTCATTTCTTATATGATATTTCTCATTTCTTAAAATATTGCTATTTAGTAATTTATATATAGTAATTATTGGTCAGATAACTTTTATAGGAGGTTAAAGAAAATTCTGCCAGCCTCATGTTAGTAGCTCAACTTTCTTGTGCAGAAAACTGACAAATGCTGAAAAGGTCTGGGTTTCATTTTAATAAAGCCTACTTAGTTGCCAGAGGAAAAAATAAATCAAATTAGTATAAAAAAGAAGGACTTACTGCGTGCTGTCTGGACACAGCTCATTGTACCCTATGGAACACAATGACGAAAAGTACACTTGGGACTTCAACAAGATGGAAACAAGAATCAGCAAGCTCCACGGTTGCCAATGTCCTGATATCTCAATCTCAATCTCTCTCTATCTCTCCCTATTCTCTCTTCCACCTCTCTCTCTGGAATCCTTGGTCTCTCATTTTGGCTTCTCCTTTCAAGACTATTTGATTTTGTCTCTTTGTGCTTCTCTGGGCATATAATAAAAATCATTTTCTCACAGCTGCTAAATTTAGCTGTTTTTTTTTAATTCAACTAACCAGCGTAACTAGCATCTATCTCTTATAAAAAAAACAAGCTTCTAGGAGAGATGTTGTTAATGGTTCAGCTTAGTGCACAACTTCTCCAATCAAATAAGGTCAGGGAATGCCAGGTTTGGCTGCCAAGGCTTGTCCCTTTGGAGAGAAGTGGGGTTCTTAATGAAGGAGGGAGGTCATGTGTTCAAGAGACACTTAAAGAAACACACTCCTACCAATGTTAGATAAGGGCACCATCAAGTAGGGAAACAATTCAGAAGTGGGACAATGGAACATAAAGTTAGTAGTTACTGCAAAGTACTCCTGAATGCATAATACGTGTGCATGGTTAATGTATAATGCCTCCTGGTTGCCTATACACAAAAAGCTCAGCAAGTTGATGGAATATTCTGCAGCTTGCGAAATCTACCAGTCTCACCAGCTCACCAGCCCCTCTTCACTCAGGTGAAGACTACTCCAAAGAAAAGTTATCAGGGATGCAGTCATACAGGCACATTTAGGGAGAATGCCCACTTGATGATGGAGACAGAAACTGACATGCTAAAGCTGCAAACAAAGGAACAAGTTTTGCTGTCAAATCACCAGAAACTAGAAAGATGCAAGGAAGGGTTCTCCCCTACAGGTTTGCGGGGAACACGGGCTCGCTAACACCTTGATTGTGGATTTCTAGCATCCAGACCTGTCAGATAATAAATTTATGTTGTTCTAAGCCACCCAGGATGTGGTACTTTGTTATGACAACCCTAGGAAACTAATACAATATATTATAGGAAAGACTATAATCTCAGAGTCATTGCTGTTTCTGTGTAATCATTTGTTAGATGTGTATCTTGAAGGATGACTTTGGACACACTACTTCTCATAGGAGAATGACAATAATTTAGATCAGAAGTAGAAATCTTGGGGAATTGGGTGAGAAAATAAGATGGGGAATTTAAGAGAGTGAAATAAACCAGCAAGATGATCACAGTAAGAGACTGAGGCAGTTAAAGACAAGGCGTGGGGAGAAAGCCAGCGAGAGAGTGCTAATGGAGCTTTTAGTAAGGGAGGATTTAATACATTTGATATTTATTATTTATAGATTCTGCATTTGTGAGTTTGCCTACTTGCTAAAATGTACTTGTAATCCCAAAATTCATACTCCCAGCAATTTTGTGGTCATTTCCAGACATGCCAGAATAGCAAAAAAAAAAAATAAAATCATTGGACAAGCCTCTTCCCAGCTGAGGTCAATGAACAAAATCACCTTGTTTCAGCTCTCACACTGTGAACACGTATTTTTTTTTTTTTTTTTGCTGTATATGTAGTGCCACATTCTTTGCATTTTTGTTGGTAATATTGCTGTTTGAAATGGGCCCAATGCACAGTGCTAAGTGCTGTCTTGCATTTGCAGGTACAAATAGGCTGTGATATGCATCATAGAGAAAAATACGTGCCATGCTAGGTAATCTTCATTTACACAGGAATTATAGTGCCATTGGCCGTGGGTTCAATATCAATGAATTAATATATATTAAATAAAGTGCCTTTAAACAGAAATATACATAACGCATAGAGAAGTATTAAATGGTTGATAGAAATGTTGTAACCAGAGACTCACAGGACCTTAAACCTGTTCCCTCCTAGTAGCAATGATTTAATATTTGCTAATTCAGTGTTTAATTTTGAATAACTACTGCAAATAATGAGAACCAATTGTGTATGATTAAAGTTTGTTCGCTTTTAATGTGATGGTGTAAACTCTCCTCCAGGATTCCCAAAACTTCAGCAAAAATTTTGCAGATTTATATCTGTGGTTCATTTTGTGCTGATGGATGGAAGAGGAGGGTGAGGACAAGCAGAACCCCAGGTTCTGTCAGGGATCATGAGGAAATAGACTCAGGAAGGAAGACGGAGAGTTAAGGGCAGCAGGAACCCTAAGCTGAAAGTTAACCATGTAAGGCTCTCTGAAGTTGAAAAAATATTTTGAAGAGCATGGGATCTTCCACACGATGTCCATTGAGGGTCTGAGACATTTGTCATTAGATGTTAAGTGTCTTGCATTTGGAATAACAAAGATCTTATTTGCTGTGTCTTGGTTCTTAACCTCCGTGAAACTGGTTCAAGCTTTAAGATAGATTCACTTTGAAAACTTTGCACAGGCATTACTTATGCTAAAAAAATCTTTTAAATCGAGATTACTATATCTGAGGTTGCAGACATCTCAGCACCATCATGGCATGAACCTCACTATAAAATTATTTTGTGTACAGCTCAGGTTCTTCATTTAGACTGTGAATAACTTGAGGCAAGAACCATGACAATTCATTTTTTATCTCCGCCATGTAGTTCACTGGTGGACATTAAGAAGGAACTCAGCTAAATAAAACCTTATTTTTTATTTGTTGCATCAAGTTATTATATTTATTTTTGTAAGTGGAATGACTGTAGCCATTAAGAGCTCAGATTTGAGAGTCAAAAAGACCTAAATTACATGGCCTCAGACAGATTCCTTATGTCTCAGAATCCTGGTTTCCTTATCTGTAAAATATGGACAACAGCAGTATTTGTCTTATAGGGTTGTGAGTAATAAATAAAACTTATAAGTGATGCCCCTAGCACAACATCCAGCACATAATATATTATTCGACAAATAACAACCATAGGAGTAGTGCAACATACACAAACATACAGGGAGACATAGTTGGGGGGGTTGTGATAAATTGTGCTACCTGCAGAGTAGAAGACGGAATTGAGTCCAGCACACTAGAGCAGGTGTGATAGAGACTACAAATCCATACATAACCTGAAGTATCCTTGGGAACCCTTCTGTGATTGCCTGCAGGAATAACTCCTTTGTTCCCAGAAACAATCCCATCACCATGATCCCCAAAGCCACCTTGTTGGCAGAGGGCTGTACATGAGCCCTCTGCCGGTCATATACAGGTGGGGATAAAGAGAAAGAATAAAGCAACAGCTTCATTAAAAGGTCATGGCTAGTTTAGAGTTCCTGTAGTTGTAAGATTTGACCAAGGTGAGCTTGAGTCCAAGTGACACTGTAAAAATTTATTCACCTCTATAAGAAACATTTTTAAGTACGTATTTTGTGTCAGTTACTGTTGTAGACACTGAAAATACATCAGTGAATAAGCTGACAAGGTTTCTGCACTTACAGAGCTTACATCCCAATGAACAGTCTGACAAGAAACACATAAACAAGATAAGTAAGAGTGATGGGTAGGGATAGGGGTGGTGAGGATCAGAGAAAGCCTGTCTGAAGAAATGCGTTTTGGACTTGAAGCTGAAAGGTGAGAAAAGGCAGAGTCCTAGGAGACTGGTACGCCAAAGCTATCCAGGTGAAGAGATCAACAAGGGTTAATTCATGCCTTGAAGGGAAATCAACTTGGTTACTTGATGCACTCTGGGGCAAAGCGAAGACCAGTGTGATTAGGGCATAGTAAAAAAGGAGACAGTGTAGGAGTTTAATAAAAAGAAATGTACAGAAGCTAGGATATTATAGGCTGTGAAAATGAGTTTTGTTTTATTGTATTGAGAAGTCATTGAAAGAAACTGAAAAGGTAGGACTTGGTGTAAAAACTCCATTTTGTTTTGTTCTGTGGTGAGCAGTGTTAGAGGAGGTTATCAGGACACTCTGACGGCCAGTTGACCAGGGAGCAGGATCCAGGCAATCAGAGGCTCCTGACCTGCTTCCCAGGCCTTGGAATGTACACTCTGTCAACTGCTCCCACAGCCAGAGCCATGGTCAAGGATGCAGCCTCGAGAGAACAATGAGTTGTTGAGACCATCTGGATGGCATATGTTACTGAACCCAGTTAAAACCTCTGTATAGCCTTAGAGGTTCTGATGAGTGGGTGCGGAGATTTACTGGTCTTTGGCTGCCCCAGATGAGCTTTGTAAACAAGTTCCTTTGCTTATTAAGCCTTCCAGCTACCTATTTGGAGTAGTCTGCCTTTTCCATCACTATCTTCTTGCATTCTGTATCTGGGAGCGTCTGTGAACTAACACATGTACTGTGGGGATAGGAGTGGTGAGAAAACAGGGAATGAGAGAAACCATTGGAAGTTATTGCAGATGTCTAGGAGACAGATGATAGTGACCTGGACTAGAGTTATAGCAATGGAGATGGTAGGAGGCGGTTGGCTGCACAATATAGTTTAAAGATAAAGCTAATAGAAATAGCTGATGTGTTGGTCAGAAATTGAGAGAAATTATGGGTATAATAAAGGGCATGATTATAAAAAAGACATTTTTGTAGGTGCTGTCAGAGTGAGCATGCAAGACTCTAACTCCTACTGGCCCTGTGTCTGGGGAGTTCCTTTGGAATCAGCCCAAAGTGCTGAAAGTGAAGGCCCCAGGCCCTAAATGAAAGGAACACAATGCAAGTCACAACATAAATGATTTTTCTGATTTTGTGCTCCAAGAATATTTTTTTTCTGATTACCTCAGAGAACACTATCTTGGGCAGTAGGCGGGATCCTATTTGATTCTAAATGATTTTGCATAGTTATATGTTTGGTCTTAGTTTGTACGAGATATGTACTCCATACAGGGGCACACAAAAGTCTGCATTGAACTTGTACAGAAATACGTGACTCTGACTAAAAGTCTTCTTCAAGCTATAGTTATTAGTCTTATTTCTCCTGTAAGTTAACCTCCTTACTGAATTTACTCTGTTATCTACATTATCAATACAGTGAGGAAGTGCTTTCTTCAGCCTCAGTAGTGTTTTAAAAACTTCAGTAGGGTTAATGAACTTCAGGATTCAGTTCTCCCAGAGTGAAAGGACACAGAACTCTTTCAACTGTGGGCAATAAAATACCCCTGACTCAAATTGCCCAAACATCTGCCCTTCTAAGTTAAGTTAATAAAAGTTTCTCAGTGGGCTTCTTGTAAACAGTCTTTTTTTTCTTCTCAACTCATTTTTTAATCTCCTCCTTATTCTGCTTCTTAATCCCCCCTCCTACTTTTTTATTTTTCTAAATTGTACTCTCTTTCAATGTACTAGTGGGGTACATACATAAATTGATGATCACATATCTTGGTGGTCTCCTCTACTTACCCCAGGAACAAATCAGACATTGCTGTTCTCAAATGGGGTAGCAGGAGTCCACATACATTCTACAGGCTCTGAGACATGCTGGTAAAACTGCTTAGCTTCACTTATAGTTGACCACACCTGGTCAACTGAGATTTTGCTGGTCTCTGAGTCATGATGGGCTAGCAGGCCTGGTGAAGTGGGGGCAGGGGGAGTCACATTCAAGACATTAGCTCTGAAAGGTAACTCACTGATATCAGACACTCAGTGTCTTCCAGAGAGATCGCCACCTGCATGCTCTTCATTAGGCACCCATAATCCTCCTTGAAAGCATTTTCCAAAATATGTAACATGCTCCTCTGAGTGTGTTCCAAAAAAAACAATTTCATGGTCAATGCCTTGGAAAATTTGGGGTTAAACAAATTGCTTTAGTGTATGAATTATCAAAAATTTTAATAGCTAAAGCACTTATTTAATTT
Source organism: Sturnira hondurensis (assembly GCF_014824575.4). Lineage (NCBI taxonomy): Eukaryota > Metazoa > Chordata > Mammalia > Chiroptera > Phyllostomidae > Sturnira > Sturnira hondurensis. The sequence continues at coordinate 1,745,872 of NW_028073279.1, forward strand.
TTAAGTTTTTAGAACTATAAAGCCCCTTTATGAACTATCTCAAAGGGAAAGTGTTCTATCCCCTGCTGTTCCGAACTTATTGAATCACCTATGCCTCCTGGGAGAGCTAACTTTAACAGCATTCGAAAGAGCGGTGGTGAGGACAATGAAAGCAACTTAGCCAATTGATTATTATCTATCCTATGGGTAGATACCAGGAGTTTAAAATAAAAGAGTGTCTCCCTAGAGGTACATTATTTTACTTAAGTCAATTTTTGAAAGTAGTTTAAGAAGAAGGACTTCTACAGATGGAAAAAATGACATTGAATGAAAACAAGGTTTATGGACAGTTAGTAGTTGCTCAAGCTTTGACCTCTGACAATGGTTCCCCTTGATTTGGGTGCTATGATTCTCTCATAGTAGAGAGAATAGGGGACAGAAAGGTTTAATTTCTTAGCCTCTTCGTATCTCTAATAAATTTACTGTGAAGACAGTGAGAATTGTTCTTTTCTTATGCTACATTGAGAGTTAAACTGTGGCATTGAAAAAGATTGTCCAGAAGCAGAATTCAACATTTATTAAGTTTGTACTGGTTATACCCTAAAGGTCCTGGCTTATTCTGGTCACTATTTCTTGTGTTATGCTAAGAAATGTCTTGTGCCTGCGGGCCAGCTGCTGATAAAGTATTGGAGCAAAGTCAAATATGTACTGCAGCCATGTAAAAGAAGTGGATAGAACTAATAATTTTATTAAATTTTCAAAAAGAATGCTTCTAGAGTAAAGCCCTAGGCAATGGGAAATGTAATAATAAGGGATAAAACCATCATACAATTGACTTTACAGTGACTGCTTGCTCTACAGAGCAATAGTATAGCAGCCCATGACTCAGGGGTTCTATTGGATTGAGGAAGATACCTGGACTTCCTCTAAGTTGATATTCTTTCTCATCTAGGAGCACTTTGAATCCTGTAGATAATAATGAGCTTTTTTGATTTTGGAAGTGCCCTTGTAAGGTTTTCTTGAGATAGTTGTATTCATTGCCTATATTGTCCAGTGAAAAGGCTGCTGTATTCAAGAAATCTGAAAGTTTTAAGTTTCCTCATTTTTAAAAAATGTTATCCAACTGATATTGTATCTCTGTGTGTAGGCACTGTTCTAGGTACTTGGAATCTCAAGAAGCCATTTTCTCTCAATCCATTTTCTGACTTCATAATGCTACTGCACAAATAGCTTAAACTTATGCCATAAACTAGCTTTATTTACAGAGTTTTTAAAGCAAGGACTGACCTAAAAATGCAGAGGGATATGGGAAATATACTGGTTTTGCTTCAGTCATCTGAAAGGCCTTGTGCTACATAACAGTTACTTAATTTGCTTGGTTTGGAACTTTGATGTGGCTTCTTTCTTCAACAAAGTGTTACTTTCACATATGTATTTAATCACTGACTATGTAAAAGTATAAGAGATGCCCTGTGGGATGATTTAGCCCACACCGATTCTCCTTCTGTATTACATGACTGCCCTGCTGGCCATAGTTTATTGACCCAGGAGAAGACACTTGACCCATGGAGCTTTGTCAAGGTAATGGTAATGCTCTGGACTCTATAATAAAGACCCACAAATCATTGCTCTTATGGTGTTTGGGCCGGGCTGTTGCTTCTTTATACTTGATCTTAGCTATTCAACTCTTTCTCTGATTGTAATACAAATACATTATATTATTAATATTAACTGCTTTAATATCCTTTTAATAAATTCTAGTTTTGTTTTCTTCATGTACCAGAAATATTTTTTCTTGAAACAAGACTCCTTACTAGCTCAATAATTGTTACAGAAAGTTGTCCAACTAAATTTTTTAACTCTAGACTAATTTAATACACATTAGCAATAAGCATAATGTTGATGATACTTCAATTTCATTCAAGACAGTCAAGAATACACTTTGTCTTCCTTCTAGCCTCTCCTTTTTCTCATTCAAACTGGCAACTTTTTGTCTTAGTATTGTTTTTGACCTTAGCCTGTCCTTTGGATTTGTTGAGTGACCCTAGTTTTCTTGCTTGGCCATCAGACTCCCTACTATGACTCTTCCCATTTGGCCATCTCCTTTATGGTCAATTACTCTAATTTTATACCTTCGGCATCTAAACTTCAGCTTTGGTCCGTCCTCTTGGCCAGGGCAATGAATGGACTTATTTTGGCTCTGCACAGGTAGGGTCTAGAGAAATATTCCAGTTATGAGTGAAGGGACAATCACTAAATATTACAATTTGTACTTTGAAATCTTGATATTATTTTTATAGTTTCTTCCTATATACTCTGGCTACTTTAAATGATGAGTTCATATGTTCAGATTTATTTGTGTATCTTTTAACACAACAAAATAAAAGAACTTGAAATGTGGGACAGTGAAATATTCAAGAACAGAGATATTTACTAAGTTTTATTTTAATTATACAAACCAAATGTGCATAATTAACTTTTATACCAAGAAAAATAGCAGTTAATCCTGTCTTCCCTAGAGTTTTCAAAGTATGAACCCCTCTTCACCTTTTAAGAGTGTCTCTGGTTTCCTTCCATGATCACTCTGTCTTTGCTCCCCTGAAGTTGGGGCATTCTTCCACTCCACCCCCTCTGATGCTCTGTGGACATATTTATCAACCTGTCTGCTATTCACCCCACTTCGGAGGATATAGATCTTGACCCAGTAGCCATCTGTGATGTTTTCCTGTGTCTGGAGGGTCGAATACAAAACAAGGCATTTAATAAATTTAGAAAAATAAAATTTTGAAGGTTTTGGAAGGCTAGCCAGGAATTTATTTTAAGATTAAATTTACCTTTTACTGTCTATCAAGCACACTCTAGTTGGCCCCAATGAAAATTCTGTTTTTACCATTGTTCTTCTGTTCCTTTTTGTTCTATAACTATGCTTCTTTTGACCTGATAATATTTTAATCTATATTAAATATCTTAATTGTCCAAGTTTATAAATAAAATTTAAGTTTTAGGTTATACACTTAGTATTTTTAGAAATCCTGGCATTTGGAGACTTATCACGAAGATAATTGTTCTGCAGCCTAGGACTGACATTAATAGCGGTGAGATTGTTGGCTTTGAAGCTTTGAAGACATTTCAAAAGATTTTATTCAGAAGCATCATTTTCCTTCTAGCAAGTTTTAATAAATATAACTCTTGTACACAAATGGCCACACTTCAGAACATGTCCCAACATTATAAATATTAGTTCATATGATAAATGACGTTACCAATGGCAATTTGTTCAAAGTAGTATCTAATTTGGATGCACTGTCTCTGAACACTTTCTAGGAACTAGATATGGGCCAGGCATTTCCAAGCTGCTCAGATGTAAAGTTTGATCAACAAGATGTAATGTGGAAAGACAGGTTCTTAGAATTTGACTATCTGGACCAAAATTTGGTCTTTTGGTGGGCAGTAGCAAGTGTGCACAACAAAGTATTTGGGACTCTCTAATTTTCCTCTGGTGTACTGAACTTCTCACGGCATTCCCCCCACTGCATCCAAGGTCTCAGCATTTCTTCTCTTCATTTCCCCAGTGCATTATAACCCACATTTCTTTCCTTGTGCTTATGCCGCTATTATACCCAGTATGATTATTCCCTCTGGTCTTTCTCCACTTCCCAAACTCTTATTTATCCTTCAAATCCTGTTCAAAAATTTTCCTCCTCCATGCTTGTGCTAATGTCTCAGAGAAGTTACTTGCAACTTTCCAGTTCCACAATGTTTCTTTCATTTAGTTTTTAAGCTCCCTTGAACACAGGAGTTTCATCTAATCACCTTTGCATTCTCTGTTGCTTGTAAGAGCCATCAAAATATTCTTATATAGATATAGATGCTTGATAAATGTTTATTACATTGAAATAGTCATTAAAATTTTAGATGTCTTCTTCAAAAAATCTTTTATTTATTTTTACAGAGAAGAGAAGAGGGAGAAAGAGAGGGAGAGAAACAACTTGAGAGATAAATATTGACCAAACCAGGAATTTCAGTTTGGGGGATGACACCCAACCAACTGAGCCACACCAACCAGGTCATAAAATCTTTTATCTAGAGAACAAAATGCCTAGCTATTCTTGCAGATTTCTTTTTTCAATGTCATTCACTAGTTCATGGAGAAGACAGAAGCAGGAAATTATCTTTTTATATCTATATAGTATTTCATACTTTTCAACATGCTCTCATGTATATACTTGCTTCTGAGGCTCAGAGCCATTCTGGAAATGAGAAGAGCAAATATTTTTTACTATTAGGTATGAGATGATGAGAAAACAGGAAAAATGGCTTGCTCATGTTCTCATCACTGGCCAGCAGCCACATCAGGATTCAAATTCTGATCCAGGTGCGGCTGGTGGAGCACTGTCTTTTTCGCTCTTTTCTTTATCACATTCGTCCCCCTACTAGAATTCCTTGCAGCTCCAGCACCTTCCCAGTCTAGGAGGGGCCTCTCTAGCCCACATAGATTTACTATGCAGAGTGAATTGTTTTATATCTGATCTGTGACTGCAGAGGGAAGTTCTTCTGACTACCCTGCTTGGGGAGCATGTTTCTTTTAAAAAGTATGGATGTATTGCTTGGTTTTCTATGCCAATGTACAGGGATTCCTGGTAAATGGTTAAACTTGACCAACATCTCAGAGTGAAATAATTAACTTCATTTTACCTCAATCACTTGAAACTTTTCATAAAAGATAACTTGTTTAACTGAGTCAACTGGCCCAAATGAATGAATAATTTGGTGAAGACCCTGCATAGCTAACTGAACACTAATCTACATTAAACAAATATAGATGAGAAAGACCCATAAGAGTATTCCATTCGCTCTGTCAATATTTTCATTAATTACATATTTATAATGGTATTGCGGAATCTGAATCAAAACTAGCTAGTCCAGGATAAGTTCTTCTAATTTCTTTAGTGAAGATTTAAGCTTTGTTGCTATAAAACAGAAGTGCTCAATTACTTGAATTTTGTTCTAGCCTTTGGAATATTTTTTAGGCAGGACATTCCTACCAATTAGTCTGGAATGTGTGGGATAAGAGTAATCAATTTATTGTATAAATTATATTATTTACATGAGAGAATATAAATTTTGGTGTGAGATAAAGTATGTATGCATCAGTGCGTTTATGTGTGGATCATCTTCAATACATGATTAATCTGCTGAAAATCTAAAGAAGCAGTGAAAGTTGAGGAAAGTGTTGACACAAGATTGCACCAGGAACTGCAGAAATGAACACACAACCAGATAGGGCATAAACTATTCACTATCTAAAAAGAAAGCATCAACAGAACATCCAAGAATTGTTCGAAAATATCATTAACTTATAAAGTCCACCGTGATTTATAATGCCCTTAGACATACCTTGCTTCATTAGATTCTCAGAACTGAGTAGCATGATCAATATAGTTTTTCCATTTACAAGTATGGAAATTCAAGTTTTAAAGTTGACTAATAATTCATACATCTAGTGAATCTAAGCCCAGAATATAGGTTTTATGATTTCCTGTCCAAGGCATTTTGTACCATATTATACTCCCTTATGTGTACATCCATTATTTAATGTATACTTGGGACACCAAGAAAAATCATTGTTTATATGATGGAAGAATTTGTAATTTAATTAGGTTGCCAGGAAAAGGAGGAGCACACACATATCTTTATAATACCCTTGACACACAGGAGACATTCAATGAATGTGTGACTGAATGGAAGAGCTAAGTACCCAATTAACAAAAGGCAATGGATATTATAACCACTAAGAATACTAAAGTGAGGCTAGCAGAGAAACCTTGAACCATAGCAATGAGAAAGCAGCTATAAACAATCTGAGTGTCTATGAAGAGGAGGGAAGGTAGTTCCTCCAAGTAGACTCAGCCATTTCACCAGTGCACAGGGACCTCCTATTAATTCAGAGAGCAACTAGTGGAATAGTTGGCTATATGAGAACCTTTGTGGAAGAGAGTAATAAAGGTAGAGATAAGGAGTAGAGATGGATGGAAAGTTAGACTGAAAACTTAATATGGAACTGGATGTGAGAAACATTTACATTTAAATTTAATGTTGTAGAAAATACATACCTTTGAAAGTGTTTTACATTTGTTTAATTTTTGGTAAAACCCCAAATAGAATAGATTTTAATCCAAACAGCTTCAGACTGAGGTTAAAAAAAAAACATGGATCTGTGTTTGGAAATCAAATTTATTGCAATATAATTTATGTTTGATAGAAGGCATCTATAGAGAGTGATCGATTTGATGAGCTTTGACAGATCTACACACTTGTAAAATTACCACACCCCTAAAGATATAACATTTCCATCACACCTCGGAGTCCACAAAATAAACTGAAAACTCTATTTGACTCCATCACTCTTTTGCTGTTTGATCCTCCATTTGTCACTAGACTTTTCTAGAATTGTACTGACCTCTGGGCTATCTCTATCTCAGCATTGCCATGTGGGAAAAAGTAGACATTGTAAATATAAACTTTTTGAAAATTGTGAAATGTAATGAAAGTGTAAGGACTTATTAGTCTAAGTAACATGCAGTTGCAGGAAGACTAATAGGACTGAAAATATAGGAGAGGCTCAAAGAACAGTTGGAAGCAGGAAAAACACCAGCAAATGTATGATATATTGCAGATGTAATGTAATTCATGCAGGTACTGAGACTAGGGGCATAGATTCTCGATGCAAGGATGCAGAGCAGGACCAGATTCACTGCAGGCTACCTCCCTGGTACTTTCATTTCATTCTCATGTGGCATTGGATTTCTGATCATGAATCAGTGAAATTACAAGTTATTTATGGTCAGAAATCACTGAGCCCATTTGTAGTTAGACAACAGCAAATGTCTAATTCATGAATGCAGAATCCGTACATACCAACTTCAGTACATTGTCCTACTCCTGAAGGATTTTTCTAAAATATAACCTGATTTCTTTATTCTCTAGATTAAATAATTTTAATGGCTCCACATGGCATTTAGATTAAACCAAATTTCTTTAGAGTAATGGGTAAGACTATTGAAAATTTGAGGCTTGCTAATTTCTTCAGATACCTCTCTCATCATGCTCTAACCTACCCTACGTATCATAATTCTCATCCTTCCTCCATCGTGCCCGGAAAACTTTGATAATACAAAATACCACTTCTCGTTGAGCCTAAACTCCGGATGGTTTGCAGACATTTCAGTGTCTGCAGACTGATCATAAATGCATGAGCATTGGAAATGGAGAAATACGACCTTCACTCCTTCCCTGTCATTAACTAACTGTGTTGCCTCTTAATGAATCTCCACAAGCCTAAATTCCCATATTTGTAATATAAGAATAGGATCATAGTACTAATTTTCTGGGTTCCCTGTAAGGATTAAGTGAAGTAGCAGAATATCTAAGAGCTAGAAATCTGGACTAAGACTGTCTTGGTCTTATAGTATCTCTGTCACATATGAGCTATCTGATCTTGGGAAAGTTACTCAACTCATTCACTTTCCTCAGTCTCCTCAGTTTCCTCACAGGATTTTGATAGGATTAAATGAAGTAACAGAGGTCAAACACTGAGGAGAATGACTAGCACATAGAATTCAACTGATGACATGTCTATTGTTATCACTATTATAGTTTATTAAAATAGAATATAAATATTAAGATATAATAATCACGACATCTCCCACTTCCCTACTCTACCTTCAAGGGAATATGTTTTCTGCATATTGTCTTTTGCCCTCTGCAACTCAGAGTGATCAGAGCTCATTCTCGCTGTGAAGAATATGGCTAATGGACTGATTCCCTGCAAAAGACCAGAGAGATAAAACCTTACTTCCCAGGGCTCAGTACATTTTCTCAGCAAGAAGAGTCCTTCACAGGGACTGTGGAATCATTAGGTACTACAGTGCTTTCAGAGTCTGGTTCTGCAGACAGGGGAAGGCGGGAGTCCAGGTGATTACCTTCATCCCAAATAGCCTGTATGTAGAATGACACAGGGAGATGGGAAATGCGTGGAGGGACAATATAGTAGTGAGAGAGCAACAGAGAGAAAGTGAGGAGAATTTTAGTAGCTTCCTAGATTGGGAAACTGTGTGGGGTGAGAGAACCATCTAAAAGGGTGCATTAAAAGTTCCTTCTGCAAGGTGCTATGTAAAACTGCCATGCATCTCTTTTAAAGAAATTTTTCAGAAAGATCTGTAGCATTCTTAAAAACACATAGATTGAGATTATTGTTTCTTAGAATTGGATGTGGTATAGAGTGTGGACCGTGTTGAATTATAGTAATCACTATTATTGATAGACATAGTGAATTATGTTCAGTTTTCTGAAATTTTATTTTTTTATATCTTTACACGTTTTATCTCTTCTGCCTACAATGCCCTCCTCTACTTGTTTATTTTATATATTTAAATGTTCAACATCCTTTCAGACCTATGTAAATCACCTTTTCCTTATTGAAATTGATCATTTCCTCCTTTGACCCTCATCACGTTCTTATACATTCCTCTCTTGCTCATCATTTCTCTAATTCATTGCAGCCATAAATAGCCTTGCTCAACTACATGTGATGCTTGTGTACATGATGGGCAAAACAGCCTGTGAACAGTTGACCCTTTTAACAATTTATGCTTCTTTCTGCTTGATAACAAGACTCTCACAGGCTATTTATCCTATGTGTACAGATATTTTCCCCCTGACAGCCTTGTGTTCATAAGGGCTGATCCCTGGAAACAATTACCCTAGTTTTTCAGTTTTCTAGGGCTCCCTTTCAGGAGTTTTGGCCAATCCCTGGGTGCAGAGAGTAACAGGATGCCACAGTATTATTTGTGGGTACTTCTTGAATAAAAGATAACAAAGTCAATGACAATAGAGGGTCTGTCAGCTATGGAAGGCCAAATAACAAAGAAACCTGAGCCTTAGAGGCAACAGATTAGTTTTTGACTCATTGGTCAGTATGATTTTAGATAATCAAAGTACTTCTTGATTATTTGCTGACCAGCCAAACAGTAGTCTGTTTCTGGACCAGACATATATGTAGAGTGACAATATATTCTTGTTTGCTTGGAACATTCTGGTTTACACTCGTTGAACGGGAGTGGAATTTTGAATAAAGTACCTCCTTTGACATTTAAATTTGACATGGTTTGGACAATACATTATATGGTTTTGCTATATATAGATTAATACCAGTGATAAGGAAGATCAGTCCTGACCAGGGTAGCTCAGTAAGTATTTTTTTTAATGAATCAGTCTTCCAGATACGGCAGAATGATTGTCTAAGTGCCTTAATAAACACATAGTATCTTTTCTATTGTCTTGGTCTTGGCTCTCCTGGCTTCTGGTTTAGTAGAGAGCCACAGGTATAATTCATATCCTTCCTTTTCCTATTCATAGGCCTGACTATATTTAACTGTCCTCTAACTACAGTCAGTGACCAGCATCACAGGTCTAGTGGACACAAATTATATCAGTGGCCCAGAGAATAGGGTATTTTACATGAGAATAGTTTAACAATTATGGGTAATTTCATCGGCACTCATTCTACTTAATCTGGCCCCCTATAGAAGAAGACAGCCTTTGGCAAAACCAAGAGGTAAAGTAATCCCCTCTTGGTTTGGAGATGACGGAGTAGAGCTGAAAGCCACTGGTACGTACGGTACATAGTTTTTCTGTTGCTGAAGTGAAATCCTCTAAAATTCCGTGGTAATGTTAGGGAAGGGGTTGGTGTTCACCCAACAATTAATGATCACATAGCAGGGTAGGATGGAAAGTCAAGATTCTGCCCTGCCCTATACTGCTGTAACTGTTAGGCTTGGATCCCAGTTCCTGTTCTCAACAAAAGAGGCGCTGGTTTATCCCCAGCTATGGAGCTTAAAAGTCCAAGGCCAAAGGCCAGGTTCCCTTTACCAGAGTCTGATGCCTGGACTGTTACATCCCTGCCCTTTAAGAATATATTTGACATAAAACCAGTTTTGATACCTTTTAATTTTAGTTGGTACAAGAAGGGTGAGTCTGTCATTCTCCATCTTCTCTGTCCTAATCTCCAAAAGATTCTACATTCCCATTTCTGACATCACTATTCTTCAACTTCTAAAATCATCATGACCTGTCCCCTGCAAATCACATGGATCAGACAAACCTCTTCTGTCTTTACTGTCTTGGTCCATCAGAAGCATATCTCTCACTGCTTTCCTGGAAGCCGTTTCAAGTGGTGGCTGTTTTCCATTCTCCTTGTACTGCTTGGTCTGGAGAACCGAAATGAATAGGTTCTCCTTTTTCTCCTAGAGGCTTTTAGTGTATTCATCATACCTCTTACCTCTGACCTCCAGCTTTGAATTTTGTGCCATCCCATGCCTACCAAAACTCTTTTAAAAAAAAAAAAACATAGATTGACATGTATTTTTTACTGTTTTCATTTATACTTTAAAATTTTTTATTGTTATTCAATTACAGTTTTCTGCCTTTTCACCCCACCACTCCCCGCCACCCCAGCCATCCCCACCTCCCTCCCCTGATTCCACCCCCCCTGGTTTCATCCGTGTGACCTTTATAGTTGTTCCTGAAAACACTTCCCTCTTTAACCCCTCCCACCTCCCCTTTGTTAGTATCTGTTTGTTCTTAATTTCAATGTCTCTGGTTATATTTTGCTTGCTCATTTGTTTTGTTAATTAGGTTTCACTTAAAGGTGTGATCATATAGTGTTTGTCCCTCACCACCTGGCTTAATTCACTTAACATATTGCTCTCCAGTTCTATCCATGTAGTCACAAAGGGTAGAAGCTCCTTCCTTCCTTCTGCTGTGTAGTATTCTATTGTGTAAATGCACCATAGTTTTTTGATCCACTCATTTACTGATGGGCACTTAGGTTCCTTCCAGCACTTGACTATTGCAAATTGTGCTGCTATGAATATTGGGGTGCATAGGTTCTTTTGCCTTGGTATTTCAGGGTTCTTAAGATATAATCCCAGCAGTAGAGTTGCTGGGTCAAAGAGCAGAAAGGATCACAATATCTGATATCAAGCTGTATTACAAGGCCACTGTAATCAAAACAGCCTGGTACTGGCTTAAGAACAGACACATAGATCAATGGAACAGAAAAGAGGACTCAGAAATAAACCTAAGTTTCTATGGTCAATCAATATTTGACAAAGGGGGCAGCAGCATAAAACAGAGTAAAAATAGCTTTTTCAACAAATGGTGTTGGGAAAGCTGGGCAGCTTAGCTACATGCAAAAAAATGAAACTTGATCACTAATTTACACCATATACAAAAATAAATTGAAGGTGAATAAAAGACCTAAATATAAGCCATAACACCATAAAAATCCTAGAGGAAAACATAGGCAGGGGAATCTCAGATATTCCACACAGCAATATTTTCACTGATACGTCTCCTAGAGCAAGGAAAATAAAGGAAAGAATAAACAAATGGGACTTCATCAAGTTAAAACGCTTCTGCATGGCTAAAGGAAACATCAGCAAAATGAAAAGAGAACCAACCATATGGGAAAATATATTTGCCAATAATACCTCAGACAAGGATTTGAGATCCAAAAATATATAAAGAACTCACAGAACTCCACTCTAGGAAGACAAACAACCCAATTAAAAAATGGACAAAGGACTTGAACAGACACTTCTCCAAGGAGGACATACAGAGGGTCCAGAGACAAATGAAAAGATGCTCAGCATTACTAGCCATCAGAGAGATGCAAATTAAAACCACAATGACATACCACTTCACACTGGTGAGAATGGCCATCATAAACAAAGCAACAAATGACAAGTGTTGGAGAGGATTTGGAGAAAAGGGAACCTTAGTACACTGTTGGTGGGAATGTAGAGTGGTGCAGCCACTATGGAAACAGTATGGGATTTCATCAGAAAATGAAACACCTTCTTGTAATCATCATCTAATCCTTTTTATCGAATACATTATCTATAGAATCACAGTTACTTTAACACCATCATTATAATTTGGGAGGCTACCATCATCCATGCTGTTTATCCTTCAAGTACTTTGAACTTTCATTTCTTTGAACTTCCCTTTGCTATTTATCTAAATTTTCACCTACATTACCATTCACTTCCATCCGCAGAACCTAGATGTCAAGTCAATTTCTAACATTCAGTTCTCTGTACATTACCTCTATCCTTTCAACTAATTATTTCTAGGATCCCAACTCCAGAAATAATTTCACCAGGACATAGATTCATTGATTTTATTATCTTTTCTCTCTCCCTCATCCCTTCAGGTCTTGACTACCCTGTTTCAAGTTAAATACTATGAATAATTACTACACTAATTCTGTTATATATACTCCTAAATCTCTAGTCCCTTTCTTGCTTCATCATATTTATCTATCAACATTATAACCTTCCTTGATTGCAGATTGCTATCCTATTTTAACAACATTGCCCCTGAACAACACACAACCATGCTGAGTAGTTTCACTTTAAATTCATGAGCACTAACCAAAAGCAAACTCTTAATCCTAACAGTTATACTAGATATTTCTAATTCATTCACCTTCAGCTCTCTTTTATAATTATTTCACATAATTTCCTCTCTTTTCAAACTGTGAACTAACACCTCTTCACTCACGATCTCAGTTTAAGATGTTGCTTCCTATTTCATTGGAAAAATGTAATCAATCAAGAGAAATTTAACAAACTCCTACCACCACCTCTAACCATCCGTTTATATCAACCTTCTATTACTGTGGCAGAAGTACCTGTGCTCCGAGGACAGGAAAACTCCTCCCCTTATATGGTAGATTTCCTTTTTTCCTTGTCCCTTTCTCCTGAATATTCATATCTCTTCACCTCCCCACACTCTTCAACTTTATCAGATATTTCTTAAATGGATAAATAGTCTGTTATTCTTCCAAACATTCTTTTAAGCCATTTTCATCTTCATTTCTTTTTTCCCTTTATAGGAGAATTGTTCATAAAGAGTTGTGCATAGTCACTCTCTTCATTTCCTTTCGAGTCATTATCAGTGGAAACTATTTCAATTAGGCCTTCTTCTGTCCCTCCACTGGCATCCTCATTGCTAAATCCAGTGGGTATTTGTGATTGCTCATCCAGCTCACCAGCAATATTTGACACAAATGATTACTCTCTCCTACATTAAACACTTAATTCTGTTGGCTTTTAGGATCACTTATACCACTAGTTTTCCTTCCAGTTTGTTGGTTGTTTCTTCTTGGTCTTCTTTGCTGTTGACTTTTCACCTCTTTGTCCTTTTTACATTAGAAGCTCCCTCTTGGCCCTTGAATTTTTTTTAATCCATGCTGAACCTTCTGTGATATCATGGCTCTAGGTGTCAGTTGTATGTTGATGATATGCCCTGTTGGCATGATAATCATAGGGCATTATAGGTTCTTATCCTAACTCATCATATTCAGAGCAGCCATAGAAGTCCTATGGAAATGTGAGATTGTGTTCTTTTCACTCAATGCCCCAGTTGGCTTCCCATCTTACTTACACCCATTACTTATATAATTTTCATTTCCTGCACCTCTCCCTCTGCTTCATTCTTCTTTGTATTTACTCCGTCTCTACCTGGAAAGTTCTTCTACCAGGTACCCATATGATTCCTCATTTACATCCTTTAGTTTTTAACTCAAATATTACCTCTACTGAGAAAACATCCTCAGAACTTATTGTTCCTCTTCCTATATAACACATTACATATTTTATACATTTTTGTTCTACATTGTGATACTTTTCTCCTACCAGAACATAAGGATCAGACAGTCAGGGGCATTTTTTCTTACAGATGTATCCCCAACACCTCTATAAATGTTTGATAATCAAATGAATATAGAAGATATATACAACAGAAAATGGTGTCTAAGTAAGACTAATCTTGAGATTGCCTTTATTGTTAACTGTTTTGATTCAAGATAGACTAGAAAATTAGTTACAACCCCTACATAATGAGATTAATTTGTTTTAGTTTTAGAGAGTAACTTGTGATTCCTCAGAGTTATAGAAATCATACAATTGTTAATGCATTAACGTTACTAAATATTGTTTCATTACCTGGGGAACGCAGAGTGAAAGGATTAGAAAAAATGGGAGGTTTCTCTGTAAGTCAATCAGAGACGCCCTGGCTGGTGTAGCTCAGTGGATTGAGCACGGGCCTGGGAACCACATGATTGCGGTTCGATTCCCAGTCAGGGCACATGCCTGGGTTGCAGGCCAGTTCCCAGCAGGGACACATGAGAGGCAACCATACATTGATACTTCTCTCCTTCTCTCCTTCCCTTCCCCTCTAAATATAAATAAATAAAATTAAAAAAAAGAAAATTCTATTAAAAAAAGAGACAAGAAAACATTTAACATCTTTATAACAGGAAGTGTGATGGCTATAGGACATATTTGAGGGAAGTTTCCAGGTCCATTATTATCACAACCTTTTCAAGACTGCCCTAAAAAACATTGGTATGTAATTTACTTTGGTTTGTGTGTATATGATCTATAATTACAAAGCCTATGTAAAAATATAAAGTATACTTTAACCAAACTTACATTTTAATTAAAAAGTAGTATATTAATTTTAACCTTAAAGGTTTACTACTATGTATGTTTATGTATGTGTAGGATAAAAGCAATGGTATATTTTATGTGAATATATGCTTTTTCAGAAGTAAAAGTGATAGTTGAAGTCTAAACTTCTAATCTCTGAGTAGTGATTTCTGGTAGAAAATATGCTATACAGATTAGTGCAAATGACTGTTAAGGAAATGAATACATTTCCTGAAACAAGAGGTTAATTTCTTCCATTTTGTAAGCTGCCATAAAACTTGAATTGGAAGTAAATAACTGGTAATAATTTGCCACTATTGGAAGGGAGAAAGACAAAGGGCAATTAAACATGATGGTAATGTTAATCTATTCCAAAACCACCCCAAATTTGCCTAACAGATGAGCTGGGCTTATTGAATCCAAGAAGTTAAAGGGCAGATTAAATGTAAAGCTTCTTAACAGGACAATGAGCACCACACAGACTTAATGTTGATGAATTATATTTACGACACTAATGATGTTTAAAGATATGTTTTGTAGTTTCAACCTAATAGTATTGATAGTAAATTTGTATTTTATCATTATTGTATTATGCAGGTATTAACCATTCATTTTCCCTACCTAGTACCCCTCAATGTGAAAGAAGAAATTTAGTGAGGCTTGGACAGAAGCACAATGCTGTAACTTGTATGGGTTCCAAGAAATTCTTGTGTGTGGTTTAGGAGGGAAGACAAGGTCTGCCTGCTGTTCTCAAAGGGAAAAGGATGCAAGGATAACTGCCAATGCCTTAGGCCTTGGCTTCTCAGGAGCTTGCGTCATTGGGATGCACTGGATCACGTGCATTCTCTTTCCTCTTGTACTTCTCATAGCCCTCTTCCTTTAAATAGCCAAACCAACTCTTCCCCACATTTCAAGCTTCTGTTTAGACATCATTTGTCACCCTCCTCTTTCCCTTTTCTGGGTTGGAGTTTTCCCCCTTGTCTGTTTGTCCCCCTCCACTTTTTATATTTCTTAATAGTATGTTTTCCTGCCTGTATCTCACCAGATTATGAATTTATGAACTTTTTGAAGCACCAACTTGTTCAATGTTAGATTCCTAGAGAGAAATATAGTGTCTAGACCATTTTAGAGTGAATATGTATCCCTCTTTTACTGTGTGTCTGGCACTGGGCTAAGTATTTTACACACATTCTTCTATTTGATTCTCACAACAAATTTGGGGGGAAATTACTATTAGCACATCCATTTTAAAGATAAGAAAACCATTTGAGTTTTCTAAAGTGTTTGAGTGCTTTGCCCAACATCACACACATAGAGTGACAAATCAAATACAAATCAAACAGATTTCAAGTCTTCCAGAAAGTCGTAGACTATTCTCAACCACTTTGAATGTCATTTGAATGAATGACTCAACTCTGAGGGTCAAAGAGAGTTGAGACCCATAAACTATAATTCACATGCTCAAATATCCTTAAACCTAAGCTTAGCACTCCCCCAAAACGTTTTAAAGTTGTGGCTTTAATGGGGAATATTGCAAAAGTTCTCAGTAAGGAGACTCTCCTCTCACTGCGTAACCTGGGGCCTGGAGTAGGGCAGAGAGAATTCCTAGAAAAGTTACCTGACCTAAAGTATTCAGAAGAGAAATCTGTTTCCCCTTTTGGAATGAAGTTAGTTTCAAAGAAAGAAGGAACAAGAAGTTATATCTACAAGAGTGTGAACTTCAGCTTCCAAACTCTACTTTCTTGATAGATAAAAAAGAATGAAAGATAAAGCAATATCTCAGGTTTTCAAGTTTGTGTTTAATAAAACTCAAATGAATCTCTGCCAAATGGGTGAGTGGGAATCAGATGTATAATTAAACTTCCCTCTGGAATGTATGCCACTCAGACATCAAATGGCTAGCATCAGATTGGTCTTTCCAAATGTGATCTATTGCTTCATGGAAAATTGTCAATAGTTCTCACTATGGAAATTTAATAGGGTAGATTTTTTAGGTAAATGTCCTAACTCATTTAAGAATCTAAGCACACATTTAGAAAAAGAGAAATATGAGTAATGAATTGGAAATCATACATAGTGCAAGTAGTATCTCTGACTTTCTGCAGGTTGCAGGTTGAATTTCTTTTAGACTTAATGTCATATGTGAGTTATTCCTAAGCCTCTTCTTAAACCCCTCTCAATACTGATTTACAATAAATGGATGGGGTTAGCCATGTGATGAATGACATTTTTAAGAAAATACTGGATATTTGAGTTTGCCCTTTCATAACATCTAAGAAAAAAGGCCGGGGGGCATGTCAGGAGGTATTCACAGTCAGAATAGAGCAAATGAAAATTCAGCAATACCTTTAAATACCATTCTATATAGGCAGCTCAATCTGTTAGAAAGAGGTAAATAACAATTCAATTACAGAAAAAAATGTTTGTAGAAACACTCTCATCTATGCTGAAGTCCAAAACAAATTCTATTTTATAAGATTATATCTATAGTAATGATTTCAATTTATTAAATGTGATTAAATAGCTATTCTCAAAACCAATGTATAAAAATACAGTATTTTAAAAGCCATATGTGATTGTGGCATTTTCTATTTAAAATTTTTCAAAACCAAGGAGACTTGCTTCAATGCAATGAACAGTTATTTCTTCTATCAAACTGTCAAGTTGCAATTGATTTTATTTATTTATTTGTTTGTTTGTTTATTCTTGTTTATTCTATTACAGTTGTCCCAATTTTCCCCTTTGCCCTCCTCCATCCAGCTCACACCCCCGCCCCCATTGTTCATCTCCACCCTGTTGTCCATGTTCATGGGTCATTTATACGTGTTCCTCGACTACTCTCTTCCCCTTATTTCCTTCATCCCTCCCCCCTTTCTTCTGGCAGCTGTCAGTCTCTTCTCTGTTTCCACGTCTGGTTCTGTTTTGCCTATTAGTTTGTTTTGATCGTTATATTCATTAGAATTAGATTGATCACTAGATTATTATTAGTTTATTTTGATCATTAGATTCTTCTTATAAGGGAGATCATATGGTGCTTGCTCGGGCAGCACATAGACTCAAATTGGAACGATACAAAGAAGATTAGCTTGGCCCCAGTGCAACTGATATTTTGCAGTGTGGTTAATGAGCAAAAGCAGTGCCCACGGGTACCTTGAGGGGAGGAACAGTTTTATTGTTTGAAATCGTATTTGGCACCTTGAGATTTCCAATTTTTCTTCATACTTAACAAAGCACATAGGCACTACCTTGTTCTGAGCTGGTTACAGATCTTTGTTGTTTACTCATTTTCTAGGTGAAATTAACTATAACCTTGTTCCCTGAGTAAATATACCCTGCCTCAATATCTTGTACTAATTTAAAGAAATGGTACTAATTTAACCTTATCCCTCTATGCTGAAGGGAACAAATCTTAAGTCTATTGTTTCTTAGAAGTCAGAATGAACCGAGTTTCTATGATGGGGAACTTTCTTACTGCTTTTTCAGTGAATGGTGCTGCCGTATACTGGTATTCTGACTAATGTAACAAGAACTTGGCCTGCCTTTGAGGTTTCAGCTGGGAGAAGGGCTATTTCTCCTGCTTCGTGACTAGGGTAGGATTACTGCGTGCTAAGCACAATGGCTGCTGCTCTCTCCCTTGAGGTCAATAATGATTGAAAGGGTCGTAGGGTAGAACTTAAAGCTCAATTTGGGTATGAAAGTCTTTTGGTGTCTTCAGGTTAAGGACTTCTGTGTAAGGGGAAAGTTCTCTCTACTAAGTGAAGAAGGTCATTAGCAGTATTATGGGCAAGTTCATGTGGCTTTCCTCCCTGAATCTTGCCTCTGAATAAAGGGAAGAACAGTGTAGTTTCATGTTTGAGATGTGGGGTTGGGGATTTATATACTTCATTTCTGTCATGAACATGCTCAGGGCAGCTGCTGAACATACTTAATTAGACTGTAAATATTCAGTTTCTTATGAAAGAAAATATGAATTATTTAAAACATTTTGTGATTATATTTTATAATAATAGCCTTCCTGTTTTCTTTAGTAATATTAATATTTATAATAGAAGTATTTAGGATAGTATTAAAGAAGTTATTTTTGCAACACTGGTTTTAGGCATGAGTGGGTTTTGGAGGTGTAGATTATCTTTTGTAGTCGAAGGGCCATGTATTTGGTTCACACTTAATAGTGAGAACAATAATGGCAGCAATACTAAAGGCAACAGCAATGATTAGTTGGGAATTCAATATAAGTATTAACTACAAATAGACTGTTCTATCCAGTCAATTTTGAAAAACTGGGATGTTTGGTACAACGTTTGGAGTTCTGAAACAGTTGCAAAAAAAGTTAATTTCTTTTGACTTCTGCCAGTTAGTATTAAACTTATGAGGCATGAAATCATCTAATTCTCGATAATAGGCTTTCTATAGAGTTCCCAGTAGAAAACACTTATGCTGGAAACATATGTGCCTAGATCTCACAACCACAGGAACATTTATTTACAAAAATGCACATAGTATTCCCCTTTTAGTGCTCAAAAACAAAATAATTTTTTAGAAAGACATGTGAAAATGGGCCATAAATTTGCCCATATCTTTAGTGAAGGCTCAACAAATCAACTGGATTAAAGCCTAGGATATATTACATTTGCATATTTATATATCCAAACTTTTGGCAATTGCTACTTTTCCCTCATCTCCATTTTATTCCAGTTTTCTGCATTATTTTTTCCTGTTGAAGTGGTATGTTTTATTTTTGTCATCAAGGGGAGAGGTAGAAGATGCCTAATAAGATGAAATTGAGATGAAAAATTATCCCATTTCATTGTCTGAAAAGATCAATTTTAACATATTAAGTTTCATGAAAGGCAGTGGAAATAAATGTGTATTGGACAGTAAATTGTCACTAACTTATTCTCAGTCTTATTGTCATCTGATGTTTTGGAGTACAGTCAGGCCCTTATGCCACAATTCTGGGTTTAAATCTCGAATCGTTTAGATTCAAAGGAGAGTATATTACAACATTTCAGCATAACTCACGATTTTCTAGAGTATGCTGACCACTTATAGAAAACAGTTGGCTCTCAGTTTCTTCTTTTCCCTCAGGTTTCCAAAACACATGATTTTTACCTTATTTCTAGAAGATCATTCTGTTTTTATATATTACTAATATCTTACAGTTTCTTCTCTAAGCATCTATGTTAGTCTGAATTTATATTTAATAATGTTTATTTACTATCACAGATTTTATAAGTAGTACATTTTTCTGCAGGAGATTTAAATAAAAATAGAGTAAAATAAAAAGCATTTACACTCTGCATATCCACAGGTGACCATGATGTTGGTGTGCGTCTGTCTCCCTTTTGGTGCGTGCACACACACCACACCCGCTCCACCATACACACGTGCATGTGGGTAAAAGTAGAACTCTACTGTAAAGTGACGTTATAGTTGTTCATATTTCCTTTAACATCTCCTTCAAACTGGGGAATATTTACTGTAAATTGTTGTTGTGCATTAGAATCACCTGAGGAGCTATAAAAGGGTGTCTTAAAAGTCTGCATTTCAGCTTCAGAAACATTGATTTAATTGGTCTGGTTTTATGTACAGGTATTTCTAAAAAAAATCCCCAGCCATTTCTATTTCTCTACCAAATAGAGAATCAATGCCATAGGGAATTCTTATTTTCTCCAAATCTTATACTGGGAAATGAGCCCATAGCTACATATAACAATAAATTCTTCTCAGTTTCATTCCTCTACTTGATCTCTGACAGATGATCACATTCTTCTGTTGTAAATTGGATTGGATTATAGTTTTCAGTTCTTCACTCTGTTAACAATAAATCCATGATGCCCTTTTCTAGATGACTTTGCAAAACCTCTATTACTAAAGTAGGTGATATTACTTTATATTACTAAAGTATATATCTAAATATATATATATATATACATACCTATATATATATATATATATATCTTTAATCCTTTGATATATGTTTTGCTTTGACTAAGTATTCTTGGCTAATTATGCTTTTCCACATGCTTTGAGAAGAACATACCCACTCAGTGAAGGTGTGGTCAGCAAACTGTACTACTTAGGTCATGTGGAAGACACTTACCTATAGATAAATAGGCAAAACAAACCCCATGTTTTCTATAACCACTAATATTTTGTGTTCTGTTATACAGCATCAGTGCAGAAAAAAACTGGCAGGTTCACCCCTCTTCTGATTCTTGTTTGTTTGTTTCTATAATGCTACCTTCTGCTTCACTTACACTCTTGACAATTCCTACTTAAGATACTTTCCTGACTTCTCTCCTCATCACGTAATATAAACATTATCCCAGAACTCCATTCTCAGCTCTCGTCGATTCTTTTTTTTTAAAGATTTTATTTATTTTATTTTTAGACAGAGGGGAAGGGAAAGAGAATGAGAGAGAGAGAAACATCAATGTGTGGTTGCCTCTCATGTGCCCCCTACTGGGGACCTGGTCCGAAATCCTGGCATGTGCCTTGACTGGGAATTGAACTGGTGACCCTTTGGTTCACAGGGTGGTGCTCAATACACTGAAGCACACCAGCCAGGGCTCAGGTCTTGTCAATTCTTACTCAATAAATTCTTCCTGACCATCTTCTTTACTCCGATCATTTCAACTATATTCTGTCTTTATTAGCTTCAGACCATGAAGAGGAATTTTGTGAATTTTTCTTTATCCTTACCTGAGTACATTTTACCACTACTTTTAGAGAGAGAAAGAGAGGGAAAGAGAGAAACATCAATGTGAGAGAGAAACATTGATCAGTTGCTTTCTTGTATGTGCCCAAAATGGTGACAGAACCCACAACTTGGGTATGTGCCCTGACAAAATCAAACCTGCAACCTTTTGGGTCTACGGGACAGCGCTCCAAACAACTGAGCCACACCACCCAGGGCCAAAATTTTGTGAATTTTATTTATGAAATACAATCATGCCTTAAGTTCAGCCACATAGATATTGAACTCATTACTTTCTTCCCCCAATATGCTACTTCCATGAATTAGCCATACTGATTAAAACTACCACCTGCTTCACAGGTGGCAAACACAAGGCCGGTGGGCCAAATCTGGCCCTCCACCTTATTTTCTCCAGCCCAGGGCCTTGTTACTACCCAGCGGCAGCGCTGAGCTCTCACTTAACCGTTAAGGAGTAGTCACATTTATACAGTCCTAAAATCACATTTCGCCCTTTGAAGGCAACTGTGAGGCTGATGTGGCCCCTGGTGAATGAGTTTGACCCCTGGCCTACATTGTCAATTTAGCAAAAATGAAGAGAAAAGGAAAGAAAGAGGAAAGAAAAGAAGAGACAAGAAGGAAAGAAAGGTAGGTCAATCTAGGCTTCTATTTTTTTAGAATTCCCATAACCACTTGATCACGGGACAAACCTTAAACACATCTTCATGGCCCATTTTATGAACAGTTTTCTGGCTACTACTAATCTCCAGAAATTTAAATTATTCTGAACTGTCTTTTTACTTTAAAACTTGAATTTATATTTCTCACTTTTTCCTCTAACCTCAGTTATGTCAGGGCCTATGTTGTCTTTGTGCTTGATTTTGGAGTCACTGATATGATGCTGACCCACAGTTGGAGTCCAGTAAAGATGTGTTGAGTGAATTGTACTACAAGGTATCCGAAGCTGAATTAGAAATATGGACATTTTAGAAATTGTTAGACCAAGGATAAATTATTTTGTGTTTATTTTTTAGTTTCCCTTTCAATTGCGATTGTGCTGCATTATTTTTCTTCAGCAAAGAGTTGTTAAATGATTAACAAATAGAGTCATTTAAAACAAAAATGAAGTGCTGGAGAAATGATAATGAATTAGATTATGGAACTTGGCTCATTGTGTTATTAGTATTCTGTCTATTGAAATCACACTGCCAAATGATGACCTAATTATATCCCATTTGCCAGATGGCTAATTGTGGCAAGCAAAGAAGATTAGCGGTTATTGTAAATATTGTCTTTTGATAGTAAAACATGTTCCAGAATTAACTATTTATTTTTAAATGGTAATTTTTACATGTATCTTTACAAACCTATTTCTGAATTTCATAAAGTTAGTATTAAAATATGGAGATTCAATAATGATTCAGCAAGACCTAGGCTGTCCCTGGCCAGTGCAGCTTAGTTGGTTGAAGCATCATCTCATACACCCAAAGGTTGCTGCCGGTTTAATTCCCAGTCAGGGCACATTCTTATGTTATAGGTTCAATCTCTTGTTGGGGCTTGTGCAGGAGACAACTGATCGATGTTTTTCAGATTGATGTCTGTCTGTCTGTCTCTCCCTCTCCCTTCCCCCCTCTCTAAAATGCAGTGAGAATTTAAAAAAAAATAAAGAAATGGTTAGGCTGTAATAAAGTAAAATAACCAGTGCAATGTAATTTTATGTATTTTGGGTTTACTTTACAATGTTGGGACAAATTTTGATTCAAAAAGCAGGATAATATAATATAACTGTCAACATAAGAAACATCCAAACCTGTAAGAATTTTTATGACTTTATTTCAGCCAAACTGATGACAATTGCTGGGGAGCAAAACCTCAACGGATTGAGAAAATGCTCCAGAAAATAGCAATTGTGAATCTTATTTTATACATTACAAATGTAATCATGCAGAATGGGGTTCAGTCACTTGTCACCCTAATACATGACCCAATGATTTGTGTTGAAGGAAACAGGTTTTTATTGACAAGATTCCAACTTTGTGGGGACTGAGCACTCCTAGAACTTCTCTTGCTTCCCAAAAGACTACGAGCCAAAACCATGCCCATGCCCCATGCCGAGTTCCCCATTTCCTTTTTAAAGATTTTATTTATTTATCTTTAGAGGAGAAGGGATGGAGAGAAATATCAATGTATGGTTGCCTCTTGTGCATCCCCTGCTGGGCCTGCAACTGGGAATGTGCCCTGACTGGGAATCGAACCACGATCCATTGTTTTGCAGGCTCGCGCTCAACCCACTGAGCTACACCAGCTGGGGCTCCTTTTCTGTCTTTAAGCCGGTCATGTAAACAGATCTCCATCCTCTCTGAAATGTGCATTTGTAAGTTTCAGAGTCGCCATCTTCTTGCAGCAGCTCTTTCTTTCAGGATCTGGGGTGCGCTGCACTCAGTGTCCGTGTAGCAGTCCAGGACTATGTGCCGCGCTGCACTTGATCTCAGTATCCCAGAGGCTGGAGCTCAGTGAGGCACATGTCGCAAGGTGGGACCCAGCCTCCAGGAGTGGGCTTCCAACATGCAAGGCCTAATCCCCTGGTGGGCCCGGCATCTGCCTGATCCTGTGGGCACTCACATCCATGCGGGGAGCAGGGCCAGAACCTGGATCATCCAGGTACCCAAAGCTGAGAGAGAGCATATCAAGAGAGAGCCTCAAACCAAGTGTGTGAGAGAGTCCACAACCGAGCAAGCGGCCTCTCTGCACCTTTGCTTTTAAAAAAAGTCTCTCCCCAAATCCACGCATGCAGGAAGCCTGCGGGAGTGTCCAGCTTTTGCTAGTGCATCAGTTCCCGTCATTTTTGTCAGCTCCCTGTGTTTTGGACCCTCTTTCAGCTGCCATTTTTTGTAAGTGTGAAAGTTTCCCAGCCATGCCCAGGCTGCACAAAGGTCTATTTGCGCAGGGTGGGACATCCAGCCACCAGCAGCTCACGCAGGTGCCCTCGAGCTCTACCCCAAACCCTGCCTCCCACCACATCAGTAGTGGCTGCGCTGCTGGTTCATATTGGAATAACCACTTTGTCTTTGTCTATAGTTTGCTCTGGGCAGCAGCCTCCTTCTGCAGCCCCTCCCAGCTGGGAAGGCATGGGCTGCACTATTGCTATTTTAATCTGCCACCCTGGAGTTCCTTGCTTTTCAGCTGACCTCTACTCTGCCCTACCGCATTACACAATCAAAAGAGAAGGCATAAGGGGGTTACATGGAATTCGTTGGCGATAGTTTAGGGAGGCTGGAGAAAGCAAAGTGGGAAAACCTCTGTCATGGTATTAAAAAGTAAGATGCTAGACACCTCCTTCTTTTACGTAGGTGGATCCAGGATAGTCAATAGCCAATGACTAGCATGGAAACAAGAACAATGAGGAGAGTGGTGGTTGTGCCCTGAGGGGCTTGGAGAAAGGTAAGTTGCTTTGACCTTCTAAATGGTTGTTCATAGTAGATGTGAAAAGACAACAGACAGGCTCAGTTAAGGTAAAGGTCAACTTTTGTCAGGGAAGATTCTAGCCTGGGACTTGACTTCCCACCATAAGTGGCTTTTAGTGAAAAGGTTTCAATTTCAGACCCTACTATGTGGTTACTCTAGGTCTCTGACTTTGTAAGGTCACAGTGCAAGTGTCCCCAGTGCCCATCAGGTTTAGCATGTGGCCCTTTTCGTCCACACAAGGCATCAGTCATCTTCCAACCTTTGTCTGCTGTATTCTTTTGTCCCCTAACAAAGCCTCAGGCTCTGAGATGGAGCCAGTGTGCGTCTAGATCTTAATGCACACTTCTGTCAGCCCTGTGAAACTGGAATTCATAATATGTAATTTAGGTACCATCTCATCATTCTGATAGGTGGAGTTTCATCATGTTCTTCAGAATCTAAGGCAGCTCCTTACCTTTACCAAATGCAGCGCCTTACTGAGACACATAAAGGCCAAATAATTGGTTACCTCCCAGCCCTATTCAGTTTGGTGTCATTCCAAACAAAAATGATACAGAATTGTCAAGTAAGTTTGTGACAGTCTAACACAATTTTGGTGTTTGTTATCATAACTAATCTATGCCTTTTATAAAATAGAGAATCTTTCCAAAAGTGATTTTGATGCTCAGCTTTGCTCATTCCCTTAGACTCCTGGTCTGCGTATTGGGCAATTCAGTTGTAATGCAGAGGTTCACTGATTTGTCCTTACCCATTTACTTCATTCTTGTATCTGCTATTGAGTGTAGCTCTGCCACTCTTGAGTCAAACATAAAAATATGAGTAGACCTAAGACATTAAAATACTGATAAGTAAATATCTGACAATCTTTACTTTAAACTGCTGCTACAAGAAAAGTTAAGAACAAACAATGCAATTTTAAAAATCCTTAATGTTAACATATATTCACTGAATCCACAGGACGTGCAATGTACCAGGTCTGATGTGATTTTAGTTTCTGAAAATTTTGACTATACTTCGTGTTGTTTTTTACTTGTTGGTCTCAGGCAAATGTATTGACAATCAAGTCACAGCTTACTGATACTAATGCCCCATAACATTCATTTCTGATCTGTATTACAGTTCGATAACTTAAAAAAATAAAAAGTATTTACTAAATTGCACTCATTAAGGTCCAACATCGATCTCCTCTGCACCGTGTCACCGTGTTTGCTTCGAGTCACCTTAATTGTAAAATGAATTGCTTAGTCACACATCTAATAACGAGTAGGATTGGCCTTCATAACCACTTCTCTGTTGTTATCAATCAGCTATTTACATAGTCGCAGGGGAAGACACATCATTGTTCTCCATGAGACAGAGTAACGAACATCAAATTTAATTGCTCTACGAGGCACTGGAGTCATAATCTTTACGCAACACTTAATGTTTTCATTACTTATCAATTCACTTATAATTATGCTACAGTCACAAAAGTTAAGCAGCCTGCAAACAGTAGATCTTTCACTGCTGTTTATGCAGAGATAAACAAATAGATACAAAGTGTGTTAGAGTGAATATATTAACACAAATGATTATATAGACTGTCAGTTATTCCAGTTTATCTTTACTAATGTTGCTGAAACAGATTGTGTCAGATGTGTTTACCTTTTATGGGTAAAGGCTTTATATCCTTTTATTGACTTTAATTTTTTTAAATAGCTTTTCTTGAGACTTTTCTAGTGTCTGTTGTTGCTTGTTGCTACCCAATAACTCCTTTCTTCTAATGAAGGTATACTGAGAGGCATGAGATGACTACAATATAAAATATCATTTATGCATTCATTCATTTCTTACATTAAAAAAACTATACTGGTCTCTGGGAATATAAAGATAATTAAGAGCAAGAGTTATGCCATCCCAATGCCTCAGGTCTTGCAGAGATGGACAACTAAACTCTGAATTATAGTGTACACAATACTTCTGAAATATTGCTAATGAAGAGAGAATGGGAACCTGGGAAGGTAGCCTGAATGCTTTGGCATTCATACCAATGCCATTTTTTTCATTTCATAAAGTATGTGTAGTTTGCCTTCCATTCTAGTAGTACTCAGACTCCTTCTACACTAACCCCTTTTTCCCAAAGAATGTTGAAACCACAGTTGATAGGTAAAACACATAAAGTGAACGAGAATATGCACCTCCCCCCCCAAAGAACATGGTTGCAGACCATGGCTTTCGAGAACCACCCTAATTCTACTCCACTTGTGTTGTGATGCCTAAAATGTTTTTACAAATGGCTTAGGTGAATTGCTTAACATTATTTTTTAAATATCTGCCAAATACTTCCATAATTGGGGCCACATTTATTTTACGTCTTTGTTTACTCATGCACTATAATGCAGTACACCCACAGATGTGTGCCGTGATTCAGAAGCACTGTGGTTTTAGTGTAAGGAGACAGTATTTTAAGAACAGGATGCTAAGAAAGAGGGAAAAATATTGAAATTAGAGTAGGAAGGGCATATTAAGAAGGATCCCAGGATTGTTTAACAATCAACACAGTTATTGAGAACTTTGGGTCCTATAATATATTAGTGACTGACAGAACAAGCATGGATCCTACTCCCCTGAGGTTTCAGATCTATTAGGGAAAAGAAGATGATGGCTAGGAATTTTCCCAAATTAATGACAGACTCAAGTCATTTACTCAAAAAGTGCTGTGAAGTTCAAGAAAGAATAATAAAAATAAATACTATTTGGTAAATTATAGTAAACCCGTTGAAAACAAAAACAAAAAAAAAACCATTTTAAAACAGCCAAGGGAAAAAAAGGACATATTTTCATAGAAGCAACAATTAGACTAAGAACTGATTTAGCAATTGGAATATGGAAAGTAGAAAACAAAGAGATACCAATTATAAAGTTCTGAAGGATAATGGCCACTGACCAAAACTTTTAAACTAAATAGGAATATCTTTTAAGATTAAAGATGAAAAAAGAAAGCCACTTACAGAAGAACAAAAGCCAAGAAGATTTATTACTAGCAAGCTCACATTTAAGAAAAATAATAGAGATTATTATTTTTCTTAAATAATGTAATCATGATTACCTGACTGATTACCTTCAGACAGGTAATCTGTTTAGACTTGTATTAGTCAGCTTGGGTGAACATTATCAAATACGATGGGCAGGGTGACTTAAAGAATGGAAATTTATTTTTCAGTTCTGCAGCCTAGAAAGTGTGAAGCCAAAGTGCTGGTCAATTTATTTCCTGCTGAGAGCTTTGTCCTGCTTCTAGCGGCTGTCTGCTCACTGTGTGCTCACTGTGTGCTCACTGTGTGCTCACTGTGTGCTCACAGGGTCTTTCCTCAGTGTGTACCTGTGCATGGAGAGCAAGCTCTCTGGAGTTGCTTCTGATAAGGACATAAATCCTGTCACGAGGACCCCACCTTCAGGACCTCATTTAAATTGGATTACCTCAGAAAGGCCCTTAACTCCCAATACCAGTGCATTGGGTATTAATACTTCAACATAGGGTTTTTTTTTTTCTGGGGTGAGGACAGGGCACAAGCATTCAATCTCTAATAAGATGGAAGATCAGAAATGTAGGCAAAAATGAATTACAAAAATTTTAAATATCTAGGTATCGACTTTATAAAACACTCTTAATCATGGTCTGAATATTCTAAAATATATGTAGACTTGAAATCCATGCCATCACAGGCACAAAAATCAGATAAGAAATAAGTAGAACTGAATTGTTCAAAGACATTTGTGTTGCCTGGAAAAATGTAAACATGCAAATTAATATCAGCTTTTGACAAATCAAAAACGTATGTTCTGCTGCCCTAGCTGGTGGCTCAGTTGGTTAGAGTATAGCCCCATAAACTGGAAGGTCATGAGTTTGAGTCCTGATCAAGGCACATGCCTAGGCTGCAGGTTCAGTCTCTGACTGGGGCATGTGAAGGAGGCAACCAATTGACAAACTGATGTTTCTCTCTCACATTAATATTTTCCTCCCACTCTCTTTCACTATCTCCCTCCCACTAAAAACAATAAGTGAGGAAAGGGGGGAGATAAAGGCGGGGGAAGTAAAGGAAAGGAAAGAAAAGGAAGAAAGAAGGAAGGCAAGAAGGCAAGAAGGCAAGAAGGCAGGAAGACAGGAAGGCAGGAAGGAAAAAAGGAAGGAGAAAGGAAGAAAGGAAGGGGGCCCAGCAAATTCCAGAGCTCTTTCTAACCGACTCATCGCAAGGACAAACTCTGGCGGGGCTAATGAAGGACAAAAGATACACAACACTGAGGCCTGAAGAATGGAACATTACTGCAGATCCTAGTGCTGTTAAAATGATAAATAATTGAAAAGCTTATGACATTTTAAATTTTAGATGAAATTTAAAAATTCTTGCAAAAAGACAGCTTATGACAATTGACACAGTAGAAAATAGATAATCTAAGAAGTTGAATTTATAATTAAAACATTAAAAATTTATCACAAAGAAAACTCAAGGCCAAGATTGCTTTACTACTAAATAAAGCTAAAAACTTTCAGAAAATAGAAATAAAGAAAAAGATTTCCAATTATTTTATAAGGCCAGAATAACCAGAGTACTGAAAATTAATGACAACACAGCAGAAAAATTACAAGACAAAATTACTAATAAACATAGATTTCCAAACATTCTAAATGAGTTAGTGACAAACTAAATGTGGTGGTCTGCAAACAGGACAGTATATCATGGCCAAATAAAGGACAGACATGCAAATCAACTTAACATTTGAATATAAATTAATGCAATACTTAATGTTTGTGAAATAATAAATAAAATTAAATAATCAGCTATTTAATTGAATAATGTATTCAATAAAATTTATCATTTAACTACAATTCTAATATAAGGTGTTGAAGGAAACTCTTAGTTAAAGGGTATCACTAAAACCCTAAAACATTAACCTTATTTTGAACTGTTTAAATTTTTTCTTTTGAGATTGGAACAAAATGTTGGTTTTCACTATTTTCTTATTTATGCACCATGGTACTGAGTGCTCTAGACATAGCAGTAAGTCATGGAAATAAATATAGAGAGAAATTAATTGTGAAAGGAAACACAAATTTGTCTTTATTCATAGGCCATATTATTGTGTATGTAAAAAATCTTAAAAGATTCTATAGCAATCTATTAAAATTAATGGTGAAGTTAAAGATCCTGGATATGAATAAATACACAAAATTATTGTATTTTCACTTGGGAGAGTATGGGAGAACTCTGCCGATAGAACTCTGCTCATAATAAAGCTCTATGGTTCTAACTTTTCCTCTCTTACCTTCCTCTTCCCTTAGCACCTGGGGCAGAGTGTGCGCGTGGCTTGCTGTGTCTGCACAGACTGGGTTACAACCCTTTCTCTTTCCCCAATAACCCTTTTTGGTGATGAACAGCTAGTCAGTATTAATTTTTAGTCAACAGCATGACTGCTAACCTTCTTCTCCCCTACACCAGGCCCTCCTCATTCTAGTTGCAAGGCTGTACTTTTCTTGCTCTCCTGTATCAGTCCTGGGATACAGATGAGACCCAATTCAAGGCAGTGGGAACATGCAGCATCTTACAACAGAGTCCATGTCATTCTTTGAAATGGCCAGAAGTAAATAATCTTCAAGAATATACAATATACTGAAGAAAAGAAAGTATAAATCCTGAGTGAAGTCAGATACACCTGCACAGATTCAAATAAAGAATCCATTTACCCAGAGTGAAGAGAGTTCATCTGAATGCACTCTGGACTAAAATATAAGGTGGTGTGCAGATCCACACAAATAAACTTGGAAAGAGAAATTGTTTTGTTTTGTATTCCATCCAAGATTTTGCCAAAGGTTCTAAGAATTGATGAAGTGCATACCCAGCTTCCATGAACCTTAGCTCCTCCCATAGACCCTCAAGACTGATTGTGTTTTCTTAAAGTTCCAGTTAGTCTTTATCGATGCCAAGAAAGGAGAGTACCAGACCATGTGAGGTAAATGTGCAACGGGGATGGAATAGAGAGGAGCTGAAACCAAGGCACACTCAGGGCATATCACCAATTTGAAATGGCAAAAGGAGCTCAGTAAAGCAGTATTTTCTTGAAGAGGCAAGCTTCTTAATCTCCACTTGATTAAGAAGGCATTTTAGAAACTTTCTGTATATCTATCTAAGCATGTTTACCCATATGCATTTGCAAGTACAGCATTTTTATATTTTACTTCTTTCACTCTCAAAATGAATGATTAATCGAAGGTCTGCAAGTAATGAAATCTGAACTTCAGTCACAGAAGACCGATGTGGCATATACCACTGACTACTTTTCATTGCATCTGATGCAATGGACAGACTTATAGCAAGCCTAAATAAAACAGTTTCCCTCTAAATGGTAATAGATGCTCTGCTATGTTTAACATTTGTTCAATACAGACTGCTTTTATGGCTTTAGGAATTAATAAAATTGAATTTAGTGGTAAAAAAAATTATTGTATTTTTATATTCAGGGAACTAATTAATAGAAAATGAAACCTTAAAATGGATACAAGACAAAACAAAGAAACGAAACAAAACAGACTCATAAAAACAGCAATGAGAGGGTGGGAAGTTAAAGGTGAGATATAGTCAATAATATTGTGATAAGTTTGCACATTGACGGATGATTACTGGAATCAGTGGGGTGATCACATTGTAAGGTATAAAATGTTGAATCACTACATTGTTCACATAAAACTAATATAACCAAGGCAAGATTGAATACCAACTGTACTTAAATAAAAATAGACTTAAAAATAATTAAAAAATTAAAACACGGATACAATTTACAAATGCATAAAAAGCCATTTAGGAATAAGTCTAACAACAATGTTTAAGTCCTCTATATTGAATACCACAATGTGTTAGTTAAATAAATTAAAGAAAAGCTAAAGAAATAGAGAAATGTACTGTATACATGGATTAGAAAACAGCATTTTCGAGATGTCAATTCTCCTCAATTTGGTCAATAGATTTAATGAAATTCCAATGAAGTGTTTTGTTTTGTTTTTGTGGAAATTGAAAATCTGATTCAAAATTGATACTGAAATGCAAATAGCCAGCTAACAGGAAGGCAATTCTGAGTAAAATGTTAAAGGTGAATAACTACACTGTCAGCTAAGACACAAAGAATAATTAACATGTGATTCCATTTCTATAATGCTCAGAAACAGGAACAATTTATGTTTCCTGTCTATGGGTGCATGCTTAGTTAATGAAACTCTTTACAGTTTTCATTATAGAAGTCATAACAGCACTTTCTTTGGAGGTAAGAGTATATAGTCCTTGGATAGGGGCATGGTTTTTATAAGCGAAATTTTACCCCTTGACAAATGTGGTAGATACGTGAGTGATAGCTCTGCGATGAGTCAATAAGTTGTCCATTTTTACTTTGTGTGTCTCTCTGTTTTGTTTTATATTTTGTGATAAAAAAAACATTTCAAAAAGATATACTCAGACTAAAGCACGTAAAGGGGGGTCTGTCCATAAAGTATCCAGCCACGTAATGTGAAAAATAGAGACATTTATTGAAAAAGATACAAGACACAAGACACATTGTACATAGGACAGTGATGCCTCATCCCCCTCAGAGTAGGCATTGTGGGACCTCCACATCAAGAGCAACGACAGCAAGCTGTTCCTTCTGCTCTGGTAGCGGAAGCCATGCAATAAATTTTGCCATGACACGTTTCGTGCCAAGATCCTGTGTCAAAATCTCAGACACAGTTGTTTTGGGAAGCCCCAGATCAGCTTTTAATTCTTGCACTGTCAGTCATCAATTTTGTTGACTGTAGCCCATACATGTGAACATTCTCAGTGTTTTGCTTGTTGCAGGCCTTTCTGAACACAGATCATTCTCAATCAATTCTTGGCCATCTTGGAAGCATTTGTGCACACTTTTATTTATTTGTGCAACACTCATTGCATCATCCCTGAAAGCCTTCTGAATCCTCAGAACAGTTTCCAAAGAGGAATGTTCAATTCTAATGCAAAATTTGATCAGATTTATTGCTCTACTCACTCAGTCATTTTGAATGCAACGGCCACGCAGTACATATGCTCACTCAATAGCATCTACCGGTCCCACCGACTAGTGCAATGAAGTCATCACTGTTCACACATGAGCATTTTCAGTCCATTTTCCTTGGCTGCTAGGTTACATCAGTGTCATGCAAACTGTTCTCTTTATATTGACAATGGCTCAGCTTTTTCTGGACAGACCTTGTAAATACAACTTGCGAGTATATTTTGAAACAAATGTAGTTTGGAAGTAACACCAGACTATAACAGAATTTAGCAACTAGAGTAAGTAAAGCTTGAGCTGAGCTTTGATAATACAGTCCAAAATAAATAATCCATTGGAGAGTTGAGACAACGGAAAGAGCAATTCCAGACTGAGGCAGCATCCATGTAAAGGCCCAGTAATGGAAGAGAGCATGAGTATGTAAGGATTGAATAAACCCTACCGTGCCTGGAGCATGAAGAAATTTCAGATTGGCTTCTTTCCCCTAGCAATATATATTTTGAATTTCCTCCATTAAAAATGTTATGCAAGTGAATTTTGAATAGGTGATTGGGCTATAGAGAGATGTATATGTCAGCTGACTCTTACAAGCAATATGTAACTATTGGAAGGTTTAGAGTGTGTTTTTTTTTTTTTGGAGATGACACAACAGATTTGCATTTGAAAAGTTAACTCTGGTTGTAGCGTGCAGAAAGGATCAAAAGGCCATAGAGCCTACTGGAGAGGCACAGCTAGTAGACTATTAAAAGAGACAAGGTGAGCATTGCCAGTGTAACAAGGTGCAGCCAAGAGGAGGGCCCCAAATAGGGATTTTGAATGGGGTCCAGAACTCAAGGTGTCTGGAAATATTAGAAAGATTTATAAGATGTCCTCACCCCGCCCTCCTCAGGTGTCAGTTGGAGGAAGGGACACATGGAGCAGGGCCATTGAGAGATGTTTTGAACAGCAATAGCTTTGCAGCTAACCTCTAGCAGGGTCATTTAACATATTTATAACCTTTAACTGGTTTAATAGATATGTTAAGTATCTGTGGGCATGCTTTGAGCCAGGGGGATGAAAGTGACTTCCACCCAAGGCGTAACTGGGAGACAACTCTCCCTGGTTACAGCACCTATGTGAGAGCTTGGAGATGATTGGCTCCACGCTATGGGGCCACGCCTGCCCAGACTCACTATGGCAGCCCAGTAAAGCTGGAAGCATATGGGAATGCTGGCGAGTGTAGCTGATTGTGGGAGGAGTCAGAAATGGGGCTGCAGAGGAGGATTGGTGCAGGGATTTAAACCCAGAGGCAACCATTAAGGGGAGAACCACGCAGTTTTGGCAGAGTGGAGACCCCCTTGCATCTTTGCCAGGGAGAACCACACAGCTTGATCTTGGCCAACAACACAGCTGAGGGTACTGGGATCCTGAATCTATTTATTTTCCTGAGATATGGTACCCCAAATTAGGGCAGAGGGAAAAGGAAGGACTGTGTTCATCTGTGGGTATCCTAAAAGACTGATATTTTAATGAAGACATTAGGTTACTACTTTAAGTCTGTATAGCTTTAAATAAGCATTTCCTTTCCTTTTCACAAATATCTGGCATTGAGAGACGTCTTTCTTCTGGTGGTGGACAAGGCAAACCAAGTTGGGGATCCTTTTGGTAATAGTATATGGTCCACCTTGGCCCT
The DNA here is from genome assembly GCF_014824575.4 of Sturnira hondurensis. Taxonomy (NCBI): domain Eukaryota; kingdom Metazoa; phylum Chordata; class Mammalia; order Chiroptera; family Phyllostomidae; genus Sturnira; species Sturnira hondurensis. Next base: position 1,780,289 of record NW_028073279.1, read on the forward strand.
GTGTTCTGTAACACCAGGGCATTGGCCTGTGTCACAGTGAACATGACGAGAAGCAGATAAATATGTGGGCATTCTAAACTTGAGATGAATAGGCTGTTGAAACTTGATTTGGGGAGACAAAATAATTTCCTATATAATATTAACCACCAAATTTTCCTTCAGAGGATCACAAGCTTCAGTAAAGGAAATAATAACAATTGTTAGTAGCTAGTTACAATACTATCATTAAGAAAAACTAGTATTTTACCCACATATGTCTTCTGCTTGGTTCTCATTAGAATATGAAGGCTCTACTTTCTTCCATTATATCGAGCAAACCTGTTTCTTATTGGTAGATGCGGTGTGATCCTTATTTTCCTAGTAAGATTGTACAAAAAGAGACTTTTTTTTGGCTGTATGACTTACAACAGCTGAAAATGCATATAACATTATGCAGTATACTTACCCGATTCTTGCCTTGCCTCCTTTCTCGTACCCTTACTAAGTCACCAACATCAAGCTTCCCACTGCTTAATGCCAGAAGTTCTGCTTAATCGATTGCCCTTTTTATTGCACAATGAACAATCCTACCTACTCTTTAGCTAGTGAAATTGTTACCATTAAACAGGCAGCTGGTGTGTGGATCAATAAGGAGTCTTTCCAGTTGGCCAAGATGGCATCAGGGGTAGGTTCTTTCACTGAGTGTGCAAAAGACCAGCAAGATCATTGAATAGGAAAAACAGTCCTTTCTCTTCCAGTACCACATTGAGAGTGGGGCCAGAGGAAGGCAAGCACATGCCCTATAGAAGTCAAAATGGCCAGGGAGAGGTGCTAGACCAAAAAGGCATGTCGGTGTAGCCCGGGGAAAGAAGAGATTTGTTGGGAGATTGACACACCCAAAGCATTGAAAGTTTGGGAAGTTCATTGGTCATTTTGAGAAAGTGCCTGGTCTGTCCCATACCCAACCTAATGTAATCCCAGTAGAACAAAGAAGCTCTCTCTTGCTGTAACCTACAGTCACACGGTGCACTCACCCATTCTCTTCAAGGCCACGTGACCCACGGCCTCTAGCTGGGAGCCCTTCTCTTATTCTTGCCCATCTGGTGATACAGTAGCTTGTGAGATCATGCACTCTCTCACCTGGTAGCACATGACCATGTGGCCCTAGCAGCCGCATGGCCGATGGCCGATGGCCGACTAGCAGGAAGCCTGAAATGAACAGCAGCTGGGAACAAGCTAGGCTACCTGGATAGTGATGAAGGCAACTTAGCAGCTGCCTGCATGCTTCAACCGACTGTACTTTAAAATGGAGCAGGAGCTCTGGACACTGGCTTTTGTCTTGGCCTTGCTGAGGACAAGGCAATGCTTTTTTCTGTGGCAGAAGGAGGAGACAGTCTTTGAGCAGGGAGTCTGCCATTCTCCAGGTTCAAGCAGCACTTGAAGAAAATCTTTTTTTCACCAGTATCAGCCTCACAAGTTTGGCTTTTGTGCTCCAGGCAGCAGAACCCACATATTTGTTCAGTTACAAAATTTCATTTGAAAAATTGTTATCTGTTGCCTCAGCAATTGTCTAAGAATCGATTTTTTTGCATTCTACACTTAGTGACATAGTTCCTCTATTCAGTAGAACTGGGGTAGTTCATTTCACTCCCCCCTGACTTAGTTTTTACTTCTTTTATCATTTACATTGTACTTGATCAATATCTCAGAAAGTATTTAAAAACTGAGATTTTTATTAGGCTGTGAAAGTGCTCCCTAATCATAATAATTGATTATTATAAATCCTCTCTATCTGGGGCAGCATTCATTCCTGGGGCAGGTGGAGAAAGGGTTGCCAGGCAATTTCAATGGACTCATCAGATCACTGAAATCAAGTCATTAGGGTTTCATTAGAACTTAACTCTTCATTGCAGACTTTTTATCACAGCTTTGTCCTGATCACTTGCATAAAAGGCTTTTGTTTGTTGCCCCGTGGTAAAAGGAATCAGATAAAAGTTGCAAATTAAAGTAATCTACCCCTGGAAATATACTTCTTAAGTAGGAACAAAGTCCTGCTGGTATGATACCCACACCTTACGCCCTTTTTTTGGACTGAAGTTAGCTATTTGTTGATAAAATGTGCATTAGGGTATAAAGGCTTTAAGCTATTTAGTGAACTTTAACATTTCCTTTTAAGTTATTGCCTAACCACTTCACTATATGAACACATAAGAGAAAGTTAAATAATTCATAAGTAATGGTTTGAGAGATTCATTGTTCAAAAGAGCAGAACTCCTCTTCTCATTTCAAGGGCAAGATTTCTGAAGTTTATTCCTTAAAGAAAATAAAATAACAGGAAATATACTGGGTTACTGAATATTTTTGTTCTGAGTTCTCTAATTGTTCTCTCTGGAGCTAGTTAAAGGTTATTTTTACAACTTTGGCAGCTTTGTTCTAGTTTACTTAACCATTCTCTCTGGACAAGCATTTTTCTGGTCAAATTGAAAAATGTCCTCTCCACTTTCTATTTCTCCTAATATAGCTAGTTCATATTGACTTTTGGATTCCCCCCACCCCTTTCCCTCTATATTCAAGTTGTCATAAGTGGATTTTAAGAGATATTTGGCTGCTTTGGTTGACTGCATGCAATATGCCTGATCAAGGCAAAAGCTCCCTTCTAGTAAGAGTCATGGCGTTTAGCTCATTCTTTTCTTTCCAGCACTGCAGCTTATCCCAGAAATACATGTCAATAAATTGTCCAGNATTTTTGTTCTGAGTTCTCTAATTGTTCTCTCTGGAGCTAGTTAAAGGTTATTTTTACAACTTTGGCAGCTTTGTTCTAGTTTACTTAACCATTCTCTCTGGACAAGCATTTTTCTGGTCAAATTGAAAAATGTCCTCTCCACTTTCTATTTCTCCTAATATAGCTAGTTCATATTGACTTTTGGATTCCCCCCACCCCTTCCCCTCTATATTCAAGTTGTCATAAGTGGATTTTAAGAGATATTTGGCTGCTTTGGTTGACTGCTTGCAATATGCCTGATCAAGGCAAAAGCTCCCTTCTAGTAAGAGTCATGGTGTTTGGCTCATTCTTTTCTTTCCAGCACTGCAGCTTATCCCAGAAATACATGTCAATAAATTGTCCATTACTGGCTGCACAAGCCTATATGACCTGATGTGATCTGGGTAATTCTTCCCACAGGATAGTGCAAAATTTGCAGTGCTTTATGAAGATGATTCAAACCTATATTTCACTTCAAGATGGTTTACTCTCTCTGTTGCATATTTACTGATCTATATTTCTTTAGCAAAAGTGCTTTTTAAAGCTGAACGATACGTGTGAATTTGTTTAAACTCTGTTTAGACTTCAGCATTGCTACATATTTTAATGCAGGATATAACATCAAATTGTCAATGTACTTACGATGCTATAATACTACAACCTCATTCACTTTGTGGTGGTGTTTTGATTACAGAATGATGGTGGAGGGTAGCCTGTGGGTAACCATGTCCATCTTGTGGATTTTAAGTATTATTCACTTTAAATTTAAAATCCAGTCATTCATTTAAAATGGCAAATGTGGTTTTATTTTTTATTTAAACTCTCCTTTGTGTGGGAAAATGGTTACACTGACAAGTTTTTTGTTTGTTTATTTTGGCTATAAGTGACCTAAAATTTAAAGTACGGAAGTTCACCTCGAGTGTGTAACTCTCCCACTTCCATGTTTGTGCTTCTTGAGGTAAAAGCTGACTTACTCAGGCTTAGAAACATAGCTGAAAATCACATAATTTATAAACAAGAATGTACAGAGTGTTGGATTGAGGTACATGAAAAGCTAAAGAAGCCTTAGAGTTTCCCAAAGATGTTTTTTTCTTAAAATTCAGCCTTAAAGCTAAACAAAGCTTAGGGCTATTAGGTTCACATTTTAGTTAAAAAGAGTAAGGGTATAAAAAATGAAAAGTCGTTATTATTACAATTATAATAACTGTGATTTAAACCATTTGTTTTCCAGTAAAAATAATACCGAATATTTTGAGTATCAAAACTTCAATTCAAAAGTTAGTCCATTGGGCTTCTGTTTCAGTGGGGTAAACACAATCCTCAATGATCATCTTGTTCATTTATTTTAAACTTCTTTTCTCATTCAACATTTGAACACAAACAGCAAGAATAACGAGTTCTTTTCCTTTCTAGCCACCGGGGTGAAAATAATGTGGTGCTTAAAGGAGAAATTATTTTAGGTGGGTAGCGACAAGACATGCTCCTTCTTCCAAGATGAATTTTATCCAGGGAGTGAGATTTGTGCTTCTGTGCTCCAATTTCACTTACTGGATTGGAGTCAGTGACTGCCTCCTGCTCTCAGCAGTTATTCCTTCTTTTTTTTTTTTTTTGCCTTCTTTAAATGGAAGGTTCATGGGGGAAAAAGACAGTATATATGGATGATTTATTATGGCCTGGAAAAGGTCACTTTGGGAATAAATTACTAATTTTTTTATTCCTGAGCATGCACCATTTAAGCAGTTTCAAGCAACATTCAGATAACCATTTAAGAATCTGGTTTTGGCAGCCTTTTAAAAAGTACTTATTTTAAAAAGGACATGCTTTCATTTCTATTTATTTGCATATAAAGTTTTGCTATTCAAGAAATTTGATTTTGTTTCTAGTTTTAAATTCTGTTTTTGTTCTTTCAGTTTGCCGACACTCTTTTAAAAAAATTTTTCCTGACTAATCAGACTTGAACTTTTTACAAGCAAGGCACGTGCCTCTGCCTACATCCCTGGTTTTATTTTGTTTCCCCCTATTTGATGATTCTGCCAGAGGCTCCTGGGCACAGTCATGGCCATTCACAGAATTTTTCTGATAGTCTCGTCTCCATTCCCCTTGGAGAGGGCATGCCAATTTAAACAAATACCCTTGTTTCTTGCCGTCCCCAGTTGAGAGAATATTACTTTTATGAATAATTTGTGGAGAGGTACAGTTACCTCCCAATGCACAGTTATCATTTTCATAGCTAGTATAATCATACTTTGTCCTTCAAATTGACTAGAATCATCCCCTTTATTAACTATCCTTTTACATACATTTTATTGCATTGATATAGTAACCGTCATACAAATTAAATTTACTATGGCACTCCTTGTTTTAAATATTATTTTGACTAAACATGCATAATGTGAATTACACAAAGTATAAACACAGAACTAGTAAGATAACAACAATTTTGAGGGAAAATATGAATGGTATATAGTAATTCAATATTTTCTTTGCCTTTGTATTTCAAAGGATCTGTGTGTGAACTCAATGTCAGGGAGAAGTTTTGTGATTTAAAATAGCACCTTCCAGAGCTGAGATTATTTTTGAGGGATTAAAAACCACACATTCTAGATATTAAAAGTGCCTTGAGCCCTGTATATCAGGCAGTTGTTTAAATGGTTTGTCTCACACACCTAAACCTCAGAACCAGGCATGGTAGAGCTCATCCCATACTAGACCTACCTAACTGTTACTTTTTTGACTGTTGATAACAAATCATCTTTCTTGGTACTGGCTTTTTGATGCTTGTAAAAGTCTGACCTAATAAGAGAAAAAGTGTCCAATGTATCCCAGATAATGTCTTAAATTTGTGATTGAAGACGCATTGAACATAATTCCCTCACATGTCAAATAACAATTTGGGCTACTGTGCTCTAATGTGTTGTAGCACAGACCCTTTAACCGGTCCTAAAACTGCAGACAAGATGGTCTTGTGCCCCTGCCTCAAGTAAAACTGGAACCTCTGTGAACGTGAATCCGACTCACTCCTCGGCAGTGTGGCAGCCTGTAGTCCTTGCTACCACTTCTTCCTAAGCTGCGTGGGGACACTCATGCAGGAAGCACACACTCTCCCTTCAGCCAGTGAGTTCGTGAATGTAACACAGCTGCCCTCGTATGTGTAGATAAAATAAACCAGGACACAATGCTTACTGTTGATGAACTCTCTTGTTTAGGGGCCTTGCGTTTCCTGCGCTGATAATTTTTGCAGAGCATGAGGCCAGGCATCCTCTAGAGGCGAATGATTTCTGAAGGTTAATTCTTTGGAGGAGGGCTTGATTCCACAGTGTTTTCTGTGCGAGGTCACCCACCATCCTTTGAATTCTATGTGTGTGTTAATTGCAGCAATTGAATTATTTTATTTAAATTGCCAGTGAAATTGTAGCAGTTATAACAGCATGAACTGTTTCTGTTTGCTTTTTTCCTCTGCTGCGTATGCCACTTTGGACTCTACCAGGTTAACTTTATTAGTGCTGTAATTTACTTCTCAACGTCTATGCCTGCCGGTTTCGCAGAGGATTGGTATCAGTCACATGAAATTAATTTTTGTTTTGCACATTACTCAGATGGTACTACATAAAGCCATAGCTATCTTCAAATGACATGGACAGTTTTCTTTCAGTGCTCATGTGTTAAAACTCCAATGTTTTATATTTCCAATGTTAATGACGAGCATGAGATACGTGGTAAATCCATAATTCCAAGTTTAAATCTTTATCATAGTGAGTTACTCTTGCTCTAAGTGATGGGTACAAATGTAGAGCATTTTTGAACTTTGCATTCTTGATGAGAAAAATATTACAGACAATTCTCACCTATAGGCTTTCTCCTAATAGTACATTTACAAATAGAAACTGAAACAACTACATCCCCCCTTCACCCTTCCCACATACATTAAAATCCTTATGCTTGAGAGCAAACTTTCTGGTGCTAGAGCTGTGTGTATCTGTTTGAGGAAAGAGGAGGTTACAAAAGACCCGTTTCAGAGTTGCCGTTGTTGTTTTTCTCCCTACTTAAAGAACCCTTGTTCTTTTTTTGTTGCTGTTCTTGTGGGGTTTTTTCCCCCAAAGTATAAAAGTTAAGTTCTCTTTCTGGCGTGATGAACAAAAGTTGATGGTTAACAGAAGATCCTACATGAGTTTACCTATAATAGCTTACTCTTCATCTAGCAAACTAAAATCTGAGTTTCCTAGTACGTTCAGGAAGACTATTTCCTAGTACGTGGTCAATCACACAAACCATGAATGTTCTTGAGAGGTGTGTGGTGGTTTCTAATGCACCTGCCTTGGGTCACCCATGGATCCTTCATAGAATCTTAAACCTTCTTCCAGATTCTTCCTCACAATTTTGTTTTTTTTAAACTAAGTTTATGTTGGTAACGTTGGTTAATATTATGTGTTTCAAGTGTACATTTTTATGATACTAGATCTGTCCATTGCACTGTGTGCCCACCACCTGAAGTCAAACCGTCTTTCATCACCGTTTACTGGACTAGGCCCCTTCCAACTTCCATTGTCCACCTCTGCCTCCTTCTCTCTGGAAACCACCACATGGCTTTCTGTGTTCATGAGTCTTAGTTTTATATCCCAGGTATGAGTGAAATCCTATGGTTCCGAGCTTTTAGAAAAGGTGAAATACAGCCATTTGCTACAACGTGGATGGATATTGTGCTAAGTGAAATAAGACAATCTTATTTTATATATAACACTTTTTGGTAAAGCATATTCTTAGGAAATATGTTGCATTTTTAAGATTAAGAATATTTTAAGAATATTCAGAGTATTAAATATTTAGGCCTAACAGACCAAGAACTTTTTCTTAGATTGTGACCTTTCAAATACTGCCCCAAAGCGTAAATGTGTTTACTCTCAAACGTGCAAATATAAAGTAAACTCTTGGGCAAAGTCAATCTCCCACCCTCCCACACATATTGATTTTTCTATTATAATCTATTTAATTATACAGATAGTTGAGAAGCATTCAGCTATTCTAGATGTGAAATGTTAGTCAAATCTTGTTTTGTAAGGAGATACATATTCAATTTTTATGACAATTTTCCTAACGCCAGGATATTATCACCGAGTTTTCTACCAAACTGTAGAGCAACAGCTCGGAGGCACAGCTCCGAGGACCTGATCTGTAAAATGTGTCTGTCGCTAAGCACAGTGTGACACTCTAAAAATTAGTTTATTATGAAAACGAATCTCAGGAGGCTGAGCAGAGAGTGATTCATGGTGGCAAAATGAAATGCCACATTGTTTCAGAGATTGTAATTCACTTTTTTTATGGTGCCAACTGGCTATGGCGGGTGAAGTCACATGGTACATAGTTATATCCTTGATCTAGCTGATTACAGTTAGAGGAGAATAGCCGCACAGTGCTCTTAGACCACGCATGTGGTTCATTCTGAGGAGGACCCCTTGTGAACATGGAAGCCTAGAACTAGTTTTTCTAAAAGAAACGTCTTTCTGGACGCCAGTCTCAGCCACAGGAGTAACTACCTTTGTTGCTTGTTAGTGACTTTTGTTTACAGCTATGATTATGTGTTTTGTAACTAGGGAAAACCTAGTCACAGGCCCAATCATGAAAGAGAAATAAAATGGACCCATGTGAGATTCTCTTGCCGCTACAAATCTCCAAGTAATTAAGGAAGGTAATTAAGTATGCTGTGGCCATTTATTAAATATAGCTCTTGCTATAGTTGATGTAGTGTAAGCAAACCAGGAGACCAGGAGAGAGATTACTTCCCCTCCAAATTCTAATAAAGAAAAACTGTTTATGACTTTCTACTTATTTTAGCTGAGTCATCCCAATGATATTCTCATTCTCTTCTTTTTAATTTTCTCCCTGTTGAAAACTTTGCTTTTCTTTAAATGATAAATTCCAGTGCACTCTAGAATGAATAACTTTTCACAGTACACATAGACTGTTAAATCTGAGAGGCTCTACTTTCTTACTTCAGTACAGGTAAATGTCATTCCTTGATATCTCCTCTAATTCCTAAAGGTGTTGTGGTTCATTCCACCACGTTATTACACACTGCATGTGTAATTGTTTATACATGGTACTTAAAACAGGGATGGACCCGGGGGATGCTCTCCAATAATCCGAGCCTCTGGGTTTCTTCCCAGGCCCTCAGTGTGCACTCAAGTCATAGGTGATGCTTTACAATCCAAGTGACATTATCATTTATCTGGTTGAAACATAAAACCAGACAATAATAATAAATCTAATTAGTACTAGTAGTACAGGAACACTTAGATGTATAGCTGAAAGAAGAAAGGGTGTAAAGAAATATTTTTCTTTTGTGTAAGTATTTATGAAATAATGTGTAACATTATCTGATAACTATATATCAGTAGGTAAATTCCGTGGACTATTTCAAGAAGAGGGGAAAAATGATGGCATTTTTCTTTTAGAAAAGTCCTCTGGCAGGAGTTCTGGTTTTTCAGCTATGTAGAAGTACTATTTTCACTTGAAAAATCAGTCAGCCAAAGGCAAATCCTTAAGTAATAGGCTTTGAAGTTAGGCAGAACTGGATTTAAATCCATCTTCAGTTGCTTACTATCTTTGTGACCCTGTAAACATTTTTTTTCTTTTTTTGAGCTCACTCTTTTTCTGTAAAGAGGAGAAAAGCAAGGTTCTTGGGGTCTCTGAGCAGGTTCAGTACGTAAATCACTGTGCACAGTGCATGACTTCGCTGGGGCCCAGGCAGCTTCCTTACTGACCAGACGCCTCTCAGTGACACCAAAGAAGGGGACATTATCTCATGTGTTTCACTGTTTTATACACTTAATGCCACAATTTTGACATTAAGTCAGTTTTTTTATTTGCACTGTGATATTCTGTTTATTTCTTAATTTACTGAACACATATATAGGCTGTAGGAACTCAGACTATGTATGAAATTTTGCAACTTTTGACTAAACAGAAGATGACAATTTTCAATAGCATCATTTTGGAAATAAACAGCAAAGAAGAAAGAAAGAAAAGTAGCATAAATTACTTTATCACATCATACTTTAATTTTAAGCTTATCACACCATATTTTAAGGTTTATTCATATGAACTTAATATAGTAAACAATAAAGTGTCAATGTTTAATTGCTTTAAAAATGATATATATTACGGGTATTTTAATGAATAGACACTTTTTAATGTTTAGTCACAAGGATTTACACCCGATAATCTACTGAATTCTGTAACATAACAAATGTACTTTTTCATAAAGTAAATTAGAAAGTTATTTCCCACAAGAAGGTCCTTGTTCTGGTTCTTGTCTTAACACCCATGTCTACCCTCTACCAAGGACAGTGGGGAAGTGCCACGGCAGTGTCCACAGCCTGGGTTTTGTAGGAAGATGTGGCAAACAAATGACTTAATAACAACCATCTTCTCTCATTTCTTAGACTCAGAAAATGTAGAAAAGAATATTATGATGGAATTATGGTTTAGTTGCATAATTCTTTGCACTGAGACGATCTTAAATAAGTACCTTTCTCTTCTTAGATTTTCTCAGAACTTCTCAGTACTATTGTAGGGGAGGAAAATTTTCCCTCTACCCTTCTATGTTCTCCTGACTGTCGTAAAGATTAAATTGGCATGAGACAGGATAATAAGAGAACATCTAATTTCATTTTGCACCTACAGGGGTTCCAGAAAAAATAGGAGGCCCAAAGGCAACCAGACAATTGAGGCTCATATGATACCCAGAGCTAAGGAGAAAAGGGTAGGGACCTGGGACTTCAAAGGGGAAAAAACAATTTACAGGAAGATGGGAAAAGCAAATGTTGGTCATGCCAGGCAGAGACAAAGGGACGCAGAGATGATTTTGAGCAAGCCCACATTAGTAAGTTCCCCCAAATCCTCCACACCCAGCCCATATTCATTGTACTTATCTCTGAAAATAACTCCTTTTCTGTAATAGAACCCCAATCTAAATTATTTTAGGCAGTTAAGGGGATTATCTCCTTTCTTGAGAATTTTGTTTTTTTAAAAACAATCAGTTCCTGGCTGGCGAAGCTCAGTGGATTGAGTGCGGGCCTGAGAACCAGACGAACGTGGTTCGATTCCCAGTCAGGGCACATGCCTGGGTTGCCGGCCAGTTCCCTGNATATTCATTGTACTTATCTCTGAAAATAACTCCTTTTCTGTAATAGAACCCCAATCTAAATTATTTTAGGCAGTTAAGGGGATTATCTCCTTTCTTGAGAATTTTGTTTTTTTAAAAACAATCAGTTCCTGGCTGGCGAAGCTCAGTGGATTGAGTGCGGGCCTGAGAACCAGACGAACGTGGTTCGATTCCCAGTCAGGGTACATGCCTGGGTTGCTGGCCAGTTCCCTGCAGGGGACACACCAAAGGCGACCATACATTGATATTTCTCTCCCTCTCTCCTTCCCTTCCCCTCTAAAGATAAATAAATAAAATCTTTATTAAAAACAACAACAACAAAAAAAACAATCACCCTCCCATTTCCACCCTTCTCATTTGTTGTCCATGTGGAAATAGGAGGGAGGGGGAGCCTGGGGGTGGGATGGGATGGGAGTAATAGACAGAAAACTGTAGTTTAAAAATAACTAAATAAATTTTAAAAAATAAATAAAAATTTAAAAAATTAAAATAAAAGAAAAGAAACTGTGTTTTACAGAACCATATGTTTGGTATTTTCCAAGTGGACCATATTTCATGTGAATTTATTTTTCTTTTCAATTAAAGTGATTTGTTAAACACACACACACACACACACACACACACACAATCAGCCTCAATAGTTCATTATTGTTAAGAAAGAGGTATTCCAAAATATACCTCTTTGGAATACACCTCATATTCCAAAGAGGTGTATTTTGGGGTGGCAAAATCTTGCTCCCCTATAACATCATTTCTGAAATAATCTAACCTCATGACAGACCCACGAGAACTACAAGGAAGTTGTATATGGATGTAAAAAGTGGCCAAATAAAAATATATAGTTATTATATTATTACGGGAAGATATAAACATATGTTTAAGTAAAACACATTATTTCATTTGCTTCTAAATTTTGTCAGTGGTTGTGACTGCTAAAATTAAGGTCATTCTGATTGGCTATGGAAGAGGTTCCAAATGATGTAGTAAACTATTCTTTCAATAAAATGTGGTGGGATTTGAAGAGAAAAAACTAACCTGCCACCGAGTAAACTCTGGCAATGAAATTTCAGTAAATGGAGTTGAACAATTGTTTCTTTAGTTGTAAATTTTACATATATTTTATTCTGCATGATTCATATTCTCTAAGTGCATGAGTTGATAACTACAAAAAGTTATTTTTAGTTAACTTGTATCTTTTCCCCATTGATTGATTGAACTTTTAGTTTCTATGCAGAAAATATAATAAAGGATCTTTTGTATACTTTCCATACCTCTACCTAAATAAATAGATAAATAATGAATATAGAAAAAAAGAAAAGAAAAAGAGAAATTTCAAAACCCTCATATTTTAGAACCACTTATGACATTTTTTGAATTCCATAAAACTGTATGTATTTCCATCTCTGAAAATTTTCAACTTCAAATTTTGAAGTCAGATAGCGTCAAATATATTATTGTTGTCTTTCAACAACATCAAGTTCCTGTGTGAACACATCTAAATATTTTTTCTCTAGTCTTTCATTTAAAAACATTTATGGAGTACTGGATTGGTAATTAATGTAGGTTAATACCTTCTAAATACAGACAGAAAGCATATTGAGGTGGTCCCTGAATCTGAAGTGTTCACAGTCCAGAAGGAGAAAGAGACATAGAAACAAAGACAATAAACAGGAATCTTTTGATGCCAAGAGACCACAGTACAACTCAGGCTCGAGAATCAAAAGAAATAAATTGGCTCAAATAACGAATCATCTGGGTTCATTTTCAGTGAGGATATAGTCATTTATATAGTCATTTATATAGTCAGGAATCCTTTTCCAACTGTTGGCCCCAGCTTCCTCTGATCTGTCTTACCTGATTCAGGAGGATTCCAACTTCATAGAGGCAAGATGGCCACCAGAAGCTACAGACTTGTCGAAACCAAGAGAGTCCCTCTATTCCACATAGTTCTGGGAAAGTAGAATCCCAGAAAATACTTCACTGCCCTGGAGTATGAAATGCTGTCAGTAGGAAACCATGGGCCACATTGACATGTCTAGAGCCTGAGGAGTTAACATCCCCTAAACATAGGGGCAGAGAGGCAAAGGAAGATTCTTCAGAAGAAAACAAGGGTACTGTTCTCACGGGAGTGGATCCTGAGTGTCAGGCATGGCAGATAAAGATTATAATTTCAAATACTCTGTAACAACAACAGAGATGGCAGGTCACGCCGTCTCAGTAACTAGGGAAATGGCCCTGATTCTCAATCAGAATGTCTTAGTTGCAGATAAATGACAGCCCTGTATTTTTTTCTGCCATGCACTCTGTTCTGACTCACATCCCAAGCAAACGAACATTGTAATTTAAAGCAGTCAAGCCCCCGGGGTTACACTGCTGTCTGAAGACCAGCCAGTCTCCTGAAGGCAATTTGTAAAACAATCACAACACGTTTGAATAGACATCAGAGGTCATTAAAAGTCACATTCATAGCATTTGCTTTCCCACCAGCCTGGCTAACTCATATTCATCTTTATAAAGGTGTCTCAAAAGGTACCTGAAATGAGATTCAGTTTTTGACCCTTCCTTTTGCAGAAAGAATAGACTCTTCCTTTCCCTGGGGGTCCTGGGAGTTTGTGTGGAAAGAGGAGTGGGGTGGGTGTGGCTGTTAAGATCACTTGCTCTTTTGTTCTAGACAATTTAAAAAGAATTATGGAGTTTGTGGTACTATGTAGAGACAGAGAGAGCAGTGAGTGGGGGAAGGTATGAATGAAGTCATGAATGGCTTTTTGAAATATTGTGCTACTATTATTATTTTTTAACAACCACACCTAAAACAAAAGCAAACTAAGCTTCTGATCTAGCTGTCTATCCTGACAGCTAGATCAGGAGTGGAACCATAGAAATGAAGAACACATGGAGAGTTAGCAACAGGGGAGTGGGAGGAGGAGAAGCGGGGAGAAGGTACAGAAAATAAGTAGCATAGACAGTAGGTAGAAAATAGACAGCGGGGAGGGCAGGAATACTATGGGAAATACAGAATCTAAAGAACTGTGACACATGGACATGAACGATGGGGCGGAGTGGTGGGGGAGGGGTGTGCAGGGGGGGAATGGAACAACTGTAATGGCATAATCAATAAAATATATTAAAAAATATTGTGCTATTATTTTACAGCAGCATTAATATTCTCTATAGTTTTTATTGTACTGTACTGAGTTGCCATGAGCTAGGATTAATACATGTAAGGGGGGCATCACAAATATGTGGGTAACAATATAAGATTATTTGATTGCTGACTATGCAATGACTAGAGATGGAGTCTCTGTAAACTGAGTGAAGTAAAGAACGAAATGAAGCATGGCAACCAGGCATTTTATATGATCAAGCTTATCTAAATTAATAGGGTTCTCTTTTTCTGGTGGTAGTAGTAGAATTATTTTATTTTTAATCACTTTAAACACCAGATGGTTTGATGTTTTTATTTTTAAATTAAAAACTTCTCTAAATCAGTGTTATAATGCTTGCTATCTTCTTAAATCAATACACTGAACTTTGATACAATATGTGTTTTTTTCTTCAAGATTACCTATATCTTGCTGTAATTAAACAAAACCAGTCAAGGTACGTACAGCTCATTTCTCAGCTCGCTGAACTTTTCGGACTCTTGTGGCTGGTGGCGGTTACAGCTTTTTTCCTCCTTTGCTGTTAAAAGACCAGCTGCTCCTTTGCTTTATTGCCTCTGCACTTCTGTAAAATAACGCTGCATTCGAAGTACATAGTAAGTGCTGAATAAACATTAGTGATTGTGAATGTTATGAAGAATCCAGCAGCTCTTTATTATTCCAATATTCTACTTTTAAACGGCTAAAGACTAAAAAATGTGATTAGCAAGTTTTTTATACCTGCATATAAATTAAAATGAATAGTCTCTGCACAGGACTCAGAGTCCTGAGTATGGGCTTCACTAAGGGCTATGGTGCATAGGTTTTAAAAATTAGTTATGTTTGTGTGCCAGGTGACCATGTACCAAGGACATTGTATGCACCAATGTATGTTATTCTAGTTTGATGCTCAGAAAACTCCATGAATTAGCTAGGATAGAAATACGATCACCCTTTTTACAGAAGAAAAACTGAGGCTTAGTTAAATGAATTGCCCAAAGTGAGGCAGATATGATGTCACTGGCTGAGCTGAAATTTGACCTTTGTTTTATTCCACATCTAGTGTTACTTCCAGTCCCAGCTGCCTTGGTCAGTATTCTACTCAGGGGATCTAAGGTACCACATTGTTTGAATTTTAGTTAGATCACCTCTTATTTTCAATTCTAATCCAGAAAGGCCAAATGACAATCAGCCAGCCAATCTGTGCCCAGCTTCACTTCACTTCTGTGTCTATTCCTATTCTGTTTCTTAAGACAGTTATGGAAATCACTGTGAGGGCAAGAGTGTATTTGCTAAAGTTACTGACATTTTTTAAGTCACTCTGTAAAAATTCAAATGAGATACCGAGGCAATAGTTTCTCAGAAGAAACTGTGCCCGTGATTAACAGCAAGTCTTCAACCCTGTGGTGTAATCCGGACCCTGCCCCACACCTTCTTTCCCTTTAGTCTCTGTCTCTAGGACCGGACAGGACTTAACTTTGGAAAAGAGTGAACCAAGAAGCTAGCTACAAATAAAGGCTGTCAGTCATTGTATTCAAATTAATGTAACACGTTTGATAGTTTTCTATGTAGTGGTTACTGTGTGACCAAAATTTGATATGCGTCACCCAAAATTTAGTTTGGGTGTTGAGACTTACGATGCCACCTATTCTACAGAGCATAAAGAGGTTTACTACTCAAATAATGAGGCTTTCTGGGGAGACTGGAGAAGGCTCCTATGTAGGTCCAAAGATGGCCTCAGAGAGCAGGAAGTGGCAGCTTGAGTGGTTAGGGAGTGCGAACGGGATGAGGGTTCCCACTCACGGTTTCAACCTGGTTTCAATTCCCATCAATGCCAGAAGGAACAGCTGCAATATTAGTTTGCTCAAATATAGGGCAGAAAAGGAAGAGATAGTTGTAGGGCTTAAAGCTGTCAGTGATCATTTAAAATGGAGTTAGAGTCTTTATTATATTTTACAAATATGAAACAATTGATTGAAAGAAACACTTGCTCTAGTCACAAGCTTAATTTGTACATCCTGTCTTTACATTATACCCACTCCTTTAATGATGAGTTATTCCTATTCCTCAAATGGGAATAACTGGTTTGCCCATTTTTTTATATAAATAAAATAAAGCTCACCAACAAACAAGACAGATGGTTGGGGAAATACAAACCTATCTCCCAGGACGGTCTCCTCATCACATCTCTCTCTTGTATATCAGCTCGTCACAAACGCTTTGACTACTCAGGGGTCCCTGTACACTATGTCATATCAGTTCTCTGTGAAAATTAAACAATAGTGGTAAATTGGCCATCTATGACTAAGGCCTACAGCGGGGCAATCTGCCTGCTTCTGAGTGACCATCAACAAAATTTGCTTCCTTTCATCCCATTCGGCTGTGCAGTAGAGGGCTTGAAGTGCCCCCAGGAAGTTCATTGAACCTTGGCAGAGGGCTTTATTCGTCTTCATTTCAATGCCCTTTTATGCTACCCACTGTCAACGGGGATGCCGTGCAAAGAGTGAATCTGTAACGGAAGTGGCTGTCACGACAGCCTTACAGGGCCAGTATCAGAAATATTAGTGAACAGTTTAATAGGCCGTCAAGCACAGGAACAGACCAGGCCTTTTGCCATGTACCATCATCCATCTAGGTGGGAAAATACTGCAGAAGAATCGGAAGATGGAGGTGGGAGACAATGGCACACTTCCTGATGTTGGAGGGACATTTGCATTTGCTAAAAAGGCTGATCATCACCATGCCTGACACCAGGTCATTTTTTCCTGAGCAATTGCTAGGGGCTTCAAAGAAAGTTCAAGGAGATTATTTCTCTGGGCCCTATTGCAGCTCTCACCAGAAGTTGTGCCAATGCCTCCTCAATGAAATGTTTCCTCTCATAGTAGATGTGTTATCTCAGCCTAGTTCAAGTCAGAAAGACTATTCTAATCCTCCTGTTTAAATATGGGCTTTGTGTATTTATAATGGTAGTTGATCACAGTTTTTATTGAACTAGTGTGGTAAGAGTTTTATTGGCTTGGCCATAAAGTTCATTTGCTTTTTTCTGTAAGATGGCTCTAGTAGTGCTTAGTTGTCTTTCACGTCATTTGAAACAACTTTGTTAGATTGTACTGTGACAGCTGTTGTATCAGTGTGCATTTAAAAGGGAACTTACCAAAACTGATACATTTTTGTGTGACCATTTTCATATTGAGGATGGAAGAAAACAAGCAATATTTTTGGCATATTAGGCTTTATTATTTTAAGGAAGGTAAAATGCAACTGAAAGGTAAAAAAAAGGATTTGTGCGGTGTGTGGAGAAGGTGCTGTGACTGATCAAAAGTGTCAAAAGTGGTTTGCGAAATTTCATTCTGGAGATTTCTCCGTGGACAATGCTCCACAGTCAGGTAGACCAGTTGAAGTTGATAGCGATCAAATCAAGACATTGATTGAGAAGAATCAATGTTATACAACTTGGGAGATAGCTGACATGCTCAAAATATCCAAATCAATAAATTTATTCGTAAAAATGAAAAGTGTGTCTTTTATTTTATGGACAAAATTAAACAGACTTTTTAATCAACTCAATAAAATGTTTTATACTCTAGAAGTTCAAATTTGTTTTCTAGCTCTGAATCTCATTTGAAGTTAAATTAATTTTTTTAAAGAAAGTATAGCCTTGCTTTTGCTTCCCAGATTAGATCTTTTAAAGCACATGAACCATGTAGCATAACATCAATTATTACCATTCTCACAATATTTCCAGGTATTAGTTTGCTTACTGTATCATTTTCCCTTACTTGACTATTGCCATTTTCTAACTCTTAGATAATGAAAAAGTAGATTTCTGGAAACATTACATTCAGTACCTGGCTAGACTATAAGCACCTTGAGAGCAAGAGTTCCTTCTGTTCTTCTCACCAGGCCTCAGTGCTTAGCTAACAACTCAGGTTAGCGTAGTGCTTAGTAACTTCTTGTTGAACGAATAAGTAATGTTGTATAACTGCTTTTTCTTACTCATTTAGCAGAACTGTCTGTGTTGCCTGCTATTCTTTTGCTTTTTAAATCACTTTACATTTATTTTTTTGTACTTATAAAAAGCCTTACTTTTTGTGCTTGTAAGTAATGTGTTTGAGGAAGACAGATGTGCCCCAATATCTCTGCGGGGGCTAACCTTATAGCTGGTTCTGTTCCTTTGTGTGACGTGCTCAAATCACAAAACATTGATTGATATTCATACCTGGTTTCGTAAGTCATTAGTCAATATCAACTTAGTTTTTTGTTTGTTTTTGTTTTTTCCCCTGGGGAGCCTATGTATCATGGTGCTTTTCCTCATTCTTCTTAATAGATATGTCCTGGGACTACTAGTTACAAGTGATTTTTCACAGGAAAACCATATGTCTGCTTTAAGCTAGAAATCCTATATTTAAATATATAGTTAGTTAGCCTATTATTTATGTAGGTTCTAATTGACTCTGAGCTTGAAGATTACATATCAATTGATATTTAATTTGCCTTAAACTCAGAGTATCGTTGGGACTTAGTTTTATTTCTCACTAACACAGAAGTCCATGCCCATCCTACCCACTATACTCAAGCTTTGTTTGAAGATCATATTTGGAAGTTCCTTCTCACTGAAGATCATATTTGGAAGTTCCTGGAACACTGAGAATAAATGCAAACAGAAAATTTCCCCCTTTCTTCTTACTGAAAAAAAAAAGGAATCAACAAAGGTGTTGAGTACTCAAAGCCCATGGCGGGGCAGATATAATGTGCAAATGGGAAATTATGTCAGTCATAAGAAAGTAGTGAGTGGTCAATGCTATACAGTAAAACAAAACCTGTATGCTCTCACTAAAGATTATAAAATAATTTTTTTGTAAAAAGTGTGTGAATAAAACAAAATACAGTTTTGAGCCTCACTCCCGCTTCCCTGCTGATTCCTTTCCATAAACAGTTGAACATGCTTTTGTCATTGCAGAAACAAAGAAAACACACACACTGAAAAAATATCCTCCGTATCATAGTCTCTCTAGATGCTGTCGATTCCTCTTTCACTTACAAAGTTCTTGATATAGACTGTTGTACCTTTCGTGCTTCCTTGTCATTCATTCTTCTCCCAGCATTTTATTACTGCTACAGCCAAGGTTATCACTGTGGATTAATATCAAACAGTTTTAGTCCATAACTTCCTGAACCTTTTGGCCACATTGGGCACTGTTGACCTCTCTGTTCTTAAAGAATTTGTTTTGCTCTTTTGACTCCAACTCTCTTGGCTTTTCTCTTACCATTGTGGCTGCTGCTTCTCAGTTTCATTGCTTTCCCTGTACGTAGCCTTTACATGCTAGCTAACGTGTTGTATTCTGTAATCTTGCTTCTTATTTCTCTACTCAGTCATTTCCATGATTTGTTCATCATCAACAGAGTGGATATTCCCAAATCTGTTTTAAATCTGTATCTTACACATTTGTTTTATATTACATTGAGATGTGAAGGTCCTTGAGACACTTAAATCTATACATGCCCCCAAATGACCTCTTTACCTCCCTTCTCCTTAATTCTATTCTCACTCCACTCTTCTCCTTCCCTGTGAAAGGCACCATTCTTATCCAGTTGCCCAATCTAGAAATTTGGACCAAAATTTGATATGCATCACCCAAAATTTAGTGCCTTCACCCATTATTTTCCACACAGACTGAACTATTAATCTTACCAATTTTACTACTAAACATTCATTATTCAAATGTATTAATAGTTTTATAAAAATATACAAAAGAGACAGGTTATAACTGGAAGAAGGGAAGGACTTCAATGTTGTCAACGCCCTGGACTAGAGCCCCTCCTTACAAATCATCCAAAAGACCATAACCCGCAGGACTGTGGACGGCTGAGTGGGGTCTCAGGTCAATGATACCAAAGTTTTGAGGTGTTAAAGGCAGCAGAAGTGGGGCACCCCTTGGCAGGGCAGGAGGCCAATAGAAAGTTCATTGAAAGATTAAAAAAGGAGAGAGATTATAATAAGAGTGTATTATAAGAAAACCTATAGAATTTGAATTCTAGAGTTTAAAGAGAACCTACATGTCATTTTAGGTTGAAAACTAGAGAGTGAATGAGAGACATCCAGGAGTGGAGCGTGGGGGTGGCATGGAATGGAGAGGCCTGTAGGGAGGGAACAGCATATGAGCAGAACTCTGAGTCCAGGAGGACTGAGGTACAGGTTGAGAACAGAGAACCATGCATATATACACTACTAGGAGAAAGTGAAGGAAAGTGAAGTGGATATGGGAAGTCAAGGCTATTTCTTGTGGAACTTTCTGTCTTATATAAACAAGTTAACTTTATTTTAA
Organism: Sturnira hondurensis; assembly: GCF_014824575.4. Classification (NCBI taxonomy): domain Eukaryota; kingdom Metazoa; phylum Chordata; class Mammalia; order Chiroptera; family Phyllostomidae; genus Sturnira; species Sturnira hondurensis. The sequence goes on from NW_028073279.1 coordinate 1,800,656, forward strand.
GAACAAAGGAAAGCAATTGATGAATTCTAAGCAGAAGGGTGACATTGCTTGGCAATATTAAATTTAGTGTCTATACAATGGAGAATGATAGATTTCATAGTATGATTTTCATATATATGTACACACATATATATCATATATATTCCTTTATTTCCTTTTACTTTGCTCTTACAGTCTTTCTGTGTGTTCCACTCTGTTATAAATAGCTTGCCCATTTCACCAAAGTGTAGACCCTTGATGAAAGAAATGTTCCTAATAACCCAGTTATTTCTCCTTTGGAAAGATAATTTTGATTTATGTTATAAGACACATTATTCTGAAAGTCACCTCCCACTATCCATTTTTTAATATACTTGGTACCTTTCTTTTCACAGGACCATTCTTTTTTCAATTCACACTCTATAGTACATTAGGCGGCTATTTGAAGGTCTGTTCACGTCTGATTAAAAGATTATAACAAAAATACTGTCAGTGGTTTGGGGATTTTTTATTCAGATTTGACAAATAATTAATAGTTTTCTTTGATAATCATTTTTTAGATGCAGTGTGTGAAAAGTCAACCACAAAGGGAGCTGGATTTTATTTATCATTAATTTTGACATTCCCTCAGATGTTTTCTGGGAACCATTGTAACCTGCTTAATTTGTCTCTGTATAATGGGTAGTAGATAGCCTCAATTAACATACTGATTAGTAATTTCTTTAATGAGTTTCAGTAGTTTTACTCATTATTGCCAATATGGTACACTGAATCCTGGAAACAGGGATTTGAGCAAAATTAGAACTTGAAACCTGAACTGTTGCAGAATTGCTTTTCTATGGTATGTTATTTACTGGTTACTCGTCTCTTGTGTGTATGTGTAAGCAGGGAAGACATTGAACCCACATGGGCACAAATCCATAGGCTTATGGAGTTTGCAAATTTATCGATGATTTGGTGTAAGACATAAATAATGGGAAATTAGCTGCAGCTACCTATTGGTGACTACAGAATTAAATGTTTCATCCTCGGGGACTTCCAGTCAAATGGAGGTGTAGGTAGACATGCTCCCCCTCCTCATGCAGCCATAAGAAGAAATATAACTAACCTCAAAACCATAAAACACTGAGAACTGCCGGAAAAATCAAACTGTACAGAAGTCCAACCACCACGCATTTAAAGAAGCAGTATTCATCTAGATGGGTAGGAGGGGTAGGGACACAAAGTCAGGGAAGAGACGACATGGCATAGTCTGGAGAGGTGGTGCCAACAGTGGGATAAGTTGTCCCACACTTATCTGTGGTAGATCAAATCTGGGAGGGACACCGTGGGAGTGAGCAATCCGAGCCCCAGGCCAGACCTCACAGACTATGTTTCCTGGGCCAGGAAAGATAAAACTTCATAACTTCTGGCCGTAAAAAACAGTGGTGGTTGGGATGTGGAAGAAACTGCCTATTTCTCAGGAGAGTTCACTTAAAGGGCCCACATGGACTTAGAACTTATGCAAACCCACCCACTCTGGGGATCCCATCAGGGCAACAGCTGGAAGGGTGCCAGGTGCATAGGTAAGTGTGTGAAGTGACTAGAACTGGGCTGAGTGCCAGGCAAACCTACAAAAGCCAGGCAGTGGCATTGTCCTCTCTCCAAAGGCTCCCCCAACAAAGAGCCAGGAAGCAGTGAGGTAGGTTGCCCCGCCCTATTGAATACCTAAGGCTCTGCCTCATACAACTGTACAGCTGTGCTAAGACAGGGGATCAAAGCAGCTCAACAAAGAAACTCTACCTAGTACAGAGAAACAAACATGGGGGAGGCTGCCAAATTGAGGAGAGAAAGAAATATGGCCAAAACAAAAGGACAGAACAAAACCCTAGAAAAAGAACTAAACAAATGGACATATCCAACCTACCAGATGCAGAGTTGAAAACACTGGTGACCAGGATGGTCAGAGAAGTCACTGAGTATGGGAAAAACATAAGGGAAGAAATGAAGGTTACACTAAAAGAGATAAAGAAACATCCACAGGGAACCAACTGTGAAGGTAAGGAAGCCAGGGTTCAAATCAATGATTTGAAACAGAAGGAAGGAATAAATATTCAACTAGCACAAAAAGCAGAAACAATAATTTTTAAAAATGAGGAGAGTATAAGACTGTCAGACATCTCCAAAAGTGCCAACATCTGAATTATAGGGATGCCAGAGGGAGAAGAGGAAGAGCAAGAAACTGAAAACTTACTTGAAATACAATGAAAAAACACTTCCCTAATTTGGTGACAGAAATAGACATACAAGTCTAGGAAGCACAGAGAGTCCCAAATAAGTTGGACCCAAAGAGTACTACACCAAGACACATCATAATTGAAATGTCGAACATTAAAGATAAAGAGAGAATCTTTTTTTAAGTTTAATTATTGTTCAAGTACAGTTTTCTGTCTTATGTTCCCAGCCCCGCCCACCCCCCATTGCTCCCCACTTCCCTCCCATTTCCNTAAATTTTAAAAATGAGGAGAGTATAAGACTGTCAGACATCTCCAAAAGTGCCAACATCTGAATTATAGGGATGCCAGAGGGAGAAGAGGAAGAGCAAGAAACTGAAAACTTACTTGAAATATAATGAAAAAACACTTCCCTAATTTGGTGACAGAAATAGACATACAAGTCTAGGTAGCACAGAGAGTCCCAAATAAGTTGGACCCAAAGAGTACTACACCAAGACACATCATAATTGAAATGTCAAACATTAAAGATAAAGAGAGAATCTTTTTTTAAGTTTAATTATTGTGCAAGTACAGTTTTCTGTCTTATGTTCCCAGCCCCGCCCACCCCCCATTGCTCCCCACTTCCCTCCCATTTCCACTCCTCACCTTAGTTATTGTCCATGTGCCTTTATACTTGTTCCTGTGAATCCTTCCCCTTTTCCTCTGTGATTCTCTCCCCTCTCCCTTCGGGTGAGAGAATCTTAAAAGCAGCAAGAGAAAAACAGAGAATTACCTACAAAGGAGTTCCCATGAGACTCTCAGCTGATTTCTCAAAAGAAACTTCACAGGCAAGAAGGGACTGGCAAGAAGGATTCAAAGTGATAAAAAGCAAGGACGTGCAACAATGCTGTCTATTCAGCAAAGCTATCATTTAGAACAGAAGGACAGACTGTTTCCCAGACATGGTAAAGCTAAAGGAATTCATCATCACCAACCTATTATTATATGTAATATTAAAGGGACTTTTTAAAAGAAAAAAATCAAAACTATGAACATTAAAATGGCAACAAACTCACAACTATCAACAACTGAGTCTATAAAACAAAGACAAACCGAGCAAACAACCAGAACAAGAAAAGAATCATAGATGTGGAGATCTTTGGAGGGTTATCAGCTGGGAAAGGGAAGGGGGAGAATAAGGGAAAAGGTTCAGGGATTAAGAGACGTAATTGGTAGGTACAGAACAGACAGAGAGAGGTTAGGAATAGTATAGGAAATGGGGAAGCCAAAAAGCTTGTATGCATGACCATGGACATGAACTAAGGGGGGAGGTGCTGGAGAGAAGGGGAATACCAGTCGAAGAGGGGCAAAGGTAGAAAATTGGGGCAACTGTAATAGCACAATCAATAAAATGTGCTTTAAAAATCAAAATAAATACTCCTTTCTGTAAGCAAGAATAAAATGCCCCATCTTTTAGAACTGGATCAGCTCCTTCAGCAGGCAGTTTAAGCCTAGTATCAGGGTTTATGAAGAGACATTAGAAAGTTACTTTTACCCTGAATGGGGAATAGTAAACATCTGCGGTTTATATATTACAAAGAAAATAGATAAGCCCTCTTCTCTGGCTTAGTATCTTAGTCTTCTAAATAAGAAGATTCAAGACCTGTGGGATTTTTTAAAATAGCGTAGGTACTTGGATAGTAATGGCCTTTTTTTGTTGGAGCAAGAATATAAAAACTGTGGTCAAAGCATCAGACTCCCTCCTAGGAATGTTTATAGCCATTTTTTCTTCTGTTTCCATGAGGGCCATTTATTGTTACAGCTGCTATGTGCCAGATCAAGCGAAGGATCGGAGTGTTCTGCAAGTGCCGGTTACAAGACTCCCCTTGCCCAGAAAGGGGCTTCCTTGTGGCCACATTTTATGGTGACATAAAGTTTCATGACATTTATGGAAATGTGTCATGAAGCAGATGGCTTGTTAGCCTGTTTTAGCAAGCTCATTTGTATCCATACAATATTAAACTTTTTCAAGTTCATGAATTATAAAAGAGAACTAGATTCTGTGTAGTCCAAAGAGTCCTTTAATTATTAAAATTAGACTTGTCAAAGGATTCAAACCTGAGTGGACATTAAAGATGGGCTTTGGATCAAGATAAAGATCCTCAATTGGCTTCCTGGGAAATCAGTTCTCTTCAGGAGGTACTGGATTTCTACTACTATTACAAGTACTAATAAAGCTTTATCTCTTATTACTTCCTGCCATAAAGCCTTTTTGAAAGCTAAACTTGTAATGCAAGTTCTGTTCACTTCCCATGAAACAGACTCTTTTAGTTCAGTGCTTTGGCATATGCTGTCCTTATGTCCGGAAATCATTTTCTGCCTTTCATGCCTCCAACTCTGAAAAACCTACCCACACATACAGGTCAAGGCCCATCTCAGACAAAACTTCCTTTACAAATGTTTCCATGGCTTCTGCAGTTGTGTAGTTCCTCCTTCTCTGAGTCTCATCAGACTCCCTACAGTGGACTGCATCTCGTCCTATATCAAGTCTGTGTATGTGTTTGTTGCGTCATTCATTTCGATGACCTTTCCAAAGCTGGTGACCTTCTGTTCTTGATCTCTGTATAGCTCTACATTGCCTAATAGAATATCTTAAAAGTAGTGAGAGCTTAATGGATATTTATGGATATAAAATGGATATATTTTGATTTTTAAGGTTTCTTATGGTAAGAATATTCTAAAATAGTATTTTAACAGACATTCTTTCTTTCTTTCTTTAACTGTTAAGGCCATATGATCTTCAGAGCTTCCCGTTTTTGCTTCAGCCCCCAGGAAGTTCTGAGCTGTTTTCTGCTCGTTTATAACATCTTCTCTTCGCTTTTGCTTCTGAAATAAATTTTCTCTTCCCTCCCCTTTAGCACCTATCCCTATCTTCTTACTCTTATTTCTGTGGTTATGGATTTTATTATAAATGTTAGCTAGCTACACCACATTCTCACTCATTCACTTATCAGGCATTTATTGTCCTTTATATACTAGGCATTAGGCTAGACACTAAAGATACAAAGATTAATAAGATATAGCTGACACTCTCAAGAAGCTCACACCCTAATTAGAGTTGGAGTACTTAAACAATTACAACAAAGTAAATAAAAACACATTTATAGCTTTCAGTTTTTTACTTTTTTCCTAGAAGTGGTAAGAGGAAGTCATATTTGCCCCAGGACAAACTAGTTCTTTTTCTTGCTCATTCTTAGATTTCTGTGAAATATCATAAATCTCTATTTTCCCCCTTTGAAATCATCTCTTTTTGAAGCAAACATTAATAGGTATAGCCTCTCTTCATCCAGAGCCGATGCCAACACACACACACAAATGCACACGAAATCTCATGTCACTGAAAACCTATTAATTTCTTTTGAATTACAAATATTTTACTTTCTTTGGTAGAAATAGATAATTTAATTTAAGCTTTTTCTAAGGTATTCTAGAATCAGATTGCCGGAAAATGTTCTTTTGGTGTCAGTCTCAAGTGACAGCCAGAATTTAGCGTGAAGCATCCTGACCTTGACTTTTCCTCTTTTGAAGCTTATCTACAGCAGATTCACAGAATGAGGTTTACAGGTAAAGGGCATAAGAGGAAAATACTTTTTCCCCCGTCGTATCTCACTATAGGGCCTTGTTTTCAAATTAAGATTGGTTTAAGACATGTTTCTAAAATAGTTTTACACATAGTTTAGATTAATGTGATGGAAAAAACATTAACTTCACAAGTGGGACACCAGAGTTTAAATTCGAACTCAGAATACTTAGCGCCACCAAATGGCGGTGGGTGGCACTGCTCTCCGCCTCCGTGACCTTATCTGCAAAGGGAGAAGATCAGACTTGGGTAGTCTCTGGAAGCCTTTTCAGCTCCAAAACTTTTTATTGCTACAGGTTTTATTTAATAAATAAATTAATCAATGAATTAATATAATGATGATTTTACTCATTTAAATAACTTCTTTTATGTTCATTCCCTTAATCCAGTTAAAATGAGATCCCAACTTTATTAAGTTTGCTGCATTAAAAAAAAGTATTCTCAGGATAAATGATCTCTTTCTACAAACTACAAAAAGAGGAAGCTGCGTTTGATCTCTGCATCTGGGCAGACAGTAATTGGACTGATCACTTTGAAAATTCACTGTCGGCCAATTAGCCATAGCCAGCGCATTTAAAATGCATTCTGGATGACTAATTTTACATAAAATCATGTATGAAAAGTTATGTAATTAGATCCCCATTTGTTTGTAAAAGGATGATTTTTAACCAATTAAAAGCAAGCAAAGTGAAGTGTTTTTTCTTCTCACCAGCATCTGATTATATATCAGCAATACAGGTAGTTTGAAAGCAACCAAATAACCAGAGCCGGGCTCTACATACCTGTGTCGTACTTAGGGTCTGTCCTGGGTCCCTGTCATTTTCATCACTACCAAACCCCCATCTCTACCCATCAAAATTATAGCCAACTCCTAGGCAATCTCTCTTAATTAGCACTCATGAAGATTATCATAGCACATTTTTGATACTTCTTAAAAACATCCTTCTGAAATGTGACTGATACAGCTACACTATTCTTTCCTCTAAAAATCAAAAGGTTGTGCAGTCCCCTTCCCATCCTGACCTCTCTAAGTCAAACCAATTACCAGCCAATTTTCAATAATGAGCAATCATATAATCATAAGATTGGAAGAGACCTTGAGAGGGCATATGGTTCTCCCTCCCATTTCAGTCTGGGCTGTACTGAAATCATCTTGGAAAGTAATTATCTACCCTTTTCTTTGACATTTTTAAAGCAAAGGGTTCACAGTCTCTGAGCTCCATTTACTCACAGTAGTAACTTGCTTGATCATGCAACTTTTATGGGCTCCCTTCTCTTCCCTGTCTCATTTCCTGTCCCCCTGTTGATGTTTCCTGGGATCAGCTCCCAAATAAGCTGCTTGTACTCAAATCCTCATTTCAGGGTCTGCTTTGGGGGAGTGCAATTAAGATACTCTGATATAGCCCTTAATGGAGACAGAAATCATCAATCAAATAAAGAAAAACATTGGGTTGATTACGTTGATGTTAACACAGAGTACCCTTATCTGTGCATTGTTATTAAAAACAAGGTGCCAAAACACCTTTCACATAAAATAGTTCTTTATGCTGTTTCTAAATCTTGAATGCTTATTTCTTAATTTCTGTCATGATAACAGTGGTATCCAAATCAATAATCCTACAATTTAACTATCATCCACAAGGCAGCCATTTCATCCAGGAGTCACAGGAAACCAGTCCTCCCAGTATATCTGGGATGTTTAAAGGTTTTTAGAGAACATTTTAGTTAGTATATCTGTGAGAAAAGAGTTGGGAATCTCATCCTTCCCTTGTTTTTCACAGATATAGATGAATATGGGTTAAAAAATAATCTCAGCTATATCTGTTAGAGCTACATTTTAAGTAATATATGCAAAGGGCTAAAAAGCAGGTTTTTAGCGTAGCTGATTAGAGTTAACATAAATGAAGTACTGTTCATAGCTAAAAATGTCACTAAGAAATGGAACACATACATAGGTTTAATACATAGCATAGCTCGGGTCTATGCCTACTCAGCTTCCACCCCCTCTCTGCTGTGTATGCCAACGGTTACATAGAAAAATCTTAAAGGCTAAATGTAGGTGTTTAAATGTATCACCATAAATAATATTCTGCCACCAACATCCTGACAACAGAAAAGTAAATTTTGGAAGTGGGCATGAAACATAATAAAACTATTTCCCCCTTTTCTTTTTCCTTTTTATTATTTTGTGAGAATGATAATTTGTAAAAAGACTGAATTTCTCTCGCTCTCTCTTTCTCTCTCTCTCTGTTTTTTTGCTCCTTTTTGACTGCTAAGTGGTGCCTAGGTACACCACTGGCATGAGAGTTGGCCCTTGGCTCGGACAGCACAATTTTGATTGGGGTAAGGACAAAGGAATACCTCGAAGGCCACTATCTTTACTCCATTTTTAGGGAGAGCACCAGGAGGCTGACGGTCTGGCATCCTCCTTTTTGTCCTTGTTATCTCAAACTGACTGTATAGCATTTGCTGTGAATTATAAGTCAATTGGACTTATTAGTTTTCTATTTTCTCCTCTGACAGAAAAAGAAACTGGTTCTTTAATTAATCTGTCTGACTATGTTACCTACTTTGTCCACCTCTTGTCCACCTCATTGGTGAAGGAGAGGATCTCATTTTGAGACTGTGGGGCTGACCAAACACATGGCATCTAACCCAGGAAGCAGGAGATTGACAGACATTTATTAGTCACGTATACTCTTGGCCTAACAGTCAAGGACACTGAATGCAATGCAGGGTCACATGGGATGCGCTTGGGTGTGCAGTGAATAAGCAGAGGTTGTGGGAGGAACAAGAGAGTGTGATGACCACTGATTTCCATGGAAAAATGATACTGGCTTGTTTGAATATTTTTATGGTCTGTCAATTAAATGAAACCCATTAAGGTGAAGACCAGGAGGAGTGTAGAGAGTCCAGCTGATGGGAACTAGCCAGGTGGGAGTCTTTCTTGCTCCGCGAGGGCATATCTGGTGAGAGTAGGGGAACCTACAGTCAGGTCTTTGGGACTCTATTAGGTTCAAAGATGTCAAGGCAGCATGTGAAATCGTTGGCCTTACAGTACAGGAGAGCTTTCTATCTGATAATTGAAGGCCAGTTAGGTATTGTCCCTGCTATTGAGGTTGTTGTCTGGGGTTCTAAATAAAGTTATCCTTGTAACCTGGAGAGCTTATTATCCATTTCAAGTCTACACAGTTTGGACTAAACTTGAAATAGTAGCTTAGCCTAGTTGTTTTCATTATTATTATTATTATTATTATTATTATTATTATTAGTTTGGTTTAAACTTTGGTTCACTGCGTTTCTTGTAACCTTATAAATTTCATAATTTTTGTTCAGGCAGGTTGAACCTCCAAATCTAATTTTCTCCAACCTTATCATTGTATGTTTCTGTCCTTGTGAGGCCTTGTCATCATTATTACTTGTTTCCGAATCTCCTCTGCCAGGTGTATTAATTATCCTTAAGAATGCTCTTAAAAGCAGAACCTTTACACAAACTCTACTTCAATTTTGAATGAAAATGAACATGATTACAATGAAAGATACTATTATTTATTCATTATTATATGCCAGTCATTCTGCTGAATTCTTTATACACAGGTTGTTGATTAATTCTCACAAACTTGAATTTAGAAGTAAGGAAAGGTAGGCTCAGTGACCTTATGCACCTTTTCCATGACCAGACAGGTAGTTAATGGCAAATTAACTACCTTGTAGTCTTGACTATGAGGATTTGCTACATCTATTATAAAACTCATAAAAATTTAAGTGATGTGATTAAGTATTTCAGAATTTCCAAATGAAGACTATCTGTTCACAGAGCTTTGGGAGACCTTGCTACTTATTTAGAAGTCCCTAGACCTGACCAGGAGAAGTGCCCAGCACCCTGGATGTCTTGCCAAATGTTAGGCCTGTTTCACCCGCCATCATCTCACCGGGAAACACCTTTAGTGAAAGGCAAAGGGCAGAGATCTCTTGGGAGGCACATCCTAGTGTAGGAAGGAGGCTTTTAAAGCAAGGATCACGTCTTTGTAGGAGCAGGGCAGTAGGCCTTGTAATGCAGCTATGAGCATTTCACACTGTGGAGAACAATGCCTTGGATTGCCTAGTCCAAGGTGTTGACTTACGGTGGCAAGGAAATCTTTCGAGTCCTTTGGGAGATTATACCAATGATTTATAGGACTCAGTGATAGTATCTCCCTCCATCACCGCTTACTTCTGTGGCTAGTACATTTACATAAAGAACAGTTTAATAATCCTAATAATTATTATTTGTATCTCAACTTCCTGCTGCATTTTAACTTCAAAAGAAGAAAATGAAGACAGGCTGTTTTTCTGAAGGTTTTATAGCTTTGGTGTCACCATCTGGGAGGGACTTTGGTACCCCATAGGAACAAAATAATGGGAATTTTCCATGCTCAGGGTTGATTTGAGTTTGCCTATCTGGTCAGTGCCAACTTATTCTGTGGGCAGCATGTGTGAATCCCAGGATATTTTAGTTCTGTTAATCTGATCAGTGCCAGTCCATTTCTGGCTTTCCTGTCCACCTGCTGACTCTCTGGTGTTGGCTTCCTGCTGCTCTGTCCATCTGTTAAGAATTTATTTACAAAACACACTAAAATGCAAACTGTACCAGAGTGGGATTTAATATCCCCTGCCCAGGAATGGCACCATGCCAGAGCCCAATTTCTAATTGTTATGAAGCTCAAGTACAAGAAATTGTAAGATTCAAGGGACTCTTACTTTTACTTGAAATCCCTCAGGCAGAATGGCAGTGGAAGTAATCTTTATTTTTACCGAGGTTAGATAAGTATTATACTACATAGTGATGTAGAGCCTAATTTCAGAGCCATTTGTAGGAAAAAAAACATTGGATTGGTAAACATAAATGTATGATTATAACCCAGGATCTATCATTACCTGTTCAAGTGACTTTAATCTGAGCTTCATTTTTGGGAAATGTTGTACCAGTTAATATCTGAAGTTCACTCCCATACAAAATCAGGATTGTCCTCACTTTCATGTAAATACACATATGTGCATTCATGGAAACACACGGATGTAACAAACGTGGAGGTCGATATGGAGCAATGAGAGGTTATTGCGGCTTGAATGCTGTCACACATTGAGGGAAGGATAGTCTTCTGAGATATAGGTTGCCATGAGGTGGATGGGGTAGGGGCAAGATCTTGGTTGATGAGGTAGGAAGTCCTCCAAGAGAACAAAAACTAGAAATAAAATAGGTCTAAAAATTAAATAACTATTAATAAAAAGAGACATATATTTATGGAGGTTGAAAGAAAGTAACAGAAGAAGAAAGAATCTGCAGGTTTTCATTTTTTCTTTGACTAAGGGTATGTGAGTGAATAGAAGAGTTGGGATATTTTTCATAGCTGAGCACAAAGCTGATGATTGGACCAAAATGGTAAGAAACAAGATTTAGAGGAAATTTTCACAGTTATAGCTCTGAGGTCAGTGAGAGACTCATGCTAGAAGGCTCTCAGCTGGGCAGCTGGATTAAGAAGACCCCCCATCTCCTCAGTCATCAGAAATAAGATGAACAAAATTGAAGTTTAGTAATTTATGAAATTTTTACCTTCCATATGACATATAAGAGCTTAATGCTCATTACATATACTTTCTGTTCAGCATTTTTACCAATTACCCTGAGGTAGGACTGAGCAAGTAGTCGGGCAAAATTATGTCTATGTGTCACAGTGTTGCAGACCACTCTGCCTGCTTTTAAGAATTGTATCTCAACCCCTTGTGGCTGAGGGCAAGGGATGACCTCTGGAATGTGAGCTGCAGGAGACAAAGCTTGTCTCTGGTAGCAAACGCTGCCTCAGTTTCCTCTCCCTGCCCCCAAAGCTTGGTTGGAAGTCAATGACAGGTAAGACCCCTCACAGCGGGGAGGCAACCTAAGCCAGACTCCATCACTTGGGAGGCCTTCGTGGATGGATTCGGAGGGCAGGGGGGGCTGCAACAAAGAACTTTGAAAGAGCCTGAGTCCCCTAATCCCCTTAAGCCTGAATACCTGTTGGGGAGAGGTGTAGCTCCTTGCCTTGCTAGAGCATGTCCTGGGGAAAAATCTGGCATCACAAACACTTCCTGATAAACCTGTGAAATCTGCTCTGCTTAAGAGTGCTTTCATTCATATGATAAGGGTCCAAGAGGAAATGAGTATGTCTCCCAAAGTTTCTGCAACCCCCTTTCCTGACAGACACTGACTCAGACAAAACCCTCAGATTTCTTTGAAATGTTATCTACTGTTTGATCCCTGCCGCCCTGTATTCCTTTGTATTACAACCTGGAAGGCCCTGGAAGAGGGGGCTTGAGGCCTTTTTCTCCTCAGAGAAACTGGACGCTATTGGCCTTTGTCTCCCCTAAGAAATTGGCCACCAGCCCATGGCCTTTTCCCCTCTGGGAAAACGGGCACTTCTCCTCCCTCAGCAGATCACATCATATCTCGGTCATATTCACTCTCATCCGTGGCACCCGGCTTTCGAGGGGAGTCACCCCCACATCGCATATTCCCAAGAGGACTGAGAAGTGGTAAGCTTGAGCATCCCAATGAAGGTCACATTTTATAAACTCTTACTTGAGGTTTCCTAGATAGGACTAATGATAATAATGTTACATTTTGGATTTTTATTTGGCAACTGTTGAGCTCTGACCCCTTATTTGTAATACATTCACATGATATACTTTGTAAGTAGTTTTTAATTTTCAGAGTAGTTTTAAGTTCACAGAAAAACTATAGAGGACAGTGTTCTCTTAGGCCTCACCCCCTAAATTTTCCCTGTTATTAACATTTAGCATAAGTGTGCTACATTTATTATGATTAACGAACTCATTATCATATTAACTAAAGTCCCGCTTATGGTTCACTCTTTGTATTGTGAAGTTTGATGGGTCTAACAAATGGCATGTTTCCACCATCATAGTATCATGTAGAATAATTTCACTGCCCTAAAAACACCTGGTGCCACCCATTTAACTCATCCCCAGACCCAAACCGCTGGCAACCACAAATTTATTTTCTTAGTCTCTAGCTTTTCCTTTTCTAAAATATCATAGAGTTGAATGTGACATTTTTAGACTGATTTCTTTCACTTAGCAATATGGATTTAATGTTCTTCTGTGTTTGGGGGGAATTGAAAGCTCATTTAATTTTTATGAGTCAATAATATTTTATCGTGTGGATGTACCACGATTTGTTTAGTCCTTCACCTGTTGTATGACATCCCTGTTGCTTCCACTTTGGGGAAATTATGAGTAAAGTTTGTATAAATGTTCAAGAGAAGGTTTTTGTGTGTTCATAAGTTTTGAACTCATGATATATACCATATATATTGTATATCATATATGTATATATATGTGTGTATATATATGAGCACTATCACCACATCATATATTACGCATATGCTTAGCTTTGTAAGAAACGTACAAACTGTCTTCCAAAGGCGCTGTATCACTGCATTCTCAGCAGCAGTGAATGCAACTGCCTGCTGAGCCGTGTCCTCACAGGCATTTGGTGTTGTCCGTGTTCTGACTTTTGGCCATTCTCATGGGTGTGTAATCCTATTTTGTTGTTGTTTCATCTGCAATTCCCTAGTGACATATGAGGTTGAGCATCTTTTAATATGCTTATTTGTCATCTACATCTCTTCTTTGACGATGTATCTGTTTATAAATGTTGTCCGTTTTAGTTTGGTTGTTTTCTTATTGTTGAGTTTTAGAGTGCTCTGTATAGTACAAGTTTTTAATTGGATATGTTTTGCAAAGTGAGTTTCTTATAGCCAACATACAAGTATAGTTGGGCCATGTTTTTTATTCCACTTTGATAGTCCTTTTATTGGTCTCTTCTGATAGTCTCTTTTATTTGACATCTCTTTTAAATGTGAATAATTAAAATAATTATTGATATAGTTTGTTTAACATATCTTTTATTTACAACAATTTTTTATTTGTTTTCCTTTGTCATTTCTCTTTTTGTCTTCCACATATTCTCTGGTTTTAACTGAGCAGTTTATATGATTACACTTTTCTCTCCTCTCTTAGCATATTTATTATAGTTCTTTCAGAAATACTTTTAATGGTTTCCCTAAAGGTTGCTATATACATTTACAGCTAATCTGAGCCTATTTTAAAATAACACTATACTGCTTCGTGGGTAGTTCAGGTACCTTATATTTAATTATGGCTTTAATAATTGGTAAGTTAAAACACAGTTTATACTTGCGCTCTAAAATGAGCATGTCATAGAATCTCTTATACATTTTAATATTATGGCTTAGTCATCTAATTTGAACCTACTAGAAGTGTCAGACAGAGTATAGCATATTAAATCAAGGTCTCAATTTTTTATTCCCTTGTAGTAGTATTATTACACTGCAGGACTTCATGGTGGGTAATTTTGAGAGACAAGTTTCCATGTTTCTCATGTTTCTTCACAGTCTGGGTGTTCTCACATGTTTAGTAGCCTGGAAGCTAAGGATAGTATGTCCCTCCAGAGATCAATGGAGACATATCACTCCAGAGTCATCACAGGGTGGTGAACACAAAGCCTAAATGCCTCAGACATGAATGACTTAGAGTTAATCATTTTAATGCATATGCATTTTAAAGGCTGAGTATTAAACTGAGTGAGTCTTGTTGGAATTTTAGGCTGATGGAAAATGAGAACATTCAGACGAAGTGGTGTTCAAGGCCCCTGCTAGCACATAAAGCACCTTTGGACATCAGAAACACCCATTCTTCAAGACATTTCCATCTATTGGAATATTGTTGTGTTACACTGATTTTGCTGGAACAAGACATCACCATCTGCCAGGAAATTGCTGTCATAAATAAACACATGCATGGGGTCTATTGTGTGAATGGTTCTCTTTCGGTGGTGGTGCCGTCTGCAGGGTACATACTGTACCATATGGGGAAGGCCTGATTGGAAGAAAACTTTTCTCAGAAAAATTCACCCTATAGCAAAAGATTCTAACCTGGAAGTCTGCACCAGGCCTCAGGTCTTATATAACTTTCCAGATTTGCAATCACACTGAAATCTCAAGTAGTTTTTTTTTTAAGATTCTATTTATGTATTTTTAGAGAAGGGGGAAGGGAGGGAGAAAGAGTGGGAGAGAAACATCTATGTGTGGTTGCCTCTCATGTGTACCCTACTGGGGACCTGGCCTGAAACCCAGGCATGTGCCTTGATTAGGAATCGAACTGGCAACCCTTTGGTTCACAGCCCACGCTCAATCCACTGAGCTACACCAGCCAGGGCTCAAGTAGTTTTTATGGAACAAAAATGAGTGAAGGAAAAGGAATTTGCATTTGTCGAACACCTACCTACTACCTACTAGGTGTAACACTAGACACTCCATAATGTCTCATCTGATCCTCCCACTAACGTTTTGAGTTAGACTACATAATATGTGTTACAAGGATGAGGAAACTAAAGTGTGAGAATACAAAGATTTTCCCAGCTAGTAAGTAGTAAACCCAGGATAATAAGCACAAACGTGTCTAGAGACTTTCGGTGATAAAATTCTGCCATCAAGCTCAAATTCTTATTATGGGGTTGGTGCAAGAAGGGTGAGAAGGGGTAGTTCTATTCAAGTATGAATTGTATGCCCAAGCTTCTCCACGCAGAATGTCAAATTGCCACCGTTTTAGTTATATCCAAATCTTGCACTGACTAATAGGTCAATCTGTTCCTGTCTTACCCGCCATCACTGTCATTTCAAGAACCCCTTGAGGGATGGTGTCTTTAGCAGAACTCAGAAAGTGGTGAGGTCCACACCACTTGTTACCTATGCCAGCATTTGGCAGAATATAGGAAACTTGTCTGGAATTATGGTAGAAACCAAAAAAATGAAGCTTTTTTTTACTGTGTTGAATGCATGACTTTAATGTTTCCTATTATTTTCTTGCTGGTTTATTTTAAAAAGCTGAAGTCTGTAAACTGCCTTGCAGAGGTTAGGATTGCTGATGTTAAATAATGGCTTTGATGTGGGATCCTCAGAAAGATAACCTTGGATTTTCTCAATGAAAAATAAAAGTACTAAATAGGGTATGAGTATAGGACCATTAAAAGTGTATGTGTGTATGCATTAGCATTAGATGGTATATACACATAATATACCAGGGGATATTAGGTTCCATGTCTTTTTACCTTAAAGGCAGTAGCAGCAAAGCCTATATCTTTAAGATACTTGTCTTAAGCTAAACAGATTTACTATAATTTATTTCTAAACCTCATACAAGGGATACGCTTGCCTATCCGTCCCAGCCTTCTTCCAACCATTTTCTGCTGGTGCTACTGATGCCTTCCACCTGTACATTGGGCTTCACTCAGTGTCTGAGTGAACATCGGGAACGGTGAACATCTACCCATTAAGATCACTGGCACCTCAGCTAGTGAGACGTAGACCTTATGTTGCTGCCTTTGATCTGATTTTATTCCAGGCACCTGTCGGCACCGCACATTGCAACCTGCCCTTTTACCGCCTCTGCATCTGGGATAAGTCCACTCTGCCAAAGTCATTTAACCTCACACCTGTTTGCTTACTGATCCGTTTGCTTAGTGAGCACTTTATTTAAAATTTAATCCACTTTGCCAGTTCTCTCTTGCCCTATACTGTCTCATGTCTCTTCTTCATCGAGGCATCATCATTGTGCTTCTAATTGGATTCTGGAATGTAGTAGCTAAGGTTTCTCCTGCCGCTGAAGCCCCTTTCTTGCCTTCAGTTCACTTGCTGATTGGACACCCGGTGTTGCTTTTTCTAGCTGGATGCTATCTGCTCTGATCTCTCCAGCGCTTGGCTGCTGTTTTGCTCTGAGTGAACTGAAAAGTTGAAATCTGGCCAGGGCTGCACATCTGTGTTGATGTTACCCACTGCTTGAACTTTCCCTGACCCACCCACTGACTGCAATGAATCTTCTGAATTAGACCTTTCCAAACTAAGACTGCATTCACTACCTCCCCGATGACTGTACCCAGTACGATGGGCTTCCTGTGATCTCTGAGACGGCAGATCTTCTTCAACATGGACCCATTCTTCCTAAGATGCCAAAGTTATCTTATAACTTTTGCTTGAGCCTACACTCAGTGCTTATACTACAAGTTTATTCCCAGAAAATTATGTTTTTCTGTGTCTGCCCATCACTATTGTTGGTCTCATTCATTACTAAAAACTTTGAGTAGAGACTTTTTAAAATCTAGGTTGAGTGGGGAGCCAAGAGCCTATGACTCCGAGAGGTCAGCTTTCCTCTCCCAGCACAGACCGCTGAAGAGTGCTGGGCAGGCATGCATTTCTGTCAGAGTTCAACAGAGCAATTTTCCAGAACTCTCTGTCAGTAAAGAGGTGAACAAGCACACAGATAGTAATAGACTTAAGGCAAAGCCATGCAGTTGTAAAGAAAAATTGGTAAGTTTAACTACGGGCCCTTCCACTCCTCAATATATGCAGCTGCATCTGCAAACAAAGACTCTCAGTGTGTCCCACTGATGTATTATTAAACATTGTGTTTGGAATCAGCTCTGACTGAATCACACTTTAAGGGCTTGTTCTATGTGATCTGCAGAGACACATTATTAAAGCGCCCTGTTCCAGAATATAAAGTCAGATCCTCATTAACTGGGACAAAGAATGTTAGCATCCAAGCTCAAGATTAGAAGGAAAACCCCTATCTCCAAGTGACAGATGTGAGTGTTAGTAGCATTGTCGCATAACCCTGGGAATTCATTAAAAGTGTCAGGCTGTGTCATAGGGGCACTGTGCATTGACAGCCCCAGCAGAAAAAAACTGTGATAATTGCTTTCCTTCCTTGGTTACCTTTCACCTTAGCAAGGAAATTCGATTGTAAATAAATAACCCTACGCTGACACATCACTAGCTTTGTGCAGAAAACTGCTCTATGAAATGTGCATCTCAAGGGCTGCAGGACACTTTTCATAAGAGAACTAATAGAATTTACCCTGTGGGTTTTATGTGATTACTGACTTCCTTCTTCTTAACGGAAACCATGTTATTTAATAACTCTTGACTCCTTGAAATAAAAAGATGGCATAAAGAATGGTAAAAAGGAAAATAAAACAGTGAAACACAAAAAAAGGGAAGAAAGAAAAGCAAAAATGAAAGCAAATAAGTAGAAAGAGAGAAGAAAAGAAAACAGAAAAAAGAGAGAAAAGGAAGGAAGAGGGAAATAATTGAACAACGAATGAAAGAATCATGTTGTAGAGGCAGGCATGACTGAAAATCTTCTATCAGTAATCTTACTGATAAAAGAGAATAATGATACTCTCTCTTATGAAACACTTTTGCTGTTAGCTGGCAAGGCACACCCAAGAAATACAGAAGAGTGTACAGAACAACTTTTTGTTTGTTTGTTTTGGGGTGTAGGTTTTTATTCATTAGGAGTCCTAGGGAACTTGGGCTTCTGAACTGACTTTTCTGTTCTATTCAGTTTTTCATCTCAGCTCGGCATGAGTCTTCCCATCACCAAGCTCAGCAGCACCCGTTACGCCCCAGGCAGCTCACTGCACTTGAGCTCATCTTGTTCTTTCCTGTAATTCCTGTGCTCTGCTGCTCTAGAGTGCTTCTGTTGTGTGCCCCAGTCTCTACTCCGGTCTCTACTCTCTACCCCAGTCTCTACTCCGGTCTCTACTCCGGTTCATTTCCATCCACTTCCACCCTCTTTGGCCCTAAAATGAGGATGAAGATGAGATCATTTAGAAGACCATTTAGATTTTGAGTTTTTGTGGATGAAAATGATCATTTGCAAGATAATTTAACTTTTAATCCCACCAGGATGCATTCTCTTTTAGTCTGTTGTCTGTGTAATATCATGCTAAAAACCCTTTGGTTATTATACTGAAAGTGATGCCTCTTCCTCTACCTTGAGTCTTAGTGCCTACTGCCTCTTTAAGAATATTGGCTTTCTTATGAACAAGATGTTAGTAGGAGAGAATGTGTTCATGTCAATTTGGGAACAGAAATAAACTTGCAGTTCTTTCAATTTTATTTAAAAAGCACATATTCATGCTATCTTTTAAATGAAGATAAAGTAGAAAATGCTCTAAAATATTTGGAATTTAGTGCATATTTAATAAATGGTGACTACTAATATTAAATACTAAGCTGCTGAAGATATGATAATAGCTGGGTACATTTGACAAATGGATACTTCTCTCTCATTAGTACCGAGAGTCAGACTTGAAGAAGACATTTTCTTGGTAAGATGACAAGGCAAATGAGTTCTAAAATAGAACAATTTATTTGTGGTGACATTTTAGTATCCAGTACCTGGTTTAAACTGAAAATCATGAAACAGTGTACAGAACTGGACATTGTCTTTGACCTTATGACCATAAATTACATGATGAGCTGGGCAATTAACAAAAGGATTTTATTTAGGCCATAATGGGAATAATGTTCATTACTGAGGAATATCTCAAAGAAAAGAAAGAGGGACAGGTATTATAAGGGCAAATAAACAAAGCACTATTGAGGAAAGCTGAAGAGAGGTTTTATCTGATTTATTGAAGAAGGTGGAGGTAGCTCTTATCTGGGAATATTCCATGACAGAGTAATTCTTACAGTTAGCAGGTTAGCTTATGAGCTTATTAGCATTACCTGGAACAAAAAAACAGTGTGCGTGTGTGTGTGTGTGTGTGTGTGTGTGTGTGTGTGTGACTTCTCAACAGTTTTATCTTTCTTGGAGTACTAAGCTTTTATAAAGTTCAAGTTGTCAGTCTCCTACTTTACACATGGCCACTATCATTTGTTTGCTGATTAATTCAGAAGTGAGCAAAAACCTTCTGAAATCACAGTAAAAACACGGTCTAAAATATAGAGTTCAGAGGGTTCTTGTTGGAGTTGTTCCTGTAAAACCAGTTGACCATTTGTGAGAGGTGTTGGCAAAATTCAGCTGTTTTAGGAAACTCAGACATCTTAGAAGAGGGATACCTAAAATTAAGAGAAGAAGCATTAACATTAAAGGTTATATTAAAGAACCAGGAATGAAACCCTGAGGATAATCAGGTTGGTTAATTCCAAGATGATGGTCAAGGAAAATCTTTGGGTTATGCAGCATGGATTTTTTAGTTTCTTCGAGTTCTCAAACTAGCATGTCAATGCTTTTGTTGAAGTGGTCTACAGTTTTCATGACCTTTTATGTAAGGACAGGACCTGAGCATTTCACCAACATGCTTAATGTCCCAGATAGTGACTTTGTAACCGTAGAGTCAACTCAGATTGATCCTGTCCTGTTTATTATAAGACACTGAGTTGCTTTTCAAAGAACTGACAGTGACCAGTGGGGAGGAGAAAGGGGAATAAAGGGAGAAAGAAAGGTAGGAGGAAAGTCAAGGACATGCATAGAGGACACCTAGGCTTGGACGATGGAGTGGGGATTGACTGTGGAAATGGGAGGAGGGATGGGCAGAGAATGGGAGAGCAATGGGGAAAAATGTGGGACAACTGTAATTGAACAACAATAAAAAAATTAAAAAAATTTAAAAAAACAAAGACAACAGTCTAAAATCATAAGTCATGTAGCCAAAACGTGCACAGAGTGGAGAACTTTGATGTTCAGATGGAACCAATACCAAAGTCTCACTCCCTCCATGGAACCAAAGGGTCAACTCAGCAATACAAACTCTTTTTCTCCTCAAAAGCAAGTGTTACAGTATTGGCTCCTAGACACGTTGGGCAGCGCACCCCTTCTGGGTAACACAGGGAGAACTCCAGTCATGGAGTTTGCTACAGTGGTGACAACTTCAAGGTCGTCAGGCTTCTGCTCTCAGGGCTCCTCAAGATCATGAAAATAAGGGCCAACTGGAAGACGTCGTAAAGCCCCAGTGGGATCTAGGGAGTCAGGTTTAATTCTCACTGACATACAGTTAAGTGGGAAGAAGAATTGACATAGTTTGGAGGGCTATCTCCAGATACCGAGGGGAAGTGAAAGAATTGAAAGTTTGGTAAAGATTAACAATTTAAAGATAGTTACTCAAATTGTCTTTTCCAAGGATGGGGAGGGGTGAGGAAGTCAGTGAAATCTCTACACGATATGCCAAGGCAATGCACTGAGACAGATTTCTCAATCACATTTCCTTGAAAATAAAATAAATGTCTAGAAATATATAATTAATATCTTTGTACTTTTAAAACTGTCTAGCATTGTTATATAACTTTTATTGCATAAAAATATTTAAACTAAATAAGGTATAATATTGTTACTATATAATATTAATTAAATAAAAGAATGAAATTTTTAGAGATTTCATCACAAGTACCAAATATTGTTAGAGGAAGCCATATATCTCTCTTATTTTCTCACTGAAAGTCATAAAAATAATTTTTTAAGAGAGAGAAGATAACAGCATGTAGAGTTTAATCTCACTTTGTCATGTATTTGTACAGATATGTATTAACGTATACTTATTAAGACACATCTACATACACATTTATAGATATATACACATATAGAATAAGTTTATATAATATTAATTAACAGTGTTTTTTTCTCTGGGTGTTGGTGTTATATTTTTCTATTTTTGTATCATCTTATTTTCTACAAAAGTATGTATTAGTTATATTTAAGGAAGTTTACATAAGAGGAATAATTAAATAATTATTAAATAATTAAATGCCTAGGGCAAAATAGGTTTCATTAGTAATGGCAATTAGCTAAATCTGAGGAGTCATGGAAGACTATTACAACAAAGAGAAACAGATCAGGTCATTAAGATACAGGTGCATGTGGAATACTTTGGACAGCTGGACTCCTATTTAGTTATTAATGGGTGAGAATGGCATTTAGTTAATTTTTAGAGTATGAAAAACAACTGTGAAAAATTTCCTAACTTCCCTAAAAATATGGAGAGATATAGTAGTATTTTCCATTTTTATACTAAAATGGGTACAAATCAAAAGAACTTACTTTAAAAGCAATAATTATACTCTAGAGGCAAAATGCCACTGACATTGATACTGACTTCTGATTTACTAAAATCAGTCATAATTTCCTGCTCTTTGGATTAAATTCAGGTCTTTAATCTTTTAGGAATGAATATGCAAAAATGAGTTATTTCAAACTCCCTTTATTATATCAGTAAACTTTGTGATCTTATAAAGCCTGATTTATCATGGGAGAATAAAGCCTCCTTTTGTAAAGGGGGGTAATGAAAATTCTCTAAAATTTAAAATAAACTATTCCCAGAAAACAACATAATAAATAATGGACTATATCTTTAATGTGGAAATGTCAGAGTGAAGCAAAATTAGATTAAATGTACAGTGAGAACTGCCTTAAAAATCATCAGAAACATTTAAAGGCATTATCAGTATATCATATGACACAAAACATTTGTTGTAAAAATGGAAGACGTGTTCACATGAGTTATTTGACATTGGGGAGAGTTTTGGAGTGAAGATCCAAAGAACACAGTTCTGTCTTTGGAATAGGATGCACAGGCAAATCCCCCTCTGTATACAGGCCGTGTTACCTGGAAAATCACAATAATAAAATGTGATACGGTGAGACTGTTACAAGGGGGAACCACGGGGCTGTCTCACTCAGGGTCCTGGGAGTTCTCTCTGTCTCGCCCGGCTTTGCCTGCGGGTCTCAATTTTGCACACTCCATTTTGAGGGCACCTAGGGGTGTTTCGGACCATGTTGGGCGATATTTGCTTGGGGCTCCATTCCTCAGGTGGGTGTAGCAAGTCTTGTGCACTGTCACTGTCATCTCTCTGGGGTGACCTGGAGACCACACTGGACAGACGCTGACAGCTGGGCTCCCACACGAGAGCAAGGGCTGCCCTTCTCCTGAATGCAAGAGTGTTGTGAGGGTTTGAAATTTGTGAGTCCGGGTGTGAACTTCAGTTTGATTCCCAATCGAACTGATTTTTTTGCTATGATATAAACTCCATGTTTGACCTCCCACTGGGAAGGCGCCCATGGTGCCTGCCATTCATAGTCTCATTTGGGAGAATAAGACTTTTTTCCTCACAATCCTAGATTGTTCTGTAACAATCTTAATTCTCCTTTAAGTAATGTGAATGGATTCCTGACTAGAAGCAGAAGGGTCACCGTTTTAAAAAAAGACAAAAAAGTTAAAGATTTATATTTTAAGAGATTTTAAGATTAAGGGACTGGCCCTACTACAGATTCTTAAAAAGAGTTTCTGGTCCTCAGAAAATACCCTTTTTATCAAACAACAATAGGAAGACAGAATGGTGATGTTTAAATATAAAACCCCCAAATATAGTTTTTCCTCTGTTCTACAGATACATACATTCTTACCTTCAGCATAGTTTCATGCTCTCAAATCTTTTATTTAGGCTACTGAAATTACCAGCCCCAAATTTTATGTTTCTCTTTTCAGTACAAGTCAATTTACCAGAATCTTTTGAGAAATATATGTAAATGCAGACAATGGACAACATTAATACATAAATGTATATCTATTATCTATGTATGCATGTATGTGTATGTATGTATATATATATATATAATCTATCTAATCTCTCTCTCCATCACTTATCTAACTATCTATCTAATCTCTACTTTCTTTTATTACAGAAAACACAATGTCTTTGATAAACTCAATGAAAATAATAAGGCTTCCTCTAATGACAAAAAAGTACTGCTTTCATATCCTTGAAAAAATTTATATCTTATACAAATTGATGTAGAATGGTATAAAAAAACTCTCAGTGACCTCAGGTGACATATGAATGTACAAATGTAGAATGTGCAAAACATCTCTGCTACATCACTGACAACAGGTCGTCCTGATTTTGCTTAAACACATCCAAATAGAAATCCTCCGACCTAGTCATGTAGATTTGGGTCCAAAGGAAAAGGTTAAACTCTCAATATTGTGCATGAATTTTCAGCAAGTTATTGTCCCCTCTGAGGTTCAATCTTCTTATAAAAAGGAGCATAATAATTTTATTTCAGGATTATTGCAAAGGCTAAATTAAAGAAGTCAATTTTAGGCATTTTAATTATGTTCTACTTTGCAGAGAGCACCTGTGAAAGCATACAGTACATAAAGGTGCTATACAACTTTGAGTTCCTTAAAATGATTTGAATACAAGTCACTTATTTGTCATCTAGGAAATACTGGCAGGGGAGTAAGGAAATAAGATAGGAATGGGAAGAAATTCAGTTGTGTTATCCAGAATGTCACTACAGTGGACGACTAACACTGTATAGAATGCTCTTTGGTGATGTCACATTCAATGAGCAGAAGAAGTTCATGTTCATCTTTAGTTGCCTTAGTCCTGCTCCCAGGGACATTTACTGTGTGGCACTCCCAGCCCACCCTGTGCATGAGTGAGAGTATAGCAGTTGCTTGTAAGGGACATTGTTAATATGTATCCGCAGTATTCTCTGCTGATGGTTAATAAAGGTAAATTGAATTCATATGTAGAAATATACTTGATGGCAGATTTTCAAAGTTAAAAGCACACAAAAATATCATTAATAATAATTTAAATATCAAAGCTATGATATTTCCAGATTTATCTAAATCATATGCAAGGGAAACAGTATTTGTAGGCCTTCCCACATTTTAAAATTTTATTTATTTTTTTAATACATGAATGTCATTTTTGCAAATGTGTTGAATACTGCCTCGATGGAATTAAACCTTCATGGTTACTTGGGCTTGGGTGATTGTTTATTTTAGTTCCAGAATAAATTCAGCTGTTGGTTAGTATTACTGTTAATGATCAATGCTTAAAGACGCTTAAGTATAAAAAACATAAACTATGCTCCATATACTTTATATATTATGTTTTTATTTATATAAATTATGAAAAAATGCATATGTGATATCCTTTGTAATGCAGTATGACATTTCTCTTTGTTAGTGAGTTTAACGAACTCATGAGTGTGATATAATCACACTTCATGTGAGCATATCAGGTTAAAGGTTGCCACTCAGTTTGCAATGTCAGTGAAGTCATGAAAAAAACCCTCACTATAACCATCTTCCCTCTTGAACTATACCATTTTCTCAGAATTATATACACACTTTTAATTAATACTATGCATCAATGTTTTTTCCAAAAAACAATTTTGATCATTCCTGCAAATAGCATTAGAATGACCTCATAAATAAGGTTCAGCGGGCTGTTTTCTGGTGGATATTGACACCATCCCAAGGAGAAGAGCTTCTACTGATGTGTATTTCTTGCTACAGTTTCTTCTAAGAGGTCAGACACTTGCTTATAGTTCTGTGTTACTTGTTTTCATATATTTTCTTTTGAAATGGAGTGGAGACTAATCTCATATTTACCCTGAATAAAGTGATAATGACATAATATGAGGTACTTAAAAGAACTACTACTTGATAAACAGACTCATAGATGTTATAATAGCATGCTAATACTTTTGTCTCGTTTTTTGGCCAAGAACTTAAAAGGTTTAGGACAAAATAGTAGTGGCAAGTATTTTCCTATTCTGTAGTGAGGTGCCAGACAACCTTTTAAGAACTTGCATTGGGAGAGGCTCGAAACCTCTAAGGTGTCACAGGTTGTATCTGAATGGTAGTAAGGTGAAGAATATGCCTTTTCTGGTGACATCTTAAAGTCACATTCAGTCCACCTTGCAATTACAGTATGAAATCTCTTTTCTATTAGTTGGATAGTATTTAATTTGACAAATATAGAAACTAAGGATCAAAGGTTAAGTAACTTGATAAATTTCCAAAATAATAATCATAAATATGATAGCATTAAGGCTTCTCTGAAGACTGATGACATTTTTTAATCTTGTACATTTTTTTCTTGTAGTGCATTTGTTAAAAAAAATTAATGTTTTCAATAATGTTTAGTAACTGAATGACTCAACTCTAACCTGTGAGCTAAGGCTAAATGGATTACTTTGTGGTATGTTCACTGAGGCTGAAGATAAGTGCCCTCAGACACAGGTAAAAAGAGATTCATATTTCATATAATAGATAACATACATAGGACACATGTACTGCTTATAATAAATTTGTGGAATTTATCCCAGGACACCCAAGCCGGTTAAGACCTACTAAATATAAATGTACAGTAATACTAATTCAGGGGGTTGGGGGCAGTGTGCATCATCTGTGGACAATTTGATAGCCTGTGATATGTGTAACCAATTGTTCTTATTTACATTAATTTGCATTGTGAAAAGCAATTTTACAGTTTCAGTCAGACTTAATAGGCAATTTGCAGCCGAGTGCCTAATGGCATACTCACTTAAGCCTGCCCCAGGGGGCCTTTCCAGAACTGATAAGGGACTAAATTTTTTAAGTGTTCAATTGAACATCTTAAAAAGTCAGAAAGTCTTTAGCCATTAGACCCAGTTTGCATTTTACTTTGTCATGTTGAATGTTGCTGCTGAAGACTACCTTGCATTCAGAGACTATTTCTTTAGGCAAAAGATTTGACTCTACAAAATATTATAGCTGTACATGAGATGGGTTTCTCTTCAAGACACTAATTAAAACAATGAAGAGATGAGGTGGGTCACCAGCGAAGAAATATTCTTGTTTTATATGACTTGAAACATTTTTCCCTTCAATAAAGTATAGCATGAAACTATTTCATTTCAAGCTTAATAAACCTGTTTCAGAAATAACTTCTTATGTTCCCATACTCTTCTCATTTATAAAGTGTTTTCAATACGCTATCTCATTTAGACATTTTTAAGTCTTCTTTTATGGTTTTATTGCCCCCTTTGTTCTTATCGAGCCTAACAAATTTTCTGACAGTTAGTAGGCATTCAACAAACATTTATTGGAATTTTGAATTAGTTAGAACAGGTATTTATGCCAAGTTATTGTCTTACAGAATAGAATATTTAGTTATATATGGACTGTATTCACACACCATGATATTACATCAATTTGATTGGTGCTTTATGCTCGATGGAGAAGGCTGTCTTCATTTGAATAAAGTACATTCCGCCCCTTTTGTAGCAGACTGTGCCAAGACAATGCAAACAGTGAAGGCTTCTGAGTCTGGGTGTAGACACCTCTTTCTGTGTTCAGCTCTCTGTGGGGAGCAAAATTATGAGAGCTTGATAGATACAGCCATCATCATATACTTAAACTATACAAATCATCTCTCCAGAATTCTACATAAGCTTTTTAGAGAATTCTAAGTGGACTAGGCAATGTGTGTAGGTTTGCTCTACTTTGTACTGTTTAATACAGAATGCTCAGGGAAGAAAGAAGAGACTCACAGGCTTGAGAAGGATTCCCTGATAAAGATATTAACATGCTCTGAAGGGCAGATGCTGTCTTACGTGAGAAGTATTCCTACGTGTTTCATGCAGATCAGAGGGAATGGAAAGTCCCAGACTTGCCTTTGGCTCCAGACTCAAAGAAAAGCTGGGCTGCCTTGGGCTGCTAGTAGCTACTAGTAATTGTCAGACCCTTTTCTGTTTTCCTCTGGAAGTAACAGCAAATGATTTTTTTTTAATTTGTCACGGACACCGTAATTCTCTTAAATCTGGAATTCAGTGTGTGAAGTAGAATAAATATGAGGTTTAATTTTTTTCTTATTACCTTTTGACCTTCTAAGAAAAAGGTCTGGTTTAGAAGATATAGGTAAGAGTTCACATTCTGCCACTGGGAAGAAGTTGATCTTGACAAGGTCACTTTCCTTGAGAAACTTGCACCTTATTTGCCACACGAAGATGCTAACATCCATTCCATGAAGCCACAGGACAGTTAAATGGCATTTATGCCGTGGCACTTGGTGAACAATGAAAAGCAAGACATACACCTTTTTTCTAGTACTTAGCACATTACCTGGTGTGAAGTCAGTTGTTAAATGTTTGATAAATGAATGAGTAAATGAAAGGACAGAAAAAGGAGTTTTCTCTATAAATACACACAGATCACTTGGCCTCTGAAGGCTTGTGAGATGTCGGTTTAGGGAGCAAGGCTGATGGAAACAGAGATAGAATGAGAACTAGAAGAGCAGGAGAAGTTGTTGCCAGTGGAAATAGGATGCTTTGGCAGTATCGCAGGGAATGCATTTAGGGATGCACGCATAGGAGAATTTGAGGTATAGTAGCAAGATTTACTGGAGTGAAAACAAAGAATGGGCTTAGCCACACTCATTCATGACTGTGGCTCAGCTCCGGCTCACTGCAAAAGTCCAGTATCTGGACTTTTTCCACACCACACCCAGGAGGAGGGCCATTAGTCTGGCATTCAAGGCTCCAGTAGTCCAGAAAGGTCTGTTCCTAACCAGCCCCCAATTTGCACTGTGCTTTGGCCTGTGGGGCTGCTGAAAGGAGAGGATGACTCACTGAAGACTTCGTTAAGCTTTGATTATACTTCCTTGGGTTTGGGCAGAGTAGGCTTTCTTTCAAACTATCTGATCCCTTTCCTGGATCTTCCCGGAGCTATGTGGGTGCCTCCCCCTATCCAATCCCTTTTCGGCTGTTTTTTTCTCTTCCCCTTTATGACTGTCATCTTGACTTATAGTGCATGCCTCAGCAGAGTAACATCACTCTCATTGTTTTCTGCCAACAGTCTGATAGTTCCCTGGGGAAATTAGAAAGACAGTTTTTCCTGCCTAATCCAGTTTCAGCTTCTGGTTCTGGTGGAAGGTGCAGCAATTCCCTGGAGTGTCTGTGAAGCTGCCCTTTCCTAGGTAATCTGGCTTAATTAGGTGTGTGACTTCCCTCTTTGTATCGACATCTAACTAGCTGCCTACTGTAACAAAATTACTTTAGGAATAGTCCTGGAGTTATGGATAGAGCGGTAGTTTTACCACTGAAAGAGGCTTTTATAAATTATCTATTGATGCTTTTCTAGGTGTACTTCATATTTAGTTAAAAGGAACTCAGAAATCTTTCTACATATATAGAATTTTACTTCGGGGCCTGTGAACTTATTAAAATAATTATGAATATAGACTTCCATTTTCTTTCCAAATAATACAAGGGTTGGTAAAAGTAGGTTTACAATTGTAATTTAAATAAGAAATACAATAACACATAATAACATGAGAATAAACTCTGTGTTTCATGTACTCAGAACTGTATACCTACTTTTACCCACCCCTGTATTTATGGAAATATGTTTTTGTTGGCACATAGAAGCAGGTATGTGGTCACTTAAAAAGTGACAGAGCTAAACAACGCAGGTGCCATAGAAACTTGGCTTTGAATTTGCTCCTGGTGTCCTTTCTAGAATATTTTCTAATCCTCATAGGGATCCAGTATGTACCCTGGGTGGGCCCTCATCTTTCATTACCAGCATTACTCTTGGAGAGGACATTTTTTTCCAAGTCCTACATGCCCATAGCCCACCAGAGCATTTCCGTTTTCCTGTATTTCTTCTGTGTGTTTTTTAAACCCTTTGTTTCTGAATAAGTTGTTTATTTTAGGTCTTCAGAACATGGCAGTGACACAACTGGAGTTTGGATGAGAGCAACTTTGTTGGAGTCCCCTGGTTCATTCTTTTGAGCAGATTCCTTAAGAGACATCATTGCAGAAGACTGGCATTTGAATCTAGCTCTGGCTGTGTGACCGCTCTGGTATCCATTTCATCATTCATAAGATACATTAGAAGGCAAAACATGGTACATGATGTTCAAATACACATCAGTTTTATCCTTCCTTGAGGGAGTTTTAGAGAAACAAAAAAATAGTTTAAAATCAAGTTCAATGAAATATCACAAAACACATTAAGTGGAATTCCCATATTTATTTATATAATTCACCTTCCAGTTAGATGTTCTAATAAAGTCGAAAAATTTTTGTGATTCTCTTCCTTACTCTTCAAATGTAGTTTCCAGATCAGCAATATCAACATCACCTCCAAAGACTGTTAGATATTCAGAATCTTGGACCTCATTTTAGATCAGTTGAATCAGGAACTGCATTTTGATAAGATCCCCCAGCAGATTTATATGCACATTCAAGTTTGCTGACCTCTATGTAGACCAACCCTTCTTATTTTACAGGTGAAGAGACTGAGATCTGGAGAAGTTAAACTGCCCCTGAAGGTCACAGCCAGTGACTGCCAGCAGTAGAAGCAGCGGGTGGTCCCTTCACCCCTGTTGTGTTCCATGGCCTGTGTCAGAAGTCACTGGACAAGGTAGAGCCTGGGATGATATTTTAGAGACTTTACTCTTTGAGACCCAAAAGAAGACTCTGCTATTCCAGTCAGCTGAGACACTTTGCTCAGGAGGGAATGAGTAATGGGCAACAGAAAGATGTAAGGCAAGCAAGCACTGTAGCCACGTAAAACCACCATGGATGTGGAATTTAATGCAGAGATCCCTTCACTGCATGAGGAAATAGCAAGTCTCTCAAAGAGGTTTTGCAGGGGTTGGCGGTGCTTGGCTTGCCCAGCATCTATTTGTCTTAGCAGTGCCGTTCAGGGAGAGAAACGAGGGATTTCAGTCTGCCTGAGCAGCTAAACCTTGTTCTCTGCTGAGTGATTAGGGAGCGGTGTGGGACTGCTTACTTTAAATGCCTTAATAGAATGAAATTGGAGATGTCATTCCTCTCTTTAAAGTGCTGACATCCATAGAGAGATGTAAATCTAATATTTTGACACATTAAAATTAACAGCTACAATGGTTATTCACTGGTATTTGCATATAATTATTTTATGTCCTGGGACCTTTTTAAAAGCTCAAAATATTTTTCTAAGGAGAATTAAAAACCCGAGGAAATGAAAATTTGAGAAATAGATGAGTTTTCCCCTTTGTTTTAGTGCATTTTACCATAAAATGAGAGAATTTACTTACAAAAAATAGTTTTGCAGTTACTATTCATTCACCTATTCATTCCTTTTCATTTCCAAGTTTTTCCTCCAGAGAATTTTAGGCATTTTCCATACATTTGTTAGAAGATAATAAAATAATTAAGCAATTGGGGTCATAAAGGAAAATGAAGCTGGCAAAATGTTTATTATAAAGTAATGTACAGTGAATAAAACTGAGACATAAATGTATTTTTTCAGTTGTGAGTATGAAAAAATATATGACCAGTAAGAGGATTTATGCTGTCCATAATAAACAAAATAGTTTAAACTCAAAAGAGCTTTCTCTGATCATGTGGCTAGAAAGTTCTGTGGGTTTTTTTTCTAAAAAGGAGGCATTTTGAGGTCAAATGTTTTGTTCTACATATAAGTTACTGAATAGGTAGATTTCATGTAATTAATCTATTTGTAAGTCGCCATAAAATAAAATGTAGGCATGAAATTAAGGTACAGAGTGAACTTTATGTATAAGAGGACAATATAATAATTTTCAAAGTGCTAGAAATTTTGATTATTGTAGGTAGGACATTCACTACTAAACTTAAAAAACATAGTGTTAACTTACAAGTTAGCTCTGAGGAACCACTGACACGTGGCTACCAGTGTGTATGGGAGAAAAAGATACACAGAACATGCATGTGGCAAAGCAAGTACAAACTAACGCAATAAACTGAAGTGTAAACTTAGGCGATGTGAACTGAACGTGCGTTCTTCAGGGCACTTAGGTGACGTGCAGCCGTTAATCGGGCAGCTGGTTTTCACATGCTGCCCATTAATCTTTGAAACCATTAAGGCCTGGCAGGGCACTGGAGGAAAGCAATCACAATAATCTTTCAAACTGGGAAACAAAGATTATTCTATTAATTAGTATCTTCTCTCTCCTGAAAGCAATTGAAACCCATGTTGGCATGCAACTTTCAGCAATTCTCCAAGGTCCTCCTTTCAGTTTTTTTAATACTTCCCTTTCTCTTTTACATTTTCTTGTTCTTTGATCTTTTCTTAAACCCGTTTTTTGGTGGTTTCTAGTGCAAAATATGGCATGTTTTTCAACTGAAAATTAATTTAGTAATCACCAGAGACTGTCGTTGAAATATATAAAGATATTAGAGATTTTATAAGCATCATGAATTTTTATAGAAGATGCTTTAGTGTATGTACAGGTACTCCTTTATTCTGTAAACATATAACGCCTGAATATCATGTGCAAAGGATACTGGTATGTGTAGGCAGGTGTGGCCGCTGCCCTCAGCTCAGTTTCTATCTGAGGGGGTCAAGGTGAAACAAGTGATTATTCAACACAAGCGTAATAAGTGCAATGGGAGGGAAGGATAGGTGCTATGGGAGCATGCAGATGGGGCGATTAGGAGAATCTTTGTGTAGGAAGGAGTTTTTGATCTGAATTTTGATGGGTGAGTAGGGCATAATTAGTGGAAGGACCGTCAGTGAAAACAAGGAGATAGACGAGTTTTGGGGACCCATCAGTTAGATGGTGCAGTGTTTCTGAAAGCCCCAGGCGGGAAGGAGCATTTCGTGGTCATGGGTCTAAAGGAAGGCAAATTGGGCTATAGCTATTAACTAAATAAATCATCCCATGGAACCCAACCCCAGTCATTGCTGAGTTTGCATTTAGGAAAGTAAGACCTGGGGATAAATGCTTTCTCAGAACTCACAAAGCTGGACACTGCCCCCACGGCTACAGTAAAGGCTACGGCAAACATTCAAATTCTAGGCTGTGCAGTTGCCCTATCCGACATAGTCTATCCATAGCTGTTGCTTCAATTTCCTCTAATTTCTATTCTTCCTCTCCTTGTGACTACTCACGGGCAATCATTAGGTTAGAATTAAAATGTGAAAAACAGTACCTGTTTTAAGGAATGTAGAACACACTTAGCTCAGTAAATCGTGTATGAAGAGCCCTGGTTGGTGTGGCGCAGTGGATTGAGCACTGGCTTGCTAACTGAAAGGTTGCAGGTTTGATTCCCTGTCAGGGCACGTGCCTGAGTTGTGGGCTAGGTCCCCAGTGGGAGGGGGCGTGTGAGAGGCAATTGACTGATGTATCACACATTGATGTTTATCTCCTTCTCTTTCTCCCTTCCTTCCCCTCCCTCTGAAAATAAATAAATACAATCTTAAAAAAAAAGAAGTGTGTGAAGAGTGTCCTATGCACTGTGATAGGTCTATTTCTGTAAATACAGTGATTTAGGGGCAGGAAAGGGCACCAAGAGTCAAGGCTCTGTCCTTCTTTCAATAATGATGACCAATGTGATAGTGGATAGAATCTCAATGAACAAGATGGGGCTGAGAGAAATGCTAATCAATTTAACAAAAAGATGCAATGGGACCTTGTTCTATAACCAAGATCAGCAAGATTAACTCTCCAATAGTGGAGAGTTTGCATCCTGTGTATTTAGGCTACGAAGTCACATTGCCCACTGGCACATAAAAGAATCTGGAAATGGTCCTACCCTGGAAGGAGGTCAGTGCAGCTTTTTAATACCTGCTGTTTCAGAAACAGCAGCTCATAGTTGCGTATTCATAAATTCAGTGCCTACAAACTATAAGCTTCCATGGAGAGGAATCCATGAAAAAAAATCCAGGTATTTAAGCCTGAAACCACATTTCAGGTAATAGAGATTGCAAAATTAACCTCTTTTTTTTCCCCTAAAAAGAACAACCTGCCTTGGCTGATGCAGCTCAGTGGATTGAGCATGGGCCTGTGTATCACTGGTTCGATTCCCAGTCAGGGCACATGCCTGGGTTGCAGGCCAGGTCCCCAGGAGGGGGCACATGAGAGGCAACCACACATTGATATTTCTCGCCCTCTCTCTTTCCCTTCCCCTCTCTCTAAAAATAAATAAATAAAATATGTTTAAAAGGACAACCTAATATTAAAATTACTGAATTGCTTAAGATTGATTAGTTTTGCTTTTTGTTGTTGTTACTTTTAATTAAAGGGAGATGCAAGGAATTTTCTTTCCACCTGAACTTTTGGGGAAGTATTTTTGTGGAGAGTGAGTATGTTAGTCTTGCACACATAATTACTGAGAGAGTAGGTCATATTTGGTTGAAATCATTATTTCATGATATGTTTCATATTGAAATGTTAAAGTTACTAAGTGTGGATTACTGATTTTAATGCCAGCTTTAGGGGTAACATGTCAAAAACAAATATGAAAGTGAAATGAAGCCACGGACTAGAATACTGCACAGTAGTTGAAATGAATGGCTCCCAGTGACATGCACCTATATGGATCAATGATAGGTGATCATTGATCACCTATTGATTGATCACCTATTGGTCATTGATCACCTTTTCATTTTCATTTTCATGATAAATGAAAAATGTCTGAAAGGTTAAATGCTGCAAAATAAAAGTCAAATATTAAACACAGTCCCAAAGTAACTACATGTGTGTAATAAAATTCATGAAAGTAGATTTTAGGGAAAGATGAACATTAGATTCAGGATGATGGGCATTCGGGGTTGGGGAGAAAGAGGGTGGGACGATGGGTGTACAATATTGTTAGACACAGGTTGTTGCCAAAGTCCTGGTTGTTCTTTTGGATGGTGGGTTCTAAGGTATTTCATTTCATTTTTAACAACAAATCATATAATAGATTGATTGCAAAATTGGCCTCAATTCTTTCCCTCTGTATCGAAATAGTGTGACTTCAAAGCTCTTCTCTACTTGGGCATGGGGGAAGATGCCAGAGAGAGAAGAGAGTGACGCCCCTGACCCTGCCTGGTCATTTAGGTGCCTTTGTGTGGAGAGGGGACACTGCAAGGACAACGTATATCCTTTGGGGAAGACGATGGGGTCTCTGACTACCTGTTAACCTACAATTAGGAAAAGCCACTGTGGGAATAAAGAAATCGTTGGCATTCCAAATTGTGAAGTTTTATTGGATTATTTGCTTTATTTCTCAAAGCTGTATGGCACTTTAAAAATTAAGACTTATTGGTGAAAGTGAGGTGTGGCTTTATGGAGGGAGTGAACTAAAATCGCATGATGTTGGGAGAAGCCTTTCAACAAAGGTGTTATTTGAATTTGTTTGCATGTGTGTCCTGTCTATGGTCTTCAGACATCTGGTCATGATCTTTCAGTTGATACTGGATCCCCCCTTTTTTCTACAATATCAACTGGGAACTTTTGTGAAAAAAATAAGTAAGATATCTAACCCATATTGACAACCTACCTAGTTAAAATATAAGATTGGCTGTTAATTGATCATTTGTAGTTTTGATAAGCTTCCTGCTCCTTGTATATTTCTGATTACAGCTGGTTCAGTACTGTTTTTTCCCCTGTGCTAGTCAGTGCTATAAGCATTAGTACCTTCTTTCTTTATCAGTGATTGTACAACTTTGAGATTTGGGGAATCCTGTGTTGAAATATTATGCTTCCCAGGGATATATGCATTTTACTAAGAAGTCTTTGAACAATGATCCCAGTCAATACACATGGGATCCCAGTCAAAAAATGAAATATCAGAGATATTGGTGGTATGAGAGGAGAGAGTTTGAACAGAAATATTTATCAACTGGCTTGAGATGTAAGAGTCTACCTGGGGTGCTTAAAAGTTATATTGTTGCTATTTGTACTAAAATAGTTAAGGTGCATCACTTTTCAAACAAAATATGAAATTTTTATTTTGTTGACTAAACCAGCCTCAGAGCCTCACTGTTCAGTGGGAAGTTGGGGAATCAGTGTATTTTTCTGGCAAGGGTCCAGAGAGAGAGAGAGAGAGAGAAAATAATAATTTATTCTGTGCGATCTCTACTGCTGGTTTGACTGTCATGAAGTCAGCTCAATTATCTATGCTGATGGAGGGAGAAAGTGGCCTAAGTGATTTCAAATCAGAAAAAAAAGTATGGATTATCTTGATAACAAAGAGACCTCCGTTCTTTCAGAATTGAACTCTGTTTTTCTCTCCCTTTCAGCCAGTTGGCTAAAGAGTTAAGCATCACTTTGTAAAATGCAAAATAAAAATATTAGTGGCAAAAATGCTAATAATATTTAGCATCTATTGAACACCTACTCTGTGTCAGATATATGGCTGGAAATAAATTCTTACCACTTTGACTTTATTTCTTCAATATGTATGCATATTAATTTCTTCTAGGGTAGGAGCTAACAAAATTTAACCATGCTAAAAAATTAAATGCAATCATTTTACTGAATAAGTACATTTTCTGTAGTAAATAAATTCATCCATTTACTCTTTTACCACATGCATAGTATGTACTAAAAATCACATAATATTAACAATTATAAGGGGCCTAAAAAAAGGATTATCGCCCTCTGCCTCTCTCCTACAACGCATGAGTCCTCCCCCACAGATAAAACCACTTTGTAATCTTGTAGATATTTTTTGGGTGTTCATACTATCATAAAAAAATAAATAAACATTCACTACTTTTTTTGACTTTCTATTATGGAAGAGTAAAATTTTGCATTGTTACCCTTTATATTAATAACCTATTACTTTATAATAAACTACCCCCAAATCCCACAATTTAGTAGCTGAGAGCAGCCGATATTTATTATTTCACAGTATCTGAGAATCAGGCATCCAGGAGCCATTCAACTGGCTGGTTCTGGCTCAGGGCCTAGCACGAAGTTGACATTGAAATGTCAGGTGGGGCAGCACTGTCTGAAGCTTTGAGCGGGGCTGCACAATCTGACTCCAAAAAGACTCACTCGTGGGGCTCTTTGAAAGATGCTTTAGTTCTTTGCCACCTGGGCCATTCCACAGGACACTAAGGCGTGGCGGCTGGCTACTCTAGAGCATGCAATGGGCACAGGTGTTCTTGAGTCATAAACAATACTGTACCTTTTCATAACAGTCTCAGACGTGACACACTACCACTTCTGCCACATTCTGTTTGTCATGCAGACAAACGTTAGTGAGGGAGAAGTTACACAAGGGAGTGAATACCACGAGGCAGGGCCGTTTGAATCCAGTGTTCACAGCACTCTCTCCTGGTGTCTTTTGCCTCAGTTTCCCTTAACTACCTCAGCCTGTCTTCTGTGATTATATTACAACTTTACTTAGATCAGTGCTCAATTTATGTCATTATAGCAATGAGAGGTAAAATTTTGAACCTTCACCTGCCTGAGAATACCTACCCAAACTTACTTTGTCTGGGCATAGAATTCTAGGATGAAAATAATTTTTCCCACAGAATTTTAAAGAAATAACTTAGTTAAAAAATCTCTTGTGATTTCTTTTGGAACATCAGATGCTGTCCCTATTCTCAATTACATATTTCTCTCAGAAAGATTTTAAAGTGTTCTCTTTACTTCTCATATTTTGAAATTTTGAAACTTTTCACCTTATGAAGCTGCAGATAGAATACAGAACGCCCAGTTAAAATCAAATTTCAGATAAAGAACAAGTATTTTTTCACAGAAATATTTCCCAAATATTGCACATAACAACTTATACTAAAAGATTGTTGTTGGTTCGATATGTAAATATATTCTGTATTTTTATTTGCTGAATCTGCAAACAGAACCTTGGAGTATTCCATCATTCTGTTTAACTTCCTTCCCTCTCTCCTCTACTTCCTCTTCTCTCCCTCGGGCCCTCCCTCTCTTTTTTCCTTCTTTGTTCCGTCCCTCTATCTCCTTTTTTTCACTATGGGTAAAAACCTGTTATTTAATTTGGGCAGATAAATAAAGATCATTTCTAAAATATCCCCTTCATTCTCAATTAAATGCCTTGTGCACATGCTCTCCTCTAGAAATAGAGATGGGTATTCTGGTTGCAAGAGGTGGAGATGGGATCTGCTTATAAAAAAAATCTCCTCATTTACATTTTCAACCAGTGGTCCCGCTTCAGGCACATCCTGTTGGGGACCTACACATACCATTCCCAATAAAAGCCATTTGGGAGAAGGGCTTGGGGCATTCTCCACCAAGGGAAAGTGCCACCCCCTTTCCCACCAGACCAGCAAGATTGTGTCCAGGTGACTTATTTCCCATCCACAATGACTGGGAGAATTCTGCAGAACAGAGTCCCTCCCACAACATCCCAATCACCATCTTCCCTGATACTTCAGGGCTCTAATTTGAGCACATTTCAATGGTTGTGTGTCTTGAACTGGTTTGTATCTTGTTGCCATTCTTATGTAGGCTTTTAAATTTTAGCTTTCCAAAAGTGAATTAAGACTATATTTCTTGCTTTTTCCAAAGATTTCTAACCTTTCTTGCCGACTATTAACTTGAGGTCATTAAAGTGACAGACACCAAGAGATGCATCAGAAATATATTGCTTCTCACAGGAAATGTCTGTGAGGAAAAATGAAGGGTTTGAGGGAGGTTGGGAGACTGTTAGACCACTTTGCAGGCATGATATCTTTGAGGGAGACAGGGAAGGAAGGAAGGAAGGAAGGAAGGAAGGAAGGAAGGAAGGAAGGAAGGAAGGAAGGAAGGAAGGAAGGAAGGATGAGAGATTTCAGACAGCAGTGCAGTTCTTAGTAAGTTCAGTGAACTTGTGATATCAAGCCAAAGTCACCCTTCAGAGGACTCCCATATCTTCCAGGACATGACCTGCCTCAGAATCCCCACAAAGCTCACTCCTTAGCCAGGGGCAGCTGCTCATGGGAAATGCGACCCCTGAGTGAATGCAGAGATGGACTTCCAAGTGCTGCAGCTGAGCCGTTGGTCTTTTATGCTCCCCACAACAGGAAGGCACATTTTTATGGTGACTATACTGCTACTTTTCCAGTCACCCTGTTCCTGTGGTTTAAATATATACTCCCTCCCCACACATACACATTAGCACAAGATACATGTGTGGCACTCCAAAATTAGGATTTAGAAGGTAGAAATTATTTGTAGCTATGGCAGAGGGGGTCAACTATTGTAAAACTGTAGTTATTACGTTAACCCCACTGTATAGATGACAAAGTGGAATGCACAGAAGCGGATCAAGGTTGTACATCCAGTTAGTGGTAGAGCTAAGATTTGAATTTGGGGAGTCTGACCAGATAGCCCATATGTTTTCTTTCTTTTTTTAAAAAAATTTTTTATTTAATTCTTGTTCAAGCACAGTTTTCTGTCTTATATTCCCAGCCTGTTTTCTATTGTAATATGTTATCCCCATCCCCACAGCATAGCTTTATATACAACAACTTTGTTCCTCTAGGTTCAAAGGTAGGCTTGGCCAAAGTATCTAGAGACACTTTGGGAGGGTCTGAACATCCAATATTTCCATAATAAGATTTTATTTGTGGAAAATTATGCTTTATGAAAAACTTGGTATCTCTTCTATGTTGTTCATAACAAATTACTCAGAATATTATTGGCTTAAAACAACAATAGACACTTATTATCTCTCGTAGTTTCTGAAACTCAGGCAGTGTGCTTCAGGGATAACTTCTTTCTCATCCATAGTATCTAGAGTAGGAGCAGGAAGAATCAAAGTCTGGGGGCTGGAATCATCTGGATAGGCATGCAGTGTTGCTAAACACACACGCATGGGACTTCTCTGTGTGGCCGAAG
This sequence comes from Sturnira hondurensis, assembly GCF_014824575.4. NCBI lineage: Eukaryota > Metazoa > Chordata > Mammalia > Chiroptera > Phyllostomidae > Sturnira > Sturnira hondurensis. The sequence continues at coordinate 1,839,754 of NW_028073279.1, forward strand.
GTTCCCCATATTAGGTGGCAAGTTTCTAGGGCAAATATTCTGAGATAGTAAGATGGAAGCCATATTGCCATCTTTACCTCTCCTTAGGGATTACATAGCATTATTTCTGCCACACTGTTTGCTTAGACACTTAAAAATTTCACCTACATTAATGTTTAAGAGGAGAAAAATAGAACTCACCTCTTGATGGAAATGTGTCAACATTGCATGGTGGGAAGAACAGACTGGATAGGACCTATCTACTTACCTCCCTATCTACCTACCATCTATCCATCTGAGTATCTGTCTTTGGAAAATACATTCTGCTACCCATGCTCACATGAAAACAGTTTGAAAACTGGACAAGATCTAATTTGTATGTGCTGGAGAGTACCATGCAATTCCTTAATATACTCACCGATTTTAGTAACATTTGATAAGTACTCTAAAGTATTGCTGCTTTAAAATAGAGAACACATCAAGGCAAATAATCTGTCAAGATTTGTCTGCCAGGGGTAGTTTCTTTTAATTTGCTCATTTCTTGCTTTGTTTTGTCTCTATAGTCTGTAGTGTGGTGGGTAAAAAGCCTTGAGTTTTGGAGCCATACATTAATGAGTTGTAAAGTTAAAATTGTCACATTTTTTATGTTTTTACTTTGAAGAAGTAATTTAACTCCTCTAAGTCTTAGTTTCTTTATCAGTGAAATAGATAATGATACCTAGCCTATAGAAACATTGTATATATTAAATGAAAGAACACATACAAAATAAATGGTACAGAATAAGTCATTGTTATTTTCTCCTCCATTTCTAAACAGGTCTTTGGAAGAACACTTCTATTTGTATCAGTCCATAATTTTTTTTCAAGCTATAACTCTCTTGTCAATACAGATTCCACATACGTTATGGTAAAATATCTTATGCGAACTATGTAAGTATTTATTGGCTTGCATTTTATTTATATAACTCGAGGTATAAACATTTGAAAATAACCTAGAAATAGTGCCTGGTATTCTGGATTCTGGCACACTCACCTATCCATTACTCATTGTATGGCAGGCATCTGGCCAGGGGCTGAGCAATAAAGCAGTGAACACGTTAAATTCCCTGATGATCACATAACAAAACCACATGTTCATTGCATTTTTTTTGTTGCACTAGATGTTGTTCTTCTGTCACCATTTCCAACATATGGTGAACACTTTCCTCCCCACACTTCTTCCTTTAATAGCTTTATTGTTTCACACATTCTTTCCACTTGGCAATCATCTGGGCTTTTCCTCTAATTTATTTTAGAAATTTTGAAGGAGTCAGAGAACAGCTGTCTCACTGGAAACCACAATGTGTTTGAGTCATAGATTGAGAAATATATAACAGCTGTCTATTTAACCTCTATTATGTTTAAAGTGCATTGAGTTCTAAGGGATTTCTGGACTAAGTTCAAAGCACAGAGAGAGACATTCCTTCCGTCGACACTCAAATACTTCTCCCTTTACTTTTCAGCCAGCCTCTTGCTTTTTTTGCTTCAAGAGATGTACAGTAACTGTAGACAAGGACTCACTCAGAAAACAATTTCATCTTTGGTGTGCCAAGCTGTGCTGAAGGATGCTTATTGCTACATTCTTAAATCCTGATCTTTGGAGTGGTGGGGGAGAGAGAGATGGGATCAGAGATTTGTTGAGCTCTAACTGTGTAGCATGTGTTCTAAAATAATGCCATTTTCCTGGGGGGTTAATGTGCTACACGCCATTTTTTCTCTTTGCATATTTTTGTACCTCCTTCATCTCCATGTTGTCTTTTATCTACATTCTTTAATCACCAAAAAGCATGTAAGACTCTTCTGTACAGTAAATATTTATGAAGGAATTATAGAGGGAGAAACCATGGTTAGAAACCATGCCACTTAAGAAAAGAAAATGGGCTAAGTGCTTACCCTATTTTGTTATTGCCGCAGTACATGTATCATGTAGCAGTTTTGTAGAAGAGGAGATATATGTGTACTTTATATTTCAGGTTACAACACAGCTCAAAATGTGCTTTCTCCAGGCTTTTTTAGGCAGGTAAACTAGGTTATGTTCAGGATTTTATTATTTCCTCTATGAATGTTCTTTACTTCAGTGAAATTTATTTTGATTTGGAAAACAAAAAAATAGATATTTATAGGCTACCATTAGATAAATTAGCAATGGCCTTAGCAAAAACATTTGCTTCACTCATCTATATATATCTCATTTATAAGTGTATTGTGTCAAAAGCAAGGGACTTCAAAATGATGGTTCCACTTTAATTAAATATAACCAAAGACACTGAAATAGAGAACAGGCTGACAGTGACCAGAGGGGAGAGGGGAGGGAATTTCAGGGGAAATAGGGGAGGGATTTAGAGGAACATATATAAAGGATACATGGACAACAATTGAGAAGGGTGGAAATGGGAGGGAGGGGGGAGCACGGGGGTGAGATGGGATGGGAGTAATAGACAGAAAACTGTACTTGAAAAACAATTAAATAAAAAAATTGGAAAAAAAGAAAAATAAAAAAAGTTTAAAAAAAATTAAATATAACAGATTTGAAGTGTAATCCTCAGCAGTGTTCATTCACTTTTACCTTTTGAAATGATTCTTACATTATCTGATAATTGTCTCTTTTGGGGGTGGTTCAAGTATCCACATTAACATTTTTTTAAGGCAGGCATGGGTTGAAGGAGAAGCAGAAAGTGGACAACACACACACACACACACATGGATACAACCTATACTAAGAAGTCAAAGGATGGTTTACTACACAGATTTGTTTTGTTACAACTAGTTTTCATTAAGTTGACTAGTAGATTTGCAGTACATATCAAAAAAGTCACTCTAAAGAGACAATTCAGCTTATTTATTTAAACATATTTATTGAGTAATATAACATTCAAGGTATCCTAGGAGTCTCCTGGAGGTTGCAAAAATAAATGAAACACAACAAAATAAGGTCAAGTAAAGCAAGTTCACAAGAGAACAAGTACCCATAATACAAGTCAGGATAAATGAAGTGCTACTAGAAAGATGTGTGGTACTATAGGAGGTTCACGGAAAGAAAAGATTGTGTTAGATCAAAAGATAAAATTTCAAGGTGCCTTTTATTCAGATGTTGAAGATTTAAATTGGTGTAGATAAAGTCGTAACTGAGGCAGAGAGGGCAGCATGAACCATGCCCAGAGGGATTCAGGCAGCTGTTGGTTTTACGCAAGAGACTTTTGCAAGGTAGGCTTACAAACAGGAGTGCTCTCCAGTGTGCTTTCTTTGCATTCCAAGTAAACTGCGGGCTGTGGGGAGATTGGGAAGATTTCTGATGAGAGGACACTGAGAACCTTTTGAGGAAAAAACTGTTTCTTTCATCTCTGAGTCTCCAGTACCATGGACGGTGAGCATTAGAGCCTCGATAGATGCTACTGAATGAATTTTCAAAATATGACATTAATTCATTTAAGTGTATAAATTCTTTGAAAATAGGAACAACTGTGTTCCATTGTTCTTTGTGTTTTCAAAACAGCTAACTCTTTAAAAACAACTCATATGGGCTAAGAACTGTGCTAAGCACTTTATAGGTATGACCCTATGGTACAGGAACTGTTCCGTCTTGGACTAAGGTTGTAGTTTCTGTTTGATGTTGACAGAAGAGGGTAAAGGAGTAAGAAAAGCCACGTATATCACACAGTTCTTAATTCCTCCATGCTGTCAGTGCCTACTGCCTGCCAAGCACTGTGCTGCTACCAAGTGACTAAAACCTGGCGGGTGTGCTGGAAGGTGACATATGGATACATACTTAGAATATGATATGATCATTGCCTAGGGCTTAGTAGGTTCTTTTAAAGGATTTGTCAAATATATGTATAATAAAAGGTCATAATAACGTGAGGAAAGGGGAAAACACTTATTGTTTGTAACATGATTTTAGTGCTGCAAATGTACAGATAGGCAAGGCTATGAGAGACATTCACAATGATCTTGTAAGTTATTTAAATACCTATCCATATTTACAAAGAGTTCTGGCTTTTCCAGACATGGATCTGAAGTAAGTAGATTAGTTGAATTCATTCAAGGAATGGAAACTATAATAGGTTAAGAACATAATTGTGCTTGGGAACTAGATAATGTGTACGTTTGTTCCAGCGATGTGGGTTGCGAGGCCACTCTATTTTAAGGACATAATGGCTTAGTGAGACTGGGAGAGAGCCCTATTTGTCTCTTACTGCGGTAAGTGTAACAGCCCTGCGTGTCTGTACCAGCAGTGCCGTCCAGATCGACGGCTGACAGGCAGGGTCAGCTAGGTCAGAAGCAAGCCCACACGTTTCAGAGAAGGAAACTCCCACACTAAACTGCTTGAAAACACGGTGTTGTGTCTTTTGTGAGCGATCACATTTAATGTGGGGGAGATTTAACGTTAAGTTTAAATCAAATCCATATTATTTATGGTTTTGTGTTACATTTGGAAATAATCTGTGTATGTTTGGTGGTGTGAGCACTTGTAAAATTTAAAAGAATTTGGCATTTTAATTGCATAATTTGACTATTTAAAGTTTCTAACAGATGAAGCTGTGATTCCAATGAAAACTTTATCATAGTAATTGTGAATTTTTTAAATAAAATAATGGGATTTTTTTATATTTGTAAAAAGTACTTGTATTTTAATAAGAAATTAAGATTGACTATATTATACATTGAAATCCATATATTTATAAGAACTACATAAGTACATGGGAGGGTTTGCTTATTGCACAATTAAGGTACTTAAAAGTAAAATACAATGTAGTAAATTTATAAATGCTGGATTAAATGTTTGAGTACATTTAAATAAATACTGCCCCTTTTAAAAGTGATTGTTAAAATTTTCTAGATTTATAAATAGAATAAAATTCACATATTTAAATTAAAAGCATAGAAAAAGATTTTAAAATTATAAACAATAATGTATTAGTTACATACATATTGAATAATATTTATACAAATGCTACTAAGACAGAAATTTTGATACTTTTTTAAGAGTAAAAAATTACACAAGTAGGTATGAGATAAAAGAGCTATTTTCAAGTGGGTTTAGTAGTTTGAAAGGGATATTAGTTAATCTGAATACGTTATTTATATAATCATAAATAAATATATTTTAGTTAAGACATTTTCTTACATACCTTTAAAAATTAAGTTGACTTCAATAGGTTATATTTATTATTTTTTATTTATTAAGGTTTTTCTTATATTCACGCCCCCCCAATCTTTCCAATTGCTAAATTAATTGAGCTTACTCTCAGAAACTATATTTCTAAGTAAAAAAATAATTTCAACAGTTAATGAATTGTATTGAGGTTTTGTTTTTCTTAAAAAAAAATACATGTGTCTTTTTTTCTCCGAACACTCTTCACCTAATTTTATTAATATATTTTTTTGCTAGGACAATCAGTAGGTAAAACAAAAGGTAATTCAGTAATTATAAAACATTTTATTTTTAAAGGCTAGTAATGAAGATAGGCTCAAAAGCAAAAGCACTCTACCCATAGGCAGTTCAATAATTCAAACACTGATTCTAAGAGATTTTGTCAAATTTCTGTAGTAAGTTTCAAACAGAAGAAATTGCTTGTTGGAAGTGTCTTCTCTAATGATACTGTTCTGCACACACCGGAACAATGTCAAATCCTAGGTTTTAAGATTCTGCCTCAATGATCTCAGAAATTTCTGTCGTTTTGACTGTTAAAGTGCTGGATGATATTCTTAGTATTGCACATATGACCATAGGAAATAGTAGTGGTTAAAAAACAGCTTTATTGATCCATAATTCATATACCCCACAACTTGCCCACTGAAATGGTACAAATAAATGGTTTCCAGTAAATATTCACATATTTACTAGATTCATCAACCACAATCAAGTTTAAGATGTTTTCATCAACCTCAGATGAAATCCAGTATTTTTCAGTAGTCCTTCACCACTTTGCTCAACTCCCTACTTCTGTCTTTAAGCAAACACTAGCCTACTTTCTATCTAGGCAGATTTGCCTCTTCTGAACAGTTCATATAAATGGAAGAGAGGTCACTGAGAGGAAGTGACTGCTGGTTGATTCTTGAGCTGCACCTGGGGAATCAGAGGCTCCTCACCAGCCCCTCTTGGGAATGTATGTTCTTCTCACTATCACCGCAGTAGGGACTATTTCAAGGGCAGACATAGCTTTGAGAGAGTCCGGTGTTGTGGAGACCTTCTGGATGGTATATGTGACCATTTAAGTCCTCTCTATAAGCTTTTAAGATTCTGGCTGGTGGGCGTAGAGATCTACCCATCTTGGGACTGCCCAAGAAAAGACTTGTCAATTCCCTTGCTTGTTAAATCTACCACCTACTACTAATCTGGAGTGACTGGCCTTTCTTGGGCCTTCCCTTGCACTCTGTATGTGTATGCAGACGGGGTTGCAAACCAAGAAAAGTGTGCACCTTTGTGAATGACCTTTTTACCTTGCATAATGTTTTCAAGGTTTGCCCATTTTGTAGTATGCATCAGTACCAATACTTCATTCAATGTTTATTGCTGAAAAATATTTCATTGTGTGGATATAAAACATTTTATTTATCCATTCATCATTCGATGTGCATTTGGGTTGTTTCCACGTTTTGGGCTATTTGAATAACGCTGCTGTAAACATTAGTGTAAAACTTTTGCAGAGATAAAAGTTTCACTCCTCTTAGTTAGACAGCTGGTAGTGGTATTTGGGCATATGGTAACTCTACGTTGAGACTTTTTGAGGAACTGCAAGACTGTTTTCCAAAGAAGCTGTATCATTTTACATTCTCACTGGAAAAAATATAAGGGTTCCAATTTCTTCACATCCACACTAACATTTGTAATTGTCTGTCTTTTCTCATTATAGCCATCCTAGTGGATGTTAGGTAGAATTTCATTATGATTGATTTGCATTTCTCTGATGTATGATTATGTTTAAGATCTTTGTGTGTGTTTATTGGTCATTTGTTAACTTCTTTGGAGAAGTGTCTCTTTAGATTCAGGCTTGTTGTCAACTTTTTAATTGGGTTAGTTATTATTGACTTATAAAATTTATATATTCTATGTACAGTGTCACTTATCTCTCATATATATATATACATATATATATATATATAATTTGCAAATATTTTCCCAGGATGTAGATTGTATTTTTGTTTTTATGATAGGATCTGTCAAAGGAAAATAACCTGAATTTTGATCAAGTCCAATTTACTTTCGTGTGTGTGCGTGTGTACCAAATTGTTCTTTTGGTGTCATAACTAAGAACCATGGCTAATCCAAGGACACTAAGTTTCATATTAATGTTTTCTCCTAAGAATTTTATAGTGTTATCTTTTATGTTTAGGCCTTAGATTTACTTTGAGTGAGAATCAAAGCAAAAGTTTTTTATGTGGACTCTCAGTTCTATTTCTCTTACATTTACTTTAATCCTTATTCCTGTTCCATACTATTGACTACTGTAGCTTTGTAGTAAGTTTTGAAATCAGGAAGTGTGAGTTGAGTTGAAGCAGTGGGAGTGGGTATTCTTGTCTAATTTCTACTATTAGGAAAAATGCATTTAGTCTTCAAAAATTTGGTCTTTTTTATTTAGTATGATACTAGCTACAGGTGTCTTCAGATGCCCTTTATCAGGTTACAGTTTTCTTTTAGTCCTGCCTTTTTAAAATGTTTTTTCCCATTGGGATATTGGAATTTATCAAAGCTTTTTCTGTGACTATTGAGATAAATGTGTGATTTTTTCCTATTTATATTTATGTGATGTATCATACTAAATAAATTTTGGATGTTAAATCAACATTATATTCTTAGTATAAATCATACTTGGCCATGATATATGATAATTTTCTATATTGCTGGATTATATTGACTAGTATTTTGTTGAGGACTTCTGTGTTTATTCGTGACAGATATTTCTCTATGGTTTTCTTTTCTTGTGATGTTTATGTCTGATTTGGGCTTCAGTGTGATAGTGACCTCATAGAATGAGTTAGAAAGTCTGTTTTCCTCTTTTGTGTGTGTGTGTGTTTCTGAAAAATTGGTGTGATTCTTCTTTATTTTTTTCCCAATTTTTTATTTAATTATTTTCAAGTACAGTCTTCTGTCTATTACTCCCATCCCATCCCACCCCCCTGCTCCCCCCTCCCTCCCTCCCACCTCCACCCTTCTTAGTTGTTGTCCATGTATCCTCCATATATGCTCCTCTAAATCCCTCCCCTATTTCCCCTGAAATTCCCTCCCCTCTCCCCTCTGGTCACTGTCAGCTTGTTCTCTATTCCAGTGTCTTTGGTTATATTTTGCTTGCTTGTTTGTTTTCTTGTTTAGCTTCCTGTTAAAGGTGAGATCATATGGTATTTGTCCTTCAACACCTGGCTTATTTCACTCAGCATAATGCTTTCCAGTTCCATCCATGATGTTGCAAAAGGTAGGAGCTCCTTCTTTCTTTCTGCAGCATGATTTACAAGTGAAGCTATCTGGGCCTGAGATTTTTCTCATAAATTTTAAAAACACTAATTTAATCACCTTAATTATTAAAGGTATATTCAGATTTTCTTCTTCTTATTATTTTTCTATTTTGTGTTTTTCTAGAGATTTGTCTATTTTTATAACTTACCAAATGAATGTGTTGCCATATAATGGTCATGAGTGATATTTGTACTTTAATTCCTAAATTTAGTAATTTTAGTTTTTTCCTCTCTTTTTTTAGCCTGACTAAAAATTTTTAAATTTTATTTATTTCTTAAAAGTCTTAAGTTCAGGTGTTTATTTTCTGTATTGTTTTTACAATTTATTTTTCATTAATTTTTACCATAAGTTTATATTTTCTTCCTTCCACTCACTGTAAATTTAGTCTGCTCTTCTTTTCTCCGGTGCTTTTTAAAATTTATTTAATTATTTTTCAAGTACAATTTTCTGTCTATTCCTCCCATCCCAACTCACTCCCCCGTGCTCCCCCACTTCCTCCCATTTCCACCCTTTTTAGTTGTTGTCCATGTATCCTTTATATTTGGTCCTCCAAATCCCTCTCCTATTTCCCCTGAAGTTTCCTCCCCTCTCCCCTCCAGTGTTTTTAAAAAGATTTATGTATTTATTCTTGAAGAGACAGAAAGGGAGGGAGAGAGAGAGAGGGAGAGAAACACCAATGTGTGAGAGATACATTGATCCATTGCCTCTCACATGCCCCCAACCAGTGATCTGGCTTACAACCTGGGCATGTGCCCTAATCAGGATTCACACCCCGATCACAGGCTGGTACTCAATCCACTGAGCCACATCAGCCAGGCTTCCAGTGTTTTAAGGTAGAAGACTAAGTTATTGTTAATATTATTATTTTAACTTGAAAATCTAATTGGCTTTATTAAGTGATTTCTGAATTAGGTAACACCCATTTTATGCCATATGTTTTTGTTAAGTCATAGAAGACTTATTTGCATACACTTTTTTTTCACTTCGGGGAATCTGGAATATTGGACAGCTAGGTAAGAAAACATCTCTTTTTAAGCAGAAACAAGTTTTAAGTTGTTATATTTATTTTTTTGTGTTGAAGTAATCAGTAACATTACCGATTGGCTTATTTTACCTTTCTTGGTAAACAAAGGTTGTTGGCTTATTTTACCTTTACTCCAGAATACTATCTCTTACAATTCCAGTTCTCTTTAAGGATATTTTTCATTACGTAAGCCAACCATAACTTTAAAAGATGCTTCATTTGAAGTCTTAATGTAAAATCAATCTAGAAACTAGGAGGGCACTCCCAAGACTAGATTATTGATTTCACATATTTATTTATATATTTTTTAATACAGCATTTATGGCTACAATGTTTCTTTCTCTACGTGATTGCTGCTGCACCCCATGTTTGTAATTTGTATCTTCAATAGTTAAAGTTCTCTTGTGGTATCATCTCTGACCCATTGGTTATTTAGAAGTGTTTCTTAATTTCCACATCTGTGAATTTTCTAAATTTTTATTATTGATTTTTAAATTTCTTTCCATTATAGTCAGATACTATATTAAGTATGACCTTAAGTATAATCCTTTTAAAGTTATTGAGATTTCTTTTAAGGCCAACAGTCTCTACTGAAAAATATTGTATGTGCACTTGAGAATAATTTGTGTTCTGTCAGTTTTGGGTGGAGTGTTCTACGAATGTTAGTTTGGTCTAAATGGTTTATAAGGTTGTTCCAGCATTTTATCTCCTTTTTGATCTTCCAAATTAATTCTATTCTGTATTGAAACTGGCTATGGTAGTCTCCAATTTTTATTATTTATGATCTATTTTCCTTTCAGTCCCATCAATTATTCTTTATGCATTTTGGGGCTCTGTTGTTAAGTGCATACAATCTTTATAATTATTACATTTTGCTGATTGATTGTCACTTTATCATTATAATATGTCTCTCTTTATCTCTGGTAACATTTTAAGTCTATTTTGTCTGGTATTAGTATAGCCACAACAACTTTTTTATAGTTGCTATTTGCATTATATATCTTTTTATATCTTTATTTTCAACCTATTTCTATTTCTGAGTATAAAGTGTGTCTCCAGTGGACAGCATGTATATATATATCTTAGTTTATATCCAATCTGAAAATGTCTGTCCTTTGATTGAATTTATAATACAATATTATTTAATACCATTATTGATATAGTTGGATTTATGTCTGTCATTTTACTTTTGCTTTCAATAAATCTTATGCTTTTTATTCCTCTATTGTTCTTTTAATCCCCCATTATTCTTTTAATCTTCTACGCTTCCTTTGTATTCAGTAAATACTTTCTAGTATATTTAATTTTAATTTGCTTATGTGTTTTTTATAATTTAATATGTGTTTCTTTATACTTTTGGAGTTATTTTCTTAGTGATTGCTCTAGGATTTATCATACATCACTTCCTTATCAGAACACACTTTGACTTAAATTAATTCTGATGAAACAGAGAAAATTACTTTTGTATACCATTATTACTTCTTCACCATTTTTATTATCATTATACACTTTGCATCTATAAATGTTCCAAAACCAACAATCTGTTTTTACAATAATTACCTTATTTTCTTTAAGTTTTTAAATAAATTTGGGGATACAAAGGAGGACTTAATGTACTTATAGAGTTTGTTATATTAACCTTATTTTAATTTCTAGTTCTCTTTATGTTTTATTTATATTCTGGATTCAAGTTATTAGTTGATGTCATTTTCTTACTGCAATGTATCTGTGCTTTCTTCTACCTCATTTTTGCTATTCTTATAAAATATATTTCAATACTATAATCCCAACAATACAACTACATTCATATTGTTTTACTAAATTACTTTTGAAGTTACTATCAAGAAGAAAGGTAAAGAAATATGTACTTGTGTTGTATTTAATAATTCCATAGTTATTTTAGCTGTGCCTCTATGTGTATGTAGCATGTGCATTCTAATGTCTATTTAGGCCACTTGTTCTTAGTCTTAAAAACTTTCTTTAATATTTATTGTGAGTCATGTCTGCTAGAGCTAACTTCTCTCAGTTTTTGTTTATCTCAGAAAGTTTTTATTTATTCCTACAGCATGTTTTTGCTGGATATAAGATTCTTGGTTAATTAATTCATTAATTAATTATTTTGGCACTTTGGATATGTCCTTCTACTGTATTCTGACTTCCATATTTCTAGTGAAAAAATAGCTGTTGATCTTATTGGAGTTCCCTTTTACGTGACCAGTCTCTTCTCTCTCATTACTTTCAGTATTTTCTCCTTGATTTGATATAAAGTGTCTGGTTGGGAATTACTTTGTATTTACCCTATTTGGAGTTTATTTAGCTCTTAGCTGTGTAGATTAAAGATTTTCTTCAAATATGGGAAGCTTACTCCCGTTATTTCTTTGAATATTTTCTGCACTTTTCTCACTATATAGTTCTGTTACTCTCATTGGGGATCTGTTGGTATATGTCCCACTTTCATTTTTTGTTCATTCTTTTTTCTCTCTGTTTTTTGGATTGAAAAATCTCTGCTGATTATTGTTAAGGTTGTTATTTTTTTCTTCTCTCAGTTTAAATTTATTGTGAAGCCCCTCTAGTGAATTTTTTATCTTAGTTATTGTGCTTTTCAACTTCAGGATGTTCAGTTGGTTCTTTTGTTATGATTGCATGATTTAATTTCTGTTAATTATATAATATTTCTTTATTGGTATTCTCTTTTTTAGTGAAACATTGTCATGATATCTCCATTTGCTTTGTTAAGCATGGTCTTCTATAGATCTCCAAGTATATTTTTATTGGTTAACTTGATGTCTTTGTTACATCCAAAGTCTGGGCTCTTTTACAGACAATTTCTGTTGCCTGCTTCTTTCCCCTTGTATATTGGTCATATTTTCCTGTTTCTGTATACAGCTCATAATTTTTAATTGAATACCAGAAAATAACTTGTATAGAGTCTTTCCTCCACTCTAGAGCTTCTCGTTCTTTGTTTGTTAATCTGTTTAGAGACTTTGTTTGACTACCTTTATGAGGTCTATTTGCCCCATGGGCAGAGCCTCTGATGTGTCTGCTCAGAGGGGGAAACCTTGCCGGTGCAGTCACATTGGGGTGGTGGCTCTTTAGCAGAGTTCTCTTTATCTCTTGACTTGATCACTCTGTCAAGCCAGCTGCCTCTATTGGCATCAACTCAGCTGTTAAGCTCTGCTGATTGCTGTCTGATTACAACCTTGTTTCGACAATGCCCTGAAGTAAGTCTGATCCAATTAAATTCAAGGGTTTTTTGGGAGTGTTTAGTTTTTAAGACCACTCGGAGATTAGTTATGACCCTAGGAGGACTCTGCCTAGCAGTCCCTTCTCTGGTCCTCTATGGTAAACTAGTTGGCCTGTTGTTTACCATCCTTCTCTTACCCTTTCACCACCAAATTCTCCATTGTTTTTGAGACATTTCAGGCTTTAACCTTCCCACATTGTTTCAGATAAAGTCAGTTCTTTCGGTGGGAACTTCAGAGCTCTCTCTTCTCATGATTTACCTCCCATCCTGGGCAAAGTGTCTGAGCCCCTGCTCCAGAGCTCTGTGGGGGACAGTGTGCTTTTTTTCTAGAGTGGCATTCCTCCTTTACAAGCACACGGGACACAGGTGGTAGCATTAGGCCTTGGCTTGTTCTCCAAGCACTGAACCTTTCTTCTGCTGGTGAGCAGGAGCCTCTGTATTCTCTATCACAGAGGAACTACAGTCTTCCTATACGAAATAACTGGGTGAAGAAAGGGAGTCCAAACCCCTTGGCTGTACTTGTCTGAAATTTAATCACAGTAAACATAGATTATAAGAGATACTGGGGTTATGAGAGATACTGGTGGCTTGTCCATTCCGTGAAAATACTGCAGCTTTTCACCTTGAGCTCGGGCAAAGGGAGTGCAGTCTCTGTGGTTACATGTGTCAAGACTGTGCTTTCATCATGCTGACTAGGTCCAGGCCAGAAAGGAGCAGGAAATGACATTAAGTGCACTAGATTCTTACTTTTTTTCCTGAGATTTGGTATATTCTTGGATATATGTTTTATAATTTGCTGCATGCCTTTGGAATAACTTTTGGAGACCTTAATTTTTTTAAACATAATTTTCATCAATTATGGTTTTCTCTGGTCCATGGAGCATTTCGTACCATTAATAAGGAATTAATCAATTGTAGTGTTTTTAAATTTCCCTGAAGAATTTATGCTCAGAGAACCATTGAAAATATAAAGGTCACCCTGGCTGGTGTAGCTCAGTGGATTAAGCATGGGCCTGTGAACCAAAAGATGGCAGTTCGATTCCCCATCAGGGCACATGCCTGGGTTGCAGGCCAGTTCCCAGCAGGGGCCAGTTCCCAGCAGGGGATGCACCAGAAGCAACCATACATTGATATTTCTCTCCTTCTCTCCTTCCCTTCCCTTCTAAAGATAAATAAATAAAATTAAAAAAAAAAGAAAATATAAAGGTCAATACCTTCTTTCTTTAGATGTGCTTCTACACTGTTAGCATGTGCTAAATTGTCTGTCTATTCTGGCTTTGACAGAATAGATCATTTAATCAGCTAAATTTCTAAGAGAGTCTAAGGCTGGTGGATCTTGGACATATCCAGATTTCTCTTTTGAACGGGGATATTTATTATTTTATAGCCTAAATTGAGTGTTGGTTGGTGAGTAGGAAGTATTCAAAGGAAGTCTGGGGTTGTGTAGGGGATATGGAGAGATCATGACCAATCAGAGAGAAAGCAAAAGCAGTAACAGTGTGTCTCAGAGAGCACAGAGACTGGAAGAACTGCAAGAAACTTAGTGTGGGTGGAGCACAAACTGGGGTGCAATGTGTTGCAACGTATTTGATGTTAGATATAGGAAAGGCTAGAGCATGAAGGCAATTTATGTCAGACTTAGCAGTCTCAAGTCAACAGAAAAGTGACGCTACATCTCAGTTGTGAAAAGAGTTGGATTTCAGTCTGTTTTTAAAAACCTTTCACCTATGGATTACACTTTGGTTTTATCTGAATTGAACTTTGTCTTTTCTTTTAAGAAACATTCTTAGTCAAGACTTGTATAAAGTGGAGCACAGTATTTTTGACAGCGATAAGAAATATCTAAAGCAGAGCTGGAAGGTGTGAATAGATCCCAAGACATTTTTTTATTCCCTTGGCATCATAAAAACAGGTGGATTATGACTAAACCATGGATAACTGTCTGTCTAAGTCATAGATGAAACTGCACAACTGGAACCTATCAGAGAAAGGACATTCTCAGAACAGCTACGGCTCTGTCGCGCTGTCCACTTCAGCCAGGTCGCACACATAGTTGGATTAGTAACAACTCCAGGCTCCCCGAGGTGAAAGGATAGAACCAAAGCAGATTCATAAAGCTTTGAGTCTTCTGGGTATGAGAGAAAACCACCAAGGGCACAAGATGATATTCACAGCTTATATGATCACTGTCAGACTAAAGTGGATTCTGAAAATTGTTGATTCATGTTTAATTGTGCAAATTCTTTCCTCGACCCTTACCTCTCTCAGTTGCATTTACATAATTACAATGAAAACATAGCTATTTCTGATAACTTCAAGCAATGGAAAGATGTTTCCCCCTGTGCCCATGTCAGACACTCAATTGAGGATCAGTAGATATCTCCTGACTGGGGTGGAACTGAAAGATACAAGTGCATCACAGTGCTTCCTGTGGCCCCTCTTTTAAACAGATGCAGCCTGACACATGTTCTGTCACATAAAAAGACTCAGAAATTATTATTTTTTTTCTAAATTTTTAAAAATATTTTATTTATTTATCTTTAGGGGGAAAGGAAGGACAGAGGGAGAGAAATATCAATGTATGGTTGCCTCTGGTGTGTCCCCTGCTGGGAGTTGGCCTGCAGGGAACCGGCCTGCAACCCAGGCATGTGCCCTGACTGGGAATTGAACCTCAATCGTGCGGTTTGCAGGCCTGCGCTCAATCCACTGAGCTACACCAGCCAGGGCTAGAAATTATTATTTTTTAACCACATTAAAACCAGTTGACTTTTTGCACCTATTCTGTGGCTCATGTGTTTCTTCGAGAGTAAACTTGTGATGAAAAGGAAGTGTCAGTCCTTCCTCCGAGCCCCCGCCTCGGAGGAGCTGGTCATTCTTTCCTAGAGACGCAGGCGTTGCACCTTAATTCCACTCTACCCGAGAGATCGGTCTATTGTTCTTGATAAACAGAAAAGTAAATTCTTTGAGAAAATATTGGGAAGGATAGGAAGTGGCAATTTCTTCCAAGAAATTGTAAGGGTACTCGGAAAGTAGAAAAAATTAGACGAAATGCTGCTTCTGTATGAGAAACAAGTAATTTCTGGTTTTATTTTATTTTTATTTATTTATTTTATTTAATTCTTGTTCAAGTACAGTTTTCTGGGTTTTTTTTAGATTGTGATGATTTTAAAACTTATAAAATGAGGGGGTGTGCAGTGTGGAGGGGAATGAAGGGGGAAAATGGGACAACTGTAATGGCATGATCAATAAAATATATTATAAAAAACTTATAAAATGTATCTTTTATTACAAAAAAATTTTACATGTTGGAAAGTACAGGAAATACAAAGAACAAAGTGAAAATTACAAATGTTCTCATTTTTCAAGATTAGTTTTTGTTAACTTGAGGTATATTTTAATCTTTCCTCTATATGATTTTTTAAAAAGATCATACATTTTTCTTAACATTATTATTTGTACATTTTCACATTGTTAAATAATCTTAAAATGTTTTAGTTTATTCTCAGTTTATTAGACATTTAATATCTATTTTTCTCTGCACTGATAAATGACATAATGATCTTTATGTACCCATATATATTTGTCATCATATTATTTTCTATGATAGTATTAGAAAACAATCACTAAATCACAAGATTTGCAATAAACTGAGGATGCCAAATACCCAGTAGCCATATGGCTTTATATTATTAATTGGTCATGACTGTGTTTTTATACTGAACTTGGTCAAAACCTCAATATACCTTATGTTTCCAATATGTTTGTGTTCAAGACAGTCCTACACTTTGAAACCTTTGTCATCTGAAAATTTACCCTGATTTTAGCCAGTTCAATTTTACTTTTCAAATTATGAGACAGTCTAATTTAGTATGATTTTTGTGGTAGGTTTTTCTTCAATCTTACCTCCTGCAGATTTTTTCTATTCCATGTCTCCCTTGCTCTGTATACTTCCAAATTAGCCTTCTTTGCCACATTATTCATATTTTCTTCATGAACTTTAAATATACCTCTTTGCTAGTAGTGTTAAATACCAGCTTTTACTTTCCACACTGGAGACACTGGTAGAGAAAGCAGTTTTTTAAAATTCTAATGTTTTTAGAAAAGTAGGACAAAGACGTAAGTACAGGTCAAGCATAATGAGGTATTGGCATTAATGGCTCAGCTTCCTTTCGCTACCACAAAGTAAACAGTCCTTTGCATTAAAAAAAAAATTAAATGTCTTTGTCTGAATTAAAAGGAAAAGTCTAATGTAGGAAATCCGATGATATGTCAGAGGTTTGGGTTTCATACCAGGACGGAGACTCTGCCCTCACATTCAATGGTCTGCCTTAAAGTCGGTGCTTTGCTCTCAATGTTTAATTTTCTCGACAGCATTGGGCGGTGTTCAAACTTTGTCAGTGCTGGTATATGATTCTCAACTATTTAAATTTAATAGCAACTTTTACAGGAAGTTAGTGTTTAGTTTCAATGCCATTTTATTTTGCTTCATACCTAACATTTGCATTTGATAGTAAAATGCTACATATATTTGCAAGTAAAACCAGACTTGTAATGGTAATGTTCCCAATATAAATTGAAAAATGCTTGTATAATTAGGTTTACCAGAGCATGATGGAAGTAGAGACATTTTTTCAGTAATCAAAGGTGTGATGGTAGAAAATTAAACAGTTCTGTGCTTCCTCAAAATATTAAAGAGAATTCCTTGAGTTTATGTCATTATTATAAAAAGCTTGAAGGCAAAGTTCCCTTATGTTCGACCTTTATCTGCACATGTGATGCAGTTGTCATTTGCAATGCTCTAAGGGCTTCAAACTGTCCTGCAAAGATCAGTATGTCTTTTTAATATCATCATTATCAGCTGATGTACTCTTGGAATCTCCTGCTTAAAGTTCTCCAGTGTTCTTAGCTGTTCAATTAGCCAATGCCATACTGCAATGTTCACATGTTTCTGTATATATGCAGGATAATTAGATCAGCTTTCTGGGGCTCCTTTTAGTTTTTTTCAAAGGAGTTGAGAATACAATACATTTGCTCCATGCTGTTATTTATGGGGGGGAGGATTACTTGTATTTGATGATAGTTTATTCTCATGATATTTGGAGAAAAATGGCAACGGTTTTACTTTTTTTTTAATCAATGGGCTTCTTTTTCTGGCACTTTGCTTTAAAAAAGCACCATGCCTGCTGCTGTACATAATACATTCATCACACTATGATCCAGTGCCAAGTTAACTAGAGAAAAAACAGTCTTAGCTCTGTGTCTGGGCTACGCATTCTGGAAATGATGGACTTCTGAATCTTAATCCTGAAGTCTCATTGTAGGAATGGTGAGAACCATATGGCCTAAAAAGCCTAAGGGAAATGGATAGAGAAGTACAGCTGCCATTTTGGCATCTACCACCATGTTCTGGTTTAAGTCACTGGAAATGTGAGTGGATTCTCGGGAGTGAGGGAGCGATTTGGTGTTCCGGGCTAGGTTAATAGGCTGTCATAGTTTTGGATGATCATTGCTGTAAGGAAGTAGAATTGTTTCCATTTAGTTCCACAGCAAACAGTGGGTGCCTAGTAGGTCTCAGAAACTGTATGTAGGTGCTGTGGAATGCATTTCCTTGACTTGTAGCAGTTTGCAGTATAGTGGCTAAAACATTTATACAAATGAATAAGTGTAATAACATGTGGTAAGTGCTGACTATGATGTAGACAGAGTGTTAACTAGAAGTGTGTGTTGAAAGTCAAAGTAGCATCTAGGTTGGACTCTGCTATGATGGGAATGAAGCCTGGGATTTCATCCTGCTAACTGGAACACTGGTGCCTCTGTGGGCTTGTACTGCCTCTTAAACAAATCATGGGCACCCTGAGTCTTTTACTAGGAAATATTCATCAGAGGATAAAGTAGTACCTACTCTAGAAATTGTTCTATCTTTGCCCCCACTCACCCAAAATAAAACATGCCTTTTAAAAAAAGTTATGGTTGTGTACCAAGTATGTATTTAATTTTACCTTGGCATCTTAGTGGTTAAATAATCAATCTTAAAGATGAATCACTAAGATTAAAGCACAGAAAAATTTTGTGTAACATGATAGACACATTATGTATTCGTTAACATTTTGCATGTGCTATGTAATTTGTTTGTCAAATTCTCAAACTTCAAATGATACCTGATCAGGTGTCAGTTTTTTTTTGAAGCTTTCCCTGATCTTACTTTAAATAAGAGATGATCATATCCAATATATTGCCACTATCTTGACACATATCATATTATATTTAGGCTTTATAACTTATTATCTATGTGATTACAGACAAGTAATTTAACTCCTCTTTCCTCAATTTCCTTATTTGCAAACTGGAAGTAATGATCCCTAACTTGTATTTCAGCTCTGAGGGTTAAGGGAACTGTATGGAAAGTGTCTGGCATGGTTGCTGACACACCGTGATTTACCACTGTTGTGTTGGCCCTTACATAAAACACTGCACTGCCCTGGCTGGTGTAGCTCAGTGGATTGAGCACAGGCCTGTGAAGCAAAGGGTCGCAGGTTTGATTCCCAGTCAGGGCACATGCCTGGGTTGCAAGCCAGGTTCCCAGTGGGGGACCCATGATAGGCAACCACACATTGATGTTTCTCTCCCATTCTTTCTCCTTCCTGTTCCCTCTCTCTAAAAATAAATAAATAAAATATTTTTTAAAAAGACATTGCGCTTCTTGGTGTCAGAGATGGCTCCTTACATAGGGTGGTACCTCTATAAAATTTGGCTTAACTCAAGTATGTCTAAGACCTCCTAGATCTCATATCTTTTCAGTGAAATTTGTGGTAAAATGTTTTATTGCTTAAACTAACATGTCAGAGTAAGTGGGTCTCTTTTTAATTCACATAATTTTTTAACTTAGAATATCCATAAATAGTGATATTAAAGGAGAAGGTGAGGCATTATGATGCTATTTCAAGGCAACGGAGGTCTTAAGAACCCATATCATATCCTCAGCTACACGTCCATTTACAACTCTAAAGCCGGAGGTATCACCGAACGGAATGAAAGCATTGTGCACATGCCCTTCTCAGAGAGAATACCCCAAAGTAATCTTTCACAAATTATGTAACCTATACGAGGATAGAATGATAGCACAGAAAACAATATGCATTATAGGTTGCATCAATGAGGAAAAGTTCAGTTTTGAATGAAGACTCAGTTTGAACCCACCTCCACTGCTCAGCTGAGGCAAGACATTTACTTTAAAGTTCAAGGTTATGACCTGTTAAATAAGGTTAATGTTTTCTACTCTAGCAATTAGCATGCAAATTAAATGTATTGTGTAGTATAAAAAGTACATTATACAGTGCTTTCTTGAAATTGGAGATCTTGATGATTAATTGCAAGTTTTCTGAAAGGCAGTGATCCTCAAACATGGCTGTGCATTAGAATCTCTTAGGGAGATTAGAAAACCCAGTGGCCTCCTGCAGCTTTCGCTGGTGTTTGGTGTTTGGGTCCTTCCAAAATTGGTTGTAACTCATATACACAGGGATGCACACTGTCTGCCATGACCTTTTGCCTCTGCCTCTGGTCACCCTTCTGTGAACTCCACAACCGGATATCCTGTAAATGCATATGCCTAAGTTTAGGAGTCTGCATGAAAGTCTGTGCTCTGCTCATTTCACACAGGAACCTGAACAGAGGTCAGGTTCCTGGCCTGCCTGTGATGCAGTGGTCTGTGTGCTTAGATACACCTTCTCCCAGGCTTGGGTAGAAGCACTGTTCTCTGAGAGCTCCCAGTGAGAAACCCAGCCAAAGTCCACCCTTAGCATTTGCCCCTGAAAACTCTCAAACACATAGATTAGGACAATGACCTGACCATCTGCTTCCTTTTCTCTGTATGTTTTATCTGTATCCTTTCATCTCCATCTGGATGATGAATCACCCTTTGGTAAAATTCTGTTATCAATTGGGAGTGCACCTTGACATACTAAGAGAGCGGCAAAGTGCTATGGACTGAATATTTGTCCCCCAAAATACATATGTGGAAAGTTATTCCCTTAATGTGTTGGTATTTGGAAATGGAGCTCCTAGAAGGTGATTAGGTCATGAGGAAGGAACCTTTATAAATGGAATTAGTGCCCTCAGAAAAAAGACCCCAGAGAGCTCCCTTGCCTCTTCCACCATGTGAAGATGCAGTGAAAAGACAGTGGTCCATGAACCAGAAAATAGGCTCTCATCACATACTGACTCTGCTGGCACCTTGATCTTCAACTTCCCAGTCTCCAGAACTCGGAGAAATAGATTTCTGTTGTTTGAAGCCACACACACAGTCTATGGTATTTTGCTATGGGAGTCAAACTGGACTAAGGCACAAAGTAATTTACAAAAGACTTTCTTTTTAAACAAAGTTTGGTTTTCAAACTTATTTTTAAATTCTTAGATTATAAATCTCAATACTCTCCTTTCTCTGTCTCTCTGTCCCTCTTCCTCTCCCCCTTAGAATGACCATGCCCTTGACCCATGTTATCCTTTGCATACTCCCTCACACCCTTCCCCTTTGCTAACCACTAACTGTTGTCTACATCTGTGAGTTTGTATTTATTTTGTTTTATTTTTTCATTTTTATATATGAGTAAAATAATATAGCATTTATCTTCTCCTAATTTATTTTACTTTGCATAATACGCTCAAGGTCCACCCACATTGTTGCAAATGGCAAGTATTCCATTATCTATCAACCACATTTTTTAAAAAACCAAGTCATCTGTCAGTGGATACTTTGCTTCCACGTCTTGGCTATTGTAAATAATGCTATTGTGAACATAGAGGTGCATATATCTTTTCAAATTAGTGGTTTTGCATCCTTTGAATGAATACCCAGAAGAAGACTAGCTGGATATGGTAGTTCTAGTCTTAATTTTTTTGAGGAACCACCACACTGTTTTTCATACTGGGTGCAGAAATTTATAATCTCACTAACAGTGCACATGGGTTTCCTTTTCCCCATATACTCTAAACTTATTATTTCTTGTTTTTTTTTTTTTTTTTGGTAATAGCCATGTGTGAGTTGGTGCCTTATTGTGTTTTTTATTTGCATTTCCCTAATTGAATTCCTTAGTTGAATTCCATTTTGTAATAATTTGCTCTCTTAATCCCCCAAATTAAAAACCATTATGATGGACCATGCTCTTGAAGGTAAAATGAGTAGAGATCATCATACTTTGAGACACTTTCTAATTCCCACCCCAGTCATTACACAGAAGGACTTATTAGAAATCTGGGAAGAGAAAACTCCGGCTTTCCTGACAGCCTTCATATCAGAACGCCTGTCATTTTCTATTTGGGCGATGTGGTGGAGCTTTTCGGTGCTTGCTGTTAATTGTGTTTTCTTCTTCCTGGACTCAAAACTGACCTATATTCCCTGCCTCCTTGCGGAGACACTTGTGGCTGTCAAACAAAGGCATGCCCAGTCAAAATATGAAATGTTTCCGGACATGGCTTAGAGTGCACGCACTTTATCCGTATCCTGTGCTAATGGAATGGAGAGGACTCTGAATGCCTGAAGGGAGCAAACCATGAAGTGGAGGAAGCCTTTAGGAGAACTATTCACTTGTTCTAATTTTCCTAGCCAAAGGAGTTAGGTTTGGGGGAGCAAAAGACTTGTGAAATGTCCTTTCTGGATATGGGCAATTTTTAAATTTCCAGCATATGGACTCCACTATTGGACCTCCCTGGGGGCTCAGTTTTCCCTCATGACCCTATGAAAGAAAATAGGTACTGCCTATTTTTTCATCTATGTTCCTCTGAAAATTTCTCAGATACTGCATCTCTAAATAGTGATTATGTTTCCTGTTTTTAATTAATGGCATAAAAGAGGAGAATGTTGTTTGGGTAAAGGTCCTTAGAGTCTCCACACCACATATCATTTGGCCATTTTTTTAATTCTCATTTTAAAGTTCTTAGAAATGTTCATGCTTGCTATTACCTCTGCCCTTATCACATGTTCCAGATTGCATTCTCTCTTCTCCCTTCCATGTGTAAAAATTTTTTTCTTCTATTTGATCATTTAAGTTCACATAAAGATTATGTATAAAGCACTCTAAGTGTATTGTAAAAATATATTTAAATACTATACAACATATTAGTTATTAAAAGTGTATTATAGTGTAAATTTTGAAAGTATATTAAAAACATAAAACTCTAACCCACCTCCCTTCATTTTTTATTTTTCTTCTTCCAGGATAGCTACTGTTAATAGTTGGGCATATATTCCTCCAATTGTTTTCTGTTCACGTACACATAAGTGCTAAATTTTAAGAAAAGAGGTTTAAATTTTAACACAAAAGTGCAATTTAAAACACCTACATAATGACATTAGTCGAATGTTATATTAAATATGTCCTGATTTTTCTTGATAGATCTTGAAGTTGAAATAGTAATGTTGTTACATTTGCAAAGGAAACATTACTTTTTTGAGTAGAGATTATAAAAAGTTTGCATGCCTCTATGTGTAATTCCCAATAGTGGAAGGTGATTCAGAGGAACCAGTGGAGACTGAATTAGATTCATAGTTTCTACCTTGTCATGGTCATGGATAAGAAAATGATGCCTAATTGTATGATTAAATTGATGCTATTTCAATTAGTATAATATTTTTGTACATTTAATGTTGTATTTTCAGTTTTTCTTCTCTTCTCAATTATTAAATCAATGGTCCTTTTTGAAATTTTTGGCTCCAGGAAATTGAGGAATTATGTGTACATAAAATTTTGTTATTTTTAATTGAATTCCATTATTGCAGAATAGATTCTATTCTGTATATTATCAATTTTGTGACTTCCTTTTTAAAACTCAAATCATTGACATCTTTTTTGGAGGGTATATCTTTCTCAACTGAGTTTTAATTGACAAACATTTCTATATTTTTTTATTTTCTTTCCTTCCTTCCTTCCTTCCTTCCTTCCTTCCTTCCTTCCTTCCTTCCTTTGTCTTTCTTTTTTTTCCTATGAATACTACTAATGTTGATGGGGATATTTTTTTTATTCTACCTCTTGCCTTCCTTTCCTCCCTTCCTTTTTTTCCTTTCTTTCACCTTTTCTTTTTTAGAAAATTCTCTTTCTTTTTTCTCTCCCTGTCTCTCTGTCCTGTGAGGGTGGAGAAGAACAAAGAGGCAGCCCTCTGCAAACCACCAAGAGGGTTTCATCAAACATCAGACATTTTGATCCCTTGATTTTAGACTTTCCAGCCTTCAAAACTCTGAGAAATAAATGTTTGTTGTTCAAGCCATCTATCTATTGTGTTTTGTTATAGCAGCTCAATCTATTACCGCTGTCCTTTAGTTATATTTTTCCATCGATCCAACTATATCCTATTCCATTTTTCAGGCCAATTTGCTTGTAATCTGGGGTCAGTTAAGCATCTTTTTAAGGGAATTCAATTTTTAGTTTGGTGTCTTTCACCTATGTTATGGCAAGGATTTCTCGTCTTTGTTGGAATTTCTCACTATTTTATGCTTAATAAATCATTCTAAACTGGGTGCCTACAGTTAATCATTTATTTTTTTCAAGACTAGAATGAGCAGGGTACAGTTTCCATGACCTGCAACTGATGTGGCTGGGATTGCTTATGTGTCTGGTTCATCACTGGGGGCTGGCTGCTCTAAGCAGCTAAGCAGAGACTATGTCTCTGCTCGGGTCATCTTTATCGGCAGGCTAGTCCAAAAGGCAGAGAGTAAAAGCATTAATGCATGTAACCTGCTGAGTCCCAGACGCCATACAACATTGTTTCTACTACATTTTCTTGACCGGTGCAAGTTGTATGGCTAACCCAAATCTAGGGACTAAATATACGATGATGGAAAAGACTTTACTTTGGGTGGTGGGAACACAATGCAATATACCGATGGTGTATCATAGAATTATAAACTTGAAACCTATATAATCTTATTAACCAATGTCACTCCAATAAATTTAATTAATAAATAAAAAATTAAGGAGTACAGAAATGGATACCAACTCTGGAAGGCAGTTTGCAGTCTCCTTTAGAACACATCTCTGTTATAACTTCCAAAGACATCTCAGTGATACAGTTGCCTTCCAGTTATCTTCTGATGTAATGGATGTGTATGTGAGACACCCAAATTTATTGGAGATTTGGAGTGTAGGAGAGAAAAATATATTATTCATTCACAGAATGTTCTAGGTATCTATTTTAAAATTAATTTTTATTTTATCAATATTAAATGCAAATAATTTAAGTGTAAATTATATTTTTAAATCTGCGGCTCTTTAAAAAGCTTAAAACAAAAATAAGTCACAAAACCACTTTATTGGACCCCTAACCCTGACTCCTCTCATTCTTTCCACATTATCTGAAT
Organism: Sturnira hondurensis; assembly: GCF_014824575.4. Taxonomy (NCBI): domain Eukaryota; kingdom Metazoa; phylum Chordata; class Mammalia; order Chiroptera; family Phyllostomidae; genus Sturnira; species Sturnira hondurensis. The sequence goes on from NW_028073279.1 coordinate 1,864,838, forward strand.
ATACTTATATTTCAATTTGTGTGAAATTATATATATTATATTTATATTATAATATATAATATTATAATATTATATGTTAAATATAATCTATTATATTTAAATATGTTATGTTTTCATTATGCTAATGGACATGTTGTCTACTACTGAGTCAATGTATATGGTCTGATTATATTTTATTTTAGCATAGCATTTTATTTTCTAAGGTTTAATTTTTAAATTTGCATAGTTTTTTAATCCTCACTTGAGGATATTGTTATTGATTTTTACAGAGAGAGAACAGGAAGGGGGAGAGAGAGAGATTGATCAGTGGCAACCCAGGTATGTGCCCTGACTGAGACTTGAACCCCCAACTTTTTGGTGTGTGGGAAAACACTCCAAATACCCCAATCCAACTAAGCCACCTGGCCAGGGCAAATTTTTGCATGGTTTTCTTAGAACATCTGAACAACAGTTCCTATACTCATTCAGAGTTTTATAAATCACCAAATATCTGATATATGATATATATGGTTTGTTATATATAATATTTTATCTCATGTATTCTCTATATAAAGTTATTATTGCTTCATAATAAAGCACTCTAATCTTTGTACCATAAAACATCATTTTATTGTACTCACACATTGGGTAGGTTATTAAAGCAGGAAAGATTAATATGTTTTTGTTCTAAGAATTCAGTTTTTCTAGAGGAAAAGAAACCTTCTGATACACCATACCTGGCTACTGGCACTTACAACGGTCTACAGTATTCTACCTGGAGATTACAGACCTGTCTGATAGCATTTTGAAGATGGCAGGAGAGGGGACAGGTGCTGCAGAGACTGGAGCTCAGAGTCCTTGGTTTCCTGTCTCTGGCATGCATTAGGGTTAGTCACCTGATTTCTAGAGGTCAGGGTGGAGACCAAAGGGTTTAATTTCCCTAAAAAATTCCAAATTGTTCTCCTGTTATTAATCCTTGTTGTACTGCTCTTTTTGAGATACTATTTCTTCCAATACCCAGAACCTATCATGATTTTGAGTAGCCTGCAGCCAACCCACCTTCCCACCTGCACTACAAGCCCAATTATACAGAGGCTTGACTCTCCATTTCTTTGTTAACTGTTTAATAGACTTCTTTTTGCAAACTTTACATATAATTTTAATCTGTGTAAGTGGCTCTTTGTTTCATTAAAGTATAGATTTTACTTCTGTTTGTCCTTCCTTTAGGTAGGGAAACAAAAGAGAATCATCTTTACTCCATTATCTTGAGATTGTCAGTGGGCAGCAAGTTTGTAGTAGTACTGGAAATATAAGTTCATACTCCATTTTTTACTGCACCTGTTTTCAAAATTGTTTGAGGTTAGATCAAGGCTTTTTTTTTCTTTTGTGTTGCATCTCTATGTCTTTTTATTATTGAGGTAAAATTCACATAATATAAAATGAAGCACTAACCTCTTCTAAAAATATATTTTATTGTTATTTGATTGCAGTTGTCCCAATTTTTCTCCCTTTGCCCTCCTCCCCACAGCCATGCCTACATTCCCACAGTCATTCCTCAGCCTGTTGTCCATGTCCATGGGTCACTCTGTTCCTTGACTGGTCCCTTCCCCTTCTCCCTATCCCCACCCCTCTCCTCTATTTGCTGTTAGTCTGTTTTCTTGTTTCCATACCTCTGGTTTTATTTTGCTCCTTAGTTTATTTTGTTCATTTGGTTCCTCTTATAGGTGAGATAATATGGTATTTGTCTTTCACTGGCTGACTTATTTCACTTAGCACAATGTTCTCCAGTTCCATCTGTGTTGTCACGAATGAGAGGAGTTCCTTCTTTCTTTCTGCATAGTATTCCATTGTGTAAATGTACCACAGTTCTTTTATCCACTCATTTACTGATGGATACTTAGGCTGTTTCCAGCACCTGGCCATTTTAAATAGGATTGTTATGAACATTGGGGAGCATAGGTTCCTTTGAATTAGTGTTTAAGGATTCTTAAGATATAATCCCAGTAGTGGGATTGCTGGGTCAAAAGACAGTTCCATGTTTGATGAAACTCCATACCTATGATGGGTTTCCACTGTGGTTGCACCAGTCTGCATTCCTGCCAACAGTGCACTAACCTTTTAAAAGTATGCAATTAAGTGTAATTAAGTACATTTATAATGTTCAACTGCTGGGAGCCATCCTGCCTGGTTTCAAGGACTGTAGCCTCATTAATTGCTAATAAGCGTCCTACTGCTAGAGCTGAGTGAAAAGGCCTTGGGGACACAAGCTGCTAAGGAGACAGAACATTTCCTCCTGGCAGGAGCGCCAATCCTGCCACCCTCACTTCCCCCTGCTTGGTCCAGGCAGATGTCTGGTTAGCCAGTGATGGGTAAGATCCCTCAAAAGAGGGGGAGGGCAACCTAAGACAGCCATGGTCATAATGGGCCATCAGGGAAGGACTTAGCAGTCTTCAGAGAAGGGGCAGAAAGACACTCACCCCTTGGCTTTGTCATAGCCTGAGTCTTTAGTCTTTCTACAAAACACTTCTAGTCTCTTGGCTGCTTTGCTCTCCTTGCCTGACTCAGCCTGGGAACTATGCCAAGAGGCAGATGCAACCTTGTACTGGAATGGGGGGGGGGGGCGTGAATCTGGCTGGAGAAATAATACACACTGTTTCCTTTGAGACTTGCTCTGCCCTATTGCTATGGAAAAGACACTTGAGCTAAAGCCAGCCCTGACCAGAGACAATCCCTGTGTTTCTTCAATTATTATCTGTAAATGATGTCAGTGGCATTTTGAGCACTGGTTGATGAGCTTTATGTGCATACTACGTATTTCTGTGTGAGCCGAACTCAGTGAAAATGCAAGAAAGAAGGTGTTCAGGACCTTTCTCCTTTGAAGGACTGGTCACCTTTCCTTCCCAAGCAGATCATGTGTTGGGCATTTTTTTCTCATTCAAAAGAGCCCAGGGGAGATCTGTAGGCAGAGCCCCCCTCATTTAACTATGGCATCTGCCTAGTTCCAAGACATTTCACTACCTGAAAATAAACCTCAAAGGAATTAAGTAGTCAATCCCATTTCTTCCCCTACCCCCACCCGTAGCAACACTGCTAACCTGCCTCTGTTTCAGTGGATTTATCTATTCTGGATTATTACGTCTTCTTGGATAATTTACCCCATCATTATTATATAAGACCTTTATCCCATTATTATTATATAAGATCTCTTTATCCCTGACATGCACCCTTGACCTAAAGTCTGCTTTTTCTGAAATTAATATAGCTACTCTAGCATTCATTTAACTAGTGTTAGCATGGTATATGTTTCTTCAGCACTTTGGTTATATTTATTTATTTATTTAAAAATCATTTTAATTGAATCTATTAGGGTGATGTGGGTTAATATAATTATAAAGGTTTGGGGTGTATGATTTTATAATACATCATCTGTACAGTGTTCTGTGTTTATCACCACCAGTCAAGTCTCCTTCCATCACCATGGATCCCCCCTTCACCTTCCTCTACCTCCCCCAATCACACTATTTGTCTCTCTCATGAGTTGCTTTTTCTTTCTTTCACTTTTTTGCTCAATCCCTTCACCTTTTCACCCAGTCCCCCACCCCCTTGCCTTCTAACAGAGGTTAGATTGTTCTCTGAGTCTGTTTCTATTTTGTCTATTAGTTTATTTTGTTCATTGGATTCCACAAATAAGTGAAATCATATGGTACTCATGTTTCTCTGACTGGCTTATTTCATTTAGCATAATGTTCCCCAGGTCCGCCCAAGCTGTTGTAAAGGCTCAGATGTCCTTCTTTTTTATGGTTGGATAGCATTCCATTGTGTAAATGTACCACAGTTTTTGTATGAACTCATCCACTGTTGGGCACTTGATCTGTTTCCGAATCTTGGCTATTATAAATAATGATGCAGTGAACCTAGGGGTGCTCTTTTGAATTAGTGCTTCAGTTTCTTTGAACAGTCCCAAAAGTGGAATTGCTGGGTCATAAGGTGGCTTTTCTTGAAAGAAGAGAGTTTTGAATTTAAACTCTTCAAAACCTTCCCACCCATTGCTATCTTCTCACACATTACTAAGAAATAGTGTCTGAAGAAAAGATGGCTGGAACCAATTACCTCACAATTCTGTTATAGTTTGCATTGCCTTTCAGTCTCTGACTATTTTAGAAGAGAAAATGAAGAAATCCTTTATTGCATTTGTCACAATTAGTTTAAGATTAGGCTGGTATGACAAAAAAATCTCCCCAAATATCCCATATTTATTTCACTCATAAGTCTAAGTAGAGCATCATTCATTCAAAGTCATGGGTTCCTGCTGTCTTCTTTGTTGTCTCACAGGACGTTATTCTTAATTAATGGTTAGTTTGTGTCGCAGGACTGTTGACGAGTACATAACAGTTCACTGCAGGATGTTAAGGGACAGGCCTAGAAGTGCCCACATCGTTTCTGCTTATATTCCATTGTCTAGAACATAATCACATGTCCCCATGTAGTGACAGGGGACACTGTGAAATACAGAGTCTAATTGGACAATCATGTCCTTGTTATAACTTCCTTACTGAGTAAGGAAAAGTATTCCAGTTATTACTGTTTTATAATAAGGCACCCTAAATTTTGCGACATAAAACATCATTTTATTATGCTTCTAGGTTCTCTTAGCCATTAAAGCAAAAAGGATACAGTAGGAAAAGCTGTACTATTCCACAATGTCCAAGACTTAAGTAGGGTAGATGCAAATATCTGTGGGTGGTTTGAGAGAAAGGCTGAAACAGCTAAACCTAAAGGATTCATTTTTTAAATGGCTTTTTCAGGCATGTGTCTGGCATCTGGCTAGGATGATTCATGCTGTCATCACACGAAAATGCCAACCTGAGTACCTACTGGTGTCCTGTCCATGTCTCTGGCATTGCTCACAGCTTATCAGCAGGGTTCCCGCAGGGGTCATATGAGGATGACTGTTGTAGCACCACCAGGCAGAAACTGCATGGCCTGTTCTGACCGAGTGTTCGAAGCCACAGAGCATTGCCTCCACCCCGCAGTGCTGCTTATAAGCAATTCCTAAGGATGGTCCAGAGTCAACGGGAGGGAAATAAGACTCCACCACTTCTTTGAGTTGTGGTGATGTTACAAGGTAGAAGAGGAGGTAGGGTGGAAAACAATTTACACAAGAGAATAGCTTTGGCAAATGACAAGTAAATTCAACCACGATCTGCATTTAAGGACAAGCAGAGGGTATAGCACAAAGCCAATGGCGAATAACCAGCCAACTCATCAGAAGCTTCAAGGTGAATCATGTTGTTTTTTCTTGTAACTTACATTATGTTTGGAAAACTCACTCTTCTCATTCTTCCAAAAGCAACATGCACCTTCCAAGCTTTTTGTGTTTACTCATGTAGTCTCTCAGTTTGAAATTATCATCTTTCCTACATTATTTATTGAAATCCTTCAAAAAGGACTTAAGGACTGTCACCTCAGGAAAGCTGTCGCTGACACTGATCTCTCTAACTGCAATTAATCATTTCCTGTCTGATTGCTACAGTACAATATCTCAACTTCTACTTAGCACTTAACTCTGTTCTATTTTTCACTATGACTAGATACTTAGATGTAATTTCTTTACTCGTCTGTATGGTTCTCCAGAGATACATACCTTATCTGTGTTCATTTTTGCTTCCTCACAAGGCTTTGCTTATAATAGTCTACTTTTATTAATCTCTATATAACTGAGATTCAAATGGTTATACGTTAAATAAACACATGCATGTATATACGTATATATATATATATATATATATATATATATATATATATAAATGCATTAATCCATTCTTTTTTCTAGCTTTAATTTATGTGTGATTTCCTATATGATTGAAGAAGGTTAGAGATGCACAGAATAAAGCAAACAGTGGGATATTTTGGTAAATGGAGAGGACTCGGGTCTTGATATTTTAGCATACTCTAAGGAGGGGGAATGTGTATTTTTCCCTCTGGTTCAATCATTCTCAGTATGAGTGAGAATAATATTCTACAGAACATTCCATGTTAGTCTTCTTCAATCTTGGCTTTTAATTACTAAAAAGCATGTAGCTTCTTAGCTATATCTGAAAATTCAGAAAGTTAAATCTTAATCTCCACTAAATCCTTATGTTCCCACATGCTATGGTGTCTCCTGAGTGTTTTGCTTCTAGTTTTATTTTTTATTGAATTTATTGGAGCAACATTAGTTAATAAAATAATATGGGTTTCAGGTGTGAAATTGTATAATATATCATTTATCTATAGTATTCTGTGTTCACCACCCCAAATCAAGTCTCCTTCAATCACCGTCTACTCCCCTATACTCTCTTCTACCTCTCCATACTTCCTTCCCCTCCAGTGATCACCAGTATCTATGAGTTATTATCCCTATTAATTATTATTTTTGCTTAATCCCTTCACCTTCCTCAGCCACAATGTAACAATCCACATCAAAGGGCAGGGCCTCTGCTGACCTCTTTTCCCTCTGTAATCCCACTGAGAATTTAGGTTCCTTCCTGAATCATAACCCAGATGTTCATCCTTTGCTTCAGGTTGGTTTGGTACATCATCCCACGTTACCATCTGTCAGGTTGAGACCACGACTGTCTGCAGTGGAGCTGAAACAACTTTTGGTTAATGTCACCCTGGAGTCAGGATGAACCAAGTACAGATAGAAACCACAAACTTCTTTTGTTAATTTTATCTCTACCCCTCTCTCTTTGCTCCACTGAAAATAGCTGATTATTGAATCTTTTCTTCCCATATAAGCTAAAGATCAATGCATTGATTCATCTCTCAAGGTGGTTGAATGTTTTAACCAGGACTATAAAGTACATAAAAATGTAATTCAGTGCTATATTAGGTACTTTTGGAAACATTATTAATTCCATGAGTCATATTCTTCCACACATCTTAGATATTCTTTGCCATGATAATGATTTTTTTCACACCCACATTAAGTTCAATTTTAGAATGTTCATGCCTATTCACTACTCTTGAGCAAATGATAATTGTGTTGTGTTTCCTTTTCTTTACTTTATAATGATGCAACTGATTTATTTAAATAAAATATTTTAGCAACTTTTCATACCCAGCTGCACTGTAAAATGCTGTTTTTTAACCAAACTTTTCATAGAAATGAATTTCTTATATTAGAAAAAACTATAAAATTTGTGCTTATAATTTTCTAAATAAAAAGGTTCCATTACTCTGGTAAGGTATAAATTATAAATTAAATTAAATCTAATAGTTGAATATTAAAAATATGGTCTGCATTTTATCAAAAAGTACTATTATTTTCTATGTACTAAAAGTTGATTTTTTCCCATAAAAATTTTTCTATTGAGTCCTCTTTTCTATAATTCCTATCCTTTTCATGTCTCCACAATTTGACTTAGAACATGAGTAAATATAATCATGTTTTATAGATTTGGAAAATTACATCTGGTATTGGCAGGCATTTTACAATCCCTATTATTTCACAACTGCTGACAACCAGATGCCAGCCAGGACATAGTGTGTTAACTTGGTCATATTTGTTAGAATTGTCATTATATAACTTGAACTTATACATTTTAACAATAACTTGTTTGGATTTAGTTGCTCTTCAAATAACTTTAAGAAATTTTCAATATGACTCAGTATTTTAACAAAAATTTTATTTTGTATGCTGAAAGTACCAGGAAGAATAGAGTGTGGTCTTAATTGAGCGTGATTGGGAGAAATATCTGTCTTTAGAGAAATTACCACAATTCTACATCTTCTTGAAAAACAAAACACAAATGCTTTACAATACCCCAAAAGAATAATCTCTTATTTTGTCCCAAGGCACCTCCTTTTAATTAAAAAAAGTTATTGAGATATAATTGACATATTGTATTAGTTTCAGGTATACAACATAATGCTTTAATATATGTATGCATTATGATAAGATTACCATAAGTTTAATTAACATCCATTACCACACATAGTTAAAAATATTTTTTGTTTGTGATGAGAACTTTTAAGATCTTTGTCCTTGCTTAACATCACTGATAGGTGCTGTGATTTTAAGCAAAAGGATATGTGATTAAACCAACTTTATCAGAGGCTAATTGATATAAGCAAGAATTAAGTTTCTAAAGTATCTCATCAAAGTTATAACCAAATTATGTTAGCAAAACAACATGTATGGACCTTCTGCTTTGTTAATTACCATGACCAGGCTGCACATTACATCCTTAGGACTGTGTCTTACAAATGGAGGCTTGTGAATTTTGACCACCTTCCTCTGTTTACCCACCCCTACACCTACTTCTGACAACCACCAAACTGTCCTCTGTGTCTGTGAGAAAATTAAAATTCTGTGTAAAAGTGAGATCACACAGAATTTTTTTTCTGTCTGACTTACTTCACTTAGCATCATGTCTTCAAAGTCCATCCATGTTATCACAATAGCAGGATTTCCCTTTTTGGTGGCTGAATAATACAATGCATCATCTGTATATTGTATTGTGTGTTCGCCACCCAAAGTCAGGTCTCCTTCTGTTACTCTCTCTCTCTCTTCCCTTTACCCTTTTCGACCTCCCCCCACACCTCACCTGCTCCAGTAATCACCATACTGTTATCTGTGTCTAAGAGTTTGATTTGTTAATGCCTTCACTTTTTTTACCCAGGCCCCAACTGCTCTCCCCTCTGACACCTGTCAGTCGATTTCATGTATCTACAAGTCTGTAATATTTTGTTTGTGTATTTGTTCGATTTTGTATATAATTGCAATCATATGGCATTTACCTTCTCTGACTTGTTTATTTCACTTAGCATAATATGCTCCAGGTCCATCCATGCTGTCCCAAAAGCTGAGATTTCCTTCTTTTTTACAGCAGAGTAGTATTTTGTTCTGTAAATTTACCCAGCTTTTTATCCACTCATCTACTGGTGGGCACTTGGGCTGCTCCTAAATCTTGGCTCTTGTAAATAGCACAGCAATGAACAGAAAATTGTGCACATATTCTTTCAAATTAGTGTTTTGGGTTTCTTCAAATATATATCCAGAAATGGAATCACGGGGTCATAAGGCAGTTCCATGTTTACTTTTTTTGAGGAGACTCCATACTCTTTTCCACAATGGCGTCACCAATCTTTGTTCACATCAACAACACCTTAGAGCTCTCTTTTTTACACATTCTCACCAGCAGCACTAGTTTGTGGATTTATTGATGATAGTCATCCTAGCAAGTGTGAGGTGATATCTCATTGTGGTTTTAATTTGCATTTCTCTTTTGGCCATCAGTACATCCTCTTCAGAAAAGTGTCTGTTCAGATCTTTTGCCCATTTTTAATTGGATTGTTTGTTTCTTTGGAGTTGAGTTGTATAAGTTTTTTATAAATTTTGAATATTAACCCCTTATCAGGTATATTATTGGCAAATATGTTTTCCTGTTCATTGGGCTGTCTTTTCATTTTGTTTATGGTTTCTTTTGCTGTGCAAACCCTTTTTAGTGTGAAAAGTTCCATTTATCTATTTATTTGTTTTTCCTTGCCTGTGGAGATATATCAAAAATATTGCTATGGGAAATGTTTGAGATTTGACTGCCTATGTTTTCTTCTAGGGTTTTTATTGTTTCAGGTCTTATATTTAAATCTTTAATCTATTTTGAGTTTTTCTTGTGTATGGTCTAAAAATATGGTCTATTTTTTTATGTTTTTATATATACCTGTCCAATTTTTCCAATACTATTTTTAGAATAGACTGTCCTTATCCCATTGTATTTGCTTGCCTTTTTTTTGCCTAATATTACTTGACCATATGGGTGTAGGTTTATCTCAGGGCTCTCTATGCTGTTCCATTGATTTATATGTCTGTGTTTATGCCCATATGTCCATACCATGCAATTTTGATCACTATGGCCTTCTAGTATAGCTTGATATCAGGTAGTGTGATTCCTTCAACTTGTCTTTCTTTATCAAGATTTCTGTGGTTATTTAGGATATTTTGTGGTTTCATATCAATTTTTTGGAATATTTGTTCCAGTGCTGTGCAATACCATTGATATCTTGATAAGAATTGTGTTGAATCTACAGATTGCTTTGGCTAGTAAATACATTTTAATGATGTTAATTATTCTTATTCATGAACATAGTATATATTTCCACTTATCTGTATCTTCCTCAGTTTCTTTCTGCAATGTCTTATAATTTTCCAGGTATATGTCTTTTATGTCCTTGGTTAAATTTATTCCTAGGTATTTACGTTTTTTGGTGCAATTCTAAATTGGGTTGTTTTCTCAGTTCCCCTCTCAATAATTTGTGATTATAAATCTTTAAGGTTCTTTATACATAATATCCTGTTATCTGCAAATAATGACAACTTTATTTCTTTCCTTCCAATTTGGATGCCTTTTATTTCTATGTGAACTTGTTTTGAATTTCATCATTTTCAACTATTCCATGAATCCTACAGACAGGTCAACAGATAGCTTTTACCAAAGCATCTGAAGTGGGTAATAAAAATAGCTCCCCAGAATTCACCCCAGAGATATATGAAAATCCTCTGCATAGAATACTAGAAACTCTATTACTGCTAATAGTCCCAATGTGAGTCTTCTTAAACTTATATACCCTTATTCATAGTATACCATAGAACAGGCAAAAAAAGGGGAAGGTTGTCAGGAATGTGTATAAAGGACACATGGAGGGTATAAAGGACACATGGAATGTGTATAAAGCCAAAGGAGGGTAGGATCAAAGGTGAAAAGTGGGGGTGCCTTGGATGAAGGGGATGGTGGGGGGAAATTAGACAATGTTACATGAACAATAAAAATCTGTGGGGAAAAATAAAAATTATAGTAACTCACATATAGGTGCAATGTAAAACTTCACTGGATTAACCATAAACCTCAAATATATTTTATTTGAATACCACTGTATATATAATACATATTTGTGTATTTTAAGACTTTGGATATATTCATGTTGGATTTGAATAAGATATTTATATTTGAGATGTCATTTAATGCTGTATCAGAAATTTCTGGTGTGAATAACGATTAGAAACTGAAATAAACAAATCTAAAAAAAGAGTAGTATTTTGTTTCACTTTGTAAAAAATAAACTGATAAAATAAAAAATTAAATTAACACAAATTTTTGGAACATCTAGTAGCTTAGTTATTTGATACCTCAGTTTGCATACATTTTCATTAAGTTGTATTATTTAAACAAAATCATATAACTACTTTCCTTAGACATATTCTTATAATGGTAATAAATTACTTCATAAATTTCTGATATTTATAGCCAAGAAAAAAGGTTATATTTGCAGATGTAGAAGTTATATCTTCTTCATTAAGACTGGAAGATGCTTTTTATTTGACTCAGCCCCTACCTCCAGAATCTGTGTAGTTTTATTTTTAAGTTTCACTAAGAAGAACTTTTGGAATATAACACTTAAAAATAATATTAAGTTTTCTTGTTTAAATAAGTCCTTTTTATTGCAACTATTTTATTAAATTAAAATCAGCTCATAGCTTCAATATTTCAAACATATGCATTGGTGGTATAATTCTAAGGCATTAAATACAGAAAGATAGCCATTTGTTTAGAAAATGGAAGTAAGTCTATTTAATGTAATTATTTGCTGAGAACAATTACATTTTTAAAAAATCTTCAAGACAAAATAGCCAATAAGTATTTAGGCCTAAGTGATTTTTGTCTTCTTGACATGAAAGAGTGATATAAGTGAAGAAATAATGAAGATCAAGAAGAATGCAATTTTCTATGTAAAATGTTTAAAACACATATGCATTACAGAAATGTCTCTCCATATGCCACTGCAAAATTATACATACATTAAAATTTTAAGGTATTAATTATCAGAAAGACTCACTAATGGTTCAATACACAGCCTATGTCCTAATATTGGCACTTGGATATGTCATAAGTTATACATTTATAGAGTTCATGAAAAAAGTCAGAAACACCATAATGAATTCATTACTTTAGTCAATATTGCATGTCCTGCAGCAGAAAAGAACATTTTAACCAAGGCTTTTAAGATTTAAAATTGCATATAAATGATAATTATTTTCATGGTCATGCTAATCAAGAGTAGATTAGCTTGGTCATTAGAGGAAAATGTGGCCAGAACAGAAAATTATTCTTAAAGTCCTCATTTGAACCTAGGTGTTTTTTTTCTCTTAGTTCCTGCCATCTCCCAGGTGAAGGATTGTGCTAATTGCAACCATTTGTTCCCAGAGTCTGAGCACTACTAGTGGGTATTTTTTTCTTGACCCCGAGTACGTCATTTTAAGCAGGGCTTGAAGGATAATAGGAAGGCTTTCCCAGGGTTAGAGTCAATAATAGTTATAACGAGAAAACTGATTTCTAGACTGGTGGCTGTATCATATATGAGGACCGCTTTGCTACTCTTGTGATAGTTCTCTAGTCTTTTAAAGAATTCTGTGAATTATGTATTTAACATATTGGCCCACAGGTGAACAGCGCTTCCGTGATCTGTGACACTGGACAAAAGGCATGGTTTCTAAGCTTCCTTTTGGCTCTGGGAAGTGGATTCTATGGTTTCCTTACTCTCAAAGTGCACAAAAACCACAGGGCATCTCTCTGAGGAAACTTTGACAGGACAACTATCCTGTAAGATCCTCCAGGTGAAATTGAGATTTCAAAACAAGATAATCAGTCTCTTGGATCCATGTTGACTTTTACAAAATAGGAAGCCCCCTTTGGGGTTTTGTGTCTCTGCATGGAACATGAGGCGTATTCCACTAGCTACAATAGTTAGAGAAGAATCAACTCTTCCTTCCTTCCTTCCCTCCCTCTCTCCCTTCTTTTCTTCCTCAGTTGTTCTTCCCTCCTTCTTTCCATCCTTCTCTTTCTTTTATTCTAATCAGCAGGGGTCATTTTTTTATTATTAATATGTTAGAATATGCCTTGGGATTTCACAGTGTATTTTCAAACTTAATTTTTCACTTCAGGAGAACAAATTCTTTCTTAGTTGCAGATATAATTTGAATCCTTCTGTCTCTAGGTCCTTAGGCCATTGATCCTAGTATATGGTCAGTTACTGACATTTATATAGCATTCAATTAAGAAGACACAAAGCATTTGTCAGTAAGACACAGTGTCATTTTTTGTTAGGTTGAATATCAAAGTGAAACTGACTAACTCATCCAAATATACTTACTGTGCATCTTTCTTTGGCCACTAAAAGCTCATTTTGGCTTCAGTAACTCATTTCTGGCAAATGCCAGACTTTTATACAGGCTTATACTTAACCTGGCATTTGGTCTATTTCCTTGTCTTCAAAATTGTGGATTTTCCAATTATACTAGGCCAGTGGGAGCTTTGAAAAGCTTTTTGGCAGGACTGCCTGTCTCATTTTTGTGTGTTCCATGTTATTAGATGTTTTTGATTCTTGCTTGGGATTTATCAGTTTAATTCATCTAATCTCAACAGTAGCATCCATGCTAACTGAAATGATTTCTAACAATGTTTTGTTGATCCCTGTAATCACCGAATGAGAATAAAGATGCTGTAGCATATTGCAGCCTTCCTTATCTATGAGGATTACGTTTTGAGTTTGAGATCACCCCTCCAATATCCCTTCCCTAGTTCAGTTTTAACTGGAGATGCATTTTGCATCTCTGATAAGGTCTGTTTTGCTCAGTTTACTCCTTGAAAGACTATGTTTAAGAGATTCAAACAGATGATGAGGCTCATAATGCTTGAAACTGACAGAGTGTGGCTGAAAATGAATGAAGGGAATTGCTGCTGGAAGTTCCAATGACCTTGTTAAGGTGGGGAGGCTCACAGCCCAAAATCTTTGTGATGATAGATTAATTTTTCTGCATAATGTTATGCTAATATGATGTGAAATAGTACTGAAGCTCAGGAAACAAGCATAATGATCTTCTTAGAAGCTTCATGACTTTTGTTTTCTATACAAGACTTCCAATTATCTAGACAAGAAAATGAATGTTTCCATGGTTCTTCCCATCTTCAACTTTTCAATGAAAAACTGACCTTCCTTCAGTGTGACTTGCTTGATGTAACTGTACTGCTTGAAAATATCACGATTTTCTCTTCAGAGAAAAGGTCAATTACACACAACATTCTCCTTTCTTTAAAATGTCCTCAGTCTCTGTTTATACTGTGAAAAGTCAAGCAGATAGAGAGTTTACCTGGCTTATTGAATTGATATTCAGACGGCCAGAAAGGATACCGTATTTTGCTGTGCGTTATGTGCTCCCATGAATACTGCTCATCCACATTTTGGGCCCAAACTTAAAAAAATCTTCTGTTTTAATTATTTTAAATGGGTGTATATATTTATTTTTAGAGATGAGGGAAGGAGAGAGAGAGAGATGGAGAGAAGCATCAAGAATGGAAGATAGATCAATTGGTTGGCTCTCATACACCCTGAACTGGGGACCTGGCCTGCAACCCAGGCACGTGCCCTGAACTGACTGGGAACTGAACTGACGACCTTTTACTTTGCAGGCTGGCACTCGATCCACTTGGGCCACATCAGCCAGGGCCATTTTAATTTTTTAAATTCAATATTTTATATTTATTTAGAAACAAAACTGATTATTATATTCCAGAGTATTATTTTGCATATGGATACCCTTATTACTTTCTAAAGTTATATTTTGAATGCATAAGCATAAATGAAAACAAATAAAAACATTCATATAGATACAGAATTAATACTACCCATGGATAATATGCATCCTTTTTTCCCCTCAAAATTTTGGGCAAAAAAGTGAGCATTACACATGCTAAAATGTGGTAAATTCATCATGTAACGTTGCTTATTTTGATCAACTTCACTTATTTGTTAACTGTAATATATTTGTTTATTTGCTTGTGACTTTATTCATTGTTTTATCATTCACATGAAGTGTGGGAATTCTGGTCACGAGCTGTTTGCCGGTCTTTCTTGTCCTTTCCCAGCACAGGTATCCCGTTCCCACACAGGTGTTGGGCTGTTTCTGAGTTATAGCCAATTTTTTTATATTTGATATTATTGTGCTGACACTGCAATTTATAATAGCTTTACGATACATTTTCATATTTTATACAGAAAAATTCTCTACACTACCCCTTAGCAGTGCCTTGGTTATTCTTGATTTTTTTGCTCCTCAATGTAAACATTAAAATCAACATACCAAGTTCTTCAAACCTTCTGTTGGGATATTGATTGGTACGTTATTTACTTGGATTGATATCATATTTTTTAATAATTGTGATCTTGATAATATTCTTTTCACCAATGAGCATATTATAGTTATACATTTATAGATATTTAAAATTTTTCACTTAATTTAAATATTTCTTTACAATGATTTTTTATATTTCATATTACATTTATTTCTCAATGATTTACTGTTGTAAATAACATCTTTATATGGTTGCATTTTATATTTGTTCTATTTTTATTATAATATTTTATTTAGGATTTGGCATCTACATTTGTAGGTGAAATTGGTTTTTAATTTTCCCTTTTATTTCTATTCTGCATATGGTAACAAGATTATGCTAACTTTATAAACTAAAGGGTATAGTTTTCTTTTTTTCTATTCTTTGGAGCAATTTATGTATATCAGAATTGTTGATTCCTTGAATGTTTTGTCAAAATTGCATGTAAAACTACTTGGGTATGGTAAATTTTAATGACTACATCAAGTTTAATTGTTATCGGTCTCTCTAATTTCTTGTTGAGTCAGTTTTGGTATGTTAAAACCTTCTAGGTTATTTCTATTCCCTTTAAGTTTCAAATTTACTGTCCTAAGTTTGTTACATTTTCATGAAACATGGACATACTCATTATAAACTTGAAATAAAGTATAAGTATAGCACAGGTGTATATAGGTAAGACACAGCAATAGATTCTTTACATAGTAATAGGTCATTCCTTGAGCACTGATTTGGTTACCCCTCCAACCCAGTGATCTAAGAGGCAGCTGTTACCTGAGTTGGGCTTCTCACACCTGGTGGATTTCTTACTCAGTCAAGTGCATTGGTCATATTCTGGAGAAATTAGTACAGGTGAGATGTCTTCTTATATCATTATCTCTCACATCCTGTATTTGTTAATTTGGTAATAAAGTAAAGGCAACTTGATAAAACTATGAGGTATTATTCTCATCAGTGTCCAAACCTGGGAGTAAAGTTGTAGTTTGGCTAAAGTCAATATTACTCCCTTATTACCATATATCTCTTACAGTCAATTGATGTTTCCTTCTTTCTTCCCTTTCCTCCCCTCCACTCCCAATCTCTCACAGACTTGACTGTTTAACAGAACTTGAAGAATTCTGGCTTTGTTGATTCTTACTTCCAAGGAAATAAAGTCTAATTTCATTATCTTCTGCCTGAAATTATTTTGTCACTGTTTTATAACTTTCTAAATTAAAATCTTACCTCAGTATTTTCAACCTTTCTTTTTTCTATTGGAAGTATTTTAAATTTTAAAGTTCCCTTTAAGGAATACATAAATCATGTGACCAAGTTTGAATCTATTATTATTATTATTATTATTATTATTATTATTATGTTCTTTTTGTTTTTGTTTTTGATTTTTTATTGTTGTTCCAGTACAGTTTTCTGCCTTTCCCCCCACCCCTCGCCCCCACTCCAGCCCTTCCCATTTCCCTTCCCTTTTCTATTGTCCATGTGTCCTTTATAATTGTTCCTGTAAACCCTTCACCCTTTTCCCCCATTATCCCCTCCTCTCTCCCCTCTGATCACTGTCAGCCTGTTCTCAATTTCGATATCTTTGGCTATACTTTGCTTGCTTATTCATTTTGTTGATTAGGTCCTGTTAATGGTGAAATCATATGGTATTTGTCTTTCGCCACCTGGTTTATTTCACTTAACATAATGCTCTCCATATCCATCCATGCTGTAGCAAAGGGTAGGAGCTCCTTCTCTCTCTCTGCTGCATAGAATTCCATTTTGTAAATGTACCATAGTTTTTTGATCCATTCATTTACTGATGGGCACCTAGGTTGCTTCCAACTCTTGGCTATTGTAAATTGTGTTGCTATGAACATTGGGGTGCATAGGTTCTTTTGGATTGGTATTTCTTAGGATATAATCCTAGAAGCAGAATTGCCAGGTCAAAAGGCAGATCCATCTTTATTTTTCTGAGGAAATTCCACACTGTTTTCCACAGTGACTGCACCAGTCTGCATTCCCAACAGTGCACTAGGGCCCCCTTTTCTCCACCACCTCTCCAACACTTGTTATTTGTTGCTTTATGATGGTCATGTTCTAAATAGTTTTGTATTTTATAACTATCTCCTCTGTAATTTAGAGGTCATTAAAATTTATTTTTCAAATTTTCCAAAGTATTATTTTATCTGTTATTAATTTATAAGGTAATTGCATGTAGACAAAATGTTTTATATAAAACCAATTTTAAAAAATATATTTCCGTTCTTTAAGATTTGATGTGGTGTGCATTTAGCAGTATTTTGAACACTGAGTGCCAGGATGAATTTATTATACTTCTGATTATAATATTTCTGAAAACTACTCTTCAAATTTAACTGATAACACAAAGGCTTCAAAATTTTTTCAGTGGAGTATTGACTCTCCTTTTTTATTCTTTGAAGTTATTGAGAGGTATATATGAAGGGAGACCTAAAAAACAGAATTTATGTATAAAAATTGTATTTATTCGTACATGTTTAAACTTCAGCCACTCTCAAAGTACTCTCCATTTGATGGAATACACCTATCAACACATTTTCCCACTGTTCAAACCAGTCTTTGAAATTGTTGATTTTGATGCTTTTTAGTGCTTCTGCTGTTTTTCATTTCAGCTATTCCATGTTGGCAAACATTTCCCTTTGAGGACTTTTTTCATCCAGGGAAACAAAAAGGAAGTCTCTAAGGGTGAGATCAGGTGAATATGGAGTGCGGGGCATGGAGGTCATGCCATTTTTGGTCAAAAACTGCTTAACACTCAGCATGGTGAGGATAGGTGCACTCATAAATCACCCATAATGAAATGGACATATGCATTGAAATGGTCTTAAAACAATTGCTAAAGGCAAACTCAGTCTCTCACAATAATGCCAGATGGTACATTAATTTATGTGTTCCCAGAACACTCACCTAGGAGGGGAAGCCTGTAGTACAGGGGGTGTGCCCTTCAGAAGATAATTTTGTTTTTGTGTTTTGGTTCACTCCACCCTTATGCTCTATTCAAGACAGAAAAAAAAAGAAAGAAAATTAAAAATTAAATCTGGGCATTTAATTAAATCAGTAATTTTGAACTGAGATTTGGTGTTCTTTTTTAAGATTGATAATTCATTCTTAGCCTTTACTTTTTTATTTTAAGATTTTATTTATTTTGGAGGGGGACATTAACTTGTGGTTGCCTCTCATCTGGCCCCCACTGGGGACTTGGCCGGCAACCCAGGCATGTGCCCTGACTGGGAATCGAACTGGTGACCCTTTGGTTCATAGCTGGTGGTCAATCCACTGAACTACACCAGTCAGGGCCTTAGCCTTTACTTTTAAACACCAAAATAAATACAAGAAAATAAAAATTTACAAGAGAAGGGCAAAACATATAGGTAAAGGACAGAAAACAGAGAACTATTAATATTATACAAGAGACGTCCATGGAGAGTGAAGAATAAGTTTTCAGATTTCGTTGCCAGGAAAACAACATAACTTGAAAGAAAAGTTAAAAAATTACAAATTTTGAAAAACTTAAAATAAGCAAAAATGTTGAATTCTCATTATACATTCGGTGGCCAAGTGAGTTTTAATCAAATGTAGAGAACAGTAAAAAGCACACTAACAAGTAGATTTACTCATCAATTTGCATCTCTTTCTTCTTTCTCCCTTGCTCCTCACCCCCCTCAGTTAGCTCATGTAATCGGGACTTTTCCCAATCACACTGTGCCTTGACTGATCCCTAATCCACATCTTCAGCATTCTTAAATGACCAAATGAAATGTGAATAAAAACATCATTTCTCAATTAAACAATACCACAATAAAAAGCAAAAACTACACTTTAACAAAAACATGGGTTGTAAGTTGGTTGTCAGTACCAGAATGTCTCAGCTCTCCTTCACCAAACAAAACTGGGGTTTGGCTACCTGCCACCACCCATAGGCAAATTCCAGAGGCAGAGGTGTGATGTAGGAAGGAAAGAGGTCTTTCATTCAAAAGCTGCACAGTCTGGGAGGATGACAGGCTCCTGACTCAAAGCCCACCCCTTCCAGAACACCCAGTGAAAACCCAGCCACCCTGTGCCGGACCAGTCCAAGACCGTGCCCAGAGTTTCTTCTGCCATTTAAAATACTGTCCTTCAGGAACCGCAGGTGGCTGCAGCCCGACCACCCAGGTGGCTTAGCTACTCCCTGGCTGCAGTCCTGCTTTAGGCTCCTTCCTGGGGTGCACTAGTGTGTGGTCTGTGCTACCTTTGGCAACCTGGCTTCCAAGGCCTGAAAGGTCCTTCTAGGCTCCAGTCTGCATGCTCATAAAGTGGGCAAAAAAGGAGAGCCCCCCTCCCTCTTTTCTCAGTCTGTATCTCCCATTCCAAACTTCCACACACTCCAGGAGGGTCCACCCACGATCAATCCCATTTTTTTCCCCCGGCTAGACTGACAGGTCTTTTTCCAGCACAGCACATCCCCTGATGCCATCTTGATCTTTAAGGTACCAGTGGCTAGGTCCTCTGGTCCCACCTCCAGGGTGGGAAGAGTCTAAGGTACTTGTGGCTACATCCTCTAGTCCCACACCCAGGGACTGGACAGTGGGCTTTTCCCTTAGCCAAACATTTTGCTAGCCTCGAACAACGCAATGACATCCTCCTGCCACTGTCTTTACCCAGGGGTTGGGAATCTGTCATTAGGCACTGTGCTGGCTTGGTTACCAGGGCAACACAGTGCTGCCTCTGCAGGCCCTCTCCTTGGCTCCTGCTTGCACTCTTAGCACTGGCTGGGTTATGGGTTATGCTAGTTACACTGACTAGAGAAATATTTATTTTGGGCTTCTGGGAAGGACAGTGTCATTAAGGCTTCCAATAGAACACAGAGCAAAGTTAATTTCAGTGATCTATTCTTAACAATAGAGCTTTGAGCCTGACGAACTAGTTCAGGGACAGAGTCAAAAGGGCCTAGTTGAATAATCATTATTGATGTATATTATTTGCAATGTGCCAGGATGTAAGTCCTTTACATTTGTTATCTCGTGTAATCTTTGCCCTGTCTATAAAGTAGGTACTATTATCTTCCCCATGTTACTGATGAGAAAACTGAGGCACAGCAGAGAGTGGGGCTTGTTCAAGTCCTTGACTGATGTGTGAAGGAGCCAAGACTCTGACCCCGGCGACATCGCTCTGGAGTCCTCCTGGCCTCAGGTTATACAGTAGGGACCATTTCTGCAATGGCTAAAAAGATACTTTTCTCTTTTGAACTTCACAGCTTACCCAATTACTTTTAACTTCCTGGGAAAAAACAACAACACAAATTCTACTTAAGATTCCAACTCTCTCAGTGATAACTCTATCAAACTGGTTTTTCCTCACACTTAGGGAAAATAATTAACTCACCTTGTAGGGGAAGAAAACACTTTCTTGATTCTCTTTGGTCCCTGAGCGGGTCTGAAAATTAAGAGGAGAAAGACAGATTAGCAGGAAAAAGCATGTGAATTAATTTAACACGTTTTACATCACTTGGGAATTAAAAAAAAAACCTGAAGACCTCCAAAAATGGTTAAACTGGAGTGTCTTTATGTTTGTCTTGATAAAGCACAGACAGTTGTGAAGAAATATGGTAAGTCAAGGAATATGAGGTAAGCATAATAAGCTAGGAGAATTTAGGAAGGCCTACATGTTTGGATTCTTCATGTCCCTTGGTCTTCAGATCTGAGGATGCTTCTTCTGGGTACAGGGAGGGCACTCCTAAGACGAGGGCTTTATGACGTGCTTCAGGAGGGAAGGACGAGGGAAAGGTTTCTCTGAGTGCCTTTCCTGCCTCTGCTGTTTTCTCAGATATCTTCAGTTTAAGAATAGTCAGTATATCAAGTGCCATCTTTTGGGATAGCTTGTCCTGATTCCCATTACAGACGTATAACACGATGAAAAAAATCACCTGTTTTATCCTGAAATATAAACACTTAAGAGGGGAGAATGTGTATATACATTTGATTCTAGATAAGATACACTTAATTCATGATGAGATGTATTATTTCTTAAATATTGGTTAGGTTCTCAGCCTTTCCTATAAAACCTTCCCCAAGACTCATTCTTGCTCACAGCCATGACCAACAGGTCTGTTCCCTGAAAGTCTTCTTTTTTCTCAAATTGTGTTCAAAGCAACTGGTGAGCAAGTTTTTAATAACTGTTTCTGGAAAGGCCAGTCAACCTAGGAATACCCCGTCTGGAGCACAGGACCAGAGCTGGATCTCGTTTATTGTAAGCTGGCCGTGGGAACAGACATTCTGCTCCCCGCATCGAAGTTCGAAGTGCTCAAAAGGAAACCGCAGGACA
Source organism: Sturnira hondurensis (assembly GCF_014824575.4). Lineage (NCBI taxonomy): Eukaryota > Metazoa > Chordata > Mammalia > Chiroptera > Phyllostomidae > Sturnira > Sturnira hondurensis. The sequence goes on from NW_028073279.1 coordinate 1,886,341, forward strand.
GTCATTGACCCACTGGGTTTTGGATATAAAATATCTGCTATCTTGGAAAAAAGGCGCAATTTTATTGTCATTCATTTGATGAATTAGCTAAACTGTTAACATAATAAATCTGAAGAGGCTTTTAAAAAGGGGATCTAAATGGGCATAAAAATCTCAAAAGGGGTTCTGCTCTTTTTAGTGATTTCTGACTTTCCAGGATCCTCTTTCAAAACATACATGGCTCTACCTATCAGTCATATATTTATTTTTCTAAACTTTGAAAAGTTAAAGAGAAAAAGGCCAACGACAGGTTAAATACACATGGCATAGGTACTTGTGGAAAATCTGGTTGCTTGGCAACCAGAGGGTGCCTATTTGGAGAGCTCAGAAGTGTATACAATGTGTCTTAAGGATGGATGAAGGGCAGCAGGAGTCGACTGAAATGATTCAGAACATGGAAATTGTGTTCAAATAATGTACGTCTCTGTATGTGATTATTCTCAAGTGATAATAACGTTGCTGCTCAGCACCCCTTTGTAGAAGTAAGAACCAGAGGGCTTTAAAGGAAACAAAATCTTAGTTTTTAAATTTACTTCTCTGATTATGCCTTATGCAGTCACGGTTTTGTGGTAACAATATTGAAATAGCATGTTAATAACCAGAGTAGTTATCACAGCCTCCTTGGTCAATTGACATGTCAGTTAGAGACATTTGAATTTTGAAAAGTCTCAACATCCTTAATAAAGATCAGCAATCATTAAAATTAACCACATGCTGATTTAATCAACATATAGCTTTGTTAATTACTAGTTCTTTCTTCATGTCCATCTGTTTTTAAGATTTTAGTGAACCTGCACCAGATGTTCATGCAAATATAATAAGTTGGTTGCCATGTAAATATAACATTTTCAAGTGTGTTGTGTAACAGTCTTTCAATTCATGCGTACTGTGGTCTGTGTTTAGTCTTTCGTAGTTCAAATACAAAACTGATAACTTTGTTAAAAGCCCCACTAGGCACAGTTTCTACTTGAAGCTGTGTGTGTGTGTTTCCATTGGTCGCTATTAATTCTTGTATATCGTGCGGGGTGTTCAGGTCCTTAAGATGTAACAAAACATTTGTCAGGCTGTTCTGGGAATGGCAGTATAGAAGTGAAATAGAACTGTTTCATCCTCACTCGATTCCATAGTGTAATAAAGTAACTATTAAATTCATACTAAATATCATCCATTTATCTTGAACGGTAACATTGTAAAGTGATTCTTGTATGTAGACGCTCAATTTTGCCACTGTCAAGATCTTCCCAACCTGCAGTCTGTCCAGAAAAGTCACTTGATAAATTGAAGGGTAGATACAAGGCATTTTCACTTTTTTACATAAAGTTTTGTTGACATTGATTGAACCAAAGGAAGATGGAGTTGTTCAGTGGAAATATTGTAAGAATCAAATTAGGGCAAATTTTGGCTTTCTGAAGAAGAAAGTGCATTTTAAAATATCACCCTGTATAGTAGGCCTAATAGAGTGTTTCAGTAACAGTTTTATAGCAGCTAAAATGCTTGAACTCAGGTGGTTATGGCTATAGCAATCAAGAGGAACCTAAATCACTATGCAACATTGAAAAAGAAATCAATTTAAAGAGGTTCAGATAAAGACAAAGTGCAAAATGAACATCACTTCCTATGGCTGTTCACAACCTCAATACAGGAAGCTGGTAGATTCAATTCACTAACAAAGTTTAGTGGCAGGGTGTTTTCTGGATGGATGTGTAGAATTAAAAGAACAATTTGAATAAAATAAAATATTGATTTGAAAGGAAAATGAGGTGCACTTTGTGAAAAGAGAAGCCCATGCATTTGTGACATCATGGGAAGGGGTGATGCCGACCACACTGAGGGGCCGGCCAGCATTTGTAAAGCGAATTAGAATCCGAGTTCTCAGCATCATGGGCCTCAAGTGAGAGTTTAAACAGACTTAGGAAGGGAGGGTTAAACCTCTTCAATGAATGTGTGCTTGTATAGTTTTTGCCATTTTATTAGACACTCATTTAACTTCATTATTTAATTCTTAATGAATAATGTAGCCACATGATTCTAAGCATATGTAGAAAAGATATGTACTATAAATTTCCCATCACATTTCTCTTTTTATGCCAACTTCCCAGATCCCAATAGCTCCTTCCATGTTACCATTTTTCTTAGTTTCCTAAGTATCTTTGAATAGTTTTGTTGTCCCTGTAACAAACAAATCTGAACCAATATTTTCTGTGCCCCCCTAATGATAACCACACTTTGTGAACTGTGTGGTTATCATTAACCACTCATTGTGGTTAATGATATGGTTAATGGTGGTTATCAATGAACCACTCATTGTGAACTGTGAGCACAGTATCTTTCCCAGCCAGGCCAAGAGGACTTTGAAGATGTAGAAAGGCTACAAACTTTAAAATAGAGAGAGTATCCTTGATTATTCTGGTGGGCCCAGTCCAACGACACTGGCCCTTAGAAGTGGAGGAAGAGAGACAAGAGCCATCAGAGATGCAACCAGGGAAGAGGAGGCAACAGAGAGATTCGGTGTGGCAGAGACTTGACCTGCTGTTGCTGGCTTTGATGACAGGGGAAGTGGCCCATGAGCCTAGGGACCCAGCAGCCTCTAGAATCTGGAAATGGCCCTCAGATGACAGCCAGCAAAGAAACAATTCTGTAACTGCAGTAAATTGAAGTCTGCCAGCAAACTGAATGAACAAGAAAACAGGCCCTCTTCTGGGGTTTCCAGAGAGGATCAAAGGCTGTTGACACCTTAACTTTAACCTAGTGAAATCTGTGTTGGATTTGACCTACAACACTGTAAGACAATACATTTGTGTGTGTGAAATTGCTAAATTTGTGCTAATTTGTTAGAGCAACAATAGAAATCTAATGCAGCTCTCATTTTTGCAAACATAACATACTATAAATGATCTGAACCTTGCTGTTTCAGTTCAAAGTATGTCCTGGAGATCTTCCCGTATCAGTACATAGACAGGATCCTTATTCTATATAATTTTTATTTTTAAACAGGTTTATGGAATTTTATTTTTGGTGTTTCTATTACTTTTTAATTTTATTTTTATTGTTTGATGCTGTTACAGTTGTTCCCACTTCTTCTCCCTTTCCCCACCTCCACCCATCCCCCGCCAGCACCCCTCCCCCAGCCTATCCCCATATTGTTGTCCATGTCCACAGGTTGTTCATGTGTTCCTTGCACCATTTTTCCACCTTTCCCCCTCCTTTCTGGCAGCTGGCAGTTTGTTTTATGGATCTAAGTTTCTGTTACTATTTTGTTTGTTAGCTTATTGTGTTCATTAGATGCCACATATAAGTGAAATCGTGTGGTATTTTTCTTTCACTGGTTGGCTTAATTCACTTAGTATAATTTTCTCCATGTCCATCCATGCTGTTGCAAGATGTGAGTTTGTTCTTTTTCACTGCCGCATGGTGTTCCCTTGTATAAATGTACTACAGCTTTTTTATCCACTCGTCTGCTGATGGGCACTTAAGCTGTTTCTAAATCTTGGCTGTGGTAAATAGCACTGCTATAAATATAGAGGTGCATATTTTTTGTACTGATGTTTCAGAATCCTTGGGGTATATTCCTAGAAGTGGAATCACTGGGTCAAAAGAGAATCCCACTTTTAATTTCCAACGGATAGTCCATATTGGCTCCCACACCAGTCCGCATTCCCACCAACAGTGCACTAGGGTTCCTGCTTCTCCACAGCCTCGCCAGCACTTGTTTGTTGCTTTACTGATGGTAGCCCTTCTGACAGGTGAAAGATGATGTCTCACTGAAGTTTTAATTTGCATTTCTCTGATGATTAGTGATGTTGAACATTTTTATATGTCTATGGGCCCACTCTATGTCCTCTTTGGAGAAGTGTCTCTTCAAGTCTTTTGCCCATTTCTAAGTTGAGTTGTTTCCCTTGCATTGAGTTTTGTTAGCTCTTTATATATTTTTGAGATTAAACCTTGTCAGATGTATCATTGGTAAAAATGTTCTCCCATACAATGGGTTTCCTACCAATCAGCTGAAGGTTTCTTTAGCTCTACAGAAGCTTTTTAAGTTGATGCAGTCCCATGTGTCTATTTTCGACTTGGTTTCCAGAGCCTTGAGAGATACACTGGCAAATATATTTCTATGTTGAATATCTGAGATGTTACTACTTATGTTTCCTTCTAGGATTTTTATGGGTTCACAACTTACATTTGAGCCTTTTATCTGTTTTGAGTTTATTTTTTGTGTATGGTATAAATTGGTGGTCTAGTTTTATTTATTACATGTACCAGTCCAGTTTCCCCAACACCATTTATTGAAGAGACTGTCTTTGCTCCATTGTGTTCTCTTGACTCCTTTGTCAGATACTAGTCACTGATACAGGCGTGGGTTTATCTCCCAGTCCCCTCTCGCTTACTTTATTTAACTAGCTATCTATTGATTAATATTGATATGGTTTTCAAATGTTTTCTTTATAATAATGCTACAATACATTGCCTGATATTTGTGTAGGATATTCCAAAGCTAAATATCCTGAAGTGGAATTACTGAGTCAGAGAACGCATGTATTTATAATTTTCACAGGTATTCAAATATTATACTACATAAAGGTTGTATCAGTTTGAACTTTACCAATGGTGTATAAAAATACTGATTATCAAATTTAGATAATTTTACCAATATGGAAAATAAATAATGGTCTCTCATATGCTTTAAATATAAATGTCTCACAATAAGTTAAACTATACCAATGTTTTCTGGCATGGATTACAAATTACATGATTATCTTACTTATTCCTGCAATCTCTGCATTCCCTATGATTTTCTTCACTTCTCTCACTTCCTTGTAGTTTTTGGAAGATTACTGCGGACTCTGATAGCCCTTATGGTTACTCTGTAATACAGGGTGGAGCAAAAGTAGTTTTACAGTTGTGCCTGTGGGAAAAAGTCGTGCAGGCTCTGATTATTACAATAGCTGTGTTAACTGAAGAGGCCGTCACAATGGCACAGGCCACTTACACACAGTCTCATCAGCGCCCAAATGGCTGGCCTTCAGTATTTACCCTTCCTTGTTGTCTTTGAAAATCTGTAAACACACCTGAATTTCAGTGACCTGCTTGGGTTAGCCCCACTGCCTCCTGAGGTGGCTGAATTCAAACCTACTTTTGCTCACCCCTGCATATGGCTTCTTTGTCTCTCAGTTCTGTGAAAAAAAAAAAAGAAAGGTGTCATGTTTTCTTTGGTTATGTTCTATTTGTGATATCCTTATTGCTTTTATAACATTTTCAGAAGAAAGGGAAAGATGCCAGGTGTCAGTTGAGGTAGGCAGCTTTTAAGGTGGTTTCTAATGGTCTCTGCCTCCTAGGATTCTGCCCTGTGTGATGCCTGCCTCTTGAGTGTGCTCAGGACTCATTGACTTACTTTTAACTAAGGGGAATACAGCAGAAATGTTGGGTTTTCACTTCCAGGATTATGTTATGAAGTATTATGGCTCTATCTTGAGTTTTATCACTCATTCTCACTCTCTCATCACTCACTTTAGGGAAGCCAGCTGCCTCCCTGTGCACTGTGAAGAGTTCCACATGAGTGGGGTTGAGAGTGGATCTCCTAAGTGCTCCCAATAGTTATGCGAGTGAGCTTGGAAGTACTTCCCCAGTCCAGCCTTAAGATAGAATGCAGCCCTGGTTGAAAGCATGAAGACAGCCTCATGACGGACTCCGGGCCAAAACCATCTAGCTGCACTGCTACTGAATTGCTGGCCCACAGAAACTGCAACATCATAGATGTCCTTTGATTTAAACTGCTAAATTTTAGGGTAATTTGTTATATAGCTTACAGAACAGATAAAACCACTCAATGCATTTTATACAGCTAACACCCAATTGACTATTACAGAGGCCACGAATAAATTCTGGTATGGCTCAGATCTAAAAATGAAATAGGAAACATGCAAACTATTAGAGAGAAAAAAGCTGCAGTAACTTAAATTTAGAGAATAAAGTTGCAGCATCATTTACAAGTTATCCAAACAGCAGTAAAAACCTTTTTTTAATTGTAGAAATCTACCATTCCTTTAAGAAAAAAAATCATGTTATTGTATCCAATTTAGGAAAATGAATGGATGAGTGATAAGTTTCCAAATACATTATTTTTCTCTTTTTGTACTCGAAGATTTTTTGTTTATGATAATTCAGGTAAATGGATATAGATGGAGATTCATTTTTTCAAGGTTCATGACCAGAATATTGCAAGAGGAAACTTAGAGAGATGATGTAATCACCCCAAATAAATTATGGTATATCAAAATTTCATTCTCTTTACTGTGTCCCTAGCTTAGGAAGAGGAAGAATTACAATTAATCTTTTAAAGTTTAATTCTTAAGTAAATGGCATAAGAACCATTTAGAATTTAAATCAGTGTCTACCCCTAGGAATAAGCAGACACTTGACATAGTTCTAAATCAGATGAGCAGGTCTGTCGAGTTTTTAAGTACCTTCCTGGATGTACTCTAGTGCTATGTTCTTCATAACCACAGCCATGGTGGAGAGAGTTTTCTGTGAGAGACCAAGAAGCATTTTTTTCCAATGTCTTCATTCCTTACATTAGCTACTTGGAAGCAAAGATCATATATTTTTAAATAAAGTTTTTTTACCTTATAATAATATTAGATTTACAGAAAAGTTGTGATGATAGTACAGAGTTCTCATATGCCTTGCACTGGTTTGCCTTATCATTACCATCGAACATTAGTATGGGATATTCCATTAGTATGGAATTTGCAACAACTGAACACACACTGATACATGGTTACACCTAAAGCTGCCCCAGGTATGGCAGTTTTCCACTCCGTTTTTGATGACTTTGATAGACTGGAGGAGTACAAGTCAGGTATACTGTCAGATGTCCCTCACTGAGATTTGTCTGATGTTTTTCCTCACCATTAAACTAGTGTTGTGAATTCTTGGGAAGAAAACCAGAGATGGAGTGATGTTTTCACTACAAAATATCAGGAGTATATACCATCAACATGACTTTTCACCACTGATGCTGCCCTTGATCACCAGGCAGAGAGTGTTGGTCCGTTTTCTCCACTGCATACTGACTCTGCCCCCCTCCACATTGCGCTCTGTGGGGAAGTCACTCCGCAAAGTTCATGCTTCAGGAGTGTTATGTCCCAGCTCCTCCAGGTCAGACGGTCCACATAAATAACTTGGAACATTTCTGCATAAGAGATTTGCTTTTATCTACCATTTATTTATTTATTCAATCATTTATGCATGGATTTATGGGTATTTTTATGTATTTTTTGATATTTACACCTTTTATTCCCGGTAAGGAATCTAGGACCTCCATGATGTTATGTACAATTGAAACACTCCATGACCCTCCTTTCCATCTTGTTTCTTTAGCTATCTCTACTTGACTCACTAAAGTAGCCATTAGGGCATAATCGCCAGGACACTGTTTAAAATGTATATATATTTTTTTACTTTTGTTTAAATATAAAGTGACTTGCGGTTTTGGTTTGTAGAAGCATGCCTTCTTTTCCAAAATTATTAAGGTATCTCAGTAGAAATCTGACAGACTCATGGGTAGAGAGCAGACTGACAGCTCTCTGGGTAGGGCTGGGGGGAGGGGTTGAGCAAAAAATAAAAAGAAAGAACTCACGAACAGGGACGACAGTGTGATCATTTCAGGGGAGGGGGTGGGTGGAAGTGGAAGAGGGTATAGGAGGAATAAATGGTGATAAAAATAATTTCAAAAAAGAAATCTGACACAGTATTAGTTCTTGCCTTGCTCTGCAGCTATGGATGGTGCTTTTAACAGAGTGGCTTTTAAAAAATCATTTCTGAATAATTTATGAGATTATTAGTTAGCAGGCCTTTCTGGAGAAGTGTTATAAATAAAAATTGAATATTGTCCAATTTCACTCTTGAACCACAGAGGCCTAGATGATAGAGGGCCAGGGTGAAAGTAGAGTTTGAATTGTGGGAAACATCATAGGAGTTTGAATGAACTGCTCCTTCCTGGGTTTTAGAGATGAAGCCAACAGAACACAATACAGAGTCCTGTTTAAAAGGATTGGAGCCCTGGCTGGTGTAGCTCAGTGGATTTGAGCACAGGCCTGTGAACCAGACGATCGCAGTTCGATTCCCAGTCAGGGCACATGCCTGGGTTGCAGGCCAGTTCCCTGCAGGGGATGCATGAGAAGCAACCATACGTTGATGTTTCCTTCCTCTCTCCTTCCCTTCCTCTCTAAAGATAAATAAATAAAATGTTTAAAAAAATAAAAAATAAAAGGATCAGAAAGGAGAGTGAGGAGATGAGTTGAAGCAGATCACCCTCAGGGCCTCGATGGCATTCTATGCTGTGTGTAAATACTTCCCCCGCCAATCAACTCAAGACAAATTTTAAATGGTTTTCCCTTTCCATTTGACTAACTTCTTTAAAAACCTTTTTATTTTTTTCCTGGAAGCCACCTTTTAAACAATTGGATACCTTAATTATGCAAAATAATAAGAACATGAACAATAATAGCACAAAGAACAATGATGCAAGTAAAATAACAAAATTATTGTTTAAAAAGAGACTAGGGTTAAGGGACAAGCAAATAACACATCTTCAACAGGAAAGAGGAGGTTATACTGCTTTATTTTCCCTAGCTTATTACAGAAAATTAGGATATGTGATCCCCCTGGCTGGTGTAGCTCAGTGGATTGAGTGTGGACCTGTGAACCAGGGCATCGAGGTTCGATTCCCAGTCAGGGCACATGCCTGGGTTGCAGGCCAGTTCCCAGCAGGGGATGAATGAGAGGCAACCATACATTGATATTTCTCTCCTTCTCTCCTTCCTGTCCCCTCTAAAGATAAATAAATAGAATCTTTAAAAAAAGACTTAAAAAAGAATATGTGATCCTACGAATATGTTTTTTATTAAAGAACTAGCTTAATAAACTATGCCAACTATCTTGGTGGTAGAACCAGCATAACAGAAAGATATGGGGTAATGGTGATGGCTTTGCTTTCGATAAAAAGGAAGAAGTTTATTTTTTGGAAACAAGTGAGAGGGAAATTGTGAGTTCTCTGGAACCTGAACTCTTCTTTTATCACCTTTGGGAAAAGGGAGAGAGCACTAAACTTTGAAACACTTTACTGAACTCATCTGTTTTTACTCACATCACATCTGATACCAAATGTGAGCTTTTCTTTTTCCTCTTGGTACCAAATACATGTCTTTTCCAATAGCACTTCTCCAGTTCTCTGACACCAACCAGGTGTCAACCAATTCAATCTAATTCTGATTATATCTACCCAGAATTGGCACCAACTTCCACAACTGAGAGAGCTCAGTGCTACAAGATTATCCCCATTTCAGATCCCTATTACAAGTTCTAAGTCACTTGTACTTCTGACTGATGGGCTGTAGATTGAGGGTTCCTACAACCCTTGCTCGGGTTGATAATTCACCAGAGTGATTCACAGAACTCAGTAAAATACCTCACTTATATTTTCTGGTTTACTCTAAAGGGTACAACTGAGGAAGAGCCAAACAGAAAAGACACATAAGTGAGCTATGGAAGAGGGCGCTGGTACACAGTTTCCATGCTTCTTCTGGGAGCGCCATCCTCCTCGTGTCTCAGTGGGGTTCACCTTTCAGCCCATTTCACTGACCTGGAGGTTGGGAGGCGAGGCTTAAAGTTCTAAACTTCTAAACAAGGTCTGTTGTTTCTGGAAACCAAGCTCCATCCTGAAACTGACTAGGGGCCCTGCCAAGAATCACCTCATTTCAATAAAAGACAGTCCTATCACCTTTTTCACGTGTGAAATTTTAACACACATGAAGTTTTGAGAGTTTAGGAGCTCTGTGCCAGGAACCAGAGATGAAGACCAAGTATCTCCCTGTGGTGCCCCAGATGGCTTTGGATTGGTTTTAATTGAATCATTTGAGATAACATCCAATGCCTATTTCTCTGTTTTGTTTTTCATATTTAGAATCTTATTTTTCTTAGACATTTTTATTATCTTAGGGGAAAGGTTTGGAACATCATATCAAAACTCTTGGAGCATTCATTTTTTTCAAAAAATTAATATTATTTCACTTCCTTTTATATTGAATTGAGCTAGCCAAAAATGAAGAAGCAATCTAGTGACCACATGAATATTTTTGCTAGTCGTATTCATAATAAACAATGAGATTGATTTTTATTGTTTATTTCCAAAGTTGCACTTTAGAAAGAAGTGTTTGGGGCAGGATTTATCCAGCCATAGAAGTAGGAAGTGGTCCTCAATCAACCAAACCTCTCTGTGTTATTACTGAGGAACGGTCACCATGTTCGTGGTAAGAAGATACAGTAAATGTAAATCAAACCCTAAACAAAAATTATTTTTGCTTTTAATTTTTTACATTGGGATCCTCAGGGAGGAATCACTTCTTTAACCTCATCTTATCAGTTATGAGAACATAAATTGCTGTGCCAAGGTCTACGGCCTCTTCCCAGCTGTTCGGTAATTTGAGAACAAGCACAGTAAGGAATCTTACACCAATCAATGGACATGTTAAGCAGATCTCACCATCCTGGAAAAGAACTTGGAAGTATATGAGTTGACATTATACTGAGAAATCACTTTGACATGCTCCTTGCTAAATTTTGATCACTTTGACTTGCTCCTAGAAATGTTAAAGCAAGATGGAGAGTACTGTGTCCTGTGTAAGCAAGTTTTAATATTTGAATTCCCCTGCACGTGGTGTATGGTGTTTATCCAAAATGAGTTAGGCTAAGGTTTGTTCAGAAGTTCTGGGGGATTTACAGGTAGCTATTCATGGAGCACAGCCTACATTAAGCTACAAACTCAGGAACTCACGAGGCTACAACAGTAATCCACTGGAACTCATTGACAATCAGGAAATTATAACTAGTTACACCTGTTAGTCAAAGGCTGGATTAAGAAGGTCATCATTCTATATAAGCTGAGGAGCACCTTCTGTCTTCACAGATGTTTCTATGTTTCCATAACATTTAGCAACTCTGCCTTTGCGTGCACAACTTAACGCTCACTCAACCTTAAGAAGTGACCAGGAGAAAATTCCAAGAGCTATGTTTGACCTTTCATGCTCTATGCCAGCTCTAATTGCTCCTGAATGTGACGCTCAGTATGTAATTTCCTACTAGAGAATAAAATTAGTATAATGTAGGGAATAAAATTAGTATAATGTAGGGTATAAAATTAGTATAATGGAAAAAAACTGAAAAAAACTGGTGACTAAAGGAGATTTATCTATTGGAGTATTTAATATACTTTTAAATTTTAATACTTTTTCAAAGGTCATGTCCTATTCTATTCCTAAATGTGCCCACTGTTCTGAATCCTAAATTTACATTTTCTGTTTGGTACCTGAAGTTGTCTGAGTTTGCTATTCCTTCATTAGGCAAATGGAAATCAACGCTGGTGTGTGATGTGCCTAGTGACCAACCAAAATCATAAATGCCCAGCATTCAGGGTCTTCCCACTCTCATTAGCGAAGATTATTGTGGGGACATGTGTGCACTTCACAGTTGTGTACAAAGGCACATCCTTAGAAGGTCAAACAGATGCCAGAGGAAGTGAAATGTAGGATCTGCATCTTGTGCCTCCCCCATGTTGTTTTATTTTATTTTATTTTATTTTATTTTATTTTTCTTCGTACACAAAGTTTATTTGTTTCACCTAAAGAGTGAGGATGTATCAGTGAAAGCTGAATTCAGATGAATATTCCAAAATTTCTTTCCTCATTGTTAGTCTTTACTTCTTCATTAATTATGCACTAGAGTACAGACTGGATGTGCTAGGTTAAAAAAAAAAAGATTGTATCATTCACTGTCATGTAATCATTAACTTTCAACTTCTAGCAATAGGATTGTGTATCTGGCATTTTTAATTATATATTTATTTGTGCTCTTAGTGAAATAAGTGGGACACTGAGGTCAACTTCAATCATAGCCTTTTTAGTAATGGTAAATTACCTGGAATTGAAAAATTAAACACTAATCATAGAAATATAGGATTTTATCTGAAGCAGCCTTCTTGGGTTATTTACATATAGCTGTATTTTAACACTAACTGGCAATCTGGGCTTGCATATTTTGCTGTTTATTCAGAATAAATTCTTCCTTGAAATGTGAATTTGCTGAGAACCAGCAAAGCTTCCCTTCTTGCCGCCACGCTGACATGAAGCCCGCTGTGATGAATTATTAGGACAATGAAAATTAAGCAAGAGTGAAGGCTGTAATTTGAGGAGGAAATAAATCTGCAACCTGCGGGAAAAAATAGCAGCTTGGAAGATTTATTCTCTCTCCTTAAGTTACCTGTCACAATATGGTAACACTAGGCATCGGGGTTTGAAAGATGGTTTCGAAATCTCCTCATTGACAACATTTTTAAGTGGTCAACTTTTCAAGTGTCACTGCGGGGGGCTTTTGTTCCTATCTTTTATCTCTGCCATGGTTCAAAGGAGCCTTTTTTAGTACTTACTGCCTGAGAAGGTAGGCATCCACCGCTCTGCAAACCACAGGACTGTACAGTTAAGTAATAACAGTGAAATAAACACAGGCGCGCAGTATTGTGAGCTGGGGTTGGCATTTGGAGCAACGATAGGCAGTAATGGGAAGAAATTCCAGGCTTCCCATAATGGGGTACTTTGTGCACTATTCTTTACATATGTTGTCCTATAAAATTAGTTATTTTACAGTTTATGCTCATATCTCAGATGGGATTAAGTAGTAATTCCCAATAAAATTTAAAATTTCAAAATGTGGTGAAATGAATACAAGATGCATGTTTTAGTTAATGCCTCTCTAGTCTTTTGTTTTCTGATGTACAGAGTATAGTTATAACATTCCTGCCATATGTGTTACTCAGTATGAACTAAGACTCAACATCTATATAAACAGAAGAGGAAATAACACTTATTTGTAACACACATTATTATCCCCACTTTACACATGAGAAAATGTAGGATTTGAGAAATTAGATAAATGTGACAAAGGTCAGGGAACTGGTAGATTGTATTGTCCTAATTTGAACCCAATCTTGTCTAACTAATTTTTCTTCTAATGCTATGTATCATTATGCCATCCAAGCAAATAAACATCTACTTTGGGAATTTATGAGCACTGGAATGTCCAAGTTCAAATGCTTAACTCCTTCACATGGATATACCCCTAAGCCTCCTTGAGCCTATTGTCTCTTGTGTTCTAGGTCATAGGTAGGGGCAGAGACAGCTCATTCAGTGCAGCAGAGGGACATGCAGAGGGCAACTGTGAAAGTGAAAGGTATTTGGAAAATTTTCAGGGAGCAAGTACTTAACATGAAGCCAGCTCTTCTATTGAGGATGATAGAGAAGACTGACGCAGTGTAACTCTCTGGCTTCACTAGTGATGCATCTCAACAAATGATCAAAATAGGGGGGCCCAGCATAGGGGAGTGTCCACCTGCACCTGCTTAGAGGCAGGAGGAGACTCTGAGGAGAGTTGGGTTTAATCAGGGTTGGGATTTAGCCTGGCTTGTCAGGTGGAGTAAGTTGAGGATGTATGGAAGGGAGAACCTCCCAACTATGGAAGCTAAGCTGAGTGAGGAGAGAAATGAGAGCATGGACGGTGTGCATGGGAAGGACAGTGAACAAGTGGTAGTGCCAACTGACTGAAGATTTTACTGAGGTCTGAGAAATAGTGGCATAAAAGACATGAGGGAATCAGATTGAAGAACAATGAACTGGGAGTTGTTCTTTTTTATTTTCAGTGTTTTCTTTTTTCTCTTTTTTATAGTTGTTCAATTACAATTGTCCCAATTTCTCCTTGTTGCTCTCCCTTGCCCCGCCCATGCCCCTCTCCCCACCATCCCCTTCTCCCCCTCCCATAGTCAGTCCTCACCCTGCTCTCCATGTCCATGGATCATTCATACCTGTTCCTCGACAAGATCCTTTCTCTTCTTTCCATCATTATCCCCTCCCCGCTCCCCTCTAGTCACTGTCAGTTTATTTCTTATTTCCATGTCTCTGGTTGTATTTTGCTCCTTTTTTTTGTTCATTAGGCTCCATTTATAAGTAAGATCATATGGTATTTGGCTTTTACTGCCTGGCTTATTTCATTTAGCACAATGCTCTCCAGTTCTATCCATGCTGTCAGGAAGGGTAGGAGTTCCTTCTTTCTTTCTGCTGTGTAGTATTGCACTTTGTAAATGTACCACAGTTTTTGTATTCACTCATTTACTGGTGGGCACTGAGGTTGTTTCCATAACTTGGCTATTGTAAATCATGTTGCTATGAACATTGGGATGCATAGTTTTTGAATGGGTGTTTGGGATTCTTAAGGTATAATCCCAGTAGTGGAATTGCTGGGTCAAAGGCAGTTCCATTTTCAGTGTTTCGAGGAAATTCCACACTGTCTTCCACAGTGGCTGCACCAATCTGCATTCCCCCCAACAGTGCACGAGGGTTCGCTTTTCTCCACATCCTCTCACAGCACATGCTTGTTGATTTTTAATAATGGCCATTCTGACTGATGTGAAGTGGCATCTCCTTGTGTTTTTAATTTGCATCTCTCTGATGGCTAGTGATGCTGATCACTCTTTCATGTGTCTCTAGGCCCTGTGTATGTCCTCCTTGGAGAAGTGTCTGTTCAGGTCCTTTGCCCATTTTTTAATTGGATTGTTTGTCTTCCTGGTGTTCTTAGTGTTGGGAAACAGCAGCAGACAACCAGTGATGTAGAGAGTCTTGACATTTTTGATACTGAAAAGAGATTTTTACCAAAAAGTCGATAACTACCAGTCTAGACAAGGTTATAATATTTTTAATTTAGTTAACAGTTTAGTTGAGGTGTAGTAAAGAAAACAGTTTACTGTGACTTTATATCTGGGCTCAGGAAAAAATATTTCAGAGTTTTTGCATCCCTTGTAGGCAATCTCAAATTAGAGGAGATATTTATTAACTGCCCATGTTCATGAACGGTACCCCAGAGTTCATTTACTGCTGGGAATAATTGTGTAATTTGGGAGGAATATATTTTAATAATAAGAGCCAATGAAGTATTTTAATTGTTTTCTGTGCATTTCATGCAGAACACTGGAATTAAATTAAATTCAGCCAATGTTTACTAAATTGTTACTCCTGACCTAAATAATTTTACAATTTAATGGGGGAGAAAAATGTGTTCCAAAATTGCCATAACAAAATGCATGAAGTGACAGGTGTCAAAAGTTAAGTATAAACACAATGCTAGAAAGCCCCAAGGAAGGTGTGATTAATTCCTGCTGTGGTGACTGAGGACAGCAGAGGGGAAACATTTTTGCTATATTTTAAAGAATGAACAGCATTTAAAAAGACCAGATAGGGATGTGAGAAAACAGGGTATTTGAAAAATATTCTAGGCTGTGGAAAGGCAGGGATGAAAGCCAGTAGCAGACAAGTACAGGTTGCGTTCAGGGACTTGCAAATAGGGTAACTGTGGTTGGACCATAGGTATCTTCAGAAGAGGAATGAGGTTATAAAGCAGTGCCTGAGACAGATTACTGCTTAATGTAGACCTTCCTGGAAGAGTGGAGATACATATAAATAAAGATAAGCTATTTTGCACCATTCAAGGAATAAAACAATGTTCTTTTCTTAATGAACATGTGTACTCTGGGTATTTTGGGCCTTTGACATTAGAAATCCTTGTTTTGATATAAACACATGTGTAACTTGGTAGCAGAATGTCTCTTTTCCATATAACCTATTATTGCATCTTAATTTGATTTATGCTTTTGGAGAATGTTGTGAGACATGTTTGAGAGAAGTCCAAGATGTCTACTAAAACACATAAAATTTTAAGAAATCATTATCATTTTTCTCCAATATTATTTGAAGTCCTTGTGCATTTGCTATGATAAAAATGAACGAGGCTTTGAGTCTTTTCTTGTTGTAAACATAAAAATATGAATTAAGTTATGTATATCTACATATCAATTTTCAGCAATCTGTAGCATCTGTCAAAAGTACCCAGTATTTTAACATATTCTGTTTTTCTAGGTGATAAAGGATAAACCTAATTTTTAATTTTATTCTAAAGATCATGTGTATGGTAGTATTTATTCTGCTTATAAAATCCATTCTTACAACTTTCCATTTGGTGGATTTTCCATTGTAGTTATGAAGTGCATCAAATGTATGGCCCAGTCACTTACAATTATGAGAATATAGTGAGGAATGTGAACTTCAGTTTATTCAATAAAATAAATATACCATTGAGTTTATTAATGTGTATTTTAAATTCCTCATGCTCACTAATCTTGTTAAATTTCAGAACAGTTGTAAAATGATTTTTTTCATTGAAAATGTATAAAGCATTTGATCCTTCGTAAATCTCAGTAAGAAGAGCAATCAAGAGTATTTCATTGTTTTAGAAAGGGACTGAGGCCTTAAAGATTTGGAATGTTAACATTTACACCAATGTTAGTTAGTGAATAGTTTTTTGTGGCTCAGTATTTTTACTTTGTGGTATAAAACTAAATCTATGAATATTTGTTTCGTTCTGGTTATTCTAGCCACCATGTAGCTTTCACAATTATTCAGAGTGTTCAAGGAGAATAATTGTTCCCAGAATTCATAGTTTCTTTTGCTCACAGAGACTGTTTTCTTGGTGAAAGTTTGGCATGTATTTAAAGTAGAAACCAAGTGAGGTAGAAATTAAAGTTTCTGTCAAATATGCTGTGGTTTGCTATTGTATGTCATTGATTCAGACAAAGAAAAAATAGGTGTATATGTGTGTGTGTATGTGTGTGTGTGTGTGTGTGTATGTATATATATATATATATATATATATATAAAACTTTGGATGAAATTACAGTATATTAAAGTCCTACTTCCATTCTCTTATATGGTGATTAAAAACTGATTTTTCCCCCGAGTCAGAACTTTGATATTTGTACCACCCTGCCCTGATAATGTGCAATTCTAGCTGAAGAGGAATTGTGGTTTTATTAGTTCCCACATGGAGAAATTTTCTCCAGGGTATAGCCTGTTTTTTGTGACATTTATTATTATAGAGTAATTCTCTTTTGATTTTTAACAATAATGAGTGTGCACTTTAACAGTTAAAACTCAGGTGCTCTTGAACTAAATCAAATGGGAAAAGATGTGAAGAAATAAAAAAAAGATACAAACAGTAAAATCAGTATTTGTGCATCCTTAGTCTCCTTTGATTAAAGTTCCCCCAGAATCTTACTTATATAAAGAGACTAAATTACTATAATTAGTGCTGAGATCTGCTAAGTGATTTTATTGGACTAAAGTAAGAACTTTAAGCTTTTAAGTGATTGTAATTTTTTATTGTGAAAAAGATATTTATTGGCTATACAATTTCATTTTTCAATATGTGACCAGTTCTTTTGTGAGTTAGGAGAAGATGTGATTAAACTCAGAATATATGTTTCAATCTTTGCAGCCCACAAAGACTTGCTCTGTTCCATGGCCTACAATTTGCTTCTCAACTCTTGCCCATGCCGTAAGAAAAATCATTGGCTAGAGTGAGAGAATGCAGGCGGTGGGTCTCAATGTTCACCGCCAGACTTGGAAAGACGACATCCTCTTTGAAAGTACGTCTGTGGCATAAAACATGTCCTGGTCCTCATGGCCCCAACCAATAAGCCAGATTTTACTATTTCTTGAACTGTTATTTTTTGAATGCCATGCATTTTTTGTATTTGTCACTTCTAAGCTTCACATGAAACCGGAAAGCTAGTTATTATCATATCCATTTTTATACATGAGAAAACTGACGCTTACAAAATTAAGTAACTTATCCCAAATTGCATTGTTTATACAGATGTAACTTGGCTTTTGTTTTGGGAGTGTCTGGTTCTATCCTGTAACTACAGAGAAAATGTATTAGAATAACTAGGCTAAGCTTCCATGGAATAGAGCTGGATTAGCTGCTGTGTGACAAAATACCACAAAATTAGTAGCTGAAAACTGGACAGTATTATTATGGACAGTATTATGACAAATAAATACAATTTATAACAGTTTATATATAGTTTATATTACATTTATTTTATAATTTTATATTTATACAATAGATACACATACATAATGTAATGACAGGAGTGACATCTCATTACCTTGGCCATATTTTATTGGTTCCAGTGAGTCACAGTCCCATGCACACCCTGAGGGCGGGGAATGTTAAATAGAGACATGAGCCACTGGGGTGGCAGTAGGGCTGTTGGGTCTGCCACGTGTATCTGAAAGAATAAAGCATATCTATCAGGATATTTTGCTATACCTTCATCCTTTTCTCATTTTCAGTTATTTTTGACAATTTATTATTCCTGTTTTATTTGAATATTTTTAAAGTCCTTGCTGACTGAACAATATATTTAAGAAAAGTAAGAGAAATGTCAGTGTTCTGAATGAGGTATTTCCAAACAGTAAGTTATTCAAGTATATTTGTGTATGGTTGTTTGTGTAATATATTGAAAAACAAATTCCAGCACAAAGTCATGCAAAAACATTGAAATAAACGGTGAAAATGGATTAAAGATTATGAGTGCCCTGAACACAGACATTTTACATACTTGCTCCTTGTCTTCTTAAGATGTAAGATATAACAAAAAGGTTTTTTCCAATCTGTAAGCCCAGTATTTTTACTCTTGTCTTGTTTTCTCTCTTATTTTCTTTTTTTCTCCTCCCCTTCCCATTCTTCCTTTCCCTTCTCCATTATTTTATTTATATAATGCTGTAATTGAAAAGAATAAGCCTGAGAGACATCCACTTTATTTCTAACTCTACTGCTACTCAATAACTGTCTTTATACACATTTGCTTAATTCACATCTGTGAAATGCAAAAGTTGGTTGGACTAAGATGCTGCTGCCAGCAAACACATACAGAGGCAGCCCAGGTGTTTCAAGCAGCATCTCACAGGTGTGAGTCATTCGTTAGTCATAATAAAATGTCATATGAGCAGAAAGGAAAAAGAACTCATGGACACGGGCGATAGTGTGGTGATTGCTGGGGGCAGGGAGATGTAAGGGGACTAAATTGTAGTGGAAAAAATACAATGAAGGCATAAAAATTAATTTAGAGACACCTAGGCTGCCTCTATATATGTTTGCTATCTTAGTTCAACTAAGTTTCACATTTCATAGATGTGAACAAAGCAAATGCATAGAAAGACAGTTATTGTACCATGAGTAGTCGGGTTAGAAATAAGATGGAGGTCTGGCCACTGTAATCAAAACAGCCTGGTACTGGTATAAGAACAAACATATAGATCAAGAGAACAGAATAGAGATCAAGGAACAGAATAGAGAGCCCAGAAATAAACCCCTGTCTCTATGGTCAATTAATACTCAACAAAGGGGGAAGAAGCATAAAATGGAATAAAAATAGTCTTTTCAACAAATGGTGTTGGGAGATATGGACAGCTACATGAAAAAAAAATGACACCATCAGCTTACACCATACGCAAAAATAAACTCAAGACTGAAAAAAGACTTAAATATAAGTTGCAACACCATGAAAGTCCTAAAGAAGAATATGGGCAGAAAAATCCCAGATATTGCATGTCGCAATAATTTCACCAATATGTTCCCCAGAGCAAGGGACATAAAGGAAAGTATAAACAAATGGGACTTCAAAATTGCCCTGGCTGTTGTAGCTCAGTGGATTGAGTGCGGGCCTGTGAAGCAAAAGATTGCGGTTTGATTCCCAGTCAGGGCACATGCCTGGGTTGCAGGCCAGTTCCCAGCACAGGACACATGAGAGGCAACCATACATTGATATTTCTCTCCCTCTCTCCTTCCCTTCCCTTCTAAAGACAAATAAATAAAATCTTAAAAAAAAACAAAATTAAAAAAAACTTCTGCCTGGCTAAAGAAAACATCAGCAAAAAGAAAAGAGAACCAAATGTATGCTAAAATATATTTGCCAATGATACCTCAGACAAGGGTTTGATCTCCAAAATATATAAAGAACTCACATAACTCCACACCAGGAAGACAAACAATCCAATTAAAAATGGGCAAAGGATTTGAACAGACACTCCTCCAAGGAGGACATACAGAGGGCCCAGAGACATATGAAAAGATGCTCATTATTGCTAACCATAAGAGAGATGCAAATTAAAACCACAATAAGATATCACCTCACATCAGTCAGAATGGCCATCATAAACAAATCAACAAACGAAAAGTGCTGAAGAGGCTTGGAGAAAAGCGAACCCTAGTGCACTGTTGGTGGGAATGCAGCCTGGTACAGACACTGTGAAAATCAGTATGGAATTTCCTCAGAAAACTAAATATGGAATTGCCTTTTGACCTGGCAATTCTACTGCTTGGATTATAGCCTAAGAACCCTAAAACACCAATCCAAAAGAACCTATGCACCCCAATGTTCATAGCAGCACAATTTATAATAGCCAAGTGCTGGAAGCAACCTAGGTGCCCATCAGGAAATGAGCGGATCAAAAAACTGTGGTACATTTACACAATGCAATACTATACAGCAGAAAGAAAGAAGGAATGCCTACCTTTTGCAACAGCATGGAGGGATCTGGAGAGCATTGTGCTAAGTGAAATAAGCCAGGCAGTAAAAGACAAATACCATATGATCTCACCTATAAGTGGAACCTAATCAACAAGACATATAAGCAAGCAAAATGCAACCGGAGATACTAAAATAAAGAACAAACTGAGAGTAGCCAGAGGGAGACGGATGATGTAGGAAAGCAGGGGAAGGGTTGTCAGGGGTATGTATAAAGGACACATGGACAAAGGCAAAGGTAGGATTGAGGGTGGGAGGTGGAGGGCAGTGCAGTGGGTAGGGTGGGGAAANCTAACCATAAGAGAGATGCAAATTAAAACCACAATGAGATATCACCTCACATCAGTCAGAATGGCCATCATAAACAAATCAACAAACGAAAAGTGCTGAAGAGGCTTGGAGAAAAGCGAACCCTAGTGCACTGTTGGTGGGAATGCAGCCTGGTACAGACACTGTGAAAATCAGTATGGAATTTCCTCAGAAAACTAAATATGGAATTGCCTTTTGACCTGGCAATTCTACTGCTTGGATTATAGCCTAAGAACCCTAAAACACCAATCCAAAAGAACCTATGCACCCCAATGTTCATAGCAGCACAATTTATAATAGCCAAGTGCTGGAAGCAACCTAGGTGCCCATCAGGAAATGAGTGGATCAAAAAACTGTGGTACATTTACACAATGCAATACTATACAGCAGAAAGAAAGAAGGAATGCCTACCTTTTGCAACAGCATGGATGGATCTGGAGAGCATTGTGCTAAGTGAAATAAGCCAGGCAGTAAAAGACAAATACCATATGATCTCACCTTTAAGTGGAACTTAATCAACAAAACAAACAAGCAAGCAAAATACAACCGGAGATACTAAAATAAAGAACAAACTGAGAGTAGCCAGAGGGAGACGGATGATGTAGGAAAGCAGGGGAAGGGTTGTCAGGAGTATGTATAAAGGACACATGGACAAAGGCAAAGGTAGGATTGAGGGTGGGAGGTGGGGGGCAGTGCAGTGGGTAGGGTGGGGAAAAGTGGTGTCAGGAACATGGAGACAACAGTACTTGAAAAAAAAATTTAAAAAAGAAAAGAAAAAAGAGAAGTCTATTGTTAAGCCAAAAAAAAGACATGAAAATAAAATTAATAAAAGTCCTGTGGTTTAATCCTCACAGACTTGGTTTATCCCTAATAGACCTGCATTTGCATAATATATGACTAATTAAATCTTTACTGTTCACTTCTGGTGGATAAAGGCATTTGGTTAGTTTAACACACCAGAATAAAAAAATGAGATCATATGAAGGACTCATTTTATCAGCCTGGAGAAGCTTGATTCAGCAAACTGTCTGTAGACCAGGGACACAGTCACCAAGCATTAGTATTGGGTTGACACCCACTGATTCTTACCTTTTTACATTCACTTTCTGTCGTAGCCCTGCTGTTAAGGTGTAATTTTCATTTCATGTTAAGTTGTTATATTGTGCAAACTTGCTTTGTTTTGAGGAACATCCCATTCTAACTTGGATTCAGAAGATTACTCTGTTTATGTCATTTTGTTGCATATTACTACAATGCAATATACTTAGTACATAGACAATCGTAGCTTCAGGCTTTTCTAAAAATGGCTGGTTTCATTTCTGAGCATTTCAGTTGTTGCAAGGAGGAAATTTTTATCTGTGTTTGTTTCCAAACTCTGAAGTTAGACCTGTAACCCTTATGTATGACCTTGACTTCTCATACTTAAAAAAGTATGATTCATTTTGTCAGTCACTAGTTGATCACAGTTTAGAGTTGCTAGACAGCAAACGCAAGGAATTCCACTTTATATCTTTCTGATATATATTCTTTCTTTATTTCTGTTACTATAGTATTTTCTATCTTCATTATAAAAGAGGTAATTCAGGAAAGATCAGGGGTCAGTCTCTGCTTACTTTTAAGACTTCACTATTTCATTTAATTTCACTATTATAACATTTTGAATGCTATTTCATATTTCACAAAAGTTTTACATATATTATCTCATTTGACCTTACACTCTAGCAATGAAAACACATAATTATTCACAATTTATGAATAAAATAATGACTTCTGAGACAGGTTTAACAGCATACAAAATAACAACTGATATTTTGTAGATGCTTAATATATTTCAGACACTGTGATAAGCATTTTATAAACATGAGATATTTTACCAAACACATCCCCTTATGTTTTCCATTTTACAGATGAGAAAACTGAGGCTTACGGAAGTTAAGCAGCATGCCCAGAGTCACAGTGACTATGATGAGCAGAGCTGGGATGCAGGCCCACTCAGCCAAACCCAGAGGCCATGCTCTCCTGGACACTGTATTTCCCCATGGTCAGTGTCAGGAAACACACTTTTTATGAATCTGTGCCCTGTATTAATTTTAACATACAGTCTTGTTTACAAAAATCTTACACACACTTTGGTGAAAAGAAACTTGACATTTCTTCTAGCCGTAATGTAAGCCCCTTTTGAGTTCTAGCATTTAGCTCTTGTGTGTGCCATCAGGAGAAATGTCCTATTTCCTTGTACCCACACTGCTCCTGGTCAGTGCTCTCTTGTTAATGTAAAGATGGAGATATGGTTCAGCACTAAGAGTGCTCTGCTAGGAGTAAATTTTTGATCTCTGGGAATGGTAGTAGCTATAGTGTTGCCTAGTTTATTTTAAAAATCTAAAAAAATTAAATACAGAAGAAAATAGCATGTTTTGTAGAACACTGAAATTAGCTTTATGCTTGAAAAGCAATTTAATATGATCAACCTACCCACCCAACAATAGTCTTTAAGACATAATGTCTTGCAAACTGTGCAATTAACATGCAGTTAGCAGAATGTTGGTGCTAGGATTCAAATAGCAAGAAACAGAGCAGCTGTGTTGGGACTCTACTTTGGGTTTCCTATTCTAGTTGTCAAGCACATCCTCTAATTGCTTCTTCCTTTTGCCAGTAGAAATTGTCAGTGGAATTTCTCCACCAGAGTTTATTCTATGGTCATGTAACTTTCATCTACCTGAGTGAAAGAGGAGGCCGTTTTCTTCCAGTGGAACAATTGAACTTAGAAACAATACATAAGAGTTCATGCCCTAGTTTTGCCTGTAGTAGCTGACTGACAGGAGAGCTCTTTCATCTTGAGTGAAGTCACAGTGCTGCTGTGATCACACACAGTTGAACAAAGCTCAGATAGATAACCCGGCCAGGCAGAAAGAAGTTGAGACATAGAAGGATACCATGAGTGATCTTGTTTATCCAGTTTATCAGCATCGGACATTAGAATTTTTATTGCAATGTTGGTTATAAGTCCAGAAATACAAACATGCATGGAGAATATACTTTACCATCTGACTTTATGAAGTTGAATTATTTGATAATGAATTTCTAATCTGTTCCCTCTATGAAATTAATGGACCTATTTTCTCTCATCTTTCTTTCTTGGCCAAAATAATTATTCTCAATTTGCACAGAAGTAAGCCGTGCATATTTGTTGGTTTGGATTTTCAACATCTATCTCTCTTCCTACTGATAAGAGGACACTGATTTTGCTTTGGAGACGTACCTATTGGATAGGAAGCTATGTGACTGTTACTCAAGGGGTGTGTCCTTCTCCAGGCAAAGGAGTCATGATTCAAGCCAGCTAGATTCTTTCTTCTTAGAATTTAATTCCTAAACTAAGAACCATAAAAAGTAGAATAAAATGGTTGAGCTGATTGATCCTGTTGATGGTGCCCCAGGCAGACGTCTCATTTGTTTTTAATTCTAGATATCTGTAGTAGGTATTCCTGAAGTATTTGAGCTGTTTTTAAAAATCATTTATTTTAATTTGATGTTCTACCTCATACCAATTCTTTAAACGCCTTAGGCAGCACTTTTTTGTTGTTTGCCAGAGATTCTTACTAACATAAGAATACGGTCGTTCACCCACAGTTTACCTATAGCTGTGTATACCGCAAATGTACATAACAGAATTTTCTTTCCATTTTAGTGCCTATCTGGGCCTGTTTGGGTGTTCAGTTTTTGTTCTAACTTTTTTTCTTATTTGTCTGACACTACTGCTAATTATGGAAAAAAGAATACATCAAACTGTTTTGGGGTCTATGTTGGAACTAATTCTCACACTGAACAGAAATAAGAGATACAACTTATTTTCTATTAATCATCTTGCCTTACAGCTCATTGAAGTCAGTTGCCTATTTGTTTCTCCCCTGTAGCTGTGTATGCTGCTGAGTGCTTAGCATAGTACTAGTTGAGTCGTCTTAAATGTTCATTAATTCTCCATCACTTTGAGAGTTCTAATGGAGCCTAGAGACAAGGAGTTCTCTAAAAAAAAAATGGCAAAGTTGGCTGTGTGACCTCAAACTTCGATACCTTCAAGGTCATTTGATCCTTATTGTTGTTGGGCCAACAGGATTAGATGGAAATATCTGGACTTGCGACTCCAGCAGCGCTCTACATAACTGTCCAGACATGGTCACCTGAAATGAGGGGCTTCTACTCAGAAAAAAAGAGAGTTTTTGATGCACTGAGTAGCAATTTGAAAAATAACAGATTTTAAAAAATTAGTAGAGAGCTTCCAGTTACAAGGGTAATGATAGAACATAAGTGGAAAGGGTATAAGAATGCATCTTATTTAAACACTTTCTTTTTAGCCACAGTCAGTCACTCCGAAAGCCCTGGTAGTCTTGGACCCATGCTAAAGCATGGATAACAGATATTTATGCAATAATTTCCATGTTTGAACACTCATTATTTAAACATTCTAATGTTAATATTCTAAACCACAGCTATTGCCATATTTTCTCCACTAACTCCAAAATTCACCTTATCATTGGCATATTGGGTAATTAAGGTAATGAATCTACTTTCTTTTATCAGTTTCTTGGCATTAACATATTGGGAGGCTTAGGGCAAAAAATCAGGTTTTAGAAACAAATGTCTTTAATACAGAACAGCTCTTTGTTGAAAAATGAGATGCGTCGACTTGCTTTATGTTTTTCTACTTTATATCATCACTGTTATCTGGAAAGGTAAATTCTAGATAATCTCTAGTTGGCTGAATTTCTGAATTCTTCTAGCATTTTGCAGAAAAAAAATCTGTGTTCAGAATTAAATATAACAAGTTATCAGGGAGGTAGAGTAAGGACTATCAGCAGAATTCTCAGCATAATACACATATATCTGAGGTTCTTGTTATACAAGTGAACTCAGCATAAAATAATTGACAGAAGTGTATCTCCTAAAATAAGGTCAAAATTTAATAGTAATGTTGAAGTATTAAACAATAATATCAAACCAATAATATAAGTAATTTTATTCTACATTAGAACTAATAAGTAATTGTATAAAATAAAACTAATAAAACTATTAACGTAACTAATTTTATTCTACATTAGCAAAATATGATCTTCAGGTAAAAATAATAACTAGTTCTTAAATATAGAATTGTTTAAGCATTATTTTTTTAACATTTAGACAAAACAGTGGCTTGCTAGCATCAAAGGATCAATTTTACAAAATAGACTACAGTGTCCTCATTTTCTCAGGACCCACTTTTTATACTTTAAAATATTAAAAAAAATGATCAGTTTTAAAAAGATTTTATTTATTTATTTAGAGAGAGAGGAAGGGAAGGAGAAAGAGAGGGAGAGAAACATCAATGTGTGGTTGCCTCTCACATGCCCCCTACTTGAGGCCTGGCCTACAGCTCAGGTATGTGTCCTAGACTAGGAATTGAACTGGTGACCCTTTGGTTTACAGGTTTGTGCTCAAACCACTGTGCTATGCCAGCCAGGGAGTAAAGCATTATCATTTGAAGAACCTTGTTGATTTTCTTTTCCTCAGTTGTTTACTGATTTAAATCACCCTGAGTATCACATGTCAGTGGCTTTGCCTGTGATTCCAGCAGATGCTCCACCCTCCCTTACACCATTATTATAAAATGTTCTTTTTGGAATATTTGAAATATTATGTTCTTTAATGCCGTGCCATGAACTAGGAGATAATGTTATTATTCTGAAGAACAAGCTCTGTGCTAATATTATGAAGGGTGGACGTGTGGATGCTTTTCCTTCCCCAAAGAACTAGAAACCATAGAGACTGAGTAATACATAGACAATACTCCTCGTACACCATTGGAAAGGCACTTGGGTCTTGATTTGGAACTACCTTGAAGTATTGCTTGCTGCTAGAATTTGGTCAACAGAATTAAGACTGA
Source organism: Sturnira hondurensis (assembly GCF_014824575.4). Taxonomy (NCBI): domain Eukaryota; kingdom Metazoa; phylum Chordata; class Mammalia; order Chiroptera; family Phyllostomidae; genus Sturnira; species Sturnira hondurensis. The sequence continues at coordinate 1,913,127 of NW_028073279.1, forward strand.
TGGATCAGTCACAAACTGAAGTTGTTAGACATTCTTTGCCATCGTTGATGGTAAAAGCACAAATATCTACAGCAGACTTATCACACTGTAGAACTTAAAAATGAAGTAGCCATATCTTTCTTAATTCTCCTTCCAACTTCTCACAGTATTTCTACTTTATGATTTTTCTTTGGGTCTCTTGGCCATCACTGATCAGCTCTGGCTATAGAGCTTCCTGATCCAGCTTTTCCTCTGTGGGTGTTTATGGCTTGGATTTCTAACCACTACTTGAATAAAATGGGAAAAAAAGGTGAATAATCTTTCAAAATGTGTGGCATAGCTGAGAAACAATAGCTTCTCTTTATATTGATTATTGGGAAATGCTGCTTAGTAATCATCATTAAATAGTCTGCCTGAGCCCTGGCTGGTGTAGCTCAGTGGATTGAGTGCAGGCCTGCAAACCAGACAGTTGTGGTTCGATTCCCAGTCAGGGCACATGCCTGGGTTGCAGGCCAGTTCCCGGCAGGGGACGCATGAGAGGCAACCATATATTGATATTTCTCCCCCCCTCTCCCTCCCTTCCCCTCTAAAGATAAAAAAATGAAATCTAAAAAAAATAGTCTGCCTGACTGCTGAGGGGAGGAATGATTTGTCTTATACTTTGAGTACTGATGGTCAGTGACACAATACAATCAGTTGAATTATGCCCTGAGTTCAGTAACTCTATTGAATTTTAGTGTAATTAGAGCTTTGTATCTGAAGTTCTAGGTAGTGATGATCTGCTCATATAAATTCTAACAAAAAGAACTGCCCTCACCTTTTCTTTTTCCCAGAAAGAACATTATCTTTTTTGTCTTTTTCTTATTCCAGCCACTTAAATGTAGAGTCCACTTTCTTCATTTTTCCCTTTCCCTTTTTGCATTTTGTCTCTTCCCACCCTCTGCTCCCCTTTTCCTTGCCTCTTCTACATTTGAATTTCTGTTTCTCCCATTCCTTTAACGATCATCAATACTCTTTCCAGAACGAGACCTTGAAGGAGCGGTTGTTTGTAGTGAGGTCTAACATGCCAGACACTGTGCTAGATATATTTACATTGTCTTTTTAATAACCACAGGGCAGGAGTGCTGTGATTGGCACCCCCATTTTTAGTTAAGCAACTGAGGCTCGGAGGGCTAGATTATAAAGCTAGTGAGTGGCAGTACCAGAATACGAACCCAGGCAGCCTGATGGCAGAGTGTACCATGTTATCAAGGTGGCAGTGGAGTCTTTCATAGAATACGGGGGAAAGTATGGTTGCCTTTCCCAAAGGTCTTACAGCTCACCAAATTATAATAGTCAGATGTGAACGCAGTCTTGAAAATGTCAGTTCCCATAAATTTTAAATGATTAGAAAAGATTTTCGATCGATTTCCTTGTCTTGCTTTGCTCACTGAGAACAAACACAGTAAAGGTGTTTATGTTTCATTTGTTGATTGATTTAATATTAACAGTACATATAATCTCTTTATGGAAATCTTTAAACCAGTCATTTCATTTATGCAGACAAGAATGCAGCCGATGAATATAAATACATATTGAGATGCAGTGAAATTGCTATTTTTTCCTTAAGTGAGTCTTCTATCATTCCTCTGGAATTTCTCCTTTTCCAATAATGGCTCTTCCGTTGGTGAGACTTCCCTGAGTTATTCACTGACAGCTGCAGAACTGCCTTGCCAAGTTAAAAAACAAAATCTGTGTTTTGAAAGATACTTATTTGTTAAACAAGAGATCATTTACTTAGTTGCCTGTGTATAACAGCTCTAGAGAGATGTAACTTTAGGGGAAGGGTTTACAAGAACAGGTATAAAGGACAGACAAATGGACAAAAACTAAGGGGCGTGGAAATTGAAGGGAGGTGGGGAGCACTGGAGGGGGTGGGCTGGGATGGGAGTAAAAGACAGAAAACTGTACTTGAACAACAATTAAATAAATAAATTTAAAAAAGAAATATAATTTCATCTCAAATCAGTATTAAGAGTTCATCACATTCTCCCATGTTGAGAATTTTATTCTGTCACTTTTGTAATATTCTCTACTGACAAACACTAACCACTGACAAAATGGACTCACAGTTTGCTTCTTTGTGTTGTTTTCCCCATATCCTTCCTAATCATAATTCGCCACTGCCATGTAGATAGGTAGTACAATGAAATGTATTAAATGCCAATTACGTGCTCAAAATAGCAGCTGAATCCTTCAGCCAACCTAGCGCTCACCAAGACCTGCAGTGCTGCTGCGTCTCTCCCGACTCACCCCGTTTCATATTTCCTTTCACAGTAAGTTATATTACCATGGGATTCATCATTAAGTTAAACCACCTCAAGGTTTAACTTATCATGGAGAGAGAAAGAGGACATTTGTAAGTAGTTAATATAGAATTAAAAATGTATGTCTGAAGATATTAATAAATGAAATGCTGAACTGTTGGCCTCACTTCTATTCCTTGACAAGGCATTTTTATTTGTTTAAGCTACTTCCAAGGTTTCTTTCCTATTCTTTCTTTCTCATCTTTCAGATTGTAGCTTGAGTGATCTTTACATAGTACACAACATATGCAGACCGCATATTTAACTATTATCACTGAAACATTAGCACATTCCGTTCATGTTCTATACTTTTAAAAGAGTTTCAGATGTAACATTGAGTAATGCAATGGTGACATTCTTAAAAGAGCAACAACTATTTGATGCAGCAAACAGATCAGAGAGTGTCTGAGATGCTAACATCTGTTGCCCTTGCAGGCTCGGAGGTGTGCACAACCTGAAACAGTAAATGAAACCTCAACACTCATTACAGCCTCCTTGTCACATGCGTCTGTCAAGGTTTACAGTAAATTTCACAAAATGTATTTATTTTTGTTTTGGAAATGTGTGTTTATGGGAAAACCATACCATACTGAAATTTAGGAAAAAATTGGCCTTGAACCAGGACGTCTGAGTAATTCCAGACTTCTCTGGGCTCTGATTACCCAGAAAGGCACCCCAAACGGTATGAGCAGATGATTTCCAGGGTGCTGGGGGAAAGATTGGGGAAGAGAGTAGAGGTCAGCAGGTCTATAATGTAGTATATCACTCTGCCTTGGGTCACTGACCTTAGGTGGCCAGGGTACTTGGGTTAATTAGTGACTCTAGACTACCCTACACGTGTGCATTAAGATTTGTTGATCTGTTTGGTGTTTTGGAACATCCTGAATATCTAGACCATCATTTTATCCAGAATGGTTGGTTTCTTCCCCCTATAATCCCCTCCACTGGTTCTCATCCTATTCCCCATCTATGAGTCTGTCCCCATTTTCCGTGTTAGAGTATTTTAAGCTAACTTTTCTCTTCTATAATGTGAGGATGGTAGACATTCCAGGTAAATGATAGTTTAAATGCTTCTTGGGTTCCCTTTATTCCTGGATATCTTTATGTGGCAAGCAGTTGGCAACAAAGAATAAGGATATGTAATATGAAGGAGGAGGTCAATGCCTTCTTGCTGATTGAAAGGGTTGGCTGAAGAATTTATTTCCATACGGGATCAGAGCCCTGAGCGATAGCATTTAAGGACCCTGCAAATGGTACATGGGACTTCAGTACATGAAAGATGCTGTAGATGGCCTGGTCTGCATAGACCTACATGGCTATCAATTTTCTGGGATGGTGGTGAGGGGTTGACACTATTGTGATTGTGTTTCTAGCCCTTATTGTATGTGGAAGTTAAGAAGAGCCAGAGAAGATGAGCCACAATGTGTGGGAAAATTAGACATTCTATCCACCGTCACCATTTCCCTAGCCCCAGAGAGACATCATTGCTGCAGCAATGCCATTGCATGAATACTTACTTTATTCTTCTTCTCTGGCAGCTGTTTCATTCCTAAAATGCATTCTTATTTGGGCATAGTGACATTTTTTAATATATAAAACAACTTTCCTTACCACCTATCCAAAAACTTGCTGATGAGTCCATAACTAGAGAAATATGGGTAATCTTTTCACTGGAGTGAATCAAGGTTAAGTATTGCATACCCTCCATTAACTACAGAAGATTCAAGTTGTGTAGATCCATAGTCTGATTCAGGAGGGGAAAGATCACTTTTCATCTCCTTCCTTTACAGGGAATTTCAAAGAAATCAGTATTGTCAAAAACGTCTAACAAGGAAGTATTTATACTCATCCTTTTTGTTGTCATCCTGATCAAAAACTAAAAATATTTTTAATCTTTTAGACATTTTACTTTAAATTTCCACAATGAGTTAATTTATAACAGTATTATAATGACAGAGTCATTTACTTTCTCTAAATGAAAAGCTTTTCTCTGGCTATTTCTCAGAGAGAAGTTTTTTTTCTAAGAAAATGTTAAAGGCCCTTGCAAATTTCCAGGCCATTTAAGAGATTGCTGAGGGAAGTGTACACTCCAGCTAGAGTATCCTTTGCCATATTAAATTTTAAAAGATCCATCATTTTATTACCATAGCCCATTAAAAATGTTACTTAAAAATTAATATTTATATTACTTCTATAATTTTAGATTGAAATTAAATGGTCAAGTTACTCATGTCCTTATCAAAATAATATATTTATTTTGTTGATTTTAGAAAATTAAAGCATAAATGTTAATCATCTCAACTTTCTCTTGCCATTTATTTTAATTTACTATCTTGTTCATAAATTTTAAGCTGTACTTCATTGTAAATGATCAGTTTAAACATTACTGATGACCAATAGCCACAATTACTTAATTCCAGATTCAATGATGATGATAAACGCTTTGAAGATGGAAGCCCTTGATGTAGAAATCCATGCAGAAAGTTCCAAGAGGCTAGAGATACGAGTGTATTAAAAGTCTAAGAAGAAAACATTTGATTTATAGGAAGACAAAGGTGATTTTTAAAGAGTCATTAAATTACATCTTTCTTAGAAAACGTGTATTTTATATAATTATATGCATTTAAGATATAGTTTCTCTCATTTTTAAAGTCCCCCTTTAAAAATTATATGGCTTTAGTCCTAGAAAACTTTGTTATGTTAGCAAACAAACACAACTTGCCAATAAGCTTATTTATTCATTTTGATAACTCTAATAGTAATATATATATATATATATATATATATATATAAAAGACTAGCATTCACATCATATATGATATAATTTTGCTACTGTTGTCAGAGCATAAATTAATTGATGTAAAACAACAAGCATGTTATTTGGTACATCTTTCCAGTTAACATTTCTTAGTTTTCATTCCTTTTGGGCTGAACAGCTCTGAGCTCCATTAACTTGACACAGAAAGTGCAATTGTATGAGCACAGACATTTCCTATAAAGTCTTTCACGTGTGGATGATTCTGCCTCAGCTTATGAAGTATGGAACTTCATTGATATGGTCAGTCATGCTAAATAAAATACAACATATTTTATTTTCTACATTAAACTTTCCAGGTATTTTTACACCTGAAATGTCTGGAAAATGGAAAACATGTCCTCCAATTTGGAACGTTTGTGTTCCGCATCATTCTAGGGGCTCAGTGTCCAGCTGACAGTTTGGTTTGGGTAAGTGGGATCTGAGATTTTCTCAGTGCCTCTGCCTCGGTTTGGTAGCTCTTCAGAGGCAGCAACTGCCGCAACTGTGGTCATCCACATGGGTCAAGGATTCAGTGTGACTCAGCACCAGACTGGTTAGAGGTTGGGGGTTTGTGATCGTCTTTGCATTTGAACCATTGGTTCTTAGGGAGAAGAAGGTGCATTTATCCTAGGTTGCACTAACTTGGGAAATGCTTTCGTCCAGTTTTGGGTGGAACAGAAGCAGAGAAAATTAAATCCAAACACCTAATTATTCTCTATCTCCTATACTTCCAGTTGCATCCCTGTGTGGTCTAGTTCAAGAAGCTTTAAAATGTCTACTTTTGGCCTTCCTTGAGGTCTTGTTCTTTTTGGTAGTGTTCAGTGTCTCTCAGTGTAAGACTCTGGCTCTTTGATACTTTGTATATAATTTCTATTGGATCTCTGTGCTTGGTTGAGGATTTCTCATTCTTCATTGTCCATGTTCAATATTCTCAGTGTTCCCTGTCATGCTGTGGATTTCTTACACGGTCAAAGAGTGGATTAAAGCCTCCTTTAATTTTGTTCAATGAGGGGCTAAGGTGGTTTATGGATTTGGAAAGGGCTATGACTCTGGTTATAGAATTAGCTTTCTACTTCAGCCTCTCTAGACAAAGGACAAACCCTGGCCTTATCAATCCCCTTTTTTCTTTTCTTTTTTCCTTCTTTTTTTTTTTTTTTTTTTTTTTTTTTGCAGATTGGAGTCCTGACCTAAATACAAGGTCTGTCTGGAAAAAGTCCAGCCATTGTTAATATAATGAGAATGGTTTGGGCAACATCAATGTAACCTGACAGCCAAGGAGAGTGGACTGCAATGCACATGCATGAACAGTGACAGTTTCACTGTATTAGTGGGGGCAGTAGGCGTCACTGAATGAGCATGTGTACTGTGTGTCCATCGCATTCAAAATGACTGAGTGAGTAGAGCAATGAACCTGTATCAAATTTTGAATTAAGCTTGAACATTCCTCCATGGAAACTGTGAGGATGATTTGGAAGGACACAGCTATGGGCAACTGGTGATTGGCATTCTCATTACAACAATGCCACACCTCATGCATCATGTCTGGTGCAGAATTTTGGGGTAAAACATCAAATCACCCAGGTGACTCAGCTCCCCTACAACCCAGATTTGGCACCCTTTGACTGTTTTTTTCCCCCAAACTAAAATCACCTTTGAAAGGGAATGGTTTTCAGACTATCGATGAGATTCAGGAAAATTCGATGGGGCAGATGATGGAGGTTGGGAGAACTGTGTGGGGTCTCAAAGTGCCTACTCTGAAGGGGACTGAGGTGTCATTGTACCATATAAGATGTTTCTTTTATCTCGTGTCTTCTTCAATAAATCCCTCTATTTTTCTTATTACATGGCTGAGTACCTTCTGGACAGACCTCGTGTGAGCCCAATAGCTTTGTCTCTGCTATCAGTTTTCCTTGTGCTGACTACATGCTTTTGTATACGATTTTCTTTCCTGGCTTCTATATCCTCATACTCTATTGTCCTACAGGGAAATCTGTTACTTTCTGTCCTTCACAGTAACTATTTCCACATGTGACTGTGTGTTGTATGTCAATATTTTTTGCTTTCACAATGAACTTTCCCAGCAGCTGGCTTGCTCTGTTCCCAGGATCTGCTTCCTAGAGCCTCTGCTTCATGCTAACAAATGAAGGAAAGTTATTAAAACTTTCTCTTATTCTGTATTAAATTGAGACACTGTTTCTAGAAGAATGCAGCATTTGTAATTCATGCCTGGACATGTTACTTCCTAGGCCAAAACCTTGCAAAAGTGAGTAAAACACAACTTGATCTTTAATGTGGAAAATGCTAGAATGTAACCTTTCTATCTTGATTTTCTACTCTTTTTAAAAGGGTTTTGTTTTTGTTTTAATGAAGACTATTTTTAGAACAGTTTAAGGCTCATAGCAAAATTGAGAGGAAAGTACAGAGATTCCCTATACGTCCCCTGCCTCCATGCATGTATGACCTTCCCTGTCATCAGCATCCCCCACCAGGGTGGTCCGTTTGTTAAAATCAATTGACCTGCATATATATATATATATATATATATATATATATATATATATGCATATATCCCAGTTCATATATATATTATATGCATGCATCATTTTATTTATATATATATATGTATATATATATATATATATATATATATATATATATATATATGAGAGACATATATGATATGGATGCCTGCTAAGGCATCCATTGCCTCTGATCATGTGGTCCTTTCAGAGCCAGGGTTCTCTCTATCAATTTTCTGAAATATCAGGACAGAAAAAATGTATTTCATGCTGAATACACATAATGTGCATAGATTTTTTCCTCTAAGAAATACCACATGCCCTCTTTTTTTTCAGTGTATTGCAACCCCTGAGATTATCTAGAAGTCCCAAATTTCTCTTTCTACCTGCAGCCCAAGGAAACCATTTTTACTTTGTATGTTTGTTTGGTTAATTGGTTGGTTGGGGGAAAGTTTTCCTATTACTTTTTTGTTTAATTTTTTAAAATATTTTATTTATTTACTTTTAAAGAGGGGAAGGGAGGAGAAAAAGAGAGAGAAACATCAATGTGTGATTACGACTCATGCAGACCCTACTGGGGACCAGGCCCGTAATCCAGCCATGTGCCCTATACTGGAAATTAAACGGGTGACCCTTTGGTTTGCAGGCCAGCAGTCAATCTACTGAGCTGCATCAGCCAGGGCAGTTTTCTTTTTACTTATAGTTTTCTGAAGTCCCTATTTTCCCTACAAAATGAAAAAATCCTGGTGTCTGTTTGAATGGGGGAGCAATTAGTACGTATACACAGAAAAATACAATGATATAGGTCTTTTTCCCATTTTACAAATGATAAAACTGAAGAAAAAACCTAATATACTTACCCATTCAATAAATGACACAGTGAAATTGAGTAGCCCCAGAACACTGAGTTGCAGGGGTTCAACACATAATATTATTTAGATAAATTGAATTAAATTATGCTTGAAATAATAGATGGTATCACATGTACTATACACACTTTAACATTTAAGTTTTAGAGAAAAACTTGGCTCCCAAAGCACGGACTTGGAAACAATCCTTGATTTTTGGAACTCTGTGTGGAACACATACTTTTGCTTAAACAGAATGTGGTAGCAGATGCCTTTACTTACTTCCAGTGGGGATTGAGATTTTTGATTCATAAATACACGGCTACTTGCCAGTATACCTAATAAGATTTTGTATTCTTCCACTCTGAAATTTTTATTGATGAAAATGTATTGTCTTATTTTATTACCTCGCACACTGTAAACCACACTATCTACTAAGCTGGAGAAGAGGATGTAACTGATTGGGTCAGTGGTCATTTTCTTTATAAAATATAAGGGAAAGGGATATATATGCGCATATATATATATGTAATGTTTTATTGATAAAGGAGACACAAACGATACAAATGCAGTTAAATACTGAACTTAGATTCATGTTACAAAGTCGTAAATCAATTTGAAGTTCATTTATTGACAGCAGTCGATGCTATGATTGTTAGCTTTGAAAATATTTTACAGTTAAGCCTGTGCCTCCATTTCAATCGTATGTGCTTGTGAAGGAATTGGAATTAGTTTGGCTTTTCTCAAAAGCATTAATTGTATTGATTAAAGATTTTATTTTTGAAACTGTTTACATTTACTCAGATTTGAGGCAGATATTTACCTTTTTAAGGCAAAAACCAATGTGTTAAATGAAAGATGATGTTAGAAATATTTTGCTATGGAAGGTACTATATTATTTTTAAGCTTTAGAAAGCTCTGCATATACCAAATAAAAAGTAAAGGGTTTTTTGTCTATTTCTTTTCAATTTACATTTTAAATGATTTTTCTAGAGCAGAACTGAGAAGGTGCAAAGTTGAGAAGAAGGTACATAGGTACCCTACATAAACCCTTCCCCCACACATGGATAGACTTCTTCATCACTGATGTCCTTCACCATAGTGGTGCGCATGTTACAACTGATGCAGCTACATTGCTATGTCATTGCCATCCAAAGTTCATCATTTACCTAGGGTCACATTTGTTGTACATTCTACAGATTAGAATAAATGTGCCTACCGTTATAGTATCATACAGAGCATTTTCTATTTCTTTAAAAAAATTATGTTGGTCTAACTCCAGCCATTTTAGGTATCTGAAATTCATAATATTGAATTATTTTAAAAAAAGATTTTATTTATTTCTTTCTAGAGAGAGGGTAAGAGAGGGAGAGAAACATCAATATGCAAGAGGCATACCACCTTGCACACCCCCAACGGGGGACCTGGCCCACTACCAAGAATGTGGCCTGACTGGAAATTGAACAAGCAACCTTTTGGTTTGCAGGCCAGCACTCAATCCACTGAACTACACCAGTCAGGACTATCTTTAAAACAAATCATGCCATAATTACAATATATGCTGTTTCGATAACAATTTTATTAATTTTGGTAGATCCTTAAGTTTTTTTGTGCAGATTTACTCTAAATTATGCTATAGTAGGTTTTTCATTTTTATTTATTTATTTTTATTTTAGCTGATTACTCAGAAAACATAAAATTACTTAAATAATATAAATTACAGTAAAAATGTCAATGTAGAAGTTTCCATTGTAAGAATGGTTTGGGAATGAAACAAAGTTGAGTTAGGTTTAGGGTTAAGGTTAGAACTAAGGGTCTTTGAAGTTACTGTAATTTCAGTACACTCTGATGTAAGCTCTGACTGAAGCACTAAACTAAACATTCTTATTTGAAGAAAAGAAACATGCCTCTTTCTGTTGCATACTGGAAAACATTGAATTAGAAAGTAAAGAATGTTTTCTTATGGTAGAATCTCTAAAACGGAGTGTTCTCCTGGACCTATTAGATGAGACATGGAATAGAGAATGTTTTCTCCTGTAATTGTGCAAAGAATCAAAAGCATGCCTCATGTAGTCATGTTTACTGTTAACGACAAAATAATATAGGTCTTTGTAACATGCAAGGGGACATAGAGCCCACCGGATTGGAACGGAAGGGGTGAAGTTGGAATGTTCTGACTTCACACCTAGGGTTTACAGTGGAGTATGGGCAGTGTTTTCAGTTTGTGTGATGTTTCAAGTGAGGTAATCCTAGTATGGTGACAGTGGTGAAGAACTCTGATTAGTTCAAAACAGTGGGTCTCAGCTGTTTAGTAGAAAGATCAGTGACAGTTGTGGTTGGGGCAGGGGCTGAAGGAAGGAAATTACGTTAAATTGTGGACGGTACAACTACAAATGTATATAAACATTGAGGGTGCGGTAATGGCCACTGAAGAGTTGTTTTCACCCCCAGCATTAAGGAATCAAAAATGTAAGTTGGAACCTATGAGACTGCCAATATTTAACCATTTTTAAGTGCTAAAGGATTTTATGCGAATCAAAGGGGCAATTGAGCACAGGTTGTTCAGGGAAAGTTAATGGCACCACAGCGGGAAAGTGTAAAGGACAAAGTAGGTGGAGATGCCAGAGTTTAGAGGAAGGCTGGGGGAAGATAAGAACAGAAAACCACACAGATGAAACATGGTAGATGGATTCCTTGGACTTCCTCCTTCAGAGAACTTTCTGAGTTAGTAAGATTGGGTATGTTTCCAGTTTCTCCATTTACTCTTAGACCAGTGTTAATAAACAATTTTGTGAGGCACTCAGCTCTTGGCCAGTGAATTCCCCTCCCCCTTCTCTGCAGTCACCCCTGGGGGGATGGGGAAGCATAGTAATGTGTAATGTGCATTGAACAAGTGAGCAAAGATGTATGTATGTGGTATGCAGATGGCAGACTTGTTTGTGATAGCAAAAGCTGCAACTGAAATAATTGACACAGAAAGGTCTCCTAGTAAATAAGAGCAAAAGCATGTAGCATATTGCATAGAATATTGTATTATTTGCCAAAGAAACTGATAAACACATTGCCTGTGTTCAGATGAGACTTATTTTTGGAAGAATACACAAGAATATCCTACTTCACACATACACCCTTACTTCAGTGCATCTCTTTTATTCACAGAGCCAACTCTTTCTCTAAATTTTTAATTTATCATATGCATACTTATAGATTTTCATCTTAATGCATAATACCAATAAAATATATTTTCTGTATTGGCTGTTTTTGAACTTCATCGAGATGATATCATAATAAGTATAGCATTCTGTGACTTGCTTTTTATGAACTCAACTATTGCCCTCCCAAATCTATCCATGTTGATACAGCCACAGTTCATTAATTTTTCATCTGCATGGAGCATTTTATTGTGCAGACCTATCCCAATTTATTCATACAATTTTCTTTTGATGGATATTTGAGTTGATTCTATCATTTTGCTACTTTGAATAATACTATTGAAAACATTATGGTGACTGTTTACTAATTTGAAAATTTCTCTAGAGTATGTACAGAAGAGGAATCATTGCATATAGCATATGTCATAGTAATAAATTATGCCAAATGTTTTCAGAAGTTGTTTAAACAAATTCTACTCTTACCAAAAAAATGCTCTCCTTCCTCCAATCTTATAGATAGTTAACTTGTCAAAATACTAATCTAGTACTAATCTACTTTTACTAATCTAGTAGTTGAACAAGGTATCTCATTCAGTCTTAACTTTCATTCTTATGTCTCTCACAAAGTTGAGTACCTCTTAAAGATTTCTAATGTCTGTTGATGCTTCCTTTTATATCAAATACCTATTTTGGTATTTTCTCTACCTTAATTGTATTTATTATTTTCTTGTAAGTTCTTTATGTGTAAGAGGTTCTAATACTTTATTGATTTAACATGTTGCAAATATCCCTTCCCAATCCTATCTTTTTATGAACAGTGTTAATAAAATGCTGTTAAAAGTTAAAGGTGGACTTCTGGCCAAGATGGAGGTGTAGGTAGACACATTGTGCCTCCTCGCACAACCAAAATAGGAACAACAATTTAGAAACCAAATAACAACAAGAACTGACAGAAAATTGAACTGTATGGAAGTTGGAAAACCAAGAAGTTAAAATAGACACATTCATCCAGACTGGTAGGCAGGGCAGAGTCGGGTGGCAGAGTGGAGAGGGGTCACAGCACAAAAAGTGGTGGCACAGGGCATGTAAGGCACCCTGGGTGCGCAAGACCACAGCAGGCATACCCTGGTCACACAGGAGGCAGCTGGCAGACTGAGCAAGGCAGCGATTGTGAAGCGTGGCAGTGTGCAAGATGGCTGGCTGACTGCGGTCCCACATTTGCATGCGGATAAACCAAGTGAAACTGGGGAGCGAGACAGACCATGCAACCTAGGGCCCCAGTGCAGGGAAATAAAGCCTCAAAACACAGATTAAATACACCTGTGACGGTAGAGGTGCCGGGAAAGACTCCCAGCCTCACAGGAGAGTTTGTTGGAGAGAATCATAGGGTCCTAGTATGTACACAAGCCCACCCACATGGGAATCAGCACCAGAGGACCCAGTTTGCTTGGAGTAAGTGGCAGAAAAGACTGAAATCCAACAGAGAGCTGAGCAAGCATCATTGTTCCCTTAGGGACCACGCCCCCACACAGCATCACAACCCAGGGACATGGGTTGCCCCACCCTAGTGAACACCTAAGACTCCACCCCTTACTATGTAACAGGCAGGACAAGACAAAAAAAAAATGGCCCAAACAGAAGAACAGATCAGAGCTCCACAGCAAATACAACTAAGTGACGAAGAGATAGCCAACCTATCAGATGCACAGTTCAAAGCACTGGTGATCAGGATGCTCACAGAATTGGTAGAATTTGGTCACAAATTGGATGAAAAAATCAAGGCTACACTAAGTGAAATGAAGGAAAATGCACAGGGAAATAATAGTATAGAAAGAAAACTGGGACTCAAATCAATGGAGTGGACCAGAAGGAAGAAAGAAACAACCAAACAAAAAAGAATGAAGAAACAAGAATTCAAAAAAATGAGGAGAGGCTTAAGAACCTCCAGGACATCTTTAAACGTTCCAACATCTGAATTATAGGGGTACCAGGAGGGGAAGAGGAACAGCAACAAGTGGAAAACTTGTTTGAACAAATAATAAAGGAGAACTTCCCCAGTCTGGCAAAGGAAATAGACTTCCAGGAAATCAGGAAGCTCAGTGAATCCCAAAGAAGTTGGACCCAAGAAGGAACACACCAAGGCACACCATAATTACACTACCCAAGATTAAAGATAAGGAGAGAATTTTAAAAGCAGCAAGACAAAAGGAGACAGTTACCTACAAAGGAGTTCCCATCAGACTGTCAGCTGATTTCTCAAAAGAGACATTCCAGGGAAGAAGGGGCTGGAAAGGAGTATTCCAAGTCATGAAAGGCAAGGACCTACATCCAAGATTGCTCTATCCAGCAAAGATCTCATTTAAAATGGAAGGGCAGATAAAGTGCTTCTCAGATAAGGTCGGGTTAAAGGAGTTCATCATCCAGCAAGCCTTTATTTTATGAAATGTTAGAGACTTATTTAAGAAAAAAGAAGATAAAAAACATAGATAGTAAAATGACAGCAAACTCACAATTATTAGTAACCACACCTAAAACAAAAATAAAAACAAAGTAAAGAAACAACTAGAACAGGAACAGAACCACAGAAATGGAGATAACATGGAAGGTTATCAACAGGGGAGTGGGAGGAGGAGAGTGGGGGGAAAGGTACAGAGAATAAACAGCATAGATGGTAGATAGAAAATAGACAGGGGGAGGGCAACAATAGTAAGGGAAATATAGAAGCTAAAGAACTTAAGACACATGGACATGAACTAAAGGAGAGGAATGTGGATGGGAGAGGGTGTGCAGTGTGGAGGGAAATGAATGGGGGGGAGTGGGACAACTGTAATAGTATAATCAATAAAATGTATTTTTAATTTTTTTAAATTTAAAAAAAAGTTGAAGCTGTTCCAGTGCAGCATACTAACCTCTCTGAGTTTGCAGTGGGCCTTTACATTTGATGTGTGCTATTACATTCTGCCCTTTTAATTTTAATTATTCTAGCTATGGTGTTATCTGTATTTATTTATGATAACTTGGGGGTAACATAAAGGTTGCCCGACCTGTAGAAAAGTTTTATAATAGTTTGAGTCAAAATTTTTAAGACAAGCCCAGAAGCAAGATTTTGATTGGGAAAAATCTCTACAGAGAATAGCAGTTTTCAACCCATTTTATACATTTAAGATCAAAGGAGAAAATGTAAGGATGATTGCATGAAATCCATCGGTAGCAGATTAAGGAGACAAAAGAAAGCAAAGCAGGGAAATCTTTAGAGTCAGACAGAAAACAAAGTGGAGAAACACATGCTCTTTTACATTGGTGGCTACAGGGTAGGTAATGCTTTACATCTACAGCACACAGAGACACCAAGGTAACAATGAGGGGTTCTGTGGTCTCCTGCACTCTGGTGACCTTGTGCTTTGATGCTGGCAGTTGTATCTCCTAGGGGCCTAGAAAGAAAATTACTCTGACATTTCAAATGTGTGTTATCCAAGATGCATAATAATAACAGGAAGGACTCGGGGTAAAGATTGACCTTTGCTAAAGAAACTGTAGGCCTGGGACATGACTACCCACCATGTAGGTAGGAGTTAGGAGTTTGTGATCAAATCATCCTGTGTGGTTACTTTTGGTCACCAGGTTCCTTTCCATGTGGCCATGGCCTGTTCAAGTTTGTCACTTTTAGTATATTGCCCCTTTTTCCCAAGTTCACATGATTAAAAATTTATTTTTTATATATGCTTTATGACAATCATCAAACCCACACAATATTTATAGAAATAGAACTGGTTTCTGTCATCTGTGTGAATCACTTTTGCTCAGTAATTAGCCTGTCATTGCTAATTACTGAGGAAAAAGCTATAGCAATTATATTTTGGTCATTGTCCCATGAGATTAATTTAAAAATAGTTGCCTTGAAAACTTCTCATAAGCTGACCAAAATATATATTTACAAAAAAGTCTGAAAGAGAATTTTTAATTTTTGCATGAAGTGGGGCAATAAATATGCTTTTAAGAATGTTTTAAAAGATAATGTCTACCAGACTTGGCTCCATGGATTGAGCACTGGCCTATGAACCAAAGGGTCACAGGTTCGTTTCCCAGTCAGGGCACATGCCTGGGTTGCAGGCCAGGTCCCCAGTAGGGGGCATGTGAGAGGTAAGCACACATTGATGTTTCTCTCCTTCTCTTTTTCCCTCCCTTCCCCTCTCTCTAAAAATAAATGAATAGAATATTTTTTAAAAATAAATAAAAATAATGTCAAGAC
The DNA here is from genome assembly GCF_014824575.4 of Sturnira hondurensis. Lineage (NCBI taxonomy): Eukaryota > Metazoa > Chordata > Mammalia > Chiroptera > Phyllostomidae > Sturnira > Sturnira hondurensis. Next base: position 1,929,016 of record NW_028073279.1, read on the forward strand.
TTTAACATTATTTAACAATGTCAAAAACTTTGCCTATTATTTAACAATGTCAAAAACTTTGCCTTTGTCTTCCACATATTTCTCTTCATGGAGAGGAGAGTAAAATGGGGTGGAAAAGAGTAGAAAAGTACTTTAAAAATCAACTCATGACGTTTCCCCTAAATTGGAGAGCTGGGAACCAGCAAGAATAGAAGAGTTGAAAGATGATGAGTACACTCTTTGAAGCTGCGCTCTTTCCCCCCGCTGCTGAAAAATGGCACTCCTAAGACTCTTGCTGAAAGAGATACCCAGTGATGCTATTGTTTTCTTAAGCCAAGGAGAGGTGGGAAAGAAGGAATAACCTCCTTTCTAGCAAAAATACATTGGCCAAATATTAATGGCAAACAGAGGCACCTGGAAGGGAAAATAAAAAAGCAGGGCCTTTTTGCATGACAATAAAGCCTAAGAACCATGAGAAAGCATCACTGAAATTCTCAGTTTGCTTCCAAGTAAGTACAACAAGCCAACACTGACAGACCGCACTCTTGCAGGTAAAGATACTCCTCTTCTTCCATATATCACCAGACCTGGACGCTGAACAAGTGTTTCAACGAATGTACACAGAAAGAGGACATAAACACAAACCTTCTCTGCCACCATAAGGTGGCTGATGGCCAGGGATTGTGTCATCAGGATGGATAAGAAGAGGCAGCAGGACAAAAGGGGTGAGTAAAGGGGTGGTCTGGGTGGCCCTGTACGTACAGGGCTGTGTTTACATGTTTTCGTTGCTGATTTTGCAGGGAAGCCTGTTCTAAATCTAAAGCCTTTAAAGACAGTCCCATGCTTTTGTGAGTGCTGTTCATGAACTTGATGTGTTCTGTATGGTTTTGACCACTGGGTAAAATACTTACTGACACTGGACTTAACTGCTTAGATCACTGATGCCAACTCTCAAAAATATTTATGAGAAACTTGCCTCGTAATCAGACATTCAATTTTAGTGGATTCTTTTGAGGACACTAATGCCTTCTAGAATCCACAAGAGTTTTCCAACCCTTTAGAAAAAATCTTTTTCCTTAACCTTAACAACTCTTTAAGAGTCAGGTTTTTGTTTCCACTCCTACTGGCCCTAACTTCCACCTTGCTTATGGATGATGAATGATTATAGCTAACACTGGGGCACAAACTAATTTCTAGATACTATCCAAAACACTTTACATATATTAACTCATTTAATCCTACAAAAAAACCTGTTGATACAGTCCTCACTGGTAGTTATTTCAAAGCAAGCTATGTTCATTTCTGCATTTATTTATTATATCATTCATTCATTCATTTAATAAGAATTAACTGAGCACTTTTTCAAGCATCAAACGTGTGTGATACTATACTACTATAGTAGTGACCAAACAACCTGGTAACTTCTTTTGGGGGAGTTTTAGTTTAAGGTCCTGGCATGTCTCACCTGGATGCGCCTGTATTTCATCAAATCATTTGTAACAGTTGATGTTGATTTACATATTTGAGTCATAAATGGCAAAGAGTTGTGTATGCCTAATTTGGGGGGGAAATGCTGGTTCAAACAGACCTCAGTTTCCCAAATATAGTACTTTTTGAAGTCTTCTATATTCTGAGCATGTTGACTATACCGACACTATCTTGAGTGCAAAACCTTGTTAATGACAACCTCAACATGCCAGTACATCATTGGTTAAACCAAAGTTAAAGAAAACCTGATTTATTTAAACATCTCACTCTTCGTCCCATTTCTTTCTACTTTTTAATCAAAATCCAATCCTTCTCTTCTCCTCTTCTATTTGCTGTTATTCTTATTGCATTTGGGTTTCTTTCATTTGCATGTTGCTGTTCTAATAGTGCTTATTTCTCCCAGTGCAGGACCTTGAGATTTTTAGTTGACACTTTTATTGTATACCATTTCAGGGCTTTCTTGATAGCCAGAGGCCTCAAATAGTTTTATTTGCTTTTGGTTAAATTTCATTCTCTGGGGAAACTGTTTGACCTAAAAACTTTGCCTTTGACTATTCCTCTCTGTTTAAGTATATTCTAAAAGTGTTAAAGTTACCCTGACCAGGTCGCTCAGTTGGTTGGAGCGTTGTTTCTGCACCAGAGGGCTGCGGGTTTTATGTAAGGTCAGGGCACATAACCTGGATGCAGGTTTTCATCCACAGTTGGATTGCATGCCCGAGGGGAGGGGCACTGGATGGATCTTTCTCTCTCTCTCACTAAAAAAATCAATGAACATATCTTCAGGTGAGGATTATAAAAATTGACAGCGTTAATTTGATTCCAATTTTTGAATTCCACATTTAATGATGTTGGAGAAAGTTTAGTGGTTCTTCCTTATCAGTTGTTTATACAACTTCCGAGCAGGAATTTTATTATGTGAATGTAACATGTGAATATAAATTGAATATAAATTAAAATGTCGAAAGAAAGCTTCAAGTGCATGCCTAGACATCAGTGAAATGTCGAAAAACAGGGAAACCTGCAAAGACTTGGAGATTTCTTGTGTATAAAGAAAATAATTACTTTATTTTTATCACTCCAGATAAGAGCGATTAAAGAGTAAACTCAAACACTATTTCACAAAAAGTGGTTTGTCTTTGATCTGATCTTCAAGTGCATTGTTACCATCTGAGGTTTCCAGAAACTTTCCCAGAGCATAAGAATGTATAGATTAAATTGCAATGTAATAAATCACAATCGGTTCAGTGGACTCGTGCTCCTCAGCATTGTGTGCCTAGGAAGGAAGATGCCCACTGCCAAGACGGAAACACCTGTGGATTTGCAGCTGAGCAGCTCGGCCGTGCACCGCTCTGCCTCCGTGTACACAAGTGCTGCTATGGAGTGGCCTGTTTCCCTTATTCCTAAATTTCACCACCCTTTGAGCATGGTCTCAGTCTAATTTAAAAGTAGGTGAACTGGTGATGGATGTACTACGTTTCCCTATAAAATGTGAACAAATCTTAAAGTGAGCAAAATAAGCATATGAAAAGGTACATTGGAAGCATGAGGTGGAAGTATGTGAAAAAATGAGTCATGGAGATCTTTGGCACCAATTCATAATAGTTACAATGCCTTAAGCTCAGAGAATGCCTTTGTCTGGTGAACTTAGAGTGCTGCTGCATCTACCCATTCGTTGATGTTCAAATCATTCTGTTTCAGTTACTTGGTGATACTCTCCTAGCAACAGGGAAAGGAAACAACAGGGTCTATTGACAGTAATTGGTTGGAAAGTGATATCATTAAATAAAGAAATTTTGCTTTATTTATCATTCTCTTCCCAACAACTAATTAAGGCTGGTATATAATAAGTGCTTTAATATATTTATGCTATTAAAGAAGACATTTTTGGAAAAAAGTTACAAGAAAACAATGCGCTTTATAGAATGTGCAATTTTATGCTAGACAGAACTTGGTTTGAACCTTAATCTGATGGTTTACTATGTCTTTGTTGTCTTATTTACATTCTCTGTTCTCTACTTATTTGTAAAGAAAGGGTGCACTTTCTTAGGAAGTTTGTAAAGAATATATTAAATAGTATGCAGGGTGAGATCTTAGCCCATTTCCTAATGTAGCAGTCATTATTCTTCATTATTGTAAAAATATGCCATGGGTCTAAAGATAATAGTAGCTTCTTTTGTCCAAATGTGTTTTGCTCAATTCTACTTTATATTACCTTCAAAAAGATTGTTCTATCTCTTTCTCAATAATGTTGGACTATTATTTAAATGAAAACCACAGTCTCTATTTCCCCTTCAAGAGTACTGAGGATTAAAAACAATGAGGATTAAAAACAATTAAAAACTGAGGATTAAAACAATGCAGAAGACTAACATAGGAAAAATTCTCGTTCTTATTGATGGTTTAGAGGAAGTTAGGGTGCATTGGATACTGGGAGTAATTAGTGAATTATGGTAGTTACAGGCCTCTGGTGTGGTTGTGTGTGTGTGTACATAGGGGATATCAGTGAGACCATGAACAGTCTTGCTCTCAAGAAGTGAACAGGGGAGTGCTGAGCCAAGCATTCTTACCATGTAGTCCCGCCAATCAGGTAAGGTACCCTGGAGTTTACATTGTGGTATTTGATACGTAGCCATTCTTTGTGTATCCATCTATCTCTTCCTTTAGAGGTTCTTGAGGTCAGAGACTCTATTTTACATTTCATATTTCTAGGACTTACCCATAACTGATCAAAAACTCAACAATTTTTAGTGAAATGAATAAGTGAATGCTGAGAATTCTACCTGAAAATCAAGTCATCTTTCCCATGAATTCAAGTAGCATATATAACATATTTCTTATCTTGTTATTAACAATGATTTGCTTTGGTATAGTAATTTTAAATACATTTAATCTTGCCCTGGCTGGCATAGCTCAGTGGATTGAGCTTGGGCCTGCAAACCACAGGATCACGGTTTGATTCCCAGTCAGGGCACATGCCTGGGTTGCAGGCCAGTTCCCAGCAGGGAACTCACGAGAGGCAACCATACATTGATATTTCTCTCCTTCTCTCCTTCCCTTCCTCTCTAAAGATAAATAGATAAAATCTTTAAATACGTTTAATCTTTTCTCTTAACTAGAGTGAATGCTCTCAAAAACAAAGAACATGGCAAACTTTGCTTACTTACACACCATTTGGCACAGTGTTAAGTATGGGACAGAGCTCAGTATACTAAAAATTTTTCAATAATCATACACATTCATTTATTTAAAAATGAGAATAGCCTTATAATTTTCTGATTTCAAAAGTAGTTTGCCCACTTAGAGATGACTTGTTCTTATCATTTCTTCCAGCCTTTTATACATGTGTGTGTGACTGTGTGCATACATACCTGTTACAAAATATGGAATTATGCAATAGATCATTGAAACCCTTGTTTTTATTAATAATGAATTTTTGACACCTTTCTATGCCTATATATATAATTATCCTGTATAATTATAATGGCTACAGAGTATTATATCACAAATATTAATAATTTTAATTATGCAGTCTTATAGATAAAATTATTTCATTGATAGTCAAAATTTCATGATAATATTTACTGGATATTTATAATTGTTTTTAATGAATTGGGTCTTTATATCCTTTGCTTATTTTTGAATGTGTGCTTTCATTTTTTAATGGATTTATAGGAACAGTTTATATAAGGCCTGTCCAGAAGAAGTCCAGCCATTGTTATTACATTGAGAACTGTTTGTGGGACATTGGTGTAACCTGACAGCCAAGGACAATGGACTGGAATGTGCATGTGTGAACAATGACAACTTCACTGTACTGGTCACTGGGGGCAGTAGATACCGTTGAGTGAGCATGTGTACTGTGTGGCTGTAGCATTCAAAATGACTGAGTAGAGCAACAAAACTGCATCAAATTTTGCATTAAGTTTGAACATTCTTTAACAGAAATCATTTGAATGATTCAAGAGGCCACAGCTATGGGCAACTGGTCATTGGCAGCTTCATCACAACAATGCACCCCCGCGTATATCATGTCTCATATACACTTTTTTGGTGAAACTTCAAATCACCCAAATGACTCAGTCCCCCTCCAGCCCAGATTTGGTGCCCTGTGACTTCTGGCTTTTCCAAAATTACCTTGGAAAGGGAAGAGATTTTAGACCGTCAATGAAATTTGGGAAAATATGACAGGGCAGCTGATGGCAATTTGGAGAGCTGTGTGAGGTCCCAAGGTGCCTACTCTGAAGGAGACTGAGGCATCATTGTCTTCTGTACAATGTTTCTTGCATCTTGTATCTTCTTCATTAAATCTATTAGTCTCTATTTTTCATACTACATGGCTGGGCATCTTCTGGTTCTACCTCATATTCTGAGTTTATTAAACCTGTGTCTTTTTTGAAAGATTTTATTTATCTTTAGAGGGGAAGGGAAGGAGGAAGGGAGAGAAATATCAATGTATGGTCGCCTCTCTTGTATCCCCTGCAGGAAACTGGCCTGCAACCCAGGCATGTGCCCTGACTGGGAATCGAATCTTGATCCTTTGATTTGCAGGCTCACGCTCAATCTACAGAGGTACTCCAGCCAGGGTTAAACCTGTGTCTTTAATATATATTCCAAATATATCCCTTAGCCTAATTTATCTTTACAAAATGTAGATCTGATTTTATCAATCCTCCAAACATAAAGTTTTCAATAGCTTCTAATTGCTCTAGACACACGAACTCATACTCTTAGACCATGACCATCCTACAACCCTAGTTGCCTCTGCACTTATATTACTCTTCAGTATTTCCAGCTGTAGAGTCTCTGATTGCCTAACCAGTCACTCTTCCTCCATTGGATTCCTGTCCACTTTGTCTTCTTTGCCATTGTGTGTTGCTATGGATTTATAATTTTAATATTCTTTTACTATCATCTTAAATATTGTCATAAATCAGACTGGAGATCATTCTGTCAGAACCTTAAAATATATTTTAAAAACTATTTTAATAGAGATGTGATAAAAGGGAGCTATGAATCAGACTGTGTGAGGTCTTATAACATCTCTCTCTTTTTTTTCAGTACAGGATATAGATAAAATTACCAGTTCCATAACCTTTGAGCATCTACTGTGAGACATAGTATTTAAATGTAAAAAGTCATGATCCCTGTTCTCAAAAGTTCACTGTCAAGAGAGAGAGTAGGTAGAAACAGGAGAAAGGAGAATCTCAGCTGTAGTGTAAGCAACAGCAAAAAGAAGGGAAAATAAATAACTGTTACCATATACAAAGATAAACATTCAACCCAAACAGAATGAAAAAAAAATTTAAAAATTGAGGAGAGGCTTAGGAACCTCTGAGGCTTAGGGACCTCCAGAAAAAGAGGTTTAAACATCCCAACATCTGAGTCATAGGGGCGCCAGAAGGGGGAGAGGAAGAGCAAGAAATTGAAAACTTATTTGAAAATAAAATGAAAGAGAACTTTCCCGATCTGGCAAAGGAAATAGACTTCCAGGAAGTCCAGGAAGCTCAGGGAATCCCAAAGAAGTTGGACCCAAGGAGGAACACACCAAGGCACATCATAATTACATTAGCCAAGATTAAAATGAAGGACAGAATTCTAGAAGCAACAAGACAAAAGGAGACAGTTACCTACAAAGGAGTTTCCATAAGACCAGCAGCTGATTTCTCAAAAGACACCTTGCAGGCAAGGAAAGGGCTGGAAAGAAGTATTCCAAGGCATGAAAGGCAAGGACTTGCAACCAAGATTGCATCACCCAGCAAAGCTTTCATTTACAATGGAAGGGCAGATAAAGTGCTACCCAGATAAGGTCAAGTTACAGGAGTTCATCATCATCAAGCCCTCATTATACGAAATGTTAAACGGACTTATCTAAGAAAAAGAAGATAAAAATATGAACAGTAAAATGACAACAAACTCACAACTACCAACAACCAAACCTAAAAAAAAAAAGTGAATAAGCAAACAACTAGATTCACAGAAATAGAGATCACATGGAGGGTTATCAGTGGGGAGGGAGAGAATGGGGTAAAATGTGCAGGGAATAAGAAGCATACATAGTAGGTACAAAATAGGGGGAGATAAAGAATAATATGAAAAATGGAGAAGCCAAAGAACTTATATGTAAGACCCATGGACATGAACTAAGGTAGGGGAATGATGGTAGTGGGTGTGGGGTACAGGGCAGAGTGGAATAATGGGGAGGAAAAATGGGACAACTGTAATAGCATAATCAATAACACATATTAAAATAGATATTTAATATCTTTCTATCCATCTATTTTCTGTTTTATTTTTTCTTTAAGTAGAGTGATGGATTTGGCAAAAGCAATATGGTATACATTTTGATTCTTTATAGGAAAATCACAACCTCTATGGTTTTAAGTGAACATACCTATAAGTATATATGCACATTCCAAGGTATAGAACAGAGTCCACTGGTTTTAGATGGGGTCAACACTTAGTGCCCTTGCGAGTGACCCTGTTAACCCCATCAAAGTACCAACTGAACAAGCCATAATAAGAAGGATATATTACCTACAAAGTTCTTAAAATGAACATGATTTATAAATACCGTCTTAATTATTTGCTGTATATGAGAAAAAATAAAACATCTGCTACTTAAAAACAAAACCCTTTGAATACTTCAGAATGATTTCCACTAGGGTATTTTTTGAGAAAAGAGAAATGAATACTATGATCCCCTGGAGATTCTGACACAGTATTGTTGGAACGATATGCTGTTTAAACTATAATACTGTTTCTGCCCACCTGTGAATTTCCCGATCAGTTATTTCATTTCTCTAATATAATTGCATGACAGAACAAACACAAATTAACGCTCCTGGGCCCCAGTGGAATATGTTTTGAAGTGTTTATATGCACTATTGAACTAAAAAAAAAGGTAGCAGATGCCTCCATCAAAGAAGTAGTGGCGAGGTATTGTTCTGTTTCTGTGAGCGCACACACAGTGAAAGTGCTTGTCAGTCATGAAAAGGCTTGGACTTCAATGAGATGGCTATAAGCTGCTTCTGAAACTACAGATCTAAATAGTACAGCTGGAGAACAAGTGTCTGACGCTTAAAAATATTGTGCCTCTAGGACTAATTACGCTTTTGCAAACTTACTAAAACATTGCTATTTATTTAAACTTCGGCTGTACAAGATCTCCCTCAAATGAATGGTAGCTATTCTGAAGCCTTCACATAAACATCTATTTTGTGGAGAAACTGGCAATTAAGGACTTGTAATGAATTCAAGTCTTTTTCAGTCTCTTTAAAAGAATGCTATCAAATCAAAGGAAACAAGATATGAAGGATTCTTTGAAATTTTATCCTGTCTTTTTTCTGATGTCTTAAGATGTCAGGAAAATAACTTATTTTTCTCTGTATTATACATTTAAATATCCATTTCTTGTTAGAAATTCAAAATAAGTTATAATTCACAATCCCCTAGAACGAAAGGACTCCACATAAATGCAAAAAATTTAAATCTCTTTAAGACTGTTCTGAGTAAGCACAATTCTAGAGATACTTTTTTTGATGCTCTAGATAAATGATAGAGATGTATTTTGTAGGTCCATTGATTTTAAGATTACTTTATTTTTTTATTTTTTTTAATATAATTTTTATTTAATTCTTGTTCAAGTACAGGTTTCTGTCTTATATTCCCAACCCTGCCCGCCCCCTACCCCATGCTCCCCGCCTCCCTCCCCTTTCCACCCCCCACCCTTAGTTATTGTCCATGTGTCTTTTATACTTGTTCATGTGAGTCCATTCCCTTTTCCCCTATGATTCTCTCCCCTCTCCCCTCTGGGCCCTGACAGCCTGTTCCATATTTGAGTGTCATTGGTCGTATTTTGCTTGCTTGTTTGGTTTGTTTAGATTCCTGTTAATGGTGAGATCATATGATATTTGTCTTTCACCGCCTGGCTTATTTCGCTCAGCATAATGCTTTCCAGTTCCATCCATGATGTTGCAAAGGGTAGTAGTTCCTTCTTCCTTTCTGCAGCATAGAATTCCATTGTGTAAATGTACCATAGTTTTTTGATCCAGTCATTTACCGATGGGCATCTAGGTTGCTTCCAACTCTTGGCTATCGTAAATTGTGCTGCTATGAGATTACTTTAAATTCTTTAAACTATTTGGGGCATATCATAATGTATGAAGATACTTCATAAATACTGGACGTATTTTAGTATATATAAAATATACTCATGAGTATAAACTCATATATTTAGGACTTTGACAGAAGATAGAACCTTTTTGAGATTATAGGTATGCTATTTGTATGTAATAAGCAGGGCAAAAGTGAAAAATATACAATTGCTTTGATTTTAAAGTTTATATTTTATAAATTACAAAATCTTAGCCAAAAAGGTAAAAACAGAAATATTTTAGATTAATGGATGCTTAATAATTACATACACAGTTTTACCCTGAGAGGACTGGATATTTCAGAGATGAGGAGCTTCGTGATGAGACTGCCACAACTCATATGAAAACCTTATTTCTTACATGGAGCGAATGGGCAGGTAAAGGTCAGAACACCCCTCTGGTCTCCAATGACGTTCTCCCCACAGATTGCACATGGTGGAGGGTCTTTTATCTACTGCAACTGTTGGTGCGTTTTTTATATTCTGAGTCGCAAAGAATTCATAGAGCAAAGAAAAGCAAACAATTACAAGATGAGAATGGGCTGAAGCCTACATATTGCCTCATGCTAGATTCTCCAGCTTTGAATTTTGCGAGCATTTAAAGTTGAATTGTAATGCCATGCTTGTTTCAAGGCAATTATATCTTCTTCACCTGCATCAACCCATGTCCCCCGTGCTTCTCTTTCTATAAAAATAAAACAAAAACAATAAAATAATACAAAATAAAATAAAAACAAAATAAAACAAACAAACAAAAACAACAAGATTAAAATTATCATCTCTCTTAGAAAATAACACTAACAACAAACACATGCTTGTCCATGCTGAATCAACGATGTAATCATTCCACGTGATACTGTTAGTGAACATGTGTGACTTTCTATATTTGGCTAAAATAGCAGTGAATCAGTGATGTTATAGTCTGTTGTCTCTTACATAAACAGGACACTGATATTTGTGTTATTTTTCCTGGTTGTCATGATCAAGCTCTAAGGAGCTAAAGGATTAATTTGTAAAATAACTTTGTTCTCTCACCTATAAAATAGAAAGTTGTAGGGAAGATTAAATGTCATTTATGAAAGGAACTATCCTAATACCTGTCACATAGTAAATGTTCCATAAATGTTTTGTTGAACCCAAATATAATTCCTTTTGGGATATTTTTGATCCAGAAAAGGATATCTTATCCCATCTCTGTTTATAGCACTTGGAAGTAATACCACTGATGCATTAATGAGAGAAATGCAATGCATAAAAAGCATCACTTTTTATGGATGGGGAAATGGTAAGATTAGTGTTCTGTTGTACACTAGCAGATGTTAAAATTGTTACTAAGTATCTGGTTTTTGCATGTAGCTATCTAGATCTCCCAACACCACTTGCTGAAGAGGGTATTTTACTCCATTTTATGCTTCTGGCCCCTTTGTCAAATATAATTGACCATAGAGACCTGAGTTTATTTCTGGGCTCTCCATTCTGTTCCATTGGTCTATGTGTCTGTTCTCATGCCAGAACCGGGCTGTTTTGATTACAGTGGCCTTGTAATACAGTTTGATATCAGGTATTGTGATCCCTCCTACTTTGTTCTTCTTTCTCAAAATTGCTGCAGCTATTTGGGGTCATTTATCGTTTCATATAAATTTTTGAAATGTTTGTTCTATATCTGTTAAATATGTCATTGGTATATTAATAGTGAAGTGTGTTGAATCTGTAAATTGTTTTGAGTACTATGGACACTTTGATGATGCTAATTCTTCCAATCCATGAACATGGTACTTGCTTCAAATGGTTTGTGTCTTCCTTAACTTCTTTCTTCAGTGTTGTATAGTTTTCTGAGTATAGGTCTTTTACTTCCTTGGTTAGATTTATTCCCAGGTACTTTATTTTTCTTGTTGCTATATCAAATGGGACTTTTTCCTGATTTCTGTTTCTTGTATTTCATTGTTGGTGTACAAAAATGCCTTTGATTTCTGAATATTAACTTTGTATCACACTGTTTTGTCAAATTCACTTATTAGGTCAAGTAGACTTTTGGTGGAGTCTATAGGGTTTTCTCTGTGCACTATCATGTCATCTGCATACAATGACGGTTTTGTTTCCTCCTTTCTGATTTGGATGCCTTTCTATTTTTTCCTTGTCTGATTGCTGTGGCTAGAACTTTTAAAACTATATTGAATAGAAGGGATGAAAATGAACTTTCTTATTCTATTCCTAATCTTAGTGGGGAAACTTTTAGTTTTTGCCCATGGAATATGATGTTGGCTATAGGTTTCTTGTATATGGCCTTTATTATGTTGAGCTATTCCCTCTATTCCCACTTTGCTGAGTGTTTTTATCATAACTGGGTGCTGTACCTTATCAAATGCTTTTTCCATATCTATTGATATAATCAAGTTATTTTTGTCTTTCCTTTTGTTTATGTGCTAAATTGCATTTATTGATTTGTGAATTTTGTACCATCTTCAAATCCCTGGAATGAATTACACTTGATCATAGTGTATGATCTTTTTAATATATTGCTGGCTGCAGTTTAACAATATTTTGTTGAGGATTTTAGCATCTATGTTCATCAGCAATATTGCCCTGTAGTTTTTTTTTTTTTTTTAATGTTGTGTCTTAATCTGGTTTGGGGATTAGGATGATGCTGGCTTCGTAAAATGAGTTTGAGAGTCTTCCCTCTTCTTGGATTTCTTGGAATAGTCTGTGAAGGATAGGGGTTAGCTATTCCTTAAATATTTTATAAAATTCTCCTATGAAACCAGCTACACACAAAAAAATGAAACTTGACCACCAATTTATACCATATACAAAAGTAAACTCAAGATGGATAAAGACTTAAATATAAATCATGACACCATTAAAGTCCTAGAGGAGAACATAGGGAGGAAAGTCTTAGATATTGCATGCAGTGATATTTTCACCAATATGTCCCCTAGAGCAAGGGACATAAAGAAAAGAATAAACAAATGGGATCTCATCAAAATAAAAAGGTTATGCATGCCTAAAGAAAACATTGCAAAATAAAAAGGGAAACAACTGTATGGGAAATATATTTGCAAATGATACCTTGAACAAGGTTTTGATATCCAAATTACATAAAGAACTCATATGACTGCACTCCAAGAAGACAAACAACCCAGTTAAAAACGGGCAGAGCACTCAAGCAGACATTTCTCCAAGGAGGACATACAGTGAGTTCAGAGACATATGAAAGGATGCTGAGCATCTCTAGTCCTCAGAGAGATGCAAATTAAAATCACAATGAGACACCACTTAACACTAATCAGAATGGCCATCATAACCAAATCACCAATGACAAGTGCTGTGGAGAAAAGGGAACCCTAATGCCCTGTTGGTGGAATGCAGACTGGTGTAGCCACTATGGAAAATGAAATTGCCTTTTGACTCGGCAATCCCACTGCTGTGACTATACCCTAAAAATCCTGAATCACCAATCCAAAAGAACCTATGCACCTCAATGTTCATAGCAGCAGAATTTAAATAGCCAAGCACTGGAAACAACCTAGGTGCCCATCAGTAAATGAATGGATCAAAAAACTATGGTCATTTGGCCCTGGCTGGTGTAGCTCAGCAGATTGAGCGTGGGCCTGCGAACCACACGATTGCGGTTCAATTCTCAGTCAGGGCAAATGCCTGGGTTGCGGGCCAGTTCCCAGCAGGGGACTCACAAGAGGTAACCATACATTGACATTTCTCTCCTTCTCTCCTTCCCTTCCCCTCTAAAGATAAATAAATAAAATCTTAAAAAAAAAACTATGGTACATTTGGACAATGGAATTCTATGCAGCAGAAAGAAAGAAGGAGCCCCTACCCTTTACAGTATGGATGGATCTGGAGAGTGTTATGCTAAGTGAAATAGGCCAGGTGGTGAAAGACCAATAATATATTATCTCACCTATAGGTGGAACCTAATCAACACACCATACAAGCAAGCAAAATATAACCAGAGACAATGAAATAAGAACAAACTGACAGTAACCAGAGGGGAGGTGAGGGGATAATGGGGAGAAAAGGGGAAAGAGTTGTCAGGAACATGTACAAAGAATGCATGGAGAAAGCCAAAGGGGGATGGGATCAAGTGTGAGAGGTGGGGATGGTTGGAGAGGGAGTATTGGTGGGGGGAAAATGGAGACAACTGCACTTGTACAGCAATAAAAATATAAAAATAAAAATGCACACACATAAAAAGATTGTTCCTATGTAGAAGCAGACTGGGTACACATGATGTGAGATTTAAGAATTAGTGAAAATGAAATTTACTCACACTCTTTTTAAAACAACTTTCTCTACTATAGCACTTAGCGTCACTGCGATTATGTTCCCAGTCTGCATTTCCAAAGAGAATCCTCTGGGTCAAGGAGTTTTCCACTTATATTTATCCTTGTATTGCTACCACCTATTTTAGTGCCAGGTACATTAATTAGAGTCACTGCATAAATTTTCTTAAAAGGGGTTACTATTGATTATAATGCCAGGCACCAGCAATATTCTGCAGAGGGCAAAGAAATGATCAATTGATACTAATTGAGACGGTGGAGAGAGGAGAAAGTTTCATGGAACACGTTCGTGAGACCTGGGCCTTGAGGGCCTGGTTGCAGGCAAAGGTAGTCCAAGCAGAGGAAGTTCAATGGCAAAGAGGAGCCAACTCCACTGAGAATACATGAATAGAGAGTAATTCAAAGGGTATAAAGCGGTGTCAAAAATAAGTTTCTCTTTCTCCACAGCTGTGCCAGGAGCAATCCCTGATGGATGAGGCTTTTCTTCTATGGGCTGCTCCTGTATCAGTGCTGGTGGTCAGGGTGGGGGAGTTCCTTTTGCCAGTGCTCTCTCCAAGGGCACCCATCTTCTTTGAAGGTGGTGGTGAGGGCAAGTAGCGGAGGGAAAGAACCACAATGGAAACAGCACAGACAGACCCAGGGAACACTGCAGACTCAGCAGAGATCCTGTCAAGAGCCAAGTGGTTGGCAGGGTCAGAGCTTATGGGACAAACTTTCAAGCCAACAATGAAGTGGGCACTAGGTCATAAGTTGACGTTGAACAAATTAAAGATATATGTATGCCAGAAGATTATAGTAAAAATAAGTGCCGGGTTTTGAGCTGTAAATTACTAAGCACATAAGAGGTAAAGAGAAACATGCCCATGAATCTGAGTCAAACTCAAGTAGGTGGTGCTTTAACAGGAGTTTCTTCTTTGGAATTCTAAGGCAGCCCCGTATTTCTTTGAATTTCCTTCTTAAAAAGCTCTATTGTACCTAGGATTACAGTCCTTAGTCTCAGTGTGACCTAAGCTAGTCCTTAGTAGCGAGTAACTAACCTAGTGGTGATGTGGAAAACAGTTCTAAATGGCAAGAGCTGGTTGTTTAATTTTCAGGATATTTTCATGCCAAATGTTAAATGCAGCCATTATTAAAAATCAAATGACAAAAACATAAAGTACATTATATTAAAAACAAAGGTAACTATTATTTTAAAACTTATGTGCTATGCATACTTTGTTTCAGTAATGTCTATAATAAAATTATATATATAATTATACATATGTATTTACAATTTTCTTTTTAGAGAGCTGGATGTTGGTTGTTAAATATTTACCAGTATGCTACCGAACTAACCCCATTATAAACTTTAGTCTTTCATCTGATGAATTTATTAAGTAATGCTGCACACCCCTTAAGGTTACTGAAAACAATAATTGGGAAAATATAATACTTAGTAAATGATAGATGCTATCATGATAAGTTATTATTCTGTAAAACAATATTTTAGTCTTTGAGTAAGTGTATGTAGCTAACTTTTATGTGTAATAAATATTTTAAATATTCAAGCCACATGATTTTTTCCTAATCAAAAATGTTTCTGCATATGTATTAAGAAGAGCTATTGGTTCCATTAGGAAGCGTGTCTCAACAATCTCTCCAGAAAAGATAGGTTTTATGAATTGTAGCCTATTAAAGAGTTGCTAAGGCAACCATTGCTTGTTAATAATGTAGTGATAGAAAAGAAAAGGTAATTTGAAGAAAAATGCTTCAAAATTCAGAGGAGAACTATACCTGAACAAACCTCCAATTGAAAAAATAAGAGACAACTGGCCATGAGCAGTTTCTTTCTTGAGTTTGCAGAGATCAGGTAGTATTCCACAAGACAGAGAGCCACAGAGACCAGCACGCATTTTCACCTGTTTGTCAGTTCCATCACCACTGATTTTACATTGTTAGTCTCTTATGATTTTACAAGTGATAGAAGTAGATATATACCACAATAACCTTAAAGCTAGATTCTGGCATTTTTGATAATAATATTAAAGGGCCTCTTGTCATATTGTTGCAGTATACCTTGATTATTAGTTTATTTCTTATAAATCAATAAGTATAAGTAGCTTAGAGGTTGATATGAAAACCTGATAACAGCCACTGTTACAGGATCTCATGACAAGGCACCCTCAAGGGTTCACTCAGTTTACTGCCTTTTGCATTTTATCAATATAACAAAGGATGAGTTGACTTGAATGCTCATTGAGGTCTTTAGTAAGAGAAAGGTATGAAGTACATTAACACTTACTTTCTACATATCATTACTTTGAATCTGTCATTCTCTGGAGTTAGATGATATTGTCATTTTTCTAATGATATGGTTGTGTCTCGAGAGTCAATCCTACAAATCAATAAAAGCTGAAATATAATATTAACGAGATCTCATTCTAAATCAATCGTAATCTTAAACTCAGATTTTTTTTCTTATTGTGCTTAATGTTAATGATTGATCATAGACAAATACGTACTTAGTACAATTTCTTTTTACCCCTTTAGGACCACTCTGTGTTATTTTTCTGATATATATATATATATATATATATATATATATGGAATATATATATATTCCATAGCTTAGATATGCCTCTATATTGTTTTTCTGAGAAAAACAAAATATCAACCCAACTTGAATCTGGTTAAAAGAGCCATTGCTTTAAGAAAACGACAAAAAAAACCACAATTATTTTTATGTTTTCAGTTGCTTTGCTACAAATCACCTTGCAAACTAGTAGGAAACATGAAATCATATGCAGATACTAAGATTTAGATCAAACAGATATGTTCCATATGAATTCCTTAATTGGCAGGGCTGCATCTGGTTATCTCGGACGCAAAAGTGAGCAAAAGAAAGGCTTCTGTTTGTTAATTTGACAGGATCACATTATGGTTTGACACGGACACAGGTTGAGGCTGCAAACAGCACTGAGGCAGCAGCTGCAAACAATGCTTAAAACATCTTTAAATCAAATCTAGAAAATAATGACCCCAGAAAAAGAAACCTGAAATATTTAAGTAACAGATTGGCAATTTTAGACTTCATTTTACCCAGCCCTTTTGTTTTCTATCTTGTTGGCTATTTATTCTATGTTTAACCCTCCCCGAGTCCTAATCTTCACACACTATATATTTGCCAGTTTGCAATTGCCAAGCTATGCACCATTTTACAATGAAGAATATGTTTTAAAATGCACGCACATATAAATGGTCAATGTGAAAAATCCATGCTTCTTTGCCATTTTAACCAAAACAAGTGGGAATTAATGGGTACAATGATATCAGTGTTCATTGGGACTGTTTAAATTAGAAAAGTGCTTAAAGGGCAAAGGAAAAAAATTGATTAAAAAAGTCCTAATTCCCTGAGACTTTACTGAATAATGAGCTCTAACTAGGCATGGAAATTTGCTCACATATTATGCAGCTAATTTAGGAGAGAATGAAGAATGGACTGTTATAAAAGACACATTATTTCCTCTGGAAAAGCTTTAAACAGTTTGCAAAGTCAAATTTAAAATGTTTTTAATTGTAGTCCTTTATTGTTGCCATGTAAAAATGTGGCTGAAGTCTGTTAAGCAGATTGAATCTTACAGGAGATGAATACCAGTTAATATAAAAAGGGATCTTTGAACTTACATTTTTAATGCATACGTTTCCTTAGTAAATTCTTTGTCTATGGGTGTAAGACAACCTCTTATAAATGAGTTTGTGCTTCTCCTGTTCCTATCTTATTACCTATCAAAGAGACATAGACAAATTGTCCCAGTGGGAAGTCGCCCATCAAAGCACTAGTACCTATTTTTTATTTCTGAATATTTATTACTATCTCACAAAATTACCATCCTGCTCACTCATGTAAAACATTAATAGTCACATTTTCTCTGTAAGTCTCACATAATAATAATTAAATTTCATGTTTCTTCAAGACACATGCCTTTTCAATCCTTTTACTAAGTCAGCATTTTATTTATATTCCATTTATTTGAAAAGAGGAAGAAGGATGGATCTGTTATTTAATCAGGCTCTTCGGTTTACATAGTGCAATTTGAAAGCTCTGAACCCTTTTCATCTGTAGTGTGCGGGGCTCTCCGTCTATGTCAAATTCCTGCAAACTCTGTCTACATATCTCAGGGATAATTTCCTGTGGAGAAGTAACACATACATGCCTAATCCATATCACTCAAAAATACATTTACACTACACCATAGGGCAGAATATGGCAGTATATCACCTACATTTACAAAATTTTGGAGTTACAACTTAAAAGCCTTTTTTTTT
Source organism: Sturnira hondurensis (assembly GCF_014824575.4). Classification (NCBI taxonomy): domain Eukaryota; kingdom Metazoa; phylum Chordata; class Mammalia; order Chiroptera; family Phyllostomidae; genus Sturnira; species Sturnira hondurensis. Next base: position 1,947,238 of record NW_028073279.1, read on the forward strand.
CCTTTTTGCAGTTTACATTTGGAGATTTAAATAGTTTGGGCAAGGCCATGACAGCAAACCTGACAGTTAGAATTTGTTTACCCTGCTCAAATAAATTGGCCGAGGTGAGACTTGTTGTTGTTTTTTTTTTTTTTTTTTTTGCTTATGTAACCATACAACCTGTTTTACCAAAATGTGACACAAACATAGTGGTCTCTATATATCCACCCTCCCCAGGAAATTTGTTGGCACAGGCTTTTATTATCAAAAATTCCAGTGTCATCCTTTGGAACTTCCCCCAATTCACTGTAACAGTTTATAGAATTAGAACCATATATTCAGGTCTTATTTTCTTTCTAATAAATCAGTTTTAATTTGACAGTAACCAGAAGGAAGGTCTTTGACTCAAAGTACTTCAAATAGGAAAGTTAGACATATGCTTAATCATATAACTCTAGTACTTTAAATGTCTCTTCTTTCTGGAACTCCGACTTACCGTTTGAGCTCCACGTCCAACTTCAAAATTCTTACTGAGCATCTCTACCAGAATCGTGCACAGGACTTTCCAAGTCATTAAGTGCATCTCAAATCAGAGTTAAAATCTTTATTCCCAACCAGTTCTTCCTGTCAAACTTCCTAGCAGGTTAAATGCTCTCACCATTTAAGCAGTAACTCAAATAACACATTAACTAATCCTTTGACGTATTCCATGTCCCTGGGTTCACACATTTAATGCCTTTCCAACTGTGAAGTTATAGCTAAAGGGATGCCACTGATACCCATCTGTCTCTCTCCCTGTCCTGTTGCTCTAGTTCAAACCCTGTCATCTTTCACTGAACCTTCACCATCACGCTGCCCTCACCTATCATACCCTTTAGCCTCCATGATGTTGTCAGAACTATTTTACAAAACACACCTGTGATCATGAAATTTTCTTTACTGCTTTTTCCCTATAACCTATAAAATAAAGTTCCACCTCTTGAGCATAGAATTTATCTGATTGCATCAGATGCTGGAAGAATTTAGCCAGATCCATCAGACTTTCACCATTTCAGGTTTCTCTGTCAGTGTTGGTTTCTCTGTGACTGAACTGGTACAATAAAAACAGCTGTGCTGGTGCATACAGCAAGTTAGCATAGCAGGATAATCAATATTCTCCAGGAACAGCTCTCAGATAGTGCCACTTTGGAGGGGGTGAATTAATCCTGAAAATCTCACTCACTCTTTGTGTGGGATAATTCTGAGGTGAGTAGTTTATGTCATTTCCCACAGTTTCCCCATGAGATTAAGCTCTAGCCATACACTTACTCTCTGTGGTTGCTAGGTTAATATTGAAAATTCATTAACTGCATTCTCTTTCCTAAATCACCCCCCCCCACACACACTCTGTTACTGGTACACATTCCAAGTAAACTACTTGCATTCAAACCCTTATCTTAGGGTCTGTTTCTGGAGAACACATACTAAGAAAGGCCTTTCACACTGAGCATTACAACTTCATTCTTGGCTACACTCATCCATCTGCCTGTGCTGTAGTTTAATCAGAACTATACATCATTTTACATAGAAGAAAACATAGGTACTAAACTTATAGACCTTGGTCTGAGAGAGGACTTTATACATTTGACTTCAAAAGAAAGGGAAGTAAAAGCAAAAATAAGTGAATGAGACACCAAAACCTTCTGCACAGCAAAACAAATCACCCACAAAATGGCAACCAAACAAATGGGAGAAGATGTGTGCAGACAACAGCTCCCGCAATAAGTTAGTATAAAAATACATACAGAACTCATGCAGCTCAACACCAAAAAAACCCCAATTTGATTAAAAAATGGGCAGGAGACCTGAACAGACACCTCTCTGAAGAAGCCATACAAATGGTCAACAGATGCATGAAAAGATGCTCAACTTCACTTGCTACTAGGGAAATGACAATCAAAACTACATGACTTACCACCTCACACCTGTTGGCATGGCCTTTGTCAACAAGATAGTCAATCACAAGTGTTGGAGAGGTTGTGGAGAAAAAGAAATGCCCATTCACTATTGGTGGGATTGTAAATTAATATGGCCAGTATGGAAGACAGCATGGAAGTACCTCAAAACACTCCACACAGAGTTACCCTATGACTGAGTAACTTTTCTTCTGGCCATCTACCCCAGAATTTAAAAACATTATTCAAAAAGATATATGCACTCCTATGATAATTGTAGCATTATTCACAGATACAGAAACAACTGAAGTGCCCTTCCATACAGGATTGGAAAAAAGATGTGATATATATATATATCACATTACATATATATGTCACATATATATCATATATATATCACAACACATATATGTCATATATATGATATATATCATATATATATACTGTACATATACTGCCATTGCAAGAACATGGATGGATCTCAAGAACATAGTGCTAAGCCATATGACAGACACAAAAAGTCAAGAACTATATGATTTCACTCATATGTAATATATAAAACTGAAAAAAACAGATGAACAAACAAAAAAACAAACACAAACGCATAGACACTGACAACAGTGTGGTGGTTATCCAAGGAAAGGGAGTTGGGAGGGAGGGTAGTTGGGGGCAAAGGGGGTCAAGTATATGGTGAGAGAGAGAGATTTGGCTTTGCAGAGTGGGAACACAATGCAATATACAGATTATGTTTTATAGAAATGTGCACTTGAAACCTATATAATTTTATTTATTAATGTCACCACAATAAATTTAATTAAAAAATATACACATTTCCCCAAAGTGAACCTTACACTGCCAGTCTGCGTACTTTTATTTATACACTCTTTTCTCCAATGTCTTACTTCTCTCCTTCTTTTAAAAAAATATTGATCTTTTAAGGCCTATTAATCTATATTCTTTCTTTGAAGTTTTTCCTGAGTACCAATTCAAAACCAGTTTCTTTTCTGCTTCTATAGTAGAGTGTTTTAACTTCATTATTCATCTCATTAGATCACAATTATTTTGTTGATCTAATTAATCAGGTTGCATGTTGCTTCTTCTGGACTCTATAAGGTACTTGATGGAAGTGTTAAATGAAAATTTTGAACTTATTTTCTTATAGATAATTATGGAAAATGGTGATTATATTCTAAAGCAGGAATTTAAAAAGAAATTTAATCCGGCCAAGATGGAGGCGTAAGTGGAAACACTGTGCCTCCTTGCACAACCAAGTTTAAAGACAACAAAGTTTTAGTAAAAAAAAAACCCAGCCAAAACACAGAAAATTGAACTGTATGGAAGTCTGATAACAACAAACCATTCAGCCAGACCTGTTAGAGGGGCCGAGTCAGCTGCGGAGCAGGGTCGGGCTGGAAAGATCCTCGAGGTCTACCCAGGCACCGCAGGAGCACAGGCAGTGGTTAGATCCCGGGCATGGGGTAGCATTGGGTGGATCCAGTGAGGGCGCAAGGAGGCTGGCTGACCGTGGTCACACATTTGCGTGCAGATAAATCAGGTGAAGGAGTGAGCAGTGAGACAGACCACACAGGTTAGAGTTCCAGTGATGGGATTTAGAGCCTGAGAGCACCAATTAGAAAGACTTTCGGGGTCAAGGTGCCAGGAGAGGCTCCCAGGATCACAGAGAGTTTGTTGGAGAGACCCACAGGGTCCTGGAGGGTTCACAGGCCCACACACTCAGGAGCCGGCACCAGGGGGGCCCAGTTTGCTTGTGGGAAGCAGCAGAGGGGACAGAAATCTGAGAGAGAGTGGAACAAATGCCATTGCCCCTCTTTGACCCCGCTCCCACATACAGCGTCACGACCCAGTCACTGGGTCGCCTTGCCCTGGTGAACACCTAAGGCTCCGCCCCCCATACATAACAGGTGTGAACAGACCAAAACATTATGGCTCAAGAACAGCTCAAAGCCCCATAGCCAATAATTCTAAGCGACCAAGAGATAGCCAACATTTCAGATACACAGTTCAAAATACTGGTGATCAGGATGCTCACTGGTTAATTTTAGTCACAAATTACAGGAATAAATAATGGCTAAACTAATTTAAATGAAGGGAAATGCACAGGAAACCAATAGTGATGGAAAGGAAACTGGGGCTCAAATCAAGGGAGTGGGCCAGAAGGAAGAAAAAACTGACCAAACTAAAAAGAACAAAGAAACAAGAATTTAAAAAAATGAGGAGAGGTTTAGGAACCTCCAGGACATCTTTAAACGGTCCAACATTTAAATTATATGGGTACCAGAAGGGAAAGAAGAAGAGCAACAGTGGAAAACTTATGTGAACAAATAATAAAGAAGAACTTCCCCAATCTGGCAAAGGCAATGGACTTCCAGGAAATCCAGGAAGCTCAGAGAGTCCCAAAGAAGGTGGACCCAAGAAGGAACACACCAAGGCACATCATCATTACATTAGCCAAGATTAAAATGAAGGAGAGAATCCCAGAAGCAGCAAGAGATAAGGGGACAGTCACCTACAAAGGAGTGCCCATCAGACTGTCAGCTGATTTCTCAAAAGAGATCTTACAGGCAAAAAGGGGCTGGAAAGAAGTATTCCAAGTCATGAAATCCAAACACCTATATCCAAGGTTGCTCTATCCAGCAAAGCTTTCATTTAGAATGGAAGGGCAGATAAAGTGCTTTTCAGACAAAGACAAATTCAAGGAGTTCATCATCACCAAGCCCTTATTATATAAAATGTTAAAGGAACTTATCTAAGAAAAAGAAGAGAAAAAATATGAACAATGAAAGGACAGCAAACACACAGTTATTAACAACCACACCTAAAACAAAAGCAAACTAAGAGGACAGCTAGATCAGGAGTGGAACCATAGAAATGGAGATCACATGGAGGGTTAGCAACAGGGGAGTGGGAGGAGGAGAAGGGGGGAGAAGGTACAGAGAGTAAGTAGCATAGACAGTAGGTAGAAAATAGATGGGGGGGAGTGCAAGAATAGAATGGGACATATAGAATCTAAAGAACTTGTGACACATGGACATAAATGGTGGGGAAGGGGTGTGCAGGGTCAGGGAGAATAAAGGGGGGGAAATAGGACAACTGTAATGGCATAAGCAATAAAATATATTCAAAAAAGAAATTTGATATGCTTGTTACCACCACTTACCTTCTCTAGGCCACATGACTTATCTGCCACAACAAAATGTCATAGAATGGGTAGGTTAAACAATAAAAAAATATTTTCTCACTGTTTTGAAGGCCGAACTTTCGAGGGTAGGATGCCAGAATGGTCAGGTTCTGGTGAGAATTCTCTTCCAGGCATATAGATGGTAGACCTCTTGCTGTGTCCTTACACGATGGAGAGAGAATGAGTGAGCTCTCTAATACCTCTCCTCATAAGGGCACTAATCCATCACAAGGGTTCCTCTCCCATTACCTTTCAAAGACCTTATCTCCAAATACCTTCACATTGAGGTTTATGGTTTTGACATACAGATTTGAGGGAGATAAACATTCAGACCATAATACCATGGCAAACTGTTGGAGCCCTAGGCAGATCTTCTTATTGAATTCAGATGGATATGAAGTTAGTTTTTCTCTACACAGAACTTTTGTCAATATGTATCTGAGTTTTCATGTACAACTACGTAAATCACAGCATTTGCAATTCCAGTGATGCTGTTTGCATTCACGTGGGATGTAAACAAAGTCCTCTATCGTCAAATGGGCCTTCAGCTTTCTGGTTTCTTCTCCTGCCCTTTGTCTCTCTCTCCATGGAAAGTCTATACTCTTCTTAATGCATACTCTTCAGATATATAATAGTATCTTTGCCTATATGCTCAAATACTTCAATATGGTTTTTAAAATTAGGTTTTACTTACCCCAAAAGAGTAATATTATTTACCCCTTTCAATTTTTTTTTCTTTCAAAACTACATACCAGGTATATGCTTAGATGAGTGGGTAAAACAACCGTGGTACAATTACACAATGAAATACTACTCAGCCCTAAAAAGGAAGGAAATCTTACCTTTTACAACAGCATGAATGGATCTGGGGGGTATTATGCTAAATGAAACAAACCAGTCAGAGAAAGACAAATACCTTATGATTTCACTAAGATGTAGAATCTAATCAGTGAAGTAAACAAACAAAAGAGAAAAACCTTCATAGATACAGAGAACAGGCTGAAAGCTGTCAGAGGGGAGGAGGTTAGGGGGCTGGGCAGAAAAGATGAGAGGATTAGGCAAAAAAGAAAATAAAACAAAACAAAAAGCCTTCATAGACACACACTACAGTATGGTGATTACTAAAGGGAAAGAAGGTTGGGGCAGGTAGAAGAGGGTAAAGGAATAAATGGTGATGGGAGGAGACTTTACTTTGGATGGTGAATGGACAATACTATATACAGATGATATACTATAGCGTTGAAACCTATATAATTTTGTTAACCAATGTCAGCTTAATAATTCAATAAAATTACAAGATGTATGATTAGTCTTCTTGTACACTTTAATCCATTTTTAATAGCTCCATAATAGTACACAATGTGACTATGTCATTCTTGATTTAGCAATTTATAATTACTTATTTGGTGTCTAGTTTTTGCTCCAGAATCAATGATGCAAAACACATATCCTTACATGATTTTTAGTTCTTGGGATATATCCCAAGAAATGAGATTGGCTGGTTGAATGAGATGTCTATTTTTATCTTTATGGAAATAGAAACACTCCTTTCCCCCAAAGCTAAATTCTTTATTTTTAAACCCTCAGTGTATGAGAGAATGCCTTTCCCCATATTCCTGCTAGCAGTTAACTTTAACACTCCTTTCAAAATTTTTGCCAGCCTGTGAGAGCAAAATCATTTCTTATTTTTAATTTAATTTTAATTTCCATGACTGCAAGTGAATTTGGATATCTCTTCATATTTATTAACCATTTCAATTTATTCTGACATTAATCATCTATTTATACCTCTTTACTATTGTTTTCTCTTGGATTATTTTTCTTTATTTCTGATCATTTAGCATCATAAAAATATTAACTCCTTTATCATTTGAATACAAATATTTTTCTATGCCCATTTTATGTCTATTGAAGTTCCTAGTGTTTTTCGTGATGTAAATTTTTGTGTTACACTATGTCTGCACTTTAAATACTGGTGTATTTTGTTTTTAGTTTTGATTAAGCTAATGTATGTTATCCTTTATACATTCAGCTCTTTGGAAACTTTTTGTTTTGTTTTTAGAAGGTGTTAATTTTATTTTTCATTTGCTGTAATTAAATTGAACAATTTTTTCCATATTGGATAAAAATTATCTAGTTATTTTTCTTTCAGATAAAATTTAATTGTGACAATACCATTTATTAACTGTTTTATGCATTCCCCAATATATTGAATTCATTTTTTCAATATTACCTTCTCATATACAGACATGTTATTTTTTTATTTTAGTAATTTTAGTATTTCATTAATTCTTTCTGATTTTTGGCTTATTCACTATTTCCCCTGGCTTTTTGAATTCATTAATTTTTATTCTTTTGTAATAATAATGGCAATAAAATTACAATTTTATTCTCTAAATACCACTTTTCTTCATCTTTAAATTTGTGGCAAAATACTAATTTCATTTCTTAATAGATGGTTTAAAAATTTTATTTAAATTTTCTCTTTAACCTAAATATTGCCTAGAAGTTGTCAATTAATATCCAATTAGATGGCTTCATAACTAGAAATATTTCTACATACATACATAAACTTAATAGTAGAGAAAATTGTTTTTGAAATTTCTGCATTGTGCAAACCACTAGATCTTCTTACATTGTGCTTTTTATCATCACATTATTCTTTTTCCTATTTACTATCTTGACACTTGAATTTTGCCTTGTCCAATATTAATATTGCCAACCTTGCTTATTTTACATGGTATTCTCCTTATGAGTCTTTATTTTCAAATGTATCAATTAGCTATTGATACAAACCACCCCAGAACTTTTTGGTAAAACACCCCAAACCCTGGTGGCTTGAAATAATTATATTTTCTTTGTTAAAGAGACACCAAGATAGCTCTTCACTGGGTGAACTGCTCACGAGTCTGCGGTCAGCTGCAGCTGAGTAGGTGTTTCTGCTGATCAATGACAGGTCTTCTTACACAGTTTGAAGTCAGGTGTTCATAGTTTTGTCTAGACCGGCCTTGCATGGGACAAGTAGGCTTTTTTTCTATGTCACCTGTCACCTTCCACCAGCTAGTCTAGACTTTTTCCGGATAGTGGAAGTTTCCAAGAGATAGCTCAGAAACATGCAAGAGTGGCACATTGTCACTTCTATCAAATTCGCACAGCCAAAGTAAATCTTGAGAACAGCTCAGATCCAAGGGGTAGGTTATAGACTCCAACTCTTGGTGGGAAAAGCTGGAAAGTTACATGACAAAAGACATGGACATAACATGCTTAATGAACCGGGGTTATTTTTGCAGTAATCTGTCATTAAATCATAATTTATCACTTTTTAAGTGTATTGTTAACAATATTTTTATTGTTTGAGTTTTAATCCAATTTGTTAGCCTGTATTTCTAAACTGATTTTACATTGCTGATAGGTTTTATTGTGATTTCCTGTTTCTGGTGGTTTGATCAAATTACTGTTAGTTTTGTTTTCTTTCTTTTGTTTAATTGAAAGTTATACAACATTTTTTCTCTTTGTTAATGACTGCTTTCACTTTATTCACTCTCTTCATTGAAGCATAATAATCTACTATAGCCATTTTCACCCTATTTTATCTCATGGCACACAAACTCATCGCTAAAATTCTGCAGCACACCAATCTGACAAAAAATTTGTCAGTCTGACAAAAATTGGTATGATTTTGATTGATTTACAAAAAATAATAATAATGGTAATTACCTACCCTATTGCTTCAAAGTGACTTTTTTGAAAGTCAGGTGCCTGTACTTGTCTATAAGAATTCCTCTTACCAAGAATTAACCAATCAAATGAAACCTTACAATATACATTAAGCAACTCTGTTATATGACCTATATATCTATGGTTCAAGCCAGCACATTCACACCAGACAGCTATTTTTGTGTTAGCTGTCATTTTTTCTTTGACAATCTAAGGAAAAAGAAGTCAGTGCCCCTGAGTAAATAGTCTGGTATTGCATGCTTTAAAAATTCTTGTGGCACAGCAGTTGAAAATTACTGATCTGCTACAATTTGTAAGCATAGTATCAATCATTTCTTCTTCTGAGACACATAGTTTTTCCGCCACAATGTTGTAATACTCCACACTGCCTTCAATTAAGAGAAAATATTTAGAGTAATTTTACTTCTTCCTTCCTTTCCCTTTTTTCTCCTGAGGTACATGTACTAGGGTCTGCATTGGGCCTGTTGGGGTCAAGCAATCTGTGCAAGCAGCCTTAGGTGATGTGGTTACCACAGGACCCTTGGCACTTCAGGTACCGAGATGAACTGGAAGTATGAGGGGAGAGGACAATGTGTGGAATCAGTCTCTGTGAGACTGGGAGAGCGGATGGATGGTTTGCAGAAAACAGCCCAACTGAGATATATAAGTTGTGAATTTAAAATGACATCAGTCAACAAGGTCATGAATTTTTCTTTCTTTTTATTTCCTTCCTGTTTTTTTTAAACCTGCACAAGAGTGAGAAGAGAGTTGAATATAAGCAGAGTTGGGATATTCTAGAGAAGAATGCACAATGAAAGAAAGACAAGGGACTTCAAGTTACCTACAAACTAGTGGTTATAATGAAGGGACATACACAATTCATATTAAAAAGGGCATATATATAGGCCCTGGCTGGTGTAGCTCAGTGGATTGAGCACAGGCCTGCGAACCAGAGGATCGCGGTTCGATTCCCAGTCAGGGCACATGCCTGGGTTGCAGGCAGGTTCCCTGCAGGCCAGTTCCAGCAGGGGATGCATGAAAAGCAACCATACATTGATGTTTCTCTCCCTCTCTCCTTTCCCTCTAAAGATAAATAAATAAAATCTTTTAAATTAAAAAAAAATAAAAAGAGCATATGTAATTAATAGTAAAATGCAAATGTTACATAAATATTTAAGCAAAATATGAAGTTTGGAAAAATTATATTTGCTAGAGTTTCTTAGCCTATATGACCAAGCAACCAAAATACACATTTACTTTAATGGAATGAAAAATACATACTGGAAAGTTTGGGAAATATTATATGAAGAAGCATTTTTTAAACTATAACTATTGATACAAATGTAAGATATTACTATATATGAACTTAATAATAATTCACATTATATGATTTTACCTCTGATAATTTCAGTGGATGTGTATGAAAATATTTTGACTTGGTAAAAATTGTGGAATATTTTATCACTATAAGCTTTCATTGCAGAGCCTATATTGGTCAAGCTGTTTAGTTGTTACAGATAAAAAATGTAAGATGCTAATAACAAATGCCAAACAAAATAGGTCTACATGTTAAGACAATGATTATATAGACAAGAGAAGTAGAAGTTAGATGTAACTATCCATTTTTCAGTTCTAAATTAAAAACATACTATTTTTCCCTTAGGAGATCTGACAGATTTTTACATAGATTTATTTTTAAATTTGGAAATGTCTTTATTAAACAAAGTTTAAAACATTACATGCATAGTTTTATGTAGCAAATATCTAGATACAGATTTCAATGTATTCTGAATTTGTTCCAATTAAATGGAGCTTTACAGTTTATTTGATGAGTATCTTAGGTTTATCTTTTCTTTCATCATCTGACATTTATAAGGTTGCCTAAAAACAGAATCTGGTCTTTGTTGTACAAGGAAGGTATTTTTCTTTTTTAAAAGTTTTTTTTAAACACTAAGTGTATTTAGCAGAGCTGACATCTACAAATGATTTATCAACTTAAAATACTGACATAAATTTTAAACCATTATTATGAATCTTGGAAAAATAATTAGGAAACACTACCATTTTATGGTCATTAATCAATTTGTGTAATTAAGCCATCACTAATATTTAAATAGGGCCTGGTAAGAAATTTGATCCTGGATCCCACTGACTTAATAAATTACACAATGATACTCAAGTTGGAAGCATGATTTATTCCTATAGAAGATGTGATAATAAGATAAGTAGATAAATGTTGTAATGGATCTCTCTTTATATTGAAAAGGGGAACTTTTTTGCCATCTAATGACTTCATACAACTTCATATAATAGCCAAATATTTTTCTGTTATATAAATGATTTTTCAAATTCCAAAAAGTAAGATTATTAAGCAGTATTTCAGAATGTAATTAATATTTTCTAAATAATCTTTTAAAAGATATATTCACTATGTTCTATAAATAATGGTATTCTTCAGATACAAGTCTTCCCACAGGTTAAAATTCCAATTTATCTTCCTTATAACTTAGAGAAAGAAAAATAGCTCATGTATAATTTTGGCAAACTTGACTTTTTCAGTTATTTGTATTGGGTGTTGTGCCACACAATTAGAAAAAAGTAAATATTTTTTAAAAGGTAATATGAAGTTTAAAATACAATTGAGGCTTAAAATATATACATGCATACAAGTATGTATAACTTTAGTTGTTGCACAATTGCCAACATACTTAGAAAGATGGATTACTGAAAAAGCTATAGAAGACAATAAAACAATTTTCCCAGTAATACAGAGAAACTCTAGTAATCATACTGAATATGGAGCCAAATATCAACCCTTAGACAACTGTAGGAAGGCGTGACATGTGGCCAGACCCTGGGCACTCTTACTCCATCTGGGCTGTGCACCTTCCCCAGCTTGGCTGCTCTGTTCGAACAACAGAAAACAATAGTAACAACAACAATAGTCAAAAAACACAAAATTTGTCCAGGATCCTACTTGATCCTCACAGCACTCTTGTAACAAAATGTTAGTTAGCCCACATTACAGATAAAGAAATTTGGATTAGATGGTTTCAATAACCTAGTGAACGTCTCAGCAACTACAGAGTAGAGTGAGAATTTGTGCTTAAATCCGTTTCATTAGAGCTGATACGAATGCTTTAGCAAATCCATTTCCTTTCCCTAGTGTGGCCAGTGGCATATGGGCACAATGTGGTGATGGGGAACAGGGAATACCTAGGCCAGATCCTCTTTCTCAGCAACGTTAACAGGGAATAAAGAGGGAACAGAGCTGTTAAGTGAGCACAAACTGAAAGATCCTGAGATCGAAAGCCCAGAAGGAACATGATGACTGAATCAGCAGAAGAAACCAGGAGGCAGCTGAATTTAAGGGATAGAAACTAAAAGATTTAAAGTAGAAGATAAAAATGCAGAATGATGGACATACACGGGGGAAAATCATGTAAAGAGTAACCAAAGGTTCAGAGAGAGAGAACATGTGAAAGAATTTTATTTTCAAGGAGGAAGAGAAGTGTCTTACTGTTTCTAACAGACCTGAGAGGATGATAATTTTGAAACACTGATCCCTGGGGCAAGCATAGACAGGTCAAACTCAGTTGTTTGGTGGGCCGAGGTGAGCACACAGGGCAAGGTCAAAAGGGTTTCTCCAGGAAGCAGATAGGAGCAGTTTTCTTGGTATCTTTCAAACTTCTAGAACAACTAAATGCAAATGCCAGTAAAACTAGGCTACTCTGCCTCCACTCTCTGAAAATGCTGCATCATTACTGTACTGCTTTTTCCCTTAATTAACAGTATTATTAGCAAATATTGCATTTTCTTTGCTATTGTTAGTTGTATTAAATTTATAAATGTATAAGCATATATTTATGATGTAAAAATAATAAAATAATTATGTGTCAGTTTGCAAATTAGCCTGTCTTAAATTTTGTATATCAATAGTCACTACTCCTGTAATTTCTTCTTTGATATGTTTGTGTTGTCTAATTTTTAAAAATTAAAATAGCAGGGGATTGGCTTATTTTCTGGATACTTATTAAGCATCAGGATTTTTATTTATTAATATAATCTTATTATTTTCCCACCTCATTTCTATCTATGCTTATTATATTCTTTTATGTACTTTTGGTTTACTATATTATTTATTTTCAAGCTTCTTGAGTTGGTAATTCAGCATTTTGTTATTTTTAAAATTTTTGTTGATGTTTATGCTAAAGCTATACATTTTCCTCACTTCACTGTTTAAGTGTATTTGCTACATTCTGATATGCAGGTTACACTCATAACTATTTTAAACTATTCTATAATTTTTGTTTACATGTTACCTTTGATCAAGGAATTATTCAACAGAGGTTTCTACACACCCAAGGGGAGGGTTCTGATTCGGAGGGCAGAAATGGAAGTAGGCATTTTTAATTTCCAGTTTTATTGAACTGTAATCACAAAGAATGTTTGTAATATTTCTGCTGTATGGTTGGTCATTTTTTATGTGTGTTTTATGAGTGCTTGAAAAGAAGTGTAGTCTTTGTTATGTGCATGTAGTGTATGTTTGAATGTATCTACTTACTCTTAGCACACTTGACCTCCCTCATACTTAGAAAGGTCTGTTAAAGTGTCCCACTGTTATTGTGTTTCTATCTGTTTTCCTTGCTACTTATTCTGCTTTGTTTTCTCTAGATGATTGTTGTGTCATTTTGTGCATAAATATACATAAATGTTATATTTGTATTGCAGGACATTGCACTTAATGTTTTTTTGTTGTTGTTTATAACCTTTAATGTTAAATCTTTTGGACTAAAATCTACTTGTTACATATTAGGAATCTAATCCTTGTTTTCTTCTTATTTGCAATTGCCTGCTGAATCTTTGTCTCCTCCTCTGTTTTTCAGTCTTTTTGAATTACTGTATTTTAAATAGGTCTCCTATACAGAGCATAGAATTGTGTTTTTTTCCTTAGGCAATTTAAAGTTGTATTTGTCTCAGTTCTCTCATATTATCTTATTTTGTATATATTGTGTATGTTATGTTTATATATTTGTCTAGTTTCTTTGTCTACCTTCCTTTCTAAATTTATTCTCCTATTTAGGAAAATTCTGTTTTTATATTTAGTGGTTACTTTTGTATTAGTACTATCTCTAGTAATCTCAAATCCCTGTGCTTATTTAACTTTATCTGATGTGTCAGTTTTAAGTGGCATTCTTTCTATCATATTTTCTCTCCTAGAATCTCTGATCTTATTCTTTTTTTCTCTCTTTGAAAACTTGAAGTCCTTTTGTATATAATCGCGTATTTCAATCCTTGACCCTAATGTTGTTTTAGTTTTAGTCTTCTTATTAAATATATGAAGTGCTCATCATAAATACTTTTGGAAAAAATCTTTCCAGTCACCATTTGGTTGGATAAAACTCGCCCTTTATTGTAGCAGGACAGACTGAGGCTCACAGCCTGCATCTGGCCTGCTTTCTGGTTTTGTAAATAAAATTTCATCAGAACACAGGCATGATGATTTCTCTATAAACCAATATTTAAAATGGCATGTTATAGAACATAATAGAATATAAAATACTGCATATTTTAAGAGTGACTGAAATTTTGTGAAAATTTTTTTCAGATGTATGTGTGTTTGTGGGTGTGTGCACTTGGGTTGCAGGTTAAAAAGTTTAAAGAACACTTGGTACTGGTTAATCGACACACAGGCTATGTTGAAGCCTTTTGCTCTAGGTGTAGTTAATATTACTAGAAATTACACTTTTGCCTTTTTACTGCTCAGTTTCAGGGTGCATTCTAAGGCTCAGATAGGTTTCCAAAAAGCCTTCTCTCGCCTGGTGCAGAGCACAAGAACACAGCCTGCATTCTTTGTCTTAGTAAAATTTTCATCACTTACTCAGACCCACATTTTTTCTTCAGCGTTAAGTACTGATAAGTCACAGAATTGGCAGTTCTCTTCTTTCCTTTAAAGAACTGTGTGCACCTGTAATGCAGAGTATGAAGAACAAACAAAATTATGAAACAAAATCATGGTAAAAGTTGTGCAACGCTTTCAAATCCACGATCTCTGTTCCGAGCTTTGAAGCAATACCGAAAGTTCCCTCCCGACTCTTCGAGTTAATCTCCCTCACCTGTAGCTCAAGGCCTCCACTGATCCAGTTTAGCTTTGCCCATTCTATAATGTCACACAATTGGAATCATACAGTGGGTCTATTTTGGATCTGGTTTCTTTTGTTTATTGTGCTTTTTTTTTTTCACGGACACAAAGAACATTTATTGTTGATAAGATTCTTATGTACTAAAAAAGTGAATTTTATGTTTATACTTAAATCACCCCTTAAATTACCAGAAACACAAACACACACATAAAAGGAGGTATAGCCTTGCTTCTACATCATATCCCAAGACCTTTAAGTGACGTCACAACCCCGTGACAAAACAAATCTGTATTACTCTGAGAGACAAAATAATAATAATAAGTAAAACTAATGTGACGTTATGAATTTGAAATTTCTCTGTTGTCCTTGGAGACAGACTCCCCTTGAACATTTTAGTTCTCTGCATTCTATCCTTAATGCGGGATATCAAGCTTTAGATTTATTAAATACACATAGCAACAACTGGACTCTGGACATACATATTCCTGTCTGAACTCTGCGTCATTTGGGGGTCACAGGGCACTGGAAGGCATCTGCAGGGCTGGGTCAGTGGCTGTTTATTGTGTTTTTGATATTCACCTATGTTGTTGAATACAGCCTGTAGTTTGTCTTTTTATGGGTTGAATAATATTCAGGGGCATCTACAAACCACAATTAATTTATTCATTCATCTGTTGAGCGGCAATTTCACTATTTCCCAATTGAGGCTTTTATGACTGTTTACTTAGATATTTGGGGTTGGGCAAATATTTTTTATTTCTGTCAGATAAGACTTAGTTAGCAATTAGATATCTGGGTGATATTAAAATTGATGCTTACATATTGACCTTGTATCCCAATAAATAATTAAATTCACTTAGTTTTAGCAAATTTGTACTGCAGATTCTGCAGAGGAGCAGAATATGCCATCTCAATATATGCCACTTTGGTGTATGGATTATTTTAAGCTAAAGACAATAAGTAGCAGATACAAGAATTATCTGCCTTATCCCTACTTGTCTAAGAGTAGGACATAAATTTGCAAGGATGTCCTCTTTCCCCTCTCTATTGGGAAAGACAAAACTGATCACCAGAGACAACATTAAACTCTTGTTAGCCACGAGAAGCCACCATGGAAACTGCATATTAAGGTTTATAAACTAGAGCTTATTGTCAATTAATTTCCCCATATATTTGCCTTCCTTCAATTTACCACCCTAGACAGTAGTAAAATTTTGGTTGTCTTGTCAGTTCTCTAAAAATGTATTGTTCTTTTGTTAAGCTGCTATTTAAACCCAAATTCTAATCACCACTTTGAGTTCATCATCACTGAGTGCCTGCATGTGTAAATGTAATGCACCTTCTCACTTATTGTTTCTATTGTTAATGTCTTTTGTCAGCCCAATTTATACAGCTCTACCTGGTGAAGCTTGGAAGTTGGAAGGGAAAATAATTTTTGTTTCTCCTACAGTTTCTTAGTGTTTTCTCTCTATATATGATCACATAATGTGAGGTGAAAGACAATTAAACTTCTAGTTTTTGCAATCTATTTGCTTTTAATTTTTTTAAACAACTTTATTATAATAGCCAGAGAGTCTAGTATAATATTGAATAGAGGTGGTGAGAGTGGAAGTCCTTACTTTGTTACTGACTGTAGAAGATTTGAACAGTAATATTAACCTAC
Source organism: Sturnira hondurensis (assembly GCF_014824575.4). Lineage (NCBI taxonomy): Eukaryota > Metazoa > Chordata > Mammalia > Chiroptera > Phyllostomidae > Sturnira > Sturnira hondurensis. Next base: position 1,963,873 of record NW_028073279.1, read on the forward strand.
TTTAAATAATTCATATTATTTAATCACTTATATATATTAATTATTTATCAGTATATATTTATATATTATCTATATTTATCATTACATGTAACCCACATATCAATATATAATATACAACACATTATATTTTATACATTATATATTAAATATATTATGTGTAATAGATTAATATATGTGATGTCATGCATTTATGATCATTTATCATAAGTGTATTATATGTTATCATAATTATATTATAATATATTATATACATCATATATACACTTGTATGGTGTATATATTATATTATGGTATAATATATAATTTATTACAACATAATATATGTTATAGTTATATGCTAATTATAATATATTGTAGTTATACATTATAATTAATCACTTTATAATTAATATCTACTAATTAGTATGTAGAATACTATCATAATATAGTATGAGCTAAATAATTCATAATATTTTCAATTGCATTAGAAAAACTGGGCCAAAACACAAGTCTTAATATATTTGAAAATTGTGTAGTCACACAGAATCTATTATTTCATTTTATCAAATTGGAAATAAAAATTTTGTAAATTAAAAATCAATAAATATTTGATTATTTTAACAGAAGAGAAAAATGACTTGACAAAATTCAAACTCATTTATGATAAAATTGACAGCAAAATAAAACAACTCTAAAAGCCTATTAAAAAGTAAAAACACAACTCATAGTTTAGGAGAGAATATTTGCAATGCATGTCCCTAAAAAGAGACTTATGTAAAGAATTCTTAGAAATCATTCATTAAATTTTCAAGAATCTCAATTAAAATTCATTTAACTCTATGAAGAGATTCTGGGCGTCATTAACATTATGTAATTGGCTAAAACTGGGAAGATTCTCAGCATTGAGTCCTGGTGATCAATGTAGAGCAATTAGAACTTCATACGTGGTTTGTGAGAGTGTAGAATGGCATGACCCTTTGAAAAATTTCTGATATAGTTAAATAGATACCTACCCATGACCTAGCAATTCAATCCTAGTATTCACTCAAGAAAAAAAGCATGCATTGGAGACTTGTGAACTAAATGTTGGTAGTCCCAAATTGGAAACGACCCAAATATTTATCAGTAAACAAATCATGCTATATATACTACTTCTGAATAGATGAATTTCAGTGGTAGGCTTTCATCCAATGTCTGTGTAAGTTTTCATACCCTAAAATGAAGCAATCTGACATCACCAGTGTTCTGCACATCTTGGCCCTGTGGTCGATGGGGGACGCAGGTCACCACCCTGCAGCCCTGGGGAGTCTGCCTCCACTGGGTGTTGCTGGGGGGCAATGCTTGTTCTTCTCAGAGTTTTTGACACGTTGTTTTCTTTAGAGGAAAAAAAACTCTTTATCTCTTTTGCCTGGGGCCTTATTGCTCTACATTATTTAGTCAGCAGTTGACAAGTCTTGGAGGGGATAATTCTTCCATCTACTTCCATCAATCCTACCAACCTCTTTCTCTTTTCTTGAAATACTTAAAGCATCTAGTTTCTGGGCTTCTTTAAAGTGCTGAAGGACACATAGATTTATTTCCTGGCTGCAGCCTCCTTCTTATGTATATTGTTAGATATAGTGTTCTTCCTGAGTTTCTTAATTCAGAAATTCTTTGTGTGCTATTTTTCAATAATTTCCTGACACAGTACCACTTTCCTTTTATTTGTTATTGTTAGTACTTTTTTCTTTTGTCACGATTTCATTGGAGTCTCAGATGAAACATATGATAACCATGTGTGCTCAATCCATCATCTTAAACTAAAAGTCTTGTGTTTTTAATCAGTCAGAAACCAGTTCCAGGCTAATCCTTCACAACTATCGTGTTTATCAAGTACCTGACATCATTCCCCTTCCTTTTCCTGTTATCAGTTGGAGAAATGATTATGTCATATGCTTAAACTAAAAGGTGTATAAGGGGAAGTTGTACTCTGAGTGACAGATCAATGTTTTGGAAGAACTAGACAAATTTATATTAGGATAATCTAATCAGAATACTGAATTCTTTGTGTTCTCAAACCAGCGGAGTATGGACTTTTAATTTCTTACCTGATCAAATTGCACAGAATGACCAATTTGGATTTGGTATAAATGTATAGCTGGGAATAATAAAGGAATTCTTGGAGAAACCAAAAATATGATGAGAAACCCTGACTCCAAGTATAATTGAATATCTCTATTTTGATCATATCCTGTTCTAATAAACCAAATGAATCTTGTTTTGATCAGTGGCAAGAATGGAGCTATTTATTTATTTATTTATTTATTTTAAGCAAACCCACAGAAGAAAGGGCAAAACAATTCAGGAAATCTGAGAAGGGAGAATGTCTTGTAATAGGGATCTTTCAAGTGGGCCCTGGACTGGTAGAGAAGATTATAAGACAATGGGTCACATTACTCTTACAGGAAATTCTTCATGAGAATACAAGAAATCTCTAGCTCTTGGCCGAAGGCTACCATCTGAGGTAACCCTGCAGATGTTATCATGTGCAGATGAGCCATGAAAAACCATTCTTCACAGGAAATGATATGGGCTGTTAATATGTCTAGTTTAGCTAATGTGCTATTAATTTGCTATCTTTAATCTCAAAAGGAGCAGATGTAAAACCTCAATTCTCTGATATGTAAAATAATAATGCACAAAATGAGTGTTTTACATATTATAACATTGTCATCATTCTAATTTTTACAATTGCATCTCACTACCTGGATGTAATTATACTTCTTTTATATTAGAGACCCTATTTTTGAAGAGAAGAGGTATTACTTTTTTTTTATTCTAGGTCAGTGGCTAAAGAAATTTCATATTTAATCTTTTCAAAAGGAACACACATAATTTCAATGAGGTCATGACTGTATTTTTCTATACATTGTGGTTTCTTTTCCGTTACTTTTCAGGTATCCTTAAGAAGAAGAAAAAATCATGTTCATATTTGTAATGTGGGTGAGTCAACAGGAACAAATCATTTAGTAAAATAGCATAAAAGGCAAGTTAGCAACTGCCCAGCAGGAGAAAGAGATCAATCTCCCAAGTATCCCTTCATGTTTTCTGAGCAATGGCAAAGTACTTCCTACCTACTTGCCCTGAGAAATCTTTTTACATTTGCAAAATCCGCTATACAATGGCAAATGAGGAAGGAATTGCCAGCTGTGTTTGTACTCTGGGCTGTTCCCCTTCACTCACCTTCAGGGGCCGTCTTCATAAGAGTGTCTTTTCAGAGCCTGGGGGAACAAACCTGGACAGACCACCCCCAAGCCATACATCAAACCAGGGAAACAGGGTAATCCTCCTTTTCAGAGACTAAAGAAGGGGACTGATTAAAGGAAAGTCCCAGTATCCTATTCACCAGTACTGAATCCCTGCTTCTATAGAACAGATCTCTTTGAAGGCCTTGTCTCCAATATTTGAGTTAAAAACTCAAATACTCAGAATCGAAACAAGAAAATATGATCTTCGCGATGTACAGAAGAGTACCAGAGGTATATATTTGTTTTTGTTCCACCAAAGGAGACCAGCATTTTATAAATTGAAAAAAGTATTCTCAGAAACACAAAAAAGCCTAAAATACTTACAAATGAAAAGTTCTTTTTAAAATTAATAGAACATTTTAAGTGACTTTCTTTACAGTTTCTCTACCTACTTATCTGTAAATGGGCAGTTTGTTTCCAAATCATGGCTGTTATGAATAATGCTGCAATGAACATGAGAGTGCAGATACCTGTTTGATGTATCAGTTTCATTTTCCTAACTTTATTTTTATTGTTTACACGATAACAAATGTCCTCATTTTCCCCCCTTTGCCTTCCTCTACCCAACCCTCCACCCAACCCTCATCCTCCCCTCCCCTCTGGCCATAACCACACTGTGGTGTGTGTCTATAGCCCCTGCATCTGTGGTCTTTGGCTAAGCCCTCACTTTCTTGCATCCAGTCCCCTCCCCTCTGACAGCTGTCAGTCTGTTCCATGTGTCCATGCCTCTGTTTATATTTTGTTCATCAGTTTTTGTTCAGTGGATTACACCAGAAATGAGATTGCTAAATAATATGGTATTCTGTTTTTAATTTTTTTGAGGAATATCCATAGTGTTGTCCATAATGCCTGTGCCAGTTTACATACCCACCATTTTGTACAATGATTTATTTTTTACTCCACCCTTGCCGACATGAGTTATCTCTTGCTTTTTGATAAAAGCCATTCTAACTGATATAAGATTGTATCTGATTGTGGCTTCAGTTTGCATTTCCCTGATAGTAATTTTCTTGATGGCAGATTATATTTTTCTATTTCTTTACACATCTATTGAATGCGATTTCATATGGATATTTCAAAGATAAGTTGCAATGTTTCTGGACAAGAAACACTGTTGCATTATCATCTTCTAAAGAGTGATATTTATTCTATCCAGTTTGCCTGTACTTGAAAAACTCAGACTTTCCTTCAATTATCAGCAGATAGATTCTCCTGGTAATTCTTTGATATCCTATCTCATGTTTTTTACCAGGCTTCCCAGGATCTTCCTCAAAGAGTAATATTTTGGGTACTAGTTAATAAAGTTAAGGTATTAATTAATTGAGGCACTGGTTAATCTATCCAGTTGGTTATATTTCTAAACAATAATCTCAGATTGGTTAATTTTTTTTTAAATTAAACCTGTCTCTTTAGTTTTTTGCATGAGAATAAAGGACTTTTCTCAGCTTCATTTGCACTTTGGCGTGGTTATGTGATTGATTTACAGCTAATGGTGTGTGAGTAGACATGATTTGTGCTATTTCCATCCAGCTCTATAAAACCTTCTCTTTTAAAATGTCTTTTGATTATTTTCTGTTTATGCTGAGTGCATAGAACTTTGAGTGCCTGGAGGTGATCATAGCTACAGGGTAAAAGGATCCTGGCAAGAGTCTAAACATGAAGGTTTTCATCAATCAGAAGCACCCACATTAGATTGTTATACACATAAAATGGAAACCCTTTTTGAGGTAAGCCATAGAAATTATGGGATTAATTTCTTTTAGCAGCTAGCATTACTCTAATACTGAAAGTAACATACATTAATTCTGGATAAAGTATGTCAAAGTAAATGTGGACATCAAGAAAGGAGAAAGAATAATCATAAAGCAGAATTTTTTTATAGCAGACAAGTAAAGCAGAGTTGTAAAATGAGTTAAATATATACATTTTACTGTTTTCTTCAAAACATTAATAGTAATGAGAAATTGTTTATATATTTTTGTCCATATAAACATGGAGAAATCTCCAGGGGTTCATAAACAGTACTTATCAATATTTTGTTAAATAAACCAATAAATGTTGAGTTTTACGATTACATTCATCACTTCCATGTTTCTTGAACCTAAATCCTTCTCTTTACATGGCTGTCATATATTCTTTCCGGTTTAGTCTCCCAATACTTTTAAAAAGAATTTTAAGTAGGGCTTCAACCTCCAGCCTTTTTTCCTTCCCTCGAGTACTCATCTGCTTCTAGAGTGATGTTTCTAAAATTTAATATTCATGTAGCTATTTTCTGCTTAACCTTCAATAAGTCATCATCTAAAATCTCAAGTCCAAGTTCCATGTTAAATCATGAAAGATTCGTTTTCTTCTCTAGTTTTTCTTACTTCTCTCTGGAAGCTCATGTTTTCACATTATATGTTGTAGTCTTCCTAAACTATTTTCAAATACCTGACTATATCAATATATCTCACTACCGAATCACTCTTTCTATGTTTCTTTACTATGTCCTTAAAATATCTCTTTATACATCACTTGTCATGGGTAGAACCCCTGACAAACCCAGCTCACACAGAGTGATAATGCAAGTTATCACTCGTAAACTAAGGAATAGAGACCAAAAAGTGGTGTTTGCCCAAATCATAAAGTTCATAATAGGGAGTTCTATAATTGACACAGATCATCTGACTATAAGTCTTATTCTAATTCTAGAATGGAAAAAAAACCTATTACACAAAATCTTTGTTTTATATAGTTGATTGTGGTACCTGTGCAAACATTTAAAAATTAATCTAGTCTCAGATTGCTCTAAAATAGAATGCACATAATAGCTGTGTTACAAAGTTATTGCAAAGGTTAGATCAAATTATTATCATACAAAAAATTGTGTTCTAACTTCAAGAGGCTAAAAAGATAAGATAGCAGAAATACCTTTCAAAGATTAATTTAAATACCTAAATTAATCTTTACTACTTCAACAGGTTTCAGAGCTTCTAGTTCATAGTTTAAGAAGGAGGAATTTAAATTTTATTTGCTCAGCTCATGCCCCATGCACTGAAATAAGCTGATTAAATTTACTGATCACCACAGCACTTAAAACTATCATCATTTGCACTGTTGTAGAAGGTGTGACGGAGCACCCAGAATCTCACCACTTTCTTGGAGTGCTGTCTAGAAATAAACCCCAGAGCTTCCAGACTCCTTGGGGCTCTGCCTCCACTGAAGAGAATTGCCCCACCCCAGGTCACAAGCACTTCACTGCTCATAACAAATGACTTTTCACTGTGGGATTACAAAAACCTGTATTTATCCCAACTCCCAATGTGATTCTAAAGCACCACCCTATTTTTAGAACCCACTGTAGGGTCAGTTAGGTTGACATTATATAGTTTAAACTCCCTCTTCTGCCCACTCGTTCTTACTTCCCTTCTGCCAATCACTTCCTCACAAACCTCCTTTGTGCTTACAGCTGTCTTGGAGTCTGCTTCTCTCCAACAGCCAGAGTTCAGATGAGAACAAAGAAAACATTCAAGAAGCTACAGAATATTTTACATATCCTTAAGAACCAAATATCTTAGTGGTGTTTTTTCCGTCTTCCTTTTCTGACGGTAACACCATGGGGGTTCCCAATTACTACCATGCAGTAACTAACAAATTCTGAGTAATCACATGATTCACCACCCAGGGAATTATAACTCTCTGAATTTAAACCTGTGCACATGCTCTCTAATTTTTGACACATTACTCGCTTGTCTTCCGTGCATCATAATGCACCAGTTTAAGGCTGGATGCTGCCCTGCCCCCCAATTTACTTAACAATCCATCAGAAAGCAGTGTTTTTTTTGTTCCAACTCTCTTAGGACTTAAGATGGCGGAGTCCACAGAGACAGGTGTTATCCTGTCTCTAATATGCAAAGTTATCCCTATACCACACTTTTGTTCTTAGATATCGTATCCTCCCTTTAAAAAATGGTCACTTTTCTCTTTCTTCGGTCCTCTCTGTTTCCATCCTTAGACATTCTAGACCAAGCAGCTTGGTTCACTTTTACAGTCAATCTGTATCTCCTATTGTTATAAAATTTCCTTGCCCACATGCTGCATATTCCCACCCCACTGTCCAATATTTAGTAGTAGATTTTCAATGCAAGGCAAATAAATACGAATTGAGGTGTGTTTGAATAAGTTCTGCAGTGATAGAACATTACTCAAAAAAAGATGTTCAAATGATCAGACTAAGTTAAATGCAGTGTATAAGAAAGAACGTGTCTTTGGGGGCACAGAGCCATGTTGTCCTCCTATTATAATATAATAAATGACAGAGAAATCATCCAGCCAGAGGTCCTCAGTGTGCTCCATAAAAGCGTCCGTAAATTGTCCTTCACCCAGAATTAATGTATATAATAAAAAATGCAGTGGCAATGGAGTTGGCAACTGCGTCTTAATGAATATGTGCTGGGGGAAAATGTGCCTAATTGACAGCCCTGGAAACACAAGTACTGCTGCTCCAGGAGCAGATACAGCGTAAAATGTTCCTGTACAAGCTTCTCTTATTGTGTCCCCCCGGACAGCCTGATTTTGACATATGAAAAAGCAATTAAATCTGTTTAGTTTGTGCATGGCTGAGAACAAGGCGTGTGCTGAGTCCCCATTAAGGCAGGCACTAGGTTTGTTTTATTTTTTAAGCCTTTTTTATTATAATTCTTTCTCAGCAATGCAGTCTCTGAACTGAGATATTGCTTTTTTTTAAAGGTGTCATTCAACCACAGAGTGTTTCTTAGTCCAAGAAAATTTAAGGTACTCTTACTTGGTGGAATGAATAAGAATACAGGGCAAGTGGTCTGGCCCGTTTAAATGGGCGTGATAGTGAGCCTCAACAATCACAACTACTCCATTTCTTCCCAAGATTCTGGTGATAAGTCATCTGGTTTACAATCCAGACGGGCAGATGGCTGCTAGAGTTCAAGACGAATTTTCATTTCTCCAGGAGATGAAAAACAAGCCAACGGTGCTAAATGGAAGAATTATTCAGCACACTGACCAGGAAGAGGGTCTGGGACGTTACTGTGAAGGAATCACTGAAACTATCAGTTCAGTGCACAGCAGTGGGAAAGGAAAGTAAACAAGATAATAGGTGCTGTTAGTAGCAGGAGAGAAAGGGATGGTCAGATATCATTCTCTTATACTGCAGCTCTTTATCCTTTCTATAGTAATCTCATAGATCTGTGGTTTCTGTGTTTCAGAAAAAAAATGTATTTCCACGGGGCAGCGTTAACATGATGTCTGCCATCAAAATAACGGCACCTCAAAGGGTCTGAGAGGAAGGAGATGGATTTTTCCTGAGAGACAGGGGTCAATTAGAAAATCATTAAGAAAACTAGCTAAGGACAATAATTTTGCCCATTCATTTAAAAATATCCTGACACAAGGAATGGTGAGATGCACTCGTATGTTTAACCATCATGACATACAAATAAGATCAGCATTATATGACTGTTTTGGAGAGTAAAAAACAAGTTCAATGAGATTGATTAGTAGCTTGACTGGTCACAGAGCTAGCAATTTTCATCAGCATATTTTGAGGTTGAAAAAATGAACAATGACTTGTAAATGTTATATATCATGTGCATTTTATACATACTGGAACTGAATCTATATATCTACATATATAATAGATAGATAGATAGATAGATAGATATGACAGAATTTTGATACAGATACCAAATCATTATTTTAGATGCAATAAAAATGTATGAAATGTACTCAGCTACTTTTTCAAATGTACTTTGAAAAAGTAGCTGAGACATTAGAGAGAGACTATAAAAATACTGCATTAGCTCACATATGTGAAATGTAAAATATAAAGAAGGTTTTCAGAGACTTTGGGGTTATGCCAAAAGGATTCAGGAATCAGTTCAAAAAGATTCTTCTAGAAAAAAATATGAGAAAATTTAAGTATTAAAAAACCCTAATAACTGTAATGGATTAAATGCATAAATCATGTTTAAATTCATGATTACATAAAGATAAAATATGGAAAAAGAAAGCTAATCAGTCACCATTGGAAAATCCTGGCAAACTTGGTTGTTATTTTGCAAACTAGTCAACAAAGTCAAAGAATTGATTATTTTTCCTACTTTTTCTGTATATCCCCCACCCAGATCAGTCCAATTACAGATAAAGGAAGTTTCTATTTACAGAAATTTTTTAAGTAATACATTAATAGAGAAATAACAAAGTTTGAATATCATCATTTTGAGATCTATAATGTCTGGAGACTCCACATGTAATTTCAACTCCTTAACAGTTAAGGAGTAGTTCTATTTATACAGTTCTAAAATTATTTTGGCCCTTTGAAGGCAACTGCAAGGTTGATGTGGCCACTGGTGAAAATGAGCTCGACACCCCTAGTCTAGAAGATCTAGGCATCAAGTATCAACAAATCCTAACATTCTGTAAAGAGAGACACCCAGACATCGCATACCATATACTGGAGGGTCACAAAACTCTGTGAAAGTCAGCTTATCAAAAATTTTTGAACTTGAATTTGATCAGATCTCTAGATTCGGATACTACATTCTACTGAAGAAAACAGGATCACTTACACTGTGGGACACAATTAGCAAATCTATCTTTGGAAAATTCTATAACAAAAACGAGGCAATTTCTTAAATATGTAACTTATAAGAAAAAACAAGATAACGATGAAGGTTAAATGTAAAGATCTAGCCCTGGCTGGTATGGCTCACTGGAATGAGGTCTGCATTGGGAAGCAAAGTGTCACAAGTTCGATTCCCAGTCAGAGCACATGCCTAGGTAGTGAGCCAGGTCCCCAGGTGGGGGCACTGGGAGAGGCAACCACACATTGATGTTTCTCTCCCACTTTTTCTTCCTCCTTTTCCCTTTCTCCATAAATAAATAAATTAAGTTAAGTTAAATTAAAAATGTTTTAAATATCTAAAAAGTCTTAAAACTAATCATGATATGTTCATTTTATTTATACTGTAATTCAAATTATCCATAACCACCCACCCATACCCACAGCCACACACACATATGCTTGTATAATACATACATGTGTGTGTGTTTTGTGCGTACATGGGTGCATATGTAGCACAGATATATATTTATCATCTACCTACCTGTCATCTCTCTACCTAGAGACTGAGACAGAGAAAGGCGAGACAGAGAGTATACAAAGAAGAAATATGCAAAGAGAAATGAGGCAATTATGAGATCATTGAAATTGAAAGAGAACTGACTATATAATGACATTGAGCAATTATTGTTCCAGATTTTGAGGAGTGGTAATGGTATCTTGATTATTTATAAAGTCATTCTTACATAGACTAAAACATTATTAATTAAATAATATGATATCTAGCAGGTGAGGGAGTGGATGGGCTTTACAGTAGTTGTGATCTGGGGTAGGATTCATCCCCTAGTGGACATACGACAAGGTCTGCAGGTGTTTTTGTTTGCCAGGCTGGGGGGCAAGGGCTGCCGGCAGCCCGTGGAAACCTCAGACCTCACTGAGCATGCTCAAAGGCCCGGGATAGTCCTTCCTCTCCCCACACATAGACACTCTTCCCGTCTAAAACGTCAGTGTCACCAAGGCTGAGAATCAAAGGTTGTAAGTGAAACATTTTCTTTACTTTTGGATAATAATACCATGTAAAAATAAATTAAAATAAAATAGAAGTGATTTGGAGGAGTTTAATTATGTCAGATCATAACTGAGAATATATTCAAATGTGAACAATAGGATTACCCTTCTGGAGAAGTCAGTCATAAAAAAGATGCCAGTTATTAACTCCGGTTAAGAAAACGTACTAATTAAATTATTTAAAAAATTATTCTTCTATAAATGTTCAAGCAAAAAAGGTGGTTTTTTCAAGCTAACTAGACAAGTTTGGCTAAAATAGGAGCAGTAGAGGACCCTGTGATAAGTAAACTAATAAATGAACACCTAGAATGAAAAATATATTTTAGGATTTGAATATGGCTGTGAAGTAGGGGGAAGTTACACTCACCTCCTCTTGACACCAAACTGAATGGCTAGCTGAATTATAGAGCAATCAACCTGAATATCCAACTGAAGGCTAGCTCAACAGGAGTATTGCAACCAAGGATTTACAGAGGACACATAGGTACTGGGTAAGAAGGGAGGAGATGTGTGGAGGGCTGGCCTCTGTACCAAGTGTGGCAGCTGAGAAGCTGAAGGAGTATCTTGTCTGTGAAGGTATCTCAGGAGGAGTGTGGAGCCTCAACCTTGTGCCAGAACCCCCAGCCCTGGGCACCAGCACCTGGAAGAGGAGGCTGCATAGCATCAGGCAGTGAAAATCAGCGGGGCTCTGTCCACCTGGAAGAGCAGGGCGTCTGCTAGAAACCCAGGTGCTCTCTTAATCCTGCGGGGGCTGTGGTCAAAAAAATTACAGCGTGGGTCGCATGTGTCTGAGACACGCATTCATTACCAGTATGTGCTGAAATTTAAAAAAAAAAATACTGTGAACTTGCATTTATTATATTTATATAACAAAATACATGATTTTTATTTATTTGAAGTTACAATCTAGAATTTATTAAACAAAGAAATATTAAAACGTAAAGAATAAAACTTTTTCTTTTCAAAGAATGAATCATGGATGTTGCTAAAAATGCAACCAAATATGTCTTTAATATCAATCAATCAGAATCTTCAATAGTTGGCTTTGCAAAACATTTGTATCAGTCATCGCAAACAAGATTGCTGTGCTTGAGGCACAAATACTTCTCAGGACACTTGCAAAAATATTTTGATAAGCAACTCAAGTAGCATTCACTGTAGTTCTTCAAAATCTCTTGGATTGTCGAATCAACATATTTTTCCAGCCATTTTCAATGGCAAAGGAAAACACCAACAACACATTGACTTTGAAGTTCATTTAAAAAAAAACACACACACTAACATCGACTTTATTTTTTTTTATTTTTTTTAAAGGCAAGTGGGGATTTTTTTTAAGGATTTTATTTATTTATCTTTTTTTTTTTTTTTTAGAGAGGAAAGGAAGGAGAGAAGGTGAGAGATATCAATGTATGGTTGCCTCTCTTGAGTCCCCTGCTGGGAACTGGCCCGCAACCCAGGCATGTGCCCTGACTGGGAATGGAACCGCGATCATGTGGTTCGCAGGTCCGCGCTCAATCCACTGAGCTACACCAGCCAGGGCCTAACATCAACTTTAGAGTTTGCAATATCTCTCAGACACAATTTACTATCCAATATCACACACACCCTTATGAAATGTGTGTTACAACCAAACTGGTGGCATAAACATTATGGCTTAACATTAGTCACATACAAATACACAGTTAGTCGTGATTTTGAACCTATGCACCCAATATGTGTAACAATATTTAAGAAAACAGTGTGTGTGTATCTCTCAAATCAGGGGTGACCTCTGCAGGGTTAAAGGGACAAGGCACAGGATCTTGATCTTGGGCCCTCACCGAGGTTCCAGTAAAGGGAAGGCAACCCAGGACATACAAGAATCATAAAGAAAGAACCTGGAGGGTATGCCACCGAGGTCCCTGTTTTGAGTCAATATCCCACACCACCCTCAGGTGCCATCATCCCAGGGGCTAGCACTGCCATTCTTATACCACCGGCCTGGGGACTGTGCTTACTTGGCCCTCTTACTACTGTTGACACCATCCTGCCAAGCTCGACTCCAGCAGAGAGGTCTGTTGGCTGCATCCAACAGGGACTTTTGGTGTGCTCTTGTTCTGGAGAAGTACCAGACCAAGCACTCGGATGGTCATTGAGCCATGTGGCTTTGGAATGATGGCCAGTCTTCCCACCACCTGCAGGCTTGGCTGGTACTACCCCCAACAGAACACTGTTTTAATCTGTCTTCCCAAGTCCTGGGGTCCCTGCCTTGCTGAGCTTGCTCCTGCAGTGAGGGCAGCTGGCTCATAATAACTGGATTAATAAAATACACTGAGCTTAAATTCTGCTTCTCTCTTTCTTATTATACCTTTTTAAATGCACATCTTGTGCAGTGCTTCTCCTCCCCCGTAATATTCTTAAATTTATAATAGAAGAGCCAATGATGCCCTGGCTTGTGTGGCTCATTTGCTTGGAGCATCTTCCCGTAACCAAAACATTGTGGGTTTGATTCTCGGTCAGGGCACGTGCTTAGGCTGTGAGTTTGGTACGTGGTCAGGCGTGTACAACTCCCTGGTCTGGGCACACATGAAAGGCAAGTGGTGCTTCTCTCTCTCATCAGTGCTTCTCTGTCTCCCTTCCTCTCTCCTCTCTCTCTCTAAAAAGCAATGAAAAAATATCTTCTGGTGAGTATAAAATAAATAAACAAATAAAAGAGCCAATGATTAGCATATAGATGGGAAGAATATAAAAAGTCATTACAGAGATGACACAAATTTGTAGGGGAAAACAAAGAATAAACAAGCCCGATGGGCTGTGATTTGAGTCTTTGGAATCCCTGAACATACCACAGAGTTACTCATGGAGGTAACAGTTCCAGCGAGGGTGACGGGGGCCCCAGGAAGGCCAGAAACAGCAGTGCCAAGGATAAATATTCAACTCACAAGTAAGTGAGGCAATTAAAATAACAAAGTGATATGTTTCAGTAATTAATAATTCACCTAATTAAATACGTATGTCTTTCAATAGGATTCACTGTCCAATTTCTTTAAATAATGCTTTCTATTGCATTAATTTGAATTGATTTACACATACTGACTGAGATGCAAATTTTCTGTAACTTGCACAGTGTGTGAATAAAGTGTGACAAAACACTAGGTTTAAAATGTGCTTAGTTATGCACTTAAATGTTCAGTAAGAAAACACTTGGATGCCTTTCAGAAAATTCTCTAGTTAGAAGCTGCTTTAGAGTTGGTCCTATAATCATGTAAAACTTTTAAAATGCAAAATTTAGCCAATTAAACTTCTATGTTAATTAAAGGCCCTACAGAAACAATTTAAATAATGGTTTGAATTATTTAAATAATTTTTAATTTGTTTCTCAATTTAAATAATTGAGAAACAATTTTAAAACCTTTGTAAGACAGGAGAAGTAAAAGGAATCCAACGCTGTACTTATTTACCAGTGTCTTGGCAGACAGCAGGTGGCCTGGGTCATGATAGTGATGTGAACGAAGGAAGGGGGGTTGCTACCTTTGTCTCATAAAAGGGGGGTTGTTTAGAAATTTAATTGGTAGAGAGAAAGCACCATGCTAACAATTATAATTAGAATATTTCTAATAAGATGTTGTTCTGACAAGACATATATCTCAGCAAAAGTGACCTCAGACCAATCCTTAGAACAGGGAACTCAGAAAATAAAAATTATTTATCCATGTGAAATAGTTCCTGAGCACTTGCATATGTCAGGAATAGTTTGTCTTTTTACAACTTACAGGGAAGGAGAAAAAAAATAAGACATCGGAAAATACTTAATGTCAATTAGTGATACCTTTTACTAAGAATATTAAGCTATTAAGTCAAACAAGCAGTAAAAGGAAATAGGAAGTGACGGAGGGTGTTATTTATGCTGGGGTGCTGAAGGAATGTCTATCTGAGGAATTGACATTTCGATTATGAGAGGAAATAGTCACTTATGCCTAAGCCACGGACAAGGACAACAAAATAAAGATTGACTCAGAGTGGAGAGGGTGGGGCTGAGTGTGCGTGGGAGAAGGGAGAAGCAGGAACAACTGAGATGGCATAAACGATAAAAATAAATAAACGTATTAAAAAAAGAAAAGAACTTCCAGGCAGATAGCAACAGTGACAACTGAAGTAGGCGTTTCCTCAGCAGGAGCTAAGGGAATAAAAAGGCCAGAACATTGTGAGGGGGGAGGGAAAGAAGGAGTCAAGAAGTAGCCAGAGGCTTTAGATTTATTCTAGGTGTATAACGGGAGCTGTTAAGTGTTGGAGAGCAGAAGGGCAACATGCTCTGACTTCGGTTTTAAAGGGCCATCGACTGCTCTGCACAGGATGCACTTTATTGGGCAAGATTATAAACTCAGGGCAGACGTCCAGAAAAGACAGGACGGGGCCCTGAATCAGCACAATGGCAATGGCCGTAGCAAGAAATGGTGATTCAGGATACATTTTGAGGGCTAATCCATGAGTGTTTGCTTATTGTTGGGATAATATATCTGGAAGAAAGAAGAATTAAGGAGGACTCCATTTTGGGCCTGAGGGAAGAGTGGAACTCATTGCAGAACACTGAGGAAGGATGGCTTTAGACAGAAGGAAAACCTTTTGTTTGGGGGAAGATGAAGTGTGAGATGCCCTTTAGATATGAAGTGGAAATGTGAGACGGCAATTGGATACATGGCGAAACAATTCAAGATAAAGATCCAGATCAGAGAGATGCACTTAGGATTCATCAGACTATGAATA
Source organism: Sturnira hondurensis (assembly GCF_014824575.4). NCBI lineage: Eukaryota > Metazoa > Chordata > Mammalia > Chiroptera > Phyllostomidae > Sturnira > Sturnira hondurensis. Next base: position 1,979,524 of record NW_028073279.1, read on the forward strand.
GTGTTTTCTAATGGAATTGGATGGGTTTCCCTAGGTAGGTGTAGGAGTGTGGGCCAGCCAGGGAAACACTCTGTTGGAAGGCTGTCAAAGGAGCAGGACGTCCCCGGTATGGAGAACAGTGCTCCTGAAGTCAAAATAAAGCCAGGGGTGGGTCGTGTCCTAGAAATCAGGTGAAGAAAACATTTTTAAAAGAAGAAACAATCATTCCCTTACCTGAGTCTGACATTTACAGGTAAGATCAGGTTAAAAACTGGAAGACACTGGTCCCCCTTGCATTAGTGGTTTTAATGAAATTATAGAATTAATTTCATTTGGAGGGAATGAAACTGGTTTCCAGAAAGAGTGTAGTAAAAAGGGATAATAAATGGATACTTCTTTTTCTAGCAATTTTATGGCATACTACATACGCTGAAAAATAGGACAACTAAATCACTTTATAAAATACAAAATATATAAAAAATAAAACATTTGGTGAACCTGTAAGAAGGAATTCTAAAAAATGACAAGACTTTTAGAAAATAGATGAATGTCCGAACTGCTTTTTATTTCCTTGATGTTGCTATGATTCAGAAAGCTAAGTGTTTCATGAACACGGCTGTTAATATAATTGTTATTGGGCCAGGTGTTGAGTTTTCCTGTAACTTTGGCAGAATTCTGTAGGGAGACCAACAAAGAGTGTTTCAGTCAGTGCCATTTTATTTAGAGTATTTGCCATTGCTGTGTCCACCATAGAGATGCGTGGTCATTAGTCATTTTACTGTTGTCAAGAAATGATAAAGTGTACATTGAAGTGTACCTCATCGTTAGCCGTACACAAAAACAGTACTGATTGTGCTGGTTACTTCTGGTTCCAGTTCAAAATGAGCCAAAAGTACTCATGAATGTTAGAATGAATGATTCTAGGAGGGCTTCCTGCCTTAGGAAAGAGGATTTTGAGGAGAGAGTTGTAAGGTTTATATCCCAAATGGTTTCAATGTGTTGGTCTGTTCTTCCAACTCTTTAAAGGATTGGATGTGCACATCCCCTTTTAAGAAGGACGTGAAAATATTTATCAGTCCTTTTATTTTACTACAGAGCCAGAAAGCACGGGAGTGTGTGATCAGATCTGAGTGACACAATGTGTGATGTTCCCCAGATTCACTCCGTTCTGCAGTCACTTAATAAACATCTGATCTCTGGGCCCAGAACCACTTGCTAAACTAACAGCTGTGTGACGAGGTAATTGACTAAAACTGCTGCCTGTGTTTGCAACTCCAGTTTACAGGTCAGTTTCTGGCTTGGCTTCTTTAGGCACTGATACAATGAGACCTCCAGTGGCAAAAGAGCCCAGGCCAAATGTAAGTAGAGCCAAAGAGGCACCCCCGAGGTTGGAACCCTGTTAATAGAAATCTGTTACCTTCAACACTAATTACTGGGGCATGTGTCAAGGCGCCACACGGCCCAGCCCCAGTTTGTGGGGTTACATTAAGATAGAGGCCTGGATATGGGGGTGAAAAGTTGCTTGGCCACACTTAAACAAATGCAAAGGTATTTCATTAGGGTGAGTTCCTTTCACTATCAAAGGTGAAAAGAAATGGAGTTAGGGGCATTGCATATTCCGTTTTATTTCAAAAAGAATTAGTGACTTACTGAAAAAAAAAGTTTAACTTGCAAAAACATGTTCTAATATGAATCCTTCCCTCGTGGAACTTTCCGTCTAGTGACCAGAGTTTAGTGTTTGGATGTACCGAGAGTGTAATCCATCTCCTCGGAGAAACCACATACTGATGAAACCGTGTAGTAGGGTGAGGAGTTAAGGCTACAATAACAAGAAAAAATATTCTAGAAGATGGGAAAGGCAATAAACACCACACATCTTCCCTGGCTCTAAAAACTGTGCAGGAAGCAGAAAGTAGCGGTGGGGTGGTGGTATGGGGCCTTTGCAAATAAATGGATGGAATCCGTCAGCCTTGGTAGGTACACAGTGACGGCTTGTAACATGGAGGCCGAGTGGTGGACAGCAGGAAGCAGGACGAATGACGGCTTTGCCTGAGCTCATTATGATCTTTTCCTGTGAATTTAAAGGCTCCTTAACACTAGTAGATTGGGGACTCGAAATGGAAACTAGATTGTGTTGCTGAGCTTCTCTCTGGACTTCCAGATCTAGTCACCAGCTTTCTCTAACTCTCTGTATGCCCAGCAGGCAGATCTGTAAAAAGAGCTCTCTCGGTGACCTTTCTTATTGGTTCTCTGGATTCTATGACACTGGACCACTCAGGAGCATTGGCTGGAGATGAGGGAAAGGAAGAGGACTGAGCAAACCTGCACCTTATAGCTACACTGTGTATAGACTGAACCTCTTGGTAATGGTCACAGAGATCTCACATCGCTTTCTCGGTGCAGGTCTGGTCATCTCTCTCACTCGATGCCCCACTGGTAAATCACCAGGCTTTTGCACTAACCCTACTTTGTGACTGCGGACATACTTCTGTAAACAGTACCTTTATTAAGCTCTTCCTTAATTAGTCATTTTGAGTGTGCCATCTATCTTCTTCTGTGACCTTGAAGATATGTGGAATTAGGAGAGAAAAGATACTGGTCTTTTTCTACAAGCTGCACTTTCTACTTTGTCAAAGAAGACCACAGAATATATACACTTATTCATTTGTTCTTTCACCAGCAGATCTTCATTTTGCACATCAGGTGTGCATGTTTGTGTGCTGCAACAATCACAAAATTTATCACGCAGTGTCTGCGTTCTCCCATTCAGCAACATTTTGGAAATTGATTTAAAAAATGTAATAGCATCTTCTTTAATAACCAAAAATTCAGGTACAAAATAAAGTTTTTTAATCAAAACAAAAATATGTTGCATGCAAATTTTGCTTGCATGAATTTTGAAGATAAAGTGCACACCTTGCCAGAAGTGTCTCCTACATTAGAGAAGTAACAACTTTTATCTCAAATTAGCAGTTGAGCAAAATGGCTCCGGAGCCAGGCTTCCTGGATTCTAGCTCAGCTCTGCTACTTACTATCCATGTGCTTGTAGGCCAGTTCTTTATCTGCCCTGGCTGTCAGTCTTCACATTGTATAAGAGTGGATAATAATGCTGCCTGTATCAGAATATGCAAGCATAAAGCGAGTTAATACATATGCACTGCCTGGCACAGCACCTGAAACATTGTGGTGGCTCAATAAATGTTATGGAAGGCTATTGAGCAAAGACACCCTTCCTATAACTTGCATCACACGTTTTTGTCTTCTGCCTTCGTGGATACTTAGTAAATTTAAAAACCATAAGAACTTCACCAGAGGTAAAGAACCTACCCTCAGGCACATGTACCCGCCACGGTCAACCTCGTTGCTCTGTTTCTCTTACAGAACTAAGAGGATTCAGTGGTGCCTTTAGTGTTAAAATATTTCGAAGCTGGTGGGACTTCATGACTTAGGTCAGCTCTAGAGCTAATGGAGGGCAAGGACTTTTAGTTTCCCTCCTAGGTTGCCATTTGAGAGTCTTAGAAGAGTTTCTAGGACAGCACTCTTTACAGAAATAATATGGGGTATTTTTATGAAGTGTGCCATATGTTATATTTTGTGGAAACCTGACTACAGCATAAGTGTTACAGGAAGGTGAGAGTCCCAGTGGAAACCATTAATTCTTTGTGAGGAAACACATCATTCCCAGGGGGCTGCTGGTGACCTTCTCTTCACATCTCTCACCTACTTTATGAGAGAAGCTGAGGTTTCTAAGGACCTGCAACCTTTTCCTGAAACTTCTAACATTTACTTTAGGAAAGGGCAGGTTCTCTCATCATGCCATCTTCAGAACACCAATATGCAGAGCAACAGAGAGAAAAGCTTGTTATTTTATCTTCTGGATGGAGAGAATGAATAACAGGTGACTCGGGGGTGTAACAGGCCGGTCTATAAAGAAACTAAATGTTTCCCTCCAGAGATTCGAGTTTACTTTGAGTTCTCCCACCTGAAGGGGGAAATGTTCATAAATTGACACCATCATTAAAACCACATAAGATTATTTTGATGATTTAATTGTTCAGTGCAGATGTGACACACACACAAAAAAACAATCCTGAGAGGAATAGTATCTTTAGTTGTCCTGAAAGGAGAGTTGTGTGCCATTGAATATAATAGATTCATCAGAGAAGATAAAAATAGATTTACTTTTGCATTAGCAGCACAGAGACTAAAGAACCCTACTGAAAAAGAGCTGCCTTTTTCACTCAGCCACGGCACAGAGTGCCAAACCAGGGCAGCGCCAGACTGCAAAATTATCAATGCTGTTAGACTTGCCAGTCAAGTCTTTCTTCATATCTAACCTTTAACAACATGAAAACATTTACTTTCTATCCTCACGGAGTTGCCATTGCCATGCTGCCTTTTCGCAGTGTACGCTGTCTCTTAGTTTTCTTTCACTTACCTTGGGATATGTGCATGAACACTGCCAGTGGAGCTATATCCAGTTCCTGCCATTCTCCCAACCACAGAGGGATTCCCTGGGTCAAGGAAAAAAAGTTTCCTCCAGTCTCTCAGTTAGATGCCATCCCTCAGTTTCCTCAGATACTGGCCTTCCAGGAAACTATCGGCCACTGTCCCGCCCTCCCTCATACCTTTTCCTTGACTTGTCCTTCCTTGATCTCTGTCTCACTTTCTGCACCTTCTTATCTCCCTCCCCAGAAAGAGAGACTTGGGCCTGGTATTTTCTGACTCCCAAAGCCGAGCAAGGCACTTGCTGGATGCTACATAAATGTGAACAGATGGGTAGGTGGACAGAGCCTATTGATCCACGATCTACCAAGAAAAAAGAGAAAATGGTGGGGTGGGCTCATATGATGGTAGCATTGTCTACCAAAATAAATATGTTTTGTAACAGCACACTAAATTTTGAACTAAACACCAGAGACATTAAAACCTTACAAAGACTTCCTGAACTCTATATACACTATTCTTGCTCCAATTTAGAGGGTGTACACATCTACGCATTCAAGTAAGTGTACCTGTCTATCATGGAAAAAAAACAAAAGAGCATGGAATTTTGATGGAGGAAAAAAAGTGATGTCCCATTTATACATGGAAGCCTAAGAAGAATACGCAGTGTAGAAACCCTTGTTAATTCCACCTCCCAAACTGGAAAGGTTCATTAATTGAGAGATCATAGACAAATGCTCTTAGATTGGAGTAATGTTTGGGGAATCAGATGTCTCCATCTGTGGCTATTATCATAATGCAGTTACTTAGAAACAGGGTCTGTGGCAGGGGAACTGGGTGAAAGAGGTGAAGGGATTAACCAACACATACACACATACATATATATGTGTAGGACTTTTCTGCATCTGACTCTTCAGGACAAAAGTTCTTGGTATGAGTGGGGAACTATGGGGGAAGTAGTGAAATTATATTTGTGTGTGTGTATAAAACACATAGACACAGACAACTGCGTGGCGACAGCCAGAAGGAAAGGAGGCTGGGGAAAGGGGGAGGAGGGCAAAATGGGGGGAAATGAGGACAAAAGACTTTTTGGGGGGCCATGGGCATATGTGATGCACTGTGCAGATGAGATTTTATCGAGTTGTACACTTGAAACCTATATGGTTTTGCAAACCAGTGCAGCCCCAATAAATTCAAATCTAAAAGCCGGGGGGGCGGGGGGTTGGATAGTGTCTGTGGTAGAATTCCTTGTGCAAGTGATTCATTGAAAGAGTGCTCTCATGAGAAACCTGAGTGACAAGGCAAGGGAAGAAGCTACAGGAATACATGGTTTCAGGAGAAATGTAACCCAGCCCTAACCGTCCTGGGAGTTCTGGCACTTACATTATATTGGAGAGAAAAAGGCGCTGGGCTGCTACGTGCTCCATCCATCCGTCACTGGCTAAGGGTGGCCTTTGGGAGAGAGTGGGGCGTAATCTCCCAGACACTGCCCTATAAGGTAGTTCCCATGGTCAAGGACAACCTCCATAAAGAGTGCTGGTTTGAAGCTTCAGCAGCCAACACTGTGGCCGCTGAAGCCTGGGTGAAACAGGCCTGCAAAGGTGATCTGGGTGGGCACCAACTGCGTTTGCTATAGGCACATTTTAGAATTCAGTTCAACTCAACAATTACTGGGCATTTACTATTTTTTAGAAACAGTCATAGGTGATACAGAGGTTAATAAATAATTTATGATTGCCAACTGCAAGGTGTCCCTAGTCCAATAAATGAAACAAATATGTATTCAACTATTCAGCTATGATCTGGCTTTCTCATTTGTTTTAGCAGTGGAAAAGGTTAAGTTAACATTAACAGTCAAAATTACACTGTCTTATGTGGTATTTGCATAGTTTGGTCTAAGTTCGTTCTGAGAGGTGTCAAGTGCTGAGTCACAGAGAAGTCAGATTCACTTTCCGTGTCTACCCTCATTTGAAAAGCTTTTTAATTAAATCCCAGGGCTTTAAAATCCATCTGGTGACTCCCAAAACTGTATCTCCAATTTGATTATTTCCCTTTCACTGTGGAGTCATATATTCAGCTGCCCACTACACGTCCCCTCCTTGGGCATCTAATATGCACCTAAAACTTTGTAAGTCTAAAGTAAAACCTCATTGTTGCGCCCCTCCAGCTACTTCTTTTGCAAATTTTTCTATCTTAGTAAATGAAAACTCAAAATTTCTATATACTTAGGCCAAAAACATTAAATTCATCCTTAATTAGTTTCTTTTTGTAATACATTGACAAACCGTGTCCTTTTAATCTTTGATATATGTAGAATCTGAGCATGTATTTCCTCACTACTATCACTCTGGTCTAAGGGACACCAGCAATGAGCTGTCTCCTAGATTGTAGGTAGACTCCTCAATGATCTCTACTTTGTTTCTTGGACATACCTCTTTCTTTCCATATATATAGCCTTTTCTCAACAAAGCAGCTAAAATGAGTGGTTCAAAACATAAGTCATATTATATCAATCCTCTGCTCTAACCATTTCACTTGAAGAATCAACCAAAGCCATAGAATAACCTAATAACACTCTATGACTTTATGCAACTAGAATATCTATTAAAATGGGTCATAGAGGATTCTTTGGAAAGTACTATCTGAAAATTGTATTTTAACTTATCACTAAGACATTCTGAAAATCTAATCTCAAAAAAGAACCAGTGCTAGAGATAGAAACTTAGAAATTATAGACATATAATCTTATATTAAAGTTATGAGAGTGACTATGATAACTTTGTAGAAAAAATAAGTTAGAAGATACAGGTTTGGTGCAGAACTCTGAGGAGCTTCAAGGTCATATGAAGGCTGAAAGGACTAGTTTAGGAGGTAGAGAAGAAAATGCCAGGGACCGTGAAATGTAATCCACAGAGCATAATATCACAAAAGGTATGGGTTATATAAAAGAATGAGACATACTATTTAATTTCAAAAAGCCAATAGTTATGTTCTTGTGTCTGTGAACTAACTTGATGACTACATTTCTTATTTTTGAACTGGATGTGTTCCTCAGTCATTGAAGATTTTATTTAAAAAATGAATTTTTTATTTTTAGAGAGAGAAGAAGGGAGGGAGAAAGACAGGGAGGGGAACATCAATGTGTGGTTGCCTCTCATGCACCCCATACAGGGAACCCGGCCCGCAACCCAGGCATGTGCCCTGACTGGGAATCACACCAGCGGCCTTCCATCATTGAAGATTTTAAACAAACTTTAAAAAGTCAGGCTATTATTACTCTATATGATGGGTGGTAACTACAATTTCTAATATTTATAATAATAGTGATTACATACTTATCAAGTGCTTATCACATTGGACATGTATCTTAGCAGTTTCTATTTTCATCTTTATGACTTTGTGTGTGTGTGACATTGTCTGAACATGCCTAGATTTTTGACATTGATGCTTGTTTCTTTATATTTTAATTACCTAGCATTCCCAAATTTTCTATTTAGGGAGAAAAATAATTAAAATATTTGGCCTAAACAACTTCTGATTTCTTGACCTTGAATTTTTAGAGTTTTCAGTATGTAAGAAATCTTCAGACATTTTTGTATGTACGTAGACATACAACTGAATGAGCACTGAAACTTGAGTGAGATCATTATCATAGGGTTAACTCCAAATATTTTCTACAGTATTAATGAAGATTAAAAGAGATAATTCATTACAATGTATTTGGTAAAGGATAAAACATTATCTAAGTATAAATCATTCATTCATCAAATAGATATTGTAATTATGTAGAGTACATTCTGATAAACAAAGAGTAGCCAGGAATAAGTGTAACTAACTCTCTTTTCTCAAGATGATATCATTCTGTTATGGGAAGACCAGAATCATTTTAGCATAGTTGGAACACGCTAAATGTAAAACTCAGATGGGAAGCTCCTTATAAGCAGAATCCTTCATGTTCCCTTTGACTTCATTGCTCAGAAATGATACATGCGATATAACATGCATTCAATGAATGCTTTTTGAATAATTTAGTAAAATCAAGTAAGTGATAGATGAATCAAAATCAGCAAATAAAAGCAGGTTGAAAACATAAAATCATATTCAAATGTAAATAAATGACAGTGCTTTGAGTTTCAAAGAAAGGGAAAATCCCTTTGCATCAGAGGACACAGTTGAGCTTCATGGAGAAGTGATATTTGACTGAACTTTGCAAATTGGGTTGATTTCAACAAGTAGATTAAAATTTGGCGGGGGGTGTGGAGAGGATGAAAGCTAAGGTCCAAATGAGTTGGCACACACAAACATTTCAATGTTTTGAAAGCATTTATAGTATATAACTGGATAGCTTTAGAAGATAGTTATTTCAATTTACATTTAGACCAGAAATATGGCAGGTAATCAATAAAATAAGTTAAATTCACAATCTAAAAGAAAGCTGTTTTTGAACAATTGAGTACATTATGAAATATGAAACTACACATTTAAGTAAGTAGTCATGCTGTGGTAAAAGATAATTTGATTAAAAGTTAAGACACTTTAAATTAGTCATATTGGATAATTAGAAATATGTCATTGACTAAATGTCTAAATAGGAACTCTCACTTCCACTGTAAAACCTATTAAGGAAAAGGCTATAAACTATGGAGAAGTGTTTGATGTTTGTCACTGTTTAAATAACTAATGCACTGACTGAAATGTTTAAAGAACTAAATATTTTTCCACAGTTGTGGCCACCCGGTGAGTTGATAACAGTTAGACAAAGGAAACCTTAAGGAAACATATTTATCACCACACCCCATGCAGTTCCAGCCATTAAGAGTTCACTCCAAAATGGATATTCCCCTTGGGCTATAAAATTTTATTTCAGAAAAAACTCCCTGAGGGAATTAAACTTCCCTTTTGTGTTTAATTGACTTGAATTTTATAGTTATTCAATCATGTTGATGTTCAATAAACTTTTATTAAACTTATGTGTACCTAACACAAGCCCAGGCACTGTGGGGACAAACAAGATGAGTTTTCACACTATTATACTTAAATACCTAAAATATAAATATTACATATTCCCTGATGGCAGAGAAACTCAGAGAAATTCTTTCTAATTATTTATACAGAAGATGTAAAAATGTTCTTCCTTTTCTTCATTTTGATTCCAGTGCCAGAAACTTGCAAAGAGGCAATTAAGCAAAAAATTATGACCCACATAGCAATCCATTTATTTACTTTAAAAATGAATGGGGTGGAAGATATAAAAATACCATATTCAGATGTAGCAATAATCTTTCTTGATTTCACATGTTTTGCCAAGAAAATTTCTTATATAATGTCTATTTAGTATATAAGCATATCATAGGAAAAGTGAACAATACAGATGAATATGTCAGAAAAATAAATGTGGCCCTGGCTGGTGTAGCTCAGTGGATTGAGCGCGGGCCTGCGAACCACATGATCGTGGTTTGATTCCCAGTCGGGGCACATGCCTGGGTTGCAGGCCAGTTCCCAGCAGGGGACACACCAGAGGCAACCATACATTGATATGTCTCTCCTTCTCTCCCTCCCTTCCCCTCTATAAATAAATAAAAAATCTTTAAAAAAAAGAAAAATAAATGTGAATCCAATTTTACAAAAATAACACTGCTAGTATTTTGTTAGATTTGCTCTAAATACATTTAGCATTTAACCTAATTGTAACAAAATAGAAATAAAATAAAAGAAACTACCTTTGTTTTCAGCCCTTGTTTTGCATGATGTAAAGGGAACTAATGAAGGCCTTTCCCTGTGAACCTCAGTTCATCTTCAGTACTAACCCCCTTTCCAGATGGCTATGACATTCCTGCCTGATTCCTGGATGTACTCATCTCTCTCTCATTCTGTCTCTAATTTTCTTTCTTCATGTCTTTATCCACAAATGTGCATTCTGTTTTTAAAATAATAATGAGAGCATGTTATACGCAATAATTTATAATGATCTTTTCCTTTAATGCTGATGATCCATTATTTTCAATATACAGAGGTACAACTTATTCTTTGTAGTGGCTACATGACATTCCATACAAGGCTGTGTAACAATTTATTCAACAATTTTCCCACTGTTAAACATCTAATGACCAATTTTTAAAAATTTATTTATTTAGTTATTGTTCAAGTACAGTTTTCTGTATTTTACTCCCATCTCAGCCCACCCCCCAGTGTAATAACTGATTTTTTAAATTATAAACAATAATGTAATAAGTAGAGAAATGTGTACAAAACCATACAGACATTTCTGAAATGGACAATACTGTTGAAACCTAGTTTCTCCCCATTGGAAATTTTAATAACATTTAAAAAATTATCTTGCAAATATTTTACTTTTATGGTTTTATTTTACTTTATACTTACTTACTGATATTCAATTATGTGCCAGGTCCCATGTTAAATGCAGTTACACTATTGAATAAGTTGCATTCTAAGTCAATAGGGAAGTTTGGTATCTATGCAGGCAATTTTACACACTATGGTGAATACCTAGGGAAGAATATAGAAACCCACCTTAGCTAGTCCAAAGGTGGTAGGGCAGGGGTGGGGGCAGGGGCTGGGGGGCAGGGGGGCGGCGGGCAAAAACAAAACAACAACAAAAAAAATTCTAGTGGACATACTTGTAATTTGAAAGAGCTAGAGTTAACCAAGTAAGGATGGGTTTGAAGAATATAATTTAGTAAAAGTAAAAAAGATTAATTAAGGTGGTGAAAATTCTGGGTTTTATCCTGACAATTTCAAGGTATGATTTTCCCCATCAGGGGAAAAATAGCAAAAAATTATGACCCACATAGCAATCCATTTATTTACTTTAAAAATGAATGGGGTGGAAGATATAAAAATACCATATTCAGATCTAGCAATAATCTTTCTTGATTTCACATGTTTTGCCAAGAAAATTTCTTATATAATGTCTATTAGTATATAAGCATCTCATAGGAAAAGTGAACAATACAGATGAATATGTCAGAAAAATAAATGGGAATCCAATTTTACAAAAATAACACTGCTAATATTTTTCCCCTGATGGGAACCCCAGGCCAGCCTGTTGGTACACCTTCCAGGTGGAAGTTGCCAAAAAGAAACATTTAAATGGAATTATCATTGAGTTTTATAAAAATGTTCTTGTCTCTTTTGAATCTGACTCTTCTGGACAAATGGTCTTGGTATGAGTGGGAACCATTTGGAAAAGGGTACAATTGTAGCTACCGGAAGGGAACACACTGATCTGGAAGGAGTGGAGGGAGAGACACCTCAGCACAGGAAGGTGACATTGTAATCCCTGGGAGGTATGGCTGAAGAGGAAAAACTAATGATTATTTCAGTTACACAAGCTCTTTTCCCCTCAACATTTCTAATGGCAAATTTTCTGTATGGCTCTCCCAAACTTTTATAAGAACCTCAAATGTAACTGACTTCTGGGTTGACCATTCTCTACTAGATGACTCTTACTCAGCCACAATTTTGTTGCCATTCCCCTTAAATTTACTGAGAAGTATGTCCTCAATTACTTGGGGGAGCTTCCTCTAGGGGCAGGTAATGTTATTTATGTACACCATAGGGTTAGTTATCCGCACAAGAGGTCATCCAATGGGAAAAGTGCTATGAAATATGGCCCCGACTTTAGCTGCAGTGATCAGTTTAATCACCCAGCCCTACATTCAAGTTGGCATCAGCTCCCTGGCTAGGGCTATTGCAGATAAATAGCCTTGCCTTAGAATGTTTTCCCTGCTGGTCAGTGTAGAGTCTGTGCAGTTGATACATTTTGCTGTACATAGACTGATGTCTTGGGCCAAGTGGAGAGAGTAATACACAAACCTTAGAAATGTCAAGACACAAAACTAAGTGAAAACCCACTCCAATTTCTACATTAGACCCTGATGGTTTACGGGATTTGTGATGCTGGTGGGTTTGTGTGTTAGGGTCTGTGGAGTTAGAAAGTATGTTTAAGGTCAGTACTACAGGTCGGCCTCATCCTGAGGCATGGAGCACTATTGTTAGTAGTAATTAAATGATCTATGAAACAAACTGAACAGGTTTGGTTCCAGGCTCTGGGGGTGTACTTATGGAAAACACCAGAAACCAACACAGTAGCCATTCTTTACCCTAAATGTCATTGTTAGAGTATCTGGCATGATCCAGCCACTGGTAACCACGGTTCTACATTCTGCCTCTATGATTTTGACTATTATGGCTACTTTATATAAGTGGAATCTAAGTATTCGCCATTTTATGGCTGGCTTATTTCACTTAGGATAATGTCCATCAGGGTTCCTCCGTGTTGTAGCATGTGTTAAAATTTCTTTCATTTTTAAGGCTGGATAATATTCAATTGCATGTATATACAACATTTGAGTTATCCATTAATCTGTGGATGGACATTTATGTTACTTTTATATTTTACCTATTGTGAATAGTGCTGCTGTCAGCATGGTGTAGAAATATCTTTTTCAGATTCTGGTTTGAATCTTTTGATTACTTACCCCAAAATGGAATTGCTTAGTTATAAGGTAAATGTTTTTCAATTTTTTAAGAAACCACCATGATGGTTTCCACAGTGGCTACAAATTTTCACATTCCCACTGAAAGTACACAGGAGTTCTAATGTCCCCATATCTTCTGAAACACTTGTTATTCTCAGTTTCTTTGTTATTGTTTAATTGTAGCCATCATAATGTTATCAGGCAGCTTCCACACTGGGGTTTGGCCCTACCTGGCACAGAAGGGGACTTATCACATGTCAGGTGGCCTCCAGGTTGTTGACTCACCCAGTAAAAACTTCAGAGATGCACTAGAGGGAGAACAAAGCAAGTTTTACTCGGTAGAGAAAAAGAAACAGGCCAGGATGCAGGCACCACTGTGAAAGAAGCAGAAAATAGAGGTTTGAGTGGACACTAGCTAACTTATGAGTAACGTGTGGACTTGATCAGTTAGTTCTTGGTATTTTATGTGGTTTCAAGAGAGTATTTTATGTGGTTGTCTCTAAGTTTCATGGTGCCAGGTTCTGACTCTGTCTCTTTGGGATGTTGCAGAACAGACCCTTCGGGGGGATGAGATACTATTAACAAATAGATGTCCCTTCTCCCGGGGTCCCCCTGTACTAGGTTCGTCTTGCCTGACACCAAGAAATGGTAGCTTTCAATGCCAGAGACTGGTGAAAAGGAAAGAACTATTTATTTTAAAAGTTATACAAATTTAGAGTAATGACTTAATGTCTTCATTAAAATCCCAAAGTCCCTTAAAACACCCACAAGCACACACAGTCCTTTCTTTACCTCTTTGCCCAGTCTGGGGTTCCCTATCTCAGGAAAAAAAATAGAAGTCTGTGGCTCAGGTAGCCCCCGGTTTTCCCCTGTAATCTGTGCTCGGCTGGCAGGCCTCCTGCCGTTCCCAGCACCATCAGCTGTGTTGCCACCTGATCTCCAGCTCTTTATCCAAAACCATGGGGCACCTTCTCCTGGCCCACCAGCGAGAGTCCTTTCACTGCTTTCCTTCCCGCAACATCTCTCCTGCATTCTTCCAAACCGCTGAGAGAGAACTCTGTATCACTGTTACATGTGGCTTTTCAGCTTCCTAAACTGCGTGGCAAAGGGAGCCCCAAAGGCGCATGGTTCTGCCCCTCATGGCTGCAGTGCCTGGGCTTAAATCCCAGCATCAACCTTCCTCTTCAGCCTCATTTCCGACTCCTACCACAATCAGCTACACCTGCCAGCAATTCCGTATTTTTCCAGCTTTTCTGGGCTGCCTTAATAATTCTGGGTGGGCGTGGCCCCATGGTGTGGAGCGAATCATCTCCAAGCTCTCACACAGGTGCTGTAACTAGGGGGAGTTGCTTCCCAGTTACATCCTGGGTGGAAGTCATTCCTATCTTCCTGGCTCAAAGCATGGCCACTATATTTAACATATTCACGAAACCAGTTAAATATTGTAGATATGTTAAATGAGCATTCTAGAGGTGATTTGCAAAACTGTTGTATGCAAAATAACTCAGTGGCCCTGCTCCATGTGTCCCGCCCTGCTCCATGTGTCCCACGCTGCAGTTCAGACTTCAGTGGGGTGAGGACATTGTATATTTTTAATATTTCCTGGACACCCTGAGTTCTGGACCCCATCACAAACACCTCTTTGCAGGGGGCCCCTGGATGCACCATTACAGGGAGGGGTCTTGCTCCTTCTGGAAGTGTCATAGTGTTTCTCCTCCTTGGCCCCTTCTATTATTACCCGTGGTTTTACTTTTCATAATGATGGTATCAGGAGCTCCTGGGTTGTTCTCTGGTCAGTTTTTCCTCTATCTTCAATTAGCCTGGATCCAACTTGTTTTTGTTGTCTACCTCCTTGAATGTGGTGATTTCAATTACCTAATCTTAAATGTCTTTGGTCAGGGAGGATAGAGTCTGGAGAATGATCAGTTAGATGTTAATTGCTCAGCTGTTCCGGCCCTTTGGTATGTTAAACCCTTTGTCTCAGTTTCCTGTGTCCACTTACCAGGGAACTTTTCTAGTTTCTTAGTAATCCACCTCACTAATGAGTGCGAGGTAATTTATGTACATAGTTTAAAAATTACTTTTAAGGATCATTATGAAAAAATAATACTTTACTGGCCCAACTTCAGCAAATTTCTCTCTCCAAAAAAACTTCTGACAGTTGTTATCAATTTTTTTTGAAATTTTGCGATCCTAATTTTTCAGTTATTTAATTTTCTTACTTCTCACAATAAAATAGAATTTCTTTATTCCATTTATTACAGAGATACACACACAGATTCACAATATCTCTTCACTCTTTTTTCTATTAAACTTATAGTATCAATGTTGTTTACAGCAGTATGTAAATTTTACATTATTAATACAAAGTAAATATGTTCTCAGCTAAGTCAGGGATTAGACTAGAATTTTCTTGTATTTCTCATGCAAACTTTTGGTTTCCTTGATATTAATAATAGGGAATTTTTTTCATTTGTTTAATTTCATAGGGTTTCTTTTTTCTAATTCTCAAATGCTCATAGAAACGTAAATCTCTGAGATACATTTGCTGAGTCCATGCTAGATTTCCAGGTCTTTCTCTGAGAACCTGGGTTATAACAATATCCTATTAGAAGCTTCCCGACCATTTGAAACTCACACTCTGGCAGGTAAAATAAATAGTATCCAATATTATAATAAATTAATATACTATCTATAATGTTCAAAGGGAAAGAAGCTATTGGGGAAAAAATAAGGTAGAGTATGAAGGGTAAGAGGCATACTTCATTATTAAATAGGGATTTGGGGCAGGGCTTCTTGGAAAAGTAACATTTGAAAAGAATTAAGAGGTAGGGGTTTGGAAGTAGTGAGTACAAAGTACCCAATATGGAAATATGCCTGGTATGCTGGCAAAACAGGTGTAGCGAGTACTGAGGGAGTGAGGAGGTGAGGGGTAGGGATGAAGTTAGGGAGGGGATGGGGCCCATGTAAAACTTTGACTATTAGGGTTTTAACAGAGGACTGATGAGTCTCATTTCTGATTTAAAAGGATCTCCTTGACTCTAGGGTTGAGAATAGTGAAAACTATTTGAGGTGAGTTTGTGTGGGCACGCCTCGGGGAGGAGAAGGCGGGGTATAACAGGAAGAAGAGCTAATAGGCAGTTAAAAGAATTCTGCTGAGATATTTGCGGACTCTTGTCACACATACCAGAAACTCTAGCGGTTTTGTATTTTTCTTTAATCGCTATTGCCAGGGCTCCCTGCCTTCATTCAGAAGTCTGAATAAATTACTTAATACAGGTATGCATTCCCACTGTAATTTCTTCCACCATCATCAGCAAGATGTTCTTCCCCTGTAACTGATGTTCTATTTACTATCTAAAGTCTTCCTCTGTCTTAACTCCATTTTGGTAAAGCAAATATTTTAGTGGGCCCCTCAAAGGGGCCATACAGAATAACTTTTCTGAGTTTGTGAGAGTCTGAAAATAGTTTTGCTGCAGCCTCGTATTCCATGGATACCTCAACTGAGTAAATAATTATAAATTTAGAATCGATTCCCTTTAGAATTTTGAGGAAATTGTTCCTTTGCCCCCTGACTTCCAATGTTGACTTTTTCCAATATCATAGCAACGAGGCCTTGGTGTGACTCTACTCCCACCTCCTGCCTACTTCTCTATTTTGCTTTTCAGGTCTGGAAAATGATTTCTTTCATCTTTGGGAACTGTTCTGATATTATTTAATCTTTAATAATTCCTTTCTCTATGTTTTCCCATTCCCTTCTATTTGGAACTTCTGTTATTTAGATATTAGACCTCTATATCTGTAATATCTATTTTCTTCCTGTTCTATAACTATTTATTTATATCTTTTATATTATGAGATATTTCTTTAACTTTCTAGCCCTTCAATTATATTTTTCCTTTTTAATATTATGTCACGTTAGCTCCTAAGAATGTCCTTTGTTCTCTGAGTATTCCTTTTCTAATGTATTCTATTGACTAGCAGGTCCTTAATGCCAGCCTGCACTCACACTAGATTTCCTAATCCATTTACTTTTTTTTTCATAAGTGATGAATTGATTCCTTGATCCCTGTACACGAATTTGAATTTCCAAGACTCTTTCTCTCTCAATTATGCTCAATGGAAGACACTGTTTGTGTTTTACTAAAAAAAATATTAAAGATTGTAGGGAGCCATTAACACTACATTTACTTAGATACCACCATCTTTGCTCCCTACCATCTGTAACATCGGTGATTACCAACACCTCAAAGACTCCCTGTCCTCACATATACTCAAAGACACAACTCCAGCAATTCACAAAGCTTTGTGCATATAAATATTTCATTCTCTATGGGATCATACTTATCAACACATATAACTGATCCCATCTAAAATATTCTGGCTTCATCTTACTTTCTCTTCCAATTGACCATGCATCTTCTCAGTCTTTAGAGAAAAACATCTTGGAAAAATGATCTATGCTCATTGCTTCATTTTCTCCTAACCCATGGGGACTGGGCCATTATTGCTAATAGTCACATTGTGCACTTTACAACTGCTCTTATCAAATTGTCAATAGCCTACATTTTGCTAATCCCAGTGGTCAGTAGCCCTCATCTTAATTGACCTATCATCAGCATTTGACCGAATGCTTACTTCCTCCTCCTTGATTAACTTGCTCTACTCGTCTTGCAGGATGTTATGTTTTGTATTATTTCCTCCTAATAGATTCTTATTAACATTCTTTAATAATTTGACTTCATTTCCCTCAGGAGCGTAACATTGTGGTGTCCGAAGTCTCCATCCTTTATTCTCTTCTCTATTTGTACTCACCCCATGGGTGATCTCACTCAGTTTTGTTATTTTAAAGAAATTTTTTAAACATTTTTATTTATTTATCTTTAGAGAGGAAGAGAAGGAGAGAAATATCAATGTATGGTTGCCTCTCTTGAGTTCCCTGCTGGGAACTGGCCTGCAACCCAGGCATGTGCCCTGACTGGGAATCGAACCACAATACTCTGGTTCGAAGGCCCGAGCTCAATCCACCGAGCTACACCAGCCAGGGCCAGTTTTGCCACTTTAAATAGCCTCTACGCTGTGTTGCTTTCTGATCATATATCTCTAACCTGGACCTCACATTTGAACTCAAAACATTTTACAAATGATTGCCATCTTTACATGTCAACTAGAATGTCTATTAGAGATCTCAACCTTATGCCAAAAGTTAAAAATTCTGCCTTTTTCTAAACTCCAAAATGATCTACCCATAACATTTCCAATTCTAGTTAGTGGCAATGCTATTTTTTCAGAGGATCACACCAAAAATCTTGAAGTTGCTCTTTACTCTCTTTCTCTCACCATATGGTGAGTTTTAACTCACCATACCACAAGATACATTTCAACTTACCCTCAAAGTATATAGAGTCCATTACTCTGGTCCTAGCCTTCATCTTTCCTTTCGCAGGTTATTGCAATAGTCCCCTACCTGCTTCTCTAAAAGTAAAGTATCTAACCTTACTCTTCTGGAGTAGATTTTTAATGCATCGGGGAGAATGACCTTTACAAATTTTTTATATCGTATCATTCCTCTACTAGTGGCCCTCTAATGACTCCCCACCTTCTCAAAGTAGAAACCAAAGTCCTTACAACAGCCTACCAAACCATGTATAATTTGGGCACCCATTATTTCTCTACCCTCCTCTCCTATTTATTGCATGTCCCTCTTGCTCATTTTACTCTATGCAAACAAGACTCCTTAAGATTCTTTAAACACCATACAAGCTTTTGTCCACTGGTGTTGGCATTATTGTTCATTTTGCCTAGAGCTCTCATCCCCAGATACCACCATGTGTCGCTGCTTCATTTCCTTCCAGTCTTTGCTCAAATGCTATTTTCAGTCTTCTTTAATTACCCTGTTTAAAATTTCAAAGTTATCTCAGATTCTTGCTTTATTTTATCCACAGTAGTTAGTATATTTTAGTACAAAATATAATTTATTAATTATCTTGTTTATGGTCTGCCTTCTCCACTACAATACAAGCCTCACAAGAGTAGAATATTATCTGTTTTGCCCGATGACTCAGTACTTGTCATTATCTTTTAGTTAACATTTGTTACAATGATTGGATATAATACCTTCCTTGCATCTTTGTGGATATTAATTATAAATTTTTGGCATTTTTCTTACCCCCACCTTTTTTTACTTGTTTCTGAATTGCTTACATTTTATTTAAATTTTTTATTTATCCATCTCTTGATTCATTTATTTTATGAATTTCATGTGAAATACTTTCTTTAAATGTTTCATAATCTATGCCTCTCAATTAGATACAACTTAACAGGCAAATTACTAAACATCTTATTGGCCTAGAAATGTGCAAACATGACAAAGTAGTTCTATTTAGGTGATATCTCCCATAGAAAAATAAGAAAGAAACTGGAGGGATGTTCGAATCTGCAGGGAAGGCTTTAAGTAAAGCAGTTGCCATGTGTTCACAGGTTTCATTTGCTACGTACATAAGAGAGACTCTGAGAAGCCCAACAGTGGTTAGAACAAACAAGAAAAGATAAAGATTTTAATATGAGTCATTCTAAGTTATTTGCCTCCTAAGCAAAACAAAACTAAAATCAACATTATTCAGAAGAATAGAAAAAGAATCCAGAACCTCTTCAACATAACATTCACCGTGTCCAGAATGTAATTAGAAATTATTAGATTTATTTAGAAATAATAAAATTCAAACCATCCTCCAAATAAAAGCTATTCAACAAAGACCTACTCCTACCCTTAAACTTAAGACCAGAACCTTTGAAAGCAGCCATTACTATGTTATTCAGTCATATTAAGTAAACCATACTTGAAATAAATGAAAAAAAAAAAATCTCTCAACAGAGTACTAAACACTATAAAGAAGAATCACTCGTAAAAACAAAGTGAATCTTGAAGAAATAATATTGAACTAAACAAGCCAGATATAATAGAATGAATTATCATATAATTTTATTTGTAGGAGGTCAAAAATTAGCAAAACTAATCTGCTATAAAAGACATGAATAGAGTGGCTTTCTTAGGAGGCAAGTTAAGTGATGGGTAGGATGCAGGGGACACCAGGAAATATTTTGACATAGTGGAAATGTTCTCAGTCTTGATAAAGGCAATGATTAATGTTAATCATTACTTATTATGTTAAATAATAATACTTGTTAAATTGCATGCGAAATCTCAGTAATTATCAACTTTTTATCCTCAAAATTTTACATTAAAATTGTTTAAAAACTTGATTCCTAGAAAACAAGTGGATGTAGTGAACTCTTAATCATATTTTATTTGTTGGAAGATAAAAATTGATATTTTTCTGTGTATCAATAACACAAAGCATAGTTTATAAATATCTATTTAACAAGAGCTAGTAGACAAAATGGACTCTCAAAAATTATTATTTAATTTCTTACCAATAGTATTAATAATTTCTCAAATCTAAAACCTGTTAAGTTGATACTTAATTAGAAAGTTAAATTGTGATTACAACTTCCTAAGGACCAAGAAGCATTTCTTTTACATAATTGCTTAACTTTAAAAGTTATTGCAACAACAGTGTATTACTCTTAATTATTATTTAAGTCAGAAACCGTGCACTTGTTAGTACTATATCAGGGGTATTAACAGAACTTTTAATGTGAAAGGGAAAGTAGTTTATTAGTTTAATCATTACATTGTAATAGCTATTATAACATAGGTTGTCAAGATTGTAACTTTGTGAATTGAGTTTACCACGTAATATCTTCATTTAAACAATATAATATAATATCTCATTATAGCCCTTAGAGAGAAAAGAGAATAAATGGCTGTTTCCACTGAAAATAAAACAAGACCAATTTCATAATATTGTCAATTGTTACCACACAACTTCATTATAATCTGCCTTCAACAGTTATTTCTAAACTATTGTACTTAATCAGACTTTCTGTTTTTGTCTCAAGTTCTTACATAAAACCTTCAGTTACGGCTTCAAAATTAGTAATATAAAAACTGGATGTTGTCTTTTGTACTTATCTTTTGTTTTTGTTTCATCGATCAGTAAAACAAGGGACCTCTGACGGAATGAGGCAGGGTAGTCACCTTTGCAGAGACATGGTTAGATTTATATGTAATAATTCTCCTATCCATCATAGTACTTAGACTTTTGAATATCTGAGTTTATGCAATACAAGAAAATGTAGCCCCATTAGGTAATAATACAAATTCCATGTCTTATTTTTTTAAGAAATATACTTCCGCAGCATTTTTCTAACATCTGGAAAAAATGAATTTATTATTTATGGTGTTAAAAACATTGGTAAATTGAATTATCTGTTAGCTTATCATGCCCTGTACTTTAGAATGATGCAGCAGGTGTTCCATTTCATGGCAATTATCTTATAGATGTGGCTAAATTTTCACTCGCTGTGAAGAAAATGACAACAGTACATTTATAAATGGATGAACAAGATGTCTGTGCTTCAATACAATTGATCAAAATATTTCTTTTCCATTATATAGTGATATGGTCATTTGAAAGAAGTGTAAATGGTTTCCATTTTATAAAATTTTATTTAAAAATTTATGTTAAACTTTTATTAAAATCAACAACCCTTGGCACTTTCGTAATTCATCTGAAAAGTAGGCAACAGTTAGCAAAACATATGCCTTACCTTCAATAAAACTTCCAGTCTAACAATAAAGATGAAGTCATTGTGGCACAATCTATAGTGTAAGCAAACCACAGCACTAAAGAAAACAAAACAAACACATAGTAAAGGGTCTTGGATCAATTAGTCTCTGGTTAAGTTCTCACA
Source organism: Sturnira hondurensis (assembly GCF_014824575.4). Taxonomy (NCBI): domain Eukaryota; kingdom Metazoa; phylum Chordata; class Mammalia; order Chiroptera; family Phyllostomidae; genus Sturnira; species Sturnira hondurensis. The sequence goes on from NW_028073279.1 coordinate 2,001,267, forward strand.
TTGACGAAGGGTGGCATTTGATATCACACACTATGCATTCGGTTGCAAAATGATAGATTCCTTAGAAGTGAAGGAATGTTGCTGGAATAGACTCATTGCCAGCGGAATCAAATTTTATCTTTTTCACTCTGTCTTCTGAAATTTCTGTTCTACTTACATGAGTTTCATATATTTACTATATGTGTATACATGTGTATATATGTGCATAAATACATATTTTTTTCCTAGAGCACCTCATCTAATCTGTGACTTTAAGCAAATCCACATGACCCGTTTTTACTTGTAACTTTCTCAAGCTAAAATTAATGATCCTTCTCTTTCTTTCGCCCCACACCGTTCTTCCCAAAATATTTCCAGGCCCAACAAAAAACTCAGTTGTGTTTTGGCATGCTACTGATAGTTCAAAGTCAGTCCTTAATGTTTTGTAAATTAACTAGCCCACTGTAAATGTATTCAATAAGACATTGCGCCTTCCCATTTTCATCACCTTAGCTCATGTACTCAGGTGTCTAAGGTATTCACTTTCCTTTCATGAGAATTTGGCACATATTTCAAAAGCTCTCTACTCCAATTCCTGTAATCATCTTGGACCATCTTAAAATTCATTTGTAAAACTCATCACGTCCAATTTTTAAAACCAGTATGTACTGAGCATTGTGTATATCATTAGGAACACAAAGTTCATTATTTCAGAGCCGCTAGCATGAAGGAGCTCGTATTGTGAGACAGACAAGTGAACTAAGTAGTTACAGTACAAGCTTTCATAAAATGTGAAAGGAATTGATTTAAAGGACTACGAAGAGGAAAACATTAATAAGACATACGCCATTTCACAATCTCGACTCCAGTCTAGTTTGTTGATGTGGTATCTTTATCTTCATTCTCCATCTCTCGATTTCCCCTGTTACCACCTACCAGAACTCTAGACTTATTGAACTTCCTTCTATGCTTTAAATATGCTGTGCCTTTTGTAATTCTGTGCTGGTTTTCATATGGTTCCATCTGTCAGAAATATCTACCATCCTTGTTGGCCATCTGTCAAACTCCTGTTCATGATTGTAGCTTCTAGATTAAGTAGTGATGAAAACTTCCCTGATACTGCGAAGAAACGGAAATAACGAATCGTCTGTTCTTCCATGCCTTTTATGTGTACTTCCAGTATCTGTCATTACATTTTTTAGTAATTCAAAGTGCCGTCTCTTTAACATGTCTCTAGACTCCTAGAAAGTAAAGACCGTATACATATGTTTACCACCTGGCATGTAATAAAAGGTAAAAAAATATGACTAAAGATAGGCACAGAAAAGAGAGAAGATGCTACAGAAAATTCACATCAAAGGAAAGGTCTCTCATTCTTATGATGTTCCTCAGGTGTAATTTCCTGTTAATAATTCATTAATTTCTAAGTGTAATGAAAATGATTTCCAAAATCTCTGAATTGTCTAGACATCTTTATTAGTCTAGTAGGCTAATTGCTTTCAGGAGCAAGCCTCAAATTAGAATGGCTTAACACAATGAATTTTATATTTTTTCATATAAATACCTTCTAATGCCAATGTTCCTGTAAAATAATACTTCCATGGCCCAACTCCATGGGGTGTCTCTCACAAATTTGGGCTTCATCCAGCTTGTCAATTTGCCATTTATAAAATAAGGTTTCTAAATTTGTAGAAAATGAAAGAGCTTGTGTATTTAATCTCTCAGCCAGGAATTGATGCATATCATATATCATATTTCATATCTGTTCATATTTCATTGGCTAGAATTAGTCACTAGGAACTACCTAGACCTGGGAGGACTAGGAGATATTCCCAGGTACAACTTTACAGTAGAGAGACCACGCGTATTAGTGGCCCATTAGCTCTCTGTGTTACATAAATGAATTGGTTTATATAACAATAAATAATAGTTATTATCTCAAAGCTAAGATTTGATCATTGAAAAGAATTTAAACTCATCAAAATTCATCTGTAGGTGGCTAGAGAAGAGGCTTAATTAACTATGGATTGAATAAAATATTCTCAAAATGTTCTCTTTAATTTGGATAAGCCTTTACAGTTGCAATTTAGTAGATGTAGAAAATGCAGAAGTATACCCGGTTCCCTGCATTTTATTGTTGCTTCGGAGGAAATATGTTTTCATTTCTGGTTGGTTATAAAAATGTAAGTTGTATTCCACTTCCATAGGCTGTACGAAGTATTGGCATTTGGTTTTTCCTTGGGTCTGAGTGATCTAGGTCTCTGTGAAAAGCCGACTTCATAGCGGTTGCTCCTCATATCTGAACTCTGTTCTTCTATGGCAGTGGGCTCACATTTCTGACTCAACTGCAATAAAATACAAGTTTAAGTGTTTTGTTATTGAACACAGACATGTGCTTACACTGTGTCTAGAGTATAGGAGAACTGGCTCATATCATTTTCTTGCCAAATTGTTTATTGATTGAAGTCTACATGCCAAGAAATTACAAGGCCCTAGACCTTTGCAAAATCTAGGTTGGATGAAATTATATAAGATTATTTCCTGTAGGATATACCCCAAAACTTTTTATATATAAATATTGATTTTTCTTACTACCATTACTCCTGCCTACCACTGCCACTTGAATATAGAATAAACATTTTATCTTTTCACCTGATAAATGTTTAGTGTACATTTATTTCATTTGCTAACTTTAGTACTGGGTAAGTACAAAGATTAATACAACTTTTTGTAAAACTCTAAGGTACAGTATTTCCTAAAATTAATTTACACAGATTCTTTTTTTTGAAAACGTATTTTAACTTGCCAGCATTCTGAAGAACAGTAGTATTATTCATAACAGACTTGAGAAAATATTATGTTTACATCTAATGCAATATACACAATGAGAGGAAAAGTGAGACAGTAGAATAAAAATCATTTCAGAATCTGATGCAACTGAGTTTGTGTTCTTCCTTTTGTGGTGCTTTATTTAATTTAAATTTAAATTTAAAGCACTCTAATTTATCTGAGTGAATTTCCTAATCACTCAGAACCACTCATTCCTCAATCATAAAACAATTTTCATGATTAAGTTAGAGAACATATAGGAAATAACTGTGCAGAATGCGAAGTATAGTAGTTCCTCAATAAACTGTTCATTTAACTACTTTTATTCCAGCTTTGCCCTTTTAAAATCAAAATGAGTAAGCTTGAAAGACTCTAGGTCTTGGTGTGAGTCACTCGATCACAGACAACCTCTCTACCTCCCAGAATACTACCAGAGGTAACTGTGTTTACCTGGTAAGAAGGGTATCACCTGGAAGATTCGAATGTGTGCCTTTGAAGCTTCACAACATTGACTATTCTATGAGGAAGGGCCTTGTGTAAGTTGCCAAAACCTTTTTTGTCACTTTCACATACTATTCCAAATGTTTCATAATATAAAGGAATACTGAAAGTTACTTCTGAGGAAAATTGCCTCCACTTTGCAGCAGTAGGCAATTATGCCCAGAGACCAAAGAGAATATTCTTGTCTGCTTCTCCCAGCAACGAAACAATTCACTGGGAAGAAAAACTTTGGTCGGATATCCAGTTTTGCATTTACAAAATACATTAGCTAGTGAACTGATGGTCATATTTTGTCTCTCATCTATCTGTCCAATCTATCATCTTTCTATTCATACATTTGTCCACTATCTAAATGTCTTTTTTTTTAAATTTCACTAAGCATGAAGAGTCAGTAGTAGGCAAACATCGTATGTTTCTATGCCTTACCTTTGCAGAACTTAAATTGATTCTACCAAAATTAACTAATAGTGATGTCTATTTGGTAGTACTTAATTTTTACAGATATTCTATGAGATAAGGACGATTATTATCTCAGTTGTATGTACCTACTGAAGTGCAGACAGGTTTTAGCAAGGTCACAGAGTTACCCAGCGCAGGAAGGACTCAGTATGATTCTAGAGTCTGTGTGTTTCACCACCATGGCGCACTGTTATCACCGAGGTGGCTTTTATCAGATCAAAGATAGATCACTAAGGGCTTAATGAAAGCAACCTGAAAACTTTTGTCTAATTGGATGGATGCATATCAAGTATTTATGGATGGTGTTATGTATTTGAGTGATCAGATGCTTTAATTCAAGTAATAAGAATGATTACTATTTCTAAAGAGCCATCTGATATAAATACGACAGCACATTTTTAAAATTTGTATTTTATTGCTTATGACATTACTGTTGTCCCAGTTTTTCTTCTTTGCCCCTCTCTACCCAGCCCTGCCCCCCACTCCCTCAGGTAATCCCCAAACCATTGTCCATGGGCCATGCATAGATGTTATTTGGTTTCTCTATTTCCTATGCTGTACTTTATATCCTCATGACTATTCCTCAACTGCAGATTTGTACTTCTTAATCCCGTTACCTTTTCACACATCTCTCTGAACCCCCTCCCATCAGGCAACCATCAAAACATTCTCTGTATCTGTGATTTTATTTCTGTTCTGCTTGTTCATTTTGTGTTTTAGAATCAATCATTGATAGATATGAATTGTATTTATTGCCATCTTATTGTTTGTATTTTTGACTTTCTTCTTCTTAAAGAAGACCTTTTAACCTGTCATGTAATACTGACTTGGTAGTGATGAACTCTTTTAGTCTTTCCTTATCTGGGAAGCTCTTTATCTGTCATTTGATTCTAATTGATAGCTTTGCTAAACAAAGTATCTTGGTTGTTAAGTCCTTGCTTTTCATTATTTTGAATGTTTCTTGCCAGTCTGTTCTAGCTGCAAAGTTTCTTTTGAGAAGTCAGCTCACAGACTTGTGGGAGCTCCCTGGTGGTAACTGCTTTTCTCTTGCTGCTTTTATGGTTCGTCTTTGTCTTTAACCTTTGGCATTTTAATTATGATGTGTCTTAGTGTGGGCCACTTTAAGAAGAACAAAACATTAGATTCTACACATCAATGAAATCATGTGGTATTTGTCTTCCTCCAGCTGGCTTATTTCACTTAGCATAATGTTCTCCAGGTCCATCCATACTGTTGCAAAAAGAAAATTTCTTCTTTTATATATCTGAGCAGTATTCCTTTGTGTAAATATTCCATAGTTGTTTTATCTATTCATCTATGGTTAATAACAGTGCAATGAACATAGAGGTGCTTATGCTCTTTCAGATTAGTGTCCTAGGTCTCTTTAGTTTCGTTAGAATAAATTCCCAGAAGGGGAATGGCTGGGTCATAAGGCAGTTCCATTTCAAATTTTCTGAAGTATCTCCACACTGCTTTCCACAGTGGCTGCATCAATCTGCAGTCCCTGAAACAGTACAAAAATTTTCCTCTTTCTCCACACCCATGTCAGCACTTGTTTGTTAATTTATTGATGACGGCCACTCTGACAGGTGCGATGGGCTATCTCCTTGTGGTTTTAATTTGCATTTCCCTGATGCTTAGTGACATTGAACATCTTTTCATATGTCTATTGGCCATCTGTATGTCCTCTTTGGGGAAGGGTGTAACGAGGTCTTTTGCCCATTTTTAATTGAATTGTTTGTTTTTTTGGTGTTGAGTTTTATAAGTTCTTTATACATTTTGGATATTAACCCCTTATCAAATGCATTGGCAAATATGTTCTCTTATTCAGTGGGTTGTCTTTTTACTTTTGTTGATGATTTCCTTCATTGTGTCAAAACTTTTTAGTTTGATATAGTCCCATTTGTTTATTTTTTCTTTTGTTTCCCTTGCCTGAGGTTCTGTATCAGGGAAAATATTGTTACCATCAATGTCTGAGATTTTAATGCCTATATTTTCTCCTAGAATTTTTATAGTTTTGGGTCTAACATTTAAGACTTTAATCTATTTTGAATTTATGCTTGAGTGTAGTGTAAGAAGGTGGCCTAGTTTCCTTTTTCTGCATGTATCTGACCTAACAAGTGAAATAGAGTCAACTGAGAGAGAGAGAGAACAGTCTGACAGCGCTGGGTGGGGGTTAGCAGGGTGGAGGAACTGAGACAAAAGGACTCCCGGATACGGGCTACAGTGTGGTAACTGCAGGGGGAAGGACGTATAAGGGGCATAAATGGTAATGGAAAAAATACAATTAAAAATGCTCTAAGAAAGGAATAAGGGGATTGTTAATGAACCAAATTCTTTAAACTCAGCCTAAGAATTTTAACTTAAAATCTCCGGTACAAGGCTTGGGGATCTGCACTTTAGCTGAAACCCTAAGATGATGTAATATAGTCCTCAGAGAACAATGCCTGAAATATTTTATATCAAGACATCATCATTACAAAAGTGAAATAGCAGAAATATTAAGCACTCTGCTTCTAAATTCTTTTCTTCCCGATACTATTTATGTAATTCACTGTATGTAATATATTTGCAAATAGTTAAAGTGGGAATTAGTTCACAAATAGAAATATCACTTCAAAAAGTTTAAAAAATAACTAAAAAATGGACAAAAGTAATTTAACACATGCACAGTTCAAAACACTTGTTATAAATATGCTCAAGGAATTTAGTGAGGACTTCTACGGCACTACAAAAAAAATCCAGTCAGAAACAAAAGATACACTAATTGAAATAAGAAACAAGTTACAGGGAATCAATAGTAGAATGGAGAAAGCCAAGAATCAAATCAATGATTTGGAACATAAGGAGGCAGAAAACAGCCAATCAGAACAGCAAGAAGAAAAGAAAATCCAAAAGTGGGGATAGTGTAAAGACGTTTTGGGTCAACTTCAGGTGTCCCAATATTTATATCATGGGGGTGCTGGAAGGAGAAGAGAGGAAGCAGAAATGCAAACCTATTTAAAGAAATAATGATAGAAAACTTCCTTGACTTGGTGAGGGAAATGAACATACGAGTCCAGCGCACGCAGAGAGAGTCCCACACAAGACGACGGTGAGTGTTCGTAGCGTGTGAGTTATAAGCCATAGTTTTGCCTAAAAGTTAAGAGTATGAATTTCAAGAGATAAACATATAACATAGTTTTAGTTTTACCACATTATACATGTTGGGTTATTCTGTAACACTTGGTCCCAACTGTGACACATTTTCAAAATCATTTCTTTGTCATCAGTGTTTTATGGTTCCCTCCAACATTCATAGGAAGTTTGCCTGTTTCTGTAATGACAGATGCAGCACAATGGCTAACTACTTTAGAGGGGAACCAAGCTAAGTATGTAGAAAGAGGAGCAATTCATTTTATACTTTATTTGCTACTTCATGCAGCTTATTACACTAGCATACATGACATAATTATTTATTTTCAAATATAGAGAAAATATTCTCTATTTAATGAGTTTTGGTTTTTACTGTTTTCAGTTTCACTGTTTTAACAAAGAACTGATTGTATACCTAAGAAAACAAATATACTTCAAGAAACAATTCTTGCTTTAAGGAGACTCAAGTAATAATAATATAAATCATTATTTGATTGCCAGAATGTAAACAATAATATCTTATTTACATTTATTTTCTTAAGGCTTTCTCTCCCTTCCTTTTTTTTGTTTTTAATAACTACTTGCAGAAGTCTGAGCTATAATCAGTGGAACCAAAGGTAGCATTTATATATTGCTAGATATACAAAAAAATTTCTCTATATTAAAATTGATACATTAACCCTTCCTATTATATTATATAATATTCCTATTATGTACTCTACTTTTGTCATAGATGTTACCACACTTTTTTGTTTCTATCAAATAGAATATCAATGTAATGATTTTTTTCTGGTGTCATTGCTAACTTCATTAAAAATAAGAATACAGACAACAAAAAACAAACTTGGTAATCTAGTGTATAATTCTTTTAAGATTTTTTCTCTCTTTTTGATAAAATATTCCAGGGTACTGGGTAAGGGAAGGTTTGCCATTTCACAGTTAATGCTTTATTTTTCTAAGCAGATAAACTCTAAATATTAAATTGAGCCCACACCTTAAACATTTATTTCTAGACTTGTGTAAATCAATATAGAATGCTTTTCTTCAATTTATAAATATATGACATTTAATTTATATGAAGCTTTTAGGGGTCTTTTAGCTTCTTTTTTTCCCATGTTGAAAGGGGCAGGTAATGCCTAACTTTGTATGCATTAATGATTAGAAATAGTAAGAAGAAAGTGCCTAGAATAGAACAGGCAATCAATGAATGGTAGCCAAGTGTTAAATGTTAAAAATTCTGTGAGGCAGATTTTTGTGAAGGATTAAATATGTCTTAATTAATTCTTAGAATGCATGTGGCATTTTTTATCCTGTATAACCACAATCATTCAGTTATTTTGTCAGAATTGCTTTTCCCAGTACACCCTCAGCACTCTGTACTTTGAGCTATTTCTTCTACCAGTACTCAATCACAACAACGTGCCAGTAGCTTTTAAGAGAATTTATTTTTCCTGTCTTCTTTTTATTTAATTCACTCATTCATTGATTGCCATTCATTCAGTCTCATCCATTTATCCATTCACTCATGTTACCTTCACTTAATATACTTTCATTGAAAAACAATCGTGCACAATGAAAAAGTGTTACCATTGGTCCTACCCTTAAAGAGCTCGTAAAGTCTCACAGTACTTTTTGACTTTTATTCAGAAAACATTAATTAGGTGCAAATCGTGTGTTACATTTTGTTCTAGGTGTTGTGAATGTAGGTGAGGTAGAAGAAAAATACCTTGTCCTCTTGGAGCTTGTATGGTCGTAAAAAAAGAGTTATGTGTAATAAACAGAAGATAATTTTATACAAGCAATAATACAGTATATGAAAGGTAGCACAGAGAACATAGTCATCTTGACTGAACAAAACCTTTCCTTATGATCAGAGATATAGAACTTGCAGAATTCTTTTATAGGTTAGAGTTTTTCATTATCTCCATTTTGGTGCCTCTCTTTGTTATTGTCCTGCTGCGCTTGGGTTTGTCCTGAAGCTAAATAGTCCAAGAATCACAATAGATTTTTATTTTCAGCTAATTAATTCTCCTCTAATGTAGTTTATCTTCTCAGTTTGGGAAATGAAAGCAAATATCTCTCTGGTTGCTTCTTTCTTCCTACTGTTAGGCTGAAGTGGAAATCAGGGGTCTTACTTTTGCTTTCCCTCTGACCACTTGACTGTGTCTTTGGCAAAAAGAACTTCCCAGTCAGAATCAGATACTTGTACAGTAAGAGAGTTGCTGAATGCCTCAGGCATGTCTGAGCAAGATTTACTGCCCTATTTATAAGACAACAGGGTGCTTTGCTCAGAAAGCTCAGCTTCTTCTGGGAGCCCACAGGCAAGTCGGTTACCAAGCAACAACTGATTTCTCACGAAAACCAAATATAAAAGCCTACATCATTAATTAAACAGATAAAGATACAGTCTTCCCATGGTTACCGACCTGCAAGCAATGAAGTCCTGCATCTAATATGGATAAATTGTCTTTTTGGTTTTACACAAATGCTCTTGTTTTAGTCATATAGAGCAAGTGACCGCTGTGAGGGAAGGGAAGGCGTGGTCTATATAAAAAGTTCACTTTTAGTTGGGGCAGATGGACAACTTTTATCAGAAGTGCTATTACAGCAGAAGATCTATATGTAAGCTTCAGGAAACGTGCACCAATTCATGTTATCAGTTTAGCATAAGCAGAGCCATTTCAGTATTAAGAAGATAGGAAGAAGAGAAACAGAGAACAAGTACATAATAAGTTATTGTAAGTTCTAAGGAAGCCAAAGCAAAAGAAAAAATATATTCGGGGACCCAAAATCCTGTTAAGCAGACCGATGTTAGCATTTAGACTCTAAATAGGACATGTCATACAACTTACCAGAACCATAATGTAGTCACTGTTTTAAGTGTTAGTCAGAGGCTAGCTAGACTCCTCAGCTCGACTAATTGTACTCTTAAGCAACAAAAGACAATGACAGTAAGTGTAAGAGTCACAGAAAGAAACAAGCACCCAAGGCCTAATCGTGTTTCTAGTAAGAGATGAGTGACAGCTAGGTACAGAGATGTAGGGAGATCCAAGGCTAGCATTGTTCTTTCTAGGAGGCGAGAATAAGCTGTATGTAGGCAGATGTTAATCTGGCAATATCAGAAAAATATAATGTGGCTTGAATTTTATCTCGGGCATTTTGCTAAGAACTGACTCTCTGCTCACAATTCCTGTGATTGGTGAAACGTCAGTGTCAGTGAATGCAGTTTATAGTTCTCTCGTAAGTGGGCAGTTTTCTGATAAGTACCCAAGAGTATTGACTTAGAAAGATCTAGTTATATTTTTGAAATTATTTCAATAATATTCTTTTTTCCAGAGGGTAAGACTATAGCATTTTTGAAGGGGAGATATAGTTGGCCAATTCTTATGGGTGTTCACTTTGTTTTTTAATTCACATGATGGATAATTATTTTACTAATAAATTTGACAAGCAGATTAAATCATATATGAAGTCTGTCCTGAAAAACTCTGGCCATTGTTAATAGAATGAGAATGGTTTGTGCGACATCAGTAAGCTTGCAGCCAAGGAAAGTGGACTGGAATGTGCACCTGTGAACAATGACGACCTCACTGTACTAGTCAGTGGGGCCAGTTAGTTCTGGTTGAGTGAGGGTGTGTACTGTGTGTCCATTGCATTCAAAATGACTGAGTAAGTAGAGCAACAAATCTGCATCAAATTTTGTGTTAAGCTTGAACATTCCTCCATAGAAAGTATTTGGTTGATTTAAAAGGCTGCAGCTATGGGCAACTAGAGATTGGCACCTTCATCATGACAATGCACCTGCTCATGCATCACAACTTGTGCAGAGTTTGTCGGCGAAACATCAGATCACCCAGGTGACTCAGGCCTTCTACAGCCCAGATTTTGTGCCCTGTGACTTGTGGCCTTTCCCAAAACTAAACTCACCTTTGAAAGGGAAGAGATTTCAGACAGGTGATGAGATTCAGGAAAACACAACAGGAAAGCTGATGGAGATTGGGAGAACTGTGTGAGGTACCAATATGCCTACTTAGAAGTGGACTGAGGTGTCAGTGTCCTATGTACAATGTTTCTTCAATAAATGTCTCTATTTTTCATATTGCATGGCTGAATACTTTCTGGATAGACCTCATACTTTTTAAAATATATCCACTACTTACTCAAACAAATGTTGACAAAAATTTTGCCACTGAAACAATTGTTAATGAGAAAACGTATATGAATATATGCTATGTTTTAGGGACAGCTATTTTTCTATTTTGTAATTTGGGTTTTCCCATTAGGAAAAAAGACATATAGTAAGTCACATACCTTGAACATTGTACGCAATGGCTACCCTGCATTTTTGATGAATACTTCCAGAACCCCGTCATATCTGCATTCAGTGTGATGCTAAATGCTTGCTTCTTGGAGATAAGAGAAAAGCCAGACTCCCCTCAGAAAGCATCTCTGATGATGAGTCTAGCAAATAGGATGAGTTAAATTGACATTGCTACAAATTCATTTAAACAAACAAATCATGTAATGTCTTTTTATGCTTAGATTCAAGCCAATAGAAATACTACACAAGCTTTTTGAGTGTCTTTTTTTAGAGAATCATATTTGGAGGTACCTGATGTCTACTTGGTGTGTTGATTCTGATAATCCAGTCAGAGAATTAGCTACAGTTTCTTGTGGCATTGCTCATTAGTATTGACTTTGTTCTAGCCTGTCTTAAAACCTAACATTTGAGAAGTTCCAAACTTTTCAAGAGAAACTTTGTTGTGTCATTAATATACTTGATTTTACTGTTTTTAAGGAACAACAAATGACAGTTGGGTAAATTAGAATATCCAGAGCCACCTTCCCCCCAACATTCTTATCCTTATCTATTCTAGCACCTAATATTTTCACTTCTACTTTGATATATATTTGTATCTTCTCCTTTCAATTCTTATCACTATGAATTAGTTTAGGCTTTTATTACTATTTTCCAATGAAATCAATTGTTATCTCCAAGTACAAATGTGTGTACATGCATATACATGCATCTGCTAAAACTTGCAGTCTTTATGTTTCACTTAAGATCAGATTGAACTCCCTGACTCCTATGTTTTTTAGTTTTTTTTTCAGCCTCATGCCCATTTATAGCTTTTACTAGTGCTGCTCATATTTGCTATCTTTTGTCCCCTGAACACAAAACTGCTCCTTAAACAATTTTTAAAAAATATTTCCCTATTTCCCTAGGTACAAATATTATTTTACATTTCCATATCTGGTTTTTAGAAATAATTTTTTACCTGTAAAATATTTAGTGCATGCCTGAAGAGAGTTGCCATATGTTGTTTTATTTTTAATGAGTGACTATTTGAATACTGGAAGGTTACTTCTAAAGCATCACTTCTCATCAGCTATATTTAAACCCATTCTACCCTTTCTTTTTGATTAAGAGGAAAGACGGTGATTTTCTAAATTTAAAAAAATGAAATGCATTGACCATATAATAGTAAGCTAGTGAAATTATTTCTATCTGGTATTTTGAATAAACAGTTTTAAATGCATCACTTGTTTTTCCATGAGTAACAAATCATAAAATACATCATTTTATGAAATGATGCAAAGACTTGCATTGCCAAATTTCTAATATATAACTCTTAACTTTTTAAAATCTCTTTCTCATAATGTTCAAGTCACTAAACAAAATAGACACCTGGTGTAAACAAACCATGGCTTAAAAATAATAAAAAAATTAAATAAAGGATTTCAAAGATGTTATTTTTATATGTACACTTTTTATTAAGTCGTATAGCTAAAAAAAAACTGTACAAAAGCCCGGAGAAAGACATGCAAACACCACTTTTTAAAATGACATATCTTTTCAATACAAATAATAGTTTCAGAGTTAAATTTCCTGGAGTAGAGTAGCCTATTTCAAAATGTTACTAAAACCTGTTTTATACATTTTACTCTCTCCAGAAACTAAATGTTCAAAATGATAGTAGAAACAGAAAGCTACCATTCTGTTTTAAGATGCCAGTTCTTGTCATCTCTTCAATACTTGGTAGAGTTTGGGATATATTGAAACAGACTTTACTCTTAAGAATCTAGATTGTCTTATCAGAGAACAGAGGATTCAGGATTACTGCTAAAAATCAAATAAAATTATTACTATGTATACATTCCTGATACTCGGGAGAAGCAGTTTCACACACATTATCTATTTCAATGCTTGAGGGGAAATGGCCTGTTCTATAGGAGAAAGCATTGCTCCAGAGCACAAAGAATATCTAGAGAAACTTTGCTTTGGGGTGAGATGAATGAATAGGTAAGTGGTTTGTCTGATATCAAACAGGTCAATACACAGAAGATGGCAGTCTTGACCCTGTCTTCTCAAGGAAAGTGCAGAACTATCTTCCCTCCAGTTTATTTACCATAGCTATTTGCAAGCAAACAGAATTAAAGAGTAAGTGTAATTATTTCTATGAGCACTGAAGACTACCATCCCTATTCCTCTCAGTTTCTTTACTTTGCCTCTGTACCGATCAGTCAGTAGCCTAGCCCAGCCAACTACTTCAAAAACAAGGAAGGCTATTAACTAACAAAAAGGTTATATGACATCTATTTTAATCTTATTAAGAAAGTGGTCACAAGAGTTTTAACTATATTCCTCCATTCATGATGAGACTGGAGTATTGTCTTTTCCATGAAGAAAAGCCCATTGCTATTGAAAGACTATTTATTAATAAAATGTATTGGGGTAACATTGCTTAATAACATTATATAAGTTTCATTGCATTGTGTGCTCACCACTCAAAGTCTAGTCTCCTTCCACAATGACTATTCAGAAAGGGTGACATAACTATCAGAAAAATGTTTTTTTTCCTACTTAAACAAACTGTATTGGACTTACTTTATATGGAGAGGCAAAAGATCCAGAGTAGGCAGAACAATATTGAAGGCGAAGACAAAGACCCTGCCCAACTTCAAGATTTGCTATAAAGCTACAGTAATCATCACAATGTTTTGGTAAAAGAATGGACAAATGGATCAAGGGAACAGAGTAGAAAGCCCAGGAACAGACCCACATAAATATAGTCAATTGATGTTTGACAAAGAAGCAAAAGCAGTACAATGGAGAAAAGATACTATTTTCAACAAACAGTGCTGGAAAAGCTGGACACTAACACAGACACACACAAAAAATAATCTAAACACACACTTTATATCCTTTGCAAAAATTAATTCAACATGGACCATAGACATAAACATAAAGTGTAAGAGTTAAAACTTTTAGAAGGTAACACTTCTGATAAAACTCCAAAGGACCTTGGATATGGCAATGACTGTTATATACAACACCCAAGACATAATACATGAAGAATATAACTGATAAGCTAGACATTATTAAAATGGAAAACTTGTGTTCTGTGAAAGAACACAATAGTAAGAGAATAAAAGATAAACCACAGATTGGAGGAAAATCTTTGCAAAAGACATATCTGATAAAGCACTGTTATTCAAAATATGCAAAGAACTTTTAAAATTCAACAATAAAAAAAGCAACCAGATTAAAAAATGGGCCAAAGACCTTACCAGACACCTCACTAAAGAAGATATACAGATGGAAAATAAGCATGTGAAAAGATACTTCACACTATATGTCATCAGGAAAATGTACATTAAAACAACAAGATACCACTACATACTATGACAATGGCCAAAATCCTACATACTGACAAAACCAAATGCTGGCCAGGATGTAAAACAACAAGAACTCTTATTTACTGCTGGTGTAGATTCAAAATGGTACCTACACTTTGAAAGATACTTTGGACACTTCTGACAAAACTAAATATGCTCTTACCATTCAACCCAGTGGCTATGTTCTTCAGTATTTACCCCAAATGAACTGAAAGGATTTTTTCCCACAATAGCTTGCTTGTGATTGTAGCAGCTTTATTAACAATTACCCTGAAGGAGAAGTAAACCAGATGACCTTCCGCAGGTAAACTGATACACTGGGATGCATCCAGACAATAGAATATTATTTTGCACTGAAAAGAAATGATAAATTAAGTCATGAAAATACAGAGCAGAAACTTAAATATACAGGGTTAGGCAAAAGTAGATTTACAGTTGTTCATATGAAAAATAATAACAAAATAAAGAAATAACAATACAAAAGAAACTCTGTTTGCCTACTCACAGCTGTGAGACTACTTTGCCTCACCCTGTATATTAGTAAGTGAAAGAAGCCAATCTGTAAAGTCTACAAAGTATATGATTCCAATTATGTGACATTCTGAAAAAAGAAAACCTATGGCAATAATAAAAAGATCAGTGTTTAAATAGGTTTGGGGTAGGAATGAATAGGCAGAACACAGGTTTTTAAGGTAGTAAAACTATTTTGTATGATACTATTATGGTAGATGCATGTCATTATACATCTGTCAAAACCCATGAAATGTATGACCTCAAGAGTGAATGGAATCTAATGTAAACCATGGGCTTTGGGACATGGACATGTCAATGCAGGTTCACTGATTGTACAAATGCACTATTCTGGCTAAGGAGCTGATAATGGATGAAGCCATGTGAGTTTGGAAGCAGTGAGTATATGGAAGCTCTCTGTACTTTTCCCTCGATTTTGTTGTGAACCTAACACTTTTTTAAAACATAAAATCTTTTTGATAAAAAATTAACTTCTGTTATGTTCCCAACATTGTTATTAGCCTTGAGAGTATAAGCTGTATTAAGCACATGGTCATGATAAAGATAGATAATTAAACAGGCAGTTTCAATATAATTACTTGGTATGCATAGAACATAGAAAAGGGAAGATGAGTAAGCAAGAGAAAAGACAGAGAGCTTCTCAGAAATTTTGCTGTCTGCTTGAGCAAAGTCTTAGAAGAATTGTGTGATATGGCACAATAGTATAGAATTGTTGCAAATTTGAGGAAAAATGGAAGATCCTTTTAATTTACCACATAATCAAAATATGATTTCAACATTTTAAGTTTTTATAAGATGGACTCCCAGTGTCATTGCTGAAAATACTTTATGTAGCCCATGAAGAAATGTGGAAAATATTGCATATTTGGAATAAGGGCTCAAAAGGTAAAACTATAGTAGTATTCTAATGTATTTTAGAATCATCACCTATAAAAAAATCACCAAAAATGAATTTATTTCACACCTATGTACTTCCTTGTAATACTTTGCATCAGTTGAATCTTGAACAGCATTTGCCAGCTTACATAGGCTAAACAATCTAAAGGTAAAAAAAGGAAGTTTAAATAGGGTTAGTCACAGAGCTCATGGAATGTAATTAATATCTTCATTTTTTGAGTCGGCTTTTCTCTGTATTGGCTTCATTCTCAGGCTCCATGTGGTTTGTACATGGATGACAATAGCTCCAAAAAAAAATTGTGCCTTTAGTTCTCGTCAAATGGAAATATGATGCAATTCCTGCCCAGAACCAAGGATTCAATATTTCTCCGTAGGTTGGTTTAACACCAGTCCCAGAACCAATCGGTAGGACAGTAAGATAGTTATCCTAAGCGAAATTCCCCACTACTTCAGTCAGGGAACAAAACCAGATTAATAGTCAAAGAGATAAAGTGAAAGAGGCAGGATTCTCCACAAGAAATTCACGATCTTGTAGAATTTTGATGGCTGGCAGCCAGCACAATTCCAAGTCCCTGAGGTTTGAACTATAAACTGTGCTTCAGTGTCCAGCATCCTTTTTCATTTCTGCTAATATAATGTTTGAACATCAACCATACATACGATACCCTAGGTACATACTGCATCTTCTAGTCTCTTACTGAAACTCTATGAGTGATTTGTTGAAATTTGAGCTAAGTGGGTGTGAGCAGAGGTATGTGTGAAACTTCAGGGTACATCTCCTTAAATGATTACTCTCAATTTTCCATCTAGCCCATTCTAGAAGGAATAAAATGGCAGTGGTTTATGGGGGGTGTAGTAAGCCAATTCTAGAACCAACCATTCCTCTCATATTACACTAAAAATTTCCAATGTCTTAAATGAGAAAAATGTGTATGTGTATTTCCAAATAAGTGTCTTATTCTTTACTTACATCCCTTATTTTTATACAATTACTATTATAGTTGCTTAGAGTTATGTTGGGATTGGTAACTGGTTTGCCTAGGAAAAGAAAGACTGTTTTCATTCCAATGCATGGTACTCTGAAACTAGTCACAATGTTTTTTAAAACTACCTCTTTTAATAGGTAAAATCTACTTTTAATAGAAAAAATTGGTTCCAAACTGAACACTTGCCTTTGGTGGGTCATGAATTCTACACTGGATATTGTTTTGGTTTGGGCCTATTTTATAGATGACATAAATGGAATAAATCAACCTTTCTTTGGTAAAGACAATTGTCTTTAGATCTGTCTCTAAAGAGAAAGTTATGAGTACTTGTCAAGTGTGCCATCAAAATTATCATAAAATAAGCAGATATAATTTTCTACTTCAGGAGGGATTGTTTATGATTAGTTTTGACACACACCATGTTATGGCTCTAATTAAGTGTCCTGGTGGGTTAGTCCATGTTGAGATGATTCCCGGACCCTTCATGACAAGTATAAATGAGACAAGTTGATCCTTCAAACAGGAGAAGTGAAGGATTCCATGGCAGCCCATTTTCTTGTAGAAAAGCATAACATTTAGAGCTGCAAAAATTAAATGCAGCTAAAAAACATAGTCTTAATACGTGCAGAGGATCAATATACTTGTTACTGTTGTTTCATAGGGCAGTGAGTCCAACGGTTTAAATTTCCAAATAATATTTTACCCAAATACTTGACCTCTCACACATCTTTTTCTGCTGTAAATTTGTACTAAAGTAAGTGTGCAGATTCGAGGACTGAAAAATTCCTTAAGATCCCACGCCTCAAAACTTTTATCAAAGTCTGTTCCCTTAGGGAAAAAATCTGAGTATTATCATAACAGGTAAAAGCCATTGTACATTTCTAAAATTATAATAATTTTACAGTCTCCAAATTTCTGAAGGTATAATAACTCTCAGTTTCACAAGATTAAGTTTGTGAATACAACAAAGTCCTGTGTCAGTTCACTGACAATAATAGGTAAGTAGGTATCAAGATTCAGTTGCATCTACTTATTCAAACCACAAGTGTAATGTCACCAAAAGCACATTTCCACCCTCTTGAATACAATACCCACTATAATAGTTTTCATTAAACTTTTGTTTTCAATTTATATTGTTGATCATGAAGACAACTTGTTAGAAAATGTATTTGTCGCAATATTTTACTTGTATGTATGTGCCCAATGAAATAATTTAAAATATTATTTTTGGATATCAATACAGGTAAAAATTAAATAACATATAACATTTTTACAATACTCGAGTACAGGCTTTTTGTTTGAAAGTCTTACAGACTTTCCAAAGCCAGTTCATTTTCTGGAAGATTATTAGCTAAAAATTATTTATAATTTAATATATTTTAGAAACATTCATGAGAGTTTTAAATGTATTGATTAATTTTCCTAACAACTCCATAAAGAGGATGTTGTCATTTCCATTTTACAGATAAAGAAACTGAAGCATATAAAGTGTGCATAACTTGTTCAACTAATAAATATCATGCAACTGATAAATAGCAGGGGTACCATTCACATTCAAGTGGTCTGACACTATAGTGTACACTCTACTACTATTTAAGGAAATAAACTCTAGTATAAGATGGATATCCATGTTTTAAAGAAACTGTGTTTTCTGAAATTTAAAACATTTGCATGTATACACACATGTATGTACATGCACACACATATGCATAGATGTGTGTGCATGTATACACATGTATGTACATGCACACACATGCATAGATGTGTGTTTGTGTATATATATGTATGTGTGCATATATATATGTATGTGTGCATACAGATAGATAGATACTATGTTTCAGTATCTAATATCTTTTGTTTTTTCATAATAGAATATTTGGATATCAGACATACATATAATCCCCTAGGTACAAACCACATCATTCATACATATATACATATGCATATATATTATAACAAAGGTGTAAATAGTGGTTGCCATTGTTCCAACCCATTTATTTCATCTTTGAGGGTACCAATTCACATTTATAATGGTTCATTTTCCAGATGGCTAGCTACTAAGTCTGAGCCTGAGCTTACAGGCTTTGAGATACCATGTTCTAACTGTTGAGACATTTAATGTACTGTGGAAAAGAGAGATAAATTTAAAAATGGGGTGGGTGCCTGGGAAGTAGATACCTGCAGTCAGAATATAGCAAGATACTCAGGTTTGCTTTGGAAGCACTAGCCTTGTGGCAGAACCCCCTGCAGGTGGAGGAGGTAACATCCCGAGGCTACTCTCCTTGTGCTCCCCTCAGGTGTCGGAGAGCTTTGAAAGAGGGTTGTCTGTCTATCTGGTACATTGTTACTCACTGGATGTGGGTGTTGCCCGTACTTCTCAAATTAATAAGGAAAACTTGAAGGCTTTCTCACTGTGTGCACATGGTATTTTGCTCGTCTGTCCTCTCCAACCATTTACTTATTATACGTGGATTGCCTGAAGAGTTTTATCTCTGTGTATTGCTCTTTGACTTGACTTATTCAGAAAGACTAACAGCTTTAACTCAGTGAATGACAGTGAGTCTAGGACACAAGGAAAAATGTGATAAAGAATTTGATCTTCACTTTGGACCAAAAAAGAAACAATTGTGGTATTTTCAGCAGAAAGTTATGTTTTAAATACTATTTATTCTGCTTCACTGAAAATAAAGTCTAAGGGTCAAGGACAGTCCATAGAGGGCTGCTGCGATTATCCTTAAAAATACTATTATGACCCAAATTGGAATGAACTCTGTCTCTGTCTCAATATCTCTGCATCTGCCTACCTTTGTTTATCTGAAAAATAGAAGTATGCATATGTGTCTATGTCCACATACATTATAAGAAAATTCAGCTCCGGCTGATGTGGCTCAGTGGATTGGGTGCTGGCCTGCAAACCTAAAGGTTGCCAGTTCGATTCCCAGTCAGGGCACATGCCTGGGTTGCAGACCAGACCCCCAGTTGGGGTTGTGGGAGAGACACTGATTGATATATCTCTCACACATCAATATTTCCCTCTCTCTCTTTCTCTCTCCCTTCCCCTCTTTCTTTTTTTAAAATATTTTTTATTTATTTATTTTTAGAGAGAGGGGAAGGGAAGGAGAAAGTGGGAGAGAAACATCAATGTGTGGTTGCCTCTCACACTCCCTACTGGGTACCTGTCCCACAACCCAGGCACGTGCCCTGACTGGGAATGAAACTGGCGACCCTTTGCTTCACGGGCCTGTGCTCAATTCACTCAGCTACACCAGCCAGGGCTCCCCTCTTTCTAACAATAAATAAATGAAACCTTTGGAAAAAATTCAAAGACCGTAAGAACAGTGTGAATAGACCTCCTGTCACTCGGCTCAATGTCAACTCACAGGCAAATGTGTTTATCTATAGGCCAGCAGTCTCCCCTCTTCTCTCCAATTCCTGGGTTATCTTGGAGCAACTTTAGGTATTATGAAGGTACAAACTGCAAGTTTTGCTGGTAAACTGGTTGTAAGGTATGGGGGAAAAATGGTCCTGGGTGAGCTCCAGGCGTTTGGACAGAGCACCTGAGAAGATGGGGAGACCATCAGCAAAAATAAGGAGAGTTGTCAATGGAGCAAGTCTGAGCTGGTGGGTCATCAGAATTTTTTGGATATACTGATTTTGATACATTTATTTAGTGGCGAAGTGCATCTTTTCAGAAACTCATATTGGAACGTCTAAATACCTGAGCCTTTCATTAGAGATGAAGCGCTAGTTACAGATTTTTTGCAAACCGCTGCTTGTAAGACTGTTTCTTGTCACCTATTTTTCCTTTCTCCTTTTATTATTAAAAAAAGAGAGACACATCAATGGTCACGTTGTTTTGTATGAAGAATTATTCAAGAAGTTCTGCTAAGTGGAGGTGGAGGTCATTTACGGAATTATTGAATTCCACAGGGAGGGTTATTTCCTTTTTCCTTCTTCGTAGGTTTTGAGGAGGCTTTGCTGCTGGAATCCTCAACCAGGTTACCAAGGAGCAAAGTGATGATTTATAGAGTTTGAAATACAAACATTTTAAATTATCTTTATGATCTCCTCATTGTCTCATAATAAATTCAGCAATCTTATAATGAATTATAAAAATTTAAAGAAAGACCTGTAGATTTTGGCCCAGTTGAATAAAAAGTCCAAATGGAGCCCAGATATTTACTATTTCATTGAAAATAAATAAATTTAACAGGCTCTTTCTACCCTGGGCTCTGGAATCAGCAAGGCCTATATCCAAATTTCATCTCTTCCATTTCCAAGTGGGATGAGCCACTTTGTAAACTTCTCTTTTCTTAGTTCTAAAATGGGAGGAAAAATACCAATCTTTTAAGTTTGTTGTGATGATTAATATGTTATGTATATTAATGAATCACAAACTACCCTGCATAGGAGAATTGCTCAATATAAATTACCTATATTACAACATAAGTAAAAACTGACTTCTAATAGCTAAGGTAGTCCTTCACCATTCCAAAGTACAGAGAATGGTAACTTTAACTAGGTGTGGTAACAAAACACCAGATGTCTTTGTTCAAATACTTATAGTCTAACAACTTTAGACAGCGCAGACATATTAAATCCCAAACCAAGGAGACTCAAATGAGGATCATTTCCTTTGTACGTGCATAAGTTTAGGAATGAGAGACAACTTTCTAAAGTTTAGGAATGAAAGACAACTTTAGAAATTTGTGAAAAATAGTGAGATTTAAGCCTGATCACACACTGATCACAAACCTCTGGAAACCAGAGTTGGGTACCAGCCTTCTCTTGCCCAGGGGACCCATTACATGACCAAGTAATCACAGCCCTTTTCTTCCATAACTTCTGTGAATACAAATGAAGCGTTCAGGAGGAATTTCTATAATAGGTGTCTGCAGCAATCTTTGCATGACCACGATTCACAAATTCTATCAGTGAATAGTGTCTATAAACTGGTAGGTTTTACAGTTTAGGCTTGAAACAGCTTTTGCCTGACTTCATCTAGAAACTCTCCTGAACCCCTAAAAGTTTGTTCCATTTTTTTCTTGTTGGATATTGTAGAAGAGACAAATATTTCTTACAAGATGAAAAGTGTCCTGTGCTTTTTAATTCAATATATAGAAACTTAAATTGTGTTTCCAAAAGTAGTATGGCTCTGAAGTAAAGGTCACAAATATGTATTTTTTGAAAACTATGGGCAATGTGTTCTAAATACTTGCTTTACCTCAACCCTAGTTATACAATAGCACGTCATATACATGAAAAGATTATTCAACTTAGCCAGTCACAAATAAAAAGAAAGAAAATTTCGTAATCATTTGTATTGGGAGTCCACTGCTTTATTTGCCTATTGAATAACATTATCCCTTTTGTTAGTATTTGTCTAGCTGTTGCACTGACAGCCATGGTGAAAACATATGACCTAGGGCTAGGCCAACCTGAACCTCCTGTGGTAGAGTCAGGGTCTAGTGTAACTAACTGACTTTGGTCTGCAGGAGTAAGAGTGTGTCAGGCGGAGGCTGCTGATGCACCTGCTGCAGCAGATTGAGGGGTGCAGTGGCAATGGCGGTGACCTTGGAACCTTGGCAATGTTGCTTTTACTGTTATCTCCAAAAATTAAATTAGATAAAAGTGAAAAAGCAAAATAATTATGTGTAAATACAAGTGCTATAAACACAGCATTAAACAATACAAAGATCATATGAGTGCGTGATGGGGGTGTAATTTAAATTAAGTGATCAAACAGTGTTTCTTTGAAGTGTTGTTTTTAGATTATTAAACTTGCCTTTAGCCATATCTGTGAGGGCGACTTCCCTCGCGAGTCCCCCCATTTGCCACGGATGAGAGTGAATATGGCCAAGACACGAAGTGATCTGCTTGGGTGGGGGGAGAAGTGGCCATTTTCCCAGAGGGAAAAGGCCGTGGGCTGGTGGCCAGTTTCTCTATGGAAAAGGCCAGCAGTGGCCAGTTTCTCCGAAGAGAAAAAGGCCCCTAGCGCCCTCCTCTATAGCCTTTCATTGGGTTGTAATACACAGGAATACAGGGCGGGGAGGATCAAATAGTAGATAACATTTCAAAGAAATCTGAGGGCTTCAGAGTCTGAGTCAGAGTCTGTCAGGAAGAGAGTTGCAGAACTTTGGGAGACATACTCATTTCTTCTCCGACCCCTATCATATGAATGAAAGCATTCTTAGCAGAGCAGATTTCACAGGTTTATCAGGAAGTCTTTGTGATGCCAAATTTTTCCCCAGGACACACTCTAGCAAGGCAAGGAGCTGAACCCTTCCCCATCAGGTATTCAGGCTTAAGGGAATCAGAGCCAGGAAGCGCGTCTCCTAGAGAACATGGGGACTTGGGCTTTGAAAAAACAGGGGTGGGTGGGGCGGGGCAAGAGTTCATTGGTCTTTGTTGCAGCCCCCCACCAAGTCCTTCCATGAAGGCCTCCCAAGTGATCCAGTCTGGCTTAGGTTGCCCCCACTGTGAGGGGTCTTACCCATCATTGACTTTCGACCAAGCTTTGGGGGCAGGGAGAGGAAACTGAGGCAGCGTTTGCTACCAGAGACAAGCCTTGTCTCCTGTGGCTCGCATTCTAGAGGTCGTCCCTCGCCCTTAGCCACAAGGGGTCAAGATACAATTCCTAAAACCAGGCAGAGTGGTCTGCAACACATATCATTGTCTTTTGAATTATATTTATTGGGGTGACATTGCTTATTAAAATTATATAGGCTTCAAGTGTACGATTCTATGATATATCACCTGTATATTGATTGTATGGTATGCCCACCACACATAGTCAGATCTGGGTATCTACCCCCAAAATTTTGAAAACTATTTGCAATGATATATGTGATCCTCTGTTCCTTGCAGCATAATTCTTGTGTCCAAGAAAGTGTCTTTTTAGGTGAGATTTGAATGACAGGATAATGCACACCATGAGTATAATTTAGAATTCAATGGGTGAAATGGAAAATATGGCATGTGCAAAACGTCTGTGAAGGAAATGAGTTGGTGTGATCCAGAGAGGAAAAAAAGACCATTGCATAGCAGGAGTGAGAATGGCATAAGATAAAGTTTATTTGTTGTGTAGTGTGAGGAAAATTGTATTTGCAATTATCATCAGGGCTGTTCCTAAAGAAAACAGAATTATTTTGATCTAGTAACATATTCATCAATATTCCGGAAAAGACAAAGTGAGCAGCTGAAAGTATATTTTGGAGAGAGCTAAAGAAAAAAAAACCCACTACTCTGCATAGGAATAAAGATGAATTTGGAATTAAAGAGAAGAGCAAAGAAGAAAGGAGGAAATAAGGACCACAAGACCCTTTAAATTCCTGGAACCCAAGTTGATGGACATAAACTCTGTGTCTTTTAAAAAATTAAGATATCTAATGTTGAATTTTCAACTTTCTGTTCCATTTGCTGCCCGGTAACCATTACATCTGAGCAACCAGTACAATTCTATTACATACAGCTGCCTGCGTTGAATGCTATTTTGATCGGGTGTGAGCATGGAGATTAAAAAAAGTGTACAGCTGTAAGATATTAAATGGAGACTAAGAATTCCACAGAAGCCAGAAATAGAAGTGACACAGATTAGCGAAACATTGGGGATTCACAGAAAACTTAATTCCAGACAATCCTGAGGATGCCTCAAGGAGCAGGGTGAAAATATACAATCACAAATTCAACGCTCTCAGGATACTCCCTTTTGTCCTAAAAATGAGAATTAAAATTTGTAGAAAGAGAACTTTTCTACACATTCACTGATTTATGATAACTATCAGCATATTTTACGTGGGACAGTCTAAAATGGAAACTTGTCAAAATCAAACTGAAAATCAGAAAAAAAATGTGCTTAAAGTAATAATCTTAGAGAAATACGAAAGGCCTATGAAAATTACTAAGTCTGTTTACATATCTTTGCATTCAGTTGACTGCTAAAGGCAAAATCAACTAAACAGTTCTGAAAAAGAATATCATGGCAGTATATCGACCTCTGTATAAACAACAAAAATACCTAGTCCAGTCTCAGCTGGCATTTTGCTGAAAATGAACACATTGGTTCTTCATTTCATAATCAGTTTGCTTATTCTTAGGCGGTGGGAGCGGAGAAAAACGAAGCTGTCAACTCCACACTATTTTGAAGGTGACATCTGCAAATGCAGGTTTCATTCTTCCATTGTCTGAGTCACTTTAATCATTCACATTTGCAGCTGTTTGAAAGCATGCTCCATTCACATCCTTTTCCTGTGGGCAGAGACATAAAACTGGCTATTCATTTCGTCCACTTAAGGAAAAAAAAAGCAAACCATGTATACTAAATACTGAGCCTATCTTTCTGGAGTTGCAGCTGTTTTCTAGCACTAGTTCTTTTATCGTTCAAAAGAGGAAAAAATAGCTCTATTTATTGCTTAGAAAAATATGTATCTTCTTGAATTTGCTGCAATTAGATTTCTAAAATTGAATGCATTGAGTTTGTATCACTCTGGGGCTAAGAAATAACAAAACGTGTTTGATTACTGGAAAGGCTCGTTCTTGTCCATAGCCCATAATTTTTAAATTTATTCAAGAATAATCACTGCTATTTTCATCCATTTCTGTCTCCCTCTGGTAGTCTGGACACTGTGAGGTCAGCACGGTGGTTATGGAGAGGATATACTCTGGTCCCTGGGAGCTGGCTATATGCTATGAATTTCTCTATTTTTAGTACAGAGCAAGCTGTGAATAGATGTATTTGATAAATATACTGATAATTCAAAATGTTCAAAAACAAACAAAACATCATATAGATGATATAGATAGGTGTTTTACTTAATAGAGGGAACAACTGTGGAGCTGATGATAGAGTTATAGTGAGGTCGGGGCATTAAACAATCTTATCTGCATGTGTAGTAGCAGGAGCAATAACAAACTGTCTTTCAGATTTGTTGGCTTCAAGAACTCTGTGTGACAAAGTGTTATATTTGATTTCTTTGTCATTGAAATTCTTAGGAGAAGTATTGGAAGTGTACAGAGAGGAAGAGTGTGGAAGAAATTTAAAGGAATCTTGTTGGGTGTGGGAAGCACAGATGCACTCTTTTGTCAGCTCCTGAAAAGAGGTAGCTTAAAGTTTACTAGACAATCATGAGTATTCCATTGTGGTCTTCTATTCAATGAGCATTCATTCACACACTCACTCATACTAAATATTTACCAATGGCAGAACATCCAAGAAAAATGTGAGAAATAACGAAAAGAAAAATTTACTGTAATGAAAGGCACTACTATGCCGATGTAATCAAGAATCTGAAACTGATTTTTAGTTTCAGATTCTTGATTACAGAGGCACCATTATAGGTGGCTTACTCTTCAGATATGATGTTAAAGAATTAGATATTAAAATGGTTAATTAATAATTTTGTTGAATTACTAAATGCTGTTCTAATCATTTTGCTGAACAGACTGAATTCAGTGACACTGTTAGTGTGGAGTGGCTTTATTTTTTGCCCATTAATACTTTCAGCCATACTTTGTCAAACCTAGCTTTCTGGGCCATTAGTGTTCTTTCAGGTAGATAGCATAGTTTTCCACTCATTTTCAGTCTTGCCCACTCTGCACTGGTTGAAAAATTCGGTTTTATATCCAAGTTAGTTGTTACTGCATAACATTTCCCAGCCCAGCCCAGACTTCAGCTTGAGGGACTTGATGTAGCAAAGCAAGCTAGGAAGAAAGCTTCGGTGGATAAGTGAACTTGAGTTGCTATGTGAAACACTTGAGACTAGCCCCCTTATGGACCATTGAATGCCGGTAGTTAGTAGCTGTATTTCACCTCTTTTTAGTTATGATGGGGAGTGAGCTGTGACTTTATTCTTTCTTCCTTCCCTTCGGATTGTTTTACTTGTTGGTCTTTTTAGATTTGCTTATTTGGAAGCTATTTTTGTCCTTAATTGGCTGTGTTGCTTTTCTGGTTAATATCCCCCAACGTTCTCTACAGCAAGGCATCCAAATTCTGTGGGATGCATGCATGGGCTCTCTAGAATGTATCCAGGGTCTGTTCAAGTACAATGTCTCAACTCAGTATTTTTGAACTCCCATTCCTAGAAGACCATTCCACATTCTCTAGCTGTAAGGGTCTTCATTTCTAGGACTAATGTGTTTACAAGATGACTGAAAACTTGTTACTTCGCAGGATGCCTGCTTGGCTCATTTAAAACACATGTACCCATGTCATGCCAACTGGGACTGCCGGCTGCTCCACTGAGCACCTTGCTGTCTATCTACGCTCCCCACCATATATTCCAACATTCTCATCTATCATCATTTACACATGAACACAAAAAGTAGATCAGAGAGGATACTTCATAATTGCACCTCTATGCAGGGTTTGAGATAACAGTCTTGCTGTCTTGCGGTCAAAAGTCTCTGCGGAGAATTCCCTTGGTTCTCCTTTTACTAGGGTCGGTACTTCCCCAATAGACTGACAAATAATGGCTCTGAAAACTTTCACTGCTTTCTGCACCAGTACAGCCTAGAAATCAGTTAGGACTTGAGATGGTGGCTGCAGTAACAGCCTCACAAGACTTTAAAATTTTTCTCTCCAGCTTAGAGTTCAAATAGCCATTCCTGAAGGAGCAGATAAAATATCATGTCACTTGGGTCCAGGGTTTCAAAAATATTTTGATTTATTTCTACAATTAACAAGCAGATAAAATAAATAAGAACCTCTTTGGCTTCGTGTAGAGGTAAAGTGCTAATCATGTGGGTGGTGTGTCAGCAATTTCTGCAGAAATAGTTCCTTTCAATTTACAAACTTCTCTTCCTAAATCTTTTTTTTTGCTTTGTTTATTGAGACAGAGAGAGGCATTGATTTATTGTTCCACTTATTTATGCATTTATTGGTTGTTTCTTGCAAATGCCCTGACCCAGGATTAAACCTGCAACCTTGGCAGATAGGATGATGCTCTAAGCTCTAGCCAACTTAGCTACCCGGCCAGGACTTCTTCCCGACTCTTGACCCAATATATAGGCAAATTGCTGCATGCGAGATTATAGGAGGGCAGAGATTCTGTTGATACACAGATAACACAAAGTAAATATGAAGATACGAAAGGCCAACAGAGAAAAAACTGCAAAGGTTTTCCTTTTGTGAACATCCAAGTTAAACATGAGGAAATTCCAAAGCAATAAGCTAGTAGCAAATTTGCCTTGAGGAAGGCAGCGCAGCATCTTAATTTCTACCATGATTTCTGCATTTACCAAACTGCTCCTGAGCGGTTACGTTGCATCACGCACTGAGACACAGCATTCAATTTGGGGATGTACCTTTTCTGTCCTTGAGGAACAGTCATAAAACATACAAGCAGTTATATTCTAAGATTTTAAGTAATATGGTAAAAATGCATTTCAACAAATTCCTCCTTACAAAATTGCTCTGAAAAGACAGAAGGGCATGAAGGTGGGGGCAGAAACCTGGAGGCCTTTGTGACTTTGAGCAAGGGAGCAAGATTAATCATGTTTTTATTCTGTTACGTATAACTTGAATAGTAATATGGAGGATAGACAAGGCAAAGTTTAAGAGTGGAAGAAAAAATAATAATTGGGAAGTTACTGAAAAAAAGTTTTACTTAAATACCATACCTCATCTTACCAAAATGATGAGATCTATCTGGAAAAGGTCCAGCCATTGTTAATATAACAAGAATGGTTTGTGCAACATCAATGTGACCTGGCAGCCAAGAAGAATAGACTGGAATGCACATGCATAAACTATAATGACTTCACTATACTAGTGAGTGGAGGCAGTAGACACCATTGAGTGAGCATGTGTGCTATGCCACATTCTGAATGAAAGAGTGAGTAGAGGAATGAATCTGCATAAAATTTTGCACAAAGGTTGGACATTCCTCCATAGAAACTATTACGATGATTCAGAAGGCTATGGCTATGGGCAATTGGTGACTGGCATCTTCATCATGACATTGCTCCTGCTCATGCATTACATCTTGTAAAGGTGTTAATCTTGTAAAGATTAACATTTTACACTACCTGTAGAAGTGGGCTATAAATTAAGATGTTATTTTTGGCAAAACATCAAATTACCTGGGTGACTCAGCCCCTCTTATAGCCCTGTGACTTCTGGGTTTTCTCAAAACTAAAATCACCTTTGAAAGGAAAGAGATTTCAGACTATTCATGAAATTATGACAGGGCAGCTCATGATGATTCCAACAAAGGATTCTGCAGAGGTTTTTTTTTTTAAGATTTTATTTATTTATCTTTAGAGAGGAAGGGAAGGAGAGAAGGAGAGAAATATCAATGTATGGTTGCTTCTCATGCATCCCCTGCTGGGAACTGGCCTGCAACCCAGGCATGTGCCCTGACTGGGAATCGAACCTCGATCGTGTGGTTCACAGGCCCACACTCAGTCCACTGAGCTACACCAGCCAGGGCGGATTTTGCAGAGTTTTGAACAGTGGAAGAGACTCTGGGAGAACTGTGTTAGGTACCACGATTGTCCTATGTACAATATTTCTTGTATCTAGTATTTTCTTCAATAAATGTCTCTATTTTTCATTTTATATATCTGGGCACCTTCTGGGCAGACCTTGTATAGTATGATATCAAGGTGAATAATGTATGATACCTACCATTAAGAAACCTATTCTGTCATGGGAAATTAGATGTGTGGTCTGTGCATATGCACAAGTATCTGTAAAGGATAAAGATGTCAAATGAAATGACTGGTGATTTCTGGCTCATCAGCTGTGTGGCCTATATGTTATCAGAGACATAGTGAGCTATAGGAAACAATAGTTCTTGAGTACTTTCCAACTGTTTTTCATCAGTCAGCAATGAACTACATATTTCCATCTGTTATATGACAGAAATAAGTTAGTGCAATACAATATAATAAGTTATCATTAAAACATCAATAGTGTCCAAAATAAATGAATATAAATTAAAATGTCCTAATCTGGGAATCAAATATTGCCTCACTCTACTGCCCTGAGCAAGCAAACACTTAACCTTAGTTTCCTCAAACAGGGAGCTAACAATTATGTACCTATCTCATAAGGGTTTGAGAATTAATTAGTTAATATTTACAAAGTGCTTTAAAGAGGAAAGGAGCTGAATAAGTAGTGCTATTAATAGCAGAGCCACCTAATTTGATTTTAGTGTTCGAGAACAATGTGAGTCTAATTCAGCAGTTGCCACACAATTGTGGTTGCCATGACTTTGGAATGAACTCATAATACATTCTTGGTTTCTGTAAGAATAATGCCTTATAAAGGAACTACTAGATTACTAAAATAATACATCAACCCTTCTTTTCGGTAGGCTGCGGTTAACAGGGACCTAGAGCCGGGTAACTTAGTCCTGAGAGCCTTCATCAAACAAAAATTACGTGGAGGATGCAGAGAATGCTGCACTGCTTCTACGTAAAATGAAAGGCGGCATTTATTCCCTTCTTACTGCTTTGCAAGCACTGTTCCAGCCACCTTGTATGCAGTATATACTTTAATCCTAACAACACTCCTGTGAAGGGGGTACTCTTTTTGTTCCATTTTATATGTGGGATATTGAGATTCAGAAAAGCTAAGTCACTTGACCCCAAATCTATAGCTATTGATTAGTGGAGACAGGATTTAATTGAAGTCTTAAATGGTGGTGGTTAACTATGGAGATTTATCGTCTCCTAAGAATGAACATGGAAATTTATAGAACTTTTACTTAGTGGCATTCCCAGGTACCCCTAACAGGGATCCTGTGGTTTCCCCCTGTGGTGACCCTTCATGTTCATATTTACTAGACAAACCCCTGTAAGTTTGACTAAAGCATGGACCTCATCTTTGTCTCTTAAGGTAGCTATAAGCAAGTTATAAAGACTCGACAATACAGATGATGTAGGGATTAACCTACCAGACCAGGATCACAGGAAAGAGACTCCACACAACACAGTGAGACTTTTAGTGTTTCTGTGCCATCCCCCACCTGCAGCATATCCTTTTCTCGTGCTCCATCTTGGGCGAATGGGTTCAAGAACACAGTTTGTGGTCATTCCAAGAACCTAATATCTCTCTCTAGTCCCTTTTATTCAATGATTTTGCTCTATAGTAAACCTGTAGTTATTGTTTATCACCTCTTCTTTATCTGAAGTTTGACTTCCTAATTTCTCAATCCTTCAATTACTGGAATATTAAGAGTAGTCAATGAATATTTTTAGAACTGAACAAAATCTATCTAGGAAATTTGGAAGCGATTCACAACAGCTCCCTGGAGAAGTCACCTTTATGAACTTAGCTAACAACTTCAAAATCTCTTTCTTTAAACCATGCAATGGGACTTATCAAGAGTAGCTCACGAATCTTTAATAATTCATGCTTATGTGATCATGACCATTTTACTAGGTGAAAGTTAACTCATTTAATTTCTAGGAAAGTGCTCCTAAGGTAGTAGATGAGACTCTGAGGAGATTGACATGAGGCTGAGGACAAACCAAGAGAGTGTATCTTGAATATATATACCAGAATTTTTTTCAAATTATAGGTTGAAGCAATTAAATTAAATCACATCTACTCATTCTTAGTTTTAAATTTTTATGATTCTAATGATTTCCTATGGTTACAGGAATTTTAAGACGATGCCTATTCCTGGATTTCTTAATGACACAGGAAATCATTATGCTGTGTGCCATGCTATACTTTAAGTATGCTGCAAAATATTAATGGTGGCTATTCACTCCTAATTAACAATTTGTAGTAGAAAACGATATGTAAACTTGAGTGTTGAAAACCTCTGATCTAGAGCGCTTTCCTATTTTAAACTGGAGGAAATCAATGGCTACAGAGTTTAAAGCCCTTATTTAGAGTCTTGCAATTATGACAATAATGAATCACAGCTAGCAACAAAGTCACTTGCCATCACAATCACACAGTTCTTGCCTTATGTGCCTTTATCTTTTATTGACACCATCACCCTCTTCATGAAACAGCTCACATGGTTTATATCCAGATTTCACATGGATTACAGGGTAGTAGAACTGGAAAGGGAACTGGGGGCACTTTAACTTCATGGATAAGAAAATTGAGGATAAAATGTGCACAACCATACAAAGCTCTTGCTGAGATATGACCAATTTGAACCCATGATGTCAGAGTCTGAGTCCAGTGATCTTTCACCATAAGAGCAAAGTAATATTCTGGAAGAGAAAATGCAATGTTTGAAAATAATCTGATTTTATTAATGCTATAAAATATGATTAGTGTCTCAATTTCCAATAAAACTGTGTTTTTTATGAACTATCGATCACTCTTCCTCACTGGGCTATGTGATAACCAAACAAACAATTATAAAATGGGAAAACAGAATGTGTCTGAGTAGGGCATGCCATGCCTTCCCATATTCTACAAAGGAAGCCCAGTAAGTGATCTAACATAGGAAAAACATGCATAAGACAGAAGGCTCAAAGCTAAAATCCAGCTTTCTTCATTCTCATTGTTAAATATTTCTGGTGAAATAAGAAGAATGGTCTCATCCTTAGATTGTGTGCATTTCATTAAAAAAGCTATAATTGCCCTGGCTGGTGTAGCTCAGTGGATTGAGCACTGGCTTATAAACCAAAGGGTCGCTGGTTTGATTCCTGGTCAGGGCATATACCTGGGTTGCAGACCAAGTCCCCGGTTGGGGTGCAATGTGTGAGAGACAACCACACATTGATGTTTCCCTCCCTTTCTTTCTCCCTTCCTTCCCATCTGTCTAAAAATAAATAAAGTAAAAATTTTAATAAAAAAGCTAATAATCACAGTCATGCTTTAAGCAATAAGTTACACTTTATTTTAGAGGAAAATGTGTAAGCTTTTCAATTACTTCCACAGAGATGGGGGTCATTACATTTTTCAGCATTATTCTGGATTGTTGCTATCGCAACTTGATTTTGAAATACTTTGTAACAGTAATGAATCTTCTTTATGATTTCTACGTAATCTTTTTAAAAGGTTGCATATATTTATCTTTAGAGGGGAAGGGAAGGAGAGAGGGAGAGAAACATCGATGTATGGTTGCCTCTTATGTGTCCGCTGCCGGGAATCGGGAACTGGCCTGGAACCCAGGCATGTGCCCTGACTGGGAATCGAACCGCGATCATGTGGTTCGCAGGCCTGCGTTCAATCCACTGAGCTACACCAGCTAGGGCTATATGTAATCTTTTTAATGGTAATGTAAGTGATTTCAGTTCATTATTATCTTACCTGCATTTTGGGGGGATTTGGTTTGGAGACTGCTGTCTCTCATGTCCATTTCAATGTCTGTGGATGAGATGGGAATCAAGTGTTTCTGCCTATCAGCTCACTGTCGGAGAAATGCTTGTGGAAATGTGGAAGCACCAACAGCAGAGTATTGGCTAGGGTCACTTGGCTTTGCATGCTAAAAGCAGCTTACAATAAAACCTACCATTATCTTTGTAAATATATTTGCTTAGAACCTCACCCTAATATTTTCTCCATTTTTTCCCCTAAAGATTCACATTTAAGCACTCTCCTTCTCTTTTGGGTTTTTTGTAGAAGTCACTCCATGGATTATGAAATGACTGGTGAAGCCTCTGTTGCTGACCTTCTCAGTCCTGCTGTGAGTTCTCTATTGCTCCCTTCTTCTGAACCCGTTCTCCTCTTCTTTTCAAAGCAGCTGTCATTTCTAATCATCTAATCATTTCTGGGGGTGTATTATGCAAAAGTTACATTTGTTGAAATAATACATCTCCAGGTGAGCTGTCAATTCAGTGAGATTACCAGCACTGCTGTATTAAATAAAAATTCAACCCAGTAAACTTTAAAGATCTTACTAGCTTTATTGAACAATTCATACATCGGGCAGCATCCTATCTAGCAAATAGAAAGGAGCTCCAAAGGGCTGTACAGAATGGAGGATTTTAAAGACATAAAGGGAGAAGAAAGACGAAATTATTAGCAAAGAGCACATTGTTTCAGGCAAGGTCACCCTCCTAAGGGGAACAGAAGGGGCCTATCAGGCAGATTATCTCACAGGTGCAGACCAGGTAATTTCAGAGTTGACCTTAAATAAATGGACAGCCAGATAATTCTCCAGTAATATACAGGAACACAGAATTGCATTTCAGAACGTGAGGTCTGATGGCAAAGCATGCACAAATCTACAGAAACAAATGAGGGGAATGCTTTCTAACGGACTTGGGAGGGGCTGCTGCAAACAGTCCACTAGAGGAAACTGCAAGTTCAAGGTATACGGACTTTTCATTGGCTCAGTTATGGCCATCTCCCATTGACTGTCTTGTTACTGGGCAAGGACTTGTCATTTTTCCTCCTGCTGAGGTAGCAATGTAGTTATCACTTCCTGTCAGAGATGCACGGATGTCTCTTTCTGTTGGGGTCAGTAGTGTGCGTGGACTTGTACAGGTCTGGGAGTTCTCTCTTTCAGCTCCTGACTCCATTTTAAATGAGCTTTCTGTTTATTACTTGTCACACCAGGTTGACAGGTTAAAGGTACATTTCTGAGAGAAGCTGAAAACTGCAATTATGTTAGCTATTAATTCTTGGTTTGTTGACATGGGGCTTAGCACAAATGACCTTATTTGGGGCCTGTTGCTTCTTTTTAACAGTAGCTATTTCCACAGATTATTTTCATCATTATAATTTATTCATTGCTTACATAAAGGTTAAAAAACATACACTGGAAGGCTACAAGAAAGCTTTCCCAGGGAATATATGATTTATGTTAAACAAGAGGGCAAGGTGCTTGCTGTTTTATGTCTGTACTCCTATTTTCCTTGCTTCTGTTGAAGGCCATCCTCAGACAACTTCGAATGGTTGTCTTTAAAAAAAAAGGAAAATGACGGACTCTGCTTTCCATTAATGATGTCGATTGAACACCAAGAATCAGAAATTAAGATATTTAAGTAGATTATGTAACCATTCAACGTCTGATGAGTATTCTCAGTGGCCATAGCTGTCCAATACTAATGACCAAATAAGAAAATGTTAGGTACAGGACAAGAGAAAACAGAGAGTTATGCCATGATGGGTAATGTGTATCATTGCCTTGATCTTAAGGAAGATTAAGCCAAAGTAAAGCCAAAATGGAAACATTTTCAAACAGAAAGCTTTCCTTCATTAGTCAAATTAGACATCTAAATTGGGAAAGTATAAATCTTGTCACATTTGGGCTTGCTAAACGTCTGGAAATATTTTCAAATGATAGATCTTTCTAAAATTCAATTCAACAAAATGGCAGTTTCTTTTATTCTTAATTTTAAAATGTCTTTGTAATATAGACATAAAACTTCTATGCTTTCTGGTTATTTTACAGTCATCTGATTAAAACTTTGCTTCTGGGGACATTTTAGCAGAACAGATTGAAAAGGTCTCAAATTCAGGCCCTGGACAGTGTGGCTCAGATGGCTGGAGCATCCTCCCATAACCAAAATGCTGCAGGTTCAATTCCTAGGCAGGACGCATATGTAGGAGGCAGGTTGGATCTGGTCCAGGGGAGTGTGATCCTCAGTCCAGGTGCCTATAAAACCTAGCCTGGGAGCCTACGAAGACAACCAGTCAATATTTCTCTCACACATGGACGTTTTGCTCTCTCTCCCTTCCTATCTCTCTTCCTCTCGCCACAAGCAATAAGAAAATGTTCCTGGGTGAGGATTAAAAAATAATAAAAAACAGTAAAAGGTTGAAAATTCAGTTAAAGAAATATGGTGAATTTAACTGTTCTGTTTTGAAAAGTTCCTACCCAAGGCTGCAGAGGTCATCGTGTATCCGACTGCGTCTCTTTCTCCTTTGGTTTTGAATGTTTATCTGAAGATACTGATGACAGATGACGCAAACCTTGTATGCGCTATAAAGTCAAATGAAATGTGTTGTAGGACAAGCTCTTTGGAATAATAAAAAATAAACAACCTAGAAAAGTATAATGATTTTGCTAAAATATCAAATACCTTATTTTTCATAATCTCCCTTTATGTAGTCTAATTGAGAAGGAATTTATTGATCTTATCCATACAAATATGTGATAAGGGAGATTTGTCTTCTGTTAAACAGGGAAATTAAGCACCGAACAGCATTCTCAGTGCCTTCAGTTGATGCTAGCCCATTGTTTTGTTTATCAAATAAAGTTTATAATCCCTCTTTGTTCTTCTGGTATATTGTGTTTTCATTTTTATCATGTTTAAAGTGGTGTTGGCCATTACGAGTAGGCTCTCTTGGGTCATAGATTAAAATCTGGGTCTGCCTTCAGTCTAGTTCCATTTTTCTGAGAGCTGGCGAACATTTGACTAGAGTTCTGGCATTTTGTTTTCATTGCTTTAGTTTCTGCGGTTCACATCTGTTTATGATATTGTGGTGCATGAGTAGAAAATCGGTAGTGCGTCACTAGGAGTTGCTGGCTCACATCATGTTGTACCATCAATTTTGAAATACACCTGTGGGACTTACTTGGACACAGGAGAGCTATGTTGGAGAATGGCACATAATTGGAACAACTAATCTGAACTTTGTAGACAGCTATTTACTATTTCAATGCTGATTTATGTTTTTTAAATAGAAAAATTTACGCAATTGAAGAGTTAAGATTTACACAGTTCAAACATTGAATTAGGCAGTGAAACATCCCCTCTTCACCCTTGACTCATCAGCCTGCTTCATGACTTGATCATAGGAGTAGTTCTTGTTTTTAATGTCCTGAATATTCCCCCAAAGTTTTAAAACTTTTATACACAAGGAAATACAAAGATGCCTTCCCCTTGAATTTCTTAACATAGATATTTACATATCATGACCTCTGCTTTGATAATGGCCTCTGTAGTTAGAAATTTTACCTTATTATGTATAAAGATTTTTCTTATTTTTTAATTTGTTTTAACTTTTTTAACCCAGTTTTTTATTAATGTTCATTTAAAAGTTGTCAGTATTTTTGTACTATAGATAAAGCTTTAACAAATATGCTTTCCACTCAAATATACATTCTAATTTGGTTCAGGTACTAGAATGTCTGAAATATATATTCCTAGAAATTGAATTACTGAGGCAAAGGACATATGGATTTATAATGTTGATGGATCTTGTTAGATTGTCCTCCACAGGGATTGTACTGATATATATCCTTATCAGCATTTAATGATATTGGCTATTCCCCCACACCCTTGACAATAAAATTGTTATCAAACTGCCAGGTCTTTATTGAATCTCTATATATTTGGATTTTTGAGTTCTTTTGTGGAACACATTTTCACATTTAAAGCCCTTTTATCTCTTTTCAAATGACTTGTTTGTTCATATCTTTTACCCATAACTTTCCTGGTTGATCATTTCCAGATCCATTTATACACACATATATTAGGAAGAGTAATAATTTTTTTACTTTGTAAATTGAAAATATTTTTCCATTTTGTTCTTTAATTTTTGAGTTTATCATAATGTTGGCCCTTTGATTAGAGTTTAGATTTTGTATAATTTGTTAATGTTTCCTTTTTGGATCTTGGAACTCATGTAATAGTTAAAAACGTTCCTCACTCTGAGATTATGAAATAATATATTTCTAATTTTTTTCTAATATCGCGTGGTATTTATTTCATATTTGTATCATTGACTTTCTGGAAATTATTATGTTATAAGGTGTACAGTAAGGATCCAATTTTATTTTTCTAAAATAACAGTGATGTTATACCAACCTCATTTATTCCTTTTTAATCAGAGAACCTACTTTTTCTTTATTAACTCAATTAATGCACCAAACAGTTCTCAAGTGCTGACTATGTGTCAGGGCAAAAAACATGCAAAATTTTCTGCCCTCAGAGTGCTTGTATTGTGATGGAGACAAACCTCCAAGTTGGAAAGCCACACATGATAGGACTACTCTTCATTGCTAACGAGAAACTAAGATAAGGGAAGAGGACAGATTTCTGAGTGACATGTGGTAATGCAATTTAAATGGGAAAATATAATAGAGGATGTACATTTAAAATACTTTTGAGAAACATTTAAAAACCTGTTTCCTTCAAAATAAATAAAACAGAATAAGGTTGAATGTTTCATGGAAAAAATGTCAGCTCAGAAAAAAGAAAAAAAAAAACTGAAGGAGTGAGGAAGTGAAGATTGGTGTATAACTGATAAAAGAAGCCCAGGAGGGAATAACAGTCTCTACAAAAAAACAAATCTGGGCCTGGCTCATTCTCTTCGTGACTGAAGCACCATGAACATGGGCAAATAGAAAATAAGGTCAGATACTTGATTAGGTCCCAAGTTATAAGAGCTCTGCATAGAAATCTTGCATTTTACTTAAAATGAGATGGGAATCCAGGGAGGATTTTGAGCAGAAACGTAAGATGATCTAACTCATAGTTTGAAAAATCACACTGGTTGCTGAATGAAGAATAGATTATAAGAAGGGAAAGGAAAAGCAGAGTGACAGTTTAGGAACCTATTGTGATTATCTGGGTGAGAAATGATGTGGAACAGAGTTGTAGTTAGCTCTCACTGCAGTATAAAAATATAAGTATAGTAATATAAAGGATTCCAGGACTGAACTTACTTTTTAAAAAAATTTGTTTATTTAATTGTTGTTCAAGTAGTTTTCTTTTACTCCCATCCCAGCCCCCCTCCATGCTCCCCACCTCCCTTCCATTTCCACTCCCCCCCCGCTAGTTTTTGTCCATGTGTCCTTTATACTAGTTCCTTTATACTAAACCCTTCCCCTTTTCCCCTGAAAGTCCCTCCCCTCTCCCCTCTGGTCACTGTCAGCCTGTTCTCCATTTCAGTGTATTTCGTTATATTTTGCTTGCTTGTTTGTTTTGTTGTTTAGGTTCCTGCCAAAGGTAAGATCATATGGTATTTATCTTTCACAACATGGCTTATTTCACTCAGCACAATGCTTTCCAGTTCCATCCATGCTGTTGTAAAGGGTAGAAGCTCCTTCTTTCATTCTGCTGCATAGTATTCCATTGTGTATATGTACCATAGTTTTTTGATCCATTCATTTACTGATGGGCACCTAGGTTGCTCCCAACTCTTGGCTATTGTAAATTGTGCTGCAATGAACATTGGGGTGCATAGGTTCTTTGGGATTGGTGTTTCAGGGTTCTTAGGATATAATCCTAGCAGTGGAATTGCTAGGTCAAAAGGCAGGTCCATTTTTAGTTTTCTGAGAAAATTCCATACTGTTTTCCATAGTGGTTGCACCAGTCTGCAATCCCACCAACAGTGAACTAGGGTCCCCTTTTCTCTCCAACCTCTCCAACACTTGTTGTTTGTTGCTTTGTTTATGATGGCCATTCTGACTGGTGTAAAGTGGTATCTAATTGTGGTTTTAATTTACATCTCTCTGATAGCTAGCGATATTGAGCATCTTTCATGTGTCTCTGGATCCTCTGTATGTCCTCCTTGGAGAAATGTCTGTTTGAGTCCTTCGACCACTTTTTAATTGGGTTTCTTGTCTTCTTAGAGTGGAGTTGTGTAAGTTCTTAGTATAATTTAGAGGTTAAACCTTTGTCTGAGGTATCGTTGGCAAATACGTTTTTCCATACAATTAGTTCCCTTTTTATTTTAATACTGTTTTCTTTAGCCATGCAGAAGCTTTTGATTTTGATGAGATCCCATTTGTTTATTCTTTCCTTTATGCCCCTTGCTCTAGGGGACGTATCAATAAAAATGTTGCTGCATGAAATATCTGAGATTTTCCTGCCAATATTCCCCTCTAGGATTTTAATGGTGTCATGGCTTATAGTTAAAGTCTTTTATCCACCTTGAATTTATTTTGGTGTATAGTGTAGGTTGGTGCTTGAGTTTCATTTTTTTGCATGTAGCTGTCCAGTTCTCCCAACACCATTGGTTGAAGAGGCTATTTTTATTCCATTTTATGTTGCTGTCCCCTTTGTTGAATGTTAATTGCCCATAGAGAGTTGGGTTTATTTCTGGGCTTTCTGTTATGTTCCATTGGTCCATGTGCCTGTTTTTATGCCAGTACCAGGCTGTTTTGATTATAGTGGCTTGTAATACAGTTTGATATCAGGTATTGTGATCCCTCCTACTTTGTTCTTCTTTCTCAAAATTGCAGCTGCTATTTGGGGTTGTTTTTGGTTCCATATAAATTTTTGAAGTGTTTGTTCTATGTCTATGAACTTACTCTTGATTTTCCATACTGCTTTTAAGGCTTCTTGCTATGAAAACTTCTACTTATATTTGACCATATACTCATTGACTTGGCCTAGAGATTGTCCTAATATTCCTGAGAGTAATAGTGCTCTCTCCAATATCCAAAGTGACTAATCAGGTATCAGACCTCCTCATTAGTTGTTAACAGTTTGCCTTTATTATTCTTGGGTCATAGTCCAGATAGCTTCCAAGGTAAACAGTGGGTGGTAGAATCTTAGATTACGTCTTCCATCAAAGTCCATTTATCTTTAGTTGTGTTTGGTTGGCATTCAGTGCAATGTAAGCAGTTTCCTCAGCAGAGTATGTTGTCAGCAAGCCATCTTTACTTGGCTTACACATCTGTCAACAGTTCACATTTGTTCAATAATTTGTCTAATTCATTAATATCCTATAATAAAGGCAAATGGATTTTGTTTTCCTTCCTTGAGGCATACAAAAAAACGAAGTCCAAGCTTCAGCAGTGAATGACAGCAGTAGGCATACTTTCTGTCAGTTAAGGTTTCAGGGAGAAGACAGTAACAGTGCAACTTTCGTATCCAAGTCTCTGTGGTCCACAGTAAGGCCACAAGCACCAATGATGTTCACCGCCAGTCATTAAATTTAGAAATGATGTGGGTGGCACAACTGCCTGAACTCTCTACCCTCTGAAAAGACCAAGTGTTTTTTTCTCTCTTTGAGGTATTGTTTCAACTGTACAATCTGAGTCAATACACGCTATTCTTGGCCATTGGTTTTGCTTGTCAAATCCAAAAAATTACTGTGTCTAATCAATTTGTTCATGCATGTGGTGGAAAGAATTCTAAGGTGGACCCCAAGATCCCACATCCCTTGGGTACCAGACATTTCTTCAGTTAGTCAGATTCTAACCTAGGTACCTTTCTGAAGGTTGACCTTAGATAGGGAAATATCTTGGTAGGTCTGACTGAACGATATGAGCCTTGTAAAAGTAGAGAGATTTTTCTATCTGGCAGTGGAAGAGGAAGTCAAAGATTTGAAGCATGAAGGGAGTTGTAAAGGTGGGACATTCTCTTTGCTCACTTGGAAGGTAGAGTGGGCCAGGCAGCAGGGAACTGAGAGAGTGCCCTGTAAGAACTGAAACCAGTCCTTATCTGACAGTAAGCAAGAAAACATGTCCTTCAATTCTACAACTGCCAAAGAACTGAGTTCTGTCAGCTGCCTGAATGAGCTTGGAAGAAGGTTCAGAACTGAAGGTGAGACCACAACTTGCCGACAACTCGATTTCAGTCTTGTGAGATGCTGAGCTGAGGACCCAGCTAGGTAGTACCTAGACTTCTGACTTATAGAACATGGAGCTAATAAATAAGTGTTGTTGTAAGCCTCTATGTTTGTAGTGATTTTGATGCAACAATAGGAAACAAATACAACATTCAAGAGCTCAACTCATCTTTATCAAGGCAAAAGAGCAGGATAAAAAATAACAACTAGCAAGCATTTTTAAGGCAAAAAGAGAAACAAACAAAATCTCAAAATATTAGCCATATAAACTCTTGTATCCAGGAGGTTAAAAAATGTTTAGAATGCTCACCTGGGATAGGAGTACAGGTGCAGGTTCCAGACCTCATCCTTCTCCCTGTTCTCCCCATCTTCTTAATATTTTGACATTCAGTGTGAGTTTTGGTACTGGCCCATCTGTTCTATTGCTATTAGG
Organism: Sturnira hondurensis; assembly: GCF_014824575.4. Lineage (NCBI taxonomy): Eukaryota > Metazoa > Chordata > Mammalia > Chiroptera > Phyllostomidae > Sturnira > Sturnira hondurensis. The sequence continues at coordinate 2,043,088 of NW_028073279.1, forward strand.
AGTGGTCACTGCACTCAGCTTGTTCTACTAGTCTTTGTAACTTTATCAGTTTCTTAGCCTTCAGAAGTAATGTATATATGTGTAAATGTCTTCTCAAAGAAACTGTCTCTTACTTTCTAGCCACCCAATGTGTCACCATCTGGGATCTTACTTTTGTGACATATCTTGAGGTCCTTCAGATCATTTGTTTGTTAAACAGTTTTAGTGTCTTACAGTATGAAGATATTATTCTGTCTGCTCTGGGATCTGTGGGAGGTATCTGCAACACCTTTCGGCATCCTGGACTTTGGACTCCCGTGGCTGCTCAGTATCCTTCTAGGATCTAAGCTAATGACACTTCAATACCCACTCTTAAGAATACCAGGCAAATGGACACTGGTCACACTGCAGCCTTGGGTTACTAGACACTTATTTATTAAGCTTACTGGTGACCTCTCATTTCCTTAGATGGAAAGCTTTCAAACCCTGGGGTGGTCCAGAAAACTCTATAACTTTGTAAACGTGAAACCCCACATTGTGCAAAAACTCATGCATGTATAACAAAGGTCTTATCAAGAAAAGAGAGACATGAAAAAAGAAGCAGCAGAGCACAAAATGTCCTTGGATCCTTGTTACTCCACACCATAGTTGTTCTGTATGCATCACGGCCAACTTAACTACAAAGAAACATCTGCCCCTGCCAGCAAGTAGGACTAGAATCAGGAGCACCATAGGAACAAGAAGGAGCCCCACAGCCACTGTGATTCATATTTATAGGGAGCATAAGAGGGGCTAGGGAACACCATTCTCATCATCCATGTCAAGTCATAAGAACTGTATTAAAATGTCTCTGCCTCTGGGGGCATCATTGCAAAAGAGGCAAATTACGAGTGATGTGCATATACACAGAGGGCTCTGAGAGCTGCCTTGTCTGTCAGGATGATGACATCACACAAAGATGATGGTGTCTCTCTGCAGATGGCCTCGTTTCAGCTGTCCCAGCCCTGCTATGCCGTCCCCAAAACGAAGTGAGGAATGACCCTCCAGACTCTCCAGATTATTTTCATCACATAGAGACTCACATGCAGTATATCTATTTACACTATTTTCTAGATATTTATACCCTGCATTTGGTTTCAACTTAAAAAAAAGATGCTTAAGAAGAAGTTTTAAATTTCTCGTCAGCAGAAGCTTTTTGATGGTTTAATTATTAATTATAATTTTATTCCATTTTCATTAGAGAATGTGTGTGTGCATGTCCGTCTACTTGGGACGGCCTTTATTGGTACCCAATGAATGAAACATTTCAGTAACTGCTACATAGATAGTTGAAAAGAAAAACTATTTTTAAATTCAGGATATATTAGATTACATTTACTTGACTTTTCTGCTGAAAATGACATTTTAATGTTTTATCAGATATCATAGCCAGTTATCTTAAGCTATTTCCCACTTTTTCTTTCCTTCTCTCTTTTTATTTTTAATTGTTATATAATTTAGACACTATTTCTTTATTATTTGGGCATATGACATTTATATTCTGTCATTTTGATACAATGCTATTACTCAAATTCAATGGTTAAATACAATCTTCACCAAAATATAAAGAATTAAATGCTATTATCATGGGCTTTATTTACAAATCGAAAACTGAAGTATAGAGAGATTAAGTAATTTTTCACAAAACTTGTGAAACAATGAAGCTAGATATTAAACTCAGGACTACTCAATTGAAAACCCTAGACTTTTCATTCATTCTTCATGGCATGACTCAGGAAGAAAATCTTTAACCCAACAATAGTCCCAAAATGTTTTCAGGTTGATATGTTATGAGATAGGTCCAGATTCTGAAGGTAATCATTCCAGAGAAGGATATATACTTTTGTGTAAATATTTTGGTAGATTTGCTAAAATAGTGAGATGGATTCTTTAAGAAAATATTCATTTTTAATATCTAAAAACTATAAAAAGGCTTGCCATTTCACGGGAAGTCAAGCAGAACTTTTTTAAGGAAATAACTTCGATGGTAGGGTTGGGAAACTGTGAGCATGGTCTTTATTTCTCTTCTTGTTTATTAGGCTATTAACTGTGACAGTTTTAAAGCTGCACTAAAATAGCCCTGGCTGGTGTTGCTCAGTGGATTGAGTGTCACCCTGTGAACCAGAGGGTTGTCAGTTCGATTCCCAGTCAGGGCACATGCCTGGGTTGCAGGTCGCAAGCTGGGGACACTTGAGATGCAACCACACATCAATGTTTCTTTCCCTCTTTTTCTTCCTCCATTTCTCTTTCTCTGAAATTAAATAATTTTTTTAAAAATCTCTGAAAACTGCACTAAAATAAAAAATAAATTTTATAAGAAATACTTGTCATTATTAAAAAATTAATTTATTTAAAGAGTTAAATTAGAATTTTCCAGAAAGGTCTGTCTTCTTTGTTACAGGGTTGAAAGGATAGCAAATATTTTGAAAATATCTATATTTACCAATAATGTATTTGATATGTTTCACTGTTAAACCAAAGAAAAAAAGCATAATATGTGAGCTAAGAAGAGTGTTCTATAATAAACAATTGATGTTTTTCTAGTCATTAATGCCTGAGGAAATAAAATTTAGGTAGAAATCCTTAGGTAAAGTGTTCATTGTTAGTTAATACAGATGTCAAGATAAATCATTTTAGTCTCACTGTTACGATATTTTAAAAAGGTAGACAGTTGTTTACTATTATGGAATAGTACCACTAAGTGCAATACAATGTAAAAAATATAGGTAAATGGACTTCATTAAAATTATCATCTGATTGGAGGATTCTTAATTGGTCACTGTCTAAAATTCATTTTATAATAATTCTAAATACAATATTTTTGTGATTATTTTTATTGTTAAAGTTCCCGAAAGTGTACTAGGTTTCCAGTATGGAAACAGAGCTATCAGATGACAGTAGAAAAACACTTTGTTTGAGTTTGTGTGGGAGGAGGTAAATTTTGAATAGAAGAATAAAGGCACTGAATATGCCAATCAAAATCATTCTCCAGTGGGCTCAAGTGATAGCTTTAGGCACACAGAAGGAAACTTGGTGCCAAACTCAGCTTTTGTTTGCTGTGTGCAATTATCTAGGTTTTCTATCCCTGTCTTAACTAGAATTGATTGTATGTGCAAAATATACCACAGATTATGGTGGTTTGATTAAAATTTATTTTTCAGAATAATTGTTGTATTATTAGCTAATAGGGCATTTAAACTCTGTAAGACATACAATTAATGTACATATTTGTAATGAAATAATGCACTATAGAACAATCTTTTCTTTAACATTTATGAATGTTGTTTAGAAATAACAAGTTGGAACAGTGTGGAGTTGCAGTTTGCAGCTCTGTCTTTTGCACCACGAACAGTCATTATTAGATAGTGGCATCTCCGAGCGAGAGAAAAAGTTTTATTTGTTTCTTTTGAATTTGTTGTTTTAATGAGTTGGTAATGTCTGCAGTTCCACTGCTGAAGTAAAACCTGACAGAATTCTCAACCCATTTAGCTACTGTCTCAATGGGCAAATAATGCCTGCTGGGAGTGATGATTAAAAAGTAACAACAGAAACAGCGCAGACATGGAAAAAACAGATCCAAAGTGGGAACTTTATTGATATTGAGCTTTCTTGTCACTTCAGAAAACAGTACTTTAATTGTACAATATTTGTGTTGGTGGTAGCTGTACTAGAGAGGCAGCAAAGATGAAGGAATGGTGAACACACACCCCTCTCATTGTGTGCCCTCGGCATCAATCACAGGGGACACAAGCCTGAGAAGGAACAGTGGGGGGCTACGTCTTGCAAATGGTTAAGTACTATTAATAAGGGAAAGAATGAGGTAATTATCCCATGCCACTGTTACGGAGTGGGACAGTAATACACAATTATTTTATAACTTTCTGATTCCCTAATTCCATATATTTTGTAATTAAGAAAGAAGTAAATTTGGGCTTGCCCCTGAGATCGACTGCATTTTGGAATACATCTCAAAAACAAATAAATTACTAATTTTATTTCTTATTTTCCACGATACACTGACATTGGAGCCACACTTTTAAAAAAGTATATCATATTGTAGATAGAAAAATAAATTTTCAGTTTGAGGCTGGTTTTCTTATTCCAGGGAGGTAGAAAATTTGCAGACACTAGCATTTCTGTTGAAAATCATTAAAAAATGTACAGATTTTTTTTCCAAGAGAAAAAAAGAGGGATGAAGTTTTGGGATCAAAGCAGTCTAACTTCTGAAGCGATCTTCAAATTGCACAACAGACAGATACCAATAGTAACCTGTTTTAACAATTTTATTTATTTATTTTTAGAGAGGGGGGAAGGGAAGGAGAAAGAGTGGTAGAGAAATATTAATGTGTGGTTGTTTTTTTTTTTTGCGCACCCCCTACTTGGGACCTGGTCCACAACCCAGGCATGTGCCCTGACTGGGAATCGAACCAGTGACTCTTCGGTTGGCAGGTCAGTGACCCAATCCACTGAGTCACACCAGTCAGGGCCAAATAGTAACCTTTAATGAAATGCACTTGAAGTGTGTGAATGTCAACATCTTTACTTGAATGTGAAGAAATAAAGATTATAAACATCTTATAAAGAACACTTATCTTCTTTCTATGAAGCCTAGAATAACTACCTCCTTGTTAAGCTATACATCAGTAAACTTGAACACAATGACATTATCTTATTTACCTTTCAGATTTTAATAAATTCATAGTGATTTATGTTAACAAATATTAAAAAGTTTATAATATTAAAAGCATCTCCAATCTCCTTAGTTCAAATTCAAACCTTCTTACTGACTAAAGGGGAAACATAGAATGTATATAATGTCATTTCAACCTGATCACAGTTTAAATTATATTTTGAGGATCCAAAATAAAGTACATGGCACATGCAGCCCCCCACACACATGCTTTTCATATGACAGACCAGAAGGGGATTTGTTGGGCAAAGCAGGAAAAAAAATGGTTTCTGTAGGAACAGGGAATCATGTGAAAGTTCTCAAAACAGCTCCCTTCTTCATTTGAAACTTTGTTTCTGAGCTTTTGCTCTCATATGAGCTTGCATGGAAATCAGCCATTGCCTCTTTCAAAGTTGACAGGTAAACTCAAGCAGGTAGAGAAAGATGCCAAGAGGAAACAGCGTATGCATCACTCAGGGATACTTACGCATCAGAAGTGATTTGTATCAATCTGCTTCCAAACTGAACTGCCCTTAGAGTAAAATTGCATTAAGAAAGAGAAAACGATATCTTCTGGCTTTGTTTCCAGTGATGCATCTAAGGCATGGGGGAAGGGATTCTGGGGCCAATGCTTCTGAGGCCAATGTTTCTGAGCACTTGTTGAAAGGTTTTTGACTGAAACAGAAGAGAAAAGACCCTGCATGGAGGCTGAGGACCTTTGGAGGTGGCAAGAGTCTTTTGAGTGAAATAAAAACCAGCTGGTGGGATAAATAGGGATTTTATGTGCCTTAGCTGTAGGGAAGTCAGTGGACATCCATCAAGCTAGGTTAACAGTGGGAATGGAAAATGGTTTAAGGTAATTTCCTAAATGGTGAGCTCTAGTAGGTATAGATTTGCATAAATTGCAAAAGCCATTAAAGGTTCTTTTTTTGGCTACATACATATTTTCTTATGACTTCTTTTGAATCTTTCAGAAAATTAATAGTTGTGTGGACCCTGGGAACTACTTTGGAAGAGTAGTAGAATTTAAATGGACTTCTGCACTCAAGCCAGATTGGGCAGCGCCTTTATTTCTTTATGTTTAAGTTGCTCCTTTTCTGTAAGATGAAAAGCACAATACATTCGGGAAAAAAACACCAGAAATGCCAGAGAAAATAAATATTTGGAGGTAAAGTATAGATCATATGAATTCAGAGTAGAGAGGTAGCATCTAATTTTATATTTGGTATTAACTTATCTAAGAGTTTCTGGGGGGCAAAAATAGAGGGGTAGTGTCACCCATAAGAGAGAACTTGATGGACATGTTGTCTTACAGACATATACACTGCTTGAAATAAAACCAACAGTTCAATATAGGGGTTTAAAAGTAGAAATAGGTATTATTTCATTATCTACCAGAAGAAAATTATGACATTCAAACTAGCTAGGAGATACAACCATCATCTGTATCCAATGGTAAGTATTTTTTTTAAATCAATAGATCTAATGACTGAAAAATGGAATAATAGGTATTTATAAAATCACATGTTCTTTTATCTTTTCATATATGCCTAGAAATATGTAAGATCAAGGGAATACCTTCTATTTGCATATCAATTTAATAGTATTTCTGATGAAGGTAATATGGTAAAGGTAATTCAGTAGAGACAATTTGGGCTTTATTAAATGTAGCTCCATTATGGTAAAGAACTCTTTCCTTTTTTCTATACTAGCTAAACAATTTCAACCTTAATTTAAAAATCCCCCCAATGTGGCCTTCAGCAGAGTAGCTTGAATGACAAATGACAGCTCTAACACAGAGGATATGTTTGAATTGAGAATCCAAAATGCTCTCTTGAGGTTATCTCATCCTAAGAAGACAAGGGGAGTGAACAGGCAAAATTTTGGCATGACATATGACCAAAAGGAAAAGTACAAAAGACATAGGCACTCCCCATGGTGGGTGCAATGAACTGTGTGCCTAAAGTATAATAAGCTATTTTCTTTATTTTATTTCACAAAGAGGCAAACATGCTCAGAGAGGCTTAGCACATCCACGAAGATAATTTTTTTAAAATATTTTATTTATTTATTTTAGAGAGAGGGGCCAGGAAGGAGAAAGAGTGGGAGAGAAACATCAATGTGTGGCTGCCTCTCATGGGTCCCCCACCGGGGACCTGGCCTGCAACCCAGGCATGTGCCCTGACTGGTAGTCGAACCAGTGACCCCCTGCTTCACAGGTCCAAGCTCAATCCACTGAGCTACACCAGCCAGGGCCACGAAGACAGTGTTATAAAAGGAATCTTATTTGTCAATGATACCTCAGACAAAGGTTTGGTCTCCAAAATGTATAAAGAACTCATACAGGACAATACCAGGAAGACAAACAACCCAATTTAAAAATGGGCAAAGTATCTGAATAGACCCTTCTCCATGGAGGTCAAACAAAGGGCTTATAGACATATGAAAGGATGCTCAGCATCACTAGCCATCAAAGACATGCAAATTAAAACCATGATGAGACATCATTTCACACCTGTCAGAATGTCTATTTTTAACACATAAACAAACAACAAGTACTGAGGATCCTGTAGAGGAAAGGGAGCCCTAGTGCACTGTTGGTAAGAATGCAGACTGGGGCAGCCACTGTGGAAAACAGTATGGAATTTCCTCAAAAAACTAAAAATGGAATGTTTCATCACTGTGGCAAAATGGAATAGCTTTTTGACCCAGCAATTCCACTTCTAAGATTATACCCTAAGAATGTTAAAACACCAATTCAAAAGAATCTATGCAGCCCAATGTTCATAGCAGTGTTATTTACAGTAGTCAAGTGCTAGAAACAGCCTAAGTGCCCATCAGTAAATGAGTGGATCAAAAACTGGTGGTCCATTTACACAATGGAATTCTATGCAGCAGAAAGAAAGAAGGAGCTCCTACCATTCTCAACGACATGGATGGAACTGGAAAGCATTATGGTAAGTGAAATAAGTGAGAAAGTAAAAGACAAATGCCATATGATCTCACCTATAAGTGGAACCTAATCAATAAAACAAACAAATGAGAAAAATAGAACCAGGGATATGGAAATAAGGAATAAACTGACAGTGAGCAGAAGGGTGGGGGGAGGGGAATATTGGGGGGGGAGGGGAAAGGTCCTAGTCAAGGAACATGTGAAAAGGACCCATGGCCATGGACAGCAGAGTTGGGATGGATTTTGGGAGCGGGGGGGGGGTAGGCAGGGTAGGGAGAACAACATGGGGGGCATATTTGGACAACCGTAATTGAATAACATTAAAAAAAGAAAAAATAAAATAAAATAAGAAGCATTATTTGAAAATATAACTAAACCTTGGAAGACTCTGACTTTCCCATGTTACAGGTCAAGAGACAAGAGTCTTACTTCATGGTCCTGACTAAGGCTGCAGGCCCGGTTTACTGGTAAATATTTAACTATATATTAGTTCTTTTAGTACCTATATTCTTAGCGAATTAGGGGAAGGGAACAAAATGTAGGAGAGATTAACCTATTCATCACCATGGCCTGACTGTCCAAGGTACCCTTCAACAGGCTCTGTCCCTTCTCGCATGTATCAATTCTTCCTATTGACTATGGTTAGCTTCCAGTGCCCAGTTCACTGAAGTCCTCTTTGAAACAATTCACAAAACCTCACATCTGGGGCATTGTACTGCTTTCTTTAACCAGAGTTTATTGGTATTACTTGTAATCAAATGCTCTCTAACTGCTTTAAAGCCAGAGACACAATGAGACAACAGTGCCAGATTACTTTTTTAAGGACTCTTACCCAAATTCCTGGTTTATTCTTTGCCTCCCTTATCCCTTCTCCTGGATGGACACCATTACAAACAGTCTCATTAGAAAGAATCATTTGATTCCATCTTGTGGGGAAATTACTTGCCTGCCTCATATTTTATTACTTGGTTTTTTCCATTAAAGAGAAGCGTAGCTTTTATAGCCACAACGTTTTAAACAATACTTCAACTTAGACAAGTCAAGCTTGGTTTTTAATATTACCTTTTAACATTCAGGAAAAGAAGAAAATTATGCTCTCACATGCTTATGTAGAAATCATGATGTTGCCTTTAATTTTCAATTTCTTCAGTACTATTCCTTTTCTAGGAAGACCAATAATATTGCATTACTTTTGCATTCTTCTGTACATCTTATAAAGTTGTTTCATATATCATCTGACTTGAGTGGTACAATGGCCTGCCAAGGTAAACAGGTCAGTCACCATCACCATCATCCACATCATAGATGAGGAAACCAAATTTAAGTGTTGGCTGGGCTTTCCAGCCAACGAGAGGAGTAGTTTTCAAACTTGCATCTTTTTTTTAAAATATTTTATTTATTTGTCTTTGGAGGGGAAGGGAAGGAGAGAGGAAGGAAACATCAATGTATGGTTGCTTCTCGTGCATCCCCTGCAGGGAACTGGCTCCTGCCGGAAACTGGCCTGCAACCCAAGCGTGTGCCCTGACTGGGAATCGAACCGCGATTATCTGGTTCACAGGCCCGCGCTCAATCCACTGAGCTACACCAGTCAGGGCCTCAAACTTGCATCTTTTGATTTTACACATATAACTTTAAAAAACAAATGGGATGACCCAGATAAATTTTTAATCCCCCAATGATTTATTTTTTAAAATTTATTTTAATTGTTGTTTGAGTACAGTTTTCTGTCTTTTACTCCCATCCAGCCCACCCCCTCAGTGCTCCTCACCTCCCTCTCATTTCCACCCCGCCCCCAGTTTTTGTCCATGTGTCCTTTATACTAGTTCTTATAAATACTTCCCCTTTTCCCCTGAAATTCCTTCCCCTCTCCCCTCTGGTCCCTGTCAGCCTGTTCTTTATTTCAGTGTCTTTGGTTATATTTTGCTTGCTTGTTTGTTTTGTTTTTTAGGTTCCTGTTAAAGGTGAGATCATATGGTATTTGTCTTTCACCGCCTGGCTTATTTCACTCAGCATAATGCTTTCCAGTTCCATCCATGCTGTTGCAAAGGGTAGGCATCCAAATCGGAAAGGAGGAAACAAAACTATGATTGTTTGCAGATGACATGATAGTGTACATAGAAAATCCTATAGACTCCACCCAAAAACTGCTCGACCTAATAAATGAATTTGGCAAAACAGCGGGATACAAAGTCAGTATCCAGAAATCAAAGGCATTTTTGTATACCAACAATGAAACAGCAGAAGCAGAAATTAAAAAATCCCATTCAATATAGCAAAAAGAAACATAAAAGACATAGGAATACACCTATGCAAGGAGGTTAAAGACCTGTATGCAGAAAGCTACACGACACTGAAGAAATAAATCAATGGTTTATTTTTAATCTTCTAGTTTCTATCTTGAGAAAAGTAGCGTGATTCCTCATTTGTATAATGTACCTTTTTTGAAAATTGTCTTTTGACTTTATGTGTTTTTCTTTGTCTCAGGAAAGAGAGAGGAGACTCAGAATATGTGGCTCATGCTCACTGTGGTTGAAAGACAAAGAATATAAATCAAACAACAATAGGGTGCCAAATTATCTCACTTCCAGAACAATAGGGAATGAGTTTAGTTATTGGAGAATTATCCACTTTAACAAGAAGTTGAAAAGACTGTAGGAAGAATTATTTTCCTGTTCTCATGCATAAATTCTTGCTTTAAATAGCTTGTTTGGTACCTAGAAAGGAGAATGGAAGGGTCCAGTTAGTTTTATGATGGGTAACATTGAGTAGCTGTTGGATAGCAGTTTTCACTGGGATTAGGAAATGATAAATTTGTTTCTACATGGAGTGTTGTTCCTTAGGGAGGTGGACAGGTCATTTTCTTATAAGCAGTGATAAATAACCTACTCAAAGATGAGACTGTTTGCTCTTAGAGTGGTAGTTAACAACAGTGTGAAGGGCAGCTGAAGCAACTTTGAAAAATAGATCAGCCTCCGGCTATTTAACAACAGTGGATTAGAGGGACAGATGGTTTATATGCTATGTTTATTAATGATTTGGAAGAGGAAGTAGATATTAAGTTGGTAAAGGTTGCTCATTATACTAAGTTGTCTCTGAGAGTAAACACCTTAGATGATTGTAGGAAACCCCAGATGGAGTATTAGATAATAGGCTCCCAGAAAATATTAGCTGAGCCTAAAATAATGTGTGGTTAAAAAATAGCCTAAGCATGTAGGGAGACGTTTTTAACCCTGTGACAGTTTAATCTGTCCTTGTGGGGGTTGGACTTAGACAGGTGTTTAAGGTGTGGGAACAATGAGAAATACAGGTACTTTGTGAGAAATTCACAATTCTAATAATAGCTGCCATGATCCTATGATCTCACGTCTCAAAAGGGTTGTCCTGATTGGCCTGTGGTTATTTTAACTGAGAAAAGTTCAGAAAAAATGGGTATTTGAAGGTAAGAGGAATACAAAATACTAAAAGATGGTTGCAAACCAAATATAAAGCATTTGTAAATATTGTATTTATTGTATTCAGGGATAGCAAGCTGCCTTGATTGAAATATTGTGTTCAAAATTATGTAAAGCAATGTCAGGAATCAAATTCTTTTTTATGCTCTTGTCCTTTAATTTTTATCAAGGGAATACTTAATTCAAACTAAAATTAAATTACTAGATTAAAAATATTATTACCTCCTACCATGAAATAAAAATTTGTGAGTGATTTGTAACCCCACAATGATAAATTATGTTTATTGCTTTTAAGAATATTTGATCAGATGACTACCTCCATTTAAAAATATCAGTCAAATGCAGGTTTAAGAATTGCACACAGAACTACAAGTCATATATTGACTCATTGTATTTTCACTTGCCTTTTTCTCTTAAGTGTAACACAGTCTTGTCTGTGTTAGATATAACCGTTTAACCGTGCACACAGGCTCAAATGAGGATAAATTCCACAGGTAATATTAGGAATATGTAGGGTGTTGTTGAGCACTGCTTAGTCCTGGGAATGCAAGGCTAGGTTTTCACTTTTAAGAAATCTTCAGATTGTAAGATGCTTAATCATCTTTCAATGTAATACAGTAAAAGATCCAAGAGACATAGAAGTTTTAGGATGCCTTAAAAACTGGAGAAAGTATCACTTAACTCATTCTGAAGTAAGGTAAGGGAAGATTTTTGGAGAGGGTAATAATAAAGCTGAAATTTGAAATATGAGTAGGATATGTCCAGTTAAAAGTGGCTAAATATGTTCTATGTGAACTCCATGAGATGAGGAATGATGTGCTGTGTATTATAGAATGATGTGCTGTGTATTATAGGGAACTGTATTTCATTTGTATACTATTTTTTCATATTCTGAGAGTTTAAAATGTACAGCTGTGCATGTGTATATATTGCAGATAGTAGAGGTGTGTGTATATGTGTGCTGTAAACTGGAGGAACATAGAGAAGGCTTCAAAGATACAGTTCTGTCATTGATGGGTGGGGAGAAACTTAAAATAATTTGGCCCCCCATGATAAATGTTCTCTCTTCTCTACACACTCTGTACATTTGAACCTAGGGAGCCCTATAAAAGGCTTGTTCTACCTGATCTTGACTGCTGTGAAATAGTCTCAGACCTGAAACGTGGAAAATATCAAAAAGCTTCTTTGGCTCATTTCAAGATGAAGGTCACATCCATATTAATTGCCCTTATTGTGAGACCTTCCTGGAGGCCACCTGTCGGAACATCTGGAGCTCAGGTTACTGCTGCTTCCAACACAGTGCCTTTTCCATCCCTACACTGACTTCAAAGACCCATCAAGGTTGATGGGAAGGGCCTGGGAAGGGACAAGGCAGACATTTACTGGCCCAAGATCAGGTCTCTCCCTGAATACTGAACTTTTCTGCTCTGAGTTTTAGGACCTAGCAAGACAGAAATCATTTCAATTTGGTGCTTTTCAAAATGCCCTTTTGGGCAGATAACTTACTGGAAAAAAAGTGTAATTTGATTTCTTGGGCTTCCCTCAGGTATTGGACTGAATGCGAATCAAAACCATCTGTTGTACATATCAGTGATATAAATAGCACCACTTTTCAGGGAGTCCAAGTGTATATTTGGGTTTAGCTTGAATATTGTGACCTTAGTGTTTCAGTGATTTATAGGGGAGAAAAGAAATAATATATATGAGAGTGTAATTGGGAATTATAAGACTCTATCCAGAAACCAAAGGCAAACTTAGTAAGAATAAGTATCTATTGAAGTCCCTGAGAAAGCTGAATCTCAGGCAGGGTCGCATCTTCTAACTGACTTTGTGGAGACACACAGCTCAAGGTCCTTACAAAGAAAAGGAATTCAAAGGTACTGTTGAATGTTTTTCACTGAAGTTCCCCAGGAAGTTTAGTTCCTCCCCTTCATGGCTAAACCTACTGTATTCTTAGTTCCCCTTAGCTGTTTATTTCAAATTCATTTTAAGGCATATGATGTGGGGGAAAAACATTTCCTTGAGGAAATAAACGTGGGAAACAGAGGGTATTCAAATAAGGGGGGTTCTTTGCTCCAACATTTCTCATCGTTTTTGCTATGTTAATACCCAATTAAGCTTCAAAAATGGTATGGTTTGGAGGAATAGTTTCTCATATATATGAGAGATATATATAGAAATATATATCTCTATATAGAAAAATATATAAATATATATATTTCCATATATATNATATATACATATATATATATATATATATATATATATATATATATTAGTTTTTGGAAACAATAGAACACACTGGGATAGAGCACACCAGCGTAGACTCTGATATTCAAGTAGAATATTTGCATGTGGCTCTCAGTGTCTATTCAAATCTTACTGGAGAGAGCCATATCAATAAATCCATCCCTGACAAAGGCTGGTCCAGACCCCTCAATATCCAACCTCATCTTGGCCCAAGTGTTGCCTTTTTTAATAACCTCATCTAAACTGGGGGCCACAGTACACTCATGGTCTATGTGGCCCACTGACCAAAGTCTTCAGCTTGTATTATGTTGAGGGAGGAGACAGACAATAAAAGAACAGAAAAGCATAGCGTACTGGATGATGATTGGTGCTACCAAGAAAAATAAAGAAGGGTAAGCAGTACAAGGAGTGGAAGACGAGTTATTATTTCATGGCAGCACACCAGAAATGGGGTCTCTAATTGGGTAATGTTTGGAGAGAGACCTTCCAGACGTGAGGAAGTGAAAGGGTGCTAGCATGTGGCAGTAGATGAAATGGGATTTATGGTAACATTGGGTGAAACATTTCTTTTTTCAGGACCACCATTAGGCTCTGTTTGAGAATTCCTAGCGGTACATGTACATGGTTATTTTTAATAGTTCAAATCGCTTATCTGGAAAGGTATACATATCTCTTTTTCTCTTTAAAAATACACTAAGCCATTAATAAATGATAGTTGGTACCATTCTGATTTACTTTCAATGAAGTTCTAAATCCAAACATCAGCTATTCATAAAAGAGAGAATTTCTCTGCTCTGTGTATGCTTTTGTAAGTACTCATGACTCCAAGAAAAGTTACAGTATAATTGTATGATTTCTGTTATAGATTTCTATGACAGATTTTTTTTCTCTGAGTCAGAATTACCTTTCTTACATGCTGAACTGACATGCATTCCTTAAGAAAATTTTATCTTCTTTATTTTACTTCCAAAGAAAATCATAACCTCCTGTCTATTATTAATAATTTCTTTTACTTTGAACATTCTGATACTTAGAACACCTGTAATGATAATATAAAAACAACGACAGCTGAGATTAGTTTGTGGGTCTCATTACAATTTTATGGAGGCATTTCATTGAATTAACTTCTAAACCATTGGGGAGAAAAACTTTTCTTTCTTTCTGGGTATTATGGCAGGAATAATTAAATTGACATAAGATAGATTAACAGGAGAAAAACAAGTTTTAATTTCATACATATGGGCCCCCCGAAGATGTAAATTAAAGCTCTAAGGTAGTCAGCCAATAGACACTTACACAACTTTCTGAGCAAAGCAGAAGAAGGGAGGGACCTAGGACTTCGCAAAAGCAAAACAACGCACAGAAATATGGAAAGAGCACATGGTTGATAAACAAAGGTTTGCCACGCAGAGAAGTCGTTCTGGTATAAAATATTATCATTGGTCATAGCTTTTTTAGGTACAGTTTCTTTATTGAAATTCTTTTACTGCAGTTAAGGGAAATATTAAAAAAGAAAGCTCTTCCCGAGTCTTTGAGCTTTAATTATCTTTGTCTCAAAACAATTTGCCTGACAAAGTGGCACATTCTGGGGAGACTTATTTTGAACAACAAACTCTTAACAGATTTTTGAAAAATTACTATGTGCTGATTCTGTCCAAGGTGCTGAGGATAGAGTCCTTTCATGGAGTTCACGTCCTAGAGTAGACAGACAATGACTAAGCCACATAAGGTACCATTGATTTTTTTTTCTATGAGTGAAAAGATTGAAGAAAATTGAATTTAAATTTGCTTTACCTTGAAGGCTGTACTTATCATAGTTATGTCATTTCTGCATCTTAAAAAGTGATATAAGCAAGTTCAAGGAGTTCATCATCACCAAGCCCTTATTATATGAAATGCTAAAGGGACTTATATAAGAAAAAGAAGATGAAAAATATGAACAGTGAAAGGACAGAAAACTCACAGTTATTAACAGCCACACCTAAAACAAAAGCAAACTAAGAGGACAGCTAGATCAGGAGCGGAACCATAGAAATGAAGAACACATGGAGGGTTAGAAACAGGGGGGTGGGAGGAGGAGAAGGGGGGAGAAGGCACAGAAAATAGCATAGATGTTAGGTAGAAAATAGATAGGGGGAGGGTGAGAATAGTGGGGGAAATATAGAATCTAAAGAACTTGAGACACGTGGTTATAAACTAAGGGGGGAGAATGGTGGTGGAGGGGGTGTGCTGGGTGGAGGGGAATGAAGGGGGGGAATAGAACAACTGTAATGGTATAATCAATAATATATACATACATACATCCATACATATATGTAATGGTATAATCAATAAATATATATACATATATATGTATATATATGTATTTAATATATATACAGAATATATATATATATATATATATAAAATCTGTATTTTAGACAAGGGTCTCAGATGATTCTGCTGTGAGCTCAACATGGTGAAACGTATTTGATAGTACCAAGGTCTGTAAAATGCTAAGGCAGACAGTGAGTAATTAAGCTAATGGGTTCATCAGATAAGACAGGAATGAACAGGGCCATGGGAGTGCAGCTTCAAAGAGAGCTCCTGATGAGTTAGAAACATTGAAAAGGTAATGATGTGACCTTGACCTTGGCATTTAAAAAATTCTCACACAGTACTAGTTGATTTATGTGTGTCAGTCTGTGTCTGATGTCTAGTTGCTAGGCTCAGACACTACACATGCCATTAGGCCATTAGATCTCATCACTCAGGGGAGCCTCAGTCCCCTGCTCCTCCAAGACACACCTGTCAGCAGTCTTGAACAAGTCTCCTCTTAAAATGGAGAAGAAGCCACACATTTTAATATCAATGTCCACAAATTAATTGTAAATGTGGTATATAACATCCTGCTTTTGTTATGCAACTCGAAGGATGGAGCTTTAAAGCTTTGAAGGCTTTAAAGAAGATAGCACACTCTAAAATTAAAAAAAAAGCATTCGGGATTTTCAAGAAAAAAGCATTATAAGGATCTTTTTGAATTCATTTGCAATATAGTCCATAAACTTAAATATTACATTAAACATTAAATGCAAATACATTTTTGTTTAGAAAATATTCTTTGTTGACTTCATCCTAAATAAAAAAAGCTGGAAGAAAAAAGTGCTGAAAACATTTTGAAAGACTTGGCTGTTCTATAAGTCTTTTTCACAGGTAAATAGTAACTTATTCATAATTTCAAAGTTTTATGATATCTGGCCAGAGCAAATTCTTTGTGTAAAATTTGAAATGATATTTCATTATCTTGTTTTCAGGAGGCAAGTGGATTTTTTTAAATTCAACTAGTTTATTTTACCCATCTTTTATCTTTGTATAGTTTGAGGAAAAAGATAAGCGCATTGTTATTTTCTGTCTCTCCAGAGGGCAGGGCTTCAAGAAACTATTCATTTCAAAGATCCTTTGTCATATGTCTATTACTGTGAGAATTTCTTTTAGAAACAGCAGGAAAGAGTGTTGAAGGGAAATTAGTGACGATCCAAAGGCTCATGGAGCTCACTTTTTTCATCGCTAATGTCTAAAGGGTCTGATCTTTCAACAAGTTAATCTAAATAAGGAAATCTTGCTTGTGAATTACTTTGATTTTAACTGAGATTCACTCTTGTAAAATAAGGCTGCTATTTCTGTGGTCTCATAAATGACTGATTTAAATTATGAGCATTTCAAATGTTGGCAGACCAGCAGGTGTTTGGGGGGAATGCCCAAATCTCATCACACAGTCGATGTGTTAGGATATGTTACGATCCTCCTCTCATTATGTCAGGGTTCGGAAGGGATTCTGAATGTCAGCACCCAGCACCTGCTATTTCTTAAGGCCTGAGGGAAACCTTAAGCACTATGTTTTCAGTAATTTCAAGGAAAGGAATGTGTTAAACGCTGCATTTCATCTGTGGTCCTCTTGTTCTTTAAAAATATTAAAATATTAAAAATATTTAAAAATATTAAAATATTTTATTCTCTGATGATATTTTGTTCTTTAAAAATATTAAAATATTTTATGCCCTCTGATGATATTTTTAATATCTTTCTCTTCTATTCTGACTCTTAATTATGAAGTTCTTGGGGATTTGAATTATGAAGTTCTTGAAGCACTTTGCTCATCGATGCGTAATAGATACTGAGTGAATGAATGAATCGATGAACTAATGGGAAACTTGGTTTATAATTGGATGCGTTACGTCCCTCCTTGCAGGAAGGAAGGGAGGAGGGCACGTGCACAGCAGAGGCAAACTTTTGGGGCACACAATCAGAAGACAGAGTGAAAGTGTGGCTAATTACATGTGGAAGGATGTGGTAGAAAAATCCACATCCTCTGCCATCCTGAGACCAGACTTGCGATTGAAGATCTTCCTCTTAATAACTGTTTGATCTGGAACAAGGCAGTTTACTTCCAATTTCTCACTTTAAAAACAGGCCTTTGTATGAAGCTACTTCAGCAGACTCAGATGAGCATGGAAGGCGCACACCGTTCTGTGGGAACCTGTACCCTTTCTTTCCGAATAGCTATCTGCCCTATGACCAGTGCCCTGGAAAGGAGGGTAGTGATTTTATTTTAAAACTTCGCTGAAGTATTTCCAAAGTATCTGTCTGGAAACCCTGCAATGCACTCAGGCTTAACTTACAAAGTGGCAGATCTCTCCCTTCAGGGCAAACACATCAGCTACCGTGTTTACAAACCAGAGAAGGCATTTTCCTCTTTTCTCTTTTCAAGTTTATTCCTGCCTCCGTGTGCTCAAGGAGGCATGACTAAGCTGCATGGCATGAGGGAGTCTCAGGAAGTAGAGCCTTTTAATAGCCATAGAGCCTAGTTCTAGCAATATAGATTGATGAGCGAGGCACAGCTCCTACGATTTATTTTTTGCATATAAAGGTGATTTTTACATATTAAAATGGAACCGGCCCTCTATCAGGAAGCCTCCAGGCACATTTTCACATTATTCAGCTACATAAAGTACCGAACTAAGGAGGAGCTGTGGGTTTAGCTTATATGCCTGACTTGTTTTTTGACCTTTACTTAGCTTATGACTGAATGAATGAGAGGAGAAAAAAAGCATAATAAAAATTCCATATGCTTAATAATTATCAAGGGTGTACTATTTCCCACCTCCATCAAAACAAAAAGAGGAAAAAAATAACCCATAGTCTAATTTTACTTCTCTAGCAGCTTTCGTTTTTGACTTAAATTTCAAAAGCCAAAAGGGTAATCTTTTTAAAATATAAAATTGATCATGCTTAGAAGTCTCCGGTAGTTAAGACTCTTCGTTGCCTGAAATAACTCAACTACAAAGCATAGTCTTCAGAGCCCATCCCAAATCTTGCCTCCGCCTTCCTCAGAGCTGAGCAAACATGGACAGAGCAGGGACCCTGCCTTTTCTACGTCGTTTCTTCTCCCTCTGCTCCTCTCTCCCCGACCCTCTGCACTTGTTACATGGGGCTACTGTCAACTTGGAAAACACACCCAGTACATTCTTCCATACTCCCTTCGATGATGCTGTTCCTTCAACTTTAGACTGTCCTTCCCTTTTTTACTTCTTTTTCACCTCTTTTTCTATAGGATGACCCTCCCAAATTCTTCCTTGTAGCTCTCTCTCTCTAATATTTCTCTCCTTAAGCAGAAATACAAGCCCCTCCTCACTCATATATAGGCTGCCATGATAATATGTATAAATGACTACATTGCTGCATTTAGCTCATGTTAGAGTAATTTTTGCTTGTGTGTTTTCCCTGCTAGAAGTTCTCTGAGATAAAGGACTACTCATTATTTTTAATTTTCCTGTGCCTTCCACAATTCTTGTTTGTGCTGTGGACAAGAAAAGAAAAAAGAGAGAGAAATTTTATGGAAAGTGACCTCACAGGATGGTCTGATCCTGTATTCCTAACTCGGGAGGTCCTGGTGGGAGTCTGCCCCAGACTGATAAGGTCTTTAGGGAAATGCTTACCTTTGCCTTTTTTAAAAAATTTAATTCTTGTTCAAGTACGGTTTTCTGTCTTATATTCCCAGCCCTGACCTCCTTCAGTGTTCCCCACCTCCCTCTCATTTCTGCCCCCCACCTTAGTTATTGTCCATGTGTCCTTTATACTTGTTCATGTGAGTCCATCCCCTTTTCCCCTATGATTCTCTCCCCTCTCCCCTCTGGTCCCTGTCAGCCTGTTCCGTATTTGAGTGTCTTTGGTCACAGCAAGCCCTGTCCATTGTTTCTCCACATCTAGGCTAACTCACCTTTCTCATGCCTCCTTTAAGGCCTCTCCTTCTAGAACCTGGGCTTCACCACCAATCCGCTCCTTGCTTTCCCCAACCTTCATCTAATCTTTATGTTTCCTCCTCAAACTCATACTCATAAAAGAAGCTGCAAAACTTATTCTCCAGAAAAATCTGAGATGTTGCTCCCTAGCAATTATTATCAGTTTTGGTTCAAATAAACTTATAAAAATTCTCTACAGGTTTGGACATTTCTTACATTGATAGTACTAAGTGATCACTCAATATTTGATGGATGGTATTTAATTTTTTTGTTTGTTTTTAACAAAATGGAGACAGTGGCACTAATTTGAAAGAGTCATCATTTCAGCCAAAATCTCAATTTAGTGGGTGCTTTTACTATGAAGTAAACATAATAGTAATGCTAATATCTACCTTTAATTAATGTTTGCTAGGTACTTGGCATTATGATAATGATTCAGTATCATTTAACTAAATCCATTTAAATATCTGGAAGTGGGTATTGTCTTAATTTGCAGATGAGGAAAACAAGGCTCAAAGAGGACACGTTACTTGATCAAGATTTCAGTACTAGCCCTGGCTGGTGTGGCTCAGTGGGTTGAGTGCCAGCCTGTGAAAGAAAGGTCACCACTTCCACTCCCATTCAGGGCACATACGTGAGTTACCAGTCTGGTCCCCAGTTGGGGGCATGAGAGAGGCAACCAATCAGTAATTCTCTTGCTCATCCATGTTTCTCTCCCTTTCTCCCTCCCTTCCCTACTCTCTGAGAGTAAATACATAAACTCTTGAAAAGATTTCAAAACTAATTCACGACAAAGCCCAAATTTGAATTCAAGTTTATTTGGCTCTAATTTACATGACTGTGAATCCTCCTAAATCTTCTCCATTCTTTCCCCCAAGCATTCAATCTGTTACCATTTATATTTAGCTGTTTATTAATAAGGAAGAGGGAGCAAAGAAATTTAGATACTGAGTTTAATAATCTGGGAATCACAAATATGCTTTCCTAGCCGGGAAGCTACACTTTCACATCACGGGATTAGAGTACGGCTGTGTCAAGGTGCTTACCAGTCCTCCTTCCCCTCTCTGGTGCAGGTACCAGACTGTCGAGGGGTGCAGGGAGAGGTCCTGGACTATGGAGAAGCCTGTCTGCCTAACTAGCTGGTATAAACCCATCCAAAGCTAGTGAGAGCTTGGGAAGTTGATTGGTTCTTTTGAAAAAGCACCTGGTTTGTTCCAAGCCCAAACTAATATAATCTGGGGATTATATGTAGCCCAACAGGGGAACACAGAGGCTCTCTCTCTTTCTCCCAGTGAGGCACTCACTTCATGTGTTTGTGCACTCTCTCTCTCTTGCCAGGGAACATCTGGGAGAAGCAGCTACTAGGTTCTTGCTGTATCCCATATGATCCAGTCCCAGTCCCAGACCTCATGTCATATTAGATTGCTCTTACATAGAATTGTCCAGTTACACAGGAGAATGTAACATAAGATTTTCGAAGGACTCGAGGGCCTGCTTGCTTCTCAGACCCTCTGAATTTGCTCTTATTTAGGGCATTTGTGTTTGCTGTGCCCTCTGCTTGCAAAGTCCTTCTTTTAGTTGACCTGATGGCTAGACCTTCCTCGTCATTTAGGTGTCTGAGAGACTTCCCAGGTTTAATATAAGGGTACGCATAGTCTCTGTTACTTCCTGCCACGCTACTGTATTTTCATCTTTCCAATGCTTATCATTTTTTGAAACCACATTATTTGTTTACTACTTCTCTCCATGATAAAATGTCTGGCCGCTGGAGATTTTTCACATTTGTTCTTTTCCCTGTAATTATAAGTCCAAAGCTAGTTAAAGCACACAGTCCAAATTATTTCATGTCATTGATAGGTAGGATTATAGGAAAGTGCTTGATGGATTTCCATTTGCTATTTTCATGCTGATTATCACTCCTCTAACCTGGACTTCTCAGACATTTTCCTCTAGCATATTGTGTGCCATATTAAGAAGAATCAAGTCAGATGGCCAGATCTGAAATTCCTGTTCCACCACTTACAAGGCTTGCGACATTAGGCTCTTTGACTCCATCTTTTCACCAGCAAACTTCCTAAAGCATAGTAATACTAGATGCCAAATGACTCTAGTATTAGAGTCAAATACTAGATGCTCTCTGACCCTTAAGATTTCAAAGCTATTTTTATGTTTAAATATCATAAGAGAGATTCAAAGAAGAAATACCAGACTGGTCCTAGCGAGCAAGGCTCAGTGGTAAAGTAGAGGTACAAAATGGTTTGAGAGAATTTCGATATAGATTGAAATGTGAAATTTTAAATAGTGAGAATGGCTAATAGGAGATATGTGGAGATAATAAGGAAAGTGAAATATTCCTTTCTTGTATAAAGGGTAGAAAGTTTTTTCCCACTCAGAATAGTTTATTTAGAGTTTTATAGGAAAGATAATAAAAAAAGAGGTGGCATAAAATCAAGGAGAGGGAAACTTTTATTTCTCATGCTTAATCTATCTAGAACTTGGAATTTACTAATGTGCTTTATCTAGAAAGTAGATAATAATAAAAGTAAAATTAAAATTTGAATTCTGTTATACTCACATTAATTATATTTCTGCATTCACTATGTTGTATTATCATTACCATGTTAGTAAATACTTCTACTTAAGTATGACTTACTTAAGTATGATTTGAGTATTATTAATTAATTATAAACTATTAAGACATATGATATGTATTACATGGATATATCTATCCTTATTCAAATGTATGCGTACATATATATCTACATATGTATACATATAGACACATACACACACACCACCTATGTGGATGAATTATAATTGCTAGGGGAACATAAATTTTTGAATATGCAAATCTAAGACTGGATTTGTTAAATAAATATTTAGATTCCATTGCAGTCAGCTCTTTGTTACTTTGAGTATCAATTCACACAGTATCCATAGCCACTGCTTCACTTTTTGATTCAGATTAGATATTGTTAAACACATTTTATGAGCTGTTTGTATTTTAAGGAAGATTATTAATTAATAAGATCTGTCATTTTCTATCTTACTTTCTATTTTCCCCTAAAGAAATAAAATAGAAATAAAAGTTTTAGTTCTGTTTTTGTTAAAGAAAATATTTGGATTCAATTTTTGGCAATCAGATTGGGAGTAAAGGTGGTAAGTAGATTATGGAGACCCCCTAGGTGACAGGACTGTGCTCGTCGGTACTTTCACACATTATTTCAGTTCAGTTTTTGTAGCTCTGATGGTATGAAAACACCCATACTTAAAAAAAACAACATATGTGTGTCAGGATTCAAAGGTGGGGGTCATATAAGGCTTTCAGGCTTTCTTTTTCCTTTACAATCTCTGTAATTTAGGAAATGCACCATTTCACACATTTTCTTCGAAACCATTGTTGCAGAGTACTACAAGTATGGAAATGGTGATTCCAAAGATATCAGAGTCATAACAATATCTGGGTTAAGATACACCTAGGAAGTAGACATTGAGAAAGACTGTGGAGGAGTGCAATCAGAAGAGCTGAAAGTAACTGCTGATTCTGCCTCTGACTTTAGTGGTATCACTACATCAAAGATTAAATATCTTGATTTAGAAAAAAGGTTTGTTAGGTAGGATCACAGTTACATTTCTGTAAAAAAACCCCTCCAAATTAGGTAACTTTCTACATGTTCTTAGTTGCAGTTAGGTTGATACCACATCTGTGCTCCAGACTATAGAAAAGGAGAAAAATGAAGACCAGTGCAAACCATTTCCCTTTAAATATCCGAGGTGTCAGTTTTTTCATTATTTCTCTTTTATTCCACTGGTGAGAACTTAGTCATTTGACAATATTGAATTGCAAGAGAGCTTCAGAATTGTTAGAAATGCTGGGTGGGGGTATGACCCATTAAATTTCATTACTATGGTAGAAGGGGCCAATGTATATGGTGTGACAATATGCAGTCTGGACTAAGGAGTTGACATTTCCCACTCATTTATAAATGCAAAGAGTTTCTAGTAAGCATCAAAAACTAATGCATATATACATGCATATATGTGTGTGCATATATGCATATATGTATATACATATATTTGTATGTATGCATATTCATATATGTATATGTGTATATGCATATATATTAATTTCAGGGGGCAAAGCCTGCCTTCAAAAGGCTTCTGGGACATGTAGCCAATCTTTACATGAATGTATCATTCAAAAGTCTATTTTAGTAAAAATTATCTCATTAAAAAGGATTTGTCCTCTTCCTGTCTTCATTAAGGCCACATTTATCACCACGTGACTTAGAGCACACCATGGTACATAGTGTGCTCCAGGTTTTATAGTTTCTGGAGATGTGTGGCCACTTTCCCCAACCTCATCTTGTATGAATCTACAATAGCTCCCATCTTCCAATTGCTTCTACAGTCAAGTTACAATGACTAGTTGCTTTCATTTGCCAGTTGTTTCTGTAGAGCCTGCAATAGAGACGTGACAGCTGTGGGTTCTCTCCTGAAAGACAGGAGAGAGCTGTCTTTTCAAATTGTGCTTTTGAAAGTGGCTGTTAATTATATCGGACAACAAATAATCTCAAATCTTTAATTTGGCTTTACTCCAATTTTTGCAATTACCTCCTTATAATTCTATCTAATAGCTAGTAGCGCTGCATAATACTAGTACAGGGTGATAGACACATTAGTTGAAAATATACACACACTTTTCAGTTTCCATAGTCATTTCACAAGTACTCAAATCTAAATTTTAGTGTTAGAAAGTTTTCTTCTAAAAGATATACTAAAATAAATGTGACATATGAAATCAAACCCATATGAAAGTGATCCGATGGAAATGAACCTTCTGCTGTCCCAGAGTCTCAACTGAAGAATGCAAAAGTAAATAATTTCAATAATTTGATGATTGTCAATACAGATATGTCTCATGCATAGATACACATGCCTATCTTCTTCAATGAGCATGCAGGAACATACCATTGACATGATTCTGCAGTTTCCTTCATTTTTTCACTTAATCGCACACATTCTAGTGCTAAGATCTAATTTTCACTCTACGGGCTACCCCATTTCATTACCCAAGTGTACTGTAATTTACATAATTAGTGCTTACTGATGAACTTCTAGATTTTTCCATATATTTGCTATTATTTGTAGACCTGGTGTGTCCAACGTTGTGCATATACCTTCCTCTGCATATGCAAATATACATGTAGAAAACATTTTTAGAAATGATTTTTACCATTTCTTTTTCCATTTTGATATTTTGTTCACTTAAAATTTTGAGAGGTTATAAAAAACATAAAGTACCAAGATATAAATATGATGTCTATGCAAATTTTTCTATCTATTGAGTTATAACCATCTCTCCATAATTTTTATTTCCTTTATGTTTATCACACTTCCCTGCTCCCCAGTCTAGGAGAGAGTGCTTCCACTATCTTGTTCCCTGGTAAACCAGTGCTGATGGTCAGTGCTCCAGGGAATGGTTTCCTTTTGAAGATTTGCTTAAAGCAGTTACCTGGAACGTACTGCTGTTTACCTTGTTATCTGCCTGCCTCAGGACCTAGCCTCGCTCTTCAGTCGTGGCTTTGATAGGAAAATTTTGTGTGCTTTTATTCTTTATGATATCACTCTCTTCTAAAGTGGGAGGGAGTGGGAAAACGTCTTTTGTCGTTCTTCACTATGATCACATTTGTTTTCACTTAAAAAATGTTTGTGCTATTTCTTAGTTTTCAGCAATTATTCAGGTTTTTTGCCTTTTTCATATATTTTATGGTCACTTCTTGGGAACCTGAAAGTGAATCAGATTCTATGTGCTTTAGAAGATAGAAATCCCAATTTTAATTCTTTTACTCATTTTCTTTATATTTTTAGGGTGGATTGTCTAATGTGAACATATCAAATCATTAAATTTTACACTTCAAATATTTTATTTTATTTGTCAATTATATCTTGGTAAGCTGGACAAAAATAAAGTGAGTTTTTCTCATTTAAAAGGTACCCCTAGTCACCAAAGTACGGAAGAAAATAACTTTTGACTCATATTCATGCGGATAGACAATTCAATATATTTTCCTCTGGCTTCCTCATAATTCTTCATAGTTCTCATATGGGTCAAATTAATTTGACTTCCTCATAATTCTCGGATTTTTAAAATTATAAATCTGTACTATATTTATATATATTTTAAAACTGTATCAAGTACTAGAGATTTGAAATACTTCTTTACTTCTTTTTTCAGAGAATTTGTATATGTGCTAAATTTTGAAGTATTGAATAATTTGTACTTAGAATTTGTTGTAGCATATGGACCTTGTTTTTGTATTTGCAAATCTTCATCCTCCTTTACTTCTTGGTCATCACCATTGTATTTAGAAAATTG
Organism: Sturnira hondurensis; assembly: GCF_014824575.4. Classification (NCBI taxonomy): domain Eukaryota; kingdom Metazoa; phylum Chordata; class Mammalia; order Chiroptera; family Phyllostomidae; genus Sturnira; species Sturnira hondurensis. The sequence continues at coordinate 2,069,087 of NW_028073279.1, forward strand.
ATTTGTATCTGTTCTATTTCCCATACCCCTCCTCTGGAAGCTATCATTGTTATCACCTTTTCTAAGAAAAATCTTATTTTCTTTCTTTACTGTTTTCTTTTTGTTCTCCTTTTATTTTGATGGAAACTATCATGTTTCCTGATCATAGGGCCTGATTGTCTTTTTAATCCTATTCTACCTCTTTTGTGTAAAATGCATATTATATTAAATAGATGTACATTAAATTTTGCTATTGAATTTTAGTTACTTTAAATAATTTCCTGTTTCTCTAATCTTCCTTTGCAACTGTACCGCAATACTGTTCTGTCTTCATTTCCACCTCTGACCTTTCATAGAAGCTATTTTTTCTAGGTTCTTCTCCTGAACCCCCCACCATTAGGACAGTTAACTGCTGTCTTATAAAATTTCACTTTTTAAATGAAATAGTATTTTTAGAAATGTGCTCTTAGACTTCTTGATAATCTACTTTTATCTCTTTTGCTGTGATATTTTTCCTTCACGAATACCATTTTTTCTTTATTCATCTGCACTTTGGGAAAGATATTTATAGGTCCAGTATTCACATGTCAGGTCTTTGATGCTTCTGTCATTGTCCACTTGCATCTGCTACCTCTTTCCACTTCAATTAAATATGAAAGTCGGAGTGAGTACGCAGAGCCTCTGTCATGATTTACAGCCACCCAGGACACGTTTAGTGTTTGTCTGGTGCACCTGGGCTAAATAATCTTTCATGTTCTTGGTCCCATGTAGAGAATAGTGTAACCCTCCATGATCTGCACTTTCACTTTCCCTGGTTTCAATACCTGCGATCAACCATGGTTTGAAAACAGTAAATGAAAAATTCCAGAAACAAACAATTTGTCGCTTTTAAGTTACAAGCCATTCTGAGTAGCGTTCAGAAATCTTGCACCATCCCACTATCTCTACCAGACGTCACATCATTTTGTCCAGAGCATGTGCTTTGTGTACATCACCTGCCCATGAGTCACTTACTCAGTAGCCATCACGCTCACCAGATTGACTGTTGTGTATCAGTGTTTCAGGTCAAGTAATCGCTAGTTTATTTAATAATACCCAATGGGTACCCTTGAATACCTATTCATATCACTTGTATTACAGAATATTGTTATTGTTATTAATCTCTTACAGTGACTAAGTTGTAAATGTTATCATAGGTATACATGAAGAAAAAACAAATATATAAGTTTTGGTACTATCCGCAGTTCCAAATGTTTTCTGAGGGTAGTATCCCTGGTCAAAGAAGGGGGATTGCTGTGTAGTGAAAGAATGAATACAGTCTCCTGTGTGCAAAGCTCCCTTACTCTGACTTTCATAAAACATTTTCTTTACACTATATCCTCAAATACAACCCAGCCCTGTCTTACCATTCTATGTAATAATTTTATATTTAATGGCCATTATGCTTTCTATGTAGAAGGAGAAAGGTAATCACAGGTGAAGAAAAGGAAGAATGGGAAGGATGCTCTTTGGCAGGCTTAGAATTTTGTCTCTCTATTGGGGGAATGATTGACTTTTACCTGGTCAGTATAACTCCATGCCCTGGACTTAGGTGCATTAATTAGGTAGTGATCCTAGATTACATTATTTGATGTCTTTTCTTTTCATCTGTAGACTGGAGCATGTGTATTATAATCCAAAATGTTTTTTTTAAATTCATACTATCAATAATATAAGCATGGCCTTTCTTCAGGATAGTGGCACATGGCTTGCTTTCATCAGGGTTCCATAATCACTTGATGTCTTTTCCCCTTAATATCAAAACTAAGATGACCAACTTGGCCCAGTTCACCAGGGGCTTTCTTTGTTTTAGCGTGAGTCCCAGGAGCTCCCTCAGTCTGCCAAACTAAAACAGTTTGGTCACCTCAAAACATACAGCTTGCGACTCTTCCTAAATTTTAAGTTTGATTATTTTATTTCACAGTTCTAAAACATTTTAGAATTCCCTATCTTCTCCCAATAAACCTGTTTCTTCCACTAACCTACTGCATAATAATTTGGAAACTTTCTGCATTTATTCATGCTGTTTTCTCTAACTACCATCTTTTTCTGGCTAACAGCATATTTTAGCATTTTCTGCTTTTTTAAATGTCAATTTTTTAATATTTTCAAAATCTTTTCATTTGTTCATAACATTGTCTTGTACTTTAAAAAAATTCTGCTTGTCTGTGGCATTTTATACTTCTATTCTGAATTTCCTATTTTGTCTTTTTTCTTAGTTTTGCTAGAGGTTTTTTTTTAACTAGTCTCTTTTGAGTGTGCATTTTAAAATTATTTTCAGATATTGAAATTTATATTTCTTTTCTTACAATTCACATTTACCTGCTATAAGTTTTTAACCCTTTTGCTTTCCTTCTTTTTGTGTTCATTTGCCTCCAGTGTTTCTTCTAAAAACAACATATGGCTAGATTCTGTTTTTTCTTAAATCCAATTTGAGAGCATTTATTTTTCAGTCACTAAAGTTATACTATACATAATTGTAATTACTAGTTTGTTAGGTCTTTTCTTTATATGTAATTTTAATTTCTTATGTATTATATCTTTGTACTCCTGAAAATTTTCCATTAGAAATATCAACTACATGGATCATATTTTATGTTTGAATTTTTCATATTTTGATTTTCTGCTATTGTCTCATATAATAAAATCCATCTCTGGAATAAACTCCCTCACTCACAATTCAGCATAACTTTGCTCAGTTTTTAAAACTTTCAGACATTGTACTCAGGAAGAATTAACATGGCGCAGCTGCTAGGAATACATGATTTGGGTCATGAGTAATGGGCAGACACTTGCCAGCTGGTCTGCACCTGTTAGTGTGTTCTGACCACCCTTCCTAACCTACCCGTGCACCTACTCTGGTTTGTCTCTTTTGCTGTTACTTTCATAACAAGCAGTGTGAAACACCTATTGTGTTGGGGGATGTGGGAAGATGCTAGTGTTTCTGATTTATATTTATAACTTTCCATGTTGCTCTTCCCAAATGCTCCCCAACACGGCGGCCATTTTGTCTGCTCCAGCCTGAAAAATAAAAGTTGACTATTCACATCTAATGGAAAAGATGCCTTTTACCCTTGGCCAACTGCAGAAACTTTCTACACTGTATCCCTAGGCCTTGGACAATGCAAGGCAATGAGAGGGAAAAGAGAAAAGGTGCTTACAATTCTCAACTTCAACTTGTCTTTGATCCTTTTCCTGTTGGTTGGGTATACATTTAAGTTCCTTCTTGATCTTTCTAAATTTTCTAAGCTCAGATTTGTCGGTTTTATGGCCATTTCTGAGTATGCATCAGTATTAACTAAACTTGCTGTATCATTTTTAACTCAATGTTTTTTTACAAAGGTAGAAGATGGCAGCTACTACTAAATGCATTATTTTTCTTTGATGATGCTAGTAAATCTGAGATAGTGTCTTATTAGGACATTTTTCCTGTCTTTGCTTGACCAACAAGATGTGATTGATAGAGTTTCTTATTTGTTCCATATACCTTACGGTTAATTCAGCTTTTGTATTTAAAACACTATATGTTTTTCAATCTTCTCTTGCGGAAAGTATGCTCCTTGATGGAACAAAGAGTATCTTTTGAGTACATATATATAGCATCTAGCAAAATTCTCAGCACAGAGTTACTAAAAAATTTCTCCATTAAATGTCTCCAGGAGGATAAATTGTAAATTATCCCAGGACAAATAGATAATCATTTAATGAAAAGTCCTAAAATGGACAATTTATTTTTTATCAATCCTGTAATTTTGAGAACTAAAAAATATGCTCTTAATTTTCAAATTGCATAACTTACATCTGTTGAGGAAAATACCATAGCATATACTTATCTTTTATTCTAAAACCTTATCTGAGACTCATGCTGCTAAAACTGGGAAGTGTGGTTAATGTCTGTTTGCTATGTATAAACAAAGCCTAGAAGAAACAGGATAAAAATAAACAGATTTAACAGATATTGTTCCTCATGGAAAAACTAAAAGTTAACTTCGCTAAAATAAATTCTTGTTAAAACTGGAAACTTATTAATGTGTATGAAGATGAGGAGTAGAAAGCTATAAAAAAGAATAAAAGGCATGCAATGTCCAGGCATGCATTTACTCATCTCAATCTAATTTGCCAAAACAGGACATGTGGAGTTTGACTTATATATTCTGAAATTAAAGAAAATTGGTATTTCCAAATGTATGTGATTCTTCTCTATGAAACACACCCCCAACATTTGTCCAAGAAGATCCAAGGCAAATAAAACTCTTAAAGAGCTTTATCTAATAGCTATAGCATTAGCTCATATATGGTTTAATGAAGTATATAAAATAAATAGTGTTCTGAACAAATTCTGACTCAACAGGAGTAATGATAACACAAGTAGTTTACAGTTGCTTCCACCCTTGTTACTATGTCTCAACCAATGTTTAGTACATATTATCTGGCAGTCACAATTATGACATCGAACGTGAAGGAGGAATCAATTTTTCAGAGGTTAATTGATCACTTTCAATCTACAAATAAATTGCAACAACTCTATTCTGCCATGAGGTAAATTAGGTAGATACAGCTTTAGTTGTTGAGCTCATGCTTTGGTCTGTTTGAATGAAATAGTGTTGAAATCTTCAGGTGAAAACAAAGTGATCTCTGCACTTCAGTAGCAATGTGTATTAATGGAGATGATGGTGCAATTCTGCCTTCCCACTACATACCTTGGTGCCTTACCCAAACCTGTCACAAATGCTTATTGAAAAGAAAAAGTTGGGCCCTGGCTGGTGTAGCTCAGTGGATTGAGCACAGGCCTGCGAACCAGAGGATCGCAGTTCGGTTCCCAGTCAGGGCACGTGCCTGGGTTGCAGGCCGGTTCCCTGCAGGCCAACTCCCAGCAGGGGACACACCAAAGGCAACCATACATCGATGTTTCTCTCCCCCTCTCCTTTCCCCTCTAAAGATAAATAAATAAAATCTTTAAAAAAAAAAAAGAAAAGAAAAGAAAAAGTTGCAGATTGGTGTATTTATTATGTTCCTCTATTGCCATCACATATTTTCTTTTCTTTATTTTGCCCACTATGTTTACATTTTCAAGTGATAACATTTTTCATGTTCTACATTTTATATTTGGTTCATCTATTTCTTTCGTGTTCATTTTGCATGTAGAATGAGACGTGTGTAGAATAATGACATTAATAATAAATTTTATATTGTTTTTGGATAAATACTGCATTAAAAGTTTATCTTATCTCTAATATAATCACAGGGAAACATTGTTAAAGTGAAAGTTTGCTGCATAATAATGAGAGACTTAAGCGTTTGTGAAATTTATTTAACTATGAACCCACTATATAGCATTAATACACAATTTTTAAATTTTCTGCTATTGTTAGATGAGATTTGTTGTAAATAGCTACTGACTTTAACTAAAAGTGAATATGTGAGAAGTCTTTATGATGTGAGTTTAGCACATCTGGATAAGTTTTCAGTCTTGATAATGCTGTGGATATAGCAGACAAAGCAAACGAATATTTCATAGGAACACACTTTTACACTATCTAAAAGTTAAGCTAAAGAAATGAAATAGTGTGTTATGTTATTTTCATGTGGTTCCACCACATGAAATAGTAGTTAGTTCAAGACAAGTAAAAAAAAAATGTGTGTTAAGAACTTACAAAAAAACTTCCTGCAACATTCCATAAACTAATGGCTCTATTCATCTTTTGTGCTTCATCTAGGTCTAAAAAAAGGAGACATCACTTTCTGATTATAGTGCCATATTTGAAGTACTCCATTTATATTTTTAATAACTTTCATATCAGTTTCCTTGTGTAGTTTAATAGGATACTTGGGCTTTGTAGGCTAGGAAAAAGAAATAACTGTAGACAACATAATACATTGCAGTTGACTGAAAGTCTGTATTAGGAATGAACCAGTCAGCACAGAAAACAATACGTCTTTAGTAAAAGACCTACAAGTGTAAAATATCCCTTTCCTTATTATTTCAACTGTGCTTAAAATGATATTTGATCTTAGTAATTCAGTTATAAAGATATACCCCAAACCAACATCAAAATAAATGATTAACTTTACTTTTCTCTCTGGGATAGCGTATTGCCCATCTTTTATGGGGACAGTTGCAATGGCATGCTGTAAGACTGCCTGCTGTAAGTAGCCAGAAAATCTGGGATCTTGTCTCACTCTCCCCTCTCCATTTCCACAATTTAACTGAAGCTTCATCATAATAATGTATATAAAAATACGCTGTGCATTTGCCTTGCACATAAGTTATTTCCCCAGGCGACAGTGGGATGTTTTTACTGCAACACTTTCACTACAATTTTTACATTAACTGAAATGTTAACCAAGAAGAAATTTATTTAAGAGAAAAAATATGAAAGCAAAGTTTGTAATTAGAGAAAAATACTCCCAATCCATATCATTATCTTGGTGAGATACAGACTATTGTCTAGTAAGAGATCTCTACCCCAGAGGTTGTTTCTTTTTTAAATTTTTAAATTTAAATTTAAAAGTATGTTGTTCAATTACAGTGGTCCCGCCTTTTCCCCCATTGATCACCCCAACCTTGCCCCTCCACTCCCACAGTCTATCCCCAACCCCCGCATTGTCCTCTGGGTCCTTTTAAAGGACAGTCTGCTGAATACTGGTGGTCTCAGATGATCTATTAAATGGCTGATAAACATTTTAAAGATTTCAAAGAAAAATAAATTTTCTTGAACACATATGATATGTACACTTAGTCATACTTTTTAATATGTGTATTCTCATTATATCATTAACAATCTTAACATCTTTAATGATTGGCATTTTTTACAAAAATTGGCTAACATTCAGTTGATATTCTCAAAGATCATAAGTTTACATGATTTGCAGTTTGGAATTTTCACTTATTTTATTTCCATGTTGTGAAGACATTCTTTGTTACATTTTATCACTGTAGCACATATACCCAATGGTGATTCCCAATAATCGATACTTCTTAGTGTCCAGGCCTTCATGCATTCAGCTCCTCTTGAGCTGAACTGGACCTACGATTTGGGTGTAACCAATAGAATGTAACAAAGGTGATTGATATGATGAAGTGAACTTATATAAGACTCTGTATTGGATAAACTGGGAATAGAAACTCTCCTTGCAAGTTTGATGAAGGAAGGAACCACACTGGAGAATCCTATGTGGTAATGCTCCAGGTGATGTGTCTAGGGACTGTGGGTGACCTCTGTGGGTGACGCTCTGGGAAGTGAAGGCAACCTTCACCCTGCAAAAAACTAGAGCCGAGAGTCATACAATAACATGAAAACAAACAGTGTCAATAACCTGAGTGGGCCTGGAAATGGATCCTTCACCAGCCATACCTCTATGAGAATGCAGCCAAGTTAATACCTTGAGTGAAGCTCTATGGGAACCTGAACAAAGGACTTGGTCAGGCCTTGACCTGAATCCTGATTTACGGAAATTGTGAAACAGTAAATGTGACTTTCATAAAACCCCTAAGGTGGATGTCACTTGTCACACAGCAATAGAAAACTAATCAAATCACCAATTCCCAATGACATACCTGATGGCTTTAAAATGGATCACCGACAGAATGAAAATAGCAATGTAACACAAGAACTCAGAATCAAGTTGCAATAGTAGTGAACGGAACTGCTCTAAAACATATACACCGCAAGCCTGTTTTTGCTGGACAAGTGAATCCAAAAGTTTAATGCAGATGTAAGAAAACAGAAGAAGAAATCTTGGCATAGAATTTTACTGAAACAGTGATTACTCTGTTCCAATCCAGTTCATTGTCTTTTACAAAATATTGTCACAATTTTTACATAGCATTTTCAAATTAACCATGGTCATTTTTCTGATAAGCCAACCAAATTACTTTCTTTTTCCCAAAATACAACAAATATTTTCTAGTTAAAGAAGTTTGATCACTAAATACAGATGAACGATCAGCTATAAGAGAATCATTTAAAGTTTCACTCCATATAGCAGGAGCAGATGAGCTAAACTACTGCCAAGCACCTTAGAAAACCAGACAAATAATGTGCTCAGAGAGAATAGCAGAATTAGCAGTTGGCAGAATTCCTCTATTAAATAGCACTCTTTGTCATCGTGGCATAGAATATAGAAGGAAAATATCAGTGGCATATAATATAGAAGAAAAATTAATAGCCCACATATATCTTAATAGATATATATATATTTAGGGTGGTCTAAAACAATATTAAAAGTATGAATCAGCCTATGGCATATGCTTGGCATGTATATAAGGCTGAACAACTTATTTTTTAACTTTTTATTTTGAAAATCTTTTAAATGTGCAGAAGGTTTGGAAAGATTATACAGAAAGTTCCTACACTCCACAGCTTCCATCTCACATAACTATGACAAATTTATCAAAGCTGGGAAAATAGTATTCAGAAAATGATGTTAGCCATATTGTCCTGAATTGCATACCTCATTCAAATTTCTATAGTTTATTTTCTACTCATAGCCTTTTTATACACCAGCATAGAGTTTAGTTTACCAGGTTGCATTTATCATCACTTCACCTTGGTTCCCTTGAATCTGTGAAAGTTTCTCAGTCTACACTTGTCATTCATCATATTGCCACTTTTGAGTATTGGTTACTTATTTTGTAGAATGTCCTCAGTTTGGGCTTGTTTGATGTTTTCTCATAATTAAACTGGAGTTAAGAGTGAGGGGGGAGGTTACTTCAGTGTAAATGCCCGTTTCATTGCAGCAGTATATTAAATCAGTGTGACATTGCTGGCCATTTTAGCCTTGATGATGCGGTGAAGGTGATGTCTGCCAGGTTTCTCCATTATAAATTACCAATTTTTGCCTTCCTGTATTCTGTTTGTTAAAGCAAATCACTCATTCTGCCCTACATTCAAAGGGAGGTGAATTAAGCTCCACCTCCAGAAGAGAGAAATATCAAAGAGTTTACGGGCACAAGGTAAAAAAAAACAACAACAACAAAAAATCACAGAGTAATTAAGAAATATGTGTGGGGGGATATTTTGAGGTTATAAAGCCATTTTTTCTTAAGGTTTGCCTAATAATTATATTATCCATCAGTGGATCTTGCCTGCAGAAATAATCACTGTGGTGTTTGTACTGTGATTTTTCTATTTCCCTCATTTCTTCTAAACTGTTTGGAATTCATCCATAGAGAAACTTCGTCCCTTTTCCTCTATTTATTTTTATTCAATCTTTTACTTACAGAAGACCTTTATTATCCTTGATTTCTCTCTGCAGTTTCTGTTACCCACGACAGACCATGGTCTGAAAATATTAAATGGAAAACTCCAGTAATGAGCAATTCATAAGTTTTAAACTGCATGGCATCCTGAGTAGTGTGATGAAATCTCTTTCTGCCAATTATTTCCTATCTGGATGTGATTCTTCCCTTCATCCAGTGGGTTCACACTGTTTATACTACCAATCACTCAGCATGCTGTCTGGGTTAGCAGACTATTTCGGTATCAAAGTGCTTGTGTTCCAATAACCCTGATTTTACATAATGGCTCCAAAGCCATTCATATAATTTTTATTACAGTATATTGTTATAATTATTTTATTTTAGTTTTATTTGTTGTCATTAGTAATGACAATTACTAATATTATTTTCACTAGTAACAATATTATTGCTAATATTGCTATTAGTAGCTATTGTTACTAATCTTACTGTGCCTAATTTATAAATTAAACATTGCCATTGCTATATATTAGGGGAAAAAACATAGTTTACAAGGGGACAATCCTAAAAATAATTTATTTTTTAATTGTGTATTTATTCTTACGTGTTTAAACTTCAGTCATCTTCAAAGTATTATTTTTTGGCTTAATACTCAAAATCCATTTTATAAGGGAAAAGTTTTCTTTTAAGTTGATGATTGGTTTGTGAGTAGTATACAAAACTACATAAGCATCAGAAGTTATTCAATACCATTTATAAAGCATAAATGAGAATAATTGATGTAAAAGTTAAACTTAGTCATAGAAAACAATTAGTAGTCAAAGGCATATGTCATGACCTTGGTTAAGTTTTCATTGAATTACTATGTAATTGTAAGATATCAACTGTGGAAACTAAGGTTAGTTCTCAGTGTGCTGTATGAAGAAATAAGCAACAAATCTGAAATAATTAATTTCTAATATGATATAGACTTACTTTGAAAGGAAGAATGTTCTCATAAATTTTTAAAGGTATGAAATTAAAAGCAAACTTTTCACAATATTGAAAATTCTAGATGTACACGTTTTTTATTTCAAGTGATTTTCTACAGTTGCCTACATGGTGATGCATTCATACATTTATTTTTATTGAAATATAATTGACATATAATACTATGTAAGTTTGAGGTTCACAATGTGGTGGTTTGATACATTTGTATATTGTAGTATGATTAACACCATAGCTTAGCTAACACCTGCCATGTCACATACTTCTCATTTCTTTTTTGTAGTGGAAACAATTAATTTCCAGTGTCTTTGAAACTTTAAAGTTAATGATACAGTATTGTTGACTATGTTGTACATTAGCTGTCCAGGACAGCTAGTTCCCCTAGTTCCAAGTCTGTACTCTTCAGCAAGTTATCCCTAGAATCCAATATTCCACTGTCTATTTTTATGTGTTCAACATTTTTAGATTCCACATATAAGTGACATCATACAGCATTTGTCTATTTCTGTCTGACTTATTTCACTTAGCATAAATCCCTCAGCATTTATCCATGTTATCACAAATAGTAAGATACTTTTCTTTTTCAGAGTTGAATAATAATTAAATTGAAAATATGAACATATATTTCAGCCATAATATATTCAAATATAAGCCTTTAACTTCAAATTAAATATAATTCTTTAAATGTTGAGAATGTATGTTTTTCCAGAGAGGATGGATTATAATGCTAAGCAATTGATAAGAGTTTAACTTTTTACTAAAAGTTGGTGACTTCTTCCATGAGGTATATTAAAACCATAGAAATAGAGGTATATATTCAAATGTTATAAAAGAAGTAGAAAATTCATCTTAAATTAATGGATGACAACTAAAATGGATAATGATATTATCAGTCTACAAATAGTAAAAATCAAGTTTTATTCTTGACCCTCCCTTGGAGAAGCTAGTCATCTCTCAAATGCACCTGAAACCCTACATTCAGTATCATTGGTTCAGCCCATCATCAGCTTGCCCTCCCCTCACCCAGAGCAACTCTCAGCTCCAATCATGATGTCTACTCTTTTCCTCCCCAAACTCATTATCTGTAATGTTTTGAGCAATATTTCTTTGCAGTAAATGTCTTCATACCACTCATCATCATTTTTTTTTTTTGCCTATGGGATTTAGTTCAATACCCTTGACCTGGATTACAAGGTCTTGAGCATGTAATTCTCAAGCTGAGTACTGTGCAACTGCATATCCTTCCTCACGTCATGCTCATGCCCCTCTCTTCCAATTGTACTTCTTTCTGATGCTAAAATACCCCATCCTCCTTCCTTGGGAAATTGATACATGTTCCTCTCTGTCTCCTATGTCTAGGTAATTTCTGCTCATCCTGCTATAAGATTCTACTTAAATTGTACTTTCTTCTAATTGCCTTCTGGGATCTTCCAATCTGGAATGTGCTATTTTCCTAGGTCGATCTCTTAATTTAAAAACTATTTACTTATAACAGTTCACACTTAAAGTTATTTCATCAATATTTGTCATTTACTTTAGATTACTAAGTCTATAAACACATAAACCTTGAACATTTTTATTTCTGTAATTTCAAAGACTGGCATACAATTAACAACCAAAAAAGGGCGACAATCTACCCAATTTTCAAGATTGGATGGGTCTTGACTGAGTATCAAACAGAGTATGAGTAAAGGAGGATGAATTCAGAGGAAGAAGAATGTTTCAAGAAAGAAGTAAAGTTTGAAGGAAGAACTGATCGCCAGTGGAGGCAGTTAAGATGATCTTATTAGTAGGGACAAAGCAAAGTACTGAGGAAGGTGGTAGTGGGGAAAGTTTACCAATGAGGAATGAGTTAGTGGAGAGGTGAGTGTCTGGTGCCCATGGGAGAAAATTTATGTTTCAGGTTTATACAATAAGGTTTATTGCAGGGTATGACTCTTGCATCTCTTTAGAATTGCACATAGAAATGCATATCATCAGCTGGTTGGGACTGAGGAAGCTGGTATTGTACACCAATGGTCTTCAACATGTTAGCATATACAAGTCTTACACAGAGGGCTCATTAAAGCCCAGATTTGGAGCCTCCACTTCCACAGTTTCTGATTCAACTAGGTTTGGGGTCAGGCTTAGAACTGGCCCTTTAAGTAGTTTTCTAGGTCATGCAGTTGCTTCTTGTTTAGAGATCACACTTTGATAAATACTGCCCTTCACTGAACACCCTGTTTCAGTAGAATTGTACAGATTCCGAAATCTTTCCTCGTTCCCTACCTTCCTCCATAAACATTTTAAACAAGAAAACAAACAAGTGGACTAATGTGTAAGACTCTACAACAGGTAGTTTTATTATGTGGTTTTAGAAGTAACACCAACAGTATAAATCATATGGTCCACAGCTGAGAGGAATTAGAGTAGGAGGGTATTGCTGGTGCCATTTTCTTTTTTTCTAACATTACTGTGGGAGTGAATTTGTATCCTCAAAACATTATTATAGCTTAACCTCACCTTGAATATCTAAAGTAGTGATAAATCCATAGATTCTTTATTTGTGCAAAGTACTGTATTGTTTAATTTGTCCTAAATTAGTGATTGCTTTCCTATTTTACAAATTAGTGTTTAATTTTAACCATATAACATTTATTATGCTATTGTGTTTTAAATAATTTAGTCTATTCTCCTGTGCCATATTTTCTGAGAAGAAAGACTGGTTAGAGACCTCAGGACATAAGCAACAAAATGTTAATGAGTTTTCTGGATTTTCACTTTCTTTCAGATATCTAAACTGGTTACTGGAAAAGCGGACAAACCTGGAAATGCCAGAGTCTAGATAATAAAAAAACACAAGAAACACTCACTGAGCTAGCAAATGATCCAATAAAAGGGCTGTCTAGCAAGATGGAAAAATTTTAGAAGGTAATCATTCTACTCCAACCAAATACCCTAGAGAAAACTGTAGCCCATTTCAGAGCTTTCTCAGCAAAGGTCAAATGGGGAAATAGGACTTTCATCTTTGCTAGGCTATAAGAAAGCACCCCCAGTGCTAGCTAGGATAATGTCAAAGAAGACTGAATCAGGAGTAAGAATGTTTATCCCTATCAAGGGATGAGAAGGCCCCATTGTATATGGTGTCCATGGCAACCACTTGGGAAGCAAGATTTCCACAAGCGTATGGCAGTAATGAGATACATACACCTCCTTCTCCCTGTCTGGGCGGTGTCAGAAAATGCCTAATTGGGAACACGGTCTCCTGGAAGTGATGAGGGAGTGACATGTCTCCTGCCAGAGTTGTCAGAAGAGTCCTGCTAAAACAGAGGATTTAAATGAGACCCAGAGCCTAATGTAACACGCAAAGTGTGCAGGTTTCAGTAAAAAATCATTCATCATACTAAAACCAGAAAAATCTCAACTTGAATGTGAAAAATCACTCACCAGATACTAACATTAAAATTACACCTTATGAATGACACAGAGAAAAGAACTTAAAATGAACCAAGTTTGGGACATGTGGGTCCATAGCAAAAGATTTAACTCTCCTATTATAATAAAAATCTCAAAGGAGAAGGTGAGTGGAGTTAAATGTTGTTAAAAGTTGGTGTAGAAATATGGTTGAATTTTTTAATTTGGCAAAAGACATAACCTACAGATCTGAGAATCTAATTGAGTCCCAAAGGAAAAAATAACACAAGAAATATATGGCAAGGCACATCATTATCACATTTCTAAAAACTACAAAGAAACACCTTGAAAGTACCAACAGAGAAATGAAGCATTAACCAGAACAAATAAACAAATCTAATGACAGCTGAGTTTTCATCAGAAACCAGAAAGTCAGAAGGAAGGATGCCACTTTTTTCAAGTGCTAAAAAAGCTTTTAATTTAGAATCCTATATCTACTAAAATATTGTTCAGGAAAAAAGGGGGATTCAAAAGTAAGAGAATTTGCTTTCAGCAGACCTAACCCAAAAGAATAGCCAAAATAATATTTCTAAACAGAAAGGGAAAAAATAAAAGAAATCTTGGCCTATCAGGAAGGAAGACCCATGCAAAGAGCAAGCATTTACATAAATATAGTAGACTGTCTTCTGCTCAAGTTAACGAACTATTTGACAGTTGCGACAAAAATGCCAACATTCTCTGATCTGGTTCTCTAAGTATGTAGAGGAAACATGTAAGATGATAAATGGGAGAGGGTGTAGAGACAAAAAGGGAGGTTAAGTTTTCCACATTTAACTAGAACTAATGAAATGCTGACAGCAGAAGATTGTAATAAGGTACGTACTGATACTGATGTTTGAGGGACCGCTCTTCAATATGAACTAGCTTAGTTGTTTATTTGTTTGATCTAATTTTTAAAATAAATTGAATGTATAAATAGTGGCAATGAGTAGTTTCTGGATTTCTTAGTTGTCTCATTAATACATTTGTGTTTGATAATTTTAATTATGAATTTTAAATCAAAATTCAGGGTGCTCATAGAAATAATAATTAACTTTTGGCTCAAATTAAAACAAATGTTAATCAGATGAGTCAAGATGTGAACCATAATCTCTATGATTCTTAATATGATGATGTGTTAACCACTTAATTATAGTATAAAGTTTAAAGAACAAGAGTACTAAAATAAATATAGATATAATAATTAGTTAATGAATACAGAACATAAAAGAGGCAAATAGTGAAATTTAAAAAGATAAAAGAGGAGAATAAAAGGGTGGAATTTTTGTATGGGATGGAAGTTAAGCTGTCATCAGTATAACATAGAATGTTCTATCTGTAAGATGCTCTATGTAAGTTTCATGGAAGAGACAAAGCAAGCACCTATGGTACATTCACAAAGTATGAAGAAAGAATCAGGGCATACCACTGTGTAAACATACCAACTTACAAAGAATGGCAGTGGAGAGGAAGAAAGGAAAAGGGGAACCTCAAAACAACCAGATAGTAATTAAGAAGAAATAAGATGACATTAGTAAGTACTTATCTAACAATAATGACTACAAATAAATGGCTTGAATTTTCCAATCAAAAGGCATAAAGTAGCTAGATGAATTTAAAAAACAACAGCTATATGTCACCTATAAGAGAGACTCACTTCAGCTTTAAGTGTACGTGGATTTAAAGAGAGGAATGAAAAATACAGTCCATGTAAGTCAATCAAAAACATATACTCACCCAACATCAGAACACCTGCATATAGCAGGTGTTTATATCTGCTTATATCTGTAAGCAAGACAGACATGAACAATACTATGAGGGGACATCAATACCTCATTTTCTAAATGGATAGTTCATCCAAATAGAACATCAGAAAAGGAACGTTGGACTTGGATCATATTTTGGACCAAATAGAACTAAGCACTTGTAGAATGATCCATCCAACAGCAGTAGAGCCCGCATTCATTTCAGACACACATAGAATCTTCTCTAGGATAGACCGTATGATAGGCCATAAAACAAATCTTAGAAAATTTAAAAAGATTGAAGTCATGCCAATATGCATGACCACAAAGATATGAAACTAAAACTGACAAAAAAAAAGAAACCTCTAGAAAAATCTATAATATGTGAAAATGAAGAAATATACTCCTGAATAAGACATGGGACAAAATTAAAATGATAGAAGTTAAAGAAATTAGCCAAAGAACATATATGTATAACCCCTAGACACAGACAACCGTGTGTTGATGGCCAGAGGCAAAGTGGGTCCAGGGCATAAGGGAGGCGGGGAAATGGGAGGATGAGGAATGGCGACATCTGTAATAGTGTAAACAATGAAAATAAAGTTAAAGAAAGGAAATAAAAAAATCTCAAAACAAGTAAAAATAGAACAATGTATCAAAACATATAGGATGCTGCCTAAGCATTTATTTTAAGAGGGAAGTTTATAGCAATAAATATGTATCTTAAGAAAAAAGAAAGCTCTCAAGCACCTTAGTTTTACAACTTAAGGGAAAAGAAAAAGGAGTAAGAACAGCCCAAAGAAGGAAGGAAAAAACAAAATCAGAGAGAAATGAATGAAATAGGGGCCAGAAAAATAATTAAAACGTTCAGTTAAACTAAAAGTTGCTTTTTGAAAAGATAAATAAAATGTACAAACTTTTAGCTAAATTGAGAAAAAAAGGATCAAATAAATAAAATCAGAGATGAAAGAAGACATATTACAATCAATACCAAAAATACACAAGAAGATTCTATGAATAATTATTTGCTATCACATTGGAAGCCCTAGAAAATGAATAAATTCCACAAAAGATACATCTTACTAAAACTGAATTATGAAGAGGTAGAAAATATTAACATATTCAAATTATGTATCAGGAAAAAATAAATAAAACATCTCAATAAAAAAAAGCACCAGGCCAGGTGTCATCATAAAAAATTGTACCAGATATTATGCCAATCCTTCTCAAAATCTTCCAAAATATAGAAAAGGAGATAAAACAAATACATTAAGATGTATTTTATAAGGTCAGCTTCACTCTGATACCAAGGCCAGATAAGGACACTATAGAAACATCTGTACTAGGACACTACAGAAAAATTATAGATCAATATCTCTGATGAATACATATTCAAATTTCTCAAAAAATATTAGCAAACTGAATCCAACAGCGTCATGAAAGTACAATACACCATGATCAAGCCCTCGGATGCCTGGAAGGTCTAACACATGCAAATCAATAAATAGAACACACCACATTAATAAAATGAAAGATAAAAATCATCTGATCAAATGTACAATATATATTTGACAAAATGAAATGTTATTAAAAACTCAACATATTGAGAAAGAAAGAAACAAAACTCAATATAATGAAGTATAAAGGACACATGGACAATAACTAAGGTGGGAGGCGAAAATGGGAGGGAGGTTCAGAGCACTGGGGGGGCAGGACTGGGAATAGACAAACTTGAACAAGAATTAAATAAAAAAGAAAATAAAAATAAAGGCAATATATGCATGTGCATATGTGGATATTTAATAGTTTATGGTAGAGTCCAAGATTATTCATCAAGGAAAAGGTAATTTTTTCAATGACTGGTGTTGGGAAATCTGGACAGCCACATGAAAAGAATGAAACTGGACCAATATCTTACACCATTCACAAAAATCAACTCAATATGGATTAAAGATTTGAGCATTAGACCTAAAACCATGAAACTCTTAGAAGAAACCATAAGGGGTAAGCTCCTTGTCATTAATCTTGGCAATAATATATTTTTTGGATTTGACACCAAAAGCAAAGGCAATAAGAGCAAACATTTTTTAAAGTGGGATTGCATCAAAATAAAAATCATCTGTGCAACAATGGAAACAATTAACGAAAGGAAAAGGCATTCGATGGAATGGGAGAAAATATGCACAAATCATGTATCTGATAAGGGGTTAATGTCCAGCTCAATAGGTTATATAACTCAACAGCAAAAAATAAACAATCCAATTTAAAAATGAGCAGAGAAGCTAAATAGACACTCTTTTTAAAGACAATATACAAATAACTGGGAGAAACAGGAAAAGTGGTCAACATTACTAATAATTAGAGAAAATAAGAATTAAAAACACTGTATCTATCACCCTGCAACTGTTAGAACGTCTATCATCAAAAAAAGAATAGATAACAAGTGTTGAAAATGATGTGGAGGAAAAGGTCACTGTTCAGTCTTGGTGGGAATATAAATCAGTACGGCCTTTATGAAAACAATATGGAGTTTCCCCAACAAATGGAAAATAGAACTATCATATGATCCAGCACGTTTACTTCCAGGTATTTATCCAAAGTAATTGAAACCATTATCTTGAGAAATTTACACTCCTATTTGCATTGCAGCATTATTCACCATTGCACAGATAGGGGAATTATCCAAATGTCCACTGACAGATGAAAAGAGAATGTGGTAGATACGTATGGTGTAATATATCCCACTTGAACAAAGAAGGAAATTCTATTTACAACATAGATGAACCTGAAAGACATTATGATAAGTTCAGGAGAAATACTGCATCATTCCATGTATATGAGTTATATAAAATAGTCTAGCATAGAATATTAAATATCTGTTCCTCATAAATCTTTCAATGTCTAGTTGTAGATTTTTAAATATTTCTTGCCTGACTCTTATTATAACGAGTTTCTTTTTAAAATTAATTTTTTGGGATTTCATTGGTTAATAAAATTGTAAAGATTTCAAGTGCACAATTCTGTGACACATCATCTCGTTATTGCATTGTGTGTTCACCACTCAAAGCCAAATCTTCCATTGCTCTGTATTTGACCCCTTCTACCTTTTCTAGTCCCCACCTCCTCCCTCTGGTAACCACCATACTGACGTCTGTATCCATCAGTCTTTGTTTGCTTGCTTTTCTTGTTTATTTGTTGCTTTCTATCTTATATCCACGTGAGTAAACTTTTATGGTTCTTGACTCGTTCTGCCTGACTTATTTCACTGACCATGATATTCTGAAGATCTATCTATTCTGTCACAAATGGCAGTATTTCATTTTTCCTCATGATTGAGTAATATTTCATTGTACATGTGCATCACATATTCTTTATCCAATAATCTAGCAAAGGATACTTAGGATGTTCTCACGTTTTAGCTACCATGAATAATGTTGTCATGAACATAGGGGTGCATACACTTCTGAGAATAGATGTTTTCAAATTTTTCAGGTAGATACCCAGAAGAGGTGTTACTGGGTCATACGGTAGACCTATTCCTAATTTGTTGAAAAGACTCCACCCTGTTGCCTATAGTGGCTGTACCTATTTTGAGGTTCTTAAAATGGTGATGATCTGACTGTAACACTTGTTTTACATTTATTGGTTAGAACTATAAGGCAGTGAAGGTCTTTCATTGCTTCTAGACTTTTTGAAGAATAGAGCTTGGTATTTGGAATTTATGTCTTTCTATTAATAATTTCTGTTTTTATTCTTACCAACAAATTTCTTTTTTAACTTTCACTATTTCATGTTGTATCTATTTTTTCCATTTTAAGAATGTTCTTAATAACATTAAGAAATAAATTTATTTTTATAATTTTACAATACATGTGCTGTGGTTTCAGAATTGCTATACAAATAACCCTTTAAATATACACACAGTAGTAAATTTGAAGACTGTTAGCATTTTTTCCTTTACACTGCAGATAAGAACTCTTCAAAGGCTACATGATAGTACATGATTTCCCCTGCAACGTAGTTACAGGATTCATATGAACTAGAATTGTATTCATATGTTTCTGTTTATGTTCCATGTTACAGTTTTCTCCATTTCTTTGGAATTTAGTTTTATATTTTAAATGTGTGGGACATTTGATTCTAAAGTCAAATTTGCAAATCTACAAATCTACAAAAACATGCAGTCAGAGAAATGCAGCCCCTCTCTACCTCTTCCAGCACATTCTCCAGGAACCTCTCTGTGTAAACGAGCAGGATTTGATTAGCTTCAAGGTTATTCATCCTATATTTCTCTTCATAGAATTAAGCAGATACATATGTTTTCTGGTTTTCTCTTAGTTTATTCAGAACAGTTAGACTACGTATTTGTGTGTGTGTGTAATATTGTATTTGCTTTGTTTTTCTCTCCTCACCTAGTGTTTTAGCAGGTGTAATTTTTTAAGTATCAGCTCATAGAAATTTGGTATCTTTTGATATTAAGAAAAGTTTGTTTTTGTAACTTTGGTCATCTTTGTATTTATTATAAGTTTAGCACCCTAAATTCCTTTCTCTCTTAGCTTTTTAAATTTTTTTACAAATGAATAAATTTATTGTATTTTGTTCTTACTCCTTCCTTTTTCTTATTTTTCTTATTTCTGTTTTATCATTCTATTGACATATTACTCTTCCAGCCTTGTTCCAGCATTGTTTTATTCCACAGTTTATCTATAGTTAAATATATTAAATGCTTAACCACAAAATTTTTGTTAAGTCTTCCTCATACATTGCTTTAGTTGGATAAACTTCATTCTCCAACAGATTTTTCAGGAAAGGTTCTATGGTACAGCATGTCTCAAATTTTAGCATATTTAAACTTTATATAGTCTAAAATATAGTGGATATATAAAATATTTTTCTTTGAGAGTCTTGAACATGCTAGTTTTCTTCTAACTTTTTGGATTGTTGGTTTTAAGAATTATTATTCAAATCTTATTTATGTACTATTGTAATTTATTTATTTTCTTAAAGAATCTGAAAAATAGCCCTGGCTGGTGTGGCTCAGTGGATTGAGCGCGGGCCTGCGAACCACACGATCGTGGTTCAATTCCCAGTCAGGGCACATGCCTGGGTTGCAGGCCAGTTCCCAGCAGGGGACCCACGAGAGGCAACCACACATTGATATTGCTCTCCTTGTCTCCTTCCTTTTCCCTCTAAAGATAAATGAATAAAATCTTTAAAAAAAGAATCTGAAAAATATATTTCTTTGCCTTTAAAATCTAAATTGATTATAAGATATATCTTGTAGTTGATTGTTTTAGGTGAATTATTTGAAATACATGACCCTTTAATATGTAAATTTATTTTTCTCTTGTTTTGAAAAACATTTAAAAACTGTAGCCTTAATATTATTGCTCATTATTTTATTTGTTTTCTCTTTCTGCTTCAGTGACTCCAACTAGTTGTATGCTTGATTTTCTTTGCCTGACTTATTCAATTACTTTTTCTTTTAACTTATGTTTTTTTCTTTTGGATGTTTACATTCTATGATTATTTTTAATATATTTTGGTTTATGCATTTTATAATTTATTCCTCATTACTGAGATGGTTTTACTCTTTTATAAATTGTCTACCTTAGTTTGAGGAAATCATATTTTATTTATCTCTATTTTCATTCATCCTCATTATTCTTTTGAGTTATTTAAATCAAGATTTTTTCCTCACATTTATTATTTTTAAAATCATATCCAATTTTGTTTGGAGTGTTGTATTATAGTTTTCTTCCCTTCATAGTAGGTTTGTTGTATGCATTTTTTAATCAGCTGAAGTAGATGCCTTGTTTTCTCTATTTATTTTTTCCCTAAATCTTATGTCTCTCTGAGACCTCTGATTAGTCCTTGACATTTAGTTGTCTTCCTTGTAGTCAACGCCATCTATTACTAAGCTTCAGACCTGTCTTCAGTATTCAGCACTTAGTGGCGAGCTCTTTCTGGAGGCTAACCTATTGGTTACTGGTGTCTTCAGTTCCATGACCTTCTTTTTTGTGACAGTCTTTCATTTTCCCTCTCTCTCCATCGAATGCTTTGTGTGCACGAAGTGACTGCGTAAGATCTATTGATATACATGTTAGCACTTTGCGTTTGTTCTTCTACTTACAAGTCCTTTAAGGTTCAAGTGTCTTTCTCTTTGGGATAGAAAAGTGTAAATTACGTGTGATTTTACATTTGATCGAAAGGTATAAAGTTAGGAGGAGAATGTAAAAGAAAAATGTACATTTTAGCAACAACCATTATCTTAGAGCCAAGCAGAAGTTCCTACATGAACATTTTAAATCAGTTGTTTGGAAACATTTTTATTAGAAAAACATTAGGAAAAACGGCAACTGGTGCTGCTACACTAAGATTTGTTCGATCTAATATGTAAATTTCTCATGTGTTTAATATTTATCACTATGTATCAGTCATTGGGTTAGACTTGAGGAATATATTTATAAATTTTTAACCTAGTTTTGTTAGAATATAGGCTATGAGTAGAGCAGTAGAGAAAAATGAAAAGGGAATAGAAGTTCAAGGTAAGTAAATGGATGACCTGAATTTTAGAGTCAGGCTTTTTAAACTTTAATTTCAATAGGCAAGGCAGAGCCTTTTGTGACATTTTAAGATTGGGGTCAAATAAGTTAGCATAGATAATATTATATAAGCAATGAGTAAAAATAAAACTAATTTGTCCTCTTTTGATAGTCTTTATTATTTTACAAATATTTCCTGATCTATTCCTATTCCAAATTACTAGATGAATTAAAGTAACATGAGCTGCATATATTTTACAGTAACTAAGAAAGTAGGACTATTATAAAGACATATACAAAAAAAGTTTCTTAAAAAATAAAATGGTTGTATTCTATAGGAGAGTACAAGTAGGTATTATTTAGTACTCAAACTTACCATAGAATTAGCTAGAATTAGACTAGACCAGCCAAAGGTAGAGCATATTGTGAGTGACCAAATGGAAGTCATAGAAACAGCTAAGGCATGGAAAGTTTTGGCTTCTTTTTTTGAAGTGTTGGCATAATTCAAATTTAGTTCATCTTGTTTTTCCTCCTTAGATACAGGAGTACAAGAGCGTGATGCTCACAATTTTTTTTGACAATCTATTTGAGGGATTTGTTGCCTCCAACTTTCTCTTCTTACATCAAAAAACAGAAAAACAAAACAAAATAAAATCCCCAAATCCCTTTTATTCCAAATGCAAAGCAAAACAAAAAATAGAAATCTTTGATTCCAGCCAGTGTCATTTGGGGGATGAACATTCCTAGTGCTTTTGGTCCAGTAAATCATAAAAAATTTGACAACATATAATGCACTTACATTTACAGATTCACAAATCTCAGTAACTTCATGTCATATTTATTTTTAAATCTACAGAATGCTAGAATGCATCTTATGCACATACTAATGGATCTTACTGTCATGGATATAGACCTTTGGCTTGTTTGAGAGATGTATAAAATGTGCACATTTAAATCCTTGCTTGCTATACCTGCAGTGATGTTACAGCTATTTAACAGAAGAAAATAAAATTAAGCAACTATGCAATTTATGATGAAAGAATAAAAACATTTACCTGCATGCATTTTAATAAATCAGTTCTTACTGACATTTAAAATACAAGAAACTAAGCATTATATTACTCAAGGAGGAATGTAGTTGACAGGCTCTGCCTGTGCCTTTAAGATTATGTTACACAGCGTATAGGAAATCATCAAACTGCGGGAAAACAATAGAATAGGACACCAAAACTATTTAACAATAATATTCATTCCTCTCAAGAGGGAGTTTCTTATAATAACAATTCAAGTATATATATATATATATATATTTACCTTCAAGATATCCAATGTCATGATCAGACATTCATTCTTTTCCTGTTTCTCACACGTCACATTAACATCACCTTTCTGTGTTAGTAGGTGTTGTGGAAATATATATATTACAATCTGTAAGCACTAAAAGAGCAAAGTTTAAAACTGAAACTATATTTATTTTTCATCTAAAAGTTACTGACACAAAAGAAGAAGGTGAACAAAGAAATATGAATGCAGGCATTGGGTAGGAGCTTTTGGAAGTTACTTTGTTCAAAAGTGCAAACTAGAAAAAAAATCTTTTTTAAAAATATATTTTATTGATTATGCCATTACAGTTGTCCCATTTCCCCCCTTCATTCCCCTCCACCCTGGATACCCTTTTCCCTCACACCCCCCCTTTAGTTCATGTCCACGTATCATAAATTATTTAGCTTCTGTATTTCCCACAGTACTCTTGCCCCTGTCTAGTTTCTCCCCACTGTCTATGCTACTTATTCTCTGTAACTTCTCCCTCCTTCTCCTCTTCCCACTCCCCTGTTGCTAACCCTCCATGTGATCTCCATTTCTGTGGATCCTCTCCTAATCTAGCTGTCCACTTAGTTTGCTTTTGTTTTAGGTATGTTTGTTAATAACTGTGAGTTTGCTGTCCTTTCACCGTTCATATCTTTTTTTCTTCTTTTTTTTAGATAAGTCCCTTTAACACTTCACATAATAAGTGCTTGGTGATGATGAACTCCTTTAACTTGACCTTATCTGAGAAGCACTTTATCTGCCCTTCCATTCTAAATGAAAACTTTGCTGGATAGAGCAATCTTGGATGTAGGTCCTTGCCTTTCATGACTTGGAATACTTCTTTCCAGCCCCTTCTTGACTGTAAGGTCTCTTTTCAGAA
Organism: Sturnira hondurensis; assembly: GCF_014824575.4. Taxonomy (NCBI): domain Eukaryota; kingdom Metazoa; phylum Chordata; class Mammalia; order Chiroptera; family Phyllostomidae; genus Sturnira; species Sturnira hondurensis. The sequence continues at coordinate 2,093,201 of NW_028073279.1, forward strand.
ATCAGCTGACAGTCTGATGGGAACTCCTTTGTAGGTGACTGTCCCCTTATCTCTTGCTGCTTCTAGAATTCTCTCCTTCATTTTAATCTTGGCTAATGTAATTATGATGTGCCTTGGTGTGTTCCTTCTTGGGTCCAACTTCTTTGGGACTCTCTGAGCTTCCTGGATTTCCTGGAAGACTATTTCCTTTGCCAGACTGGGGAAGTTCTCCTTTATTATTTGTTCAATTAAGTTTTCCACTCGTGGCTGTTCCTCCTCCCCTTCTGGTACCCCTATAGTTCAGATGTTGGAATGTTTAGATACATCTTGGAAGTTCCTAAGTCTCCCCTCATTTTTTAAAATTCTTGTTTCTTCATTCTTTTCTGTTTGGCTGTTTCTTTCTTCCTTCTGGTCCATTCCATTGATTTGAGTCCCAGTTTTCTTCCAATCACTATTGGTTCCCTGTTCATTTTCCTTCATTTCACTTAGTGTAGCCTTAATTTCTTCATCTAATTTGCGACCAAAATCATCCAGTCTGTGAGCATCCTGATCACCAGCATTTTGAACTGTGCATCTGATAGGTTGGCTATCTCATGGTCACTTGAAAGTATTGGCTCTGGGGCTTTGATTTGTTCTTCCATTTGAGCCATAATTTTTTGGTCTGGTCATGCCTTTTACATATGAGGTGCAGAGTCTTAGGTGTTCCCCAGGGTGGGTCAACCTAGTGGCTGGGTTGTGATGCTGTATGTTGGGGTGGGGTCAGAGAGAGAACAATGGCACTTGTTCTACTCTCTCTTGAATTTTCGTCCCCTCTGCTGCTTCCCACAAGCAAATTGGGCACTTTCTGGTGCTGGTTCCTGGGTGGGTGGGCTTGTGTATATTCTAGGACCCTGTGGGTCTCTCCAACTAAATCTCCTGTGAGACTGGAAGTCTCTCCTGGCACCTCAACCCCCGCAAGTTTTTCCAATTGGTAGATTGTGCGTCTACAGCCACCTTGTGCGTCTCAGTGGGTTAGATCTGCTGGTTTCCTCCTTGCATCCAGGTTGCCAACTATTGCTTTTTCCTGCCAGGGACCCCCCTCTCCTCTGGCCACCAACTCTGCCCCTCTTATCGGTCTGGATGAATGGTTCGTTGTTGTAGGACTTTGGTACAGTTCAATTTTCTGTTCTGGTTGTGTTTGTCTTTCTAAATGTTTGTTGTCCTTAAATTTGGTTGTGGGAGGAGGCACAGTATTTCCACCTACGCCTCCATCTTGGCCGCAAGTCCCAAACTACAAAAAATTCTTAATGACACCCCTTTTGAGAGGTCAGTTCTTATTTGGCAGTCATTCATCTTTGATTTAAACATATATATGTGCAGAGAGAAAGTTCAAGCCAGAGTAACTTGGCATTGATGTGCAGTATTTCTGAAATAGAAGAACTGTGTGAGAATACTGTGATATTCTGCTGTTACCTGTTGCTAGATTGGTAAAAATGTACAGGTTTAGTAATAAGCTAAGTGGACTAAAATATGAACCCTGTAGAGGTGTATAATAATATGCATTCACTGTTTGCATTTAATTAACACTTTTATTTAATTATAACACAACAATAGTCATCATGTTTTCCTGCAAGTAGCGAGGCAATGGTGTTAAATGTCTTTACTCCACAGTTGAGGCTTTCTGTTGCCAGGCACCCACCCTGCATTTCTTCATATTAAAAGCAGAACTATTAAAAAGAGCTATATAAATAAGTGAATGAGCATAATAAAGAAATATTTGTTAAGACTTCTAACTTAATGTACATGGGAATTTAGATAGTCTAATAAAAATAATATGAACTTTGGAAGTATCAGCATCAAACTGATATTAGAGACGCTCACTGCTGTTTTGATAATGTGGATGGAGTTTCATGTTTTTCGAGGAGTCTTGCTGATTATAAAAAATATTACCAACCTCCTCATTAGTGAAAATTATTCAGAGACAAGTCTTTACCCCCCATAAACATGATCTTAATTCAGTGAAGAGCTTATCCATTCAGAGAATGAAGAAGCCCATTTAGAAAGCCAGTAACTGCTGCAGTATTTGTTCTACTCGTAGATGGAGAGCAGTGTGACAACAAGTGGGGGTGGGGGGAGGTGAGGCGGTGTGGGGGTCGAGTAAAAAGCAGAAAGGTCTCGCGGACATGAACAACTGGGTGGTGATTGCAGAGGGAGGAGGACATAAGGGGACTAAATGGTAATGGAAAAATACAATAAAGGTGAAATTTAAAAATCCATAAAATATTCAGAAGCAAACAAAAGAGAAATATTTAAATCACTAGATATGGGGTCTCTGAATATATTTTGGGTAAGTATATTTTTATAAATATCTATATCTATGTAACATAAATATTATATTTTCAGAAGACCTATGATTATGTGGGCTATGTGGGGAGACATGTGGACATGACAGGCTATTCCTTCCAGCCTTCACATTGCATGTGAAACAGTAATGCTTTAGGAGTCTATGGTGTTCAGAGCTTATGAGGACATTTCTAACACTTTTAGATACAATGAAATTGCTTTTCTCTTTAAGAGGAAATAAATAAAGCATTGCTAAGTGTTCCCTTTCAAAATCAGCTAAAAAACGGATTGAATTTTACACTTCTGTCCATTTACTTGTTTCTCATTGAAAGAGAGACAAATTTTTATGCATATTTTATTATCTAGTTTAATTAAAACTTTAACTAAAAGTATTTAATAAAACATGTGCTCATGCTCTTCTTATTAATAGGTTTTAAAAGCTACAAAATCTCAACAAGTGTTTCAAAACAAAGAGAATCTGCCAAAGAATAAGTTTTAACTAGATGGTCTCAGAAGTTATCTTGATGTTTAAGACAAATCAATTGGTTTTACTAAAGTGTGCCTCAAATATTAAATAATAAAAGTGAGCTAGATGATCTCAAACCTAGAAGCAGTCATCAGCTTACTTACTGGCACCACTTATTTTAATCACAGCCAATTCACTCAATGCATTTAAATCCATTAGTAACATTTCAATGAAAGCAAATGTTAGAGGTTTCCAATAGTATTTCTACATTGGATAACCCTTTTGGAACATGAAAGTAACACAAGAATAAAAAAAGTAGATAGATATTCTCAAGATTTTCATTGACAAATCTGAATTGTTGATGAAACAGTACCTTAAATCTGTCCTAAGATTTGTAAAGCTGCTCAGGGAAAAAATTCTTCATGTTGCTCCATTTCTCATGTTGTGAGGAAACAGACTGAAAACCACCCACTAATAAACACACACGCGCATTTTAAACTGGTACACGATATATTAAAATTATCTTTGTAAAAAGGGTCATTAATCTTCCACAAGTTAAGATAATTATTTAAATCCTCAAAACCATCTGAAAGCAAGGGACCTAGGTAGTGAGTTTCAAAACTTGAATTCAACCTAAAATTTTGTGATGAACCCAGGTTATCAGAGATTCCACATTGACAATTTACAGAATGTAAAGAATTGAGGATAAAGTAAAAATCAGCCTAAAGTGATGATGTAAAAATGCAATCACCATATAAAGCTGAAACCTAACAGTAGTGTAGCTATGCCATAATCAAATAAGAGATGAAATGAGAGGAAACTCACTTGTTTTAACTCTGACACAAAATGAGGTAAAAAAAAAATACACCTTTTGATGTTAAAAACCACAAATCTTAGCTGGTAATTAGAGTTAGAATGTATACTTTTTGTGTGTTTCAAGCAAACACACAAATAAATATCAAGCAGAAGACTTATCTGAAAATTCCTCAGGTCTCCTGCATCCCAGAAAACTGTAGAAAAAAATTACAAATTCTCACTGGAAGGACTCAACTTTGAATCCACATTTGAAAGAATCATTACATTAAGTCTGAGGAAAATGAGTAGCTCTCGATCAAAAATCACCAAAGACCTAAGAAAAAAAGAGCCATAAGTGAGAATCAAAAGCACTTGAGAAAGGAATAAGTGTATGAATATTCCATCTGTTGGAAATCCACATATAGACCCCTTGTACTGGTTGTATAGCACACCAAAGGCCAATGCATGATAAAGGTAGCCCAAAACAAACAAACAAAACAAATCACAGTTTAAGGAAAAGGAATTACATTGAATACTAAATTCCTGGCCATGATTTAAAAAATCCAGAGGAACTGGAGCAATAGTTTAAATTTTCAGGAAGAAATAAAAATTATGAAACTAAGATTCTGTATCCAGATAGTCTATCTTTCAAGAATGAAAGACATTTTCAAGTTTTAAAAAATAGTTAAGTATTTCATCACCAAATAAAATTGGAGTTAACCTCTAACAGAAAAAATGCAGATAGCAAAATTTGAAAGTCCTACCCCCCAAATCCCAAATTAATCATTCTTTTTTATCATACTAAGATTTTATATAAAATTTTTTAAGGTTTCTAAAAGTTAAAAAACTAAAAGTAGTGTAACTATATCGTAATCAAGTAAGAGATGAAATGAGAGGAAACTCACTTGTTTTAACTCTGACACAAAATGAAGTGAAAAATACACATTTTGATATCAGAAACCACAAATCTCAGCTGGTAGATGTAGTTAGATTGTATACTTCTTTAGTATTTCAAGCAATATATCTAAATATCAAGTAGAATAATTTATTTGAAAATTTCTCAGATCACCTGCATGCTGGAACCAGTTTATGTATAAAGCTGACCGATAAATAAGCACTGAGGATGTAGAAGTTTTCACCTACAAAAAATAACACAAATTGCTTGATGCACAATTTTATAAATGCATTGAAAATTGCATCCAGCTGTTGGTAAATAAACATTCTTTTTCAAAAACACTTAAATTATTTATAAAAATAAACCATAATTAAGCACTTAAAGCTATCCTAACAATATTAATAATTATTTTGCACAAAACATATTTTTTAAGTTCTGGAGTACATTTAAGTCAAAAATGAAAACAAAACTAACTAGGACAAGTATTATTTTTAAATTAAAAATTTAGTTGAATTCAAGGATAAAGAATATACTATATCAAATTGGAAAAATTAATATTTAAAAATATGAGAAAACAGCAAATAAAGTTTGTGATATACAAATAAATCAATGTAGAGTGGGGTATTTAAAAATATATAGGTTTAGATTAAATAAGAACAAATCCAAGCTAGTCAAAATACCAATTTAGATAGTAATAAAATAAGTATTTCATAAACCTCACAAATGTAAATATAAGATGATAAAGTTAGAAATTAAGGAAATAGAAAGCATGCAAAATAAAGCGAGACATTATCACCAACAACAGGCATTTAGAGGAAGGTAAAATGTATAAAAAGAAAGACAAATATAATCAACATTAAAAAATATTAATAAATAGTACTAGAAATGAGTAGAAGGCATAATCTCAGGCATATCAGGAGTTAAAAACAGAAAGTAAGAAAATATAACAGCTATGCCAATACATTTGAAAATAAACTTGCTTTTAACAAATTAGAATTTATTAAGTAACCTTCATTGTCATAGACCTATTAGAAATCATTCCAGTAACTAAACTGTCCACCATGAAAGCTAGACCAGAGAATACCAAGGCAAATTCTGTGAGCTCTTTCAGGGCATTAATTTTTTCATTTTTTTTACAAATAATTCAAGTAAAAAAAATACTGACATTCTGCTTTTATTTTATGACATTTAGAGAACATTGATCACCAAACCAGATGCTCCCATAAAAGGGAGAGAAACCTCAGATTAATTTCTGAAAAACATTGATGCAACAATATAAAATAAAATATTAACAAAGTACATCCAGCTATGTAAATGATTTTCTGTGATTTGTTCCAGGAACACAGGGTCGATTTATTATAAAAATGGATTAGCATTATTGACTAAAATAATAGGTTAAGGGAAAGGAAAAATCTTTTTATTATATTAGTAGATGCAATAAAAGCATTTCATAAAATGCAAATCTTCTTCATTAAAAAAATATAGAAAATCATTAAGGGAAGCTACAATAAGAAAGAAGAACACCAAACAAACAAACAAAAAGCCCCCAAACAAAACTCACCTTATCAGATATATTATTAGTGATAAGAAATTGGAGCAATTTCCTTTAATATCAAGAATCCAAGTGTTTTCTGGTTACTATTCTCCCCCAGGTACAATTTTATGAGTCAATGTTAGTGCAGTAATAGGACAATGTAAAGAAATAAAATTTGTAAGAATTTGAGAAAACTATTGCAGATCAGATCATTTTCTGTGTGGACAACTCTCCAATAAACTATAGATATCCTTTTAGAACCAATAAGAAATTTGAACTAAGTTGCTAAATACACAATCAATTTATAAAATTCAGTTGCCAGAGGGAGGATAAAGCTTAACTTTTGTAGAAAAATATTACTTCAGTCTTCATGGAAACTCTTATACCATATCTAGATTATATCAAAAACTACAAAATTCAAAGAAGCACCAAAACTTTATCTGTGATCAACAGGCAACAGAAGACCATCAACAGAAGGAAAATCACAGCTAAAATAGTTATTGGAATAAGCAGAAAAGTACTTCCAGGCAATAATTATAAATACTTCAAAGCAAAGTCAGAAAAGGATGGGTCTAACAGATCAAGAGATTGAGAATTTTAGAGATAAATTGATACACTAATAAAGAACCAAAAGAAAATTTTAGACCTCAAAAATGCAATGTTTTGGGAATCAAAAGTTTTTCACTGGGTGGACTTCAGAGTAGATTAGACTCTAAGGTTCATTAAACTTGAAAACAGAACAATAGCAATCAGCAAAATTGAGGCAGAGCAGGAGAGAATAGACTGAAAAAGATAATGAACCTAGGAGTAGTATACATTGGAACAATCACAATAATTAAAATTAAAATTAAATTGAATTAATTTTGTGAAAAGTTAGAAAAAACTTGTCTCTTCACCTATAAAAATACCTCCCTATTGGACACATCAGAACATTGCTGGTAGAGAAAAGGAGTCATCTAATTGTGGAGGTGGTATGGTGGCCATTTCAGGGTTGAGGCTGTGACCCATTTCTGTGACCCTTTTCTCAGTAATGGTACCCCCAACATTCCCATGGTAAATGTTTTGTTAATTTATTTGTTTTCTGTCCAAGGGTAGCACAGCAACTATGGTTGGCTGATAACAGAAATAATTAACCTACATATTGAGCATATATTGTATTCTTAGAATGTTCCAGGCAGTGTTCTAAGATGTAGGTTGTTCACAGCATCACATTTTATAGCCAGTGCTGAATAACATGAGCAGCTGTTTCAAACCAAATCTAACAGGATTATCTTAAAAAGATATTTTTGTTCTTATGATTTACTTGGACTTGAAAGAATAAAAGAAAAGAAAACAAAACAAAAATCTCTTCCTGGTACACAAGGAATTCCCCACATGGACTCTGACAATAAGGCAAACATAATGTAATGCTGACTAGGAATGAGGAATAGGTCTTGATGACATTATTTGAGGTTATAAATCAATGATTTGCTAGTCTTTGCCATTATGCAAGGCAAATAATTAGTTATATTTAAATCAGTTTGAGCTGTGTTTTCTCTTCTTGCAAAGAAATAAGACATAAAAGCTAAGGACAAAACAATGGAACTTATTCATTGTAGATGGCTTCAATTCTTTTGAGTAGTTGAGTTTTATTGCAGAACACTGGAGAGTTTGCAAAATATCTGGATATTGGCAAATATCATTATTTTTAATTAAGAAAAAGGCTCATTTTTCCAAATTATTAAGAGGAGGGCTAAAATCTATTATATAAAAGTGGCATTTTATGGTCATAATTTTACATTAAATATGTTTTATATATATATGTTTTTAAAGTGAGAACTAAAGCAAGTAAGTTCAGTGTAATGAAAAGCTTTTAAATAGACAGGGAGGTATGAAGATAGAAATTACTGCTTTTGCTGGGATATTAAGAGGAGAGGCTGAGGAGCCCTTTTGCAGGGATATGGCTTAGGTGGTGCAAGTCCAAGGTCGATGGTGGTTCTGTAAGTCCTTCTGTCCCTGTAATTCTAAGAATTTACTGAAAAAAATTTGAATTACTTTATTAAAGTTCTAAACAACATTTTTGTATATCACATTTTATTTGAAGTTACCATTTTCTACCATTTAAACGATGTGATATATACAATAGCAATTATATTTTATGCCAATATGCAATTATGCAAAAGGAAAATAATATTAAATATGAAAAAGGATACCTTCATGTTTCCCTATGAAATTTTGAAAAAATCTATCAGTGGAGGATGTGTAAATAAGGTAAAAACACCATGTTTTAAACAGAAAGCTTCCAGTAATTAAGTAAATAGCTCTTTTACTTACGTATCAAGCAGAGTACCTGACTGCTCTAAAAAAATGACACAACATAGTTCTTTGACAAAAGATCAAATATAATCCAATTGAGTGTGTAAACAGCTGATAGTTTAAACCAATGATATCACATCTGTTAGAAGATAGCTATGAACTTAAGCCATTTAGGATCCTTGTATCTACATAAATGTTATGGTTATATGTATTGAAGCTATATTATATATCATTCAGAATGTCAACAGATCTATCAAAAACTTAGGTGAATGTTTATCAATAACTTATACTTTTGTTTGCATATTGCTGTATAAAAATAAATGAAATGGATTAGAGTATACACATTTTACACGTTCTGTTTTGAAAACTCTAGGATTAAAGACAAAAATACTTAATGTTACATCATTTTATGTGGTCCATTAAATATTCTAATAAAAATCTCTTAGAATGAATATGTACAGATCATGAAATACACATATGAGGAAATAGGGCAGTGATATTTTGTGAAAACATTGAGTTTAGTAAATGTGGATAGGCTGTTCCATTGGGTGACATTGAAGAATTTGCTGCTTGCTGCTAGTATCAGGCAGAATTGTGATTAAAACTGCAGTAGGGCAGTGAGGTAGCCTGGCTCAACCAACACTAGCTATGTGATAGTGGGCTAGTCACCTAACAACTCTGTGTGTTTTGATCTCCTTATTGATAAAATAGGAATAAAGTCTACTTCGCAGTAACAACCAACAGTTCTCACTTTTGTGCTGGGGGATGTCTGTTTCTGGTAGGCACTAATGGGTTAATTTGTGTAAGATATAGATTTGTTAATAAATGCCAGCTCTTAGTTTTACTGGTGAAGTGGAAGTAATAGTGTAAACCCTACAAGGATGTTGTGAAGCCGGCCCATCCTAGGGCCTCAGTATGTACTAACCATTTCTACTGCTACTGAAGTCAATCTTTTCTGAGACAACACAGGTAGAAAACCATTAAAGTAGGAATTTCTCAATAACTTTGCTTAAAATAAATTAGTGAAATCCCATAATATTTTAAATACAAACCCTACATTTTTGAGGAGACCAACTTGACTAAAAGTTTCCAAGAAAGATCAAAACCCCAGTAAAATCCAAATACTTCAAAATAAATATTTTACAGATAAAATGTCATTTCATTTTTTGTTAAATTTATTGGGGTGATGTTGGTTAATAAGATGATTATATAGGTTACAAGTGTACCATTCTATGGCACGAGTTCTGTACGTTGCATCGTGTGCCCGCCACTGGTCCAATCATCTCTGTCACTGTGTATTTGACCCCCTTTACCTGTTACTACTGCTCACACACCTTCACCCTGGCAGCCCCCACACCACAGTCTGCATCTTGTTTTTCCTTTCATCTCTCTTCTTAACATATCTAGAAGGGTGTATGCAATTCTCTTTCAACTGTGGCAGCATGCACAAGTAGTTTTATAAGTAATTTTATATTATAATCAGTGGTAATTGATTCTGTTTTTATAATATCTGGGCTAGTGTCAAGATCACAGCTAACATGACCTGATTTTGACAATTCATGTTTCAGCAATTTAAGGTTTCCAATAATGTATGTGCAGAACTTCAATAAAGAGCACACAGCTTATAAGCTTTGTGACATTACAATTTATATGATGCAGTAATTTTGACCTTTGGAAAATATAAAAAATTCAGCAGTAACATGATCTGTATCTTCTCAGCATGGCACGCTAATATATCCTCTTAATTCAACTTATAGTTGCTGATAATGAGGTATATTTGATGTTTATGCCTTTTTTTAGTATCTCATGATTAAAAAGTATTTGGTAATCATTTGGAGTTGGCAAATGCATTTTACATTTAAATTAATTGCATTTCTATATGCAAAAAGTATCTATTAAATATGACAACTGGTATTTAGTTTTGTCTAGTTTTGGGAATATAATTAGCTCAGTGTTATTAATACCTATGTGTTTGAGTGCATTTTATAGAGAAAGCATTCTTTGCTAACTTTTACCAGTGTTCACTTAAAAGTGTTGAAATCTGCTTTTTAAAATATGTTAAAACATAATATGAAAATTAGATCTTAAGGCTACCCATACTTTTGTCTTTTTCAGATTGTCATGCAAATGGAGTCATATAGTATTTGGCCTTTTGTGTGTGCTTTCTTACACTTAACATGCTTTTGAGATGAATCCATCTTGTTGAATGTGTCAACGCGTTGCCAACATGTTGCATCCCATTGTTTAATCAGCTATGCCACAATTCATTTATCCATTTTTCAACTAAGTATATGTGGATTGTTTCTAGATTTTAGAAGTAATCAATAAAACTGCTACAAGTATCACCATTAGATTCTGTCTGGAGATACATATTTCTCTTGCACAAATCCTAGTTATTTCATTGCCAAGTCATATGCTGTGATTATTTTTGAAGAAGACTATGCCAAAATTTTTATTAGACTGAAACTTTGCAATGATAATCCTTGCAGATTTTTTTCATTTTCTTCTGGAATTTTGAAATGGTTTCAAAACTTTGAAAAATACCTCAGATGCTTCCCAAAACTCTTACTTTCTCTATTATAAAAAAACAAGGAGATAATCTATTTTTCTAAAGACCCATTGTTTGATTTGTTTGCATGTAGCTCCGAGTCAGTTTATGAAAATATCCTGGAATTTTTTGAACAAATATGGATTTCTAATGTTAGTTTTGTTTCTCATGATATTGTACTTTCTTTTTATTTTTCTACCTTTGTCTTTCTCTGTCCAACTTCTTTCACTTAGCCTAATACCCTCAAGGTTCATCCACATCGTACAAATGACAAGCTTTCATTCTTTGTCTGCACAGAAAACCTGCATTGTTGGGCCTCTGTGTGAGACAGCCAGGATCTTTGGCTCCAACACTGTGTCTGGGAGCCATTTGATGGGATGGCATCATTTCTCTACTTTATGGGTATCTGTCAACATTAGCAACCAAAAACAATCCTTATCTTCAATATGGAACGTTGATCTCCTCTCTGGAGTCGCCCTTTATCCTTTTAGTCATAGAATTGAACTCTAGCCCTAAACTAATCATTGTTGTAAGTCATTTCTTGTAGAAGTCCCAAGTAGAATTTAATTTTAAAATGTATTTAAGTCCCAAACGGTTTTAACCTAATACTTGTGGACTGAGACATTTTAGAAAAATACTGAGGTCTAATGAAATCACATGGCCTTTCCAAGATAATATATCAGCCAACTCCAGTTGCTTCTTTGATGAATTTTATTGTTTTTCCCTGAAATGTGGTATGGCCAATTATATTTCTGACCAGTATTACAAAGACTTTTCTCTTTCTTAGTTCCTTTAGGAATTGATTACTGGCCATGAAGCCCATTTACCTGACTGTGGAAGTGAGGAGCATTCTTTCTGGAAAGCCCGAGAGGCATTATGTGCTGTCTGTGTAGTGACAGTGAGGTGATGATGGTGATGTTGGCGAGACCATGGTGGGGATAATGGTGCTGGTGCTGGTGGTAAGGGTGACGGTGACAGTCAAGGGAAGTGACGGAGGGAAGAGGAGCTTAGCTCATTGTTTTCACACAACTATCGCTCTACTATTGGAAACTCTTACTGGGTGAAGCAGGAGAACACAGCAGAATCCCAGCAACTTTAATTTCTATACTTAAATTCCAGAAGACTTAAGGAGGAGTAGACTGACATTATAACAATGTGCATGCCCTCTTGCTGAACATTAAAAACATTGAAATTCCCAAGAAACATTCCAGATTCTGGAAGAATATTTTATTCAAAGGACAGCACAGTTATTGTAGCCTTTACACAGAAGTGAAACCGCATGAAAGGTTATGTTAGCACAGAGGAAAAAAAAACATACCTTCACCAGAGGGAATTTAGAGAAATATAAACATCATTAAAAAGTGAATGATGACTTAAAAAAGAAAGGTTAACATAACCATATTTTGCTCATTAAAGTATGTAAGGAGAAAAGAGAGACAGCTTTGGTTTCTTACATGCCCTTTTTGTTTCTATAGGAAATGTTGAATTTGTATTCAACAGTTCATAACATGCTGCTTTAAAATACATGATCTAGAAACATTGGCTCTTGTCCCCAGTAAAATGTGTTGCCAAATGACATTTAAGTGGTTTTCTGGTTCTTGAGAAATATAGATGAACTTGATTTGCTCATGCCAAAATATGTTACAACGAGTGAGTAACCACAATAGTGTAGCTAAAGATTGCAAACACTGCTAACTGGCATGCTACAGTTAGTTCTTGCTGCTAATTGTCCTTTTCCCGGTCAATCATCATTTACCAATGATAAGCAAACATACATAAAATTTTGATTACATGCCACTGACTTAGGAGGTACTTCCTGATTGTACATTTCAGAGAATCTCTAAATGTTGATTTCCATTTGCCTTGAATGTCATCAAATGCTCTCTTACAGTTCCATGTCAGTCATGTGTTTGACTCTGAATGTAGCAGAATCTGCTTGCTGACAAATGCCACTAGAGAGTAACTTAGTTTCAAGCCTTCAATTTGGCGTTAGAGGAAAAGATTCAACTCTAAGATTTTTAAAAAATCAAGATTTTAGGCAAAATTCATTGGCAGGAAATAGTGAGACTTTCCATTTGATCTGTCAGAAAGAATACTGAGATCTAATAATCTGTCTTCAAGCACTGATGATAACAATAAAGTATGTGAATAACTAGGTTCTAGTATTTGATTCAAAACGTCAATGTTTTTGTCTCCCAAACACCTATCTCTCACAAATAATATCCATGAAATCCAAATTCTAGGTATAATCATTTGTCACAATATACAATATTAAGGTTGTTCAACAAAATGTATACTGACTTAATTTAAGTTTCATTTCTTTCCTCCTTAATATTTTTCTTAACTAATAGTTTACCAAGCTATGATAACATATGTTCTGTTTCAGAATAGATGAAATCTTACTTCTTGTAAGATTAGTTTGCAACGAAGATAAATCCACAGCAACTATGACCAAGCGTCAGAATATGCAAAATCATGAAAATATATTTAAAGCATTAATCGAATGTAGCCCACTTCAATTATATTTAGGCTTTTAGCATATAGACTAGTAAATTATTTTACTTCATAATTGAAATAGAAGTGCTATTTTTAAAAGAATAGAAAAGGTCATTGGTTTTTAATCATAGATTTCAGAAGAACTAATTTAGAATATGAATGCTATTGTACCAAATAGTTTACTTTTGCAAGTGGTAGACACCACTTGCAAATCACTTTTATTAATGGAGTTCAGCAGTCTTTGCAAGGATAAATAACACTGCACTGCATAGTTTTATAAAATTGGTTTTCCTGTTTTCCGTATTCTCTATCATCTCTTAGTTTTTCTTTCTTCTATTTTTTCAAAGCCACTTTTACTATTTTTAATGCCAACTGTTTGTCTTCTATAAATTGCAAGATGTTCCCATTTTCTTTCTTTTGCTTAGATGCAGACACCATTCTTTCTTTTTCCTATTCAATGTCTCTTTAATGTTTAAGAACTTACACCTGTGGTGGGCAGATGTTTCTATAAAAGAACAGGTAATAAATATTCTAGGCTTTGTGGCCAACACAGTGTTTATTATAACTATTCAATTCAATTCTGCTATAGACAAGTAAGGGTCTTCCTAACAAATATTTTAGTACAAATTTTTAGTTTAATTGTAACAACATATAGCATCATCCCCCTAACCTAGTTTTTAGGCTTCTTTGAGAAAGTGAATTTTATGATGGATTCCCATGGAAAAGCACTTGTTAAGCAAGAAAACATGGGCGTAATAATCTCTTTCATGGATTCTTCCTGGAAGCTGGAGATCAAGAACAGGACCACCCAGAAGAGACCAATATAAACTGTATACCCTAGTGGATTTCTTCCTCCAGCCTGGTCTTATAACTCCCCACTGCAGACACCACCACCTGCTAACTTGCAGTAAGTGGGCCTGCATAGGACAGCAGCCATAGACAATATTAAAACTAGAATGTGGCTCTGTGAAATAAAACTTTAGTTTTAAAAGCAATCAATGCACTGGAGTTAGCCAGCTGATTTTTTTTTTCTGATCTCTGACTTAGATCTAAAACTCACTTTTTAAAAGCCTCTTTTGCAGGCTCCCCACCAAATTATTATCACCCTTTTCCTATCTGTGCACCAGAAGGATGATTAAATAAAGTAAATGTATGCTATGTTTTGGGTGCGTTTCTTTCTCTCTTCTTTTTCTTCATACTGTTTCATCTGTTTCATTTTTTTAAGATTTTATTTATTTATCTTTAGAGGAGAAGGGAAGGAGAGAGGGAGAAATATCAATGTATGGTTGCCTCTCATGCGTCCCCTGTTGGGAACCGGCCTGCAACCCAGGCATGTGCCCTGACTGGGAATCGAACCGCGATCCTTTGATTCGCAGGCCCGCAGTCAATCCACTGAGTGACACCAGCCAGGGCTGGGGATCTTTCTAAGTACTGCACATACATTATCACAGTGATTTCTCCTCAACCACCCTTTTAGGTAGACACTGATAAGTTCATGCAGCAAATAGGCAGCCAAGCCAGGGGATGAACCCAGGCCACCTAGCTGCCAAGCCATACTCTTATTAAACACTTCACCATGTTCCTCAACACAGTACAGACAAAACCCCTAAAATGCTTGGCCTGTTCCTTCGACAGCTTTCTTTTTATTTATTTATTTATTTATTTATTTATTATTTTTTTAAATATATTTTGTTGATCATA
This sequence comes from Sturnira hondurensis, assembly GCF_014824575.4. Lineage (NCBI taxonomy): Eukaryota > Metazoa > Chordata > Mammalia > Chiroptera > Phyllostomidae > Sturnira > Sturnira hondurensis. Next base: position 2,108,232 of record NW_028073279.1, read on the forward strand.
CCATTACAGTTGTTCTATTACCCCCTTTCATTCCCCTCCACCCGCACCCTCCCTCCCCCACCATTCTCCCCCCCTTAGTTTATAACCACGTGTCTCAAGTTCTTAGGATTCTATATTTCCCCCACTATTCTCACCCTCCTCCCTATCTAGAAGCATCAAGGGATAAGGGGACAGTCACCTACAAAGGAGTACCCATCAGACTGTCAGCGGATTTCTCAAAAGAGAACTTACAGGCAAGAAGGGGCTGGAAAGAAGTATTCCAAGTCATGAAATCCAAAGACCTACAGCCAAGATTGCTTTATCCAGCAAAACTTTCATTTAGAATGGAAGGACAGATAAAGTGCTTCTCAGATAAGGTCAAGTTCAAGGAGTTCATCTTCACCAAGCCCTTATTATATGAAATGCTAAAGGGACTTATATAAGAAAAAGAAGATGAAAAATATGAATAGTGAAAGGACAGCAAACACACAGTTATTAACAACCACACCTAAAACAAAAGCAAACCAAGAGGACAGCTAGATCAGGAGTGGAACCATAGAAATGAAGAACACATGGAGGGTTAGAAACAGGGGGGTGGGAGGGGAAGAAGGGGGGAGAAGGGGGGAGAAGGCACAGAAATTAGCATAGATGGTAGGTGTTTCATCTGTTTCAAATCAGATTTTGAAGACCCCTGCAACATACATCAAGGTATATATGCCTTCTCTCTTCAGTTAAATTGTAGGCAGTTCATACAAGGCCTTGTGTTCTCTTTATCACCTAGTACCAGTACTTATCTTCAACTTTATATGCTTTCCTTTACACTTAACTGGTCCTTTGCACCAAGCAAATGAAAACAAGGTAGGTGTTATTTCTTGTTCTTGAGCAAAGTAACTTCTTTTCATGCCAGATGATTTTCATCTTGTACTCCAACTCTCACATATCAGGGTCCAATACAAATTCTAAATCACATAAAAATATTAAGAAACTTTGGTGGGAATTTGCAGAAGTTAAAGGTCAACAGGGAAACCCATGGGTATTCTTAATTTTGCTGTTGTTTCCCGGAGAGTTTTGTTGAGGCCAACAGCAGAGCTTATGTTCCAGGGGAAGGACATTTGTGCTTTGAATTCTCTAAATTTGATCAATTTTTAAATCAATATTTTTCATCAAATTTGAAAAAAATGTTTTCTACATTCTAATTATTTACAGCCCGATCTCCCTCTCCTCTTCCTGAAGCACTACAGGCACGTTAGGTTGTCTGATATTCTTTTACAAGTCCCTGAATCTCTGTTCATTTTTCATAATTTGGTTTTTTCTGTTATTCAGATTTGATTATCACTAATTATCATGATCTGCCTTCATGTTCACCTGACTTTTTTCTCAGTTATACACAATCTGCCGGTAAATCTGCTTAATCATATTTTATTTTAATCATTTTACATTTCAGTTCTAGAATTTTCATTGTATATTTTTTATAGTTTCTGTTTTTCTGCTGAAATTCTATTATATGTTAACTCATAAAGGCAATATTTTCCCTTACTTTATTTTTGTCAGTTATTTAGATATGTCTTTTCAGCTCCTAAGTCTGGCTGCTGAATTCAACATCTGGGACATCTAGAGGTTCATTGCTTTCAAAAACCTCGTTCTAACTTTGTGGGTAATATTTTCTTGTTTTGTTTGGTATTTAATATTTTAATGTCTAATAAATGTTTGTCTCATATGGCTATCGTGGAAATGCTGTAAAGAATTTTGAATTGATCTCTATTTAAAGGTTGTTGATTTTTATTCTCCAAGGCAGATCAATTACTGTTTAATCACTTTGTACTTACATAAGCTTGGTTTTGTGTTTTGTTAGGGAAGATCTTTGGAATGTCTTTGGAAGCCATTTCCTATGTTTTTATGACTTAACCAGACCCCAGGAGGAAATTTTTTCTCCCCTTCAGGATCTCCTTAGCGCTTGGTTTTAGATTTGTTCATGGTGGGCTTATGGTACACTTTCTTCCAAGTTATGGTTTTGACTCTCACATTGAGACTTCCCTAGTGTCTCAGCTGGATGCAAGAATTGCTTTTCAAAGAGGTTAGTGAAGTCTCTCCATGCTGGTTGGGTTGTACTTTCAGAATCCCCCAACTCTACTGACCTTTAGTATCTCTGTTTATTTCTTCAACAAGTAGTAGCTATTTATCAGCTATTTCTAGTGAACTTCTTGGTAAGTGTAGTCCAAGTCTCAGCCAAGAACTTGTAGGAAACCCCTAATTACATTTCTGCCCTCTCTTCTGTGAAGCTTCTCTTCTCTGGTGATCTGCTCTGCATTTTCCAGCAACTTCAACTTCCTTCAACTCTGGTTTCTGTCTCCTAAGCTCAGAAGAACCACTGTGTTGTAACTGGAATCTGCAATAGAGTTGGCAATTTTCCCGAGACACACAGCTGGACAATTGTGGGGCTCACCTTGTGAGTTCCCTTCTGTCTGGGACAAGAGTCTAAGCTGCTTGTCCACTAATGCCTGAAATCAATAGCATCATATATGTCAATTTTATGGTTTTTTTACTGTGAGAGAGGTAATCTAGATTACTCTAGATACAAATGGTGGCTAGAGGAGGTTAAATTTATATTTTTAAAGTTTATGGAAATCTAACTATTAAATATATATTTTGTCAGTTTTTAAGATTCCTCATGTTGGTGCCAGTTATGTTTCCATGGCTGTTATATGAATATATTTGCTAATGAATATAGGAGAATTGATTATGTTCTGATATACTTGGAGACTTTTTTCAAGATTTTGAGTTTTGTTAACAATACTTATTTGAAAATGTTCTACATGCCCTAGTGCTAGTATGCACACATTTCTGTGGCTTATACAGAGGAGTAGAATATCTAGGTTGTAGTGTGTGTGCATCTTCAACTTTACATGACAGCAACGAACCATTGTCCTAAGCAGCTGTGATCATTTATCTCCTCTTGAGCAGAGTATTGAGTTTCTGTTTCTTTGTATCAGGCCAACACTTATTCTTTACTGCACTTTTAATTTAGAGATATTATTTTATTTTAAAACCAATCTTTTAATGATTTTGTAGATCTACATCCAAAGCAACCTGGGAAAGAAAACAACAGGCATTAAGAAAACACACAGGGATTTATGGCATCTTAAAAATCTTTTAATGATTATAGACATTTAAATTAAAAAGTTCTTAGTAGTGGATGCCAATTTTCGGGAGAAATACATTAATTCTCCTTTGTTCTTTTAAAGTTTACATTTGACACCACCATCACAATAGACTCATCAGCATTTTGCACCTCTATTAAGAGTTTGATTTGTGTTAACCAAAGCAGCAGCGCGCAGTATGCCGTCCTTCTTGACCAGCTCTTTTCACATCTGTTCGCTACCTTTGAGAAAGACACGTTAACAGTTTGTCTTGAACAGCATGTTTTGCCGGTGACTTACTGCCAATTGGGTATTAAAGAGAATTGGCAACACATGTTTTGTTTTAAAAATTCCTAACAGTTTACACTGTTTGCCTTTGGTCGGAACTAAGTGACACTCAATCATTGTTATGCTGCCTAGCCCCTGCGCGGTCATCGCTGAGAGGACGACGGTGGGCAAGCGGTACTTCGTGACTTCGGACCTGATGGCGGTATCAGAGCTAGTGCTGCCATCTGACCCATTGCTCGATGGAGTAGGAAATGCACAGTTTTATTGAAAATCTCCTAACTGTACTAATTTATATTCATCTGATAACCCTTTGAGGGGAAAATGGGAATAAGCTGGCAGGTGGCCTTTTAGATATAAAGGGCACATGGCAAACTGGTTGTTGCTTACACTGAAATGCTAAAAACATCACAGAATGTGTGTAGTTTTGAAATTTAGGGTGTTTTAAAAATTCTCATTAGCACTCTATTTCTAATCTGAAAATTATCATTTATAACTCTTCTTACATAAGTGAGGCATTTGTCTGCATTTAATATATTTATGAATCTAACATATGGTTTGTTCCTAACAGTTCATGTCAGAATTGGAGTTGGGATTACTATGTTATCATTTATACAGTCTTTAAGGCATGCCAATTTTTGTGAGTCTTCTTACTAGCTTAATACATGAAAATGTAAGCCATTCATTTTCTTTAGGAATTGATTTTAGTGTTTTTTTTTAATGCTGGCTCAAAATGACTAGAAAGCACTCTTTTGAAATGTGCATCAAAAAATATTCCTGAGAACACCTTTAGATCAAAATGAGAAAATATTTAAAATCTGGAATCAGAATAACCAGTATCTTCCTTTCATTATGTGTCTAAACAGAACATACAACACAAGATTATTGTTTCATTACATCCAAGGCCTTGACCTGTTTTTTTGTTTCACTTTTAGAATTATGCTGGAATGATAAAAGAGAAATAACCCGTATTAACTCTTCAAGGTGTGTTTTCTTCAGTCAGGCTTAGAAGTGGTTGTTTCATTCAATAAGTTGTTTTCCTAATTGATTTACTCTAATTCTATATTTAAAGTAATGGTTGAAAATGTCGACATCTTATTTTTTAAATGCAAATTTATTCATCTACTTCTAATTCATACCTCATAATTTGATCGATCTTTTAAAAATAATATGACATTCTATGAGCCAATATGCATATATCTCCAATAGTCTTTCTCAGTGAAGTTGCCAATTTTATTTTTAAATGTTAAATAAGTCAAAGCTAATAATCATGCATAAATGTGAAAAGAATACAAAGCAAAACAACTTCTAACCTCAAGTAAAGTACAATATGTTCCAGTAACTCTGAAGAAATAACATTGAACAAGTGGAAGCATATAATTCCAAATTAAATTAGGAAAAATTGAATGTAAGTTACAGTAATGACTGCAATTGTTTGAATTTTACTAAGTCCCTGGAACTCTAATAATCATTTTACATGCTTATTTTGTTCAATCCTCACAACAACTCCATGTATATTTTTATTATCTATATTTTACATGAATTTGTATAGCTATATATTACTCAAATACATAAAATAACACTATATATAAACTTTACAGATACAGTTGTGGGCAACTAACTTGCTTGGTGTCACACAGTGAATTGAAGAACTGGGGACTGAGCTCAGTATGTGTGACTTCAAAACCCAAGTCTCATTTTGCTTCCCTGTCCATAAACTGACCACTACTGAGGGGATGTTTGCCATGAGCATGCTTATGTAGCCTGGAAGACCCTATGATGGTGGTAGGAACAGGAATTCCTTGATTGCCTAAAACTGTGTTAGATAACCAAACATATATTCGGAAATAACCAAAAATTTTGTTTCTTTTTTAATATAAAAATTCCCAAGTATTAAAAAACAGTACAAGCTTATTTTTTATCATAATGGAAGGTTATTCTAGGAGACAACATAAAATGATTGTTTCATAATATAAAAGTCATTTTGACCTGACTAATAAGATTATTATTTTTAAACCTATTACTTCTTTGGTCAGTTTACCAAATTGTACTGCTTGTGCTCTCTGAAGAAAGGCTGTATGTGAACCATGAAGACTTTAGGTAGCAGGGGATCAACTCATATATGTTGAAAATTATACAAATGAATGAAGATATGATGGTATGACTTGCTTACTATAAGAATTTCAATTATTGAATAATGCATTTTATAAAACAATCACAAGGTCAGTCATGATCCATTTTCCTTGTATTATCTGACACTGATAATATCTTTGCCAATTGTTTTAATTACTATGGCTGTTCATGTTTCATGAATATAAAATATCTGAATTTCCATCCTTTCCTTCTGCAAAACAGTTTTGCATTACACACAGATTTTTAATTAATAAAAAAGAGAAGTGCATTTCACACAATATCATTTGGATACTGTGATTATGGAATATAAATTCACATAGGAACAAAACCACAGCAACTGATTAAACCAAGAATTACTACATTTTTAATATATTTTATGAGTATACACATGAAATTTATAATAATTAGAATTTTCATAGTTATTAAAATGGATATTCTTATTTGTTTTATCTAAAAACTTTGGAGACCTCTCAAGTACTGTTTTTACTTTGCTTTTGAAATGATTTTTATGTTAGTAATGGATATATATTTTGCACAAGAAAAGCAAGGTATCCAGTAGGAAAAAATACTGACTTGAAGGATCTCAGCTACAAAACTATTAGCTATATGGTCTTGGGAAAATCTTTATTATTTTTGTGGTTTTTTTTCCTCTCGTCTTTAACAATAAACTTCCCAAAACTACTGAGTAGTTGGTGTGAGCATTAAATGAAATAACATGCTGTATCATCCCAATAAATTAGAAAACACATCACTCTAATAGAATTTTGATTATATAAAATATTAGGTAAAAAAACTAATAAAATTGAAAAGCTTGCAGACCACTTTTATTAGCACAATGTTTTATTGGTTCATTGACCACCTGATATTTAGTAGATCCTATTGATACATGTAGCAGTATGACAGCACTATACAGGACAAAACATTAAACACACTCATTTTATATTTTAGGTAACCGTGATGACACTATCAGGGTGTGTCACATTTAAAAGTAGATATGAAAAAGAAGAAGCCCTGGCCAGTGTGGGTCTCAGTTGGTTGGAGTGCCATCCCCTAACCAGAATATTGTGGGTTCGATTCCCAGTCAGGGCACATACCTAGTTTGCAGGTTTCATCCCTGGTCTGGGTGCATAAGAGAGGCAACCAATCCACGTTTTTTTCCCTCACATTGATGTTTCTCTCCGTCTCTCTCTACAAGCAATAAAAAATGTCCTCAGGTGAAAACCAGAAAAAAAATTAAAAAGCAATCTGAGTGTTTCCGACAGATTCTATAGGAATTGACAGAAAACGATTAATTTTATGTCTGAAATTTAGTCATTCAACTGCAATTTAAGGAGAGTTCAGTTTGGAATAAAGACTGGGAGAAGATAGTACCCTGTAAGAATAATAAAATAAGGCTTTTTGTTGGAAAAAAGCAGAACATTCGGAAATGGGATATGACCTATAACACAGATAACTTGACAAGGTCATTTGCAACTATGTGGTACAAGAAATATTTTTATTTTTGTATCTTTTCTACCCCCTAAAAGATACTGGATTATAAAAGTGATTACCAAACAAAATATGCAACTAATATTCCTATATCACACTTCTCATGTCTTCCCTTTTCTCTGATCTTTGAAACTTATTTTATCTCAACTTTTCCCCCCAATTCCTCATTAAATTAAAATGTCTTAAGAAATCATCCAAGACAAATATTTCAGAATTGAAAGGACTCTTAAAATGTCCTATTTTGGCAGTAACTGGCCAGGCTAAACTAAAAGCTATGGTTAGAAGAGGATTGAAAATCAGATTCAATAGCTAGAATAGACTGTATCAGTACAGGTTTGGGGCAGTAATATGATTTAAGCAGTGTTTCAAATAAGAACTATGACAAATATAGTAGAAAGAATTTAGAATGTAGTCGATCAGTGAAGATAATGGAGATCTGTTGTGAGATTCTTGCAGAATCTACAAATAACTAAACCTAGACAGAGTGGTGAATGTTGAAATTGAGAAGAGACACCTATGAAAGACATTTCATGGGAACAATAGGAAATTATAATGTCTGATTAAATACAGGAAACAAAGGAGATGTTTCAAGATCCCTAAAACAATATTAAAGCTATTAATAAAAATTGGGAAACTAAGAAAAAGTCATCTTTAATGGTGGTAATGATTTCAGTTTGGAAAATTTGGAGTTATGATAAATAGCTAAGTATTGATTTTATATGAGTATTGTTATTCTTAAATCTTTGACACCTATTCTTCAAAACAAGAGGGAAGCAGATTTATTTTCAATATTCCTAAAAATAAAGTAGATAAAATATTATCAATTAAAATTATTAAAAAGATAAGAAACAATTAAATTGATTAACTATTTAGAGGGGAGAGAATTATAGCTAGAATATATCTCTTTTAGTCATTAAGAACTGGCAAAATTTGGTCTCACAATAGAATTTTTTATCAGTCAGTGTAAACCTGAAATATATACTGTGTTTAAAAAGTTTGTCTTAAAACATTTTTCCCCAAGAGTCTCCTTAAAGAGAATTGACCACTTGGCCACTATGCAAGTGGCAATAATACAGTTTCTCCAGCTATGTGATTTTTTTTTATAAATAGGCAAACACTACAAATAACATATTGCATTCTATAAATATAATTTAAATTGCCTCTCTTTAAAAAAATAAAAGAAGATAAAGTTATAATGTCAAATTACAATCCAGTTACAGCATTTCTGCAGAGAAGGTATGCAGTTATACATAAAGTACTTTGTATATGTGATATAATTTAATACAAGAGTAGAGTTTATTGAACATGCCCTTTCAGCTGTTAGATTCTCATCTGAGCGTTTGGTAAGTGCTAGATCGATTTAGTTGCAAATGCTTTGGCAAAAAGATTGGTGTGATATCATTCTTCACTTTTGGTTGAAGAGTTACTGATATGATTTCCATTCTAGACACATGTGTAGAAAAACTGACTTTCTGTTATGACATTTAGGAAGCCTTAGTTATATTCTCATCCAGAAAATGAGTTCCTTAAGTAAGTTTGCTCCTTAAGCAAGTGTGTGATACAAAAACAAAATGTGGGTGGGAATTTAGAATCAATGAAAAGCAGGCTTGGCATTGGGATGGTAAAGGAACACAGAGAAAATAAATGACATGATTATTTTTATATGTCAGAAAGGTGGTATAAATGATGGATGAGAAGGGCATGACTAGAGACAGAGAAAAGACTATTGAATAGTGATAGGATGATGACCAAACAACCATGTGATAAAATGTGAGAGGGAGAAATATTTTGGAGATCTCAGGAGAGAGAAGCAAAAGATGTAATGAGTATTTGATGTATATGATAGAGAGGGAAGGATCTAAGATAACTCCAAAGTTTTCAGCTTGGCAACATACTATCATTTTACTAATGAGATGAGAATTAGGAAAATAGACCAGTTAAAGAAATAGAACATACTGTTAATAAAAAATCAGCAAGAATCAGTGAATGGGCAAATGAGCCAAAGGAAAAAATATAGTTCCTAGATAGCAAGATATGTCTATCAAATAACTTTAGAGAATAGAGAATAATTAAGAAATACATAAGTTATTCTCTAGTCACAAAGTGATAATAGTACAATAATTTTACAAAGGCAATTGGAGGAGGTTGGTTGTGGCATTTGAAGGGAGATTACGGTTAGGGTAAGAAAAGTTTGTACATGGGAAGTTACCCCAAGCTAAGCAATGAAAGGTAATAAACCAATGTAGTTGATTTTATACTGCAATTTTGCAATTTAACAGCTAGTTGACATAATCTAAGTAATAAATACTAGAAGGAAACATTATTACTGGAGAACAATTTTCTTCCCAAGATGTAGTATGATCAATTATTTCATACAAGACATACATAGTAGTTTCTATAAATCAAGAACCAGCAAAGCAGCTTACAGTAGTTTATTTTAAATCACTATATTTTAAAAATGCAAAATAAAAGACAGAAATCCAGAAAGTCTATACTTAAATATCCTGTTTAAAAATGGGATATTTAATTTTGTTAAGCTATAGTCTCACAAGAAGTTTAAAAAATAGGACATAGTTTCATGAACTCTTCACTCAGCTTCGTCCAAGAAGCTGATATCTTGTGTAGCTATAGGACAACATCAGAACCAGGAAACTGACTATAGTACATTAAGTACATGATGGACCTTATTTAATTTTTTTATCTTGCATTCATTTATTTGAGTATGTATGTTTGTGCAGTTCTATGCAATTTTATTGCATGTATAAATTTGTATAACCATCATAACAATCAAGATACAGAACAAGTCATTGCCATAAAACAGTGCCCTGGAGGTACCTTTTTGTATTCGTACCCATCCCTTCACTCAACCTCCCTTCCAGTCCACTGGCAACCACTAATCTGACCTCATCTTTATAGTTTTGTAACATCGAGAGTGTTATATGAATGGAATCACCCAGTATATATGAATCTATATATCTATATATCAGTACAGTCAAGATAAGGAGCATATCAATCACCCTCAAATATGGCATCAGGACTCATTGAAATTCTGATTTCTCACCTTTCCCTTACCTCCCGCTTCCACAGGAAACCACTTACTAGCTTTCTGTCACTCTAGAGTCATGATGTTTCTTTAGGTATGTGTTTAATTTTTATTCCTTCCTTTTTTTCCCCAAAATGATCTTGCCATTTTACATTTCTACAATTCAAGTTGTTCCACGTGCTCTCCAACACTTGGTATGTACCATCTTTTTATCCAGGCACGTTAATATGATTGTAGTGATAACTTTGCACTGTTAATTTTTGTCCACTATGTGTGTATTTATTTTTAAATAAAAAATATTTAGTATTGTTTATTTCCTCCCCAATAGACTCCTTTATCATGATGAAATAATCTTCAATATGCCTGATAATATTTTTTGCTATGAAAGCTGCTTTTGCAATGTTAATATAATCCACTCTGGTTTCTTTCAAGTACTGTTAACATGGTGTACAATTTTTTCCCCCTTTTTACTCTTTACATTTACCTTATGTTTTTTTTTTATATTTAAAAGGGACTCACAGGAAACAGATAACTGTTTCTTTACCCTGTTTGATAATTGTTACATTTTAATTGGGATATTTGCATTTTTGTGTAATCACTATTAGCGATCATTTGATATATGTCTATTAATTGTGTCTATCATCTTGGTATTTGTTTTCTGTTTGTCCTAAACATTTTATGGTTTAACATACTTTTTGACTAATTTTATTATTTTACTTTATTTTATTTTGCATTGTGCTAGCTATAATTCCTTCTTCTCTCATTATGTTGATTGCTTTACAGTTTAAAAGGTACGTGAAAAATTCATCACACTGTACCTTCAAGTGATAATATATTAGAGTATACAATTTATGGTATAAGGACCTCATAAACATATCCTTTTGCTTTTCCTACACTCATCTTTACGTTATTGTTAATACAAATTTTACTTCTATAAATAATATATACCCCATTCTCTGTCTGATGTAGCTCAGTGGACTGAGCAGGAACCTGAGAACCAAAGGGTCACTAGTTTGGTTTCCAGTCAGGGAACATGCCTGGGTTGCAGGAGAAGTCCCCAGTAGGGGGCATGTGAGAGACAACCACACACTGATGTTTGTCTCTTTCTCCTTCCCTTCCCCTCTCTGTAAAAATAAAATAAAATCTTTAAAATATATGTATATACCCCACAATATTGGTTTTTGCTTTCAGCATGATTTGTCTTTTTCAAAACATTTACATAAGAAAAGTATTTATGTTTATTCTATTTTAGTTATGTCTTTGTCATTTTTAGTGCTGAAATTTGTTATTGTTTTCCTTTTGATTGAAGGACTTCCTTCAACATGTTATAGTGCAATTCTATTAATGAATAACTTTTCATTTTCTTAATATGTGAAGACCTTATTACAGACTTGTTTTTTGTAACATAGCTAAACTGCATAAAAATACTAGTTTAATATCTTTTAGTACTTCAAAAATGTGGTTCTACTATCTTCTAGCTTACATTGTTTCTATAAGAAATCTGCAATTGTCATCCTTATTTTTCTCATAAATAATGTGTTTTAAGCTCTTTTTGAGTTTTTTTGAATCATTTGTCTTAGGCAATTTTATGATAACATCTCAGTGCACTTCTTAAATATTTCTCTTTTATTCCAAATGCTTCGTTTTATTTATTTATTTATTTATTTATAATTATATTTTACTGACTATGCTATTATAGTTGTCCCATTTTTCCCCTTTTATCCCTCTCTATCCTGCACCCCCCTTAGTTCATGTCCATGGGTTGTACATATAAGTTCTCTGAGTTCTCTGTTTCCCATACCATTTTTTATCTTTCCCTATTTTATACTTACCAATTATGCTTCTTCCCTGTACACTTTCCCCTATTCCTCCTCTCCCCCTCCCCACTGAAGACCCTCCATGTGCTCTCCAGTTCTCTGATTCTGTTCCTGTTCTAGTTGTTCGCTTAGATTTGTTTTCATTGTTTTCTTTAGTTTTTTAGGTTCATTTGTTGATAGTTGTGAATTTGTTGTCATCTTACTGTTCATATTTTTTTATCTTCCTTTTCTTAGATAAGCTCCTTCAATATTTCATATAATAATGGCTTGGTGATGATGAACTACTTTTCCTTGACCTTATTTGGGAAGCACTTTATCTTCCCTTCCATTCTAAATTATAGGTTTGCTGGATAGAGTAATCTTGGATGTCGGCCCTTGCCTTTCATGAATTCAAATACTTCCTTCTAGCCCGTTCTTGCCTGTAAGGCTTCTTTTGAGAAATCAGCTGGTAACCTCAGGAGAATTCCTTTGTAAGTAACTCTTTCCTTTCCTCTTTCTGCTTTTAGGATTCTCTTTTTATCTTTAATCTTGGGTAACTTAATGATGATGTGCCTTATTGTGTTCCTCTTTGGGTATAACTTCTTTGGGACTCTCTGGGCTTCCTGGACTTCCTAGAAGTCTATTTCCTTTGCCAGATTGAGAAAGCTTTCCTTTATTATTTATTGAAATAAGTTTTCAATTTATTTCTGTTCTTCTTTTCCTTCTGACACCCCTATAATTCAGATATTGGAATGTTTTAGGTTGTCCCAGAGATTCCTCAGCCTCTCTTAGTTTTTTTGAATTCTTGTTTCTTTATTCTGTTCTGGTTGGAAGTTTATACTTCTTTTTGTTCCAAATCCTTGCTTTGAGTCCTGGTTTCCTTCCTGTCACTGTTGTTTCTCTGAATATTTTGCTTTATTTCACTTTGGGTATCTTTCATTTGTTCTTTCATTTTGACAAAGCTCAATCAGTTCTGTGAGCACTTTGATTACCAAGGCTCTAAATTCTCCACCAGATAGGTTGGCTATCTCCTCTTTCCTCAGCTCTCTTTCTGAGGTTTTGCTCTGTTCTTTCATTTTGGCCCTTAAATATTTCTTATAGTTGGATTTATTAAGATTCTTACCTTAGTGTGTTTGTAGAGTTCATGATATTTGACTAATTTTGTCAATTACATTTCAAATATTTTTTCTGGTCTATCTGGGGGACTTCAATACCCATATATTTGGCTCTTTGAAGTTTTTCTTTAGGCCATTGATATTCTTTCCAATACTTTTTTCAGTTATCTAATTAGCTCATTACCTTTTATTAAGTATGCAATTTCAGTATTCTTCTGCAACATTTACTATGTCTTTAATTCCATATAGTATATTTTTCAAGGCACGCACTGTACTTTTAAAATGGAATTTTTGTTTTATTCTTTTTTAGCATGCATAATTTTTTTAACTTTTGTTCATAAACTTAGAAAAATCCTATAGTCTTCAGATATAATATTTACTTCCAAGTCATAAAAGTTCAAGCTGTTTACCAAGCTCTTGTATCTTGACAAAACTTGAACTTCACACTTTGTCTTCTTTCATTGGGCAACTGCTGAAATCTCAGGTCTGATATTTCCATTTTCCAACTATTGCTTACCTTCAGATTATTGGAGTCTCTTAAGTGTGGGGGGGTTCATGTGTCTTCTGAGAATTTAGGGAAGATGTATGCTGATTTTGTGAGCACCATCCATTTGTGACTACCTTTAATCCTCTTCCATTTATTTGTGCATTCATTTATGTACTTATTTATTTTAGTTTTCTGTTGACACTACTACAGATGTTCCTCATTTCCCCCCAACTTTGTCCACCTCCAATTAGACCCCTCCCTCCATCTCCTCCCTCTGGTCCTCAACAAAATGTTGTCTGTGTCCATGGACTATGTATATAGGTTATTTAGCTAATCACTGTAAATTAGAATTGCATTTCTGTTATCTCTTCCATGTTATTTCTTCTAGTTTCTTGAAAATAAGAAACACAGAAAATAATTAATTTATGACATACTGTATTTAATATTTCAATCATTTGTCTACTAGTTCTGTAATCTCCACAATTTTTATGTCAGTCTGGACTCACTTTTTTTCTCATCATTGTGATATATATATATTTATTTATTTTAATTAAATTTATTGGGTTGACATTGGTCGATAAAATCATACAAGTTTCAAGTGTACGGTTCTATGACACATCATTTGTATATTGTATTATGTGCCCTCCCATCTAAGTCAAATCTTCCAGTACCATATATTTGACCCTCTTTCCATTTTACTGCCCCCTACCCTCCCTTCCTCTGGTATCCACCAAACTGTTTTGTATGTCTACATAGTTTTTGTTTTGTTTTTTCTTGTTTATTTATTTATTTATTTATTTCAGTTTTATGTCCTACATATGTTTTTCAATTTTTCTTCTGCCTGACTTATTTTGTTTAGCATGATATTCTCAAGATTCATCCATGTTGTCACAGATGACCATGTTTCATCTTTTCTTACGGTGGAGTAGTATTCCATTGTACATGTGTTCCATATCTGCTTTGTCCAGTCATTTATTGAAGGACATTTTGGTTGTTTCCATGTCTCAGCCACCATGAATAATGCTGCAATAACATAGGGCTACATATATCATTGAGAATACATGTTTTCAAGTTTTGTGGGTAGGTATCCAGAAGAGGGATTGCAGGGTCATATGGGAACTCTAGTCTTAATTTTTAGGAGCCTTTTTACTGCTTATGTCCTTGTTTCTTTGAACACTGGCAATTTTTATTTGTTATTGGACATTAAGAATTTTATCTTTGCCCTGACTGGTATAACTCAGTAGATTGAGTGCTAGCTGGAAAACCAAAGGATTGTCGGTTCAATTATCAGTCTAGGGCACGTGCCTGGGTTTCAGGCCAAATCCCCGGTTGGGGGTATATGAGAGAAACACATTGATGTTTCTCTCTCTCTTTCTTCCTCCCTTCTGCTCTCTCTAAAAATACATGTATACATAATTAAAAAAAAGAATTTTATCTTCTTGTGAGTTTGGTGTATGTGTATATATATATATATATATATATATATATATATATCCTAAAACTTTGTTTATAGACATGGTGAAATTATTTGGAAACATTTTGCATCTTTCAATTCTTAATTTCAGATTTATCATATTAGTTTACTATTGCCACATAACAAATTATCACAAATTTAGTGATATTTAAAATCACAATTCTTTTACTATCTCATAATTGTTGTGGGTTAGGTGACCAGTAATTGCTTAACCGACTCTCCTTTTGAGGTCTTGTGAGTCTACAATGCTGCTTGGGCTGCCTTCTTATCTGGTGTTCAGGGTTTCTTTACAACCTCCATTGGTTCTTGGCGGAATTCAGTTCCTTGCTGCTGCAGTACTGAGGCCCTAACATTCTGACTGGCAATCAGCCAGGTTCCTCTCTCATCTTTTAGAGGGCTCTGCCTTTTCTGAACATGCGTCTCTCTCACAGGCCTTCTCAAAGCATGTTAACTCAGTTTTCAAAGACAGCAGGAAAGGCACTACTCACAAAGGGCCTGGGTTCTCCTTCCAAGGCTTCCACTGGATTAAACCAGGCCTGCCCCACATAATTTTGTTTTTATTAACTCAAAATCTGCTATTGGGAATTTAAAATTTTTATTTATATATTTATTCTCATTGGGGATTATATATCCAACGTATTTTCACGTTTGTTATTTAGTATAACCTTAATCTCATCATATGCATAGATCATGCCCATATTCAAAGAAATGGAATATAAGGCATACACATGAGGGAGCAAATATCTTGAGGGTATTTCAGAATTCTACCTGATACTCGTCAGTGAGCTAAGAACACTTTTAGTCTAGGATAAATGTTCCTCAGTACTGGGACAAGATCCTCTTAACGCTCTAACCACGCCTCTTTTATTATGAGGTTTTCCACTCAGCTATCAGAAACAGTAACTCTTCCTGGCTAGGTAAGCACTGTGTCTTTCACCCTTTTCAGGTTTTTTTTTCCTCCCTCTGGGCTCAGTTGATATCTGCATATGCATGTGATTACTTTCATTTAACTAAATACTTAATGGGAATTCTGTGCAGGATTTAGAAGCTCTTTCTTTGTGCGCTTCTCCTCTCCAGCACTCTGCTCAGCAAACACTTTCCACTTTATTTTCTCTGGACTCTTCCATTTCTACAATTCCAGGGGCCCTAGAAACTTTTCCTAGGCAGTAAGTTGGTGCAGTCCTAGGGCTTACTGCTTTTACCACGTGTTGAGGACCGTTTTTGTTGCTGTCTGGTTTCAATGCCTTTGGTGCTATTTTTTAAAAATACAGTTTGTTAACTTTTTTTTTTTTTTTTTTGTAGCTCAGTGGGTTGAGCGCAGGCCTGCGAACCAAAGGATCATGGTTCCATTCCCAGTCAGGGCACATGCCTGGGTTGCAGGCCAGTTCCCAGCAGGGGACGCACAAGAGGCAACCATACACTGATATTTCTCTCCCTCTCTCCTTCCCTTCCCCTCTAAAGATAAATAAGTAAAATCTTTAAAAAAAGAAAATAATCACTTTAATAATTCTGCCAAATAGCTTAGAGGAAATATAGCAAACAGTATTCCATTTGGAGGGATTAACTACTGAACAACCTGTTTGTCAAAACATGATGAAATCACTGTGACTGCTTTTCCTCATACAGCTTTTAAAATGGTGTTGGCAAGAAATAGCTCAACTTTTGCAATAAAACAGTATATACTATTTTGACAATAAATGCTCATGTAAGCAGAGAGAGATAGATGTTGGGTTGCACACATGCAACAAAATCAAGTTTAAATATGAAGTTTATGTATAGTAAATTGTGAATCAACTATGGAAGGAGACACTCTATGGAAGAAAGAAATGAGGGAACTATAAAGAGTAATGAGAAGATATACACTAGAAAATAAGCCAAAGTGTAATTTAAGGATGAGATGAGCTAAAGATGCCTACACTGTGTACATGTGTGAATATAACATTACAAAAGCTAAATGCCACAACATATATGAGTAGGACATTCACTACATATAAATATCTTTGAAATTTAAACATCATCTATTTTTTTCTTAAAGTTACATTTTCTTTATTTCTCATGAATGCATTCTTATTATGGTTCCGAGTACTGAATCAGGTACTATCATGTCTCACAAGAAGCTGAACTTACAATTGTGTTTAAGAAACTAATCCAATGCTAAATGGTGATGATGATGAGAAGAAGAAGAAGAAGAAGAAGAAGAAGAAGCAGAAGAAGAATGACTGAGTATAATAATAAAATCTTGCTGGTCCAAGGACAAGAGACAGAGATGGGGCATGTACCACATTTGTAGTTAAACTAAAATTAGCTAGAATGAAGTAGTTAGACTAGATGCTCACTGTAGCTTCTATTTTTTTCTAGTCCTACTTTAAAATATTTGTCATCTAAAAATTAATTATATTTGTCTTAAAGAGTTCTGTGTAGCAAAACAGGTAGGACACCTGGTTGACCATTATGGCATATGGTAAAAGACAGGAAATCCCGGTTCAGTAGCTAATGCTTCTTTCCAGATGATATTAATAACTTAACAATGTGCTTTCTGTCCACCTGCCTGTATCTCCACCCCACTCCCCATGGAAGATGCTATTCATCAAACAAAGTATTTATAAAAAGCAGGATTTTTTACTTAACTATTAAAGAAGAAATAATTCTTTGGAATACCTATTCATGAGCATTATAATTTACTTTTTATTGTGAAATGTAATCCAGGGCTTCCTAAATGTGCATATTTAAAAATTATTATTAAAATTAATCTCCCTGTGCTCTACCTTTGTCCTACTAACTTAGATTCTGATGGTGGAACTTTGGAATCTGTTTTTGCAACTTACCCACATGGATGTTTTCCAGTCACTGTTCTAATAATAAATGAATTTGTTTGTTTTTTTTTTTCTTTGTGTAGGAAGCTCTGTGTAATAAATGACACATTATTTCAAGACAGGTATAGTTATGAAACAATCCATACAATTTAATATAATCACATTTATTGATTAGAAGTGTTCAGAGTACTTGAATTGCCACGAGGGGCTTAGAGATGAGTAGCGTGGCACCACTTAAAACACTGTACGAGTTCAGCAGTGGGGTGATTAATGTCACTTAGAGAGAATGTAAGTAAAGTTCTCAGGGAGTGCCTCTGAGGTGAGAATTGAAATGCAAGGCAGAACAGGAAATGGAAAAAAAGCAAAGACCTCTAAGTAAGTGAATGGCTGAGGGCAAAGGCAGAGAAATGTGAATGAGACATCATTTGTTCTGGAAACTGGGGTAGGTATATAGAGAGATTGGATTGGCTTGGTAAGGAGTAAAGGGGAGCTTCTTTCTCAGCCCTTTGTGGCTCTGTCCCAGTCCATAACTCTCGTTGCAGCTGTACTAAATACTTGTTAAGTAGAAACAAATATAATCCTGAATGTTTTTACTCTGTGTTCACTTTTTACACAAGGGTGACTTATTAGCATAACTGACAACGGTGAAATGCACAGTTAATGGAGGTGCACTCAAGCATCATTACGGGCTCTCTGCATGGCTGGAATTTGTTCCTGCTAACAAGGAAGACCTGCTGAAGAGTTGAAGCTGACAAATATGCCCACCTTACTGCACAAGTAAAGGAGATGCCATTCACAATAGTTTGGCCATATCCATTTCCTATTCAGAGAATACCTACGGGTATTTTGTGCACATCATTGTTAGAGGTGCATTGAGTTTTCTCGGTATTTCTTTTTGTCTCTTCCTAATGTCCTGTCTTTTATGGCATCCTTCCAACTAAATTTCCCCCTTTCTGTAGATATATCTGTCCATGTGTAAGACTATTGACATATAGTTTATGGTAGTCAAAATAATTGTCTGTCCCCCCACTCCTCCTGCCAAAAATGTTCACCTCCTAATTACTGGAACCCAGGGATATGTTGCTTATAGCAAAAGTGACTTAAGAATCTTGGGAGAGGAAAGTTAATCTGGCTAATCTAGGGGGCTCAATGTACTGAGAAGGAATCTTATAAGGGAAGACAGAGGGGTTACAGTCAGAGAGCTGTAATTATGGGGAGACAGGTTGGCATGACACACTTTGAAGATGAAAGAAGGGTCATGTGGCAGCCATAAAAGGCAAGAAAATGCTTCCCTTAAGCAGGGGTTCTCCAACGTTTTGGCATCTCCGGACCACTCTGAAAGAAGAATTGTCTTGGGCCACACATTAAATACACACACACTAACAAAAACTGATGAGCAAAAAAAGGTTTTAAGTAAATTTATGATCTTGTGTGGGGCTGCATTCTTAGCTATCTTGGGCCACTGATTGAAGGCACATAGCTTTGATGACAGCTTGAATTTAGCACAAGAAAGCAATGTTAGACTTCTGACCTCCAGAACTGCAAGAGAATAAATGTATTTTATTTGAAGCCACTGACTATGTGATAACTTTCTTCACATCAGTAGTAGAAAACTAAACATATTTTAAGACAAGTATGCACTCTGGGAGGGATAGAGATCAAACTAACACTAATCCCATCCAAAATATACTGATGCCGTCCTTGCATAAGTTATTTGGAGGCAACCCCGCTCAAGAACACATAGGCACTTAGAGCTGACTGATTGAAATGCATTTGTTTTGCTTGCTTTGGCTGCCAGCCAGGCCTGGAAGCTGTCTCACCCATGATGGCCTAGAAGACTACACAGGGGCCAAGGTCCTGATATCTTTTTTTGTAATGTCAATTGCAGATTTTCTTGTTTTTGGAGAGATCAGTGTAGTGCAGATGGCCTAACCACACAGAAGTTGTTCTCTTTGTCCTATAGCATCTAATTCATGTTGCTGAGGACAGCTTGCCCTTAGGGTCCCCAGCAATTAAAACTGCTATTCTCTTATTGAAATACTATCTCTGCATTGTAATGGCAGCTGTTTTCCAACTCTTGACTGGACAGCAACGTGTACAAGAGGGGTGTGTGTGTGTGTGTGTGTGTGTGCGTGTGTGTGTCTTATATGGATTGAAAGTATATTTTAAAAAGTCAACTAAGGATTCTCATACTAATCATCCTAGCTGATTAATATTCTCTCATCTCTCACTCGTACTGTACAGAAATGTTTTCTCATGGCTAATCTTGTATTTATTAGGCATTTAAAATTTGTTTCTACCACCTCTCCACTGGCAGCCTCAAACCTTTATAATGTTCCTATTGGCACAGACATGATTACTCATCAACCATTGGGAGAGACTTAACTGTGGCTTTGTAGCTCATAGTTTTCCTCATTAAGCCTATGCCACCTCTCTTCACAACAGTGACAATGAGAACCAGGAGAGTGGCAAAAGTTCCCTTATGTTCACCCAGCCTGCAAGCCCAGACAGGTTTAATTACAAGTCAATATCAACTTTCAAACAGAGAAGCAGAAATTGAAATAACACATAATCAATGGTGAAGTTTACCCATAGGAAGTCCATTCATAAATTTGAAATCCATCCATATATTATTAGGATCTCACTGCCTTTTAGAGAGATCTTTGGTTCACTGAATCTACTCACCGTATGTAACATACAGTTGTTCTATAAAAATGTAACTGTTAATTTATAGAATGGATGATTTCATAAAGAAATAACCATGCTATAACTTGGAATAGTCTCACAAAGCTGGTGTTCTAATAAACTATACCTCTACAGTTTATATGGAGCTCAATTCAATCAATAGTTGAACATGGAGCTCTAGTTTTGGATTGTGGGATGAATATTTGGTTTGCTGTAATATAATTTGTGTAGCAAGATTGGGCATTATATTCTCTTGATCTTTTTCTTTCTTCTGCTTGTCACTCCTAGTTAGAGGGTTATGACAATAGACTTTGGTGAAATAAAAAGTAAAGATTTTGTTAGCCATAAGTGCTCCTCATGTATGTGCAATAGCTGGGAGATGGGGCAGGTGGTAAGCTTTCTTAGTCTTGTCAATTTTGTTATAAAAAATCAGAAGGATATCTCTTTAAAAATTGATGATGAGGAATGAGTATTGCTGTTTAGTAAATCAGACCTGAGAAACTCAGAAAGGACCATAGGAATAGGTGAGAGACTAGGCAAACAAAGGAGGGAGAGCAGAAAGAAGCTACCCATCCAAGGCCAGCTGTAAGTAAACTGCAGGATGACCATATTGAGGAAGCTGAAGTAGTTTGCACCAGCTTCCTGTATATTTGTGACAGGCTGAAATAAAGGATACTGTCACTCTTCATGGTCCACAGCTGAAAAGACTTTCAGGCACTGAGCAAGAGTAAGGGTAACAAATATCATATCGTAAGACCCTTTCCTAATTCACCATTTTGTCCTATCAAATAAACACACCACGTAGAAATTCAAAATAGATAAGTCCCTTTAACATTTCATATAATAAAAGCTTGATGATGTTGAACTCCTTGAATTTGATCTTATCTGAGAAGCACTTTATCTGTCCTTCCATTCTAAATGAAAGCTTTGCTGGATAGAGCAATCTTGGATGTAGGTCCTTGCCTTTCATGACTTGGAATACTTCTTTCCAGCCCCTTCTTGCCTGTAAGGTCTCTTTTGAGAAATCAGCTGACAGTCTGATGGGAACTCCTTTGCAGGTGACTGTCCCCTTATCTCTTGCTGCTTCTAGGATTCTCTCCTTCATTTTAATTTGGCTAATATAATGTGAACAGTGAAAGGACAACAAACTCACAGTTATTAACAACCACACCTAAAACCAAAGCAAACCAAAAGGACAGCTAGATCAGGAGTGGAACCATAGAAATGAAGATCACATGGAGGGTTAGCAACAGGGGAATAGGAGGAGGAGAAGCGGGGAGAAGGTACAGAAAATAAGTAGCATAGATGGTAGGTAGAAAATAGAAAGGGGGAGGGCAAGAATAGTAAGGGAAATATAGAATCTAAAGAACTTGAGACACATGGTCATAAACTAAAAGGGGGGAATGGTGGGGGAGGGGTGTGCAGGGTGGAGGGGAATGAAGGGGGAGAATAGAACAACTGTAATGGCATAATCAATAAAATATACTTAAAAAAGAAATTCAAAGTAAACAACATACTCTCCCCTTCTTCCTCTTGTTCTCTCTCTCTCTCTCTCTCTTGAGTGATCTACAGAATTTGGCTTTTCTCTGTTGCTATTAGATTTGCATTTCTAATCAACCTGGTAAGCTACAATCCATCCCATTGACTCAAATTCCAATAAAAAAAAGACTCTGTATGGCTTCACTTATGGATTTACAAGAAGAGAAAAATTAAAATGGAGGTGGGCAAAAGTAGGCTTAAGTAGCTAGTATGTGAAACAGATTTTATTGTTATATTATTATTTATTAATTATGGTATTATTTTTTTATACAAACAACTGCACATCTACTTTTAGCAACTCTGGTACAGATGTATTTAATAAGATGGAAGGAGAGTTATATTCCAAATGCCTGAAGAACTTCCCCCAATGCCACTCCTACCTTCCGCACCAGACATGAATCATGCAGACTGAGAACATTACAGGAGGGAGCAATATTCCACTGTCTCACCTCTCTTTAGAACCTCGGCATCCAAAACATTAAACGATTAGAAAGCAGTGGGATAATCTNAATAGGAGGAGGAGAAGCGGGGAGAAGGTACAGAAAATAAGTAGCATAGATGGTAGGTAGAAAATAGAAAGGGGGAGGGCAAGAATAGTAAGGGAAATATAGAATCTAAAGAACTTGAGACACATGGTCATAAACTAAAAGGGGGGAATGGTGGGGGAGGGGTGTGCAGGGTGGAGGGGAATGAAGGGGGAGAATAGAACAACTGTAATAGCATAATCAATAAAATATACTTAAAAAAGAAATTCAAAATAAACAACATACTCTCCCCTTCTTCCTCTTGTTCTCTCTCTCTCTCTCTCTCTTGAGTGATCTACAGAATTAGGCTTTCCTCTGTTGCTATTAGATTTGCATTTCTAATCAACCTGGTAAGCTACAATCCATCCCATTGACTCAAATTCCAATAAAAAAAAGGCTCTGTATGGCTTCACTTATGGATTTACAAGAAGAGAAAAATAAAAATGGAGGTGAGCAAAAGTAGGCTTAAGTAGCTAGTATGTGAAACAGATTTTAGTGTTATATTATTATTTGTTAATTATGGTATTATTTTTATGCAAACGACTGCACATCTACTTTTAGCAACTCTGGTACAGATGTATTTAATAAGATGGAAGGAGAATTATATTCCAAATGCCTGAAGAACTTCCCCCAATGCCACTCCTACCTTCCGCACCAGACATGAATCATGCAGACAGAGAACATTACAGGAGGGAGCAATATTCCACTGTCTCACCTCTCTTTAGAACCTCGGCATCCAAAACATTAAACGATTAGAAAGCAGTGGGATAACCTTTTGTTATGGGTTTAATCCTGGTTTCTTTGTCCTAGCTTTTTTCCTGGAATATGAAATATAGGAATGCAAAGAGGAAAACTTATCAAGGAATCTATAAATTCTAATATTTGATATCCAGTGGCTATTTTAGAGTTAACAGCGGTGCAGACATTATCTTAAGGAAAAGCAATTGCTAATCTTACAATTAATTTACTAAAATTAATTTACTCATTGAGTATCTGTTGTATAGTAAGCTCTGTTCTAGGTTATTTATACATACTACTTTATTGAATCCTCCACATAGCAATTTACATTAGGTAGTTGTACTCCTTAAAATTGTGTTCACTTTATGCTAAACATAAAAGTATTCATGGCCATTGTAAAATTTTTAAAAATACAGAAAAGTATAATGAAAAATATAAAAATAATCAATAATAACATCCAGTAATAACTACTGAATAACTCCAGCTTATGCTTGTATGTGTGTATATGTGTATCTTAACACATATAAAAGTAGAAATACAATAGTTATAAACGATCAGTATAACATAAAACACTTAAAGAAATTCAGCCAAACGTTACAATGCATGAAGACAGCAGATAGTTGTAATTGTATCGTAGTTTTTCCTGGAGCTCTCTAATGCTGATGGAGACTGGACCTACGCGGCGGTGCGTTTACTGCATAGTCACATTCTCTTCTTCATTCCTTTCCTGATACTTTCATTTTTGCCAACAGGATGCTGCAAAGCGGGCACATGGCAGTTGTCCTAATTTTTAACGGTTCTTTTAAAAGAATTTGACTTAATATTACATCTGGGGTAAATTTACATGATTACATATTCACAAGTATGGTTTTTAGTATTCGGTGTTTGATCTTCAAGACATCTGGTAATTGATTTCCTTACTGCCATATTCTTAGATTATTCTGTTTCCAATTTTTCATCATTGAGACTAGTATAGCAATATATCTACTTTTGCATAAATCTTTGTCTTCATACTAGATTTCATCTTGAGGTGGAAGTCTGGACGACGACACACGGGGTCAAAGTGTTTCCATAATCCTTTGATCTTTGTATGTATTGGATGATTGTTTCTTGAAGTGTATCAATGTATAAATCCACCAACAATTAATCATAACACTTATTTTATTGCACAAATAATACATATCTTTAAAAAGTATTTGTTTTCTTATTAGTTTAAAATAGTAACAGTATAGCAGCTATAGCTAAGGTATGAAATTAACCAGATTTGGAGTTGGAGAGACTTAGAAAATTTTATGCATGGTTTCTCATTTAACATAGGGGAACACACACACCTTATAAGGTTGATGCATGAGAATAATTGATTGTTTTATGTAAAACATCTCATCTAATAACTAGAAGGTAGTAACTGCTCAATAAATAATTACTTTAATAAACTTATTATTTTATTGAATTATGCATACCAAATTTTACATTACACAAATTACCAATATATTTCAATTGCATTTATTAATAGTAAGGTTGAACATTCCTATATAAGATTATAACACATGATATGTCATTTGCCTGTTATCTTTTGCAATTTTTTTATATACCAATTTTAATGAAGTCTTTCTATGTCAAGATTGTAAACACATTATTAATCTGGAAATAGTTTTTATTATTTATTTTTTCCTTTTTTGTATTATTGGTATACAGAGTTTTGAATTGTTATGTAATCAAATCTATTAATAATTTCTTTATAGTTTCTTCTATTGCTTTTATATTTAAAAACCTTCTTTTATAAACTGAAGTTTTCTATTTTTTAAAATTGCTATTTAAGTAGTTGTCTCCATTTTACCCCCACTACTCCCCCTGACCCCAGTTATTCCCACCTCCCACCCTCGATCCAAACCCCCTTTAGCTTTGTCCATGGATTCTTCACACGTTACTGGATGACCCTTTCCAGTTTTTCCCTAATTATCCCCTCCCGCCTCCCCTCTGGTTACTGTTAGTTTGTTCTTAATTTAAATGTTTCTGGTTATATTTTGCTTGCTTGTTTGTTTTGTTGATTAGGTTCCATTTACAGGTGAGATCATGTGGTATTTGTCTTTCACTGCCTGACTTATTTCACTTAGCATAATACTCTCCAGATCCATCCATGTTTTCCCAAGGGGTGGGAGCTCTTTTTTTCTTTCTGTTGTGTAGTATTCCATTGCATAAATGTACCACAGTTTTTTCATCCATTTATTTACTGATGGGCACTTAGGTTGCTTCTAGCACTTGACTATTATAAATTATTCTGCTATGAATATTGGGGTACATAGGTTCTTTTGAATGGGTGTTTCAGGATTTTTAGTGTATAATCCCAGCAGTGGAATGGCTGGGTCAAAAGGCAGTTCCATTTTTAGTTTTCTGAGGAAATTCCGTACTGTTTTCCACAGTGGCTATACCAGTCTGCATTTCCACCAGCAGTGTCCTGGGGTTCCCTTTTCTCCACAACCTCACCAGCACTTGTTGTTTATTTGTTTAAAAAATGGCCATTCTGATCCGTGCAAAGTGGTATCTCATTTTGCTTTTAGTTTGCACCTATCTGAGGGCTAGTGATACTGAGCATCCTTTCATATGTATTTTGGCCCTCTATATGTCCTCATGGAAGAAATGTCTGTTCAGGTCCTTTGCCTATTTTTTAAATGATATATTTGTGAGTTCTTTATATATTTTGTCGATCAAACCCTTGTCTGAGGTATCATTTGCAAATATATTTTCCATACATTTGGAAATGTTTCCTTTCCATTTTTGTTGATGTTTTCTTTAGCCATGTAGGAACTTTTTATTTTGATGAGACCCCTTTTATTTTTTCTTTCCTTTATGTCACTTGCTCTAGGGGACACATCAGTGGAAATATTGCTACATGGAATACTTACAATTTTTCCGCCTATGTTCTCCTCTATGACTTTTATGTTGTTACCTATATTTAAGTCTTTTATGCATCTTGAGTTTATTTTTGTGTATGGTGTGAGTTGGTAGTCAAGCTTCATTTTTTTTGCACGTAACTGTCTAGATGTCCCAACACCATTTGTTGAAGAGGCTATTTTTACTCCATTTTCTGCTGCTGTCCCCTTTGTCAAATATTAATTGACTGTAGAGACTTAGGTTTATTTCTGGGCTCTCTATTCTGTTCCATTGACCTATGTATCTGTTCTTATGCCAGTACCATACTTTTTTTGATTACTGTGGCCCTGTAATGTAGTTTGATATCAGGTGTTCCTCCTGCTTTGTTCTTCTTTTCCAAAATTGCTGCAGCTCTTTGGGGTGGCTTATGATTCCATATAAGTTTTTGAAATGTTTGTTCTATATCTGTGAAATAT
Source organism: Sturnira hondurensis (assembly GCF_014824575.4). Classification (NCBI taxonomy): domain Eukaryota; kingdom Metazoa; phylum Chordata; class Mammalia; order Chiroptera; family Phyllostomidae; genus Sturnira; species Sturnira hondurensis. The sequence continues at coordinate 2,134,815 of NW_028073279.1, forward strand.
GTCATTGGTGTTTTAATGGTTATTGTGCTGAATCCATACATTTCTTTGGGTAGTATAGACATTTTGATGATGTTAATTCTTCCAATCCATGAGCACTAAACAATTTTCACTTTTACAATCCAAAGTTTTTCATTGTTTTCCCTGTATTTTCCTTTCCTTCTTTTCCTTTCCCTTCCCTTCCCTTCCCTTTCCTTTTTTCCCCTTTTTTTGTTCTCTCCTCTCCTTTTCCCTCTTCCTTTCCCTCCCTCTCTCCCTCTGTCCTGCTCTCTCCTTCCTTCCCTTCTCTCCCCTTCCCTTCCCTTTCTTCTCCTCTCCTTTTTCTTTTTTCTTTCCTTTTCTCTCCTCTCCTCTCCTTTTTCTCTTTTCTTTTCTTTTTTTTTCTCTTTCCTGAAAACATAACAATAAGAGCAAATGGCTTTCCTGATACTTATGCCCCATGCCTAAAATATGTGAAAAGATTTTTTGTGGGTGAATCTTATGCACATTTTCCACAAAAAGTGAGGCAGACAAGCATTTATTGGAAAAAGATTAAAAAATAGTTTCTCTTTCCTATGAAAAGTTGTTTATGGGGTTTTTTTGCTTTCTTTATATCTCTGAATATATTCTGCAGAATTTCTTGTGTAGTAGTGAGTGTCTAGTGAGACATACTTGATATTTATCACTTACCTTCTTCAAATCTTTCTTACTGAGAGTAGCTACCACTGTTGAGTGATAGCACTGTTTTGTGAGTTTTGAATACATGAGTACATTTCTCTTTCTTAAGATGGAAACATAAAATTATTTTGTAACATTGTTATTTTTTAAAGAATCACGTAATGGCTCTTCTTAGTGTTATAAATAGAAAAAAGGTGAAATCCAATTGCTCCTGGAGAAAACAATAACAGGATTTTTTTTAACTGGGTAATGAAGTGTATTAGCAAATTTACACAGACTTTCTGAGGTGCAATATTTTTAGAGCTTCCACAAAGGAATCAAATTGTACTGCTGAGACAAACTCACAGAAAGGACAACAAGTTTTCCCATGAGGAAACTCTTGAGTAAGGAAGAGAAGTCCTGAAGCTGATTAGGGTTCAGAGTCAGAGCCTAGTGACCAGGAAGGACAGGTTGGTCATTTTGGGTTCAAATCTGCTTCCCTCAGTTCCTGAACAAGCTACATTAGTATTATGAGTACATACTTGGAATTATAGCTGTGCATACAAATATAAAAAGAAAGAAAAGGTTGAAACACTTGGGAAACTGAATTGTAATTAAAGAGGAGCTATAGTGTATGTAAAGTGAAGCACACAAAATGTTTCAGATACTCATACAAAGGTATTCAGATAATGAAATAGATATGTTTTATGTTTAAAGGAATAAAACATGGTCTAAAAATTATGAGTGGTTTTATATATGTATGTGTAAAAATAACTTATGGAACAAGAAATAATCATAAAAGTTAATAAATAAATGGATATAATAATAATATTAAAATATTTCATAGTAAAACATTTGGATTCTATGCAGGAAGTACTTATACCAATTTGACACTTTAATTATTATTGATTCATAAGGTGCTTTTATTATCTTGTGAGGCAAATTTTATTTTTCAAATTACCTTTTTATTTTTATGATTGCTGTGCTTATATTTTATTTTTCTTGAAAAAATGTTTTTTATTCTAAAAAATTTGAAGAATTAAATGTAAAACCATCAGATATAAAAATACAAGCAGGAGGAAAACAAACAAAATAATAAAGTCAAAACTAAAAATAAAATACAACTATAGATGAGTATGCAGATTAAAATTTCATAACATATAAGTCAAGTTATCTTGTTGAATCATAGCCATCACACACATGTGCATAGACACACACATTATTCAGAAAATAAAATACACTTAATGAAAGGGAAATAATAGATATCTTCAAAAGATAAATTATAGACTCTTTTATCCTTTTCACTTTATTTAAAAATAGTTTTATTTGGAGCCAAATAATACTGTATGTTGGAGCAGACCAGACATAGTTCACTTCTGCTGAAGAAAGAGTCCGTGTGGAAGGAAATTAATTATATACAGAAGGATTAAGCAAATATAAATACATTGAAAATGTGGGCAGGTTTCTTAGAAGGAAGAAAAAGAGGAATGATGGTAGACTAAAGCTTGTGTGGCATGAGGATTGGAAATATTAGTGAGAATACAAGGTTTTAAATACACCCAAATCATGTGTGATTTTTTGGCTGATACTAAGCAATAAAAATAAATTCATTTATGATACATGCGAAAATGAATCTCTAACACATTATTCTAAATGAACAATGATGGATATAAATCATCCTATTTATATAAAATTCTGGAATAGGCAAATTCGGTGATAAAAATTAAAACATTGGTTAAGTCTGTGGGACCAGGCATCTGAGAACATTCTGGGATAATGAAGATACTGTATCATAATAAATGTGTATAAAAATTTTAATGTATGTATTTAGCAAATACCTCAATTGACAGTTATTAAAAATCTGTGCATTTTACTTTATAAAAATATATAATTAAAAATAAAATAGTGTTTTACTTACCAAATTAATTAATTATAGCCTTTGTATCAAATAGACATCTATGAAACAAAAATTAATTTTAAATAAAGGAAGAGCAAATTATGGTCACAAATTAATAAATGCATAACCTGAAATAAATGCTGATGTGAACACAGTAGAGAAGAAGGTTATTAAATTGGAGGATGGTGCTATAGAAATTTCACTGAATGGAGAACTGGGATATAGACAAAATATTTTAAAGTGATGAAACATAAAAAAATTGTTGAAAATCCCAAAGTTAATCTCTCTCTGATGCTCCAAATTTTAAACAAAATCAGAAAGAGACAGAATAAATATTTAATAAAATAGTGGTTGAGAACTTTCCATAATTGAAGAAGTACACAGTACTTAATTTAAATTGAATGTAAACAGCAAACAAAAATAAAATATATAGAAGGGAGGGAAGGAAGAAGGGAAGGAAGAAGGAAGGAAACACACTTTTCTCCATGAAAAGGAAACTCAAGAATAATGGTTTTATGAATAAAATTTCTTAAACTTTACTTAAAAGTAAAAAGAAATAACTTAGCCTTATAAGGGTTTTCTCTTCAGCAGTAATAGATGCCAAAAGATAATGAAGTCATATGTTCAAAGTGCTAAAGGAAAATAACCGTCAACAAAGAATTGTCTGTATAGACAAATTATTGCTTAAGAGTGAGAATAAAATTAACAAATTTTCAACCATACAAAGATGGAGAAAATTGCCACCCACACACTCAGAATGGAATAATTAAAAAAGCATGTACTTTACATGTGGGAAAGCAAACTCTCTGGTTAAAGAGAAGGAAACAGAAAGCAACAGATAGGACACATAGGAAAATGATTCAAATACATTAGTAGAACCAATTAACACTTGACAGCTAAAATAATAAACACAATTGTATACATACATGTGTTTTAAAAATTGGAACTAAAAGTTCAGATTGTAATATAGAAAATGGGAGAGTAATTTTGGAGATGGTAATGTACTTAAAAGTTATCATTTTGTTCAAAAAAGACAAAAGATGGTAAATAACTCACAGTGTATTAGAAAAATAAATTTAAGTATAACAACTAAAAAGGAAAGTTAGGCAGTACAACTTTTAAATCATCAGGAAACATTTTTGATCAAAGAGACAATATTGGGAGAAAATACACAAAGGGTATATGGGGACCTACTTAAACATATACATATATATGTACTGTATTTGGATTACATTGGGGAAATATCATGCTATTTATGTTATTAAATATTTTCCCACATTTTTTGCTTCAAATTTTTTTCCTATTTTCCTCCTCTAAAATCTAGGTGTGTCTTATGGTCTGAAAAATATGGTGTGTGTGTAATACATATATACATACACATATATACATACATATATGTGCATATGTGTGTATACACACATAAATACATATATATAATTTCTCCTTAATCTATAATTATGTTAAAAAGTTAACATAATCTGTGAGCAACCACATACATAACTTTCTGGTCAAATACAATGAAAAATATATAAAGTCAAAGACAATAAAAAGGAAAAAAATATTTTTTACAGCATGAGAATTTCTGCATGTCAACCTAAAGAAATATATTGAAACTACCATATATCCAAAAACAAAGAAAGGATATGAAAATCAACAATGAACAACAGATTACTTGTAAAGGTAATAATAATTTGACTTATTGCTTGATAAATATAATCATTACACTAAAAGTTTACTTCAATAATGATTTCAAAAGTATACTCAGAAAAACTATCTGTATAGGAAAGAAGGAATAAAGAAAATCTCAGATTAAAAAAATAAAAGAGCTTACAAAAAATGAAGTCCCCTTCCTTAAGACAAATTTCAAAAACTATATTTCAGACAGAAATAAAATAAAAAAATGAGCCAAGACAAGAGAACGGAAATCCATTGAGAAAAGCAGCCCAAAGACTAAGAAACAACAACAAAACTCTCGTAAAATAAAACACATACTGATGGTTTAAGCAATAAAATTCATAATAGTGTTTTACAATTGGAATTAAATATATGTAGGAATTATATTGTAAAATAGTATATAATTTGAGTAGATTTCTGTGAGGTCAGTTGTTTCATGTAAATAGATATCAGCATGAGAAAAAGTATTTCTAATGTGTGTTTTTTTTCATAGAGATGACTTTGTTCCATGACTGCCTATAAAATATGAATGACTTCTTACTGTGTTACCCTATACCTTTCTATTAGCTTTGCCTGTTTACTTATTGGAATGAATAAGTAAATTCATACACATACCAGGCATATACATTCAGAAATATGGGAAATACCATACCATTTAAAACTTCACACAAAGCCCTGGCTGGTGTAGCTCAGTGGATTGAGCACAGGCTTTTGAAGCAAAGCATCACTGGTTTGATTCCTAGTCAGGGCACATGCCTGGGTTGCAGGCCAGGTCCCCAGTAGGGGGCATGTGAGAGGCAACCACACATTGATGTTTCTCTCCCACTCTTTCTCCTTCCCTTCCCCTCTCTCTAAAAATAGATAAATAAAAATATTTAAAAAACAAAAAATACTTCACATAAATCCCTTACCAGCTGAATGACGATCTCTTTTTAAGTGTACTTCTTTCTTATTAATCTCACATTTAACATAGAGTCACTTAGCATTTTTTAAAAACAGTATTCTACAGCATGTTTGCTTTTTTTAGAAACAGTATTCTCTAGCTTGTTCAAAAACACACCTTAAAAAATAAAGCATTGCCAAAGTAGCTGTAAATGATTTTTTTTCTAACCTGCTTTCATTCTTTGTAAAAACAGTTCCATTAACCACTGCTTTGATATCTCTCATTTGCTACTTTTACTAGCACTTAAGGTTCTTTAAATCTGTACACTTTTTAAAAGATTCAAACTGCATTTATTTTTATTATCACATTTGAGTCTAATAATAAGACAATGCAGTAGCCAAAAAAAGAGGTGTTAGTCTCATTATTTTGCTGAGGATAGTTCTGTTAGAAAGAGACTTTAGAGACTTGCCAAAAGCACAGAACCAGAATGTAACCAATTTGCATCTAAAACTCAAATTGCCTGTCACAATAAGGAAGAGACTGCAAAGCTTTTTCCTTGGTACTAACATGCTTTCCATTACACATTGATGCTTTGACAATATTGATTCAAGTTATCTGTAATGATATACTTCTCAAAGACATACAAAGACACCACTTAGTTTCAATATTGTTTATATATTTTTCTATTATCTTTCTATACAGTTTATAACATACCCATTAAAAAGATACTGACTCTAAAATTAAGATATTTATCTTGACTGGTAATATTCTGTTTAATCTTATTTAAGAGTCTTCTGGGAGGAAAATATACAATCAAATTCTTTAGAATAAATCATGAGGAAAGTTATTTACAATTAGTTAAAATAAAGGTGGAATCTCTACTTTGAGGTACAATACGTGTCTATAATGAAGCAATACATTTTGAGGCCTGTCATGACAATATCGTGCAAAATTTCTATGCCTCACCACACGTTGTACCTTCACAATACTTCATTATCTGTAACATTTATTGAGAACTGTGATGTTCCAATGCTATGTCAACTGCTGGAATACAGAGAAACATATGGCACAGTCACTGTTCCCTAACAGCTTGCATACCCATGGGGAGTAAAGGGACTGGGACTAATACAGATCGACTTCTTTTCACGTGCCTCTTATATGCCATGTTTTGTGATAAATGAGGGCATCAAATTAATGACTTCATGATTATTAATCCCACTATTCAGATGCAGAAATGGAGAAAGTCTATTAATTTGTTCAAATTTTTCACCTAATACTTTCTGGAACCATTTCATACCTAAGTCTGTTTTTTTCTCCAAAATCCACCTTAATGTGTGCCTCTTCAGGAAAGTCGATCAACAATTAGGGTAAAATGGGATCATTTCAGTGTGAGAATTTCAGTACAACATTGGGATCACTGAGGTGAACTGAAGGCCCACTAAAATGCTGGGTGAGGGTGGAGGTAGCGATACCAGTCTAGGAATGCATTGAAGATGATTGCAATTAATATAAGAAAAAAAGACATTTTATAACTTTCAGGACATGAGACCATGTACGAAAAGTCTTATAGGCATAAATACATGGTTTATTTAAAAATATGTAAGCAGTTTACCATGTCTAGAACGTAAGATACAAATTGTGAGGAGGTGTGGATAAAGATGAAAAAGGAAAGAGCCAGACCAAGAAGAGCCTAGGAACCCATGGTCAGTCAATCCCAGTAAATCAGGGAAGTGTTTTAGGCAATGGATGGTAGAAATCAGTGTGTTAATTTGATTCAACATGTATTTTTTTAAATATTTTATTTATTTATCTTTTTACAGGGGAAGGGAAGGAGAGAGGAAAGAAACATCAATGTATGGTTGCTTCTCGTGCATCCCCTGCTGGGAACTGGCCCCTGCCGGAAACTGGCCTGCAACCCAAGCATGTGCCCTGACTGGGAATCAAACCGCGATCGTCTGGTTCGCAGGCCCGCGCTCAATCCACTGAGCTACACCAGCCAGGGCTTCAACATGTATTTTAAAAGAATAATTCTAGGTTCATGGAGTAAAAAAAAAAAGATTGAAGTTAGGCAACCACCTGAAAATACCTGCGGTTCATGTTTTTAACTATCCCTGTCCATTAGCACACTTAATGAAGTAGAGTGAGATCAGTAAGACTTTGTGGAAATCTCTGGGTCATTTGGGGTCTTTAAGAAACACAGTGCAGCTATGGCATAGTCAAGAGGCTGTTGAAAATGTTTGGATATGAGAGGTACAGAAAGTCAACAAAGGAAATAATATACCTACATCTTTTAGCTCTTGTAAATTGGAGAAATAATTTTCTCTGCAGTTTCTGTGGTATTGCCTTGGTCCCATTTGCCTCATGCTGAATGACATATATTAGTGAGAGTGAAGGATTCAGAAATTGTCTTTCTTATTGACCTCATTTTCAAGCACCGGTTTTTGTTGAGTTCTTTTCCTCCCAAGAATAGTATATTTCAAAATGCAATTGTTGTCTTGAAACTGTTACCACAGGGCTTAAAAAAATCATCATCTTAAAGCAAGTATGAGTAGCTTATATGAAATAGAAAGTGTAGGCTACTCTAGAGAATAGTGTTATGTTTTAAATCTCCCAGAGATTTTATTCAGTCAATTTTCCTTTTTTCTCTTTTGTGTGTGTGTGCGTGTATATATACATATACATATATATAACCTGCCCTCATATGTATAATCTGTTTCCCAACAGTACTGAAAAACTCAAACATCTCTTACTTTATAAATGAAAACAAACAAAGATTTAAGCTACAACCCTCTTAGGTATTTTTCACCTTCACCCATTAATTAATCTTTCGAGAAAACAACTGTGGACCTTAGCACTGTGCTGTATTTTCAGACTAAAGCAGTGAACGCAACAGAGACCTCGCCCCCACGAAAGTTCATTCTGGAGGGGTGACCAACAATCAGATATGTAATTAGAAGAGTGAAGCCAAGCTCTAAGAAAAAGAATGAGGTAGCATTTGAGGAAGTGTCCTTTTAGCTGAGACCCGAGTGACCAAGTTAATGAAGAGCATTAAATTCAGAGAAAAACAGACGTGAGCTTGGTGTGCTTTAGCAACCCAGAGAAGGTCACTGCGGCTGGAGAGGAGAAAGCAAGAGGGAGAGGGGCACAAACAAGGTGAGTAGGGAGACATCGGAAGGGGCTAGATGACCAGGGCATTTCAGCCTGTGGTGAGATGTTCTTCCCATTACAATGGAAACCCACAGGAAAAAAATTAAACTAACTTTGTTATGGCCTCATTTGCATGTTTAAAAGATAATACTTTGCCCTTCGCAAATGAGTTTTTGTGAATTGGCAGAATCTGCTTTTCTTTTTCATTTTTCTATTGGTGTCTAAAAGGTTTCAGAAAATGTTTACATTTTGAAAATATAATGTAGACTCTAAAATACACTTGGAAAATCTACTCCAGATATATTAAAGAGCTGTTTACTATAAGACAGAAAACTGTACTTGAACAAGAATGAAATAAAAATAAAAATTTAAAAAAAAATTTAAAAAGAGCTGTTTAAAATCAATAAGGAGATAAACTCTCTGAAACAAAAGTGTGAATACTTTTTTTTAAGGGAGAAAAGGCATTTCAAAGGCCTTAACACAGTAAAAATTTCTTGTTTTATTGGGATGTGAAAAAAATCAGTGAGAAGCATTTTAAGGATAAGACAATGGTGAAGATGAATTTGGGAAGGCTACGGCAGAGAGGTAATATTTTATTTCTTGTATAATGTTTATTTCTTGTATAATGAAAGCTACCATGTTTTTAAAGCAAGAGAATCATTAATATGATGTGTGTATTTAAAAGATCAATTTGGTTGCTATTACCTCCTCTTTATCTTTTATCATTTTACGGAAAAAAACCTACCTCCACATCAGCAAACTTTTCTGTATCAACTTACTCCGTATCTCATTTCCTATTGGTGGCATTTGGCAAGAGTGATCAATCTCCTCTTCCCCGGACGTGTCATTTGCTGCACTTCTAGGAGTCCCATGTCTCATTCATTTCTGCAGCTCCTGTGAAGCCTCCTCGTCATCTGCCTTAAGTTTGTGCTGTCCGGATGTTGCTTGTTTTCTGAAAGTATATCGTTCTGACGCTTTCCGTGAGTGACGTCATCCCGTCTCACGGCGTCAATTTCCACAACAGTGACTGCAAAATTCTATCTGCAGTCTAGGATCTCTCCTATACATTAGCTTTGAATAGTCAGATATCTCCCAGTTAACTCAGTTCTGAATACCCACTTCAGACACACCTCCAGTGTCTCAGACATAGCAGGTGCACACGTGGATTTTTAACATTTGCCAACACATTTGCTCCTCAGCTTAGTGAGGAAAACCTTAATCCATATTTGTCCCTCCTGTGCCCATTCTAAAATGTCTGTTTATGTTCTGTCAGTTCTACTCCAAATTATATTTCAAGTCTCCCTTCTGTCTACTTGTTTCTAACCTCTGTACTATGCTGGTCTAGGCAAACACCATTTCTTGTCTCCCTTGAGATCAATACTCTGTTATACTTTCTCTCTCTGTATATATGTATACTTTATATTACTCATCAAAATTTTAATTACTTTATAAACATCCGAATTTATCACTGTATTTTATTTGGCTAGAGCCACATTTATTTGGTTTATGCCATTACAGGGTTTGGCACACACTATGAACTTAATAAATATGTGTTAGATAAATGAATAGATGGGGAATTAGGGTTGAGAACTGCTTCCAGATGAGGACAAAAAATGGCAAAGAAGCTGGGAAGAGACTTTAGGTGATGATTACCAAAACTGTACCTGAATCCAAATGGGAGCCCTTACCACACAGTTATTTTAACTGCACTATACTGACTGCTTATGATAAGGGGTTACTATTAAAATCAAGTATTAAGCCTGATAACCTACAGTGCAGAGGGTTACAGAAGAGAGAAATTGCCAGGAAATAATTCCTAGTAAAGGCAGGAAGTTGGTGGTTCGTGAAACATTTCTCTCTAGATGTTTTATTGCAGTCACTCTTTGAATACAACCTTTTCTTGTGATAATATTGTTTTTTATTAGTTTCTTCACTTGATAATTAAAGCTTTATTTTAGGTATATTTTATTAAAGGTATATTTCACATTGCAATGAAATTTTAAAAGGCAACAACTTTGGTAATATTGGCTTGGAAATGTGTTCTTCTGACACTAAGATAGAAAACTAATTTGTAAGTGCTACGAATACAAGGGTGGGCAGAAGTAGATTTCAGTTGTGAGTACACAAAACGCAAAGTGAATAAAGCTACGATAATAATCTTGACCTGCGTGACCTTTTCCATACAAACAGTTATAAACCTGCTTTTGTCACCCCTTGTACGATTCCTGCTTAGTGAGTGAATGCTTGTTCTGCAGCGACTTGCAGGAAGTAGGTAATTGGAAAATTGGTATCCATTCACTAACTCATTCAGGACTCAAGAATGCATTATAACTGTCAAATTTTCATTTCTTTCTTAGTAGCTAAGGTGGGTTTTATTTGAAAGTGCTGGGTGAAATACAGTATCCTTTATAAAATGACATCCTTATGCGAAAAATACGAAACCTTGCTATAGCACCAGTATGTCCAGATTATAGCTTACCTAGTCTTCCTACTAAAAAGGGAATCCTAAATTTTAACAGTAATTTTTACCTAGCGGCCACCTATTTGAGATTTTTGTTCTTTAAAAGTTTGAATCGGTAATTTAGAGTGAATTATGCACAATTACTAAACAGTTTACACATACATTAAATTTTTTTACAACTGCAAAATTAAATATCTCAACCCTTACAGAACTGAAAACAAAGACAAGACTGGAAAAAAAGCAGAACACAAGAACCAAGGATTGTGGGACAATTATAAAAGGTGCAACGTATGTGTAATGGGAATGCCAGGGGTGGGGAAGAAAGAGGGGAGAAACATTTGAAACAATAATGACGGAAAATTTCTCCAAATTAATGTCAGGCACCAAATTGAAGATCCAGAAATTTCAGAGAACACCAAGCATGATAAGTGACCCTAAAAGTACCTTGGCATGTCAGTGTTAAACCATAGAAAATCAAAGTAAAGGAAATACACTGAATAAAAGAAAGAAAGAAAAAATAGAATACCTTGCCTCTAAAGGAACAAAGATAAAAATTATATCTGACTCCTCAGAAACTAGTTCTAAGGTACAGAGTATTCCTTGATCACTAAGGGATGAAATGAAGTTGACAGCAAATATGTGAAGGGATCGCAAACTATTTCCTTTTGTGAAATCCTGAAATTGTAATTTACATGGACTTTTTTTTATCTCCGTGGCCAAAGATCCATATGAATGCATCGTGGGCAGCACACTTTGAGCCCTATCCCTTTCTCCCGCTGTGGTGCTAGTCAGGTTGTTTCCACATCAAGTCAGAAGTTTTCATGGTGATTTTATTTTTCCATGAGAATATCAAGGTTTTCCTCCACCATTTCCTAAGAATTAATTACAAAGTGACTCAAAGGGGCCCAGTTTTGTACAATATCCCAACCAAATACTCTTCATAGTAACTTAGAAATATCATGCTGCTCCGTCCTGCTCCGTGAGCAATGAAACAAAAAAAGGCACATGTGGTTTGGCCATGCCACGCTGTCCTTAAGTGGCTGGATCCGCTGTCACCAATCACTGGACAAAGTCAACAAAGACCTGAGAGAGTAAGACATTCATTGATTTGTTTCTGCAGTTTTGATTGCGTGTCATCAGCCTGGGTGAGTTTGGTGAAAGGAAAGATGCAAAATGCAGCATGTCCTGGACAAGTCGCTGACAAGAGCCGAGATAGATGATTTTGGGAAGCCTGCTCAGTGAGCTGTGACTTGTGAGCTCAGGCCTTTGTGCACATGCTTTTGTTTTGTCATTATATCCTTTGTCTCAGAGGTTGATTTATAAAGTTTGACATGGCACCATATAAATGTATCGCCGTACTACTTGGAAAACAAGAGAAAATGATATATTAAGTCACAGTAGTACAATTGTTTTGAGATATTAAGTCCCATGTCATGGCTGGACAAATGCAAACGTATTAGAAGTGAATATTGCTGTCCTTTATATTTGCAGATGGCCTTTTGAACAGCTGTCAGGAAAATATCTATAGCCTCTAAGAAGTTTTGATATCCTAGCATGAGTATTGCCTACTTATGCCGACTCACACCCTATTATTCTATTCTGTTTTCTGATAATTCAATGAGTCCATCTCCAAACAGCAATGACAGTAAAACCACAGATGAAACAACATAGATTTTGATAAAGTTACACATGGACATGATTTAATAGTGTTGGATTTAATACATTCCCAACTCTAACCATAGCTAATTTATCGAACAATAAGAATGACTCTTTAAACTGATTTTATGATAAACTGTGATAGGGTTTCCATATCTGGTATAAAACCTATGATTTGTTCTGCTTTTAAAAATATGGGACATATTTGTAACTACATTTCCCTTGAATCCATACACAATTGGTACAAATGCAAGCAAAAGCACGAAATCCATGTAGAAAAAATATTATTCTCTCCATAACTCAATGGAAATTGTTTTTTGGCATCTAACCCTAATCTCTGTCATTTTTGTATTTTGCCTTATCACTCCATTCCCAGAATTGTATCTTTGACTCTGGCAAGCTCAAGGAGTGGGGCAGGATGGACAGAGGAGGCCCTTTAGCCTTCAGACACATGGCCCCACTGTCATCCACTAAAATGCCTTCCTTCAGGTCTGAGAATTATTGCAATTCCCGAACCCAAACACAAGGCCTCTCCTGGTCCAGTTTATTCTCTAAGCTACTTCCTTAGTCTTCTCTAGCACATGGGAAATATCTGATGTTTCCAAATCAATCCAAGATCGTGAGGTAACTGGTAAAACTTAAGGGTCTTTGGTCTAGGTACCTAATGCAGTTAGGAGCCAGAAAAACTGGGCATCTACCAATTTTCTCAACCTATTCAGGAACGTGTAGCTTAGATGTCTCTGCTCTCTAATGTCCATGAGGTTATCTGAGATTTCCTTGTTTGCCCCACACTCTTTTTTAAAGTATATTTTATTGATTATGCTATTACAGTTTTCCCAATTTTCACTGTTTATCTTCCTCTCCACCCTGCACCCCCCAGACCTCTAGCATTACCCCCCTTTGTTCATGTCCATGGGTTGTACATATAAATTCTCTGAATAATCTGTTTCCTATACCATTTTTACCTCTCCCTGTCTGCGTTATAGTAGACAGGTATCACTTTACACCTGCCAATTATGCTTTTTACTCCTTTATACCTTTTCCCCCTTATTCCTCCCCTTCCTTCCCCACTGAAAACCCTCCATGTGATGTCCATCTCTCTTTCCCCACTGAAAACCTTCCATGTGATGTCCATGTGATGTTCCTGTTCTAGATGTTTGCTTAGTTTTTGTTTTTATTTTTTTAGGTTCATTTGTTGACAGTTGTGAATTTGTTGTCGTTTTACTGTTCATAGTTTTTGATCTTCAATTTCTTAGATTAGTCCCTTTAACATTTCATATTATGAGGGCTTGGTGATGAAGAACTTTACCTTGACCTTATCTGGGAAGCACTTTATCCTCCCTTCCATTCTAAATGATGGCTTGCTGGATAGAGTAATCTTGAAGGCAGGTTCTTGCCTTTCATGACTTCAAATACTTCTTTCTAGACTGTTCTTGCCTACAAGGTTTCTTTTGAGAAATCAGCTGATAATCTCATGAGCATTCCTTTGTAGGTAACTCTCTCCTTTCCTCTTTCTGCTTTTAAGATTCTCTCCTTATCTTTGATCTTGGCTAATGTATTTACAATGTGCCTTGGTGTGTTCCTCTTTGGGTCCACCTTCTTTGTGACTCTCTGGACTTCCTTGACTTCCTGGAAAGTCTATTTCTTTCTACAGATTAGTGAAGTTTTTTATTCAAATAAGTTTTGTTCATTATTTGTTCAAATAAGTTTTCAATTTCTTGCTGTTGTTCTTCTCCTTCTGGCACCCCTATAATTCAGGTATTAGAATGTTTCAGGTTGTCCCAGAGATTCCTCAGCCTCTCTTAATTTTTTTGAATTCTCGTTCCTACATTCTGTTCCAGTTAGATGTTTATTTCTCCCTTTTCTTCCAAATTGTTGCTTTGAGTCCTGGTTTCCTTCCTGTCACTGTTGGTCCCTTGAATATTTTGCTTTACTTCACTTTGGATATCCTTATTTGTTCCTTCATTTTTTGACCAAGCTCAATTGGTTCTGTGAGCATTTTGATTACTAGGGCTTTGAATTCTTCATCAGATAGATAGGTTGGCCATCTCCTTCTCACTTAGGTCTTTTTCTAGAGTTTAGCTCTGTTCTTACATTTGGGCTGTATTTCTTTATCTTGGCACACTTACTAAGTTGTAAGGGGGCAGGGCCTTAGGTATTCACCAGGGTGGGGCAACCCTTTTTGCTGCACTGCAGTGTTGTCTGTGGGGGAGGGGTTAGAGAGGGAAAGTGCAGCTTGCCTGCTGGGCTCTGGCCCACTTTCCAAGGAACCCTCGTGTGAGACGGAGTTTGTCCCACCCTGGCAACTCCTGCCTTAGTCCACAGTCAGCTCTGAGTCTCAGTTTCCTATTTAGCCAGCCCTCCCACGAGGTCTGCTGCCTCCTCAAGGGTTCTCTCTGTCAGCCTGTCTTCCCAGTCTGGTTGTTCTGGTTGACTGTTCCTTTAATTCTGTCGCTGTCCTTGTTCCACGCAGTTTGATTTTCTGGCACTTCTGGTTGTTTATTGATTTTAGATTGGTTATTATCCTCCTTTTGGTTGTACAAAACTCTGCCCCACACTTTTCCTTAGGGAAAGGTGGAAAGGGCATATCTTTATTGAAATATCCTTGTACTGACTGAGATAAACTATTCCTTATGGAGCCTTGAAATGGAACCTTGAAATAAAATCAAATTCTACTTCACATAGAGAAAATAGCTTCTTTTTCTGATCCCTCAGTTTATAGTCTAAAAACTATATTTGCTATATTTAAATGTTTTCTTGCTATAGCTGTGATAAAAGTAGCTACCTTCTATTTAACAACTTACCACCTTTCAGCTTTCATACTAAGCATTGCCAAAGCCCTATATTATTTAATGCTCACAACCAGCAGAGCAGTAGCTACTTTATAATCATTTATTATTACTATATTTTACTAACAGGTATATTGAAGTTTTGTAACATTATCCTTTACTATGTCAATGTTATACATCTAGTAATTGGTGAAGTCAGGATTTCAACATAGGCAAAATTAATATTGAAATTTATATTCTTACTCTCCATTTTAGATATAATTAGTTTTCAGGAGGGGGATAAGTAGATGTGCAAATAGATACTTTGCTTTAGATTCCTATGCACATGTCATATGGTTAAAGTGTTCTGCTAGTATAGTAGACAAAGATAAATTATTCTACTTTGGTGAGTCATTAATTGTTTTTCCATTTTATGTTTATCAACCACAGTTTGAAACAATTGGATCAGACACTATTAAGCAAAAATGATTTGACGCAGTGCCTTTCTATTTGATGCGATAGCTAGTCTGCAAGACTTCCCTACAGTGACCTCAGTCTCTAAGTGTTCATGCCTTTGTTTGCTTCCTTCCACTCCAAATAAAGTCTGGTCCCCTGTAAACACAAAACAGTAGAAATGACACTGCTTGACTTCCAGGGCTAGATCATAAAAGGCTGTGTTGCTTCCTTCTTGGTCTTTTGGAACTCTTGCTTTTGTGAGTCTTCCTCTTGAAAATCAAGCACTAGGTCATGAAAATCCCAAGGCATATGAAGAAACAATGCGTAGGCATTCTGTTTTACTGCCCCGGCTGAATGCCTGGTCAACAGACAAGATCAACTCTGCCATATAAGAAAGCCATCTCTAATTTTCCAGCCCAAATGGCCCAGATGATTAAAGCACTGATACCATGTGAAACAGCTGATGCTAGTAAATACACCAAACTATGAGATAACAAAAAAGTTGTTCTTTTACACCATTGAATTTTGGGTGGAGGTGAGGAGGCAAGGTTGTTGTACAGAGATAACCAGAATATTCAGAAAATATGACTGTATCTCTAACTTTCTATGTGGCTTTAGAAACACCACTAAACCTACATAAAATTTATATTTTAAACCTGTAAAGTATATAAAATAATGTACTTGAATAGGAGTAGAGTGGATTAGATATTATGTGAATGGATTTTTAAAACTCTATAGCAATCTCTAACTCCTTTTTGTTTTTGATTTGGTTTTGATTTTGTTTCCTCTGATAAGGTGCCATATAAAGATTAAATGACTTGCTGAAGACCAACAACTACTATATAAGCAAACTAGATTAAGTCCAAAAGCTTCTATGACCAATCGTCTTTCTACCTTTTTAGGTGTTCGATAATATCATTTATTCATGAATATTTTTTAAAATTTATGGTGCCCTTCACATACAATGCATTTCTTCATAGAAATGAGAAGTCATTTTCTTTATCAAGAAATGGATAAGTATTTCATCCTGAAATGCATGCTTTTTGGCACATTATGTTGATGGTCATTGCATATAATTTTGTTTAAAACAAAAGTAAAATATCTCTTTGTCAGTGCACAACAGTAATATTGATCACATTATTTTTTAGGTGGACATTTATAACATTTTGCATATTTATATTTTGTTCTCATAGCATAGCTTACATTCTATGTTACCTATTTAGTGTATAAGTGAAAGTAAAGATTTATTTTTAGCTAAGGAATTACATGGCAAATTGTTATAGATTACTTTCAGAAAAATGTCATAAATTTAAAAGAGTATTATGTATATTTAAAAACAAAATGAAGCACTTATGTAAAAATAAGATTTTTCACATGACTTAGGGAACTCTGTTTTCTGTTTCTTCTGGTGAATTCTATAATTTTAAATAGTTTAAGGAGCAGCATGGCCATGTGTAGCTGATGATCATCAGACTGGATGCTTTTTAAAAAAAAACTAAAATCAACTGTAGCCATTATGTTGAAATTTCAGAATGTCAAATAGTATTTTTTCATTTTATATTTTTTATTTATAAATTTTTATTTGCATAGCTGTAATCTAATCATTACATGATGAAAAGAACCGAGAAGAATCAAACTACGTAGCAATGAATGAAAATGGGAAAGAATTTGTGCATTCAACTTACTGGAAGAAAAACCAAAGTTAAAATGCAAGGTAGAACAAAATTGTCTTTAAAATATCAATTCCTTTCCTTTACAAAAATTACCGAGTCTACCAAAATACAAAAACACAAGGCTGTAAGTAAAAAAACAGTAGCATTTAGGCTATTACAGGGCAGGTTATCTTCAAGGCCACGTACATCCTGCTTTACTGCTGCTTGCACTCTGCTGGGTTTTGCTCCTTCTTTGAGTCATGGTCTGGATCATGTTTATCTTCTTCTTCCCCTTCCTCATCTGCTTCTTTACTTTCTCCATGGTAATCATCATCATTATCATCTTCAGTAGCTTCTCCAGCAAAGTACAACCCTGATCTTGGGATTATACTCTCATGTAAAAAGTGACCAGCTTCAGAGTCTGCAGCAAGGGTAGCTTCGGTAGCAGCATCCAGATCGCCACTTTCAGGAGCTTCAGGAGGGGCAAAAATAAAGAGAGAATGATTGGAGACTGTTTTGGTCACTGTATGAACTGTCCCACATCCTTTGTCTTTCTGCTTCTTTCTAATAGTTTTCAAAGTGACATTCTTCCCTTTTTTGCCAGTCTATCTGACACCCAGTACAACCCACAATTTCTGGTCCATCAAAAGAAAAGGGGTCAGAATTAACTGGTTCTGACCTCATCCTATATGTCTTTGTCAACACTTCACTTGCAAAATATTCATTGGGTTCAAGTGAAATTCTAAAACAAAGCTCATAGTTTGGACAGCATCTAAGAACTTCACTTTAATATCTTTCAGGTGCTTCAGTATAGGCTCATCGTGTTCCTGAACTGTATCACTGAGCAAGTCAACATTCTCAAAAATAGTCAACCCAAACTGAGGGATTCCCTTGGGGTCTTATTTTTGTTCATCCTTTTTCTCATCATCAATCTTGGCCTTTCCTTTCATCTCCTCCAAAATTTCACCTTTCTTATCTGGTTTCCATTCACATTCTTCTTCCATAGACTCATAAATTGCATTAATGATCTCAAATTGCTTATCAAATAAAGGCTGATAGAGAACAGCATACTTCCTTTTAAGAACATGGCCTTCCTCATAGAACTTGACTTCTATCAGTGCACATTTAACTTGAAGGTTTTTGAGAGCATTCACTCATCTTTAAAAATGCCTTAGCTGGGCTTTCAATGTGTCCTGTTGGTGTTTCTACCAGACCATCAAGTCTTTCTTGGGGGTCAGCAAGAATCTGAGGGTTTTGCATCATCTGAACAGTCAGCTGACTTGCCTTGATTTTTATTTCTTCATCAGCTTTTTCTTCTACTTCTTCAACATCATCTAAATCTTGATCAAGTTCAGACTGTTCTTTGTTGTCAATGTCTTCCATGTTGTAAGAACTCCAAACTCAAAGGCTAGCATGGGGAGCCAGGTGCCGGAGCTGCACAGTCAGTAACTCAGGGTGGCAGCGGGAGGTACCATGAGCAGATGGTACTTAAAAAGCAGTATTTTTCACTTTAAATCTAAATCTGAGGGCTTATTTTTCTTTGCATCTTGGGTGCAGTCTAAGTCTGCTATAATTTTATGATCATTCTCATATATTTAAACTTCTTTTAATCATTTTAGCCACATAAACAGTTACCGTTTAGCTGCTACAATAATCAACAGAGTTTAATAAGAAAACCCTGAACATCTGCTGAAGTTGTATCTTCTCACCTCCTCAGTTTGGTGTAGTTTGAGTCTCAGGAGCCTGTAGGGGTGGGAGAAGGGCCTAGTCAACCTCTTTTCATTTTTTATTTTTCTCTATTTGCAGTTGACACCCCTTTTCCATGTACTTCTGCTCCATTCTCTAGCTGCGGTTTTCAGCCTGGCTTTATAGCTGTGAGCAGAGCAGAAGAGATTATATACAGGACTAAATGGTCTTATTTTACTGTGTATTTGCTACGATATTGGTACCTACTGCAAATAGTGGATTTGAAAGGGGAATTTTTTTCTCTAATGAATTCTGTATATTTTTCAGAGATTTTCTCACTGAGAACATCCAGTTGAAATTTCTGGGAGAGGTAGATTTTCTTCTGGCTTTCTTTTTCCCAGGTCTCAGTTTTCGGCATCATGTAATCTGCTTAACACACCCCTTTCTGTTGGAGCCCTGCCGTTCCTTTAGGTGACTCTCTTGGGCAAAGTTCCTCTGAACATGATTCCTGGCTGGCTCTCTAGAAAGTGACCCAGGTCAGGTTTGTGGGTCTTACTTTTGTCTGCCATGCATAGCTTCTTTCCAGCACAGCTGCCTTTACTCTTCTGCTACTAGAGGCCATTCCAGTCCCAAACTGTAATCCTCGTCTTTTAGTATGGGTTACTTATTATTAATTTTAGCTTTTGAATCCTGTCACCTTTCCCACTGAAAGACTTTAGTTAATAAATATGAAATTCTTCATGTGGTCTCCTGAAAATTCCTTTCACTAGATTTGAGGTGAGTGGGAAGACTCCACCCACTACCCTATAACCCTTCATGTTCTTTATGGTAGCGGGGAGACTCAGAGGAAAAATTATCTAAGAGAATTATTTAAGCCAAGCCTGCTCTACTTCATAAAGATATAGGAAACACATTTTATGTCTTTAAATAGAAAGTTTGTTACTTGTGACAAAATCATTTTCTATTACATTCTTAGTAGGTCCAACAACAGTGGTCCAGTACCTCGCCTTGAATTGAGGGAACAGTTGCCACTGAATTGTTTAATTCTTTACCTACTTTGCTTCAGCTAAAGCAATAGAAAATGTGTGTAATGACATCCTATTGCACAACATTTGTACAAAGAGAACATAAACAAAATTTTTTCAATTCCTTTTCAAAAATACAGAAAAAATAAGGCACATGAAAAGTAAAGATCTTACAGCCTAAAATATATATCAAAATCAACACTGAAAAATATGCAGAGATGTTAATGAATATTTATAAGACAGACTTCATTACAGTGTTAAGTTTTAAAAGGTGAGAATCAACTAAATATATGACGATACGGGGATAGTTTAGCATCTTGTGATACATCCATGAATTAAATACTGTGCTGCCTCTCTAAGAGTTCAGGGGGTAAAAACAGATCCATTATACATTTTATGGAAATAGTGGATTTCTTACAGAAATTACACAACAAATATGGAAAAACCTGAGCAGCAGAGATCTGAAAATTGGGAGACATAAAATCAGAGAAAGAGCCAATATCCAGAGTGTCTAAGGCAAGTTGAAACTTCATGGAAATCAAAAAAGCCAAATACATTTGGACACTGGAAAGGTGCTGAGAAGAGGGACCTCCCTCAAAAGTCTATTGAAACCACCACCTCTGGGGAAGCTGTTTCTTGAGTGTACTCAGAACTGCGGCAGGTTTACAGCCAAGCCCTTCATGGAGGCCTCAGATCCTCTGTGGGTTAGCCTGGCAGGCAGTCAAGAAGATAAGCTGAATATGAAACAGGGAGGGTAAGGAAGAGCTGGGCATCTCTTTCTGTCCCTTTGGCTGCTTGTGACAACCTTTGGAGAGTGATGGTTTCTGCGTCACCTTTGCCAAGTATCATGCACTTTCCTCCTTTGGCTACCTCTGACCCAGAAGTATTCAGGGGAAATGATTGGGGAACAATGTTCAGTTTCAGCCAACTTGATATAATAAATGATACTGTACAATCTTATTAAACAAACCTGTCATCAAACTCAACAATTTAAGAAGAAATTTATGACTACTAATCAGTTCAAATTATCTGCTATTCATTGACTGCCTATGATGTGCCAAACACTGTGCCTCCATGATGTATGTATGTGCAAACCTGGACCTCACCCACAGGATATACAATCTAATGGAGGAGGAATGCAAGGAAAGATGAAATACCTACAGGAAAAGCATGGAGATGGAGGAAATGTGAGGAGATCTCGAAGTGCATGCAAAGTACATCTAATTGAGACGTGTGATTCAGGGAACACTTCCCAGATGCAGTGACTTTTAAACTCGGATTGGGGGAATTCAGAGAGTTTATCAGAAGCATTTGTGAGAGTGTGTATCAGGGACTATTGCAGGGGTAGAGTGTGGATTACATGACATAGAGTGTCTCACAAAGAACAAAAATGTCAACACTTGCAAGTACTCTGTAGCAGATGCTGTAATGTTCTACCATTCACATCCATGATTTTCTGCCTGAAGGCATTCTGGCTGCAGGAACATGTTTATCCTAGGGAGGTATTATGACCTCTGTGGACCCCAGGCTAATTGGTGTTCATGGGCCCATTTCTCCATAAAAGAATACTAAACATTATATTCTATGACTGTGTCAGTATAAAAACAAGTATAATCCATATTGGATTATATTAAAATTTTATTATTTCTTTAAAAGAAGTTAAAACTTATTTTGGAAGCTTCTAAAAGCATCATGGCCTGCAGAGACTGCTTACTACATAAATCAGCCCTGATTTGGCCCACTATCAGGACAAGCCAGAGTTGCCAGGGAGCCCTGTGAGCAGCTCACAAAGATGAAGACAAGGTGCTGAGGGTAAAATCTACAGCTCCTCTCCACTCAGGTGGGAATACTTAGAGTTCCCACAGCACAGTTGCCCAGGACACAGAGGCCCTGGTTAGGCAGGTGCTCCCGACAGTAAGTGGCTCATTAACTGTTTTGGCTTCCTGGAATCACCTCACAAATAAACTGCTCATGTTCAAATTATTCTCTTAAAGTTCTTTTACTTTATTTTTTAATTACAGAAAAAAACAAGATAAAAAAATAATTGCATATTTGTGAAAATGAAAGGTGACCTATGTGCTTGGGATGTAAAGTGAAGAAAAGAATATAGGAAAAAAATATGCTGGAGAAAATAGGGCAAGTTTCTGAAGTTCTTATAGTCACTTTGAAATGTTTGGATTGTATCCTAAGGTCGTGAGAGAACCAAACGGGCTTTTTATATAAAAGATCACCAGCCTGATCAGGATTGTTTGAAGACGATAGGTCTTATTCTCAAAGCAGAAGGGGGAGATCGAATTTGGAAGTTGTGGAAGTAAGCAGGCAGCAGAAGTGACCTGGCAGCTCAGTTTATGACAAGAAGCTGTGAGGAATGTTTAGAGAGAGAGAGAGAAGACGGTACCTGATAACTAAGAGGGAGAATAAAGTAAAAGGACTTACAAGGCTAACACTGAAGTCTGTAAACTATTTGTCAGGAAGTAGGAGTGTAGCAAAGAATAAAATATTAGAAAAGTATAATTCTAAGCTTATATGTGGAATTATGTATTAACATATATATATGTTATATATTCTAAACATAGTTATTTATTTACATTTTATTTATTTTATACAGGTTCATACATATACGATTTTTTCACACTCATTAAATATTTTAATATTATTATAATTTTTGTAAAACCTTACAGATGAATTAGGGTGTTAATTATTTTAGGCTTTAAATTAAATTACTGAAAGTAATATGTGAAGTTATTACATAAAATTTCCTTTTGCTCCTGTTAGACTTCATATAAAGAACTAGTTTTAGTTTTCCCTGTAGCTAAATAGCACCTTTATTTTTCAAACACAAAAGAAAGTATTGAAAAGGTAACTCAATTGTGATTTCTTCTGAGAAATTTACCCCAAATCCCCTACTCTTTCACTTATGCAGTTTGCTGAGATAGCATTGACCTTTAAAAAAAAGAAAAGATTTTATTTTTTTTTTAGGCAGAGGGGAAGGGAGGGAGAAAGAGAGGGAAAGAAACATCAGTGAGTGGTTGCCTCTCACACACCCCTTACTGGGGACCTGACCTGGTTGGCAAACCAGGCAAGTGCCCTGACTGGGAATCAAACTAGTGACCCTTTGTTTTGCAGACTGGTGCTGAATCCACTGAGCCACACAAACCAGGGCTAGACATCATTGGTCTTAAGAGAGAAATGAAACCCAAAGGTGTGAAGAGTCAGCATCTGGGTATAACAGGACCAGATTGACTTTGGTAAGAATTCTGAGAAGGGGGTTGAAATCAACCTGACTTAGAAGCTTCAAAAATGCAAGTCAAAGGAAAAAAACAAAACAAAAAAATAAGCTAAAATTAAATTTTTGTAACAAATCAATCAGATAATTAGTTTCCTTAATAGATAAGACCTTACAAATCAATAACACACACACAAAACAATGACAAATGACTTCATTAAAAAATGGACAAGGTTAAGTCATTTGTAAAAGATTCAATACTTATTGCTAATAAACATGGCACAATGTAAATTTTGGTAGTTAAAATATACTATAGATTAGAATATAAATAAAAAACGATGTTTCTTGAATCAGGCAAAAAACACGTTTTTAGAAAGGTAGTGACAAATTAAGGTATTCATGTAGTTGAAAGGACCCTACTCCATCCCGCAGGTTCAGCGCATGTTCTCTGAAAGCAGTCTGGCAATGCGCGTCAGTACACTCACATGTGGGGTGAGAATTCTACCATAGTGTTGTGCCCAGATATCTGTACCCTTCCGCAGTTCGGTCTCTGAACCTACTCTAGTCACCCGGCCATATTGGAATTTAAAGCCTGACTCCGCCTGCCCGATGAACTGCATTGCTTGTATTGTCCATTTCACCACAAAACGTGTTTTATTGGCGTGTTTTTCAAACTCCAAGGGAAACCGAGACATTGGCCAATGTCTTATGACATCCCTTTCCTGGTTATCATTTCTTGTAACTTCATTTACGCAAAGTAACTAGAACATTCTACTCATGAATTCTGAAGTTAATAAGGGAAATGATCACTGAGTAATTTAGATCACCCCATCTTTTACAGATGCTTGATATTCCAGACAAATTACCTGAGTCATGAGACACAGCCAACATTTGGAGTCAACCCAATGTTGACAAATGTTGAAGAATGGAGATTTGTAATGGTCAGACAGGCAAACAACAATAAATAAGAAATTCAACAAATACCAACCATACTGTTGACAAAGGATAATTTCTGGCCAGAAATAAGTAGATACTAAAACAGTGATTAAAGGTTTGGGAAAGGTAAAGTGGAATTTGTACTTCTTTAGAAGTCAAAATTGAGAGCATTTAGGTTTTAATTGGCTGTAGAGGGTAAGGCAGAAAAATCAAAAGCACCTCTTATGTTTTGAGCTTAGTTTTGGATGGGTAGTTGGACCAATAAAATGTTGAAATGTTAAGAAGATAATGGACCTGGTTTCAGATCCTGGCCTCATCTCCTGTTAACAGCATTCACTAAAGTGTGTGTGTGTGTGTGTGTGTGTGTGTGTGTGTATCTTAAGCCTATTTGAAACTTAATTTTCTTGATTGCAGAATGAAAATAATATCTCCAACTTAGTATGGTTGTGTATTAATAACAAGGTAGCACGAATCCTAGTAGGCACCATCTGACACTATAAACGTTCACTCTTATCAATTTTCTACCCTTACCGATAGAGACAGTACAGCTTAGTGAATTAGAGCTTGACTTGTATTTAGAGAAAATGAATTCAAATCCTGGCTCTAACAAGCACTATTTGATAATGGTGAGTTACTTAAATGTTCTAAACGTTGTTGTCTTAATCTGTAACTGGGTATAGAAATACCAACAGTTCAATGTTGTCCTGGGGATTAAATAGGATACTATACTTAAAGTGCTTTGCCAAGTGCAAGACATATTGCTCTTATACTCAGTAAAGATAATTAATTTTCATGTGCTCTGAGAAGACAGTTTAAGAAGTTCCTCATAATTAATGCAAGTCTCTCTTTGCTGCCTGCATCATGTGTTGTACCCGCCTTCTGACTAGACATATTTAGTGACCAAGAGCAATAAATCTTGAGTATCAATGAGGAGGACCATGTATAACCCCACTCATAATGCATAATGCAATGGAAATGTTATTTGACTGAAATTATTATTATTATTAAGTTAAAATAACAGAACTTAGAGCAATCAGTATTGAGCCATGCTCTTGCCTGTGTTTGAAGTATGTTATGCCAGTAGGAATTATGTACATAGTACATGTGACCACTGGCTTGCATACCATTTGTGCTATAAAAAAATGTTCTGTTTACTTCAAATCCTGAGTAACACTTTGAGGTTTTTGGAAAGCTAGATTAGCTAAAACAAGTCTGGCTGAAATGGAATATGGCAGCGTTGTACAAATTCTGTCAGGATATGTTTTTTAAAGACTCTGGGGAAAACACTGCCAAATCTGGTCCACCTGTTCACATATGAGTTCTTTAGTATTAATAGTCTGGGCAGTTGGGAGATTTATTTTATTAATCTGCATGGCTAGTGAATCAGGTAACAACAATTATCTTTTATCACAGCACTGCTGCTATTTAAAATGAGCTCAATTTGTGTTCAGAATATGATATACCTAATATTGGTGCCCTGGCAAAATAAATGGTATTCTAGTGTTACCACTCAGAGTGAAGGAAGCAAATCAATAAAAGAGAAATTCAGAAACAGTTCGTGTGAGAGCTGACTGGGTCAGCAAACACGTCTGACCACCTCAGTCCTGGTGCCATCTCTCCGGGATCAGATTTACATAGACTGGGTTAGTGTCACTGGGAGTTACATGGTGGGACAAGTGCGGCCCCTGGGAGCAGATGGTCATGGGTTCTAATCATCTTTCATATTTTCATATGTGTCACATGGATAAAATATTTAATTATTTTAAAAAAGGATTGTATTTATTTATTTTTAGAGAGAAAGGGAGAGAGTCATTGACGTGTGAAACATCAATAGGT
Organism: Sturnira hondurensis; assembly: GCF_014824575.4. Lineage (NCBI taxonomy): Eukaryota > Metazoa > Chordata > Mammalia > Chiroptera > Phyllostomidae > Sturnira > Sturnira hondurensis. The sequence goes on from NW_028073279.1 coordinate 2,160,751, forward strand.
TGCCTCTCATATGTCCCCAATTGGGGTCCTGGTCTGACATCTAGGCATGTGCCTTGACCGGGAATCAAACTGGCAACCTTTTGATCTGTGGACCAGTACTCAACCCACTGAGCCACACCAATCAGGGCAAAATATTTGGTTCTTTTGTGTAAAAACTACCTATGGTACTACAAAAGGCATTGAACATATACATATACTGTGCCTGACACACAAGATAGGCTCAATGTATATTTGTTGAATTGTCACATAAAATAATATATGTAAAATATGTCTTCACAGCAGTGTTCATCTATGAAATCAATCATATATAAATGAAGATTCTCTCCCTCCTCTTAGGTAGAAAATGATAGAAAACTGATACATCAACAAAGTATCTCCTCTAGTCACTGCCATTAAATTTTTTTGTCAGTACAAATTGTTTCTATTGAGTTTTGAAATGATTTGACAATTGTATGTGCTTCAAGGGAACAATAACTAGCATTTATTGGACACCTACTTGAATGACATATACTGAATTGGGCTTGACCTGAATTTTTTCAACTTAAATTAAAAAACTTTCATGTGAGTTAGTTATTAATACACTGCCATACAGATTTTTAAAAATATCTGAGAGTAAAATTGCTATTTTACCCAGGGTGAAACAAACATGCCATTAATAATATTTAAAGAACCTACAGTAGAAATTAAAACTGACTCCAAATCTGCGTGCCTTCTTATTCAATCATGCCATACCAGAATGAAAACACAAACATTTTGAAATGGTGGGCTTTCGTCTATTGTCAATGGACATTTTGGTAGCATTAAGTCAAAAGAGAAGATAAAAATAAAAGACTTCTAGAAGAATGGATTGTGAAAAGAGAAGAAAATACATCACACGGACACTTCATAGATTTTTCCTTTGAGCTAAATATTGGGTTGACCAAAAAGTTCATTTAGATTTTTTCTGTAGGATAGCTTTAGTAGCACTTAGTTGTATTTAACTTCAATTAAAACAATTTTGTTAGATTGTATTGTGACAGCTCTCAAATCAACATGCATTTAAAGAAAAGCATTAAAATTGATGAATTTTGTGTAGTCATTTTAATATTAAAGATGGAAGAAAATACACAACATTTTTGGAACGTTATGCTTAATTATTTCAAGAAAGATAAAAATTCAACCAAAATATTAAAAAAAGAAAGATTTGTGAAGTTATGGAGAAGGTGCTATCACCGATCAACTGTATCCAAAGTTGTTTGCAGAATCATGTGGATTTGGGGTGGAAAGGGGCCTCCCTTGGCCACCTGGCTTAGGAAGCAGGAAAGCAAGGTGTAGCAGCCGTGCAGAGCTCTCTCTTAGCAGTTTGGAAGAATGCAGGAGAGACATTGTGGGAAGGAAAGGGGTGGAAGTACCTTTGCTGGTGGGCCAAGGGAATGTGCCACATGGTTTTGGACTAAGAACTGGAGACTGTGGCAGCGACACAGCTGATGGTGCTGGGAACCACAGGGGACCTGTCAGCTGAGCACAGACAACTGGGAGAAACTGGTAGCCTAGCTGAGCTATGGACTTCTATTTTTTTTTTTTATCTGAGAAACAGTACTCCTGTCTGGCCTGGTTGGACAAAGGGGAGGAGGGAGGAATGTGTATGTTTGTGGGTATTTTAAGAGACTTTGAGGTTTTACAGTGACATTTTGCCATGACTCTAAACCTGTATAACTCTTGAATAAATAGTTTCTTTCCTTTTTACAAAAAAAAAAGTGGTTTGCAAAGTTTCATGATGGAGATTTCTTGCTGGATGATTCTCTATGGTTGGATAAATGAGTTGACATTAATAGCCATCAAAGCAAGACTTTAGTTGAGAATAACCAATGTTATATCATGCAGTCGACATAGTCAAAATGTTATAACCAATGTTATATCATGATAGTCGACATAGTCAAAATATCCATCAATAAAGTTATTGGTAAAAGTGAAAAAAAATATGTGTTGTATTTTATGGGAAAAAGCTAAATGAACTTTTTGCCCAACTCAATATTTTTTCTTGCCACCATTTCTTCACTAGTCTTCTCAACTGGAGCTTTCTAAAGTCATAATGAGCACTGTTTGGGTTTATATCCTGACTACATATCAATTTGGCTAAGCCACAGTACCTAGATGTTGTTGAAAAGGTAGATAGATTAACTCAATGGAGGAAAGATATTTTTTTCACTTCTTGAATAAAGCACATTACCCTCCATAATGTCTAAAGGCTTTAATCTGTCAGTTGACGGCCATAAGAGAAAGAGACTGATGTCCCCTAAGGAAGAGTGAATTCTGCCTCCACACTGCATTTGGACTCACACTGCAACACCAGCTCTTCCCTAGTCTCTAGTCTCTCATCTTGCCTTGCAGATTTTGGACTTGCCAGTTCCCACAATTGTGTGAACCAGTTCCTTAAAATAAATCTATCCCTCTCTCACACACACCCTTAGCAAGGTATTAAACTATTATTAGCCTCAGTTCACTCATCTATTTAATGGGTAAGCATATGGACATCAGTATCGGGGGAGGGAAGATGGGTGGGTGGGGTGGGTGAATGTGGAAGAGGGTATGGGGGGATAAATGATCAAGTAAAACAATCAAATAAGTAAATGTAAAAGAAAGAAAAATAAGTTTGTGTATCTTTAACACATGTAGAACACAGCAAGGCACAGAGTTAAGTACAATATATACATGTTTGCTATTATTTCAAAGCCACATTTCCTGTTCCAAACTGCATACCCAGCAATTTCCTCCAGAAAAATTTTGCCAGAGTGGAACAAGAGTCTTTCCCCCCGCCCCCTTAGGATATGGGTCTTGAAATCAAAGATTCTTGATGCTAAATAAGGACACATATATTGCATTCATTTTTTTCAAAGATTTTATATACTTGTTTTTAGAGAAAGAAGAAGGAAGAAAGAGAGGGAGAGAGACATCAGTGTGACAAACATCCACCAGTTGCCTCTTGAATGTGCCCCAGTCGGGGACAGAACCTGCAACCTAGGCATGTGCCCTGACCTGGAATCAAACCAGCGATCTTTTGCTCCACTGAAGGCTGCCCAATGAACTAAACCACACAGTTCTGAGTTGCATTCGTTTATATATTTATATATCCCAATCTTCTTAAGCCTTATCTTTTTATTCCTCTGCTTGAGATATTCTAACATAAAATTATAGAATACCAACTCCAACAGGCTACCAAATTCTTTAAAACCTGAAAGTATTTTTCATGTGTGTGTTCATTTGCTTAAGTTTCCTTAGCTGTGTACAGGGCCCTCAGGGAAATCACCATATTAAAATTAAAAGGACACACTGGTTTTATTTTTAGATTAAAATGCGTGATACACTTTAAACTACTTGGAAGTGACCAATGGCTTACTAAAACCTTTAGTGAAGAGTCTATGTTCTCTGAGTTTGTTTTCTAATGAACATATGATTAATTTTCTAAGTTTCTCCCTGAGTTAGTTTTCTCACTAATATTGTCAAAGTCTATTTGGAATCAAAAAGTGAAAAGAAGGCTTGGGTTGCATGTATCCCCCATGGATTATACTTCCTACTTCAACAAAATGGAAAAAATTGATTTTTATCATGTTTAACAGTTCTTTATTACTACCTTTGAAATCATCCATCTCTCCGTATGATTCTTTGCCTGGAGTCTTGTTGAATCTTGCTTCAAGAAACTTGGATAATAAACTAAAGACAATTTTAGGCCCTGGCTCCACTTGAAATGACACCAAAGTTATGCAGGCACACTATTTTTATCCTTCATTTTTTAAAAGATTATGTTCATTTATTTTTAGACAGAAGGGGAGGGAGAGAGAGTGGGAGAGAAACATCAGTGTGTGGTTGCCTCTTGAGCATCCCCACACTGGGGAACTGGCCCACAACCCAGGCATGTGCCCTGACTGGGAATCAAACCAGTGACTTTTGGTTCACAGACTGGTGCTCAATTCACTGAGTAATACCAGCCTAGGCACTATTTTTAAAAATATATACATCTAGGCTTTTCAATGTTTATTGTTTAATAAAAATTATATTTCAGGTATATAACATGATGGTTTGATATACATACAAATAGTAAAATAATTAGTAGAGTCAACCTTACTAACCTATCATCTGCATACATAATTCCCATCATTTTGGGATGAGACCACCTGAAATCTACTGTTGCAGAGTATTTTCAGCATTCAATATGATATTATTAACATAGCCATCCTATAGTATGTAAGATGTCTAGACTTATTCTTCCTAAATAACTGCAACTTTGTTTCCGTTGACTAACATCCCCCCACTTCCCATATCCTCCTACTCATGAATAACCACCGTGTATACTCTGTTTTTATGAGTTCAAAATTTTCAGTTTTCACATATCAGTGCAAGCATGCTGTATTTGTCTTTGTGTACTGTCTTATTTTGCTTAGCATAGTATCTTCCAGGTTCACCCATGTTCTTGCAAATGAGAGTATTCTCTTATATTTAAAGTTTATAAAATCTCATTGTATATACATTTATCATACCTTCTTTTTTTCATTCTTCCACTGATGGCTAAATGAGAATGATGCTGCGATAGATATGGAAGTGCATATTTATTTTTAAGATGTTTATTTAATTTCCTTTAGTACATAACCTTTAGTGGGAATGCTGGATCATATGGGAATTCTATTTTTGATTCATTGAGGAATGTCTTACTCTTTTTCATAGTGCATGTACCAATTTACATCCCTACCAACAGTGCATAACAGATCATTCTTCTTTTAACACCCTCACCACCCTTGTGATCATTTGTGTTTTGGATAATAGTCATTCTAAAAGGTGCAAGGTAATATCTCATTTTGTCTTTTATTTGTATTTCCCTGAGAATTAGTCATGTTGAGCATCTTTTCAGGTATCTGTTGCCATATGTATGTCTTCTTTAGAAAAGTGTCTATTCCGGTGCTTTGTTCATTTAATAATTTGATTACTTTCTTGCTGTTGAGAGTTGTTTGTATTTCTTATATAATTTGGAAATTAACACCCTATCTGATATATAATTTGCAAATATATTATCTCCTTCTCTAAGTTGTCATTTTACTTTGTTAATTTTTTTTTTTTTGCTGTATAGAAGCTTTTTAGTTTGATATAGGCCCCCTTGTCTATTTTTGTTTTGTTGCCTATGGGGTTTTTTTGTGTAATGTCCCTTAAATCATTGCCAGAACCAACATTATGGAATTCACCCTATATTTTTAGCTATTAGTTTTATAGTTTCAGGTCTTACATGTAAGTCTTTAATCCATTTTGAGTTGATTTTTGTGTATGGAGTGAGATACAGGTCCAGTTTTATTTTTTGCATGTGTATAACTATATTTCTCAACATTTATTGAAGTAAATGTCATTTTCCCACCAGGTGTTTTTAGCAACCTTGGAGGAGATCAATTGACCATAAATATATGGATTAATTCTGGATTCTCTCTTTTACTTCACTGGCCCATATGTCTGTTTTTATATAAATACCATGATATTTTGATTACTATAGCTTTGTGGTTTATTTTGAAATCAGGTATTGTGATGCCTCCAGGTTTGTACTTTTGATCCAGATTATTTTAGTTATGTGGGGTCTTTTGGGGATCCATATAAATTTTAGAAGAGTTTTTTTATTTTTAATTCTTACAAAAAATGCCATTTTAAATTAAAATTATTATAGTGACATTTGTTGATAAGACTATATAAATTTCAACTGTATGATTCTATCATATGTGACCTGTACATACTATTACAAACAATAAACAAATACAGTAAATTTACAGGACACAAAATCAATGTACAAAAATTCATTGTATTCCTATGTACCAACAGTGAAATTTCAGAAGAAGAAGTGAATAAACAAATGTGTTTTGCAATTGCAACCTAAAGAATAAAATGCCTAAAAAAAACTAACAAAGGATGTGAAAGACCTATATATTGAAAAGTACAAAGCATTATTAAAAGATTTGAAAAGTCATAGTGTTTGGATAGAAATTGTATTGAATCTGTAGATGTCTTTGGATAGCATAGGCATTTTAACAATATTAATTTTTTCAGTCCACGGAGTACTTTTCTATTTATTTCTGTCTTCTTCAGTTTATTTCATCAAAGTCTTAAAATTTTCAGCGTACAGGCATTTTACCTACTTCGTTAAATGTATTTAGTGGTATTTTATTCTTACTGTAGGCATTGATCAGTTCTCTCTTAGAACTGTTTTGTTGCATCCCATTTCCATTTTTTTTTTGTCTCATGGTATTTTTTCCTGTTCCTTTTGATTTTTTTTTTTGCACACTAGTTGCTTAGGACTATGATGTTTAATCTCCACATATTTATAAATTTCTAATTTTCTTGATTATTGATTTATAGTTTTGTACCATTGTGATTGGAAAAGGTTTTGTTTAGTTGCCTAGCTGTGTTCTCCTAGCTCACCAGCCTCTTTTAGATAATTAGTTTTAACTTTTGTCAGGTAGGTCAAAGATCTCAGTTTCTGTAGGGTTGGTTTTGGTGCTTTATTCTGTTCCTTTTGTAGTGTCGTTTTCGTAATCGTTTGCAATTCTGTCGCCGTGCATTGGTGTCTGCACATTTGAAGTAGTGGGCACCTCTTTTAAGTCTTCATTGACTGCCTTTGGCAGGAAAAGCCCTTCACCAGTCAGCCTGCAAGGAGATTCTGAGAGAACCATCTGGTTGGGTCTGTGGACGGGGTGATCCAGGATATCAGCAGGTATGCGGGCCTTGTGCTTGGGTCCATGGCAGTGGACCTGGAGCCTGGATCCACTGGGGCAGATATGATGCTTGGGTTTAAAAAATAGAGTTGTAACTTGCATCCACAATGGCAGGCCTGAGATATGAGTCCAGATGGTTGGGCCTTGATGCTGGGTCCATGGATACCAGCCTGGCACCAGCGAGCCCTGAGATAGACCCTGTGACTGGATCTGAATAATCAGGTCTGGAGACCATTTCCACAGAGACTAATCTTTTGCTGAGGAAAGTGTTGAGCTTGAGTGCATGGGGCTGGCCTTGTACGGAGGTGGTCCTGATGCCTTGGGCTCAATGATTTCATGTAATCTTTCACCTGGGGTTTTTAACTAATGCAAAGGTATTTTTAACTGTGGATAGTTATTCTAACGGATTTTTCTGTGAGAGGACAAGCCCTGGAAATTCCTATTCCACTGCCTTGCTGACACTGTTGTGCTGATAACAGGCTTTAATAGAACTAATATATCATGCAATAGATAGAAAAGATACTTAAAAACACACCTGGTTTCTAAGTATGGGCAAACTCTGTATGTTCTTTCTAATTTAGGAGTATTGTAAAAATGACTTCTACTTACATGAGATAAGAATGTGAAAGTATAAGTCTTTAAAGATTAAGAAAAAATTACAGATGTCCTTGTCTTTGTTAGAAGCTGTTTTATTCGGGAGTCTAGGTTACCTGACAAACACTTTATCAATATGTTATATATACAACCTCAAATTAATATAGTTTCAAGTAAAATCATTACCTTCCCAAATTCATAAGGGAATTCAATAATTTACTGAATGCAAATCTCTCAAGCTATGAACTCCCATTCTCCTTTCTTTTCTCAAACCTGATAGCTTTTCAAATTATGTTAATTCTAATTTCAAAAATGTTTTGCAAAACTAACCATTCTTGTATATCTTAATTGCCACTGTCTTAACAGATGAAAGTAATTAGATTAAAAAAATGCCTGGTACAGTGGCAAGTAACAACTTGCCATCTAATATTGTACAGATATCACTAACCTAGCCTATACTTTTTCGTTAAGAAACTTGTTCCTAGCTATTTACTTCCAGTTATTGAGACTTTGAACAAGTTAAAGGAGGCATAATTATTACCTCCATTTACCTTGCTCAAATTCTGGATTAACTGAGAGATGAACAAACTCGGAATGTAGAAATCAATGCACACATTTATTAATAAATGATGTTAGGTAGGAGGAACCAACAATGGGCTTGGGAATACTGAACCTAAGAAGTAGACAGAGTACTCTATAAAAAATGTATTAGTCATGCTCCCCATTGCAGCCAATCTAGTGAAATTTAAATAGAGAGCAGGCAACCTGTGTTTGCCTCCTCAGGATGTGGTCTCAGAAAAGAAAAAGGGAAGAGAAAATGGTTTGAGCTTAGAGGCCCTGTTTCTTTCTCTCTCAAGGTATTTAGGTTACCTTAGTCCACTTCCCAGGGTAGGGGCAAGAGCTAGTGCAAGGAAACATGATTATTTAGAGGAGGAGGGAGAAAGTGTTCCACTAATATTATAACTAGAGTTGACTCGAAGGACCAACTTTATTTCCCATTTCTAATCCAGGCTACTTTAAATTCATCAAACTGTGAGGGTAAGGGCACAATTCTCCAAAATTCCACACCTACCGAAGACATCTCACTCCAACTGCAAACAGTTAAGAGTTAGAAGAATCCACACAAGACTACCTTCACTTCTGACACTAGCTTCAAATATGAGGGTTTCTCAAAACCACTCTCAGGTTTAATAATCCAACAGAAAGTGCCACAGGATGTACTGAAATCTATCATATTCATGGTTATATCTATTACACTAAGAGACACAGAAAATCAACCAAATAAATAATAAATATACACAGAGGAAAGAGTCTGGGTATGTTCCACAGGCAAGATTTTCAGTTGCCCAAGAATGTGTTACCCTACCAGCATCAATGTGACCATAAACACAAAGTGTCGCCAACTCTGGAAGCTTACCTGATCTTCAGTGAGCAGAGCTTTCATCAAAGCTTTGTTATGTAGGCATGATTGACTGGTTGCCCATGTTGAACTGAAAAATATGCTTGGACATTAAACTTAACTCAGTGTCTAGATTGATTGGTATTGCAAGATTCAAAGCTCCTACATTAAATTATATGTTTCGTCTTTCTAATGTAGCCAGTTCCTACCCTAGGACTACACAGTGGGGCTAATCCCACCCTGAGTCATCTCTCAGAGTACATTATTAGGTGTGGTCTAAGGGAGGTAGCATTACTAACTAAGATACTCAAGAGATGCCAAGGATTAAGAGGTTACCTTCTGGGAACTGGGGACAACCTCCAGACACTGCTTTGGACAAGGCCACATTGCTTGTTATACACAGACACTAACCATATCTTTCTGAATTGCTTCAGCGGTACACCACTGCCTTTCTGCCACCCAGTCTTGCTGACTTTAAGACCACATAAAGCTATAGTGTCAGGAGTTGTTTTCCTCCATAAAAGAAAAAAGAATAAGAGTAAAGGGAAAGAAGGCAGGGAGGTAGGTAAAAAACTAGACCTGCTCATATCATTGGCATCTTTTCTCTATTTTTATCTGTCTACATGTTTATTTTTAAATAATTTTCATTGTCATTTGAATACAGTTATCTCCATTTTCCCACCCCAACTTTTCCCCTCCCTTCCCATCTCCACTTCCCACCTTCCATCCTTCCCCACTTTGGCTTTGTCCATTGGCCTTTTATATGTGTTCCTTTACTATCATTGACAGTATTTCTCTTTAAAAAAGCCTTTCTTTCACTGGTTTTCATTTTCTGTTTGGTATTAAAGCCCTCTAAAATCCACGTCACTTGCTGTCCGATTCCCTAAGGCCCGACTCTGCACTCCTGCAAGATGACATGTCTCTCTCCACTGGTGGTCACTGCTCTCTGGATATTCCATTATCTTTTGGAACTGAGTCTGTTGGTACATGGTGTCCTTCAGCCCTTCTTTGTCTGGAAAGCTCTCATTTTCTTTCCAATATCCAATATATTAACAGTGTATATAGTACAGGTACTGAGTTAGCAAGATTGGATTAAGGGTTATGTATAAAAGCAGTCATAAGTTCTTGGTACTAAATCTAATGCAAAAGATATATTTCACACTATTCGACTGACTGCTGTCTACACAGTAATTCAGGGATTCGGGCCCCTTTTATCTCAATACTGTGATTTTTCTAAGAAGGCCTCAGTGGATCCTCTACACTCAATTAAGTGTTGAGAGAATAAATATCTTTTAAGAGATTTTTAAAGGCCACCCTTGTAAAGGGTATATGCAATTCCTGCTTCCATGGAAAAGAAGTAGTCACCAATCTCTTCCAGCTATGAAGGCCCAGGAAATTCAGCCTAGCAGGAAGATTCAGTGGTGAAACCACAAAAAAATTGTTGAAAACTTAGAAAACTTCCACCAAAACGATTTAAATATTACCATCTCCGTGTATCCTTCAACATTTCAGGCAGAAATACTGACTCTGCTCTTGACGATGGCAAAGTTTTTGTGCCTGTGGCGGCATATGCCATACTGATCACATTTTATTTGCATATCGACTTCCTTTAGGGTATTATGAGTTCTTAGAAAAAAGAGGCTATCTTTCATTTATTTTTTTATCTCCAGCAACTATTAACATATCTGACATATAGCTATGTATAGTAAAAAATTGTGTGTGAGTAATATAATCAACGTTATCCAGATATATTTCATATAACTATAGGAAGTTCATCTGATGACCATTAGAATCATTTAGCAAAATGCGAAATGTTTTGTAACTTAGAATTTCAGAGAGAGGGAAAGTCTTCACTATCAAAGTAGTAGGGGGCAAGAGAGAGAGAGAGAGAGAGAGAGCAATGGTGAGAAAGTGTTAAGGAAAGTATGATGGACTTTTTAAAAAATCCTATCACTTCTCTGACAGTGTAGAAGAAAACTGCAGGTTGGGGTTGATGATCATGGGTTGTGTAAAGGAGAAAGATCAGCTTTGATTATAGAAATTTCAAGATTTAACACTCAAATGAAGGTAGGGAAAAACTGAGGTTTTAAGAATGAGTCAGTGGTAAAATTAAATGTAGTGTTTGACTAAGTATCTTTTTTTTAAACTAATTTCTTTTAAAAAATTGTATTTATTTATCTTTAGAGGGGAAGGGAAGGAGAGAGGGAGAGAGACATCAATGTATGGTTGCTCCTCATGCATCCCCTGCTGGGAACCGGCCTGCAACCCAGGCATGTGCCCTGACTGGGAATTGAACCACAGCTGTTTGGTTCTCAGGCCCACACTCAATCCATTGAGCTACACCAGCCAGGTGACCAAGGATCTTTTATTGGAGCTCATAGGTCAGGAGCCACTATTAATAAACATTTAAAATGCTGATATATGGCAATACATCAGTATTTATGTACAATCTAAAGATATACTCATTGTCACATTATTTTTGTTATAGTATGTAACAATCAATATAAACATACATCCGTGTAAGGTACATACCTACAAAATTATTCAAGAACAATAACACAAAAATCCTAGATACACAAGTCAAGGGCAATTAACTGAAAAAAAAAATGGTGATCTAGGCTTTTATATAAACACTTCCTTATTCTCGGTAGGTAATTGGAATGAGGATTACCTGGGTAATCTTCGGTGGATATTAACACAACATTCTAAGTAAAAATGATTATGTGTTAGTTTCCTAGGATTGCTATAACAAAGTACCAGTTTCTGGGTGGCTTAAAATAAAACAAAAAATGTATTCTCTCACCATTCTGGAGGCCAGAAGACAGAAAAATGTAATGCCATGGGCACGCTTCCTCCAAAGCCTCTGAAGGGAAGTGTCCGCCTTTGCCCCCTCACCTCCCCCCATCTTCTGGCTGTTTCCACCAATGTTTCCTGTTTCTTAGCTTGTACAGCATCATTCCAATCTCTGCCTCTGTCATTGAATAGCATTCTACTTCTATGTGTGTCTGTGTCTTTGTCCTGATATACCTCTTCTTTTCCAATCATATTGGATAAAACCCATGGTAATGACTTCCATTTAATTTGATTAAATCTGTGAAGTCCCTGTTTGGAAGTAAGATTACACTTGTAGGTACTCAGTGTTAAGACTTCATCCTACATTTTTTGGGGGGTGTGGGGGGTGAGAGGCGATTTAACCCGTAACTAATCTATAGGGAAAACCACAACCAATTCCTTAGTTTATCCCTTTTTTTGTTTTCTACACTCTGCAGTTCTATTTTTTATTGTTGTTTATCGTTATTTACATGGGTAAAATAAGAACATTTTATATTTGGAAAAGGATTTGATATTATTTTCTTCTTTCAGCTCCTTATAATACTGTATCCTGGAAGATGTCAACAATTATATTCCTTCTCCTTGTGCCCAACAAGAGCAGGTGATATTTGCACAGTAATTTCCCAAAGGTAGTCCAAAAATCACCAGTTATTTCTGGACTACCACATTGGCTACTAGCCTGTAAGAGTCAGTCTCTCAGGCTCAGTTTTTGTACAGATATTTGCAAATTTTTAAGATTTCTATTTGATCAAGTAGCATAGTGGGCATAGTAAGTGTATGAATACACTGGATTTTAGTTGAAGAAACTGAACCACAGTTTATAAATCAAGCTGTCCTCAAATAAAATGAATTTAACAGTCATCTCCAGAACACATTAGCATAAAATGAAACAGCAGAGTAGTTTATTCCCTGCAATATTTCTGTTTCAAACATCAGTTAAATGTGAACTTAGTCTTTTTCTACTAAAATGAGGGGGAAGACAGTCAAATTTTTCTGGCCCTTTGTTTTTTTTTTTCTGTAGTAAAATGAATTGAATAGTTCAATAAAAATCATAATGTCAAAAAAAGAAAACAAGAAAGCTGTATCTTGCCAGGAAATTAAACAATGCTATACCTGGAAGGAATCATACTGAGATAGCTAATTAAACATTTGAAATCTCAGATGTGTGAATTTTTAATATCTGCTTCAAGGTTGGTTTCTTTTCTGATTCCCTTTAATGTAATTCACCAGCATTAAGGTCATATCAAGTCAATATATTAAACACCCACTCACACATACACACTATGGTTTTACAAATATAACGATACAGGCTATATTGAATTTGGAGAACAAGTGCTGGAGAGGTGTAGATTTTTAGCTCCTGCAGACAAGAGGTAATATTTTATTATACACAAGATTCTGAGAAAATATAATTCATATGTAAGATATGTTTCCTGCTGTTAATCTATTCAAACAAAATTTTTTAGCATTTACTATATGCAGAACTCTATGTGAAGTGCTATCAGGGACGGAAGTGTGGCATTAGAGAGGGAAAAAATTACAGTGTTTGAAAATGTAATGGAAACATCAAAGGTAAATGAAATTAGCTATGTAAATTGTGGAAAATTAGTCATTACTCCATAGCTTCAATGAAAATATAAATTCTACCCCTTCTAAAAACAGAAAATTTAAAAAAAACATAGAGAAATAAACTTTTCATGTCCAAATAGTCTATCCTATTAAGCTTATTAACCCTTTTCTTGCGATTATGCATGCTTTCAGTGCACTTTGCTGTTATGTGGAGTTTCTGTGAACTTTTAGTCAAGATTTGGTTAAGGTTCTTTCTTGTTTTAGCTTGTTTTTGTAAATTTCAACAAAGTATTTGGAGTTCCCAACTTCTAAAAACACTAGGGTTAAATTTGGTTTAGTATCACTCTCTGGCCTTCATGGTAAGAAGCTTACTCTGGGAAAATAAAAGACTAAATGTTGTAGATGTCAGTTATAAATATTTTTTTCTGAAAGATCACACTAAAATTCTTTAAATGATTCAAAATTTCACTGAATTACATTTGCTTCTGCAGCTCTTTTCCTCATCTACCTACCTAAATAATCAAGCAACTCTCTATGTGCCTAAACTATAATGTAAGATCCTAATTACATTAGGAAAACTCAATTTCTTCAAAAATTTACGTTCTGCTGAATATATAATTCAAACAAAATATTCATCAACTACAGCTTTTAAACTCATTTCTCAGCTGGGTTTACCACATATTTTAAGATATATGTTTTGACTCCATGTTACTTCTTTTCCTTTATAAACTATTGCAGGATGGTCAAGAATGGAACATTCTCATAGTCCCCTCTAGTGCCCCCATCTACTAATTTTTTACTATTTCTTGAATATTTGTAAGTAGGCTGACATTGATCTAGATGGCTGTGTACGGAACTAAGAAAGCAAAGTTTCTTGCCTTCAAGCAGCTTACATTGTGGGAGGAAGAGGAAGTCAATGAACCAGCAAATATATAACTACAATGCTTTCAGAAATTGAAAAGTGTTATAAACATAATACACCTTAGTGAAATAAAAGAGAAGAGGGGGTGGCAGTCACTTTATGGAAGGGCTGTCTAAGGAGACCTATATGCTGAAGAGAATTGGCTATGAAAGCAGCATTGAGGAAAGAAGCCCTTAACCTGAGGGAACGTAGTGTCAAAGACCAAAAGCGGGGTGGAACAAGCTGTTCAAGGTTCAGCAAAAAGGTCAGCAAGGCCAAACTGAGAGTGAGATGGAGTGTAGTAAGGTAAGGTACTTCTAGTTTTTGAAGGGCCTTGTAAGTTATGGTAAAAAGTGTGGACTCTGTTTCAAATAAAATACATTAGAAACCACTGGAAGATTTTAAACAAAGTGTGGAGGTGATCTGAAATGTATTTCAAAAGTATACTTTGGCCACTCTATAGTGAACGAATTGCAGAAAACTGTATCACTTAGGGTAGAGACAAAGCCCTGCAATAGAGAGCCAGCAAAATCAATAGAACGTGTAAGATAAAAGTTTCTCTCTCACCTAGTCAGCTCCATGGTACATAGGCATTTCACCTCCAAAGGATCACTCAAGGTATCAGATTCTTCTTTTTTGTAGCTTCAGTGGTTTCTCTCTTTCTCCTCTCTTCCTTTCTTCCTTTCTCCCTTTCTTCTTTCTCTTTTTTTTCTTTTATCCCATAATGCCCCCCATTATCTCCACTGACACTGCTCACAAGCACTAGGTTCATATTTCAGCACGAGGAGTAGGAAAAGAAAGAAAATGGACGGTTGGAGATTTCTCTTTTAAGTTAACTCACATTACTTCTGCTTACACTTCACTGGTTAGAATCAATTATGTGGCCACAAACACAGCTGAAACTTGTGTTTCTGTTATTAAAGGGAAGGGAATATAAAGGTGGAAATAGAAAAAAGCAAAAGAAAATTATATATAGCCATCTAATCTATACAGGTAGGATTTTGTCTTGAACTAGGCAAGTGGCAATAAAGAAACCACTTTAGTACTTCATGGGAATGGTCCATGTTCTGCTATAGATTTACAAAGGCATAGAACTCAATTTTGTATTTGAAGTCTATCCTCCTAAAAAATACCCCTCTGCTTTTTTGTGTGAATCAGCCTATAATGAACACTTGGTGTACTCTTACTGATGTGGACTCCAGGGATCAAACCACTTCGTTTCAAATCTGACCTTCATATTTACTACCTATGTGACACTCAGCAAATCACTCAAACTGTCTGTTCATCATCTACACATATAAATATGACATGATAATGTCACCGACCTTTAAAACTATTGTTGTAAATAAGAATTACATATATATTGTTTGTAGTATATTGTGCATGCAGTATATGAATTCCAGTGCTGGAAATTGCTACTTCTAGAGTGATTGGAATCTATGCACTAGCAGAACAAATATCACAAAATGGAATATCAGATGTGCTTCCTTTTAATAATCCCTTGATATTTTATAAAATTCAAGATCACTCACCCTTCCTAAGTTGCTCTGTTGTTTTTTTTTCTCCACTCTTCCATCTGAGGTGCTAAAAAAACACTACCCTTCTATTTTATTATGCAAAAATTGCATTGAATTGATAGTGTTTATTAGTTCCTCCATTAAAAGAAATAGTTTGGATGTTGCCATTTCTTGTTTACAGCACCTAGTTTAGATATACTTCTAACTGGCTGATCCAACACCTCATTGTGAGATTTATCTGAGTTCTTTCCCAATGGGGCGATATGCTTCTACAGAGGTTGGAGTCAGCCTCATGCCTCGCTACTTACCTGCAGGGAAAGAGGAAGCCATAGTTGGTTGGGAAAACAATGATCAAAAAAGGTTTTGCTGTCGTATTTCCAGGAAGGAATGAAATAGCTCTGTAATTTTGGATCCCCAAGCCAATTTTGCAAACTTTAAGATATTCAATGAGAATATTCTTGGACTAAAAAGATGAGAAAAGATACAGCAAATTTTCAATGACCAGTACCCAAGTATTCAGGATCATGGAACACTAGGAAAGGGTTATGTGGAGAAGACCGCTCTGCTGGAGTAGGAGAAGTACCAGTGAAAAAATATGTATGAGAAAGTTCAGACAGCATCTTATGGACATGACTCAGCTTGGGGATGGAAGGGAACTAAAATTCACACACATCCTCACAACTGAAATGTATGGATAGGGTTGGAGTTAAACACCTGAAAATGAAATTTAATTAATTTGTTTGTTTGGAGACCAAGAGAATGCTCAGGAGTAATGCAATAAATACATATACACAAGAAGCTGGTGTCTGTTCAGTGGCAATCCTTGAAGAACACTCTCTCAAAGGTAATAAGATAGAATAAAAGCATGCTCATTGTCATTATGTTTATTCTAAACACAATTTTATTATAGCTACTAGAAAAATGACTTGAACTTGCACAAATTGAATTAATGGCTTACTCTTTGTTCACCATTCTTGTACAAGGAAAAAACTGGAGATTACATTATGGCAGAAAAGCATGATTTTAGGATATATTGAAGTTCCCAGAAGAGCTATGTACAAGACTGATGGAAGGGGCTTGAGAAGGAAGGCCAGATTTAACTACATGACGCCAGGTGGCTATGAGTTGCTTTCCTCAGAACCACGCATTTAGGGCATACATTTGAAGGGTGAAATATCAAATAATAAGAATATTAGAAAAATGTTGAAGAATATATGAATACCTACTGGTGGGAGGGAGCCTTTTAAGCAGGACAAGAAAACAAGAAACCATAGAAAGTGCTGAAACATTTGACTTCACACAAATTAAAATATCTGTGTGAAAACATAACCAAACAAAATGAAAGACAAATAATAGATTGAGAAAATGTAGTTGTGGTACATGTGATGGAGACTCAATATCTTCTTAATATTTGATAGCCATCTATAAATTGAGAGAAAAAGATAATACCAAGAGTAAACTATGTCAAAGATTTCTAACAAGGCTATTTATGAAAAATACAGTTGGTTCATAACCAAATTAAAAAATAAACTCTATTTAATTATATGACAGGAAAACAAAGTCCAAAAACAAATATTCTTGTATCATCAAATTTAAATTTAAAAAAAAAGTCAAAGTCTGGTAAAAAATATACAGAATCAGATTCTTGGTTAGGTCACTCTGGTAATATGAGTGTCTATTACNTAATATTTGATAGCCATCTATAAATTGAGAGAAAAAAGATAATACCAAGAGTAAACTATGTCAAAGATTTATAACAAGGCTATTTATGAAAAATACAGTTGGTTCATAACCAAATTAAAAAATAAACTCTATTTAATTATATGACAGGAAAACAAAGTCCAAAAACAAATATTTTTGTATCATCAAATTTAAAATTTTAAAAAAAGCAAAGTCTGGTAAAAAATATACAGAATCAGGTTCTTGGTTAGGTCACTCTGGTAATATGAGTGTCTATTACCTTGTTAGAAAATAATATAAGATACATTTTAAGACATAAATTTTGGTTGAACAATCTCACTTTGTAGATTCTCACATACAAAGTACCTCTTTAGAAGGATACATGAACAGGACATTTTTAATTATAAAAATTGTTTAGGGTGGGCAAAATACTATGAAAACCTGAATATCAATTTGCTGCAAAAAATATTATATTGATTTTGGGATGAAAGGAAAAGTCAAAGTATAAAAATTTTTAAAAGCCAGTGCAGGAGAGGGAAGGTTGACAACCCTCCCTGTCAGCCAAGGCACCTGGTGACATTATGCTCATCTGAAGAATGCATTATCTAAGTTATCAAAAATTTGTCCGGACTAAGTCAGGGAATAAAATAAATAGCCTGCTGAAATGGAAATTCAGGGATTTCCAATTCAAGACACTAGGTTTCAAAATGTAGCTCAATTCTCTAATCCTTTTTTAAAAATTTTCAATAAATGGAGATAAAATGCTGAGATCACAGGGCTGTTGTAAGAATGAAAAGAGATGAAATTACTTGGTGCAGTTTCTGATACAGTGTAAGGGAAAGAGGAATGTATCTGAGATTCCGCAGTTCCAGCTTCACTATGGCTGATCGTGTTGAGATCAGGGATCAGTGCAGCACTCCAGAGAAAAAGCCCGACCCATGGTTCTTGCCAGACATGCAGATGAATAAAAGTTTTATTTTGAGGTAAGTTGCTTTGCAACATTGTGTTTTTTTCAGACACGTCCTGAACACATAAATATTCATGAGTGCAAATCCAATTTTGTATTTTTCCAAATTAAAAGATGCAACACCCATAAGAGAAAAATATTCTTAAAATAATTTTAAAATGCTGTGCATTCAATGTAAAATATAAAGTTTCAAAAGGCCATTGAAAGTTATGGAGCTTAATTTTCTTTTCAACAGAGAACAAAGAAACTAGTTTCATTCTAAATGTCCCTATTTTCCACAAAGAAATAAAATTTGCTTCTCTCATGGCTTCAGGAAAGCCTTTTCACCAATATCTGCTCCCTCCTCCACCAAACACAAACATGAAAAAAAGAGTTTGGAGTTAAAATTTGTGCAAAGAATACACGAGACTCAAACACAAAGGAAATAACCAATGCACACAAATATGGTCTTTTACACCAGAGAGGAGGCAAGCCGTGCAACGTGTATGAGTTTTTCTCCATGCTTTTTCTGCAGAGGTGAATGGATAAGTAGAGTTGAGTGTTAGTTGGCTGTATGGCAAATGTAGCACAATTTTTTACACAGTTTAGCTATCGGCACTTTTAAAATTTTCTTGGTAATCATCTATAATAACCTTTTAGTAGTGGATTTGGAATGGTTTTTATAGTAGCTTGTTTTTACAGCTTAGATTTAATATTCCTCAGGTTTAGAGATGTATGGTACCTTTGAGAGAGTAGTTAAAATTTCTTAAAAAAATAAAGAATCCTACAGCACTGGTTAACCATGTAAGAGTTAGATTACAGAGATATTTATCACAGACTTTTTTGTGTAAGTAAAAATAAAGAATTATCATAGGTGTCCTATAATAGAAGACTCACTTAATAAATCTTTATACCTAGTCAACATAATGCCTTTCAGCCATTAAGAAAAATGTAAATTAATATTTTTAACTTGATACAATGTTTATAATAGCTTGATAAGTGAAAAAATTCTTAATGTATGATGTAATTCATATGTTTTAAAAGCTTGCATATACAGACATGAGCAAAACACTGAATAATAATGTAAATGAGGATAAGTATAAATATTTTTCATAGTAATTATCTTAGAGCATATTTATAATTAAAAATATTTTGCTCATCTATATTTTCTCACTTTCTAAAAATAATAAATATAAGTTTTTAGTCAGAAAAATAAGCATTATTAGAAAAGCAATAGCAGCTAATATTTATTGATTATTTACCATGTGCCACGACCTATTTTAAGCATGAACTGTGTATACTTTTAACAACCTTGTTTCCTTAGTACTACTTTGTTTAAAACACTGTATTTTGTAGATGAGAGAGAACTTGGGCACAGAACACGGGCATAGCAGCCCAAAGTGTTGACCCAAGCAGCTTGACTTCAGAGACAACCCAAAGACTTGATTTGTTTAAATACTCATGGTTAGGTAGGGTGTGTGTGTGTGTGTGTGTGTGTGTGTATGTGTGATGCTGGCTCTTGTTTATATACTTCAAGTTGGTTCAGAAATTCCCTGCCTTACACCTGTATTTCCACGGTGTACATAGCTCTCTTTATGTTGTTGATTTACTTATTTTTTTTCCTTTAAGCTTTTTAAGTTACTTGAGTCCAAGACTACATTTTTTGTATCCCCAACATCCAGGAAAAATGCTTGTAAAAAGAATGGCTGTCAATAAATATTTGTTAAATGAATGCATCAATGAATGATTATAATTTAAATGTATCCCTGTGTAAAAGTACATTACATTCTACATCAAGTGACTCATGCATCTGTGTAGGTGTTATGTTATAAATAATTAGTGGCAAGTCCTTCAAATGAGAAAAGAGAGCAGGTTTGGCTTCTCTATTCTCGCTCCACTCAAAGCAACTGTAAAATAAAGTCAGCAGTCGCAGAGGAATCACTAATTTTAAGAAAAGCCCCCTTTCGTGATGCAACACAACATACAAGCCTGTGTGAAGAGGAAAATTCAGGAGGCAGAAAAAGAGACTCATATCTCTTATATTCTGACTGGGGAAATAACTGTATTCAAAACCCCATTTTAACTTTGGGGAAAAATATAGATTAAAGGAGAACGAATTGCACCAATTCAATGAACCTTTCCATAGGAAAAACCCTGATACATTTCAATCAGGTGGTATTTCAATCATGACGAAGTTTTGTCATGTTTGTTGTTTTGTTGATGTTAGTCCAACTTTATTATGTAAGTAGTAAGTGAAGAAAGATGCCATGCAAAGGTGGAGAGTGGGAGACTGAAAGTTTAGATGAGATTTTGGTCATGAATTTGTAGTAATAACACCCTGCACCCTGTCCTGAGCCTGACTTTTGCTAGCAAATCCCAGTTAAGAAGTTGCAGACAAAACAAACAAACAAACAACAACAAATATATATATACATATATATATATATAAATTCATCCAAGACAAGAAGGAAAAGAAAACTATTTAAGAATGTTATTGAAGTTATATAAACTAAGGTTAATAAAGGTTAATAATCATATCATTATCAGATTTCAGATGGTAATCAAACTTCCACTTAAAATTGTAGTGGAATTTCCCACTGGTGGTGATGTTTTAATTTTTCTTTGAACAAACACATGGATTTGTAACAGAGGAAAATTGTAACCCCTCCCACCCCTACACCATTGTCTTTTGACACTGTTAGTGACCCATTTGATACTAAAAATAGTGTCTTTTGACACATATTGCTGTAAGTGCTGACTCTGACTGATATGCAGCTTATAGATGAACAGCATGTTTGTATAAGAATCCTCGGAATTAACTTCAAAAGATACAGACTCCAGCCTTTAAGAATCCCAATTCCAGGAGATTTGCTGACCTTCAGCTGTGGAGCCAGGATGACATGAAACCAGGGTGACTAAGCCAGGGTGATGCACACTGGAGCATCACTTGCCTTATCAGAATGGACTGTGCTCCTCTGCACATAGAGCACTCTTCAACCCCTCCCTTGATATCTTTATTCTGTTTCCCCTCCCCTCTCATAAAAACCTCTACCTCCACTGAGATGGGGAGTTGGGCTTTGCAACATCTCCCCACCTCCCAGATGGTGGGTATCTGAATAGATCACTTTCCTTTATATCAGCTCCTGCCTCTCAGGTATGGGCTTTCATGGTGGCAGCAGTCGGACCTGCGTTTGGTTACGGATTTGGTGGATAATGTTCATCTGCTCTATAACAAGAAAGGTAATTTGCAAATGAACATCTTTAAAGATGCTCTTTTAATTCTTGAAGCAATGCTATATGAGTGCAACAATGCCCAGGAAAATAAAAGATTGCATTTACAGAATGTATAATAGATTCTAAGGTAGAGGTTAACAAACATCAAATATATTTTGACTACCAAGGGAAATAAGTGTAGAAAGTGTTCGATATCAGTCAGTGCATCAGTTTAACTACAAATTAAGGTATTGCTAAAGTTCTTTGTGGATTTTTCCTTGAAAATTAGTTTATACTCATGCTTTTTCTTTTAATTATGGTTTGGCATGATACCTTTGTTTTGCAGACTCTGATTGCTGAGCGTCAAGTTGACCTACCAACGTTGTTTCCAGAAGTTGCTAGGCTAGTTTTTGAATCAGTTTCAGCATCAGTCAGATGATGCATCTCCCTACCCAGACTGTAATTCCTTCTCTGAGACCCAGCAGGCCCTGGGAGTGCCTGGCATCCATTATTGGCCCTCATACTCCCTACATGGGGCAGAGGGCAATTGAGTATGGTGTGTAAGGGGGAAGGTTTTGATTGCTCTTTTTTTTTTTTTTTTTTTTTTAGTGCTTGCAGGTTGGAGCAGAATCATTTCATATGCTCTGGGCAAACACAACCTGAACATTCATGTTAAATAAAGATTATAGAAGTAGTGCTTGTAAATGCTACATTTCATAAGTTTGCTTTAATCAATTCCACAGTATAATAAGATTTATTAGTGGGCCGTGAGCTTCTCTAAAAGTGTCAAGTTCAGAGGTAGAGTTTCCTAATAAGTCATTTTGCCAGCTTAATTTTTGCCCTCATTCATGCTTGGAAGCAGATCAAAGAACATGCCATTTGAGATACATGACTTGCTGCCCTAGTGAAAAAAATAACTAAAATGAAAAAAGCTTTTTTGGCAAAAATAGGATGGAGAAAGGTAGAATTTAGGCAGGACCTCAGGGATTAACTAGAAAAGGCCAACATCAAGCTTTTGCATTTCCCAGCACACTGTGAGAATTTAAAGCTTGAAGGAAGCACAGGTCTGTTTTGCCCCCAGCTGAAAGCAAGACCTCGGAGACGCAGGCATTCCCATACATCCAAGGAGAGTGCAAAACATGAAACTCAAGCTTTGCCAATGGTGTTGAAGGATGTCATTTTCCCATGGAAAGAAATTCAGGCTATTATTCCATGGTCAACTGGAACAGCAATGTTAGTTTACCAACTCCATCAGAAATTTTTGAGCATAGCATGTATCAGACAGATGTATATCCTCCATATTTTGGCCGCAAGCACAAACCAATAGACTGGCACATTTGTGTTTAATGTATAGATTCGGTTTTTGAATGTTCATACTTTCAGCCATGCCTGGGCATTGAGATTCCTTCCCTTCACATTGGGTATTAAAATTGTCTAAAGTGAGAAGCATTTTAAAAAGTGTGTTAGTCGTAACTTAATCATATTATAGAGTCTAACTAAATTCTCATGCTGTAACTATCATCTAAGTGGAATCAATCAAATAGTTTAATATATTGGGCCTACTTTGTTTTTTTCCCTGATTATCGCTGTTGCTGTGTGAAAATGAAATATGTGAGACTAAACCATTTTTTTGTGGTTAGCTAAAAAATTTCCATAATTTTTAAAAAAATATTTAAATCTGCTCTGGCTAGTGTGGCTCAGTGGATTGAGTGCCAACTGTGAACCAAAGAGTAGTCAGTTCAATTCCCAGTCAGGGTACATGCCTAGGTTGTGCACCAGGTCCCCAATAGGAGGCGCGTGAGAGGCAACCATGCATTGGTGTTTCTCTTCCTCTCTTCCCCTCTCTTTAAGAATAAATAAACAAAATATTTTTTAAAAATTATTTGAATCCAAATAGAACATTAAAATTCCTCTAAAGTTACCTATGAAATTCACCATAAATACACCAGAATCCTTATTACCTTTAGTCCTATTTTCAGGCCATATGCTTTATAATATAGGTTGAGATAATTACCTTATTTAAAATGACTATTGGGGAGAGAATGGGGAGATTTATAATTCAGGTTATATTTTTCTTTTTTGAATTTTCCACCAACATGCAATTTTCTGTACAATTTGCCTTGCTGAGTCTGAGTCTTAAGGGATTTAGTTTTATTGATAAAAGAAGAAAGAATAGAGTCTGCTATGTGCATAATTTATTTGATTTTACTATGCTGCTACATGATTTTATAAGAAAAAACTTAAAAGAAAATTAAACTCATTAAAAAAGCACATAAGTTGTTTCATTTTGTTTTGTTTTTACATCAAAGCAATTAAGGAAGCTTCCTGTCCGGACTGATGGGTAATATTCTAAGTACAAAAAGGGCTAAATTCCCTTTTGTTTGGAAATTGTGTACTTTCATGCAAGGTTTAATAAGAAAAGGATATTTAGGATTAATATGAGGATTCAGTGCCCTCTGTTATTTATGAGTTACTAAAAATTTGCCACCAATCTTAAAGTTAGAATCAATTCAAATAAATTGTTTTATGAATATTTCTTCTCCACTATGTATCTGGAACTAAGAAGAAATATTTCAAACTACAGCATGACAATTAAAATTAAGAGTTGAGCCCTGACTTGTGTAGCTCAGTGGATTGAGCATGGGCCTGTGAAGCAAAGGATCACAGTTTGATTCCCAGTCAGGGCACATGCCTGGGTTGCAGGCCAGTTCCCAGCAGGGGACGCACAAGAGGCAACCATGCCTTAATATTTCTCTCCCTCTCTTCTTCCCTTCCCCTCTAAAGACAAAGAAATAAAATCTTTAAAAAATTTTAAAGTTGAACTTGTATTACTTATGCATATACAAGAAAGATAGAAGGTATATCTTAACTAGCTTCGATAAAAATGTTCACCAAAAATTAAGCACAAATGGTTTCAGAAAGTCATTTTCATGCGTCCACATCATCTTAAAACTGTCTTAAGCACATATAGTTTATGCCTATTTACATTTAATGAGAAATAAGATTAATATCTGAGGAAAAGAACCAGGTAAAGGCAGAGTGTGGCATATACTTAAGTTATTACCTGAAGATTTGTATTGCTAAAATTTAATATGTGAAGGATGATGAGACTAGAGATAAAGCTGATGACAGATACAGAGGACAGTGAATGAAAACTCTCACTTTTCATGTTAGAAGAGGAATGGGGAGGTAAAAGAGGGTGAAGGAAGAATAAATGCTGATGGAAGGAGACTTGACTTTGGGCAGTGAACACAAGATGCACTATACAGAAGATGTGTCATAGCAATGTACACGAGAAACCTGTAGAGTTCTATTAACCAACATTACTCTGATAAATTCTATAAAACAATATATAAACCATTTTATACACAAATCATTCCAATGAAGAATGTCATCTTAAATTAATATGATAAGATTATCATGGATTGTATGTGTGTGTGTATATATATATATATATACACACACATACAATCCATGATAATGTGTGTGTATAAATGTAGTGTATAAATAAAATATATGTATATATATACACACACACCTATATATATTTCATTATATAAATATACACACACACACATATATATATAATTATTAAAGGAAAACAAGAGCTATCTTAGAGCTAAGGACTAGTAAGGAAATTATTACAGTAGTATAAAATTGTAATGAATGTACCCTAACTTAGAAGAGTAGTAATGAGAACAAGAAGAAGAGAAAATCAAAATACACATTAAAAATTGGGAGGATGTGGTAATGGAATATGGAAAGTACAGAGTTACAGATGTCTAGCTTGGTGGAGGAAAGAATTCTGGAAATATCAGTTGAAAAAATAAGGACAAATTTAGGATAATGCTTGGACAAACAAGATACAGAATATACTTTATGAGTAAATAATTTTTCAATTTTCATTTATTTTTTTCTTATTCTGGCCAGGTGGCTCAGTTGGTTGGAGCATTGTTTTGTGCACCAAAAGACTGTGGTTTCAATTCCTAGTCATATCTCACACCTAGCTTGTGGGTTTGATCTCTGGTTGGGGCATGTGTGGAAGATAATCCATCAATGTTTCTCTCTCACATCAATATTTTTTTATCTATCTAAAATAGTCAAGGACTTCCGTCAAGATGGAGGCATAGGTGGAAACACTGTGCCTTCTCCCACAACCAAGTTTGAATACAACAAAGGTTTAGTAAACACAGACACAGCCAAAGAATAGAAAATTGAACTATACAGAAGTCCGACAACAGCGAACCATTCAACAGGGATGGTAAGAGGGGCGGAGCCAGCAGCAGAGCTGGGTGGAGCAGGAGAGATCCCCCGACCCAGGCATGCAGGCAGCTGGGGTAGCAGCTCGCAGGCAGCCAGAGTAGCAGCGCATCCCCACAAAACACTGGTGATCAAAAAAGTGAGGAGAGGCTTAGAAACCTCCAGGACATCTTTATTTTATTTTATTTATTTATCTTTAGAGGGGTAGGGAAGGAGAAAAAAAGAGAAATATCAATGTATGGTTGCTTCTCATGGGTCCCCTGCTGGGAACTGGCCTGCAACCCAGGCATGTGTACCCTGAATGGGAATTGAACCGCGATCGTGTGGTTCACAGGCCCGTGCTCAATCCACTGAGCTACACCAGCCAGGGTGCAGGACATCTTTAAATGTTCCAACATCTGAATTATAGGGGTACTAGAAGGGGAAAAGAAGCGGCCACGAGTGGAACACTTATTTGAACAAATAATAAAGGAGAACTTCCCCAGTCTGGCAAAGGAAATAGACTTCTAGGAAATCCAGGAAGCTCAGAGAATCCCAAAAAGTTGGACCCAAGAAGGAACACACCCAGGCACATCATAATTACATTAGCCAAGATTAAAATGAAGGAGAGAATCCTAGAAGCAGCAAGAGATAAGGAGACAGTCACCTACAAAGGAGTTCCCATCAGACTGTCAGCGGATTTCTCAAAAGAGACCTTACAGGCAAGAAGGGGCTGGAAAGAAGTATACCAAGTCATGAAATCCAAAGACCTACATCCAAGATTGCTCTATCCAGCAAAGCTTTCATTTAGAATGGAAGGACAGATAAAGTGCTTCTCAGATAAGGTCCAGTTCAAGAAGTTCATCATCACCAAGCCCTTATTATATGAAATGTTAAAGGGACTTATATAAGAAAAAGAAGATGAAAAATATGAACAGTGAAAGGACAGCAAACTCACAGTTATTAACAACCACACCTAAAACAAAAGCAAACCAAGAGGACAGCTAGATCAGGAGGGGAACCATAGAAATGAAGATCACATGGAGGGTTAGCAACAGGGGAGTGGGAGGAGGAGAAGGGGGGATAAGGTACAGAAAAATAGCATAGACAATAGGTAGAAAATAGATAGGGGGGAGGACAAAGATAGTAGGGGACATATAGAATCTAAAGAACTTGAGACACGTGGTCATAAACTAAAGGGGGGAATGGTGGGGGAGGGGTGTGCAGGGTGGAGGGGAATGAAGGGGGGGATAGAACAACTGTAATGGTATAATCAATAAAATATATATAAAAAATAAAATAGTCAAAAAACCTATCCTTGGGTGAGGATTAAAAATATTTCATTTTATTTCATTTTATTTTGTTTTACTTTAATTATTGTTCAAGTACAGTTTTCTGCCTTTTATCCCCAGCCCTCCCCACTTCCCTCCCCTTTCCACACCCTCTTGTTATTGTCCATGTGTCCTTTATACTTGTTCCTGCAAACCCTTCCCCTTTTCCCCTGAAATTTCTGCTCTCTTAGTTTTTTGAAAAAAATCTTAGTGCAGTGCTAGAAACTGAAAAAATATATGGAAGTGTTTAGAATATTCATGGAAGATGAAGTAATTAATTTTACTGAGTTTTTAATGGTATGTATGAGATACTATATATGTTTATGTAATAATATATTTATTTATACCATGATCCTACCAACTTGGTATTGTGTTCTGATGATCAGAAAAGATATCAAGGCACAAGAATGTGAAATAATTTGACAAAATTCAAACACTTAGAAAATGTCTGTGGTGGAATTGTTATAATGGCTGACAAAAAATTACTACATTGGGATAAACTTTTGAGTTATTATGTGGTAAACATTTTCTCCTCATAATTGTTTTTTACCTGATTTCCAATGTGACTTATAGCTCTGGACTGCTTCTCTCACAGGCCTATTAACAATAAAACTTTGTATATAGTAGTTTTAGAGCTGCTTCTGGCTACTTAGTGTATTCAGTATGTATTAATAGTGGGGGTGGTAGAGAGATTGTCTTTCTTTTTTTAAAGTATATTTTATTGATTATGGTATTACAGTTGTCCCAATTTTACTCCCTTTATCTCCTTCTGTCCAGTATCCCTCTTCCCTCCAGCAATCAACCCCTCTTAGTTCATGCCCATGGAACATGACGTATAGACATGTTCTTTGGCTTCTCTATTTCTGATACTATCCTTAACATCCTCCTGCCTATTTTGTACCTACCAAATTATGCTTTTTAATGTTTTCCAATTACGCTTTTTTAATCCCTATACCTTTCCCCCCCATTCTACCCCTTCTCCCTCCCTGCTGCTAACCCTCCATGTGATCTCCATACCTATGATTCTGTTCCTGTCCTGGTTGTTTGCTTAGGTTTTTGGTTTTTTTTTTAAGATTCAGTTGTTGATAGCTGTGAATTTGTTGCTTTTTTAACATTCATGGTTTTGATCTTCTTTTTCTTATATAAGTCCCTTTAACATTTAATATAATAAGGGCGTGGTGATGATGAACTCCTTTAGCTTTACCTTATCTGGAAAGCACTTTTTTCTGCCCTTCCATTGTAAATGATAGCTTTTTGGAATAGAGTTATTTAGATCATAGGTCCTTGCTTCTTACCACTTTGAATACTTCTTGCCAGTCCCTTCTTGCCTGCAAAGTTTCATTTGAGAAATCAGTTGACAGTCTGATGGGAACTGCTTTGTAGGTAACTCTGCTTTTCTCTTGCTGTTTTTCAGATTCTCTCTTTATCATGAACCTTTGGCATTTTAATTGTGATGTGCCTTGGTGTGGTCCTCTTTGGATTCAACTTGTTTTGAGACTCCCTGTGCTTCCTGGATTTTCACACAGCCAGCTCCTTCCTTGAATTGCAGCAGTATTGGATAGAATTGCTTATATACAGGATAGAGAGCTTTTCCTTTCAAGCAAATTGTATCTTCTTTTAGCCACAGAGAATGAATCATAAATATTATAATTTCTTTCTCTTTTTCTTCACAACCCAGAATATTTTTCAGAAATGAAGGACCTATTCTCTCTGTTTTGGAAGTGCTAATGGATACCCCAGCTGGCAACTCTCTCTGGGAGTTGCTTTGGCTCAAGACAGATGGCTCACCCAAGGTCAGGCCTCCTTTGGCAGGAGTGCCTTAGATCCTTAATCTGTCTGATTGTATTAGAATCCACAGTCTTCACCTTATTTTGGAAAACTCTGAAGGCTATCATATGTGCCATGGTCAGAGGAGCCCAACTGCACCTTCTGTTCAATCCCCTTTCCTCTCCCTCCCTTCCTATAAGTGTTCCCAAGACCACTCCATAATGAAGGTCCTACATATGAACCTCTATTTCGGCAGCTACTGGAATTCAACCTTCAACTGCTAGTGATTGGGCTGAATTACATAGGCATATGAATCCGTTTGACCAATGAGATTTAAAGGAAAATATGCTGGAAAAGATACTTTCTTCCACCTTCATTCTGCTTAAATGCCTAGAAGCTCTTTTTGGACCATGAGGGCCAACCAAAAATATCATGGGCATAAATTAATCCTGTATTATCACTGAACCACTGGAAATGCCCACCTCCTGACACCTTGTTATACAGAAAAATTAAACTTGATATAGGCCATTGTGTTGTTATGTTCTTTGCTACTTATAGGCAAAATCACACTATATTACATTCTGGTGAGAATGTGTGTATATACCAATAATGGAGGTCTAGTGTGAGAATTGATTTCTCTATGTGTTTTTTTTTAAATTAAATTTATTATAGTGACATTGGTTAATAAGATTATATAGGTTTCATGTGCACAATTCTATGAAACATCATCTGTATATTGCATTTTGTGTTTTATTTTTTTAATTTTTATTGTTTTTCTACTAAAGTTGTTCCAATTTTTTCCCCTTTGCCCTCCCCAACCCAGCCCAGTCTCTCTTCCCACATTCAATCCCTAAACCATTGTCTATGTTCATTGTCTATGTCCCAGGTGATTCATACATGTTCTTTGACTAGACCCCTCCCCTTCTTTCCACCATTATCCCCTTCCCCGCGCCCCTCTGGCTGCTGTCAGTCTGTCCCATATTTCCATTGTGTATTTTGAATAGTATTTAATAAACCAACCTGATAAGGGCCCAATAGACTTCCCTTAATTTTAGTGTTTCTTGAATTTTATCTTGGTGTATTAAAATATTCCTTTAATCTTGTCAATACTTCTTTATTTTGGTATATTGTGACTTTCTTTGGTATCTTTTGTGGCAAATTGGCTTTGTCAGGAGCCTCCCAGATATCTATCTGGTTAAACATTATTAGTGGCTCTATCTATGAGGGCGTTTCCCAAAGAGATTAGCGTATGAATTGGCATACTAAGTAAAGCAGATGGCCCTCCCAGTTGTCAGTGAGGCATCCTCCAGTCTATTAAGGCCGAGCAGAATAAAGAGGCAGAATAATATTATTTGTTCTGTTAACTGGGTGAACTGGAACATTAACCTTGACCTAACACTTGCATTCTTGGTTCCCAGGACTTCAAACTTGTATTTAAATCTATACAATTTATGTTCTAGTTCTCAGCTTTCCAAACACTCTGCCAATTTTCCTAGGTCTCAAGCTTACAGACAGCAGTGCTTGGAATTTCTTAGCCTATAACTCTGTGATCCTATTCCTTATAATAAATCTCATTTTATACAATATGATAATATAAAAAGTATATATCTTATATAAAAATATATTTATATATCTGTGTCATTATACATGTATTTACATATTATATATAAATATCTACATATAGAGCTCTCCTCTCTCTATATAGAATGATTCTTTATCTCTCTCTGGATATAGATATGTGATAGATAAATTATATATAGATAAATTATAGACAGATTGATGATAGTTATATAATTGATAGGCAATTATATATATAAATTGATAGGTTATATATATGTATATGATTGATGATGTTTGTCTGAAGAACTCTGAATGATACATGGACATTCTTTTGTTAACCCACCAATAATATATACATTATGTACTTAATTATATTCATCAATATTTTTGTGTACCTGATGGTACTCTCTGTTTTCCTTTGATCCTGTTATAGATTATCATTTTAAATATATAATTCTGTTATTTAAAATGACCCAGAAAAAACAACAAGTGGAAAAACAAACTGGTTTCTAGACCTACTATAAATGTATAGAGGTCAAGACTGCATGATTTTGACTTATAGATAAAAAATATAACAAAGTAACAGAATAGAAAGCCCATGAATAGACCCAAACATATCTGGTTAATTTATTTTCAGAAAAGAATTGTCATGTAATTGTATGAGAGAAGAATAGCCCATCACACAATAAAGAAAAATACACAAAAATGTTAAAAGAAAATAATGAATCTCGGTCCTACTTTACATCACACACAATACAATAATCAGCTGTAAAGGATTGTACCCATAAATGGAACAACTGCAATGATAAAATGCCAAGAATAAGCCATGTTAAATGTTTATGACCTTGAGTTACACAATTAGATAACACATAAAAGTATGCTGTATTAGAAAATAAAAGGATAGACTGGATGGAATTCGTAAAAATTAAAACCTCTATTTTTCTGAAAAAAAAAAACTAACAAATGAGCATAAAAGGTAAACAATACATTTTAGTTTGCAAATCATGTATCTGAAAAAGATACGTGATATAACTTTTTTCCAGATATATAAAATATTATTATAAATCATTATAAGAAGGCAAGAAACTCAGTAACAATGAGCAAAAGTAAAACAGAGCAAAAACTTGTCCAAATAAGATATAGATATAACAAATAACAGCATGAAAAGATGCTCAGCATCATTAGTTTTAAGGAAATGGAAAACAATACAACAATACAGTATCACTACATCTCTTTTACAGTGATTTAAAATTTAAAAATTGAAGATACTAAATGGATAAAAATGATGTGGAACAACTGGAAGTCTTGTCCATTTTTGATGGTAATTCAAAATGTCATTGCAACTTTGGACAACA
Source organism: Sturnira hondurensis (assembly GCF_014824575.4). NCBI lineage: Eukaryota > Metazoa > Chordata > Mammalia > Chiroptera > Phyllostomidae > Sturnira > Sturnira hondurensis. The sequence continues at coordinate 2,192,373 of NW_028073279.1, forward strand.
GTTCAGGTTTCTTATTCAGTTAAATCTATCACATGCCATTCATTCCAGTGTGTCGACTCTGTTTTTCATCCAAAAATGGTAAACATATATCTATCCAAAGGCCTCTATACTAATGCTCACAGCAGCTTTATTCATTATATCCCAAAATGAAAGCAATCCAAATGAACATCAATCAGACATTTGATAAACAAAATTTTATGTATTCATGAGTCGTAAAAGCTTTATGTTAAGATAACACACTGTATAGTTCTATTTATATGATTCTATGGAAAAAAGCAAAAAAAAAAAAAACTAGGAGCAGATAAAAAATAGTAATGGTTGGTTACCAGAGACTGGAGATGGAGAAGGAAATGACTATATAAAAAAAACACAAGGTAACTTTGGGTGTGATTATCACAATTTTTATATTTTAATGTGATATGAACTTAAACTGGATTCCTTTCCAAAACATATCATGCTGTACATTTTAGGACCACATTCACCATGACATGTATCTGTAACTATCATAATTGTAAAATAAATGGATCTTTTATAATAAATTATCTATTGATTTTATAAAATGCCTTTATAATAAAAAGCAACTAACACCAATTTCAAGAATAATGGAGAAAAATATTATTTTTTTCCTTCAAAAATCTTTTGTTTAAAGAAAATTATATAGGTTAATTAATCACTTGTAAAATAACAACTGCTTATACAACTGTTATACTGTTTTTAAATGTATTTTTACTGAACAATAAAGAACTGAGCAATGGGAAAAAGGTGCGACAACTGTAACTTAACAACAATAAAAGAAAAAGAACTGTGGGAAGCTAAGAACAACATATATACACATTTGCATTGGCAGGACATATGCAGGTTAATCTTACCAGATTAAATACACTCATGGGGTATGCCTGGGTATAGCCCTGTGTATTCCCAAAGGCTCAAGAAGAGCAGGGCAGTACCCAGGCCCAGCCAAGGCATAAAGTGCACACCAATTGTGGGATGACTCCTGGCAGTGTTTTTAGAGTGCAAGTCTGAAACTCCATGCTTTAATGTCTTAATTAAGTATAATCATGTTTTATGGGATTCCTGTGGCAAAGAGAAACAAAGCATAAGAGAGCAAAACAAAAATGTGCAAATTGGAGAAAAAAGATTTAAGAAACTGCAATGCTGAATAAATGCAAAGAAATTAAAATGCTAAATAAATATAAAAAAATTGGGGAAATAAACTCTTTATTTTGGATTTGCCGTTAAGTTTCTCTGCATCATTTCTCTAAAACGTATGAAACTATTTACCTCCTCCACAGATACTTACATTGCCATCTGGATTATTTTTAAACAACCCAGTCTTTAGATATTGAAAAGAACTAGTCCTACAAATGAGAAATTATATTGAAGTCATTGAAGTTTAAACTTAATCAAAGAGAAGGTGTTTTTACTTACTAAATTATATTTCTGCTCTATCTATAAAAATTAAAGTTAATGTACAAAACAATGTAAAAATTGGGGAGACTGGATAAAAAGAGTTTGCAGAAAATAAAGAGTGTTTATAAAATATCTTTGTTTTGTTCAGAGAGTTTTAATATGCACATATTCTGTCTCCTATTTGGTTATACTGGGAATTAAAAGGGAGCCCACTTGGGAAGTTAAAGAGACTAAAGAATATGATAAGACCATATTTTTAAAGACTACTCATCTGACTGAAAATTAGTTTGGAATTCTCATAAGTGCAGTCAGAGAAAAAAATCACTCTGTCTCTGGGTCCAAGATTAAAAAGAGATCTGCTGAAGAAGAAACAGTGAATATATTCTCCACATTCATTTTGTGATACAGAAGAAACATTATTCTACATTATGCTTATATTAGGCCTAAATAAATTTCATTATGAAAACAAGATTAGAAAATAGCTTTGTAATTTAAAAACATACATTACTTATATGAATTTTTATAATAAAGTACTTTCAGGATGAATGTGTTCCTGTGACTTGTAGATAAATAACTATTAAAGTTCATAGAAATAGTCCTTAGTCTGATTTTGTAGGTTCAAATCAAAGGAACTTAGGATAAAATCCCCAAGATATATGCAGTTCATTCTTCCATTTATAATGCTTGGCATTGATTACCTTTATTTAGAGTAGGTGTGCAAGTAATGCAAATAATGTTGGCTGAACACGCAAATGAGAATTCAAGTGTAAGTTTGAGAGCAGAGAGCACCCTCATCTCACACTGATAGAGTGCTCCTTTTTAAAATCAAAGGCCATCAGAAAAATATTAAAATAAATAGAATTTTTATTTGATTCATTTTTCTTTTAGTACATAAAGAAACAACTCAATTTATTTAAATGTAGTAGCTTTACTGCAATTCTTTTTTTTTATTCTTTGGCCAACCATTACACTAATGCATCACTTCATAGGAAAAAAAATCATGCCAGTCAAACCAATATGGATATTCCTCTTCCTGCATATGACCGCCTATTACTCTTCAAATGCAGAATTACTTTGATGTAAATATAGTAAACCTCCTATTCATTTTTCTTGTATCCCTTCAGAATAAAACTAATGTCTCCCGCTAGATCCAATTCCAATTTAATCCCAAAGTTGAATTATTTTCTCTGTAAAATGTTATCCTGAATTCTGAGCCAACTAATTTCCTAATTAATTTTATAAAATAATATTCTATTAAGAGTATTAGTTAATATTGATACAGATGGATAATTAAGAGGTAATTTGAAAATGGTTTATAGAACTTTAGAGGGCTAGATACTCTGTAAGAATGTTTTTAATGATTGTATGGTGAACTATAGTGCTCTCCTGACTATTCACTAAAAACTTCAGGATAACTTGCTCAATTAGGATTAACCCAGTATTTCTTAAAGTCAAAAATATACTTAAATTTATAGGACATATTGGGAAGACTTGTTTTAAAGGTAATTTATTTGTGAATAAAAAATCTAATTCATAGGCTGAATGTATATCCTTTTTTTATATAAGTAATAAATTTGATAATCCTAGCAATAAGTTAAGCAATATAACAGATTTATTTGTATTGTTATATTTCTATTTTTAAAAATCATTTGGCAAAAAATCAAACTCAATTATATCTTATTTCAATGAAATGTACATACAAATGTAGCTTAAAACAATTGTTTTCCTGCTAAATATAAGAATGGTTTAGGAAATATTCAGTAGGATATTGAGGGAATATATTTATTTATATATTTACTCACTTGTGTGTTTACTTTTAAAATGAAAGATACCGAGCCAGGTCTTCCTGTGTCCTAGTTCAGTTCTGTATACATAGCTTACCAATTTCCCAGGCTGATAGGCAATAGTAAAAATAAACAAATGTATGACATTTTATATATAACTTCTTGGGAAAACTATTACCAGAATGCAGAGCATCTGCTCTAATCAAACTTTGATTTTTTAAAGTTATGTTCACACATTTCCTCAACTTTAGGTATACAATTCTATGAATTTTGAAAAGTGCAAGAACCCCACAGTCAAGTAGAGAACATTTGATAAGCCACAAATTTTCCTCCTGCTCCTTTTCAGCCAAGACAGCAGGTTATCTGATATCTCTCCACCACGACCCCTGGCAACCACTAATCTGCTTTGTGTCTAGGGACAGATAGACTTTGTTTTTGTAACTAGAGTTTATTATGCAAAGAAAATCTCTTGGGAAGTCTCAATAAAAAGCACATAAAAGAAGAGATATTTTGGTAAAGTGAATTTAGAAGGGCTGGATGATGAGAAAATTACCTGGCCATGATCTCTGGCACTGGTGCGAATAAAACTTCAGATAGCACTAGCTAATTCAAGAAGTTGCTTAAGATAATACTAATACTCTTTTTTTATTCTCCTCACGGTGGATGTTTTTGAAGCTGGAGAATATGTTGTTAGGGTATCAACAGATCACCTCTCTATGAAATCTGTACCTTATTAAAACAGGAGACAAGGAAATCTGAAGGAGTAAGTGTTGAGAAATGCAGACAATCAGGCGAACGTCATTTTAATCAGGTACGTGGAGTATTAAAAGGATGGATTTTGTGAATATTCAAATCCATTCATTTCAGGTGATAAATTTGATGTCAACTCTTCCTATACAGACAGCTGAGAGAACTCATAACTTTCTTACTTTGTTCAAACCTTGCCGTGCGCAACACTTTTAATCAGATTGCCATCATATTTTTAGGTGGAAATATTGCCAAACTGTCATAATGCTCATGGGAAAATTATAATCTATTTATGTTCTTGGGCTATTTTGTCAATTTTCCATTGTTTTTTAATTGAAGAATCCTTTACATAAATAAAAGACACAAGTTTGAATTGTGCACCTACACAAGTTTTGACAAATGCATAATCCACACTTTGTCACACTAGAATGTTGACTGTACCTTTTTCACTCCTAAAGTCTGACCCCCACCCCCACAATAGCAACTACATAATTTCTATCTCAAAAGCTTCATTTTGCCTGCTCTTGAAACTAATATAAATGAAATAATATAAGCGTATAGGAAGTAGAACCTCTACATAGAGTTGGTTTTTGAGATTTATCTACATTGTTTTATGTTCCTTTTATTGCTGAATAAGTACATCACAGTTTGTGTATCCCTTGACCTATTGATGTATATTTGAGTTAAATTCATTTTTGGTTTTGATGAATAAAACCAAAATAATCATTTATGTGCAGATCACCTGCAGATGTGCATGTTCCTTTGTCTTTGGTAAATATCTCACAGTGGTGTCATAGGGAGGAATATAGTTAGCTACATAGGGTTTGGCTAGAGCATTTTCCAAAATGGTTTGGTTAGAGTTTCAGTTACTCCACATCATCAACACTAACAATGCTTTTTCATTTCAAGGGTGTGTTTTCTGTTTCCTAAAGAATGTTGCTTGGAGTTTGTATAGTCGTCAGCAGATAGAGACAATGTGAGGGTTTCTGTGTACGGCTTTCATACCAAATGAAGGAGGATGCACCGGAGATTGTTTTCTCAGCTTCCCCTGATGGGGGGCAAAAGGAGAAGAGTACTGGGTCATAAAGAGAAGAGCTTCTCTTAAAGTTGTCAGCTGATTGAAAGGTAACATTTTTAAAAAGAGACTATTATGAATCAGATATTTTTGTTAACATGAGCAGTATTTCCCCATTGCATTATGTTTCCACCTGAGTAAGATCAATTGGATGTATAGCTATGAATATATACTGGACTGTCTCCTTCATTCCATTTGTATGCCCGTTCTTACAAAAATTGCCACACTGTCTTGATTAGTGTAGCTTCCTGGTAAGACTTTAATTTGGATGAAGTTAAGTCCTTAAGCTCTTTTTCAATAATTGTTTTGGTTATTCAGGGTATGTTATATTTTCTATAATAAGGTGTACTGAATTTTGATTGGGACTAGATCAAATTTATAGACGAATTTTGGTAATAGGACTATCATAAGATATCCAATCCATAGTCATGTTATAGCTCTCCACTTATAGCTCTCCTCTTAGGTTACTGAGTTTATACCTTTCTTATTTCTTATGATAAGCATTTAAAGATACACATTTAGTCTTAAGCAGTCTTTTGGCTGGATGTCACAAATATGGACGTATTATTTTATTATTCCTATAAATCATACAAACATGTGCACATTAGACACACACACGTTTCTTTGTGATTTTTTTTTTTTTTTACCTTTAGAGTATTTGGAAGTGGGCTGCTTACTTGCTCTATATTTGAACTTTTCTAACCATCTTTTTAAAATTACTTATTGTTTTATAACTATTTTAGTGGTGTTTATTACCACTTTGATTCCCTTGTGGTTGGGTAGTATATAAACAGATTTTCAAACTGTTAACATATTCTAAAGCACTCCCTCACATATTGCCTTATTAATAGATGTAGTGTTCTATTAATGTGTTTCAGGTCACATGGGATAGTAATGTGGTTCAAATTTTCAGTATACTTACTAATGTGTTGGCTTGTCTAACACCTACTAAAATGAGACTCGTTAAAAATCTGCTACTGTGAGCATGGATTTTATGTATTTCTCTTTGTATTTCTGAAAATTTGGAGTAAGCACATTTTGTTTTTTAATTTTTAAGTTTTTTATTTCTTTTTCAAGAACTTTTATTGTATTCTTTCCATTACCATTAACCCATTGATGCTCCTCTCCCTGCACTCTGCAATCACCACATTATTGTTAACGTGCATGAGTCCTTTTCACTTTTAGCTCAGTTCCTCTACTCCCTAACCTCATCCTCCCCTGCGTCCCCATAGCTGACAGCTGTGTTAGACATATTTTGAATTCCTATTATAGTCACTACACATTTTAGATTGTTGAGTTTTATTAATCAGCTTGATCTTTCACCATCATAAAATATACCTTCAGTACAGTTAATACTCCTAAGCTTGATTATCCTTAGTGTTTGCATATTTTTTATACTTTCACTTTCCATTCTTTCCCAGTCTCCTATTTTTGTCAGTATGAATATATCTGCCTTTAAATTTTAAGTGTATCATCAGTTACAAATATATATTTTTTCAGGATATTTGGTTTAGAATCATTTTGTCATCCCCTCTGTTCTTTGTTCCTCTTTTTCTGTCTTTCTGTCTTTTCAGTCTTTTTTTGTATGCCATTCCCTGTGCACTACAGATTGGCTAGCCATACCTTTCACATTGTGGATAAAATGGTCCCACATTCACATATGGTGGATAAAAATTGGGAGGGATGCCTTGTGAGTGAGCAGTGCCAGCCCCCGACCAGACTGCACAGCCCAATGTTCCAGCACCAAGAAGAAAAATCCCCATTACCTCTGACTGGAAAGGTTCAGGCAGTGGAAGAAACTTCCAGATTTACACCACTTAAAGGGCCTACACAGACTTGGACACCCACCCACATGCAAACCCACCCACTCTAGGTTTCAGTACCAGAAGAGCAGCTGAAAGGGTGCTGTTGCATACAGGAAGTAGGTGAAGTGATTGGAACTGGGCAAGTGCCCAGCAAACCTCCAGAAGACAGGCAGTGGCATTGTCCCTTCTCTGAGGCCCTTCACATAGGCCCCCTTGCATACAGGAAGTGGTGAAGTGGTTTGTTCCACCCTGGCAATTACCTAAGGCTCCGCAACACAGAATTTACAGGCGCCTTTTTTACATAGGCCACACTACTGGGAGTCAGAGCAGCTCTACCTAATACACAGAAACAAAGTAAGGAGGCTGCTAAATTGAGGAGACAAAGAAATATGGCCCAAATGAAAGAACAGAACAAAACCCCAAGAAAAAGATCTAAAGGAAATGAAGTTAGCCAAACTATCAGATGCAGAGTTCAAAATACTGGTGATCAGGATACCCAGAGAACTCACTGAGTAAGGCAACAACATAAAGGTAGAAATGAACATTATGCTAAGTGAAATAAAAATCCACAGAGAACCAACAGTGAAGGTAAGGGAGCTGGGATTCAAATAAAAGATTTGAAACATAGGAAGAAATAAATATTCAACCAGAGCAGAAACAAGGATTAAAAAAAAACACCTCACAAGAATAGTACATGGAGGCTCTGGGACATCTCCCAAAGTGCTAACATCTAAATAATAGGGATGCCAGAAGGAGAAGAAAAAGAGCAAGAAACTGAAAAGTTATCTGAAGGATCATGAAAAAAACTTCTCTACTTTGGCAAAGGAAATAGGCATGCAAGTCCAGGAAGCACAGAGAATGCCAGACAAGTTGTATCCAAAGAGGACCACATCAAGTTGTATCACAACTCAAAGGTTAAAGATAAAAGGTTAAAGATAAAAAGAAAATCTTAAAAACAGGAAGAGAAAAGGAGATAGTTGCCTACAAAGGAGTTCCCATAAGACTATCAGCACAAAGGGGAAATAAGTGGGACAACTGTAATAGCATAAGCAATAAAATATACTGAAAAAAAGAAAACAAAAACTGTGCTGCTTTCTTTTATAAATGAAATGCAAGCTATTATTATCATTGATTTTATTTTAGTGTGTACTCATAAAATTTGAGTCACAAAGAAAAAAAGTATTTCTTTGGACAATATTAAGATTATAAACTTTTGATTCCACCCCAAATTAATGTTCAATTTAAGGAGAAAAGAAATAAAAATCACTCTATTATTACACTCATTGGAAATAAATTCTAGTAATATTTTATGCACTCTCAACATTTTTCTACGTACATGTTCATGTTTATAGCTAAGATATGAAATGCTACTGGCATATTGGTATACACTTAAAGTCTTACAAGGCATATATTTTACTTAGCATAATATTAATTATTTCATAATAATTAATTTTGAAACATAGTTTTAAAACATAATTTTGATAACTTCACATTGCATCACACAATGTTATAATTTATATAACTCTTCTAATAATTTATTTATAAATAAATGTCATATAGCTTTGTAAGCAAGTATTTTTCCCAAATTTCTTTTATTTGGTTAGTTTAGAAATGTAGAAGTGGATTATTAAGTCCAAGGGTGTAAATTTTAAAGATTATTGATATATTTTGCTAAAATTTTTCCCAAAATATTTTCCCACAAGCAGCATCTGAATGCATCTCTTTTACAACCCCTCCAATCAGCAGTTCTTGGTATTTGGCTTTACATCTACCTAATTGGGAGAATTTGAATATTTTGGATATGATACTGACCATTTATATTGTTCTATTTTATAATCATCTATCCATATTCCTTGCCCATTTTGTTCATTCTTATGAGCTCATTTTTTATCTAACAATATTAACTTCCTATTGTAATTATTTTTAATTCAGCTTTGAGCATAAATAATTGATTCCATTGTAGCAGCAGCCTCTCTGATACCAGGTTTTGTTTGTTTAGGATTGGTTTAAGGTAAAACCCACACATCACAATTAACCACTTCAAACTGCAGCTGTGTACTCACACTGTTGTGAAACTAGCACTCTGCTGAGTTTCAAACTATTTTATCAACCTCAAGAGAACAATCCATACATTTTAACTTTTTGAGCATTTTTAAGACAGTTCATTTCAAGTCTTACTCTAGTAAGTCCAATGTCTGGGCTTCCTCAAGATTTGTTCCTGTCATTCCTTCTTTTAATTGGCAACAATTTCCTGTTTCTTTGTACGAATTATAATTTTTGACAAGTGGGCATTTTTAATCTGGTAATGAGTTGACCCTGGATGTCAGAATTCTCCCAGGCTCCTAGGCATTATTGTGTTTTCCTCCTTTGTTGCTGTTGTTAAGGGCTGCCGTCGTCTGTTTGTTTGGTGACTTTCCCAAGCTACTTTTGCGAAGACTATCTTACTCATCACATGTGACCACTGAAATCTCTGTTCCCCTGCTTCCAGGACAGCCGGTGTCCTGACAGAGATTGTTCTGAATAGAAATGTTCAGACATTCCTGTTGTTTAAATGCCCAGTCTCCTTAAATTTCTTGGGCAGATGCCACCTGCAAGTCCCTTTAGCCCAAAAGTGTTGAAGAGATGGTCAGGCTCTGTGCTGGTTCCTCGAGGGTCCGCTCCCCTGAGCAGATCAAAGCACATATCACACAGCTTTTGGAGGACACTGCCCTGATTTCCCACCCTGGTACCAATGAGCTGCCCGCTGTGAGGCTGGGGAATGAGATCTGCCATGAGAAACACTGAACTTCACTGAATATTACCAGCCTCTCCCTTCATCAAATGTTCTTCTGGCTATTGCAAGTGTTTGAGTGGACTGCAAAATTCTGAAATAGTTGATTCCAATAGTTCTTGAGAGCAATAGCTATTTTGGTGGGCACACCAATTCCTGGAGCTTCATACCTTGCCATCTTCCAGGATATCATATAAATACTAAGGTTTTGTCCTGTGGCCTAAAACAACGTTCACTTTTGCTACTGAATTTTCCAGTGAAAGTCCAGGAGAACTTACCTGAAATTGCCTACTCAGAGATCTCTACTTCTTTAATAATAATAATTTTGAAATATATGCTTTTCAAATATATTCATGAACACAACATTTCACAGACTGGGCTCACTGTAAGCAGTTTTACACTGTAAGGAATACGAAGTGTGCAAAGTTTGGAAAGTTCACCCCAAGAATACAATGAGGAAAATAGCTGACATGTTTTGGCATCTTGCCCATCCTATTTTTATGGTACAACACAATTAGCTAATGGCAGGAATAGAATTTGAACCTAAAACACTAGAAAACATGCTAGGAAGACCACAAAGAAACTTAATCTTCATTTGATGCATTCAAAGAGAATGATGAAGAGTTGGAAAAGGGCTGTGAAAGACTGGTATGTTCTTTAAAACATGATAAACAATAATTTAATATGAACTTTTCATTTTGGCATTTTAAATGTGATAGTATTTAAGAGAACAGAATGAAAGAACACAAAATTACTCCTTAGATTAACTCAGAAAATCATTCTTTTTATGAAGACGATGACCACATTCTTTATTCCCTAAAGGTCACTTTATGCAATATTAATACATATTCTTTTTATGCAAACTCATTTTGACAGCAGTGGCGTAAGCTATGATTCATTTTCATTTAAACTCTTTACTTATTAAAATACTTTTTCAAAAAAGTACTGCTAGCATAATTTATTAGGCAGTACAAAGACATGTATGATGCTTATAGTTCAAACTTGATTTAACGTTTTAAAATAACTTATAAAAGAAAAGAAAAAAATATATTCATACTGTCACGTCTTGAAATTTAAAATATATGTTAGATATGAATAGATATCATACATTTCTCTCTATAATGACTTTTGTGCAGTTGGAGAAAGCACATTTTGAAGAATTTTCATTTGAATATGAATGAAAAATTCTAAACATTAAAATGTGCTAAATTGATTTCAGTTAGAGGGTGTTAATGCTACTTTAGCCCAGCCCCCTTTCATATCCATTATCCAGGAATTGTAGTGGTTTCAGTGCATTATTACGACTTTTATTTCTAAGTGGAAGTGTTTATGTGAGAAGATTAATGTGATCTAAAAGAATTGCTGGGCCAAAGTATTGTATAAAGCAACACTGTGAAATCAATAGCAAAGGAGAAGAATAACATTGGCATTGAGAGGGTAAAGTCATATAAAAATATAAGTTATTTGGTTATTCCACACTATACACAGCAGATTGATCTCCGTTACCTTGATAGCTTAAGGAAAAGTTATTTGGAAAATTATCTCTCTTCTCTATTTTACTTTGGATCAATCTGAACGGCTCTTACACTGAAAAAAGAGGTAAAGAATTTTATGAGCTTATTAATCTACTCAATCTTTACTGATAGCCTCTGCAAAACTGGTATTCCGCCCTGGTGTTTCAAAAGAGCAATTTGTATGTCTCTTTTAAGGATCTTACAGTAGTATAGTGGTGGAGGCAGACCAAGAAACAGACACTTAAAGAACAATGGGAATGGGAGGATTGTACAGGAAATCACTGAGTGTGCTGAGAGCACAGTAAGTAACTTTACAAATGTGAGGGGGAAATTCTCACCTGGTCTAAAAGGAAATATTTATTTCTGAAAACTCCCTGGGTCATTTCACTGTATAAGTCTCTGCAACTTTTATACAAATTGGCGTTTTTTGTTTTTTTTTTTTAGTTGAAATGACACATTACATATTTTCACAGACTAATTTCATCTGGTTCCTGGACTTTCATTTAGGCTAAAATATGACTCAAATTATGTTGGATTAAATTACATAATATTAATTTCTTTATTGTATACAATTTGAGATAAATAGCAAATGCCTAGATGTTATGACAGTTCTGCTCCAAAGAGTTACTCTGTTTTCTTTAGTACTTGACCTTAACTCCCAAGGTCACTTTATAATCTGAGATGGCTGTTATAGCCCCAGCTGTGAATTTCAGAGAGGAGGAAGTACGACTGGAAGGGGCAGTGGTCATACCTCAGCCATCAGTTAAGATGGATTTTTAGAAGCTGATGCAGGGAATTTCAGTTTATGTAATACTGGCTATTATTTATCATATAGCTATATCTACCCGCTTTGAAAGCGTAAGAAAGGTAGTCAGTCTAAGTATTTTTTTATGAAAAAAATTACAAAGAAATTTTTAGAAAACAACTTCTAGATGAAAACACATTATTCATGTGCTATTGATTTCCAAACATATACCACTTCGTCTTCCCTAAGATTTCAGATTTTGTGCCCACCCATTTACTGGATATTTACTGGATAATCAGTTTGACTCAAAAAGTATATATATATATATATATATATATATATATATATATATATATATAATCTCCTTAATGATAACTAAGAATCACCAAACAAACTCTAAATGGAAGGGCGTTCTACATACTTCCACTGATATGATTATTTACAACAGGATAAACTCAAGGAGCAGAAAGAGTTTGCGCTGACACTGAAAAAGATGACACTAGATGAGTTGGCAAGAGGGAGCTCGTGATGCGCCTTTTGACAATTCAAAAATAATTGGATTTTAGATAAAAAAAGGCAATCCACTAAAGGTTTTAGGAGCATTTTGGCTACTGAAGAGCATAGACAAGATTATGAAAGACATTGATCTCACCATAATAATTTTTTTTAAAGAGAAAATCTAAAAATTCATTTTTTAAAGTCATACAAGAGTTGGAATTTTGGCAAAACCTTAATAAACCTAAATTCCAGAGAGAAATGAACTCTTCCTAAGTGATCAGTTACTGGTGCTGGGAAAATATTTTACAATATATCCTCCAGCCTCACCTACAGTCATGTGATACCAAATCTCCTCATTATGTTTGGATTTATGAAGACTGATCACGTGCTAACGAGGTGGCAGGTCTATGCCTCATTCTCAAACAACACATTTTGAAAGAGATACGTACGGTGTTTAGGAAAGGTTATACTTAAGGGTTATATTCATATTACTGGTTAGATATTTTATAATTTGGGGAAGAAACAGATGGGTTTCTGATACAATGATCAATCATTCAGTTTGTTGCACTTAAAATGAACTTTGAAAAGTGATGGAAATGAGACAGGCAACCTTCTGTGGGATTATGCAGTGAAGCAAATATCTCCATATTTGCCACAAATCCCCAGTAGTTTTTTTCTGAGATTCTAATGAGGTATGTCAACCTGCTCTAATCAATTGAACATCCAATTTATTGCACCAGAGTCTAACCTGTTTTTCTACAGATATTTTGGGATCAGAAACCACATATTCCCCACCCCCAAAATCAGCATATTTTGTTCCCAAATTCTTTACTTCTGCTGTCCCCCTTTTCACTACTATTTTAAAAAAGAATTAATTGTATTCTATGTATTGTCTAATTAACAAAATTTAAAATTTTTTAAACTTAATTTTTTACTCTCGTTTTTCTTGGATACAAAGCAGAAAACTTTGGGGTTAAAGGGACAGAAAGTAGAGAGACTGTCATGTTACCTAATATATCTACAGCATTCTTTTAACAAAAACAAGTCACTGGTATTGCTTTGATGAAACAGTATAAGCTGCAGACACTGTAAGGTCACCTCAGCATCCCAAAGATGAGTACAGCCTTATGCTCAAGGGTACAGCCAGTTCTGTCACTTGCTTGCTGTGTAACTCAGGGCAAATCTCTTAAGATATCTATTCATAAAATGCACTATTAAAAATATATAGATAATATAGGACTGGAACTAAGGATATGAGCAAAATTGAGTAGGCCACCTATGAATCCATTAATCCACATAACTAGAAATATAATGTAATATTTTAAATTCTTTGCAAAATATGAAAGATGAACAAAATAAGCCAAGCTTTTAAATAAAAATAAGATCTGACCTTATACTGACACGACTCACCTCAATCAACTCAAGGTAATCTAAGACGTGATAAAATATCTACCTAACAAAGTTACTCCATGAATTTAATGCATAAATACATATGAAACAGTTAAGTAGGAGCTCAATAAAATAAGATTATATCTAGGATCTCATTTCAATTTGATTTGACAATTATTTTCTTAAGAGAAACACTAACATTTGGTTATAAATGTGTAATTCAATATCTTATTTCAGAAGTGGAGATATTACAATTCACAAACAGTAAGATCGGTGATACTAAGTAGAATTTCTATTGCATGAAACAAAATTAAAATTTTACTATGAAAATGCAAGTGCACAATTGCACTCATGTCACATACCAAATTCAGGATTCAGGCTGTTTACTTTTTGGCAAAGCTGCTATGACAGATTAATGGTGTTTTCTCAATTTTGTGGTGTATTAAGAACAAAAAAAATTACATGTAAGTGTCAATATACAAGCTGGTGAAAGGTATGGTATGAGTGGAGAGAAGAAAGAGGTATTTTATCATTCAACAAAATATGAAATTTTTTTCTTTATTTTAACAATAATTTGACACTATTTGTGAGTTAAAATTAACAGCTTATATACAAAAGAATAGACTGGAAGTTAATATGAGGGAAAAACTTGTCTTCTCTATGCCAAACATGGGGAGGGCTTTAGGACTTATTCCTTAGAAACATATATAATTTTTAAAGAAAATTGTAGACAAAGCCTATGACTCCTGAAATGTTCATAATTTTCATAAGCCATGTCTTCATAAGTAGAAACAAACACTAAGAAATGATTTCATATTTGACAATGCTTTTATTGAAAAAGAAATCATTGTCCAGAGATATTAAGAAATATCTGTACAAATATTCAATACCAGTGTATCTTGTATAGGAAAAATTTATAAATGTATATTAAGGGGACTGTTTGAAGACTGCCTATATGCAAGTCTCTGCTCTACAGCTATGTGCTGCTGGGTTATGTGCTTAAATAATACATGCCCACTTTTTTCATCTGTTAAATGGGAATAACAATAAAATGGAACTGCTACATATACCAGTTTTAAAAGTGCATGTCACAGAGTGGCCTAAATGCTAGCTTGATCATTATTACTCATTAACTCACTAAGCAAAAAAAAAAAATTGAGAGTAGGTATAACATGTGGAAGGCACACAAGTCCCCTGCAATATTTTCTTTATGCTGTTATTTGGCTCCTCATTAAGTTGTGATTACTTATAAATCAATTGTATGTTGCATAACTTAAAATGTTTCTTTTTTCCCCCAACAATAGACTTAACACTACAGTGAAAATATCACTTGCATTCTGAGGGTTATGTGAAAGTACATTTGACCTATTTTACTCATATAATGTTTTTTGATAGACTTGTTATAATTAATTGTTTATATTATTTTGTCTCTCTCTACTTTTGCTTAAAGACAGTGACTAACTTCTCCATATTTTTATCCAGGATCCCAAAAGTGCAGTGTTGGGCCCAGGGATCCACAGGAATCTTCATTTGAATTGAGAGACCACTAAGCATGTGCATTGATTTGAACTATTTGACAACTGAAATATTTCTCTTAAAATGGAGGAAAGATGGAAGATCTTTTACAAATTGTTTGGATTATCTTGTAAGCATAACTGTCAAATGCAGAAGGGGAAATTATAATAATGAAGATCTCAAGGTTCATCACAGATCGGATATTCCTAATGATAAGCACTCATTAATATCCAACGATAGGAAAGGACCATTATGCAAGAATTAGAGTTCTACTGGGAAGGTTAATAATTTAAGTGACAGAATATGATCTGCTATTTTAATAAGGTATTAGAATTTGCATATGTGTTTCTTCAGCTATAAATTCTGACAACCCCCATCTAACACATTGTCATGTAACAAAAGTCTTTTATCTTATTTTTTTTCAACCTGGCCACTGCTTCATTAGCTGGGGAGGTGGGGGAACCTCAGACTCGGTGGATTATTGTGTATGTGGCTCTTAAACAGGACTTGTTCATATTTCTTCCATTCTGTGACATTAGCCACTGTCTCTATTTAGCCCTGGTTGACACATGGGTGTATGGCATAGAAAATATTTATAATATTTTTGATTTTCCTTCTTTCATTTTTAACTTTAATTTTCAGTTCTCTTACAAGTAGGTCAGCTGATAGATCTATCACTCAAACATTTCACCTGGGACAATACATTTCTCATATTGGTACCCCTCATTGGTGGCTAGGGTAATCTAGGAGAAATGTATTCTTTATTCTTACAGATTATGTTTGACACAATATTCTATTTAAATATTGTACAAGGGATAGTTCTTTCACTACGCCTACCTTATCTTCTTCCCTTTCCCCACTACAACTGGTTTTTGAAAAAGAGGCAAAGTGGTGGATGGGAGATAAGATCTGTGTTCTGATTAACATCAAATGACAATTCAAAGATGTTTAGGGCTGAAACAGGTGGTAACAAATTAACTAAATGTGGAGTATACTTGTGAAAGAGAGATTGAAGAACCAAGTAACAAAATCACGTTTGTAGTTTTTACGCAGGACGGAAGGGGTACGTGGTATGGACCGGATTCTGATGCTTTTTACACCTTCTTATGGGCGCCGCAGCTGCTTTTGTTGTGATTGCTGCGTCACCTCCTGCCATTGCCTGTTTGAAAGTAAAAGAATGGCTCTAACAAAATGGCACTTTCTGTGAGTTACTGTTGTTTTGCTCTTTGGAATAGCACAAATCACAGACACAATGATCCACCTTACAAAACGTACCTCTCCTAGATCCCCAATGATCTAAGACTGCAATTTGATCCAGAAGCTTTAAACTGCTTTGTGTATTGAAAAGCAAGTACAGTCCATCTTCAATTTGAATTCATAAATTTTTTAATATCACAACAATTAGGGTAAGCTTGAGGACCAATTCCTTAAGAAAGTTCACAATTAAAAGGCTTGGTCAGTTCCTGGCCATGAGATTATCAAGCAGGAAACACACCTGGAGAATTTTATGAAGAAGGAGGGAAGAAGTTACTAATCTCTGCCTTCTATATTGCTAAGCTGATATGTACATGGAGTTTGGGTAATATAATGCATATTCATGCTGACAGCTAATTTTCAGGCTAATGCAATTCAAAACAGAAAAGATAATGAACACTAAAAAAAAAACCCAGAGTTTGTAAATGGAAATGCTGACAGACTCTTAACTCTAATAGCTGTGCTATTGGGCATCACAAAAATAACAAAGCTAATTTTAATGAAGATTTGAAAGTAGATGAGGCATTTATCTTCGGTAATTATGGTACTTCTGTAGGACTAATATCTAAATGGAATTTATACCATTAAAATGACCCAAGGGAAACGACAATTGTAGGAATAATTCTTGCTCAGTGTGATTCGATACAGGTTACATCTATGGGTATATTTCAAGCGTATTTTTCGCAGTATGGAACTAGACACATTCCAATTATTAATACACTATTTCTTCATAACTTTGCATTGAGGAAACCTGCTTCTAAAACAAGTCTAGTTAATTTTTTTCTTAAATGATACTTTTTAGAATTAAATTATTTTTAAAATTGTTACTAAATGAAAAGATGTGTTACAAACCTTGATATCCATCTGCCTACTTAGGCTTACAGTGTCTTTTACTAAAACTAGAATAAACTTGTTGGTTAATATCTCTCTTAGACCTGCCTTCGGACTCCTGGGGTCAATTATATCCATGTATGTTACCGATATCTATTTAGAACCATTCACAGGCTAGGTAATATATGTACTTAATCCTCTGGGGACTATATGTGACATATTAACGTACAAATACAGTTCTATTGTAGGAACTTTCAATGTCATCCCTTTGTGTAGGTAAATCTTACGCAAAGGGAGAAAGAGTCTATTACAAGAAAATGCTATACCCATCATAGGCTCTAGTCAGGGGTGTTCAACTCATTTTCACCAGGGGGCACATCAGCTTCACGGTTGCTTTCAAAAGACTGAGTGTAATTTCAGCTCTTTAACAGTTAAGGAGTAGTTACATTTATACAGTCCTAAAATTATTTTGGCCCTTTGAAAGCAACTGCAAGGCTGATGTGGCCTCTGGCAAAAATGTGTTGGACACCCCTGCTCTAGATCATTCGTGTTTATTAATAAACTTCTTCAATATTGTCTCTCTGGGTTCCTGTCTCTACATGTATATCTAAGAGTTAACATTTAGTTAACACTCTGGGCTTCAGGCTTTGTGTGGTTGGCATTACATGAATTCCTTTTAGTTATTATCTCAACAATTCTCAATAGGTATAATTTTTATTTCTCCAAGACCCTTTCTTTGGCTGAAGATTTGGGTATGTTTCTTTCCCATTAATGGAACAGTGAGCTAACAAAAGAAAGTTCAGCTACTTAACAGTCTTCATCACACTAATAACATTGAACTTCAAACTTGTTGGTAGACATAGAACTAGTTATACTACCTGGTAATTTACAGATTTTTTATGACTATTTCCTTTCAGCCATACAAACATTTCATGAGTTGTACTGTTCTAATTTTTTTATTTAAATATATATGAGGAAAATTAATGCCCAAATTATTTGATGGCTAAGCAGAAATTGGAATTGAACTGTATTTTCCACTTTTAGAGTATTTCTTTATTTTAGAAGTCTTTCAGACTTACAGATAAATTGTGAAAATTACCAAGAGTTCTTATATACTTTTACCAAATTTCCCTTATAATACACATTTTATATTTAAATGGTAATTTTGTGAGAATATCAAAACAATATTCATATTCTATTATTAACTAAAGTTTATGTAAAGATTTCCTCAACTTTTACCAAGTGCATTTTTCCTGGATCCTGCACCCAACTAAGGACAAAGCACTACATTTAACTACCATATATCCTTAGGCTTCTGTGTTTGATAACTTTGACAGCTGAGGAATGCTGCTCTGGTATTTACTAGACTGACTCAACTGAGATTTGCCTAATGTCTTTTTTTTAAAAAAATTAGATTGCAGTTATGGGTTTTGGGGAGGAACACCAAGGAGATAATAGCTATTTTCAACGTATCACAACGAGGGCCCATATTTAAAGATGGCATATCACTACTGATGTTGACCTTGGTCACCTGGCTTAGGTAGTGTGTCCACTGTAAATTTCCACTTTTTCTTGTTCAATCCTGTACTCCTTCAGAGAAAGTCACCATGTACAAGTCACACTTAGAGAGTGGGGAGTTATGCTCCTTAAGAGTCAAGTACTGCTATAAATTCTTTAAAACTCTTCTGTGGTGGAAAATAATTATTCTCCCCATTCATTTGTTTGTTCAGTTACTTATTTATATCAGTATGGATTCAAGAAGATTTATTGTATGCTTGAGGCATATATCTAGTGCTACTTTACTTCTTTTGTTATTTAAATTGCTTTTATTTGGCCATTTGGTACTAATTTGAGTTGGCCCTGGTACCCTTCTGACATACCTCTGTCAGTGTGTTGTTGTACTGTTTTTGTTGTGTTTTGCTTGTTTAAGTGGATCCTTGTTTTCTGGGACTACAAGATGCTCTAGGTTTATCTTGTGTATTTCCTGTTGCAGTTACAGAATTAAGCTTTTCTTCAAGAAAACTTGGTTTCAGAAACCATCATCTGGGTACTATGAGCTTTATCTTCTTATTTTTCATGCAGTCAGTCTTTTATTAAACATCACTTTGCTTACCACAAGCATAACAAATAAAGTATGAGAAATACTTTGTTTTGACTGAGTTCTCTCTGAAGGACATGAGTCCATTCTGGCTTTTAAAACGTATTACTACTGAGACTGGCATTCTATTTTTGCATTCAACTCCTGATGTCTTTTTTAAATTCTTAACACTATTATTTGAGATTGTATTTCATGTCCCTATTTTACACATGAATAAAAAAGTGCAGTGTGGGAAGAGAGAGGTGGGTAAGGTAGGGGAGAGTAAAGGGATAACTCTGGGGACAACTGTAATTGAACAACAAAAAAAATTAAAAGAAGTACTTAATGTTCTCAAATGATAAATAATGTTTCCATGGCCAATGGTTGAGCATGACTTAAAAATTATAAGCTGACTTCCTATAACATTATGGTGCTATCATAAGTTACCTCTTTGCTTTTTACTGAACCCACCTACAGCTATGATCAATATTCATTTGAAACATTAAGTATGGTTATATTCATCCCTAGTTTCTATCCTAGTTACAAGGCCAGTCCTTCTAAGTCCCAGGCCAGTGAAAGCATATCAAAGTAATGAGTATCTATTCTCAACAGGCAATAAAATGTGAAGAGTCTTAATTCTTCTCTTGGCTGACAACATTAAAGGGCTAGGCTAGTTCAATAAAGGTAACTTGGTGGGGGTAACACATTTCATTCATGCAGTAAGTAGTTATTAAATATGTATGAGCAATAAGCTCATACATTGTATTTGAAATAAGCAGTGGTGACAAATAACTTCACTATTTTCTCCATATCTACAGGGATTTATCTTTAAACAGGATAGGAAAAACATTTCAGCAAAAGAATAAAAGTAAAGAAATACAGAAGTAAGTGTATACAAAATTTAATAATACTTCTCATACTTTAATGTGTTTGAAAATAATTGAATAATCCCACTAAATATATATATTTTGATTTGGTAAATTTTGGGGTGGGGTAATGTTTCTGTATTTCTATAAATGTGTTAGGACACTGTATTCAGAAGTTATGGTCTTTGAGAATAATGAGGTACAGAGGAATGGTTAATTTTATAAGGCAAATAGAAAACCTGCATGAGTATAAAATATAAAATACAGATTAGAGATAAAATGAGTATCTGATCAAAGAAAAATAGGACCAGTGTCTGGGGAGAAAACCATTTAAAGCTAAAATGTTAATTCCAAAAGAGTTTCACATTTTATTTGTTAACAAACTTTTTGTTAAGGAATATATTGTTATTATGTCTTCTGTGAAATTTAATATCCTACTGATTTGTCTCTTAATTTCTAGTCACCTATTTCCAGAAAACACTGCAGTTCCTTAAAATTCAAACATCAAGTCTTTTTTCCCCATGCATTCACCAAAAGCAGTGTGGTGGGTTGAGAGCTGAAGAGATTTCCAAATGCATACCTCCTCCGAGCTCAGTTACACCTCCTCAGTTCCTCAAGTTTATTTGGTTGTATATAGATGAGTGAAGATTTGAAAGATCAAATTACTTTTTGATGACAGATACACTATCCTTCTGTAGCCGGGTGATATGCAGTCTTAATTATATTTTTAATTTCCTGAACTTTAGAAATAGTTTCCTGACTTATTTCTACAGCCCATTAATTAAGTATGTACATGAATTGGACAAGAGTGTCTTGTTTTTTTATTGTTTTTTTTAGGAGAGAAATGTTCTATTTTCTTGGCAGCCATATTCCATTAACCTTTTATCTTTTAACTGTTCTTTGATGTGTGTTCTATACAACAAATTGAATATTCATTTTGAGATGAATTATTCAGTCAAAACAGTTCTGTTACTGTATTATATAATAAAACAATATGTTATTGATTTGGTATTGCAAATGAACTAGTTTTACTCTTTTTTTATATTGGAAGTCATCTTATTCTGTTTGCATCTATGCATGTATCTTGCAAACCGAGAACCATTTTACTCACTTGAGCAAAATATATGAACTCAGTTAAAATACATTAACTTAGGACATTGAAAAGAAATAGATAAAATAAGCTTAAATACATGTCATCATTAGGGTTCAATAACATACAAATGAAGTACCTTTAGGAAAAAATTGAGCCATCCAGGTTTCGGTCTTCTTTCACTCAGCATAATTATTTTGAGATTTCTCCTCATTGTAGCATGGATCAATAACCCATTGCTTTTTAGTGCCAAGCAGTATTCCATTGTGTGGATTGTTTGTGGGTCCAGTCGGCTGTTGATGAACATTTGACTTGGTTTCAGTTTGGGGCTATTATAAAAAAGCTTCCATAGCATTCATCTTTAAGTCCTTGTATGGACATAACTCTCGTTTCTCTTGAAGAAATACCTAGGAATAGAATGGCTGGATCATATTGTGGATGCATGGCTATATTTATTTTGTTATATTATTCTTGTTCAAGCACGTTTGTGTCCACTTTCACCCTACCATGCCTCCTGTCCCACCCAGCCTTGCGTCCCACCCTTAAACCCACCCCCTTTGGCTTTGTCTATGCGTCCTTCACACATGTTCCTTGATGCCCCCATTATCCCCTATTTTGTCTCTCTTACATTTTTAATAAGCTGCTAAATTGTTCCCAAATTAGTTTTCCAAAATAGTTAGTATTGAAGATTAGTGAAGTTCTCATCTATTTCTACTTTCCTGAGAGTTTGTACCAGGAATGGATGATGCCTTTTTTCAATTACAATAATCTAGGGTACTAATTTAACTAGGCAAAGAGTAAAATACTAGGAGTAAAGTCTTAAAGTGGCATGCAACAGACCTAAGAAATTAATCAATTAAATATGGTGTAGGAAGATAACAGACCCCCAAAAAGAGGTATGTGGGAACTTTAAAAAAAGGTATATCACACATATCTCTTCATGTATATGTATATAACTGAAATACAAAATCAGGCTGTTGCATCCAAGAAAAATAAGTAGTATAAGGAAAAAATAAAAGCTTACTGTCTCTGCAGTGAGAAATGTTGGCATCTTCAACATGATATAGGAAACACTTCCTGGTGTGGGATTTAGTTAATGACCAACAGAAAACATGCATCAAATTTAAACTTAAAACCATGGTTTCAGAGAAATGTAATTGCACTAGCCTTCAGAATAAACAAAATGAAAGTGAAATTGATAGAATATTGGAGGAGAAGTTTGATAGAAGAGCTGAAGGGAAGGGTCATCTTACAAAAAAGGAAAGGTAAAAGATACTGACTATGGTTATTGAAACAAGAAAAAATTGTGTTTCTATACACCTCAATGTTACAAAAATAAGCAACAGTACAAATGAAATTTGAAAGATGTTACTAGGGTGATATATATATATATACACATATGCACACAATGTCATATAGAATTTGTTTATATAATGTATTTTAAGTATAACATATATATTATATATAATTATATAATATATACTTACATATGTATATGTATTTTGTTTACTTTCCTTATTATACCGAATCTCATGTAAGAATTAAATGTTAATTCTACTTTGGGTGTGCAATTTTATAGCAGTAGACCAAAAGATAATGGCTATGAAATCTAAGGATGAAAAGAAATGGAAAATGATGTATTACCTTCCCTTCCAATTTTTCACAATGAGCTCAAAAATGAATGATTGTTCAGAAAGTAAAATTGGCCTTGGAGGAGGAATCCTCCAGGCCTACTGACTCCAGGAATGACACCTTGGAGCAGTCCATTCAAGGGATAAAAGGAACATTTATCCTCCTTTAATTGTCTCTCAAGTTTTTTCCATGGGAAGTTAACTTCCATTATTGTGGATATAGCTCCCTGATCCCTTTGGTGGGTGTTCCAGAAGCCAGATCCTACATTCCTTGGTGTGGTGTTTTTTGATATCAGATGTGAACAAGTCAGAGTTAGAACTCATAACTGGTCACATAATTGTGGCAAAACTCCACTGGCCCCAGAAAGTAGGTTGCCTATGAGGTGGTGATGGAGGTGTAAGTAGGTGATAAGCGAGGATATGAATAAAAACCAAAGAACCTCAACCTGTAGAGATCCATCAGAAACCCAGTGAGGAGAGAGCTAACACTGACACCTTGTTTTCTGCAGTGATTCCATTTGAATACACTTGAATGGAAGTCAGAGGTTAAGAAGTCCACAGATACAGTCCCATGGCATCAGCCCCCTGTCCACAGAGTGGTGGGCAGGGAGAGTCTCTTGGGGCACAGAGCCACAGCAGAGAGAGGAGGCACAGCACATTTGATGAGGCAAATGGAAGATATCTTCTCCTCATTTATTGTTACTTATTGGTACTGTATTTTTTTAAACAAAGGTGAACTTTTTATTTATTAAAAATGATTTGCAATTGTAGTTGACATTCAATATTATTTTGTATTAGTTTCACGCACCCCTATATTTATTTCCACATTATTTGCAGTAGCCAAGCTATGGAAGTAAACCAAGTGCCCATCAATAGCCAAATGGACTAGTATAAAAAAGCTGTGGTACATATATACATTGGATTATTACGCAACCATAAAAAAGGATAAAATCTAACCAACAGCACAGATGAACCTAGAAGATATTATACTATTTGATTCTTACACTCTGTTCATTTTATAATGAGGATGCTTCTAAGAGTTTTGTTGTTAATACTGAAATCCTCAATAATTGTTACCATTCATTCTTCCTGCATCCTTCTTTCTGGAACAAATAACATTAGAAAGACTTTGTCTTGCTTACAAAGTGCTTCTTTTTCTCCTTCACTACCATAAAGTTATTCATTCTTAAACTTGGGATCAACAAGGTCTAAATGCATCATCTGCTTTGATGTGGACCCTGGCTCGTGTGGTCCGCCACATTGTAGATGAGGCACGAGAAATTCACTCAGACGACCAAATCCTGTGGAGGAAAAGGGATGGTGTGGCTGCTCTCTCAAGGGGAGAGCAAGCGTGGGAGCATCTTGACCACTCTCTCAAGAGGAGAGTGCCAGGACCCTTACCTCGACATGTTTTTATTGTGTTCACTTTGCACAGGAAAAAAGCTCATCAATCATTGTCAGGCAGAAATGATTAAACAATAGATAACATTCAAAGAACTCTTGAGGGCTTATTCTGAGTCAGGGTCGGATAGTTAAAGGGCCATAAAACTTTGGGAAACAAACTCACTTCCTGCTTAGTCCCTTATTATTTAGATTGCCAGTATTGCAAAATAGGTTTTTTAGGATTTTATGCATTCTTTTTTAGGCCCCATCGCCCTAGGGAACAGGACCTTTCCAGCACAGGGCTACACCCACTATTGGCATTGTTTCAGGCTTAAGTCAGTCAAGGGAAGTAAGGCAGCCAAGAGATTAGGAGACTTCTTGCAGACAGAATGATGACTCAGGTTATTTCAAAGCCGAGAGGTGAGGGTCCATCACCCCCTTTTTCTAAAGCCCCTCAAGTCTTTCCCTGGGGGCCCCTGTGATTATGCCTGTCTTAGGTGGTCCCTCCCTTGAGGAATCTTACCTGTCATTGGCTAACTGATCAAGCACTAGAGTCCAGTCAGGGTGAAGTAAAAGAGGCAGAGGTGCCCCTGCCAGGGAGATGAGCTTTGTCTCCTTAGTGGCTTATGGTCCGAAGGTCTCTCACTCAATCTTAGCCATGGGAGGGGTTACAGCTTCTGAAACCAGGCAGGGTGGTTCCCAACATGCTTAATGCATACAAAGTTAGCTTAAGAAAAGAAAATGAATAATAATGAAGTCTATTACCTTGAAATAGAGAATTCTGAAACTAAAATAATAGAAAGATTATTTTTTTCCTACAGTTTATAATAATTTTATTGAGGAAAAATCATGACATCATTCTATAAATTAAAATTGAGTTCTATAATTTGTGGTTGTTTTCTATATATATTTTATCTTACTATTTTAAATAATAAACTAAATAGCTAATTTTTGACCCTATTAGTATTAAAGTGTAACTTTAAGTCACGTATTTTATTAATATTGACACTGATATAATGTAAATATTATGGACTTAATAGACAGATGGTTCAAATTCTGCACTAGTTATATGACTTTGGGCAAGCAATAGATCTTTATGAGTCTTAACTTGTTCTCTAATGGATAATATCTATCACACATAGTTGCAGGGTGAACATGTTTTCTGTTAGTCATTATTTCAAAAATTACAAATACAAATTTGAATGGGAAAAACATCTTTCAGATACAATATGGTAAGTGTGATGTCATTCAATGTGGAAAACAAAAAAAGGAAGGTATGGATAACATACTTGAGTGCTCAGTACTTCTAATATATGATACATTCATACTGTACATAAGATGTGAAAAATTACAAGAATATATAGATTACAAGTATTTAATTTAGGCAGCCATACAATTTATACATAGCTACTTTTGTCTTATGTAAACATATAATGGGCTTTGACCCCTTACAAATTTATTTCCTTTATTCAGGCTCATGCTATTAAAATATTTCTTAATTATACATGTTTTGTACATAGTTCATGCAAAAAATCTCATGGAAGCATTTTTTTATAAGAAAAAGCTTTAAGAAAAACAAAAATGAATAATAGAATCTTTGACCCGATCAAAAATTAATTATTATAAAATATGAAGCATAGGCAAAGATTTCACATGAACTTGTCTTTTGATTTCTGGAATGAATTCTATTATAAAAAATAAATTATGTGAACTACATGATTTCAATAATATTTATTTGTTCCTAAGGCCATGGAATCTGTCCCCTTCAAAGATTTAAATTTACATTAAAATATTATATAAATACTTCTTAGTTAGATGGGTATCTTAAAGAAATTCAAATATTTATAAACAAAAATGACAAGAGGACCCTTCATTTTTAGTCAGTGAGACTGCTATTATTAATTTAAGAAACTACCTTGCCTTCCAGTGTGGAGTTGTGAGATCTGAGTCCCAGTGCAATGAATCCAAATATTTTTCAAAAGTGGGATCATCTGCAACTAAAGAGAGTGCAAAAGAACCAGGACAAAATTTTTGTACAACTGACAACTTTTGTATTAAAAATATTATTTTCTGCAATAATGGCAATTAGAACAAAAATAAGATAGAAAACATTAAACAAAGAAAAGGTAATTCTATTTTCAAAACTTTTAACAAACGGATAAACTCAGTAATATTTCTCTATTAAATTATCTTTTTCTCATAGAAAATTAAAGGCAAATCATACACCGAGAGAAAATATTAGCAATGCATGTGTGTAACTTAAGATTTGTACACAGAATATATAAAGAACTTCTGTAACTCTATTAAAGCAAAATTCTATTAAATAAAAACACACAAAAGATTAAAAACATTATGCTCAGAGAAGTGATTGAGTATGGCCACAAAATAAAGGAAGAAGTGAAAGCTATAAAAAGTGAAATAAAGAAAAATCTATAGGAACCCAGCAGTAAAGGGAAGGAAGTCAGGATTCAAATCAACAATTTAGAACAAAGGGAAGAAAAATAAATACTCAACTGGAAGAAGAAAAAAAGAATTTAAAAAATTGAGGAGAGGCTTAAAAATCTCTGGAATAATTTTAAATGTACCAATATCTGAATCATAGAGGTGCCAAAAGGAGAAGAGAAAGAGCAAGAAATTGAAAGCTTATTTGAAAAAAAAAAAAGAAAGAAAATTTCCCCAATTTGCCAAAGGAAATATACTTCCAGGAAATCCAAGAAGCCCAGAGAGTCCCAAACAAGTTGGACCCAAAGAGGGCTACACCAAGACACATTATAATTAAAATTCTGAAGTTTGAAGATAAAGAGAGAATCTTAAAAGCAGCAAGAGAACAGCAGAGTTACCTACAAAGGCATTCCCATAAGACTGTCATCTGACTTCTCAAAAGAAACCTTCCAGGCAAGAAGGGACTGGGAATAAGTATTCAAAGTGATGAAAAGCAAAGACCTGAAAACTAGATGACTCTACCCAGCAAAGCTATCATTTAGAATGAAAGAGCAGATCAAGTGCTTCCCTGACAACATTAAAGTTAAAGGAGTTCATCATCACCAAGCCCTTATTATATGAAACGTCAAAGGGACTTATCTAAGAAAAAGAAGATCAAAAATACGAACAGCAAAATGACAACAAACTTACAACTATCAATAGCAGAATCTCAAAAACAAAAACAAACTAAGCAAACAACCAAAAAAGGAACAGAATCACAGAAATGAAGATCACATGGAGGGTTATCAGTGGGGAGTGGTAAGGGGGAGAATGGGGAAAAGGTGCAGGGAATAAGAAGCATAATTGGTAGGTTCAAAATAGCCTGGGAGATGTAAAGAATATTATAGGGAATAGAGAAGCCAAAGAACTTGTACGTACAACCCAGGGACTTGAATTAAAGGGGGTGTGCTGGAAGAAATGGGGGTACTGAGTGGAGGAGGATAAAGGGGAGAAAAGTGGGACAACTGTAATAGCATAATCAATAAAATATACTTAATAAATAAATAAATAATAGATACATATTTTAAATTTATTGTTAAATTACAATTGTCTGCATTTTCTTCCCTCCACACCCTCACCCCAGCCAAACCCACCTCCCTCCCTTGCGTCCACCCTCCCCCTTGGTGTTGTCCATGTGTCCTTTTTAGTAGTTCCTCAAAACCCTTCTCCTGACTGTTCTCTCCCCACTCTCCTCTGACTATTCTTAGATTGTTCTTAATTTCAATGTCTCTGGTTATATTTTGTTTGCTTTTTTTGTTGTTGTTGATTAGGTTCCAATTGAAGGTGAGGTCATATTTTTAAAGAATTTATAAGCATTACCAATAATCACATGAAAAAACACCATCTAATATTAGAGAATTGCAAACAAAAACCACAATAATACAACTGTAGAACTGCTAGATTGGCTATATATAAATACCAATTATATTATTTATTGACTAGGGTATAAAGCAATAAACTGTCATACATTGCTGGTAGTAGTTAGAATGGCACAAAGACTTTGAACAACTGATGATTTCTTATAAATTCAATATAAATTACACTCTATTTCATCAATTCTCTTCCTAGATATCTACCCAATAGGAGAAATATCTACAAAGTCACTTATACTCAATTGCTAATAGCGACATTATTAATAATGGACAAAAAGTGAAAAACCAAGCAAACAACATCCTTCAGCAGGAAAGTGGATAAACAAATTAGACATATTTACACAATGGTGTATATATTACTCAGAAAAAAATGTCAAACTACTAATTATTAAAATAGATCAAGTAGACACTGAGTTTTTCTAATTCTATATTGTCACTGAACCTAATAATTTATAGTATTTTTCTTTGATATTCAAAGATGATATTTCAAACACGAAATTGTTATTTTTATAATTTAAAAGTGATCACATAATGCAATTTCATTTTTTAGCCCCAATGTTGTTTTGTGTGTGCCTGTGTTGCACTATCCTTCTGGAATTAACTTTATGAGTTGACATTTTATTTTCCTTCAAATACTTAGGAAGTTTTTCTTCTTATTCTGTACTACAAATAGTTTAGTGGTTTATTAACTCCCTGTTTATTAGAAATTTCAAATAACTCATCTGTGAAAGTGCTTAAGTTTCTGCTAGCTGTGTTAGCAATTCTTAGTTTTTTGAACTAAGAAAATAAATAAATAAATTAATTAATTAATTAATTAAAACAGTTTTATTTTCTACTACAGATTTTGTTAATACAGCTTTGTAAAAACGCTTATTTTATACAGACCTTTAAATTTAGTAACTACACACAAAATATCTCAAGTGTTTAATGACTTTATTGTCTCATAAGTAAACTTCCATTAAAAATATTGCTCTGTTTCACTCAGTAGCAATAAGTGACTTTTGCCAGTTAAGTAGAGCATTAATATTTTTTAAATTATTGTTCCAGTACAGCTTTCTGTCTTTTACTCTCATCCCAGCCCATGCCCCCAACCCTCCTCACCTCCTTCCCATTTCCACACCTCTTAGTTTTTGTTCATGTGTCCTTTATAATTGTTCATATAAACTCTTCTCATTTTCCCCTGAAAATCCCTCCCCTCTCCCTTCTGGTCACTGTCAGCCTGTTCTTAATTTCAGTGTATTTGGTTATATTTTGCTCGTGTGTTTGTTATGTTGTTTGGGTTCCCATTAAAGATGAGATCATATGGTATTTGTCTTTTACCACCTGACTTATTTCACTCAGCAAAATGCTTTCCAGTTCCACCCATGCTATTGCAAAGGATAGGAGCTCCTTCTTTCTTTTTGCTGCATAGAATTCCATTGTGTAAATGTACCATAGTTTTTGGATCCGATTATTTACTGATGGGCGCCTAGGTTGCTTCCAACTCTTGGCTATTGTAAATTGTGCTGCTATGAACATTGGGGTGCATAGGTTCTTTTGGATTGGTATTTCACGGTTCTTAGGATATAATCCTAGCAGTGGAATTGCTGAGTCAAAAGGCAGATCCATTTTTAGTTTTCTGAGAAAATTCTATACTATTTTCCATAGTGGTTGTACCAGTCTGCAATCCCACCAACAGTGAACTAGGGTTCCCTTTTCCCCACACCCTCTCCAACACTTGTTGTTTATTGCTTTGTTTGTGATGACCATTCTGACTGGTGTAAAGTGGTATCTCACTGTGGTTTTAATTTGCATCTCTCTGATAGCAAGCGATATTGAGCATCTCTTCATGTGTCTCTGGATTCTCTGTATGTCCTCCTTGGAGAAATACCTGTTCAAGTCCTTTGCCCACTTTTTAATTGGATTGCTTGTCTTATAATGGAGTCATGTAAGTTCTTTGTATATTTTGAAGATTAAACCCTTGCCTGAGGTATCATTGGCAAATATGTTTTCCCATACAGTTGGCTCTCTTTTTATTTTAATACTGTTTTCTTTAGCTGTGCAGAAGCTTTTTTTTATTTTTAAAAGATTTTATTTATTTATCTTTAGAGGGGAAGGAGAGGGAGAGAAACATCAATGTATGGTTGCCTTTCATGCATCCCCTGCTGGGAGTTGGCCTGCAGGGAACCATCCTGCAACCCAGGCATGTGCCCTGACTGGGAATCGAACCGCGACCCTCTGGTTCACAGGCACGCGCTCAATCCACTGAGCTACACCAGCCAGGGCTTGCAGAAGCTTTTAATTTTGATGAGATCCCATTCCTTTATTCTTTCCGTTATGTCCCTTGTTCTAGGGGACGTATCAGTAAAAATATTGCTGCGTGAAATATCTGATATTTTCCTGCCAATGTTCTCCTCTAGGACTTTAATGGTGTCATGACTTATATTTAACTCTTTTATCCACTTTGAATTTATTTTGGTGTATGGTGTAGGCTGGTGCTCAAGTTTCATTTTTTTGCATGTAGCTGTCCAGTTCTCCCAACACCATTTGTTGAAGAGGCTATCTTTACTCCATTTTATGTTACTGCCCCCTTTGTTGAATATAAGTTAACCATAGAGACTTGGGTTTATTTCTGGGGTCTCTGTTCTGTTCCACTGGTCCATGTGCCTGTTTTTATGCCAGTACCAGGCTGTTTTGATTACAGTGGCCTTGTAATATAGTTTAGTATCAGGTATTGTGATCCCTCCTACTTTGTTTTTCTTTCTCAACATTGCAGCTGCTATTAGGTGCCGTTTATGGTTCCATATAAATTTTTGAAGTGATTGTTCTATGTCTGTGAAATATGCCATTGGTATTTTAATAGGTATTGCATTGAATCTGTAAATTGCTTTGGGTAGTACAATATTTTTATTTAAAAAATTTTGTTTCTTTTTTCCTAGTTTTTTATATTTTATTTTTTCCATTATCATTTAGTCCCTTTATACTCTTGTCCACCCAGCATTCACCACCCTATTGTCCATGTCTGTGAGTCCTTTTTCCTTTTTGCCCTATGCCTCCACCTTCTCAACTGTCCCCCACCCCAAGAGCCATCAGCACGTCCTCTATGAGTCTGTTTATATTTTGTGTGTTAGTTCATTTTCTTCATTAGATTCCACATACGAGTGAAATCATATGGTATTTGGCTTTCTCTGACTGGCTTATTTCCCTTAGCGTAATGTTCTCCAGGCCCATCCATATTGTTGCAAAGGGTAAAATTTTCTTCTTTTTTACAGTTGAGCAGTATGCCATTATGTAAAGGTCCCATAGTTATTTTATCCATTCATCAACTGATGGACACTTAGGCTGCTTCCATATCTTGGCGATTGTAAACCACACTGCAATGAACACAGAGGTGCTTGTGCTTTTTCAAATTAGTGTTTTGGATTTCTTTGGATAAATTCCCAGAAGTGGAATGTCTGGGTCATAAGGCAGTTCCGTTTTCAGTTTTTTGAAGTATCTGCATACTGCTCTTCGCAGTAGCTGTACCCATCCATTTCTTTTAAAATTTTTTATTGGATTATATAGGTTTCAAGTGTACAATTATATAATATATCAGCTGTTTATTTTATTGTGTTTACCACCCAACTGAAGTCTCCTTCTGTCACTATTTATCTCTCTTTTACTCTCGTCTACCTACTCCACTCCCCTTTCCCTGTGGTAATCACCATACTGATGTCTGTTCATTAGATTCTGCATTTAAATGGAATCATATGGTATTTTTCTTTCTCTGACTGGCTTATTTCACTTAGCAAAATTTCACTTAGCCAAGCAAATATTTCACTTAACAAAATTTGCTAAATTTTCACTTAGCAAAATACTTTAAGTTCATCTATGCTGTCGCAAAAGATCTAAGATTTCCTTCTAACAGCTGAGTAGTATTCCATTCTGTAAATATACCACTGCTTTTTTATCTAATCATCTTCTTATGGGCACTTGAGCTGTTTCTGAATATTGGCTAATGTAAATAATGCTGCAATGAACATAGTGGTGCATATATTTCTTCAACTTATTGTTTTGAGTTTTTTTTTCAGATATATACCCAAAAGTGAAATCACTGCATCACAAGACAGTCCCATTCTTATGATTTGAGTAAACTCCATATTGTTGTCTACATTGGCTGCACCAGTCTTTTCTTCACGTTCTGGCCAAACTTTTTTCTTGTTGATTTATTGATAACCATTCTGACAGGTGTGAGGTGGTATCTCATTGTAGTTTTGATTTGTATTTCTCTGATGATTAGTGATGTCGAGCATCTTTTTATATGTCTATGGGCCATCTGTATGTCGTCCTTGGAGAAGTGTCTATTCAGGTTGTTTGCCTATTTTAATTGGATTTTTGAGTATATTGGGTATAGAGTTGTCTATGTTCTTTATAAACTCAAAATTGATTCCAGACTTAATGTAAGGCTTGAAATCATAAAAATCCTAGAAGAAAGCATGGGTAGTAAAATCTCAAATATTTCTTGTAGCAATATTGTTTTTTGTTATGTGTCCTCAGGCAAGGAAACAAAGGAAAAAGCAAATAAATGGGACTACAAAAACTAAAAAGTTTCTGCACAGCAGCGGAAACCATCAATAAAGTGAAATAAAAACCTACTGAATAGAACATATTTGCCAATGATGCATCTCATAAAAATCTAATATACACAGCAGCAGTATTTTTAGATTATTAAGTCTTTATTTTTAACTATTTTACCAACTTATAATCTCACTGCTTTCTTACCATTCCCCCCAAATTAGCATTCCTGTTTCTAGGAATCTCTTGCAGCACAATGTCTTTAAACTAAGTGTCAGAATAGTTGTCATTCTGCTATCTGCTATGACATACACTATTCCTAGTACTTTCTGTTGTTGCTCATTTTGTTTTGCTTTGTTTTGCTGTTTTGCTTTTACCTTGCATCTGCTACCTGTCCAACATTTATCTGCACTCCTATTATGATCGTTGGTGGTCAGGTAGGTCATTGGTGGTAATTATGCACAGCTCTCTCTCTAGCATTTCAATTGTTTTTTTTTTTAAGATTTTATTTATTTTTCTTTAGAGGAGAAGGGAAGGAGAGAGGGAGAGAAACATCAATGTATGGTTGCCTCTGGTATGTCCCCTGCCGGGAACTGGCCTGCAACCCAGGCATGTGCCCTGACTGGAAATTGAACCGTGATCCCTTAGTTCGCAGGCCTGCGCTCAATCCACTGAGCTACACCAGCCAGGGCTTCTCATCATCATCTTAAAGAAATAGTGTGTTTCTTGTTTAATTGTTCATTGTCGATTTCACCTGATTAAAATATAAGTGCCTCTGTAAGGGTGAAAATATTTGCCTTTATGTCCTCTGCTGCTCTACCTAAAGCCTGAAACATGTAGTAAAGACCCAACTAGTACTTGCTGAATGGATTTGCTCCTTACCTGACTTGCTAGACTGGCTTTTTTAAGCCATGGACTGTCTTTTTCTCTGTTAGACTCCTGGTAATTATCATAGAGTCTGTCTAATGGTGAACACTCAATCAACTTTTATTGAATAAATGCCACAACAGCATTAGAACAGATTGGACTTAAAAATTATTTGAGACCTTATTCCAGAAGTAGGCCTTGTTTTATGAAATGTCTTTGTTGCATTTTTCAGTAGAATTGCTCCCTTCTAAACTTGTGTGATTGTGTATGTCACATTCCATTGCACTTATCTGTTACATTTATCTCCCTTATTAGATTTTGAATCACTTGGGAAAAGAATCATATGTTATTAATCTTTGTATATAAGTACAACATCTTCCAGTGCCTTTCAGAAAATGAAAATGATGTTCAAGAGAAACGTGATTCACCAACAGTTTGCCTCTTGGGTTTTCCTACATTGTTGGAAGAAAGGTATATTTTCATTAAATAGCATTCATTAAAAGGAATGGTCTCCTAATAGGTAGAAAAAAACTACATAATTAATGGTGGAGGAACCTTAATTAGCTAGTGAGAATGATTAGGTTTTAATATACACTCCATGAGGTTGCAGACTTTTGTGTGTGGTATTTCATTCCTTTGTGTTGCAGGACCTCAATTGTTTCCTTAATAATAGATAGCTGTGTTTTGAAAGACATTGCTCTTTTTCTTGGATTCTGTAAATGCCATGAAAACAGGGGACTTGATTTACACCTCTGTATTATTTGTGTGTAATAAATGATTGATGGGTAGATAGATGCATGAATGAATGAAGGATTTATTAATGAATGACAAGTAACCTTGGGCAAATTATTTTTCACCTTATGGTTTTTTGGTTGCCCCTGTAGGCAATTTTTTATCCATGGTTCATTTTTCTAACCCTTGATATTTTACCACTAATTAATTCTTCAACCCAAGATTACCAAAACTATTTTCTAAATCATATAATCATTTTGTTTTCTAATTATTAGAGTTTCATAAATATTCATATATTACCAACTATCCATTGGGAATACATTTAACCTTTTATTATATATGTTTAATTTTATAAAGTGATTTTCCTATATTATTTTATTTAGCCATTAAAATTATTAAAAGCTAAGTATTATGTTTATTATCTACACAAAGATAGGGTCGGTCCAATTAATTTTCTAGAGAAAACTTCTGTAGAGGTTGATTAAACTTTTTTAAATGAAAAGATTTCTTGTGAAGAGTAAAAAATAGATCTGTAGACATGAATAATGAGAAAAAGGAAAGGAACGGTTAATGGAGTCTCTAACTCAATGAAAATGTCCAATTGAGGGTAAATGTCTGATTGAGAATGGGTTTACCACAGCAATAATTGAATTCCTCATTCTGCTTGTCAAGGGCTGAGATCTTCTCTTGGGTGGGTAGAGGATCAGTCAGAAAGCTAATCCAAACCAAAAGAAGTCAAAGTAAGTGCAAAGATATAGACACAATTTGGATCACGTTGTCTTAACAATGTAAGTCAGAACAGAAAAATTTGTACGTCAGATTTAATACTTTTAAGATTTTTATTTAGGAAGATGAACTAAGCACTCTGCTATTTACCTGAAACTTTGAATATTCTCCTAGGTGGCTGATAACTTTATGTGCTGATCGATGTTTGTGAATAATCTTACAGTAATTAGTTTGGAGTCAGTTAGCCTTGCTGATGGAGTTCAGAACATCTTTCTAAGATTAATCCAGACCCTTATTGTCCAATGATTTGGTCCTCACTGGTAAGACTATAAGTGCAAGTGGGACAAAGAAGTTGGTTTGATTTCTGTGTGGGTCAGTCAACTTTTCTCTGTTCCATCCACATGATACTGAAGTCATCTAAAAACTATCTGACACATATTGGAAAAATAATAAGTGTTCTTGTATTGAATTAAGCTGTATTTAGGATCTTATATATATTCAATCTCCCTATAACAGGATCACCAAAAACCTAGTTGTACTAGCAAAACTTTCAATGCCCTTGTCCTATATATGGCCAAGGCATACATGATATCATCATGTAAAAGAAAACACAAATTATTTTTAAATATTATAACCATTTTGAAGTCAACAAGAACTGCAAGAATATGGAGTTTAGAAACTGGATCTAACCCTAAGCCCAGGTTTGTTAATTTTCTTATTTTAGACAAATATTCCACCTAGAATACAGGAGACAGGGAGAAAAATGGTAATATGCTAAGGATGTATTATAAATATTGTATGGTTTCTCTTAGAGTTTTAGTTATATTATGATTTTATTTCTGAGATATTCCCCACTAATTTCAGCATCATATGCGTTCACTAATGCATTAAAAAATAAAGTTTATGAAAGGGAAGCATTTCTCACAAAGAAACCCTGTGGTCTGCATCTTGGAACATGAAGCTTGCTGTGCTGTTACAAGAACAGCTGTTGAGGGTGAAGCCTAAAAAAACCCAAGTACAGTGGTTTCATATTTGACAAAGTTTTCATACCAATATCACTAAAAATATTCACAAAGAAGTTCTTTCCCTTTGAATTTCAAAGATTTTATTTTCTTCTACTACAGTGTACTGTGTGAATTTCAAGATCATTAGCCATAGGACTTAACCTTTATGTCACTGACAAACTACAGCCCAGAAGCTAACATTAAATTAGATTGTAAAATTATCAAAAAATTGTTAAGCTATTTGCATTTAATTCATATCTCAGCATGGTATAAAGGAAAGGAGTTGGGCTTTGTGGGGGAAAAGAGATCCTGGTATGAAGCACAAACTTCTTGACATATATATGAGGTCTGTCCAGAAAGTATCCAGCCACACACTGTGAAAAAATAGAGATGTATATTAAAGATACAAGATATAAGAAACATTGTGTATATGACGATGATACCTCAGTCCCATTCAACGTAGGCACTTCAGGGCCTTGCACAGATCTTTGTTGATTGCAACCCACACACATTCAACATTTTTGGGTGTTCTGCTTATTTCAGGACTTCTAGAATGTGGGTCACTTTCAACAGATTCCAACCACCCATGAGGCATTTTTGCCACACCTTCATCTCCACTATACTCATCACATCTTCCTTGAAGGCCTCCTGAATTACCCAAAGAGTTTTCATGGAGGAACATTCAAACTTAACGCAAAATTTGATGCAGATTCATTGTTCTACTTGCTCAGTCATTTTGAATGCACAGCCACACTGTACGCATGCTCACTTAGTGGCATATACCACCCCTACTGACTAGTCCAGTGAAGTCGTCATTGTTCACACATGTGGATGCCAGTCTAATCTCCATGTCTGTCAGGGTACATCAATGTCACACAAACTGTTCTCCTTACGTTAACAATGGCTGGTCTTTTTCTGGACATA
This sequence comes from Sturnira hondurensis, assembly GCF_014824575.4. Taxonomy (NCBI): domain Eukaryota; kingdom Metazoa; phylum Chordata; class Mammalia; order Chiroptera; family Phyllostomidae; genus Sturnira; species Sturnira hondurensis. The sequence continues at coordinate 2,229,397 of NW_028073279.1, forward strand.
CCTCACATGAATAAATTAAACAGCAACACGATCAAGGAGCACCAGTTTGAAGAGAGGGAAAACCTCTCAGATAAGCTGATATTTGAAAGGAGAAATGAATAATTTAAGGAAGAGAATAGAATGTTTTCTGGCAAAGGGAATAGCAAATGCCAGATCCCAAAGAGAGATACATGCTTTGTGTATTTAGGGAGCAGTGGGGAGGCTAGTGAGCCAAGGGGTGAACCAAGGCGAGCAACATAGAATGAAAGAAAACGAGGTCAGACAGGCAACATGACTACATTATGTAATGGCTTGTAAACCACTTTAAGGGATTTGGCTTTTACTCTGAGATGGAAAGTTATTGGAAGGTGTAAGGAGAAAAGTGACACGGTCTATTTGAACTTTTGAAAAGATAATTCTTGCAGCTGTATTGAGATCTGATTATAGGAGGTCAAAGGTTAAGGCAGGTAGGTGAAGGAACGAATATCCCTTATGTAGAATAAAATGTATGGTAATGTATTCATTTTTGGAATTTATTATGAATGCCCCAAACTGAACTCTGCAGAGACCAGGGTGTATGAGAGACAAAAGTCAAATACCACATCCTCTTCTTTATTGAGTTCACATGGCAACATGAGTAAAATTCTTACAGCATTTAACTCAGCAAATGTTCATTGAATGTCAACTTTTGAACTACATTATTATATTAGGTGGTAGGGCAGAAAAAATCAACTATACAAGAAAGCATTTATACTTAAAATGCCTGCCCCCTTATTCAAGGTAACATTACTGAATGGCTCATACGTGTAGGTAGCTGTGTTCAACAGCAGGGGAGACAAAGGGCATGCTTTCTGCCCACAGCAGCCATCCAAAATGGTGTTTATAAAAAGGAAGTAGCATGAACAACATTCCTTAATACATTATTAATTTAGAAAGTGTATATAGAACATAACTGTATAAAAATTTTTAAGGAGGACACAAAAGACTGAGAGGTTAAAAAAATGCCCAAATAATAATACCATATTTCAAAAAATGCAAAAAGCAAAACTATTGGTGAGTTTATTTTTTTCTTTCCTTTTACTTTTGGAAATTTATTAGAAAATGTTACTGTTTAAATGTATTGTTTTAAAATGAAGATTCATATGTTGTAAGAAATAGGATTGATTAGGCTATTCAGAACAAAATTTATGGTGGATTAAAAATTATCTCCTAAGAACTTTACAATACACACTTGGGAAAAATATGACAGAATGCAGGAAACCAAAAGGGTTGCTGAGCATTAAAAGCAAAGCATTTTTTTTTTTTACCCTAAGAGAATGTTTGAATTGGGAAAACGGCATTTGGTTTTCAAGACCTTAGGAAAAGTGTCTTGTAGGCATAAAGTATATAATTGGGTCCTGTTTTCTTGTTTGTTTGCTATGATCTAGCCACAGTATGCCTTTTGGTTTGGGAATTCAATCTGTTTAGATTTAAAGTCACTATTGGCAGGTAAGGATGTACTAATGTCATCTTAATTGTCTTCTGGATGTTTCATAGTTCCCCTTTTTCACTCTTCCCCTGCACTACTTTCTTTTGTGAATTGATGTGTTTCTATACCAGTATGCTCTGTTCTCTTGTCTACTTATTTTGTGAACTACAGTGTAGATTTTAGCTCTATGGGTCCCAGGAGGCTTATATAAAACACATTATGAATAATTATATTCATAATTCAAAAGTCTTTTTAGGTTGATAACTTCAATCACACATAAAAACTTTACCCCTTTTTCTACCTTCTGTCCTTTAATCTCACAATTTACCTCTTTTTACGTTTTTTATTCATGAACAAATAGTATAACTGTAGTCATTTTCACTACTCTTGTGCTTTAACCTTTATACTACAGTTAAGTGGTTAACATAGCACACCATTACAGTTTAGAGTATTCTGAATTTGACTGTATATTTGGGTTTACCCCATTGTGTTGTATATTTTTGTAGGTTTTTAGGTTACTGATTGATATTCTTTCATTTCAGTTAGAATTCCTTTCATCATTTTTTTTCATTCAGATTTAACGATAATAAATTCTCTCAACTTTTGATTGCCTGAGAAAATCTTTATATCTTCCTTCATTTCTGAAGGATAACTTTGCCAGATGAGAGAATTCTTGGTTGCCACTCTTTCCTTTTGGTACTGCATGTATATCACCTCACTCTCGCATGCCCTAGAGGGTTTCTGCTGAGGACTATGTTGATTTGCATAATGGGGGTTCCTGTGTAGGTTACAATTCTTTGTTCTGCTTTGAGCATCTTGTATTTGATTTTTGACAGTTTTAGTATCGTTTTTTGTATTTAAATTTTGATAGAAACATTTTTAGATTAAATTTTTTTAGGGTGATTAACTCCATAATTTTATTAACTCCATAATTTAAATGTCCAAATCTCCTCCCAGTTTTGGGAAGTTCTCAGCTTTATTCCTTTAAATAATCTTTCAAACCCAAATCAAAGTTTTGTTCTGGAACTCCAATAATTTACATATTGGGGTTTATTTTGATGATATCCATATATCACATTGACTTCTTCACCTTTCATTATTTTTCTTTGTTCTTCTCTGACTAGGTCATTATAAAGTTCCTATCTTTTTCATTCTTTCCTCTGTTGATATAGTCTACTGTTCATGTTCTTTGTTATATTTTTTATTTCATTCCTTAAATTCTGTTCTAGAATTCCTGTTTAATTCTTTTTAATGATTTATATATTTACATTAAATGTCTCAGACTATGTTAGCATTGTTTGCCTGATTTTGTTGAATTGCTCTTCTGTATTTTCTGGTAGCTCATCACATTTCCTTAAAACAACTATTTTAAATTCTTTGTCAGATAAATCATAAATCTGTATGTCTTTGTTTTTGGTGATAAATTATTGTGATTTTTTATGAAGTCACATGTCCTTGAATTTTCATATTCCTTAGAGTTTTGCTTTCCTATTTTTACAATTGAAGTAGGATGCACTTTCTCTGATCTTTACTAGTGGTATTCAGGGTAAAATAATTTTTTTTTTAGTTCTACTAGTGATTCTCAGATCTTGTATGAATACACCTATTTCACATGTGTTGCTGTCTTTTGTAGCAAAATTCTTAAGCTTGTATATTTTTTTCCAGATTCTACAACACATCAGTCCAGCTGTTGACAACTTAAATGTATGTGGTTTTTTTTCTTGCCCACAGACCCTGGTCTGCTTTCTATACATGCTCCCTAACTAAATCTCACTATTGTCATGACCCTTGGGATCCTACATATAAAACCAGCTTCACAGTGAAGGTAGGTGTGGGTGAGGCAGGCAGAACATTGAGAAATCCTCAATGCCAGCTGTAGAGATCCTCAGTAGAGGTTTACCATGTGGCTTGCAAACAAGTTTCCTAATAGAATCTGCAATGCAGTCAGCAGGAACTGATACAGGGTACAGCCAAGGGGGGGCCCAGAAAAGATTTGGAATGGTGTCCAGAACTCAAAGTGTATAGGAATATTGGAGGAAATATTATTAAGATGTCCTCACCCCACCCAGGTGTCAGTTGGGGGAAGGGACGAATGGAGCAGGGCCATTGAGAGCTGTTTTGCATAGCAACAGTTTTGCAGCTAACCTCTGGAATGGTCTTTTAACATATCTATGACCTTTAACTGGTTTCATAGATATGTTAAAGAGCTGTGGCCAAGTTTTGGGCCAGGGAGAAGTGAGTGGCTGCTACCCAGGATGGAATTGGGGGCTGATGCTCAGAGAGAGTGCCTGTGCGAGAGGCATGTGGCTTTAGCAGAGTGAGGACCCCCTCTTGGCCAGGTGAGGGGGAGAGCCACGCTGTTTTGGAAAGATGTAGACCCCTGTAGCCACTAGGAGAGAGAGCCACACGGTTTCAGCAGAGTGCAGATCCCCTTTTGGCCAGGTGAAAGGGAAGACCACGCAGCTTTGCCAGAATGGAGATCCCTGCGGCCAGGTGAAGAAGAAAGACGCGCTTTTGGTGGAGTGCGGCTTTGGTAGAAGAGGCCCACGCGGCTCCGAGCAAGGTGCTCCCTCCCTTTTGGCCGAGTGGCCTGGAAAGCGGGAGGGACTTTGACTGGAACTTGGTACAAAGAACTCTTTTGCCAGTGAAAGGTGCTACATGACTTTGGATTAATTGGAGATCTTGCCTGGACAGGCGACACAGCTCACGTGCCAGCGACCTGAAAAACAGACGTGTGCTCTTTTCCTGATTTACGGTACCCGGAGTTGGGACAGTGGGAGAAGGGAGCGCTGTGTGTGTGTGTGTGTAGGTGTATACCCTTAAAGACTTTGATATTTTAATGAAGGCATTAGGCCTGAATAGCATTAAATAAACATTTTGTTTCCTTTTCACAAATCTCTGGCATTGAGAGATGTCTTTCCAATTGGCTGCAGACAGAAGAGCCCAATAGATATTAGTATACTGTCCTTGGGAGGGGCCTCTGTTTTCTGAAGCAGTTTTTTGGCATCCCTCAGTGGGTCAAGTATTGGCCCCCCTCGGACCCTTGTTCAGTAACAGAACCACATGCCTTTAATTCCCTCTTAGAATTTTATCTGCTGTTTTCTCCATCCTCTGTCTCCCTTCGACAGGGACCTCCCATTTCAAGAATATTTAAACGACTTTCTTTGACAGCAACCTGCAGAGCAGGGGAAGCTTGGCTCTCTCACTCAGCCACTCTCCTTTTCTATGTCAGGCAAAAATCATCGTCCAAGAAGGTCCCTTTTAACCCTAAGTGAGATATACCACCTCGGTGTAGAAATGATGAGGGCATTATCAAAATATTCCTTTTATCCACTTCAATGCATCTAAACATATATATGTTTGGCTTTAATGGAGTAACTTCTCTGGAAATCTGAACTTCCACAAAGACTCTCATTTGTGACAACTGTCCAAAAGATGTTATTTATTTATAAACTACACTTTATGTGAACATGTTTAGAAATGCAGGTTATTTATGCCCATGTGACAATACGCAATTCAGATTTTTGAGCAAAGCTTTGTCTCTGAGCCTGGTAGCACAGTGGTCCAAAAATCATGTTTAGAAATATAAAGGGAAACTAAGTTTACCTGTACAGTTGGCCACAAAACACATTATATAAAATACCTGAAAGGAAATATTCTACAAATGATATATAAATTTACATGTTCGTAGATATGTTTACCAAATGGGTACATTACATAAGCCAATATCTTCTTTACTTCATCTTTTGCCAAATGGAAATATTAATGATTATCCTAATCTTTTTACAGGGTGCTGCAAGAATTAAATCAGATGAGAGATGTAAGAGACTGTTCTGCATGGCATGGGCCCAGCTCCTGCTGGGAGATGCACAGGACTGATGCCCACAAATAGGTTCTCCTGTGGAGGATCAAGCCTGCTATGCACCTAGTCTTGCTTTTTGCCAAAAACTCCCTGTCCTGGATTTGTGGCAAACATTTACTGCAAAGTAACTTCTTAAAATCTATGCTAAACCTTCCTAGGACCAGTGTAACTGGTTCAACCACTTTTGCCCTTTTCATTTGCAAATATCCCTCTCCTGGGATGTGATTATCGGCATTGATTCCTTTGTTTTCTGTAAAAGGTAACCACCTAAAGCAACCTGTGCATAGTAAATGAGGACCATTAGGTACTGTGCAAGAAACCCAATAAAGGCCATCAGTCTGGGTAAGGGTGAGGCTTCTGCTCCCCTTGAGAGAAAAGCCAGGCCCAGGCCTGCCCTTTTCTTCCACGGGACTCCAAGTGAATGTCTCATGTCATCTGTAATGATGTGGACACTGCGGGATGGTGTTCACATCAAAGAGATACAAAGTGTTTGACACATTAAAATAAAAAATAATTCATAACTGTAATATCAGCCCTAGTTCTGCCACCAAAAGTTGGTGTGATTTTGTGAAGTCAATTAATCTTTTTGTGATTTTTGATTTTAAAATGAGTGATTTGTATTTTAGAATAGTTAGGGTGCCTTCTACATAAACTTCTTTGTAATACTCCAATTAAGTTATCAGAATCACTCCTCATATGGTACGCTTTATGGCATGGCAATATGCTAATGGGTAGTACATTATGTTTTTAAATTAATATTCCTAGATTTCAAAAGAAAATTAGTGGCATCTTTGTAAATGAATGTGAATGGAATGGACAATAATTCCCAAAACAATTCATAAAATTTTGGAAATACGCCCTGGCTGGTGTAGCTCAGTGGATTAAGCACGGGCCTGAGAACCACACGATTGCGATTCGATTCCCAGTCAGGGCACATGCCTGGGTTGCAGGCCAGTTCCCAGCAGGGGACTCATGAGAGGCAACCACACATTGATACTTCTCTCCTTCTCTCCTTCCCTTTCCCTCTAAAGATAAATGAATAAAATCTTTAAAATTTTTTTGGAAATGCACCTAGAACATTCAAAAGTGACAGGTTATACATTTCAATAGACATTACAAATAAAAAACTTTTTACATTTTCTATTTAAAATGATAAAGGCATTCATTTCTTGTTTTCATTTTTTATGGCATCAGCTATTTTAGAAAAGTTCCAGAATATTTGCTATTGAATAGTACAGTTAAGAACTTATGAGGTTTTTGCCCTAGTTGGGTGGCTCTGTTGGTTGGAGCATCGTCCCACCAAAACGCTGCGGGTTCTGTTCCGATTTGGGAAACATGCTTAGGTGGCAGGTTTGATCCTCAGACAGGGTGCACACTGAGGTGGCTGACTGACGTTTCTCCTTCACATCCATGTTTCTCTCACTCTCTCTCCCTTCATCTCTCTCTAAAATCAATAAACATATCCTTGTGTGAGGATTCACAAATAATAAAAATACATTTTAAAAAAGGAATTTATGAGTTTTCAGTTCAGAAGGTACTGGTCAGGCTGTTGTTTTGGAGCTCAAAAAATTTAAGATTTTATAAAGTCTTCACTGTGACATTGACATTTAACAGCTGTGTTGAAATGGGGTGGGGAGAAGAAGGTACTGAGGTAAGGGTAGACAAACTAGAAGAAAATATGCTGAAAGGGCTATATCTAATACTTTATTATAAAAAATCAAGGTAAAGACAACACCTTATGAAATTATACATGCTGCTGTCTCAAAAGTTGTTTTAATTCATGTTCTGTTCTATGGGTATGTGTTACTTCAACATAAAAAGCAGTAATTTTCCTTCACCTGACAACTGCACTTCATTGAAGTGTAGTCTTCATTGCATTTCATGAGAAAGAGGAGTACTTTTACCCTGGAAACCCAGCACCTTGTCAAGGTAAACTATGTTTCTCAGATAGCTTTCATAAGCAAATCTTACATGATATCACAGAATGCTAGTATTCGGGATGCATGGCATGTTATTGCTTAAAGGGTCTGTTACTACATCGTCACTTGCTTTATCATTAAAAAAGTTATATATTCAAATTGTACAATGCAGGAGAGTTTAATGTAGCATTAAGTGATTGTATGGGGTGTGAAATTAACATATATCCAATTCTTTTGTCTTCAGGTAGCAGAGTACCTTAGTTGTCTTCTTTCTTTTAGATGTACTTTTACTGTACATTTAATTTTTTTCCAACATGCTTTTAAAATAGTCACTGTGTCTTTGAACATTTGGCTGCATTTCACTTATTTATGTATAATTTTCTTCAAAACTGCGTTACCAAGGGTCAAAAAATCATAAACATTTTATTTTTAATAAATTTCTGACACAAATTTCATACATTAAAAATGTTATTATTGTTAAGTATTTGGGGAATATATTTTAAAAATAGTTACAACATTCTGGATCTCCGGAGGTATTAAGTATTTCCTATGAACTAAACACATTAAACAGTATGTTAATGATATCTGCAACAAAACATTATAATGTTGGCATATTCATGTACTTTTATGTATTAGAAATGGAACCAAAATCAAACCACAATTATAAAAATCTTCTGTATTTTTCTAAGACCATTGTAGTAGAACATAGGATGATCACATAATCTGTCATTCAAACCAGAATGTTTTTGAGAAGGTAACACTATTAAAATGTCTTAAATTGGATAGTAATAAGTAGTCTTAAACAGAACAACAGGTATAAATTAGAACACGGTATGGGTCTCATAAAAAGATATTATTTTCCCACAAACTTTGTGGAGCTATTAGTTAGATATTTGATTTCCCAGATCCCATTCGGGGACTTTGAAATGATCTGACTGCTTTTCAGTAATGGAATGCGAATATAAGTAATTAGTGCTACATTTGCTAGAATAGTTAAGAAGAAGAGCATTTCTTTTCTGTTTTTTTTTTGTAATGTTGAAATGCACATATTGATTTTATTTTTTAATTAAATGTAGTGGGGTGACATTGGATAATAAGATTATATAGGCTTCAAGTGTATAATTCTATGATCCATCATCTGTCTATTGTGTCATACACTTTTCTGTCTCTCTTTCTTGTTGTCAGCTGGATCCGTAGCCCCAAAGGTCCTAGAGACTCACAGAGCCCATCTGATGGAAGATCCCATGTGTTCTCGATCCCTAGGTGGAAGGCTCTCAGTATTTGTCAGTTTAGGTGAGCAATGGACAAACTTTAATTGTGTTAAATTATAGAGCTTGTGAGTTCACTTTTAATAGTGGCATGTATTATCCTAACTAATCTAGTTGTAGAATGGGAACAAGGTGGCTTACTTGAAAACCTAGAATTACCCATTATAGATTGGCTAATTACCCTAGATTATATGGTTCTGATTCAGACATTGACAATAAGTAGGCCTAAGACAAGTAACATCAATATCTTGAGGTCACAGTGTTTTGTGGTTATTGTTATCATTGTTAAATGTCACAGTTGTCTGTTAACAGGGCTTCCTAAATATAGATTATTTTAGCCTTATCTTACTTTTCAATTCTCTCCCATGATCATTTTTTATTGCTTTTAGAAAGAGAGGAAAGGGGAGAGAGAAAGAGAGAATGAAAGAAAGAGAAGAGACATTGATGTGAGAGAGAAACATCGATTGTTTGTCTCTCATAGGCTCCCTGACTGTGGATTGAACTTGCAGCCTAGGTATGTGCCCTGATCGGAAATTGAACCCACAACCTTTAGGTGTGTGGGACAGCATTCCAACCAACTAGGCGACACCAGGACATCAGCTAGGGCATTGTATTCTATTGTTATATATATTCAAAGGTAAAATAGACATATATATATACATTTTATACCATACTAGTTACATGATTGCAAAGATTTTAGCTTCATAAAAATAAAAACCCTGTTTTTTGTTATCTGAAAAAACACTATAAGGAAAAGGTGACCTCATAGTGTTTAATTTAAATTTTATACAGCAGATTTTATTTTGCATGTATAACAAAATAAAGAACACAGGAGTGTCTCTAAGTTGATGGCCTAACATTATTATTTATATGACTATTTGGGCACACTAACAAAAGCAAAATATATAGCTAAGTATATGGACCTTTAGGATATTGATCAAGTCTATTCTCACAGCTTGCTTAATAAATAAGCACTTTTTTTTGCATCACAGAATTAAAATGATCTAAAACAAGGTCATTTGAATATGCAAAGAGGTGGCCTCTGTTCCCTGTGTCTATGAAAATAGATATACCTCTATCCTGTAGGAAGAAAATATCCCTTTGTTGATGGCTTCTATGGTAGGATAAGAAATTGCTTGAAGTGGGGCTGCATTACTCTCCCCAATCTCTAAGCTGCTAAACAGCAAGGGAATACCTTGGGTTATGTTAGATTTTAACTGGTCATAGTAATGAATCCCATTATTCATCTGCTGAGCAATTCAGTTCCACCCTCAAGGGCACTCCAAAGCTGAAATGTATTTTAGGTTAACTTGTCCAGATTTCAAAATATATCTGTGTGTATTCAGGTTCCTTCCTATAACTACTGCTGCTACTGACAGGGGAAACCCTTGAGATGACAAACAGAGGCAAACTTCAAAAATAGAATAAATAGGAGTGTTTTTCCTTTTGATGGTATCAGCACTTTTAGGAACAAGAGTAAAGATTCTTTAAACTTCTTCATGATTTTTTGATATTGTCTTGTTTCAATAGTAGCCTTATCTTCATCATATTTATTTTTTCCTTTGACTGTTAAGATCTGAGGCTCACCTATTCCTGCCCACAGCATCTCAGTCTCCTCTAGAGGCTATACCTTCCCTAATCTCCTGTCTTGGGCACTTTCTAATTTCCTCTTTCCCAAATCCTTCTTAACCTGAGCTGTGGTTAAGAAGACTCACACCTGTTATCTGTATTTCCCCACAGGGAAGGAGTCCTAGTTGATGTTTTCTGTGTTCTCCCATCACTGGCACCCCACAGCCCTCTCCTTTCTTTGTAAAATCTCTACCTCAATCTAGAATCCAGGGTGGACTCTTGAGGTTATTCTGCTGATTTTTGATGTTTAGTTCTCTGTTTCTATGTCTCTTTTAGTATGAGTTCAATATTGATTTTTATTAATTCCCTGCTGTGTAAGAAGGTTCATATTTCAAAAATTAGCACTATCTTATGGAAACTAATGTGGGAGGGAGGTGAAAGCGCTGTTGTTGGAAATGGATTCTATAGTGATGCAAGAAAGGAATTTCAAAGGGCACCTGCATGGGATAAGTTTGATAGTAGTGGCAAGATCTATTGGGTTGAAAGGCAATAATATACCTCCAGGGATGCAGAGTGTGGGCATGGCCTAGTAGCAACTGCTCAGAGATCCTTGATAATCCTCCACCTATTTTCTTGGTTTCTGATAAGTAGCCAGGTTTCTTTCAAATAATCCAACCTACTTCCTGGGTTTTCCCGGGTTTGTGTTGGGCCCTCCCTGTAACCAATCCCTTTCCTGACCCTTCCAGGATTCCATGCCCTTATCCAATATGATTTTTTTCCCCAGGCTAGGCTCAGCCCCTTTATTTTACCATTTTGGCTCCTATTGCCTGTGCCCCAAAGATTTGCTGCATCATCTGGTTTATATTGTGCATGTGCCCAGCAGAGAAATATTACCTTTATTTTTTGTTACTCCCTCCATAGCCTGGGCAAGTGGATTAGTTTTACCCTGGGAGAATTGAAAAGCTGGTCCTTCCTAGACAGTTGGAGGGTGTTAATGTCTTTGGTAAGGAATCAGCTTTCCCCTGGGGTATCTGAAGCTGGAACTTTCAGACTTAAGCCTGAAGTTACACTTAAGCCTAAATATAACTTCTAGACTTAATCGAACCCAGCCAGTCTAGTTCCCTTCTCTTTTCTTAATTCCTAGCTGCCTATGCTTATAAGAAGGACTTCAAGAAATGCGAATCATGGCAAGTTTATAATGTGAAAAGAATCATACTATTAGAGGCTTATAATCTTGGCTTAACCTCACTGCCCACATGAAGTCCCCAAGAATTTACACACATACAAGATGAGAAATAAGGTAAAGTATTAGCTGGAATAGTCTTTTTATTGTAGGATAGGACTTTTTATAATGTTCCATGAGAACATGGATAAAACCTCAAGGCTCAAGTAAAGCCTCTTCCTAGAGTTCTTTCAATCCTGCTACAAATTTATCACTTGAGAGAAAGTGTCACTTGCCACATTTGAGTGGAAAATTAAAAAATGATGTAGTTATCCAGAAGATATAAAGTATGAAAGATTGAATTAGAAGAAACAGAATCGTGTGTCAACAATCATTTTAGAACACAGTACGTGTGGCTCAGTGAATGCCCTACAATCTGAATAACAGTGTTAATAGCTCCTTTAATTTGAGGATGGAACACAGAAATGGAAGGAACTTTAAGTCAAGAGCATTCTGTGCTCTATATATACAGTGTCCAGTATAGAATTTGTCACTCTGGAATTACTCAATATATGTTTGTTGAACAAATGATAAAGAATGGATAAATGAAAAATCAATAGTAGTAATTTCTGACTTCATTTACTTCCCTTTTAAAACATGTATTAATATTTAGAGTGGTAGTACTAAGAAACAATTTGAAATGTGTGGTCATTTTAGGTTTTCCAGTGACTAGGGATGGGAGATGTTTAATGTATAAAATTAAAAAATAACATGCAAATGGAACTACATGAAACCAAGAAGTTTTTGTACAGCAAAGGAAAACATCAACAAAATGAAAAAAACAATAATTGAATAGGAGAACATATATATGCTGGTATGTCTGATAAGGGGTTAATATCCAAAATTTATAAAAAACTTACACAACTCAACACCAAAAAAAAATTCCATTAAAAAATGGGCAAAGGACTTGAACAGACAATATTCCAAACAGAACACACAGATGGCCAATGGACATACAAAAAGATGCTCACTGTCATTAATCATAAAAGAAAAATAAATTAAAACCACAATGAAATATCACCTCACACATGTCAAAATGGTTATCATCAATAAATTAACAAAAAACAAGTGCTGACAAGGATATGGAGAAAAGAGATGCTTGTGCACTGTTGCTGGGAATGCATATTGGTGCAACCACTGTTCAAGGCAGTATGGAGACATTCCAGTACAGATCTGACCCTGTTTGTCAGTATTTTTGAGTGAAGGCACTCCCAGCATTTCAGGGGGTATAGCTATTTATTGTGTAGAACTGTCTAACATACTACAAGATATATAGTGTTTATTTTTTATTTTGTTTCTCTTGCCTGAGGAGATATATCCAAAGAAATATTGATAAAAGCAGATTTTAAAACCCCTGTTTTCTTCTAGGATTTTTATTATTGCAGATTTAACAATTAAGTCTTTAATCCATTTTGAATTTATTTTTGTGTGTCTGGTGGTCTAGTTTCATTTTTCTGCACATATCTCTCCATTTTTCCCAACACCATTTATTGGATAAACTATATTTAGTCTGTTTTAAGTGCTTGCTTCCTCTGTCAAATATAATTAAATATAAAAATGTGGGTTTATTTCTCATCTTTCTACTCTGTTCTATTGATCTAAGTGTCTGTTTTTATGCCAGAACCATGCTGTTTTGATTACTGTAGCTTTATAGTATAGTTTAATATCAGGTAGTGTGACTTCTCCAACTTTGTTCTGCTTTTTCAAGATCACTGTTGCTAAGTAGAATCAGGGCCTTTTGTGGTTCCATATAGATTTTTTAAATACTTTTTCTAGCACTATAAAATATGTCATTGGAATCTTGATAGGAATTGCCCTGAATCTATAGATTGGTTTGGATAGTATGAACATTTTAATGATGCTAATTCTTCCTACCCATGAACACAGTATTCACTCCCATTTCTTTGTATTTTCTATTTCTTTCTTCAGTGTCTTATAATTTTCTGAGTACAAATCTTTTACATCCTTAGTTAGATTTATTCCTAGGCATTTCATTCTTTTTGAAGCAATTGTGAATGGGACTGTTTTCTTAATTTTCCTTATTGATAGTTCATTATTGGCATATAAAATTCAACTGATTTCTGGATATTAATTTTGTATCCTGCTAGTTTACTGAATTTATTTATCTATTAATATTAGATTCCTCTGTGTAATACAGAAAAGTGTTCTTTTCCTGATGGAAATGCTAAAATTGCACCATTTACTTTGGCCTTATTGCTGTTTTTGGTATTGTCATTTAAAAAAAAAAGAACCATTGGCCTAATTGTTAAATTTGAAAATAGGCAGTTATGGAAGCTCCAGATGAGAAGAGACATGCCAAAGCTTAAAGACAAGGGGGGAATTTCAAAAGTTGCAAGAGAAAAGAAGTTAGTTGCCTATAAGGACTCTCCCATTAGACTGTCAACTGATTTCTCAACAGAAACATTTCAGATCCGCAGAGATTGACATTAAATATTCAAGGAGGTGAAAAGCAAGGACCTACAACCAAAGCTACCTTACCTGGCAAGGCTATCATTTGAAATTAAAGGAGAAATAAAGAGCTTCCCAGACAAGAAAAAGCTAAGGAGTTGTTAACACCAAACCAGTATTCCAACAAATATTAAAAGGTTTGTTTTAAGAAAAGGAAGAAGAAAAAGAAAAAACAGAAAAAAATAGTAAAAAATGGCAATAAATACATATGTATCAATATTCACTTTAAATATAAATGGCTTAGTCCTGGCTGGTGAGGCTCAGTGGATTGAGTGCTGGCCTATGAACCAAAGGATTATCAGTTCGATTCCCAGTAAGGGCACATGCCTGGGTTGCAGACCAGGTCCCCATTAGTGGATGTGTTAGAGGCAACCACACACTGATATTTTTTTCCCTCTCTTTCTTTCTCCCTTTCCTTCTCTCTAGAAATAAGTTAATAAAAATATTTAAATAAATAAATAAGTGTAAATGGCTTAAGTGCTCCAATCAAAAGGCAGGGTAGCTGAATGGATAAGAAAACCAGACCCATATATATGCTGTCTCCCAAAAAACCCATCAGAATGAAAAATACACAGACTAAAAGGGATGGAAAAAAGATGTTTCATGCAAATGGAAAAGGAAAAGCTGGGGTAGCAGTACTTATAGCAAACAAAATAGATTGTAAAACCAAGCCTATAGTAAGGGACAAAGAAGGACACTACATAATGATAAAGGGAACAATCCAACAAGAGGATATAACCCTCGTAAACATTTATGCACCCAACATAGGATCAGCTAAATATGTAAAGCAAATCTTGATGGACATTAGAGAAGAAAATGACAGATATAAAGTCATAGTAGGGGATTTTAATACTCTGTTGACTTCAATTAATATATTCTTTTCAGACAGAAAATACTCTGAACAGAGGAAACTGAAGGCCTCTGAACAAGGAAACAGAGGCCTTAAATGACACACTAAATCAAATGGATTTAATTGATATCTACAGAGTATTCACCCCAAAGAAGCAGAATATACATTATTTTCAAGTACACAGGGTATGTTTTCTAGGATAGACCTTGGTCAGTTTTTGGTAGCCATGGTCCAGAGGAACAGGTGGCCCACTTCATGGTCACAACACCAGATCCATCATAGGAATTGTAAGTACTGACTAGTGTTCCAAAACTGAGTACAAAATTTGTGAGGTTCCACTTTTGATCCTTTGTCACAACCCGAATGCAAGACTGTCCAACAGTAGTAAAGCCATAGCATCACATTCCATTCTAGTGTCCACGTGAAATTTGTGCTTCCCTGGTTGGAGCAGGTAAAATCTTGGATGATTATAAGGGACAAAGGAGTGACTCAGGTCCCTTGGGACAAGGTGCTCACAGATGCCATAATCTGGTCAAAACTCAATGCAAATCCTCTCAGTGTCACAATCACACCTACCTGTAGGTCTGTTTCTTCTGTTTTTGTTTGTTTGCTTCATTTTTTGAGCACTTCAAAGCACTTAGTAAAGTCAGGATGGTATTGATCGGTAGTTGGAATAAGCTCACACCCCTTAATAGCACAGAATTCTCTAGCTCCAGGTCTAATAGAATCCAAGTCCCCATTGATGAACTCAGGCAATAAGCTTTCCCTCTCTCCATCAGTGATATCACACAGCGGATGAGAGAGAGATCAATACCTACAGAATGCACTCGTTTCTATATACAGGAAACTACTCTCAGATTTCAGCCAGCAAGCAAATCTAAATCTTGATTCTCCATCTGGAAGGAACTGGGTTCTGCTAACATACCAAATGTGCAGAAAAGGAGTTCTTCCCTACACTTTAGAGAGAAATGCAAGCTACTAACACCTTTATTTTAGTCTGATGAGATCTGTAGCGCTGCTGGCATAAAAGGTAGTAAAATAATAAATGTGTGTTGTTTTAAGGCACAAGGTCTGTGGTCATTTGTTGTGGCATCAATGGAAAACTCACATACCCACTTAACAAATAGTTAACTTTCCTAATCAGAATGTCCTGTGCTGCATCCCACAGATATTGGCAAGTCGTATTTCTATTTTTGTATTTCTCAGGGTGTGTTTCCCCACTATTACTTCTTTGGCCCTTTGGTTGTTCATTAGCATATTGTTTAATCTCCACATATTTAGAAATTTTCCATTTTTCTTCATGTTAATTGATTTCTAGTTTCACACTGTTGTGGTCAGAACAGACATTTGACATGGTTTCAATATTTTTCAATTTACAAAGATTTGTTTTGTGGCCTAACATATGATCTATCCTGGACAATGTTCCATGTGCACATGAGCAGAATGTATTCTGCTGCTTTGGGTAGAATGTACTGTAAACTTCTCTGGTAGAGCCTTTGAGAGATAATTCTATCATGAGGGTGGCATCCTTAAAATTGGAGATAAGGAGAGATGATTTTTGTCACTGCCATTGGAAGGTACAGTAAGCAGAGAACCTGTAAACCAGGAAGAACATCTCACCAGGAATCAATTTGACTGGTTCTTGAACTTGAATTCTCAGCCTGTAGGCCTGTGAGATATAAATATTTGTTTTGTTTTGCAATCCACCTAGTCTATTTGTTATAACAGCTTAAAGAAACAATTTAGAAAAAAATAAATAATTGAAAAAGTAATAAAAAGTGACGTCAAAAGTGATATAAAATATAAGTAACACTTTAGCTTTAAAGATATTGAATATGTAAACTTAATTTATAAACTAAACAGTTTCCAGAAGAGAAAACTATAGGTCCAAAGGACTATGTTGGTGTATTCCACCAATCTTACCTAAACTATTTCTGAAAACAGGAAATGAGAAAATGGAAATATAACCTAATTCAGTGTATGAGACCGGCATTACCAGGATAATCAAACCAGAACAAGACATTATAAGAAATGAAAACTATGGACCAATACCATGTATATCAATGCAAAAACTTCTTAACAAATATTAGCAAATTATATATAGCTATATATAGAAAGACACTACACCATGACCATGACTTGAATTTATGTCAATAATGTAAGGTTGGTTTAATGTTTAAAAACCAAAAAATGTAATTTGTCTACCAATAAACTAAAAAGAAAAATCACATGCAAAAATATTTAAATTTGAAAAAATTCAACACTTTTTTTCATTGTTCAATTATAGTTGTCCCCATTTTCCTCCATTACTCTTCCCTACCCTACCCAGCAACACCTCCCACATTCAATCCTCCCCCACCATTGTCTTTGTCCATGGCTTCTTTGTACATGTTCCTTGATGGCCCTTTCCTTCTTCCCCATTATCCCTGTCCCCCCTCCCCTCTGGTCACCATCAATTTGTTCTATATTTCCATGTCTCTGGTTATATGTTGCTTGCTTGTTTGTGTTGTTGGTTAGCTTCCACTTATAGGTGAGATCCTATGGTTCAGTCACTATGGAAAACAGTATGGAATTTCCTCCAAAAACTAGCAACAGAACTGCATTTTTACCCAGCAATTCCACTGCTGGGATTATATACTAAAAGTCCTGAAACATCACTTAATTCTTTATTTGTATTTTTAGTTTTTTAAATATTTTATTTATTTATTTTTACACAGAGGGGAAGGGAGGGAGAAGGAAAGGGAGAGAAACATCAATGTCTGGTTGCCTCTCACACTCCCCGGACTAGGGAACCTGGCCCACAACCCAGACATGTGCCCCAACTGGGAGTTGAACCAGTGACCCTTTGGTTCACAGACCAGAGCTCAATCCACTGAGCCACAGCAGCCAGGACGCGAGACATCAATTTAAAAGAACCTATGTGCCCCAATGTTTGTAGCAGCACAATTCACAATAGCCAAGTGGTGGAAACAGCCTAAGTGCCCATCAGGAAATGAGTGGATCAAAAAACTGGTACAATTTATTCCATTAAAACAATGGAATACTACACAGCAGAAAGAAAGAATGAATGCCTACCTTTTGTCACAGCATGGATGGAACTGGAGAATGTTATACTAAGTGAAAAAGTACCTTTTTCTTTAGGGTATCAAGAAGCCGTATTTATTCACCTTTTTTATTGGTCCTGTGTTTTACCGCATTGCTCATCTCTACCCTGTCTGCCCCACTCCCGCATTAACCCCCCATTGTCTGTGCCCATGAGTCCTCTGTGTTCCTTTGCTTGCCCCTTCCCCTTCTTTCTCCCGTTATCCCCCTCTCCCTTGCCCTCTAGTCACTACCCTTGATGATAAAAATTTTCATCTAACTTAAAATAAAGTCAAATTTCCTCAACCTGATACAGGACACCTATGAAAACTCACAACTAGTATTTTACTTAAAGATGAAAGAGCACTTTCTCTGTAAAATTAGAGACACAAACATGATATCTACTTATCATGGTACACGATGCACTTGACACTGCAGTAAACCTAGGTTAAAAATACACATCAGCAAGAAAAGAAAACTGTCTTTATCTGAAGACTACAGGAATGTGTGCATGGCAAATCCCACACAATCTACAAAATGAAACTATTAGACCCAACAAATACATTTTATAACGTCACAGGATATAAGGTGACGTTAATATATAAAATCAATTATCTCTCTATTAACATAAGGTGACATTAATATATAAAATCAATTATCTCTCTATAACATACCCATATATTATACACATATATATGTGTGTACATTTGTATATATATATATGTGTGTGTATTAACAATAAAAATTTGGAAAGTAAAATACTATTNTTTCTCTGTAAAATTAGAGACACAAACATGATATCTACTTATCATGGTACACGATGCACTTGACACTGCAGTAAACCTAGGTTAAAAATACACATCAGCAAGAAAAGAAAACTGTCTTTATCTGAAGACTACAGGAATGTGTGCATGGCAAATCCCACACAATCTACAAAATGAAACTATTAGACCCAACAAATACATTTTATAACGTCACAGGATATAAGGTCCATATAAAATCAATTATCTCTCTATAACATACCCATATATTATACACATATATATGTGTGTACATTTGCATATATATGTGTGTGTATTAACAATAAAAATTTGGAAAGTAAAATACTATTTTCATAGCAACCCAAAGCATAAACTCATTTGAAATAGTCATATCAAAAAATTTCTAAGTCTCTACATTTAAAATCATTGTTTAGAGAAATTTAAAAAAGAAAAACTTGCAAACCCTGGCTGGTGTGGCTCAGTGGACTGAGCACAAGCCACATACCTAAGGGTCGCTGGTTCGAATCCCAGTCAGGGCACATGCCTGGGTTGCTGGCCTCCAGTTGAGGGTGCGTAAGGGATAACCATACATTGATATTTCTCTCCCACTCTTTCTCCCTCCTTTCTCCTTTGTCGAAAAATTAAAAAAGAAAAAGACCTTGTTAAAATGAAGAGATGCACCTTCAGTCTTTAAATGTTAATGCTGTTTATTTTGAAGTTTATAAATTGGCAACTGTGCTGTGACTTCATCGTGGCCTCCACTAATTGTAAGAAAATGTAGACTGAAATATACACCCTGTTTCAGGGATGTTGAAATGTCATAAAAATGTACCTTAGAATCTATTTAATATGGCGATAGCTGGTATTTATTGAGCTTTGCTGAAATGACAAGAATTATCAGGGTTTTAGATATACCAGTTTTCTCATTTAATTTTTTAATAAAATGATTTCAGTCACATTTTACACCTAGTGAAACTGAGATCTTTGGTCATGTAATTGGAAATGA
Source organism: Sturnira hondurensis (assembly GCF_014824575.4). NCBI lineage: Eukaryota > Metazoa > Chordata > Mammalia > Chiroptera > Phyllostomidae > Sturnira > Sturnira hondurensis. The sequence continues at coordinate 2,248,851 of NW_028073279.1, forward strand.
CCAGCTTTGAATACCAGCAGTGTGTCTCCAGACCGAGAACTATCATCCGCCATGTTATATTTTCCCAATCTAACCATCCATGTTTTCAGGAAGAAGAACTCATTTACATAGCAAGATTCCCAAATGTTTGGTACCAGTGTCATAGAACATATGTAAATTATTCAAACCCTATGTAAATGACTCAATAGGTCTTAGCATTCTCAAACCTGATGAAAGTAAGCTTCTGAGGTATTTAAATGTCTTAAAAACTTTTTGTTCCTCCAATTCAATATAGTCCTACAAATCATAAGTGATTCTTAGAAAGCTGCACTTATTTAGATTTAGATTTAGATTATGTATAATACTGATTATAGATTATAGTAATGCTTATTAAGTTTACTTGTTTATAAATAGAAATTAAATGTTAATAATAGTAATTTGAAAACATTGAAGGGCAGGAAAAAATCTTTGTTTTTAAATATATTTTATTGATTATACCATTAGAGTTGTTATATTCCCCCCCTTCATTCCCCTCCATCCTGCACACTCCCTCCCCCCCACCCCTCCCCCTCTTTAGTTTATGAGCACGTGTCTCAAGTTCTTTAGATTCTATATTTCCCCTACTATTCTTGCCTTCCCTCCTATCTATTTTCTACCTACTGTCTATGCTATTTTCTGTACTTTCTACCCGCTTCTCCTCCTCCCACTCCCCTGTTGCTAACCCTCCATGTGTTCTTCATTTCTATGGTTCTGCTCCCGATCTAGCTGTCCTCTTGGTTTGCTTTTGTTTTAGGTGTGGTTGTTGATAACTGTGAGTTTGCTGTCCTTTCACTGTTCATATTTTTCATCTTCTTTTTCTTGATGGGCAGGAAAAAATCTTAAAAGCATGTGGTATTTATTCAGAGAGGTTTAGCTGTTTCAAATTTGAAGTGAGCAAATGTATGTTATATTGTTAGTGCCTATTATAACCAGGTATGAACGTCATCCAGGAAACACCATGAGAAAATTTTAACTTCCTACAGCTATAGCTACAGATAGGAATGGAGACGGTGTAGTTTAAGGAAGGTTTTTAGCACAGATTGCAACAGCAGGAGTGTTTTTGTTCATTGTCATTTTACGTAACAAGATATGATAATATCATAAATTATGAGAAATGAACAATTATTTTCATTTTACCATAAAATTATAATCCAAAGGAAACAAGCTGTTCTTCAATACATCGTGGAAGGCAATCTATTTATCACCAGAGATATCTATCAAAATGAATATCAACTAGTCCCCTAAACATGACAGTTTAAAAATGTGTGTGACAATAATCTCGATATAATTTTTAAAAGTTAAGTGGCTTGGAATTTGTATAGCATAGCTTCCACACACAAAAAAAGGATATTTTAGATATCCCTTGGATATGCAAGAATGACTGTCAATTACAAAGATGTCTTCAGGTTATCATATAAATTACATAAACACTGATATCTGTGGAATATGATAAAAACAGTATGAAAATAACATAATCTCTAGTGGAGAGCTGCATAATTATAGTTAGTCCAACTAATTCATCACTAATACCCACATACTCTGGCAAAAGCCAAAGCATTTGGCAGCAGGAAGTATTGGCAGCCCCCAAAGTTACGGGCTTAACACTGGAGGTTAGTGTTTCTGTCATTATTAGTGGCAGCTTACTTACTGTCTGATTGATTTTAGACCCAACTCAATTCCTTTCACACCTAGAGGCTGCAGGTCTCTACTCATCTGTAGTGATGATTAGCAGCCCTTTTACTTCCAATAGGGCAGGATTACCGCCCCAAATTTAGTTGTTGAACGAGCTTTCTACTAGATCTGTGACAATTTCACTATGAAATAGTTATTTTGCAAATGTAACTGAGCAAGGATGAAGGTGAGAGGGAATGGGTGAGAAGGTGAGAGAGAGAAGGACATTGAAGAGAAAAAATAAAGAAGGAGGGGAGGAAGAATGTGAAGGACCAAAATATCAGAAAGACATCAGAAAGATGACTTTTACTAATCTAATATTGAATGTGTATCAGCTACTATGAAAAAAAATGATCTATCTCTCATGTTAAGACTTGAACTTTATAGTACAGATAATGAAAAGCCATCAAAAATATTAGAGCAGACAGATAAGCTCCAATTTGTTTTTAAGAGTATATCACAATATGAAGCTTGGTGATTGGAAAGCAATAATGATCTGAAGAGACCAGGAAGATGGCTCTCACTGATAATAAAGACAGAGCAAACAGAACTTGAGTTATACATTCAAGGAACAGATAAAATGCCATTGTAACTGGAGTGGAGGTGGAGAGTGGAAAAAGTAAGTGATAACATCAGCAGGTCACCAAGGGAAATACAGAGCATTAAGGACTTTGATCTTGATTCTGACATGGAATGTGGCTGATAGTTTTGTCTACAAGAGAGTCATGGGCTAACATGCATTTCAAGAGGATTACTCTCAATGATACGTGGACAAAATATAGTAGTGTTAGGAACAGCAACAACAAAAACAACAACAACAACGAAAGAGTTAGGAGGCTGTTGTTCTTGAACCTGAAAAAGGAACTCCTGCCCTGGGCAGCATTCTTACCATTTTCTTAAGAGAGAGGAGCTTGTGGAGCAGAGAAGATGCCTCCCACTCCCACAACAGAGAACCCACATCTCCTCTTCCCATTCTCTAGGGGTTTGGAACCCTGGAGATCCTGACCTATCATGACTACTTTCCCCACTTTCCTTTTTAAGGGCAGAATACCCCACTGCTCGATGGAAGGCTGGCTTCATGGGTACACACGCCAATCCCTGCACTGGCACAGGGATTGGCACTTACAAGGACCCTTCACTTGATTTAATATGCTTTACAATTTTTCATAATTTTATCTGTGAGTCTGTGCTTTGAAGTGAAGTCCAATGGAATAACCAAGCTTGTAAATTAGCAAAGAAGATACACACAATCTGCATGTAAGCCATTCCTTGCCATTGGATTCGTATGCAGATTTCAGAACAGCCCATGAACACATCATTTCTGTGGGTCTGCAACGCTTGGGAAATTAACAGGCTGCAGTGAGGATACAGAAATCGTGTTATATTCATGACTGAGTAAGGGGAGAGTGGGTAGGTGGGGCTGAGAGCCACAGAGATCATGTTCTTAGTTCAAACAAGAACTTGCTTTGCTTATAGAACTAAAGGAATGGCATTCTTAAAAACAAACAAACAACAACAAAAAACTCGGAAACCCTCAAACAACCAAGGCACTCTATCAGATTCTTTCATACTTGTGTTACTTTCTGTATCAGCTAACCACTTACATGGGAAAATGGAAACGTCGAAGCAATACTTTCTTATCCTTTCAGTCCTCTCTTACCTGACACTAAGCTGAAGGCAAAGAGTGTTGGTGAAATGTACACATGTTAAAAAGTGAAATAAAATGTTGTATTAATATATGCAGCATTTCCACCATTTTGATAAGAACAAAAGGCATATGCATACACAAGCTTAGCTGTAAACCATAATTTCAATGATTCTGCACACAAGAACAAACGTTCTTCTATTTGGATTTAAAATAGAAATTGCACAATATAAAGTTGAATAGTAAGAGGTATGCTAATAGACAATATTGATTTCTTTTCATTTAGATTAACATTAAATAGCAAATAAAAACATGACTGAGAGACTATCTTTAGTCATTTTATATCTAGGAGGGAATCTTTATATCCAGTCATTTTAATGACATTTCATTTTTTCCTTATTTTTAAACAAGGTGTTTAGTGTACTAATTTTGCACTAAAATCTACAAAGTGCTTACCACCCCCACTCCCCCAGGATATATTTATACTAAGCCTGAGATGTAGACAATAAATGATTGTTTTCTGAGGCTTTGGATTAAACTCAAGTGTTTGACTGTCTATTCATTAGTATGGAGCCCTCATATATAGGATAGAACAGGGTGAGGGGTAGGAAAGAAGAGAAGAAAAAGGCTGAACATTGGAAGCTAGGGCCCAGGGAAATATCTTGGCTCTTCTTTTGTTGCCATATTTTATTTAACCAGTTTTAGAATGTTTTAAAATTCTAAATATTTAGATATATTGTATGTGGGCTTCTGGCTGTACTTTGACCCTGAGCCCACAAATGTTCAAGATGGAACCCACTGCAACAGTCCACATAAGAGACGATGGTCGCGTTAACTAGATGTGAGGAGAAGGACTGGATGTATTTATAAAGTGAAACAGTTATTTTTGTTGTAGGAATTGAATGTATAGTTCCAAGAAAAGCAGGTATCAACAAACACTCTAGGTGTTTTAGCCTGAGTTATGGAAGTACAGAGCTGTGTAACGGTTTGCCTGAAGTATGTACAGAGGATATAACAATTTGCCTATGGTCTTTGGGCATTTTTTCCAATTTTTTGGTGATTACAAATAAAATGGCTGTATATGTTCATATACAAGATTTTGCATGAACAAAATTTTTATTTCTCATAGGTGAATACCAAGGAGTTAGCATACCAGGTTTTATCACAAGTACACTTTAAGTTTATAGAAATTTTCAAGAGAGCTGTGCCTTTTTTCATTCTGAGTTATAAGGTTCTTGTGTTCAGCAATCTTGCTAACATTTAGAGATAAATGCCAGGTTTTAGTTTTCTTTTTTATTTTTATCACTCTGAGGGGTGTGTAATGTATCTCATAATGATATTAGTGTTGCTTTTCCTTAATAGCTGTTGAAAGTAAGTATCTCTTTATGTGCTTATCATCTCTGTATCCATCTTCCTTGGTGCAATATCCACTTCTCTATCTTTTGTCAATATTTTTAGTTTTGTTTATTTTCTAATAGTTTCTCCTTTATATATTTAGAATACACATTCATTGTCCCATGAGCTTTTGAAATATCTTCGAACCTGTGGTGTGTCTTTTTAGTCTCCTGAAAATGTCTATCAGTTAGCAAGACTTGTAAATTTTGATGAAGTTCCATTTATTAATTTATTTATGGACAGTGTTGGAAGTTTTTGGACCAAAGATCATGACTGAAGATATTATTTTAGAATTGGCAATATAAAGATTGCTATAAAGCTGTAATACTGAATTAACTTATCTAGGAAAATTATAAAGATAGAGAGGAGTATACAAGGGTGGGCAAAAGTAGGTTTACAGTTTAAAATGTTTAATAAAAGAATAAATAATATAGGAATAAACTAATAATTGTACTTAAAACTATAAAACTACTTTTGCCCACCATTGTAGCTACTGCCCCCAAAGTACTTCAAGTTTTACATATGAGAAAGACCAGCAATAGTCACAGAGAAACAGTTGAATCAGCCTGTGAAATAAGAACTACGAGAACAAGATGAAAGCCACTGAGTGGAATTGTTTTGGAGAAGAGAGAAGGATCAGTTGTGTCAAACTTTGTCAAAGTCAAGAGAGATGCAGCCGAGGAGTTGACTTTAGAGTAACAGTGAGGTGACCAGTTGTGACTTTCAATGATTGTAAGATTGTGGAATGGTGAAAACAAAAGCCTGGTGGAGCATTAATTCTAGAACACACCCATGAGATAAGTACTATCAATGTTTTTGAGGGTGTCTTTCCTCTTATATAACTGAATAAAATGAGTAAGCTAGAGCTTGTAAGGGTGGACTCAAGGACATTATTTTTAATTTGAGATGGAATGTATTATGTCATATTCTTATGCTGTCAATAATAATACAATAGAAAGGGTAAAGGGTAGTGATGCTGGAGAAAGAAAGGATATATTAGGCAGTTTGTCCAAAAATGAGACAGGACGTAGAACTGTATGCACAGAGAAAGTTTGATCTTATAAATGAGGGCACTAGTTCATTAACTAAAAGAAGAGTGAAGGGAGAGCATGTGGGCAGAGACGTATACATAGGTTGGTGGATGTATTCCTAAAAACATGTGAAAGTGTTCAGATAGTGTGTTTTTTTGCTTGTCTGTCTTCAGTAAAATAAGAAACAAATTATTTACTGTAATCAAATATCTCCTCTAATTGTGACTTTTATGTCCCTATTATTGCCACATCATTATGTATCAATTTGACAAGTTGTCTCTCTTGGGTATATTTTTCCTTGAAACCTTCAAATGGTTGACTGTTTTATTTTCAAATATTTTGAAGATTGGAAAAACTACCTATCATTTCTATGCATGGTTAAAAATTTCTGATGCTAGCTCAGGGATTACATAGTCTTGAATGTGCTTATTTAAAAGTAAAGTAAGTTAATTTGCTCAGTCCCTTCTCACCCCTCTAGTAGCCTTACTTCATGGAACTAATCATATTTTCCCTCCCAGGTGACATCTCTGTTCCAGTTCTGACAACAAAATCACCAGTTTCCAGGAGTCATAAGCAATAGAAAATAATAGTGCCAATCTTCAATGCTATCACTGTAGACTAGTTTTGTCATTATTCTGACATTGTAGTGTACAGAAATAAATCACTGCCACCAGGATGTATGTAAACCAAATCTGGAACTCTCAGATCAAATTAACTTTCTATCTATTCCCTAGACCACTCCCCTCCAGTTGTCTTGCAGCAGCAGTGACTAATACAGAGGTACTTCTATTTACCTGTAAATAACTAGGTAAAGAAAATGTTTGTTTGCTAAGAACTTGTCAAAGAGACAAAAGTGTGACTGTGAGACCAAGAAAATCGTGCTAAATGACTACAGATAGTTGCCCTAAAAGTTGTTTGATAACTGCTTGGTATATCATTGATACTTTAATATATGTTCAATAAAATAAGTTTATTAATAGAGAGGATAAATTATTGATACAAAACTCAAATGTTGACCCCAGTTTTTGAAACATGGAGATTTCTTCTTTTTATAACTTGTCCTATCAAAGCCCTTACTATTCATAATGAACTTAATAGAATACACAGAAAACAAAAAAAATTTCCCCCCAAAAGAAACATTTTCTGGTTATATTTGTTTCATACTAACTCCTGATCTTGGAAATTCAGAAGTCAGAAAATGTATTAAAGATTCTGATAAGTCATTTAGTAAAGAAATCCATTTGATTTTTATAACAAAGTATTGCTCTATTTTATTGGATTTTTTTGGTTTGTCACCATAACAATCTAGCTATCTACCATTTATTTCCCAAAGAATTAGAGTTCCTTGGCATGTGTATTACAATTGCTAATCTAAAAGTATTATAAATTTTATGGGGCCAAAATATTTAATATTAGAAATTTTTACCTACTTTAATCATTTTGGAGCTTAGTTTATAATGGAGATAGAACAGGAAACTGGCATTTAGGTACAATCCACAGAAAGCAAAGTTGTTTGTCTAATTTAAAAGGCTGTCCAGTACATAGTTAGAGAGTAAGCAATATAAAAATACTTGCTTTTGAGGAAGTTGTAGAATTAAAAGTATTTTCAAAGATTAAATGGAGTGAGCCTTATAATTTAAAATTGAGGGGCTTTATTACTTGATGAAAATTGACAGAACTAACACATTAAATAATTTAATGTAGAATTTGTCAAATATAAAGTGAGGCAGATGCTGTAAGCCCGTGGAGAAGATTTGGGAAGTTTTCATGATACCTGGTATCAAACTGGGAAATGGAAAGCAGGGCTCATCTCCCATCCCACCACGTCAACTCTCCCTAGGAAACGAGGAGTGTCTTCACACACCCACACAGTGTTTTCTCACCTTTCTCCTGTCCTTAACCTTTAAGATCTTGATTCTCTGACATCTGAGAGAGTAAATGCATTTATATGGGATGAGGCTCTGGCATATTTTCTAAGTCAAATGAATGGTTCCCAGGACACACGTATACATACACTATGATATTCAAACGATAATAAGAAAAGTACAGTCATTAAGGAGTTCCCTGGAAAATAGTAATAAAGGGATTTGAAATTACAATAGCAAAATGAGAACATCGATTGCTTCTCTATGTTGAGTGGGTGGTGGGCACTTAAAGAGATAGAAGGATGAAGTCAAATAAGGCAGCAGAAACAATCAACTTTTTTTATTCAGAATGTTATCTGGGCCTGGTAGGCCCCTATGACTCTTTCATTAAATATTAAATATTATTCAATATAAAATGCAATTATAATCTAATTAAATTAAAGACATATAAATGCAATTGAGAAATGGAGACTATTTTAAAGGTTTTGAAGATCTTTCTGATTTAAACTTTGAGTTTCATTCACATTGACACTAGCTCTGATATAACCAAAAGAACAATATTAAGGAAATAAAAAGAAATATTGACTTATGTCATCAGAAAATTAATGTTTCAATCTATGTAAAAGTAATAGAGAACATGATTAAGTCTCTTTTTTCACTCAAAGTAGATTGTGGTGAGCAAGAAAAATATTATAAGTTAACATCTGAAGTCCCAGCATAGCTTCCAGATAGAATCTTTCTAATTAGAGTGCATTTTTTAAACCAAATTAGATGAATAGATTCAATACAGTTTCTGTGGTTGTTGGTTTTTTTTTTACTTCTTTGTGTAGATAAAAGATACATGGACAGGCACTACTGAAAACTGCAGTATCTGTAGAAAACCCAACTTTGTCACAGGGAGTCTTCTGTAACAGAGATAGTACCTTCAAACAGATGTTAGATCTTTCCTGGCAGCAAGAGCCTCAGAGCTGAATAAACACGCAGAGAGTGGAATGTGGCATCAGCAGTCATTCAACAGCTAGGCGTGCAGTGTATTTACCCACATAATACAGATTATGTATCAGGCGATATAGCACAAAACCTTGAAGGGCTTCATTATTGCTTTTGATTTTGCTGATTACTTATTAACTGACTCTCTTCAGCCACCTGGTTGTTCCAAATAAACAGAATCCACTTATATTCTAAGTGATTATTGACACAGTGATTGAAAAAGGGAATCATTCCAAGAATGTGTTTAGCATGCCCTTGACCATGGGAGACACAACCAATAAAGAAAGTAGTTTGCTGAATGAAGCCCATTACACTTGATACATCTGCACATAACAGCGAAGTAAAAGATTGCAAACTAATACAATAACTACAAGGACACTCTAATGAAGTATTTCTTATGTTTAGCTTCTCATTGGGCGCACTGAGATCAGACTGTGAGTAGTTGCCACTTGTACCTCTCCTACATCACACTTAAAATTATTTAAACTCTACCTTCCAGAAAACAATATGACAATACTTTTACTTTACCTAACATACCTAAACTTTAGCTAGCATGCTTCAATTAAAATTTTTCATTATTTTAGTGATTCTGAAAACAATACTCTTAATTTTTAAATACTGTTGAAACAAAACAAATATAATGAATAACAACCCTTAGTGATGTGTACGTATCTTTACATAGTAAAGATATCCAGCAGTATTGCTGTGTCCCTAACATGTGCTCTTGTCATTTAGTTAAATGCCTAGATTGTATTAAAAATTTACCAGTCTATACCAGTCCTTTTCTATGAGGAACTACAGTCATTTTATCACTGAGGCACTTCCAAGTCCAACTCAACACCATTCCTATGAATTACTTCCTACCAATGTTTTTCATGTACAGTGACATGGGAGAAGGGGACAAGAATTAAGGAAGGAGTTCCAACAGTGTAGTTAAGTGCGTGGTAACTTCCACATAGCCCATTTTTAATGGTCCTAACCTCCTCCCAGTAAAAAAGGCACTTTATATGTAGGTCCTCAATTCTCTTTTCTAGTTCAACCGTCCCTGGTAATTGTTAAAAATTAATAGTCTCATTATAGAAAATTATCTCAATAAATCACTCCAATTCCAATAGGTCAACTATGACTAGATATTGTTGCATTACTTATGAATGCAGACTCAATGGTGCCAAATGGTAGTCTTCCCAACAGAATTACCTGTGCCAGCAGAGGAACCTGTCAAGTCGCTGCTGAAATTGTCAATCTTGGATAACCTTTACATGTAAGCTTGAGTCATCCTTCTTTTTTTAATGAGAAATTAGCCTTAAAAGTGGGTACAAAGAAGAAGTTTAAAGAGGACAAACGAGTTTTGTTTTTTGTTTTGCATTTCTTTGTATTATAGAGCCTTGCAATATTTCAAAACTCATCAGAGCTAGCACATGAACTCCTAGTGTAAAACAAAATCTCCCTAAGAGAAAAATGTACGGTATATTTTAACCCCGTTGTTTTAGAGAGTGCAGTGTTTAAAATACAAAATGCATTCTAAAAGTACAGTAATTTCATAGGCCTGGGAATAAAAGACTATAAGAGAATGTCAAGCTGCAGGTCTTGATGTGTCATGGAAGTAAAATATGAATAAATATAAAATATTATTCCTATCAGAGTACTAGACTCTGTGTTCTTTAAGTGAAAGCAATTCTCAAAGTCCAGCAATCAGGCTTCCATTCGCTTCCCCAGTGTTTAAAGGTGGACACAGGGCAAATGAGAGGAATAATTTTGCATCATCTGCCTTTAGACACAAGAAACTTAACAGTCTTTCTGTTAATGGATTGTACAACTGTGAGGGAGATAGGAAATTAGATATTAGATAAGTCTTCTAAATTTTCAAAGAGAGTTTCTGATGTCACAAGTGGTTTGCTAGGGGAGTTTGAGTCATGTGATGTCTTAGTTTTCCTCAGAGATTTTCATTTCTCACTGAGAATTATAATTGCAATACTACATATCATCTTTAATTTTTTCAAAGCCAGTATGAACACAAATGGTAATTTTTTCATCTTTATTTTCAATTATCACTTTTTAGAGCCCAGTGGAAGAAAAATTAATTACATGTAAGTGTTCTACTCAAAGAATGGATGGGCCAAAAAACACTTTTGAAAGTTTTTATAAGAAAAGGAGGTGAAACGTTTCTAAATACATTAACTGAAACTTTTATAACCAGGTAATCAATAGTCAGCTTTTTTTACTATAAATACTTACCTGTATTGTCTTTCTAACTATCTGCATTATTCATCCATCCATGCATTCATGCATCTGTTCATTCATTCATTCAACAAATATTAATTGAGTGACCACTGCCTGACAGGAACTGGACTGTATTACTGAACAGAGTTGGCAGTGTTCTTGCTCTAATAGATCTTAAAACTGAAGAATTAAATTTATTCTAGGAAGGAGGTCTATATTCCTAATATGGGCTGCATCACCTCTTTCTCTTTATTTCCTGAAAATGTTCGATGATCCAGCACACTAGAATCAACACTGCTTTTCAGTTATTAATGTTTGGGGTTCTGGTTTTTAACGAACATAGTTTTATTGTGAAAGGAAATAAGGACAGAGCCTCTGAGGGTATCAGAAAAAAAAATCTTGTATGAGACAATGTAATGAAGAAGAACTTGAGAGGCCTAACAGATAGGGTCCAATAAACCACTGTCCCCAAAGCTCCAGTAAGTGACCTTGGCTGCAGAACCTCATCAGCTAACTGCTTGGGAGAAAAGCATTCTTCTGTGCCCAGGACTTTCCAGCTCTCCTCTGAGAATGCTTAGAAGACAAGCCTTATACTTCTCTCAGTGGCTTACATAATTTATAGTTGGAGAGAGCTGAACAAACAGGTTAAAAGCCCTTAGTTGTGACAGTGGTTAAAAAAGATCCAAAAAAGATCTCTTAGTAGAGCATAACTCTAAGGGTTTCAAGTGCTCTGGCACTTGCCAGCTGTGAACTGTTGTGTGAGTTACTTAACACCTCAGTTCTTCAGTTTCGTCAAGTGTAAATGGAGATAAAAATGTCTTGCTAATAGGGTTTTTGCAAAGAATATATATACAATATGTATATACATATTCATATACATACATATATACCCAGAATATATGTATATATAGATATATACAACTATATATACACATATTCTATGTATATATACATATGTCTATATGTGTGTGTAGAATATGTATATATATGTGTGTGTGTATATATACGTTCACTTACAAGGGCTCCTATGACAAAGTAAGACCCAGTAGATGTTAGTATTATCTTCTTGTCCCTAACTATGTCTATGGATAACAGCACTAATTTCCAGAAAGATGACATTTTGGTAAGAAACATTACCCTCACCATGCATTTCTTCCCTCCTCTACAACTCCTGCATCCAATCCATCATTGCAGTGAGCCCTGCTACATTTCTATCTCCAATGCTGCTGATAACATATCAGTAGAATGAGCCATCCAGCCACAGCTTGGAAAGATGACAGAAGGGACAAAATTATGATCGACCATCTCACGGATCAGTGGAACTCCATTCTTTACCTGTGATAACAGTATCTCCTTAAAATCTCTCCAGAAAAAAGTTCACGTGTGACTGTATTCATATTTGCAATGTATACTTGCTAAATGATTTTGAAATAGAATTCCAACGTAATGTTTTATTATCCATGCATACTTTAAGGAAAAAGACTTGTTATTACATGCTATTTTGTGTGTATCAGGCACATTTCTCAGAACACTATAAAATAAAACTTTAATTGATAATAAATAGGTGATGCAGAATGTCATGTAAAATGACTTACATTTAATTTCCATTTTTCTTATTTACAACTGAAATTAAGAGTTTAAAATGACAAAATGTAAAGTCTTCAGTATATCCGGTTTTTGTGACCAGTATTGACATTCCTGCATATTGGCTTAAGAAGCTATGCCTAGTTGGACCTAAATGATGGTATGGGTTCAGTGCTAGCAGAAGACATGTGTTTACAAAGTTAATTGCCATTTAATGGTTTTATACTGAAGAAAATGCATCCCTCCATTCAGTGTTTTTACTTTTTTTATTTATAACATTGTTACAGGTGTCTCCCATTCTTTTTCCCAACCTCCTTTGTTTTCCTAGAAAATTCCATACTGTTTTCCATAGTGGTTGTACCAGTCTGCAATCCCACCAACAGTGAACTAGGGTCCCCTTTTCCCCACAACCTCTCCAACACTTGTTGTTTGTTTCTTTGTTCATGGTAGCCATTCTGACTGGTGTTAAGTGGTATCTCATTGTGGTTTTGATTTGCATCTCTCTGATAGCTAGCGATATCGAGCATCTTTTCATGTGTCTCTGGATCCTCTGTATGTCCTCCTTGGAGAAGTGTCTGTTCAAGTCCTTTGTCCATTTTTTAATTGGGTTGCTTGTCTCCTTTGAGTGGAGTCAAGTGAATTCTTTGTATATTTTGGAGATTAAACCTTTGTCTGAGGTGTCATTGGCAAATATGTTTTCCCAAGCTGTTGCTTCTCTTTTTGTCTTGATACTGTTTTCCTTAGCCATGCAGAAGCTTTTAATTTTGATGAGATCCCATTTGTTTATTCTTTCCTTTATGTCCCTTGCTCTAGGAGATGTATCAGTAAAAATCTTGCTGCATGGAATATTTGAGATTTTCCTGCCAATGTTCTCCTCTAGGGCTTTAATGGTTTCACGGCTTATATTTAAGTCTTTTATCCATCTTGAATTAAGGAAAGGAAGGAAAAGAGAGAGATGGAGAGGAACACAGGTACACAAATGGCAATGAATAAGTACCTTTCAATAATAGCCTTAAACGTAAATGGATTAAATGCACCAATTAAAAGACATAGAATAGCTGAATGGATAAGAAAGCATGACCCACACATATGCTGCCTACAAGAGACCCACCTCAGGTCAAAAGACCATCACAGACTAAAAGTGAAAGGATGGAAACAAATTTTCCAAGCAAATGGACAAGAAAAAAAAGTCGGAGTAGCAATTCTCATATCAGACAAAATAGACTTCAAAAGAAGGGCCACAAAGAGAGACCCAGAAGGTCACGTCATAATACTCAAGGGAAGAATCCACCAAGAAGACATTATCATTGTAAATATTTATGCACTCAACATAGGAGCACCCAAATAGATAAAGAAAATCCTAGAGGACCTCAAGAAAGATATTGACAGCAACACAACTATAGTAGGGGATTTTAACACCCCACTGTCAAAAATGGACAAATCTTCCAAACAAAATGTCAACAAAGATATTGCAGCATTAAACGACACTCTAGAAGAAATGGACCTGATTGATATATATAGAGGCCTCCATCCCAAAGAAGCCAAATACACATTCTTTTCAAATGCACATGGAATATTTTCAAAGACAGACCACATGATAGGACACAAAACAAGTCTACAAATTTAGGAAAATAGAAATCATGCCAAGCATTTTCTCTGATCACAAGGGACTGAAATTGGAAACCAACCCCACAGGAAAAAACCCAAAGCACCCAAAAGCATGGAGACTGAATGGTATGTTATTAAACAACGAATGGGTCAAGATTGAAATTAGGGAAGAAATCAAAAAGCTTCTGGAAACAAATGAAAATGAACTCACAACAACCCAAAACTTATGGGACACTGTGAAGGCAGTCCTGAGAGGGAAGTTCATAGCAATACAGGCTTACCTAAAGAAGATAGAAACATTTCAAACAAACAACCTAACCCGACACCTTAAATGTATTTTTAAAAGCCAAACAAAACTCATTTGGCTACATATAATGAAAGATACAATAATTATAAATTACAATTTTTTCATTGGATTCTTTTTCCCACAAAGATTATTTTTTAAATGATATATTTATAATTACATTTGAAATAAGCCTTTTAACCATGAGGAAGATAGTGTAGAATTACCTCTCACTGTAATAAAAACTGGAGAAATGGACAAACTATATAAAATGGATGTTTTTAAATTCTAGACAACCAGCAGAACAGCGCCATGATTCCTGAGACAGAGAACTGAGGAGGAAAGCTGTGTGATCCCCCCAGCTCTCTTTCTAGATGTAATTTCTGGACCACAGTGAAAGGAAGAGAACCCAAACAAAATCTGGAAATGCTGATGATTTGAAGAGACACAGATCAGAGTGTGGAGGATGGAGGGAGCAAGATTTTGTAGGGCAGACCATACCAAAGAATCACACAGAGGTAGAGACAGAGATCCAGAAATCTGCTTAGGGTGTCCCTAGTAGGGTGTTCAAACTTTCAGTGTCTCTGGGCCACACTGGAAGAAGAACAGTTGTTTGGGACCACACATTAAATACACAAACACTAACAGAAACTGATGAGCAAAAAAATCGTTTTAAGTAAATTTTGTACTGGGACCCACTCATACCCACCCTGGGCCACACATAGCCTGTGGGTCATGGGCTCAGCAACCTTGTGAAACTTTGGCTGAATAATAATCTGCATATGCACAGAATAAAAATTCAAGAGGGCAGGCAAAAACAGCTCAACAGGGGTTAGCATGATCCAAATTTCCAAAGACCAAGAGGAGACCTCAGTGAATCTAGGAGATATTTGGTAAAGAACAGAAAAATCCTTGAGATTCTTGGATTTGTGAGTTCATAGTTTCAAACAAATTTAGAATGTTTTTAGTCATTTTCTTTTTCAATTTTGTTTCTATTTCTCTTCCATGTATCTTCCTGAGATTCCAAATATATGTGTGTAAACATGTGTATTTTTATTTATTTATATATGAGCTATATCAGGTATTTATATGATTATATATATGTGTGTGTATATTTATTTATTATTTATTTACTTATTTATATATGGTATCATCACTTGGTTCACTAAGGTTATGTATGCTTTCTTTTGTTATCTTTCTCTGTATTTTAAGTTGCAAAATTTTATTTCTGTGTAAAATGTCACTTAAAAATAAAGGCAAAACTAAAAATAATAACATAGCAGGTCAATTAGGATGTTTTTCAAGAAACATAAGGTAACAACATATATAATTTGTTAACACAAATTCAACATTAATCAATTAAAGAATACATAAAATCATTATAAGAACAAAAATTATTTAATATTTTTCAATGACCATCTCAATTTAAATCTTTTTTTAAATATATTTTATTGATTATACCATTACAGTTGTTCTATTCCCCCCTTCATTCCCCTCCACCCGCACACTCCCTCCCCCTGCATTCTCCCCCCCCCTTAGTTTATAACCACGTGTCTCAAGTTCTATAGATTCTATATTTACCCCACTATTCTCGCCCCCCCATCTATTTTCTACCTACCATCTATGCTATTTTCTGTGCCTTCTCCCCCCTTCTCCTCCTCCCACCCCCCCGTTTCTAACCCTCCATGTGTTCTTCATTTCTATGGTTCCACTCCTGATCTAGCTGTCCTCTTGGTTTGCTTTTCTTTTAGGTGTGGTTGTTAATAATTGTGTGTTTGCTGTCCTTTCACTGTTAATATTTTCATCTTCTTTTTCTTATATAAGTCCCTTTAGCATTTCATATAATAAGGGCTTGGTGATGATGAACTCCTTGAACTTGACCTTATCTGAGAAGCACTTTATCTGTCCTTCCATTCTAAATGAAAGTTTTGCTGGATAAAGCAATCTTGGCTGTAGGTCTTTGGATTTCATGACTTGGAATACTTCTTTCCAGCCCCTTCTTGCCTGTAAGGTCTCTTTTGAGAAATCCGCTGACAGTCTGATGGGTACTCCTTTGTAGGTGACTGTCCCCTTATCCCTTGCTGCTTCTAGGATTCTCTCCTTCATTTTAGTCTTGGCTAATGTAATTATGATGTGCCTGGTGTGTTCCTTCTTGGGTCCAACTTCTTTGGGACTCTCTGAGCTTCCTGGATTTCCTGGAAGTCTATTTCCTTTGCCAGACTTGGGAAGTTCTCCTTTATTATTTGTTCAAATACATTTTCCACTCGTGGCTGTTTCTTTCCCCCTTCTGGTACCCCTATAATTCTGATGTTGGAATGTTTAAAGATGTCCTGGAGGTTCCTAAGCCTCTCCTCATTTTTTTGAGTTCTCATTTCTTCATTCCTTTCTGGTTGGATGTTTTATTCTTCCTTCTGGTCCATTCCATTGATTTGAGTCCCAGGTTCCTTTCCATCGCTATTGGTTTCCTGGACATCTCCCTTCATTTCAATTAGTTTAGCCTTCATATGTTCCTCTAATTTGTGACTATAATCTACCAGTTCTGTGAGCATCCTGATAAATAGTGTCCTGAATTGTGCTTCTGAGAGGCTGGCAATTTCTCGGTCACTTAGAGTTATTGGTTCTGGGACTTTGAGTTCTTCTTGCGCCATCTTTTGGGCTGTTCATGCCTGTTCCTTAGCAGGATCGGAGCCCTAAAATATTCACTAGAGCAGGGCAACTAAGTCGCTGGGTTGTGACGTTATATGTGGGGGCGGGGTCAAAGAGGGACAATGGCTTCCTGTCTGCCGCCTGCCTCCGCGGCCCCGCAGCCACCACCATCACCAGGCCCACGCGTTTTGTTCCACTGCAGGTGAGTGTGCCACCGCCGTCAGCCCTCCACCACTGGGTTCGCCCCCTGGGGCCTGCGTGGTCCGTCTCACTGTGCGCGAATGTGCGACCATGGTCAGTCTGCCCCACACCCTGACTGGTTCCGGGCTGCCTGCGTGCCTAGGTCGGGGGATCTGTCCTGCCCGACCCAGCTCCGCTGCTGGCTCCGCCTCTCTTACCGTCCCGTTGAATGGTTCGTAGTTGTCGGACTCCCCTATAATTCCGTTTTCTGGTCTTTGGGTGTGTCCTAGTTCTCCAAACCTTTGTTGTATTCAAACTTGGTTGTG
The DNA here is from genome assembly GCF_014824575.4 of Sturnira hondurensis. Taxonomy (NCBI): domain Eukaryota; kingdom Metazoa; phylum Chordata; class Mammalia; order Chiroptera; family Phyllostomidae; genus Sturnira; species Sturnira hondurensis. The sequence continues at coordinate 2,266,313 of NW_028073279.1, forward strand.
GGAGAAGCCACAGTGTTTCCACCTATGCCTCCATCTTGGCGGAAGTCTCTCAATTTAAATCTTAATGAGGTGGGTAACTATAGAGTACTTGCTACGCAGTAGATCTTCATGTAACTACTAACAAACAAATTTGAAAAAGAGAGAGGAAGAGGGAGAAAGGAAGGAAGACAAAGAAGGAGAGAAGAGAAGGAAGGTGAAGAGGTGATAAAGAAGAGGATGGAATTAGGAAAAACTGTGTTTGTGAAGTTGTTTACTCACTGGGTGGATGCTAGGGGTAAAATATTGCATGCACACCATGACACAGAGTGATATCACAGAGATAGACTTGAGGGGTTAAAAAAAGAAGGGTTAGTGGAAGTGGAATTCTGTGCAGAGTATTTATGATTAACGTTTATATCATAGAAGCCTTTAGGTGTATGACAAAATTGAGAAGGTGCAGAAACTTCTCATAAACTCCCCGCCTCCAACACATGGCGAGGCTCCTCCAACACCAACTTCACTCCCCAGAATGCTCTACCCGGGATGAGCCTATACTGACACATCATTATCATGCAGAGTTTGTTGTTTACCTGTTTCCTTAAAATGTACTCTTGGTGCAACATATTGTATAGATTTGTATAAGTACACAAGGCACAACACAAGTAACACTTCTTTTTTTATTACAAAATCTTGTATAACAAAATCATAAACATGAAACTCTGTAACATAACAATATCACACTCCAGCACACTGTGTGATGTTTTAGATGAAATGTTCAAGTTGCTGCCCATCTCCTGCAAGACATTCATGTACACTCCCAACCATGCTCAAGCAAGCCTTATTTCTGCCGGACCCTGTACAATAACTTATATCCATCATTACACCATACAGAATATGTTTACTGCCCTACAAATGCACTGTGCTCTGTCTGTTATCTCTCCCCAGTTCTCCACACCAAGGCAACCACTGAAGTTTTTATCGTCTCCATCTTTTTGCCTTTTCCAGAATGTCATATAGTTGGAAGGCTACATATAGTTAAGTGTGTAGCCTTTTCAGATCAACTTATTTCACTTAGATAAACCTTAAATATTCATTTAAGGTTTCTTCATGTCTTTTTAATGGCTTGAGAAATTATTTCTTTTTAGCATTAGGTAATATTTAATTATCTGGGTACCAGATTATTTAACCATTTGCCTACTGAAAGACATCTTAGTGGCTTTCAGGTTTACGCAATTTTGATAAATCTATTGGAAACACTTGTGTGCAAGCTTTTGTGTATAAATAAATTTTCAGCTCTTGGGCCAACACTAAGGAATGTGATTGCTGGGTTCTTTGATAAAAGTATGTTCATTTGTGTGAGAAACCCCAAAACTGTCTTTCAAAGTGACTGTACCATTTTGCAGTCAATGCCACCAGGAATGTATGAGAGTTCCTCTTGCTCCACATCCTCAGCAGATCTTGGGGTTGTCGGTGGTCCAGATTTCAGCCACTCTAACAGGTATGTCGTGGAATTGCATTGTTGTTTCCATTTGCTTTTTCCTGATGTAATGAGATGTAATGGAGGATCTTTTCTTATGCATATTTGCCATCCGTATTTCTTCTTTGGTGAAATGTTTGTTAATGTTATTTTTGTTTTCTTATCATTACTGAGTTCTAAGTGTTTTTGTATATTTTAAATAGCAGTCCTTTATCAGACCTGCTTTTTGCAAGTGTCTTCTTGCACTATGGCTTGTGTTTTCTTTTACTTTATTCTCTTGAACTTGTCCTTCACAAAGATGATGTTTTTAATTACACTTTTTTCATGGATCACATTTTTGGTATTATATCTAAGAAGGCATCATTTTAGGTTATGGTTGAGAAGTTTCATAATTATATGCATTAAATTTAGACCTATGATCTATTGAGTTGATATTTGTGAAGCAGGTTAACCCTGTGTATAGATTTATTTTTTTGCATGTGGATGCCTCATTGTTCCATCACTAATATTAATGAGACTATCTTTGCTCCATTCTATTGACTTTGTTCCTTCACAAAGATAAGTTTGCCTATATTTTTGGACCATTTGCTGTGCTCTCTATTGTTCTGTCTATCTATTTGCCCGCTCTTTCTTCACAGCTCCGCACTGTCTCATTTCTGCACCTATGTAGTTAATCTTGACTTTGGGTTATGCCTGTTCTTCAACTTTGCTCTTCTTTAATATTGTGTTAGCTCTCTAGGATCTGCTGTCTGTCCATGTGAACTTCAGAATCAGCTCATTTATATTCACATAAACAGCTTGATGAGATTTTGATTCTGATTATATTTAGCCTATAGATCAAGTTGAGAAAAACTGATATCTTGACAATACTGATTCTTTTCATTCATGAACAAAGAATAATCTGTTTTGTTCTTTGATTTTATTCTTTAAGTTTGTAGTTTTTATAAAACAGATCTGGCATATAATTTGTCTGATTTATAATTTAACTTTGGGGGTACAATTGTAAGTATTTTTAATTTATATTTTACTAGTTTATTGCTGATATATAAGAAACCAATTGATGCATGTGTATCACATTTGTATTTTGCTGACTTGCTAGAATTGTTTATTAGATCTGAGTTGTTTTGTTGTTTTTTTTTTAGGGTTTTCTACATAGACAGTGATGTCATGTACAAACAGTTTATGTCTTCTGTCCCATCCATATTCCTTTAATTTCCTGTTTGTGCCTTGTTGCATTAGCAAAAACATCTAGTACCATATTGAAAGGGAGTGGTGACAGTGGACATTCTCGTCTTCTACCTGTTCTTAGTACAAAAGCTTCAAGTTTTTTATCAGTGACTATGTTTGTTAGCTATACGTTTTTCGCACATGGTCTTTATCAAACTGACGAAGTTTGCCTCTATTACTAGTTAATTGAGAGTTTTTATGATGAATGGATATTGTATTTTGTCAAATGTTTCTTTGCAGCTATAGATATAATCATGTGATTTTTTTAGCCTTTTGATGTGATGGATCATGTTGATTGATTTTCAGCTGTTAAACCAACCTTGAACCTTTGAGATAAATTCCACTTGATGATGATATATAATTATTTATGTGCATTACTGAATTAAACTTGTAAATATTTTGTTGAGATTTTTCACATCTGTGCTCTTGAGAGATATTGATCTCCAGTTTTCTTATAATGTCTGGTTTATTTATAAAGGTAAGTGATACATGAAAAATAGCAAATTACTTCAAATAAGTGAAAGAAAAAACAAATATTTACCATTTTAAATTGATAAAATGTATTCTACTCATTTCTCCATGAGTTTATAAGTAATATAACTGTCACATTAATACTTTTTTGATGTGTTAGTAGAAATCTGTCTTGTGGTTATCTGCATTGTCCTGTGGTCTATATTTTGTATCTCTTATTGAGCTACTTGTACTGCTGACCTTATAAGAATGTCATCCAAAGAAAAATAAGATCCATGTTATGAAAGTACTCCCAACACAGAAAAAGAAATATATTATGTAAATGTGGCATATGATCGTTAGCATTATTATTATCCATTACAAGGCAAAATATGCTTTAAGAGCTGTGTAAATGAATGACTTTTAAAAGTTGTTTAATGTTTCACTTAAGCAAACATTAAATAGGGGTTTCAGTGCACATTTTTCTTTTATTATAAAATATGAAAACAACTCAGTTTTACTTGCCTCACTTGTCATACCGTATTTAAATGCTCATTGCCTCCTTCTGTATAATGACTTTAATATACCTTTGCCTAGTGTCTTCCATTTACAAAGTTCTTACAAAAATTTATTAGTCAGTATTTCTTCAACATATGCAATATCTTAATAAATGCCAATAAGCTTTATATACCAGATTATGGGATAAAGGGGTCCTTTCCTTAGCTTACTTATAAATATAAATACAATCATAAAATGTGTTAGTTATTTCAGATCGCATATTCAGTGGCAGAACTAAAACTACAACTCAGGTTTCTGGCTTTCATCATCTACACTGGTGCCTCTTACAGAAATTGGGAACCCTGCTGGCATTTTTTTTATGCTATAGAAGCCCACCTTCTGTAGTGATATAGAAGAAAATCAGAGATGACAGATCAGATATAAATTAAACATAAACATGGTCATCACATTTTCTTCCCTAGAAACAAAGAAATGACTCATAAAATCTGTGTTCTTTAGAAAATAGTTTTTAAATTAATAGCATAAACCACTGTACACAAAAATGTGTTTGGACACCATTTGAGTCCACTTGGAATTTTATTAGTGTGCAAGGAAAAAATGCAGCCCATATATTATTTTTAAAGTCAGTTTTTCATTTGTTTAATTATTGTTCAAGGACAGTTTTCTGTCTTTTACTCTCATCCCAGCCCACCCCCCAGTACTCCCCACCTCCCTCCCGTTTCCACCCCCCTTAGTTTTTGTCCATGTGTCCTTTATACTTATTCCTGTGGATCCTTCCTCTTTTCCCCTGAAATTCCCCCCCTTCTCCCTTCTGGTCCCTGTCCCCCTGTTCTCTATTTCAGTGTCTTGGTTGTATTTTGCTTGCTTTTTTGTTTTGTTGTTTAGGTTCCTCTTAAAGGTGAAATCATATGGTATTTGTCTTTCACCGCCTGGCTTATTTCACTCAGTATAATGCTTCCCAGTTCCATCCATGATGTTGCAAAGGGTAGGAGCTCCTTCTTTCTTTCTGCTGCATAGAATTCCATTGTGCAAATGGACCATAGTTTTTTGATCCATTCATCTACTACTAGGCACCTAGGTTGCTTCCGACTTTTGGCTATTGTAAATTGTGCTGCTATGAACATTGGGGTGCCTATGTTCTTCTGAATTGGTGTTTCAGGATTACTAGGGTACAATCCCAGCAGTGGAACTGCCAGGTCAAAAGGCAGTTACATTTTTAGATTTTTGAGGAAATTCCATATTGTTTTCTACAGTGCCTGCACCAGTCTGCATTCCTACTGACAGCATACTAGGGTTCCTTTTTCACCACAACCTCACTGGACATCATTAGCCCTCAGAGAGATGCAAGTTAAAACCACAGTGGGATATCACTTCACACCAGTAAGAATGGCCGTCATAAACAAATCAGTAAACAATAAGTGCAGATGAGATTGTGATGGAAAGGGAATCTTCAGGCTAATTTCCATTTGTATCTATCTTGTTTAACTTCAAATAATTCCATTATTTTTTGTATCTTTTTGAATATTTTATTTATCCCTAACACTATTTATATCTGTTATTTGAGTTTTCAATGATTAACATCCTGGGCAAAAAAGAATCAAGAAAAAATTTTGTTTATTGCCATAATTTCTCTTATTGAGTTCTGCTTAGTTTTGCTTCTTAGTATTTCTCTATAACTGTCAAAGGACCATGCCTGACATGGTTAGAAAAGTAGCTCATTGAGACTAGGACATAGTTAGCTTAGTCTCTGATTAATTAACATCAATCTTCACACTAAAACTTGAGTATAAAATTCAAATACCAAAGAGGTTCAGTCTGCTATTATGCACATGAAGCATCAAGAGTTTTGGATATTGAACAGAAATGTATGCAAGTTACATGCTAAGAGATAATTCAATGTGAATTCTTTATAACAATATGATAATATATTATTTAAATACATTTGACTCACTGCATCCTCTATGCATCTAACGTGTTTAAATTCTTGCATGTCCATTCTACACAGAACTCCAAGAGATGTACAAAGAACTAGATGTAAGTGAAAATTGGCTGCATGGAACTACTAAAATATATTTGACTAGAGAGGTGAGAATTTCTTCAATTGATCTTCATAATAGTCAAGCTTTTTAATTCTCTCCTGGGAGAAACTAATTTTTCATAAAGGGAAAAATCCAATGGAAATATTTACTAGGGGCTAAGCAAAAATAGCAATACTTGTACCATTTATATAGTTTTCAGGTACTAACTTGTGAAATAGCATTTATTACTGCATGGTACAAATGAGAAGCTGAGGTTGATAAAACTAAGTCAGACAACTAATGAAAGATTACAAACAGGGCCAGCCAGGATACAAGGTTTGAACATTTTTCATTGTGCCATTCAGTATGCATTTAAGCTCACACTGAAAGATTTTGACATTTTCATTCTCATGAATTTATATGTTAGTTACCTGGTCATTCACTCCGCAATTGCACCACAACCTCAGTGTAATGGATTCCTAGTCTGTGAACCAGTAAATTGTGCATTTGCATTTCCTTCTGTCTTTACCACGCCAAAGGTAAGCAAGTTTGTTTATCTGACACCTTGCTTTAGAATATTAGAAAAGTCTTTTATTACTTCACATACAAGAAGAGTGAGAGAACGGTCTCTGTAATGAAACTTACCAACCACAAATGCCCACTTTTTTTCACACATGACCACTTGCAAAATATTTCAGTCTGTGAAGTGATAGGTTAAAAGCATTCATGAATAAAGCTACAAAATTTACATTTTTTCTCATAAAACAAGAAGTTTTAAGGAAATTAAGCTAGGGCTGCTGCATCTCAAATATGTCAAATACCAAGCCTCCGCCACCTCTGCTCTACATCCTTAGTTGTTTTGTCCCATAGATTTCCCAGTTGTACACTCAAAAGTGGAAATCTGAGTTGTAATGCATGTAAATTTTAAATTTAAAAAAGTATTTAGTTGAGTATGTAAAATTACTAAAGGACTGAATTTTATACAATTTGACCTGAATATCTCAAATTACTCTTCAGAGTGACAACAAAGTAGTTGTAAGAGGATGCTGTGTTTGTGATATTATTGAAACACTTTGTTACCAAAATAAATTAACTAAGTTAATTTTGCCAAATTAATGATTGACAAATTATTCCCCACATTCATTATATGATTATATATTATGCATGTTATTTATTTTATTGTATCAAATNGAAAAGTCTTTTATTACTTCACATACAAGAAGAGTGAGAGAACAGTCTCTATAATGAAACTTACCAACCACACATGCCCACTTTTTTTCACACATGACCACTTGCAAAATATTTCAGTCTGTGAAGTGATAGGTTAAAAGCATTCATGAATAAAGCCACAAAATTTACATTTTTTCTCATAAAACAAGAAGTTTTAAGGAAATTAAGCTAGGGCTGCTGCATCTCAAATATGTCAAATACCAAGCCTCCGCCACCTCTGCTCTACATCCTTAGTTGTTTTGTCCCATAGATTTCCCAGTTGTACACTCAAAAGTGGAAATCTGAGTTGTAATGCATGTAAATTTTAAATTTAAAAAAGTGTTTAGTTGAGTATGTAAAATTACTAAAGGACTGAATTTTATACAATTTGACCTGAATATCTCAAATTACTCTTCAGAGTGACTTAACAAAGTAGTTGTAAGAGGATGCTGTGTTTGTGATATTATTGAAACACTTTGTTACCAAAATAAATTAACTAAAAGTTAATTTTGCCAAATTAATGATTGACAAATTATTTCCCACATTCATTATATGATTATATATTATGCATGTTATTTATTTTATTGTATCAAATTATTAAATCATATAAAATGTACTTCATTTTATCTGTTTTTAAAAATTTTTTTTTAAGATTTTATTTATTTATTTATTTTTTAGAGGGGAAGGAGAGAGGGAGAGAAGCATCAATGTATGGTTGCCTTTTTGTGCATCCCCTGCTGGTAGTTAGCCTGCAAGGAACCGGTGTGCAACCCAGGCATGTGCCGTGACTGGGAATCGAACCGCGATCGTCTGGTTCGCAGGCCCGCGCTCAATCCACTGAGCTACGCCAGCCAGGGCTTGTTTTTTAAAAATTTTTACCAACTTAGTGAGTACTCAGCCTTTACAAATTTTGTTTTTAATGTCCTTTGCCATGTGGAGGCTATTTCGTGGTGTAGTCATTTAATGTGGCTTTTGCTTTCCCCTTAGTATTATGTGTGTGGGCAGGTCCGTGGTCTATGTTTCCTACAGTGTATCCTCAGCATCTAGTTCCGTGCCTATCTCTTAGCAGGGGTTTAATAAGTATTAATTGAATAATGATAAAATTTTCCTTTTGATTTTTTCCTCATGTATTTTTAAACAAAACAAAGAAGGGAAGGGTAGGGGTGGAGGGACTGAACAAAAAGGAAAAAGGATTCAGGGACAGGGACAACAGTGTGTCACTGTCAGGGGACAAGTATAAGGGAACTAAATGGTAGTGGAAAAATGCAATAAAAAGGACAAAAAAATTCTTTCCTGAAACCAAGATGATTTCTTATGTTCTATTTAATTTGTACTCGTACATAAAATCTACTCTTTTATATCAATTTTACTAGTCTATTTCAACATTCTCTTTTTTGATTTAGCTATATAATGTTAAAATTGTGTAAGTAAATTTCTCCTCCATTTAAAACAAAATGCCAGGGGAAGGAGCAGCATATATTAATATTTATATTATTAATGATAATGTATTAACATTAACGTACATTATTACTTTTGTCGCAGGTAACATAAATGAATACGACTTTCTTTCTGGTCCCTTTTCTGGTGTATTGAGTTGTCAGCCATGCCAAACTCATGTTTAAATAGCTTGTTAGTGATAGATAGTTCTTAAAATCTGTTTCTCTGTTGTCTTCTCTTTCCAAAACCTATTTCCAAATGAGAATTTCTACTCATAGTTACTTGGCTACTGTCAAGGCCATGGGTTAGGGCAAGGGGCTCATCTCAATCAATAATTCAGATAATTATTTATCTGTTTTTTATTCTGTTCACTAATGAGAGTAGTGCTTATTCTTAGATTCATACAATTTGAGTTCCCTGCTGTGCAAACAATCTCTTGATTTATCTCCTCTCCTGTATCTACACTAAACTACAGCTTCAACTTATGTGTGTGGCCCTGGTCCTGCGACAGCAACTGATGCTTAAATTCCACCCAAGACTATAGCATTGTTGAAACTTTGTATTCTCTCTTTCTTGATTTCAAGCTCATCTTAATATTTTAAAAAATTTTATTTGTTTATTTTTATAGAGAGGGGAAGGGAGGGAAAAGAGAGGGAGAGAAACATCAGTGTGTGGTTGCCTTTTGTGTACCCCCCGCTGGGGACCTGGCCAACATCCCAGGCATGTCCTCTGACTGGGATTCAAACCAGTGGCCTTCTGGTTCACAGGCTAGCACTCAATCCACTGAGCCACATCAGCCAGGGCTATATTTTTAAATATGTTTAAGTGTTTTGTAATTATTTCTATGTTGTTAAAAATAAATGGAGGATCATAAATTTGTGTGTTCAATCTTCCATATTTACTTACATTTTCTTTTTCTAATGTCAATTTTCAGTATGTCACTGGTAATCTGATAAACAAAAATCTGGTAATGTGCATATACCTATCTCAACTTGGCATTTCTTTTAAGATTTCTATCCACATTTATAATAAATATGTTAGTAAAAACTGATGCAATACTCAAATCAGTCAGTGAGACCTGAGGTAGAGTTTTAGACAACTTTTCTACCATTGGTCTGATCTCAACTATGCTATAACCAAAGTGGCCCAAATAGACAACTGATTGCTAATGTGCTTTAATGCCCTAAAACTCCATGGGTTATAAGATATCTGGTCACACTTCAGATATGTGATCACTGAGACCATATATGATATAGAAATATCATCTCCCAGAATATAGCACACTTCTTTGAACTAAATAATAGTAGAAGGGGAAAAACACTCAATAATGGAAAATTAACACTAACACTGAATGCATCAAAGCTTACATAAAAATACAATTTAGTACATTCAGTAGCAAAAAATGTGAAGCTAGCCATAGAGATGTGAAAAATGGAGAATCTATGTCTTGTTAATAAAACATTCAAAAGAGGGTTGGGCAGATTTACCAGAGCCAAGAAAATAAAGCAGCTCTCTTTCATGTAAAGCTTCCTTGAACTATTTCCAAACAGCATCAATATACTTGGCTAAGTTATATGGAAATAAATTAGTGTTAATTTGTGCTTACAAAAAATACACAGTGTATTTTAAAAGATAAAAGTGTTGATATTCTATTGCAAAATTAGTTGCAATTCTTTTACTTTTTTTTCTTTTTTCCTCCTATTGAGAATAAAAGTAATGTAAATTAAGACAACATTCAAAAAAGAGAAAAATCATGGCTGGACTGAAAAGATTCAGAAAAAAAATCGCTAGACACCCTAATGACTAAATTTAAGGAGTTATTGAATGTGTAGTTTGATTCATACATGCACTAAAATTACTTTGCATATAAAATAATACAATATAGACTGATGCCTATAGTCAGTTTGTTTTCATTTTTTTATAAACTTTTTGTTGACATACAATGTGACTAATAGATGATATATGTCATAAGTTTTTAGCTGGATGGATTTTGGACAAAGTGAACCTTCATTTATGCTATAGTCAGATTAAACATCACCAGCATTTTAGATGCTCCATGACATTAGGTTCCTAGTCATCACTTCCCACTGACCAGGGAAAACAATTGCCTGGTTTTATGTATTTTTTTTTTAATTTCTGCACAACTAATTACTAGAACTTAATTGGTGTTAAATGAAATAAATGTATTATCTCACAGTTCCTGTAGGTTAGGAGTTTGAGTACAGTGATCTGGACCCACTGCCCAGGGTGTTGGGTGTGGCTTGCGGTCTCATCCGGGGCTCAGGGTCCTCTTTCATCCACTCGTAGGACTAGCGTCTGTTTTCTGCCCTTGTATCATGATCCCCTCAATAGTCAGTTCACAAAATGATTGTTTCTGTAAGGCCAGCAGAAGAATTTTTCTACCTTTGATCTACGGTGAGTCTAAAATCTCTTTCAAAGGGCTCACTTGATTAGATGAAGCTCACACAGTATAATCTTCCTTTTGATTAATAGAAACTCAATTTATTAAGGACCTTAATTACATATGCAAAATGCTTTCACCATTACCATTTAATGTAGCATACCCACAAAAGAGAAATCAAGCCATATTCACCAAGGATGGGGATTGCAGAATGAATGTACGCCAGTGGGAGTGAGCTTTGAAGGTCACTTCAGAATTCTCATTTCTTCTAGTATAAATTAGGCTTCCTATTTTTGAACATTGTATTAATGAATCATATGATATCCACCGTCTTATGCCTGGCTTTATTTATTCATTACTGCTTTTTCATGAGATTCTTCCAGAAAATTATGTAGAGTAATGATCTATTCAGTTTAATTCTTATATCTTCATTCTTATTATATCCATTGTGTGAGGTATCAAAATTCATTTATCTGTTCTCCTTGAAGAAAAACAGAGGAAAATTCTTCTCTTAACTGATTTAATAACAATTGTTCAAAACAATATATATGTAATTGCATTGTTGGAGCCTTAACATACAGAAATTTAATGTAATTGGCAGTAACAGTGCAAAGGAGATGAAGAGGGAGAAAAGCTGTCTTTGAGTGAGCAAATGACACTAGGTAGCAACTACAATCCACAGGACTAAAGGAAGAGACCAGAACTATGAAGGTTAATATAATAAATATATTCTATATAATTATATTTTATGTTTTTGCTTGGCTTTCTTATCTTAGCTCCTTTAAGTGACATAATTATATAGGGTAATAATTATAAAAATATATTTTTGGATTCATATACATGAAAAGCACAAAAAGGAAGGCTATAGAATAGAGATATGCATATGTAGTTCTGATATAAGCTGTATATAGGAAATGTATTTTTTATTACAAGATACAAATAGGTTGGAACCAAAAGATGGAAAAATTACATATCATGGGAACAAAAAGAAAAAAAATGAAAGGCTATTGCTAATATCAGACAAAATAGGCATTAAAATCAATCAATGTTACTAGAAATGAAGAGGGACATTTTATAAAATAAAAAGGTCAATCTTTTGCATAATATGACAATTATAATAGAGCCCCCGATATACAGGAATCAAAAACTGAGAGAATGGAAAAATTGGCAATTCGAAAATAATAATTGGATACTTCAACATCACACTTTCAGTAAAGAATAGAACATGTAGTCAGAAGCTCAGAAAGAAGGAAAGGCTCGATCAGCTCTGTACACCAGCTGATCCTAACAGACATCTATAGACAATCCACCCAATGACAGCAGAATATACCGTTTTTCCTAAGTGCACACGGGGCATTCTTCAGCACACACCATACAATATATTAGGCCATAAAAAAGTCTCAATAAACATGAAAACACTAGGAGCATACAAAGTTTATTGTCCTATAATGGAATAATATAAGAAATCAATGAAAATAACTTTGATAAAGTAATAAATATGTGGAAATTTAAAAGTGTACTCTTAAACATGCAATAAGTTAAAAAATCACAAGGAAAATTAGGAAATGAAAATAATTAAAACACAGCACCCAAAGTTAGGGGATGTAGCACAACATCACCTAGGAAGAAATTTAAAGCTATATATCTGTGTATTTAAAAAGGATAAAAATATTAGATCAGTAATCTTACCTGCCACTTAAGATGAGGAAAAGAAGAGAATACTAAATATAAAATAAGCAGAAAAAGTAATAGAGATTGGAGTAGAAATTAATAAAATTAATAACAAAAAATGAAGAAAAACTGAGACAACCAAAACTAAGTTATTTGTAAGATCAACAAAATTAATAGCCCTTCAGCTGGAATGCTCGTAAAAAAGGTATAGAACTATATCAATTACTTAAAGCAGGAATGAAATAGAGGATGCCACTACTAACCTTTTATATATACAAGAATTATGAGGTAATATTATGATCAAATGCATTTTAAGTAATTACATAATGTAGGCATATTTCTAGAAAAACACAAGCTATGCAAAATGACTTAAGAGAACATAGAAAATTAGAGTGGTTCTTTAAAATCTTCAAAGTTTTAAAATTGAAACTTTAAAATAGAATCTAGAAAAAATTTTAAATTCCCAGATAAAAGCCATATCTATGTGACTTTACTGTGAATTCTACTAACTATTTAAAAAAGTTATAAAACCAATCTTCAAACTCTTCCAAGGAACGGAATGCAGGAAATACTTACTAACTCACTCGGTAAGCCAGTATTACCTTATACTGAAACCAACTAAAAACATCTAAATATAAAAAGTAATAGCACAGTATCTTTTATTAATATTGAAACAAAAATCTCATGTAACTGAATCTAGCAACATATATTAAGGATATAAAAATAAATTTATAACAAAAATATAAAATCATTTTAACTTATAAAAATAAAATTACATAATCAATATCAGTAGAATAAAGTACAAAAACCAATGCTTATCTTAACAGTTGCAGAAAAGCATTAGACAAAAATCCAACATCCTTTCATGATTAAAAAAAAACTCAGAAATCAAGGAATAAAAAGGAATTTCCTCATCCTGTTTTCCTAGGACATCTAGGAAAAGTAGCAATGAATAAAAACTCTACAATTGAATGTCAGTTCTTACCATTTCTGTTCAACATCTATTCAGAATTTCTAGCCAAGGCAATTAGGTGTTGTAATTCAATAAAAGGAGAGGAAGAAGTAAAGCCACCCCTATTGGTTGGCGATATAATTCTGTAGATAAAAGTCTTAAAGAAGCCACTAAAAACATTCTTAGAACTAATAAATGAGTTCAGCAAGTTTTCAGAATATAAGGTCAACATGCAAAAAATAAATTGCAATTTTACATAATAAAAATGAACCGTTGAAAATGGAAATTAAGGAAATTTTACTACCATACCACCAAAATAATAAAATCATTAATACACTTGACAAATGAAGAACAAAAGAAAGTACATTAGAAATATACTTGTTTTTAATGTAGTGGAAAGAAACTGAAGACCAATTAAATGGTATGGTTTCCTTTTCCTTAATAGTCCCTTCTTTGATTTTTTTCTTTCCTCTTACATTTCACTATAAACAGTAAGGAGAAAGCAGACTAGGCCTTCCACACTTTGCTTGGTAATCGCTCAGCTAAATTTCTAAGCTCTTGATTTACAAAGTCTACTTTTCATGACTGAATAGCAGAACACAGTCTGACCACTATTTATACCACTTTGTAAAGATAACCCTTCTTTCAGTTTCTAATGACATGTTACTCATTTCTGTCTGGGTCTTCTCCAGAGAGACCTTTGACATTCATATTTCTAGCAATGGTCTGTTCTTGATGCTGTCTGCATTTTCCAAGATTGTAGATGTTTTCTAAGTTTTCTTCACTTCTTTGAGCCATTGCCAACATTTCCTTTAACATTCATATTTCTAACAACAATCTCTTCAAGACAACCTAGGCCTTTGCTACCAAGCGCCTCAAAAGGCTTCCAGCTTCTACCCATTACCCCATGATGATACCACTTGTACATTTTCAAGGATTTGTTACAGGCACCATAATTCCTAATGCAAAATCTATAATAGTTCCCAGAGCTTCAATAGCACGTATCATAAAGTCTTTCACTTAAAACAATGGAAATGTATGCTCTCACTGTTCTGGAAGCAAGACGTCTGAAACTGAGGTGCTGGCAGGACCGTGCTTCCTCTGAGTCTCTGGCTGGAATTGTTTTGCTTCTTCCTAGCTTCTGATGATGGCCAAGAATCCTTGGTGTTTCTTAGCTTGAAGTTGCGTCACTCCAGTCATTTTTTTGAAAGTGGGTTATTTGTCTTTTATTGTTAATTGTGAGGGTTCTTTAGATATAAACACTATATTGAATATATGATTAGCAATTTTTTAAAATTTTGTGATTGCTTTAAAATTTTATGTTTTTATTAGGTTCAGAAAATGTCTTCTATACCTACTTATCTAGGAATCTTATTATTGTAATTATTACGTATTTTATAAGTTCAGTCTCTTATGTATGTTATTACATGGCATTCTTCCTCTGTGTCTTCATTTCACATGAAATTTTTCTCTCTAAGGACACCAGTCACTGGATTATGACCCATCATACTGTGGTTTGACCTCATTGTAAGTAATTGATCCAAAATGACCCTAATTCTGAATAAGATCACATTTTTTAAGTATTGGGTGTTAGGACTTTAACACAGCTTTCTGCAGGACACAATTCAATCGATAACAGACCCTTCTTCCTACCATGCACAAAAATGAACTAAAAAATATTGTAGATTTAATATAAAAGGTAAAACTATAAAACTTCTAGAGAAAACATAGATGTGAATCATTGTTACTTTGGGTTAGGGAAAGTCTGACTGTATATGACATCAAAAGCACAAATGACAAAAGAAAAATATTGATAAACTCTACCTCATAAAAAATAAACATTTGTGCTTCAAAGGATACCATCAAGAAAGAGAGAAGACAGCACAATGAGACAAAATATGGCAAAGCATAGATCACATCAGAAACTTGTATCTGATGTACAAGTACATACAGAATAGGTACAAAGCAATAATAAAAAGACAAGCCAATTAAAAACAGTCAGAGGGTCTGAATAGACACTTCCCTGAATGAAATATACAGATGGCACATGAGCTTGTGAAATGATTCTCAGCATCATTAGGCATCATGAAAATGCAAATCAAAACTACAATTAGATGCCATTTCACACAATCTACACTGTCCATAATAAAAAAGACAGTGCAAAAATCATTTCAGGTTTTGGCAAGAATGTGAAGATAGCTCAAATCTCATACATGGCCAGTGGGAATGCAAAATGGTCTGTTGCTTTGGAAAGGAAGCTGGGAATTCCTCAGCAAGTTAATTATACAATTACCAAATAAACTGACTATTCCCCACCAAGATGCATATACCTAAGGGAAATACAATTGTTACCACACAACCTTTGTTCATAATAGCAAAAATGTAGAAAAAAGACAAATATCCATCAACTGATGAATGTATTTTAAAATATACTATACATATGAAATAAAATATTATTTGGCCATAAAAATGTATGGGGTACTGATACATACTACAATATGGATAAATCTTGAAAATAGAGTAAGTAAAAGAAGCTAGTCACAAAATACTGTATGTTGTATATCTCCATTTATATGAAATATCAAAAATAGTACATTTTATAAAAACAGAAAGTAGATTACTGCTTGCCTAGTTCAGGGGAGTTTGGGGAAAATGAAAATGAATGATTCTGGATGCTGGGTTTCTTTGTGGGTGATATAAATGTTATAAAATTGATTATGGTGTTGTTTGCACAATTCTGTGAATGCACTAAAAACATTGAATTGTGCATTTTCAATGGAGAGCTGCATGGTATGTGAATTAAATCTCATTAAGTTCATTATTTAAAAAACAAGGGGTTGAAATGTATATGATTGTATATAAATACAAAATGTAGCATAAAAGTATATTATATAAACAAATATAAGTTGCATAAACATACTGCATGTATTATACACAAATGTCCAATACACTCACTATAAAAACACTCTTAAATATTGACTACTAAATAATAGTTCTTATCTATCTTTTATTGAACCCTCCTAAGTGTATGAGGCTATCACAAATTTTTTTAAAGATTTTATTTATTTATTTTTAGAGAGGGGAAGAGAAGAAGAGTGGGAGAAACATCAATGGGTGGTTGCCTCTCATGCACCCCAAACTGGGGACATGGCCTGCAACCCAGGCATGTGCCCTGACTGAGAAACGAACTGGCAACCCTTTGATTCNAAATATTGACTAATAAATAATAGTTCTTATCTATCTTTTATTGAACCCTCCTAAGTGTATGAGGCTATCACAAATTTTTTTAAAGATTTTATTTATTTATTTTTAGAGAGGGGAAGAGAAGAAGAGTGGGAGAAACATCAATGGGTGGTTGCCTCTCATGCACCCCAAACTGGGGACACGGCCTGCAACCTAGGCATGTGACCTGACTGAGAAACGAACTGGCAACCCTTTGATTCACAGGGCTGTGCTCAATCCACTGAGCTATACCAAGCAGGGCTATCATAAATTATTATTCTCTTCATTTTATAGGTAAGAAAATTAAGACGCATGTTATTTAATTTTTAAGATTAAATTTTTAAACTCATCATGTACTAAACTCATCATTTGGGAGGAAGAAATCATTAGTTTGAAATAATACAAATATTCATATGAGTTATGCAGTTCATGGGAGAAATATCTATAATATATGAACTGTGAAATGTTGAAATAAAAATATTTGAAAAGATACATCAGGTGTCTTCAGCAAAATAAAGTAATAGTAGCTGTAAGCTAAAAATTATTTTTAGAAATTGATATGAATATAGTAATTACATAGTTTCAATCATCCATGTAGATATAATAATTCTTCATTCACATTCACTTAAAATTATACTCTCAAGATAGATGGGGACAAATGGATAGAATTATTAGGAAAAAAATATATATTACATCATTATAATTCAACACATCTCTCAGTTGAGCAATAAAAAAGAAAAATAGCAAATGTAGAAAACATTTGAATGATATAATTAGTATATGATTTAAGAGACAGATGTGGAATCTGTATACATTGGAAGAAATATGTCATTTTCATTTTTTAAATATTTTATTTATTTATTTTTAGAGAGAGGGGAAGGGAAGAAGAAAGAGAAGGAGAGAAACATCAATGTGTGGTTGCCTCTCACATGTCCCCCACTGGGGACCTGGCCTGCAGCCCAGATATGTGCCCTGATTGGAAATCAAATCAGTGACCCTTTGTTTCACAGCTCATGCTCAGTCCACTGAGCTACACCAGCCAGGGCAAAACATATTGTTTTTAAAGCTCACATGAAACAATTACATTTAACCACACACAAAGCATTAAAGCAAGTCTCAACAAATTTCAAAGATTATAATAAAAATATAATGTTTTCTGATCATAGTAGAATTTCTATTTGATTCAAATATTAAAAAGATATATTAAATCAAAATTGTTTATACTTAAAAGCCACCATATAATTTCATATAACTTATGAATGAAAGGTTAGAAAAATAGAAATTTAAGTATGCTTAACATTGAACAATAATATCACTAAATTCCAAACTTGTGAGATGTGATGAAATTTACAGCATTAATTCTTATATTTGAAAATGAGAAATCTTGAAAATTAAAGAGATAGATACACAAAGAGATAGATACTTCAGAAGTAAATGAAATAAGAAGAAACTCAAGTAAATTATGAGTAATAAAACAGAAATTAATAAGATTACTACCCTTTGCAACATCATGGATGGAACTGGAAAGCATTATGCTGAGCAAAATAAGCCACTCGGTGAAAGACAAATACCATATGATATCACCATTAACAGGGATCTAAACAAAACAAACAAGCAGGCAAAATATGACCAATGACACTCAGTTATGGAACAGGCTGAGAGGGTCCAGAGGGGAGAGGGGAGAGAATCATAGGGGAAAAGGGGATGGACTCACATGAACAAGTATAAAGGACACATGGACAATAACTAAGGGTTGGGGGTGGAAAGGGGAGGGAGACGGGGAGCATGGGGTGGGGGGCGGGCAGGGTTGGGAATATAAGACAGAAAGCTGTACTTGAACAAGAATTAAATAAAAAATTATTAAAAAACAAACAAACAAAAAAATTATTTTAAAAAGGTTACTCAAGATGGAAAGTTACTTTTTTAAAAAAAAGCACATTCATCCTATTTTTCCAAGTTAGACTAAGGGTCAAACAGTATTTCAATTATCCCCTATTCATGTCATTATCAAGAGAAGGACTCTTGACCTAGGGTTATAGGGATGGCTCAACTCACAACACTGGACACTGTGCAGATGATATTGCCAGAATGGATTAGTTGTATGCACTTATAGCTCAGCGGGGCGGGGCGGTGGGGGTGGGGCGGAGAGGACACTGCATGGCACGCAGGCTATACGGGTCCTGCACCGAGTGAAGAACAGATTGAACAACTAGGAAGTGTCAGAGGCAGGCTTTTTACTGTTAAAAGGACAGGGAGCTTTCTGATTCTTAGGGGTGGAACCAGAAAGATTATTCAAAAATGGTAATAATTCCACAGACTAGCAGGGAACTGAAACCCACTATTAAGGGAGAAGCAAGAACTGTGTTCATCCCTTTTGGCAAGGAAAGTGTACCTAGGGGATCTTATGAACAGAACCTTTTTCACTGGAGCAGAGAGCGGAGAAGAGCTTGTATTAGGCCATTCGAGTCCGTCTCAATTTTATCAGCTATAAAAGCAGCACATAGTACAAAATCTTAATTTTATGCCTTAACCACAAACAGTGCAAAAAAGAACATGTAAATAAATGAATAAATAATAAATTATACAAAAATAATAGAAAATATAAGTATTTATAGATAAAATATTACTTACCTACATTAAAATATAAGTTACAACAGAAACAGTAAGATATGAAATTTTCTGGAGATTAAATCATTATAAAATAAGTTACAATGAATTAGAAAGTATTTTAATTCATTTAATTTTATAATAGAAATGAAGTAAAAAAATCAGAAGAAAACTAAGATAGTTGAGACATTTATAGAAAGAATTATAAAATTTTGACAGTGTAGCAGAACTGTCAATTAGGTCTACCGCTACCTTTTTAACTTCCTTCTAAATGTGCATTTTTATCTTGCATCAGTAAAAAAGCCAAAAACCACATTTCTCAGGATCCTTTGTAATGTGGGACCCAGAAAAAATTTAAGTGCTGCCAATCAAATGTAACCAACTGAACTTGGACTTGAATTTAGAACGAAGTTACACTTGGCAGTTTGGCAATATGTGAGTCATCTATTTTTGCTTTTATGTTTCTATTAGACCCAACACCCTTCTGGGGCCAGTCATTCTACAAGTAGCTTCCTGAGCTCTGAATGGTGGTGAAGCTGGGATTCTGAAGGCAACATCTGTGGTAGCAGCTTCCTGATCCAGACAAAATGGCTAATGTGCATGATCATAAAGCCAGAGGCTGGGACTGTTGACTTCTTCTGTGCCAAGTCGCTGATTATGGCAAGGGTGAAGCTTCACTGGCAGGTCAGCGTATGATTTTGTCCAAGGAGTCATTCTTGCAGATCCAGCCTAAATACTGCTCCTCCAATTCCTCTCACAATTTGTAAGCAATTAAATCATGTTCTGCTTAAAATAGTTTGGAAATTTTCTGTTATCTTCAACTTAAACAAAACAAAGACACAATGAAGTCAGAGATGTGTTCTTATAGAAAAGGTTAGTATTTTAAGTATATAGATGCTTTTTAAAATGAGACTATATGTTCTCAGAGATTCCCTTGGAATTTTATTCTGATTGTAAAATTTATATAGAATAATTATTTTATAAATATCAAGATTTATAAAACTATTAACATTGGTTTTGACATAAGCAAACATAAATAAACCAGAATAACAGTAAATCAAAAGTTTGGAAGCTCAGAAGTAGTTCCTTATTTATATTCATTAAATCAACAAATATTTAATTATTACTTAATGTAATTCAGGAACTGTTCTTTAAGATGTTAATACATCAGAGAACAAAAGAGAAAGAATGACTTGCCCTTACTCTGATTATATTCTGAAATGCAGGATAATAATGCACTTTCTAAATAATGAGTCAATAAATTTGAGGAGAGCAAATTTGTTTTTCTACCTTGTACTATGCACAGAATAATTAATATCACTCAAAATATTTAAAGGATACCTACAAAATTGCCCATTAAAA
Organism: Sturnira hondurensis; assembly: GCF_014824575.4. NCBI lineage: Eukaryota > Metazoa > Chordata > Mammalia > Chiroptera > Phyllostomidae > Sturnira > Sturnira hondurensis. The sequence goes on from NW_028073279.1 coordinate 2,286,844, forward strand.
ATGATTTGGGGGTCCTGGCCAGTGTGGCTCAGTTGAGCATCATCCTATGGACTGAAAGCTTGCAGATTCAATTCCAAGTCAGGGCACATGCACAGAATGTGGGTTCAATCCCTGGTTTGGGGCACGTATGAGAAAAAAAATAGATGTTCCTCTTGTTTCTCTCTCTCTCTCTCTCTCTCTCTCAATCTTTCTCTCTCCCTCTCTCGTCTCTTCTTTTCTCCCTCTCCCTTCCTCTCTCCCTAAAAAGAAATGTCCTCAGGCGAGAATTAAAATAAATAACAAAACTTACCAAAAAACCTGATTTGTGGTTTCAGCTCTGACATTTCTAGAGCCAGGAGGTCATTGTTCTCATCCTTCTAATAAAAAAAGCTCATTGACTTTTGTTGAGCCCATGAGAGAACTGAGGTTGCAGGGGAAACTGCCACACCCAAATCTGAGAAAGTGTGCACTTCAAGGGACACACAGCAACCAAAATCTGCTTGCTTGGAGCAGAAGGTACTGGAGCCATTAACAGGCAGAAACACTTAGATGTAAACTGGAAAGCTGAGACTGAATGTGGACTAGAGTGAAAATGATAAACCCCGTGAATCTACAGTCTTAGAGGTGCTCTCATAGTTTAATGCGTTCATCATGAGAAAGCTCCTTTCACAGTTCTGACAAAAAAAGGGGAGGGGCAGTGGCTATTTTAAAATATGTCCAGAGCCTCTGCATAACCATGGACTACTCTGCAGAGAAGTTTTACTTGGCTACCCCTCTTGGAGCCTCCCAGAAGGAATGTGAAACTGACAGGGAGAGGGGGAAAAAAAGGCAGTTCATTCCAAATTGGGAGATGACAGGTTTAATGAGCAAGGGAAATCACTTAGGAGGCTTATCTTGGATGGGCGAAAGGGTAGTAGATTTCTGCACCCCCTACCATATCTTAAAATTTATACAGTGGCCTTAACTGGGTTCAGTTATGCTCACAGGGGATCTAAATGGGTTCAACGTGTACCCAGTCCAGACAGTGTCATCACCACCGGCTTACTACCTCAAGGCTGCGTCATTGGAGCCCCTTTTGGAAATGTTGAGGGCTGAGGGCACAATCCCAACAGAGAGCTGAGCTGAGGGCACAGTCCCAACAGAGAAGAGGAGCGGAGCTTCCAATTGCCCAGATGCAGCTCTCTGGTCAAGTGACAGTTACATCTTCTTGATGACTATCTCCAGCATGCAAAACAGATGGTCAGTGTATAAAGAAAAATGGACACTCTAAGGAAGGATCAAATGAAATGCTAGAAATGCTCTTGATGGGTTTTACCCATGGACTTGAAACAACCAAGAATAGAAGCCTATAACCTTACGACAGGTCCATAGAAAATTGTGAAACTGAAAGGTAAAAAAAAGAGAGAGAAAGAGAAGAAGAAAAGGAAAACAATAGAATAAATCTGCAATAACTGTGGGACAATGTCAAAATGGATAACATATGAACAGAATAAATATTTGTATTAATAAGTTTGAGAGCTTTCAAAGTAGATAACATACACCAAAGTACATATCCAGAAAGCTAGGGAATACCAAGCAGGAAAAATGTCTCCCAAAACCCACAAAACATGCAGATGTCTATTGCCAAAAAAAAAACCAAACATAAAGAGAAATTCCTTGAAAGAAGTCAAAAGAGGGAAAAACACAACTATAAAGAAATAAGGGTAAGAATTACAATGGCTTTCTCATCAGAAACCATGAAAGCAAGCAAATGGAATGAAATGTACATACATATATATAAAAATATGAATGTATATATATATATACATAATTGTATGTATATCTAAATATGTAGACAATGATATACCTGTTGAAATTGAGGACTTATTAATTTTATCCCTATAAAACTATATATTTTAATCAATAAAAATAATTACTAATTATAATGACACTACCTTTTAAGCCTTTCACCAAACATAAATTTTGTAGTAATAATTCTAAACTGCAGGAGCATGCTAATAGTAATTTAGGTACACCATTGTAATTATATAGGCTGCCTCATTTTTTATTACTATGCATTATTTTCAGAAAAATGAAAAAAGAATAAAAAACAAAGGGGATCATATGCATCATACAGTGAGTGCATTTTGATTAGAAAGTTTCATAGTAAAGAATAAAAAACTTCATTATATCTCAAGTGTTTGCCATTTTTTAATGAAAATGTTAGCCTCAATAAAAAAGTTTTAAACTGATGTATTTTTATTGGAACACACACAAATGTAGCTGTGATAAGAAAGAGAAAAAAATCTTTTCCATCAGATTAAAAAATACCAGATTTAACTCTTTAAATTGATTATGTACTTCTGTGATTTTTATTTCAGTTAAAGTATTGATTGCTAAACAATCTGAAAATTATTTCAATTATTTCACAGGCTATTTCTACTGCTTGCCTTTTGCTTAATGGAGATTAAGTGGAAAGGAAAAAAATTATTGTCATTTTTTTTGCTTGGTTCCAAAACCCATTCATTGAACATTTATTTATTGTTTATAGTAAAAACTCACATACTAAAATAACAATGTTGGATACTAAAACCTGGTGTTAGTAAATAAAATATTCCCAAATATGCAAACTCTATATTCTACTATATTTCTTAATAGTTTCCATCTATAAGGCACAGATAATTGTAATTTCTAAAACAAAATACTTCCAAAATATATTACAGATCTGATTACATATTAACTTCTGTAGTGATTAATTACACAGACCTAGCTGGTGTCAGGCTACATTCGATTAACCTTGCCATTTTTACAACACCTTTGATCCAAGGCAAATTTCTTAACCTCAGATTCTTCACTGACAATCTGACAAAAGAGGTAAATATTGAGTCATACTTCCAAGGGTTTTGTTTGTTTTTTTAGTTTATTTTTATCATTTTTTTAAAATAGAAATGCATAAAATGTGTTTAGCACTGTGCATGGCAGTTAGTAAGCATGGAGTAAATAGGAGCTATTATTTATAAAGACTTATTTAGGCAAAGTGAATTTGGGATTGAATTAATTTGTTAGGAAGGCCATAACAAAATATGAAAAATTAGGTAGCTAAAAAAACAGAAATCTACTGTCTCATGGTTCTGGAAGCCGGAAACCCAAAATCAAAGCTTTGGCAACACAATGATCCCTCTGAACCCTAAACGGGAGATTCTTTCCTTGTCTCTTCCTAGCACCTGGTAACTTGCCAGAGTTCAACATTTCTTGCCTTGCGGCTTAGCACCTGGATCTCCACCGCCACTGTGGCGTGGTAGGACTTATCCATTGTGATTTATCCATTTTGGTATATACAGATTTTAACAAGCAGTTGACATTGAGTGCTCACTACATTTGATCAATGATCGAATACCTTGAGTCTTTGATTGATGAAAGTATAGGTAAATAATTGGATATTTTTTCTCCTTTTACATTATTCTCTTAACTTGCCCACACCACTGAGGTTTGATAATACATTTAATAAGATAATGAGAGTATTCTGAGATTTAGTGAATTTTGCTTTGTTCCACATCAACCAGCAGGTATAATATTAATGAATCTTTGCTTAATCCAAGCTACAACTCGTATAATAAGGTATGAAGTTCCACACTAAATAGTTAATGCTTTGAATTTTGTTTTCTATATAAACCTGGAGCTAGTATTTAGTGTGTAAGTTAAACGGTTACAAGTTTTAGATATATTGTTTTGTGCTTAAAACAACATTGTGATAAACTAAATGCTAGACATCCCTAAAACCCTTGTGCAGGTTATAATTAATGAATAATTCTTATGTTAGCAAAATCAAAATTTTTATTTTAGCAAAATTTAAAATAAATGTTATTGCACATCTCTACTCTCATTATATGTTGAGAATACAAATTCTAGAACACTGACAAAAGGCCGTCCAAACAAAGACACTGCTATTCCAATTTTCTAACTCCTTCTGAATGCAGCAGACTCACTGATGCTTAAGGCCTTAGTTTTAGATACCCTTAAATTAAAAAATCAACTGTGAATGTTCTTTAAAAATGTACAAAGAATGAAACACATTAAAGAAATCAGAAGACATATATATGTATACATAGATGATGTATATATATCCATATATACATAAATGCATGTGTATATATATACATATTGTTGATCATTTCTGATCACATGAAGTTAAAACTTTCTGTCAACAATATTGTACATTGATCTTTTACACACAAAACCTATATTCTGCACTTCACAAAATTTATTTTTGAGTCTCAGTCCAGAAGTTTATATCAACTTATTTTACTTTTTTTTTGTTATTAGGAAGCTATTAATCTTATTTTTCTGTTTTTCCCTTTGATTTTATTGATTATGCTATTACAGTTGTCCTGATATTTCCCCTTTTGCCCCCATCCACCCAGCACCCCTCACTCCCTCAGGCAATCTTCCAACTATTACTCATGTCCATGGTCATGAATATAAGCTCTTTGGCTACTCCATTCCCTATACTGTACTTTACATCCCCATGGCTATTCTGTAACTACCTATTTACTATTTCTGAATCTCCTCACCTCTTCACCCATCCCCCACAACTCCCTCCCATCTGGCAACCATCACGATATTCTCCATATCCATGATTCTGTTTCTGTTCTTGTTTGCTTAGTATGTTTTTTAGATTCAGTTTGTGATTGATGTGTATTTTTGCCATTTTATTGTTCATAGTTTTTATATAGTTCATTATTGTCCATAGTTTTTGTATTTCTTAAATAAGTACCTTTAACGTTGTAGGTAGGAGACCAGTTTGTTTTGGTCTGGCAAATGTGACTCAGCTCTGTATGGAAAACCCACAGAAGTCAAGTGGTGGGCAGGAGCCAGACCTTCAAACTGAGTTTTTCCATGGGAATCAGGCCTAGAAAATGCATACAGATTGTTATGGCTTACTCTTGCTAAAACTCCATCACCCTGGTCTAAAACAACAAATGTGTATTGTCTATCTTCAAGATGATTTTCAAAGCCGGTATAAATTTCCCCAAGGACAGAGCCATTCCCCTCTGCATGTTATTTTTATTTCCTTGATTGCACCTAAAATGTAGACAATAATATCCTATGTAATAGATAATAAATCTTTTCCTGATGTAAGACCTGAGGAAAACAATAAAAGCCTGTCTAAGCAAGGGTCAAGGCACTCTCCCCTTGAGAGAGTAGCTGTGCCATCTCCTTTTTCTCCACAAGATTGCTGTCATCTGTGAATTTATTCTGGTCGTCAACCACAACAGGTGGACTCTGCTGGCTGGAGTTCACCACAATTGTATAGAATAATGATTTGGTGATGCTGAATTCCCTTAGTTTTTTTCTTGTCTGGGAAGCTCTTTATCTGCACTTCAGTTCTACCTGATTGCTTTGCTGAATTGAGCAATCTTGGTTGTATGTCCCTACTTCTCATTACTTTGAGTATGCCTTCCTGATCCCTTCTAGTCTGCAAAGTTTCTTTTGAGAAATCACCCGACAGTCTTTGGGAACTCCCCTGTAGGTGACTAACTGTTTTTTTCTTGCTGCATTTAAGATACTATCTGTATCTTTAACCTCTGGCATTTTAGTTATGCTGTGTCTTGGACTGGGCTTCTTTGTATCCATTTTGGGCTCTCTGTGCTTCCTGTACTTACATGTCTATTTCCATCACCAAATTAGGGAAGTTTTCTTTTATTATTGTTTCAAATAGATATCCAATTTCTTGCTTTATCTCTTTTTCTGGCACCCATATGATGCAAATGCTGGATCTCTTCAAGTTGTCCCAGCGGCTGCTTATACTATCTTAATTTTTTTGGATTCTTTTTTCTTCTTGTTGTTCTGATTGGTTGTTCTTTTTTTATTCATTATATTCCAAATCATTGATTTGATTCTTGGCTTCATCCACTCTATTGCTGTTTCTGTGTAAAATGTTTTTATTTCAATTAGTATATCCTTTATTTCTGACTGGATCTTTTCTGTGCTGCTGAGGTCTTCACTAAATTCCTTTATCATCCTTATAACCAAGTGTTTTGAACTCTGCATCTGATAGGTTGCTTATCTCCATTTTGTTTAGCTTTTTCTGGAGTTCTGATCTGTTCTTTCACTTGAGCCATGTTCCTTTGTCTCCTCATTTTGGCAGCTTCCTGTGTTTGCTTCTATGTATTAGGTAGAGCTGCTTTGACTCTGTGCCTTGGTAGTGTGGCCTAATGTAGTAGGTGTCCCATAGGGTTCAGTTGCACATCCTTCCCTATCACCCAAGCTGAGTACTCGAGGTGCATCCTTTGTGTGGTCTGAATACCCTCTCCTCTTGTAGTTGAGCATTGGTTGCTGTTGGCAAACCAATGGGAGGAATTTTTACCTAGGCCAGTCAGCTGCAAGGACTGGCTGTGACTACTGATCACCAACTTCCGCCCTCTGTGGAGGATCAGCTGTGCAGGGGTGGAGTGGTGGTGCTCTGGAGTGGTCTGTAGCTGTCCACTGGACGCAAAGGCTCTGGGGTTTCCCAGGTCTGACTTTCCCAAAGTCAGACCCCACCTGTTTTTTTCTGAGGCCACCCTGCTTGAACTACAAAGCAATCAGAAATGGCTGCTGCTTGTGCTGGCTTAGAGATTCTCAGGCAAAGCCAAGCTCTGACTCTAGGCTGACTGCTGCTAGTGATGGGACCGGGGCTCTCTGAGGCCAGCTGTTGCTTGTTTGAGAGGATTCAAGAAGTTGTGCAGCATGAGGCAAGATAAGCCATTCACATGAAAAAGCAGCTTGGGTGGGCCTATAAATTAGGTTGTGCAGAGTCTCTGGGGATCTCCAAGGTGAGTCAAACAGTGTTAGCCAGGCTGACGGCTCAGAAGGAGCAGGTGTGAGTAGATGAGTTTGTGGATTCTTTAGAGGAACTGCTTGGAGTTCCAGAGGTTCCTTGCATGGACTCACTCCCTGGTGAGTTTTGCAGCCAGAAGTTGCAGTCAGAGGATTTATCTTCCTGGCACTAGAACCCTGGGCTGGGGGCCAGATGTGGGGCTGGGACTCCTTTCTTCCAAGATATCCCTACTTTCGCCATCCCATTTTGCATCCTCACCCCTCCTAGCAGTCTGGATGGATGTGGTTACTTTAATTTCATAGTTGTCAGAGTTCCATTTAACTTGATTTCCAGTGGTTCTGAGTGACGGTTGTTCTGTATTTTAGTTGTAATTTCAGTGTGGTTTGGTGATGAGGCAAGCCATGTCTGCCCCTTCCACCATCTTGACTGGAAGTCCAATCTTATTTTTCAAGGCACCGTTTTAAATTGAATATGTTCTTTATCACGTCTGCCTTTTAGTGCATATTAGAAAAATATGTAAAAAGTATAATATTATAAGTTTTCCTTAAGTTCTTTATTCTGGTTCTGATAACTCTGAGCTCTAGTCTGTTTGAAGTTAAAATGTTGATCTGGATGTGTTCAGCCAAATTAGATCAATTCCAGTAATTTATTAGTCATTTCAATGTAATATTTAATCAGTTCAAGGAGCTGGTCCACTTGCCCCATGTATTAGGATTGTGTGTAGATTCATGGAAGTTTAACTCACACCACTGCACAGGGATGCAACTGGTCTGTGCTTATGAAAATGTATCTCTCTTTTTTTTTCCACAGAAATTCTGAGATAATTGCTTCAGCAAGGTTTTTCGGTACTTTCAGTTCTATTGTGGCTTTAGCTGAATCTAATCCTCTGATGTCCTGTTGTATGTCCTTTTTCATGCCTACTTATGACTCCCCACCTCTCAGCCTCTTGGGGGTGTCTTTGAGTCAGAGAAATTCTGTAAATTACAGTTGAGGACACGTTCAGATATATGTTTGGTTTATTCCTATTCTAAAGACTGGCGTCTTTAATTTTTTCACTTTAAAGAATACACAAATTTTGTTCTATTTAATTCCCATTTCCTATGTAATCTAAGCTGGATTTCTGTCATTTGCAGTGTGGTTAGCTCTGGCTGAAAGAATCTATGAGTAGAAATAACAGAGGTGACTTCTGGGTTTAGGCAATGACTGTGCCCTACACATTTCTCCTGTTCTCTCTTCCAAGCTGCAGCAACCAGGAAACCGCAATGACAAGGCAGAACCACCTTATCTCTGCATCAGCTCTTGCAAGGGAGTCACCATCCAGAGCAGTGGGACACCCAGATGATGCTAACTTCTGGTGTGTTAGATCATTAAGATTTCTTAATTTGTCACTGCATCAAAACCTAATATATCATGTCTAGGAAAGCTACTTTCAATGTAGTTAAAACAGCTACATTTTTCTACTTTTTTGAATGTATGCAATACTCTTTTTTTTATAGTATAAAATTTTTATATTTAGAATTAGCCAGCTGGACTCAGTTTATATGATCCCAAACTGAAAAACGAAAGGGAGCTTTGTTATTAGAAGTTGAAATATAAAGATTAAGCTGGAATTTCATGGTTAAAATGCATAATGTGGGCACAGGGTAGGGCCTGTTAAGGAGAGGGTACAGTCATGTATGCAGATTCTTGACAAAGATTTTCTCTTTCACCAACCTCCTGCCAGGCTCCTCTGATCCCCCCTTCTTGATTAGTCCTCAACCTTGGCCTCTAAAGATTTGGCCAAAACACTAACATAGTTTCTAACAGCTCAGGGCTGTGTCCCCGGGATGATTCTAGGCCCTCTTAAGGCCCCTGCCTGGAAAACTCCAGGCTACCAGCAGAATTTACTGTTCCTAGCTGTCAACACATGACAACTGGGCCCCTGTCTCTCAGTCGCTGTGGACCTTGGAAGAGTAACTCTGATGGGCACCAGTTTGCAAACCCAGATGAGTTTCACTTGTATCAAATCCCCCTCCCATTTGTTTGTTATTATTTTTTTACTTCTCTCATTCTAGTGAACTTCTTTCCCAACTCTCTCTGTTCCCTCATTCTTCCTTTGAGATACCAGGTCTTTCAGGTACAAATCAAAATTAGGTTTGGTTCATGCAAAACTCTTTGTATTGCAGTAGTATATGAGGTCTATCAGGAAGATATCCAGCCACGTAATATGAAAAATAGAAACATTTACTGAGGAAGATACAAGATACAAGAAACATTGTACCTAGGACAATGATGCCTCAGTTGCCTTCCTAGTAGGCACCTTGGGACCTCATACAGTTCTCCCAATTGCCATCAGTTGCCCCATCATATCTCCCTGAATCTTATCAATGGTCTAAAATCTGTTCCTTTACAAAAGTGATTTTAGTTTTGGGAAAAGCTAGAAATCAGAGGTTGCCAAATCTGGACTGTAGGGCATGTGAGTCACCTGGGTGATTTGAAGTTTCACCAAAAAACCTTGCAAGAGACATAATGTATGAGCAGGTGCATTATCATGATGAAGTAGCCAATCACCAATTGCCCATAAGTGCAGCGTTCTGAATCACCCAAATACTTCCTTCGGAGGAATGTTGGAACTTAATGCAAAATTTGATGCAGATTCATTGGTTTACTTGCTCAGTCATTTTAAATGGGACAGCCACACAGTACACATGCTCAGTCAGTGTTGTCTATTGCCCCCACTGGCTGGTACAGTGAAGTTGTCACCATTTACACACGCACATTCCAGTTCACTCTCCTTGGTTGCCAAGAGATGTTGTCCAAACCATTCTCATTATATTAGTGATAGCTGGATTTTTCTGGATAGGTCTCATATGACTGATTAAAATTTGTCCTTACAACTTTTTCTAGTATCTAGCTTTTTTTATCTGAAACATTTCTTTCACTAGAATGTTCTTTCCTATCTCACACACCCATTCCATCTTCATATCACTCATCTTTCTAACTAGCTATATATTAAGCATATCTAATGTGAGCTACTCTTTGTAAAATCTATTCTTATCTCCCTACTCATCCAAAATGGTCTAAGTAAAACTTTTTGTATTGTTCCTAAAACTAGGATTTATCCCTTGTATTGTTACAATCATAAAACACTAAAATTGTCCCATTATTTGACTGTCTCCACTACTAGACCTTAAATTTCTGAATGATACAAAGGCTATTATTCTTAGAATCTAGCACAGTCTTTGACAGGTAAAGAATATCTGTGACATGGGGTTGTAGTTTCAGCAGTGAGTGAAATAATAATTTTAAACCACTGAGTACATGTGAAATAAACATTTGCTGAATAAAATAATTATTATAAATTAATATTAAAATATCACACTGCCAATTGCCTCTAACATTTAACAAAATTCTGTTATTACATTAAAAGAAAAACAGTCACAAACCAAAATTGCATTCAGATGCACCTCAGAGAGCCCCCATTTTTTTAATTAAATGAAAGTGTAGTGAAATTTTACTGCACCACTTAAGAGGTTAATTGACCAAACATGCAGCTGTACTGGAGATGGAGAGAATGTTAAATAGTTTTACTCAGGAGAATCATGCTGTGTTTGCCCAAAGGAAAAGTTGCTTTTAGCTTAGAATCAATTAGGAAATGACTCTTCCCTTGCACCACTTTAGAATTTTGATCTCCTTTACTTAAATAAGTATTGCGAAACTACTATGTTCCAGGCACCATTTGATTATAGATTTAGTGTAAACAGACACAGAAAAATAATACAGCATACAGAGAAGCTAGAGGTTCATTGATTGATTTAGAAATAAGCAAACAGAAATACTTTCCAAAGGAATTAAGAGGAGTCAGTACTTTGTCGTGTACTGGATGGAGGTATACACATCAAAAGAAAATATTAACACCTATAAGTAAAAGCAATTGGACAAGAAAGTATAAGGCTTTGCTTCATTGTAAGGTCCCCCCAATCAGAGAGTGGTTTCCAGTTCAGACAGATGCAGGGCATGAATGTTGGAGATGTAAATGTGTCCCAGCCTGAGAGCTACACACAGCTTAGGGTAAAGCATTCCCCTGGCAAGAAATTCCATTGGTAGAAACTAGCAGATTTTAAACATTATTATGAATAGACACAAAGACATCCACATGTATGAGTTTAACTATTATATAGGTATAGTTCTCATTATACAGTGTATAATTTTTTGAATTAATGGTTTTGCAAATAAGATTATCATATGTTGTTAGGTCTTGGTAGATAACCCAAGTTTATTTCTGCTGGATATACTATTATGTATGAAATGTATATACACACATTGATGTGCATACATATTTGTATGTGTATGTATATATACTCATACACACTTAAATATATTAAGTTAATTTGTTACAGTATTACTAAAGGTTTTTATATTCATAAAGAATATAGTTTTTCATGTTGGATCTTTATTTGCCCTACTGCATAGTCATTTCAAAAATGAGTTTGGGACTCTTTTTTATATCATATCAAGTTTTCTGACATTTAAAACATCCTGGTGCTTTTAATACTGAGCCACATATTTTTCTAATTTTTTTCCTGCTGGAATGGAATATCTAATATTTATGCATACAAAGTCTATTGTTTAACTGAGTCATGCCAAACCACTGCCACAAACTCAGAGAAAGTTTCTTGAATAAGGAGAAAACAGAGATAAACTGTAAAACATTTTCATAGAAATGTTAATGCATTTGAGGTGCAAACACATATACATCTTTGAAGAATCTCAAGTTAGCACCTGAGGCCCTTCCTCATCCATCTACTGCGGTGACTCCTGCTGTACTTGCAGCGCCGAACTTCTCACGTCTTCCGTACTCAGGCCTGAACTATTCTACTACACACTCCAAGGTGCTCTGCCCATTTTAAAGTTTAAAGTAAAATGGAAATGTGCACCTAACCAGTTTACATATACTCTTTTATGTAATTCATATTCACCACTCTACAAACAGGTTATGTGTTCTATGATTACAAGTGTGAAAAATGAAAGAGATTCATTTCTATAATTTAAATAATTAAAAAAGGAGAATTTTTCTCACGCCATATTAAGATCTTATGAAACATCTTGGGCGGTGACATCAGAAGAACAAGAGAGGTAATGGGAAATGTGAGAGTGAAGGAAAAAAATAAAATATATACTGAGTGAAATATTATGTTTTCTATTGCCTACAAATTGTCCCACAAAAAGATAAGGAGCCTGGGATATTCACCTATTGTTCTTCAGGGGTTGTGAATAATCTCTGGAGGCATTACTTCTGTTTAACCTCTAAGGGTTTTTAAGCAAGAGTTAAAGTTTCCAGAAAAACCCCTTAGGCAAAGAAGCAGGTAAAAGTTATGGACGTGGAGACTATCTTCATTGGCTCCAGGTAAATGCAGAGGAGGGAATCAATGGCATCTTGTATGGTTTTTATAAATCCTGGAAGTTCTAACAGGTGGAGAAAGTAAAAATAGAGGTGAGTATCAAATCCAAATCTGCTACTACAGATTTCAAAATTGTATTAAGGGTTAATCAAAATTCCTCTGGAAAAATATTTTGAGTCATGACTTTCAATCAATATCATATTGATTTTTGATTGTCATTTACAACATTATTACACATTACATAAATATTACTGAAACTTCACACTTATGGTGTATTTCCTAAGTAAACTGGCTCAGGAAAACTATCTGTATGCAGTTGGCAAAGAAGGATAAATTACTTAGGCCAGTAATTTATAAGCTAGTGAGTGAAGTTTCTGATTGACTTTGAAGAACCACTCTATCAGTTGGCTCGTTACAATATTTTGTTTATTTAGTGTCAAGGCAAAACCAATTGACTTTTCACAAGATAATGGTAGTTTAGCTGAAAGCACTCAACAGGTACTCTTCCTGTTAATCAAATCTGTTGCATCTGTTTTATCTTCCAGACTCTGCACTAAATACACAGTTTATAAATTGCAGAAGGATATGTTGTGTGGGGCAGGTAGACTGTTGTTTTCTCTTGTGAAATAAATAAAAAGCCGAATTAGATTTGAATCCTTTTCCAACCCTCATATTCCATGTTCAGGAATGACTGCTTACAAAATAAGTATTTTCCTAAATTTCTGAAAATAGTTAGACATGCTTTTTCTTGCACTATGGTACTATCTTTTTGAGCCTGTACGAAAAGAGGGGCTAGGTCTTAAGCAGATGTCCACTGGTGCCAAGTGCTGTGTTTGACAGAAATTGCTTAATTAATTTAAAGGGGATACCAGTAAATGGCATTTTTCTGTTGTTTTTTAAATAAATCGTTTAAAATATATTTAATTTCTAGTTTATTTTTCTTTACCAGTTTAAAGTTAAGATTTCAAAAGAGTCCCACTATGTTATGTAAACAAAAACATATGAAAAACTTGATTTTAGAAAGATAGAAAGTGAAATTTGATTAAGTTTAACAATGAAGTAACTTTTGAGATCCTTTTAGTAAATCAGTACTTGGTTTTGTTGTTGATTGCATAAAAAAGATTCACACAGTAGGGTATAATTTTGAAAGTGCTAAAATTTGCATTCATTAGAGTTACAGTGGCTAATCAAGAAATTTTCAATTAAACTCCACTTCAGCTGCGTTTTCATCAACTATGAGAACTGTCTACATAGCTAATGATAAAATTTCAGAGTGTACCAAACTATTCTTGATCTGTTCTGATCTGAATATTTCTGTCACAATTTTATCATCTATATTTGAAGGCAGGATCTGTCTTTTATATCTTTGAATATATACATATATATTTGAATATATAAATATATATCATATATTAAATATATAAATACAAACATATACCTATATAAATATATGTACACACACACACAAAAGGAATTGAGAGTATTATATTTTTGGTTTACAGGATTTTATATTATAAATGCCCTTGTGTTTGGCAGACACAGATTGTGTTTATTGAAGTGAATGTTAAAGACAGTCTTCCCCAAATTTTCAGTTTTCATTAAGAAATTTGAGACCTGGAATAGTGAAAGCATTTTTTCAAGAAAGGGCTCAGCATTGACCTCGAACCCCTTATCACAATGCTATTGTCAGTTTATAAGACAATGAATTTTAGTTGTAGTCATTCAATAAATATTTTTGGGCTTCTTTATTCTATGTACCATAGTAAATACTGAGAAATTGTGTTTAAGGAAAAATTGCAGTGAGTTTGAGTAGAGTTCATAAGATGCTAAGGAGGTCATCTGCAATATTTTAATAAGTAGTTAATCCACCCAAGTCCTGACTTTTAACTGACTTGGCTTACAGAGATTTTTTTGTGTGTGTGTCTTAATGAGCTGTCTTAATCCCTTATGCCTATATCTTAAATTGGTACACACTTAAAATTCTAGTTATGTAAACTGTAGTCTCTATCAGATTTAATTAATGACAAAATTGTGAAGCAGGCAAAGATTGTGTCCAATTAGCTCTTGATGAAAAACCCTGTAGCACCTTTTGGTGAGATTCTTCCAGATGGTTTGCGACCTATGAATGCCTCTTTCTCTGTGGGCTGGGAATTTGTAGGGATTTTAACTTGTCTATATTGCAAACATGAAATAAATATGATGGCTCTATCTCGAGCTTTAGAATCACACTGCCCATTGTAACCAAGGTTATCTTGCTTTGTAGAAATAAAATTTAGTCAAGTTAACCTATCTATGCTTCTCCTTTGACTTTTCTACTTCAATCTAATGTTATAAACATTACATGAGTTAATTTATGCAAAGACCTAATTATATACAAATCAGTACCTAGTAAGAAACCCACAAATGTACATTTTCAAACACAATCCATGAATTATCTACTAATTTTTCTTTTATTGTAAAGTTTGAATAGAAAAGCTTAACAAATCATACTACACTTAATATTTTCAACATTAAAAGTCATTCTCAGATACTGTATTATTATTCATCTAAGTAGGCTTTTCCATCTCGAAAAATTTTTAATTAGATTATATCAGTATAATCTCTTATACACCTATGATGGTGAAGTAAGAAACTCTGAAAGTCAGCTCATCAACAAAAACAAATAGAACATTGGAAAAATTGTCAAAATCAAATTTTAGAACTGCTTAAATTAACTAAAAGCTTTTACCAATCTAGGAAACATGGGTTTAAAAAATATGATGAAATGTGGTGAGAACAGTAAATCTGTTGTCTTTAATAAGTTGGCCCGATCTTCTCTCCTCTGCTTTATAATGTCTTAAAAAGTAGGAGTCTCTCAAATATGATAGCTATAGAATTGAGCAGCCTTCACATCATCATCTGGATGAGGCAGATGGGTTTGGACCTCCCCAAAGAACTTATTCTCAAGGCAAATTGTTAGTATTTGCCTTGGCAGCTTCCTGAGAAGCTCCATTCTCTGGGCTTCTCATTTGATCTGACTTTGAGCTGACTCTGTGCAAACAGTCTTTTCTCCAGAGAAGTGGTCAAAAATAATCACTAAGATTATTATTTAACTTTACAATGTTTGAGGTGCTGTTACTAGTTAGACTAAGAAGAGGATGGCTAAAAAAAAAGTTGCATTTGTTTTTATATTTGACAATGCGATGGATATAAGGAGACTAAAATCACTGAAATATTCCTGGGAATCCAAAATGCTATGCATACAAGGGGGACCCCCCCCCAAACAGAATTATCTTCTGGAAGGCAGGCCCCTTTATAGTACAGGCTTCCCCCACTAGGGAGTGTTCTAGGAACCCATCTGTATCAGTGTACCAGCTGGCATTGTTGTAAGAGTCTGTGTTATGATCCAGTGAAGTTTTTTGAAGACTCTCAATGTATTTGCCCATTTCATGATGGGCGATTTATGAGTACACCTGCCCACACCATGATGAGTGTTCATCAGTTCTGTGACCCAAATCTACATGGCCCCCATGACTCACCTTCCATATTCACAAGATCTTGCCCCAAGCAACTTCTTTTTTTGTTTGTTTTGTTTCAGCAGATGAAAAAAGTCCTGAAAAGGAAATGTTTTGTTGATATGGAAGAGGTGAGAAAAGATAAAAACAGCAATAAAAGGCATCAATCAACACATTCAAAAACTGTTTTGAGCAGTGTGAAAAAAAAGTCTCCATAGGTGTATTGCATCAAATGGAGAGTATTTTGAAGGTGACTGAAGTTTAAACATGTAATGATAAATACACATTTTTTTATAAATAAATTCTGTTATTATGGGTCCCCCCTCGTATGTACAGTGCTATGCATAAGACTTGGAAAAACTTAAAAAGGGCTTAGTCTCTTAAATATTGTTGATCTTGAATTACTACATAATTGGGAAGGTAGAGTTCTACTGTCTTTTAGAACATAAAAGTATCTCAAAACACATGCAAAGTCACTCAAGACTTACTGATTAAAGTCACTTTAAAAATTATTTTTCAATAATTAGTGGTCACTAGGTTAACAAGGCAGAGACTTCGATGGATTTATATGACAAAGAATTAGCCCAGGAAATTCATTTAACAAACAGCAATAACAAGAGCACAACAGTCAAGAAGAGCTAATCTTATGAGGAAAGGGGAAGGAATTTAATTTACAGAATCGTTTCTTTTTACTATTTCAAGTAATCACATTTGAGCAACAACAACAAAAATACACCAAATAATAAAATGCTTGTCCTATGCACGTAGAAAAACATAGTTGATAGAACTGTCCTTGAGGAAGCCCAAATGTTGCACAAAGTAAATGAAGACTTTAACCAGTTATTATAAACATGTTCAAAGAAAAAAAAGAAAAGAAAAAATAATTAAAATGAATGATAAAAATAACATCTATACCAATCATTAGATAATGTGAACAAAAAATAGATATTCTAAGGAAAGAAACAAATAGAAACTCCAGAGTTGTAAAGTACAATAATTAAAATGAAAAATTCACTGGAGGGTCTCAATAGCAGGCATAAGATCAGACTTGAGATCATGTCAATTGAGATTATGGCTTGGGGAACAGAAAGTAAAAAATAAGACTAAAAAAGCCTTAGACCTGTAGTGCACTGTTGGGGACCTCCCTGCCTGGTTTCAGAAGCTGTAACCCCTCCATGGCTAAGGCTGAGTGGTGACCTTCAGACCATAAGCCACTAAGGAGAAAAAGTTTATCACCATGGCAAGGACTCCGTTTCTGCTTCTTTTACTTCACCCTGCCTGGCCCCCAGTGCTTGATGAGTTAGCCAATGACTGGTAAGATTCCCCAAGGGGAAACAACTTAAGACAGGCACAATTATGAGGAGGTCCCAGAAAAGGCCTTGAGGGGCTATAGCAAAAGAGGGTGATGGATCCTCACCCCTTGGCTTTGACATAGCCTGAATCCTCATTCTGTCTGCAAGAAGTCTCCTAATCTCTTGGCTGCCTTACTTCCCCTGCCTGACTAAGCCTGAAACAATGCCTTAAGCCTGAAACAATGCTGGTGGTGGCTGCTGCCCTGTGCTGGAAAGAGCGTGTTCCCTAGGGCAATCAGACCTAAGAAACTGTGTAAAATCCTATGAAACCTGCTTTGTTTAGAATGCTCTCAATTAAATGATAAGGGTTCAATTGAGAAGTCAGTTTGTTCCTCAAAGTTTTATGGCTCTTTAGCTATCTGACCCTGACTCAAAAAGGCCCTCAGAGTTCTTTGTATGTTTGATTCCCACTGCCTGATCATGATTAATGAGTGTTACCTGCATTCTTGTGCAAAAGGGACCCAATAAAAACCTGTCAAGGCAAGGGACGGGTGCTCTCCCCTTGAGAGAGTGGCTAGGCTGCTCCAAGGCACTCCCTCCTTGAGGGAATAGCTGTGCCATCTCTTTTCCTCCACAGGACTTGGTAGTCCGTGTGAATGTCTTGTTTCTCATCCATAAGGCTGTGGACACTGCGGGCTGGTGTCTGAGTCAGTGCACATTCAAGCATAGCAATTTACACATGAAAATAATAGCTGAAAACTTTCCATATTTGTTGTAAAACTTACTTGAAATGTCCACAAAGCTCAAGAAACATTAAGATAAACTCAAAGAAGTTTACACCAACACACAACATATTCAAATTCTTAAAACTCAATGAAAAAAATAAATTACAAAAGAAGTCAAGAAAAATGTTTTATATATGAAGGAGTAACAAGACTAACAGCTGACTTATCATCAGAAACCATGGAGTCTTTTGGCAAAACGTCAAGTCATATGTATAATTGGTCCAACCAGAGATTATCCAGCCATGTAATGTGAAAAATAGAGACATTTCAATAGAAGATACAAGAAACGTTGTACACGAGACAATGACACGTCAGTCTCCTTCAAAGTAGGCACCTTAGGCACCTTAACACAGTTCTCCGAAACACCGTCAGCTGCCTCGTTGTATTTTCCTGAATCTCTTCGATGATCTGAAATCTCTTCACTTTCAAAGGTGATTTTAGTTTTGGGAAAAGCCAGAAGTCACAGGGTGCCAAATCTGGGCTCCAGGGAAGCTGAGTCACTTGGGTAATTTGATGTTTCACCAAAAAACTTTGCAGGAGACATGATGCATGTGCAGGCATGTTGTTGTGATGAAGCTGCCAATCTCCAGTTGCTCATAGCCGCAGACTTCTGAATCATCTGAATAGTTTCCACAGAGGAATGTTCATGCTTAACTTGAATATTTTTCTGACATACTATATCTTTATGTATCACGGCCTATCAAAAATACAAACTATTGTAAAAATATTAATTTCAAGAGTAAAATCATATCTAAGAATAAAACACAGACATGTTTTTGAAACATGGTTTTTGAGAATAAAATTGGTAAAATATTATCAACATTTTCTATATTTTTTCATTGTTGTTCCATCAGAATTGCCCCAGTCTTTCCCCCATTGTTCTCCTTCACCTAGCCTACTCCCTGCTTTCACAGTCAATCACAACACTATTGTTCATGTCCATGTCCATGGGTCATTCATATATGTTTTCTGATTAGCCCCTTCCCCTTCTTTCCCCCTATTCTCTGGTTACTGTCATTCTGTTCTGTGTTTCCAGGTCTCTGCTTTGATTTTGCTCATTACTTTATTTTGTTCAATAGGTTCCTCTTAAAAGTGAGATCACACCCTGGCTGGTTAGCTCAATGGATTGAGTGTGGGCCTGTGAACCAAACAACTGTGGTTCGATTCCCAGTCAGGGCACATGCCTAGGTTGCAGGCCAGTTCCCAGCAGGAGATGCAGGAGAGGCAACTATACATTGATATTTCTCTCCCTCTCTCCTTCCCTTCTCCTCTAAAGATAAACAAATAAAATCTTTTTAAAAAAGTTTAAAAACAATACAAGTGAGATCACATGGTACTTGTCTTTCACCAACTGTCTTATTTCACTTAGCATAATATTCTCCAGTTCCATCTATGCTGTCACAAAAGATAGGAGTTTCTCCTCTCTTTCTGCTGTATACTATTTCATTCCGTAAATGTACCATAATTTTTTGATCCACTCATTTACTTATGATCACTTAGGCTGTTTCCAGCACTTGACTATTGTAAATTGTGCTGCTATGAGCATAAGAGTGCATAAGTTCTTCTGAACTGGTGTTTTAGAATTAGGGTATTTTCCCAGCAGTATAATTGCTGGGTCAAAAGGCAGTTCCCTGAGGTTTTTTTTTTTTTTTTTTTGAGAAAATTTTCCACAGTGGTTGCACTAGTTTCCATTCCCACAAACAGTGCACAAGAGTTCCTTTTTCTCCACATGCTTGCCAGCACCTGTTGTTTGTTAATCTATTAATGATAACTATTCTGACAGGAGTGAGGTGATACCTCTTTGGGGTTTTAACTTTCATCTCTTTGATGGTTAGTTATGTTGAACATCTTTTCATATGTCAGTAGGCCTTATGTATGTCCTCCTTAAAGAATGTCTATTCAGGCCCTTTGATCATTTTTTTTTTGTTTGGGTTGTTTGTCTTCCTGGTGTTAAGTCGTATGAATTCTTTATATATTTTGGAGATTAAACCCTTGTCCAATGTACCATTGGCAAATATATTTTCCCATACTGTTGGTTCTCTTTTTATTTTGATGATAGTTTCTTTGTGAGGAGCTTTTTAATTTGATATAGTCCCATTTGTGTATTTTTCTTTTATTTCCTTTGCCCTACAATATATATCAGCAAAAATATTGCTAAATGGGATGTCTGAAATTTTACTACCTATGTTTTCCACTAGGACTTTTATTGTATCATTATTTATATTTAATTCTTTCATACATTTTGAGTTTAGTCTAGTATATGGTATAAGTTGGGGTCTAGTTTCATTTTTTTTTCATGTACCAGTGAAGTTTTCCCAATACCACTTATTGAAGAGACTATTTTTACTCCTTCTATGCTTATGCCCACTTTGTCAAATATTAATTGACCATAGAAACTTGGGTCTATTTCTGGGCTCTCTGTCCAGATCCATTGGTCTATGTGTCTGTTCTTATGCCAGTACCAGGCTCTTTTGATTATGGTGGCCTTGTAGTATAGTTTGATATCAGGTATTATGATCCTTCTAACTTTATTCTTCTTTCTCAAGATTTCTGAGGCTATTTGAGGTCCTGTTTGGTTCCATATAAATTTTTGGAGTATTTGTTCTAGATCATTGGAATATGCCATTGGTATTTTAGCAGGGGTTGCATTGAATCTCTAGGTTGCTTTGGGTAGTGTGGACAATTTAATGTTAATTCTTCCAATCCATGAACAGGGTATGTAATCCATTAATTTGCGTATTACTCAATTTCTTTCTTCAGTGTTCTATAGTTTTTTGTGTGTATAGGTCTTTTACCTCCTTGGTTAAATTTATCCATGGGTACACTATTTTTCATATTGTTTTAGTAAATTGGATTTTTCCTAGTTACTCTTTCTGATAATTTATTGTTGGTATACAAAAATACCATCAATTTCTGAATATTGACTTTGTATCCCACTACTTTGCCAAATACACTTATTAGGTAAAGTAGTTTTTTTGGTGGAGACTATATATATTCTGTGTACACTATCCTGTTGTCTGAATACGACAATTTTATTTCTTCCTTCCCAATATAGATGCCTTTTATTTCTTTGTCACTGTGGCTAGAATTTCCAGTACTGTGTTAAGAATGGTTAAAGTGAACATCCTTGTCTTGCTCCTGATCTTAGGGAGAAAAATTTTAGTTTTTGCCCACTGAATACAATGATGGCTACAGGTTTCTCATGTATAATAATAATAATATTATTATTAATAATAATAACAATAAAGGAAAATAATAATGAGAATAATAATATTATAATAAAGGAAAAAAGAAAGAAAAGGGGAAAGAGATCATGAGATGCCTAAGGGAAAAAAAGATAATTTTGATAGGATGCAGGGGGAGAAATATAAATGCAATGGTTAAAACCCAGACTAAGAAAGAGAGAAGATAAAATTTAAAACAAAAATAAGATAGTGAAGGAGGTAGGAGAAATGGGGGTAGAATGTAGGGCCAGAAAACAGTAAAATATGAGATTTAATTTTAAAAAATATATAAAAACAGTGAACACCTAGTGCTGGAATTGAAGAACTGCAACAACAACCCCAATATCAATGACAATTAAGATAATATTACTAAGGTGGAGTGGCGATAAGAAAGGGAAAAGAATTCGAGATGACTAATGGAAAGAAAGATGATTTTGAGAGGATAGAGGGAGAAGAAGTAGTAAGAGTGAGGAACAGAAACAAGATGTAGAAAAGGGAAAAATAAAATTTAAAATAGAAATAAGAAAGAGGAGGATGAAGGCAAAATGGAAAAAGAAGAGAGTGAAATATGAGATTGGAATTACAACTATAATAAAAAATAAAATAAGTAATAAAAAATAAAAAACACATACAAATAAAAAATAAAAATAGTGAACTAATAGGAACAAAATGGAAGACAAACAAAAGAAAAGCAATGTTAAAAAGCTATGTAGGAGAAGAATAGCACAGATTATGAAAAAGAATGAGGTGGAACTTGTCTCAGCAGAGTCTAGTGCTTGTTGGCCTACTGTCTTCTTCAGAATTCATCCCTGATGCCAGCTGGTGTCCCAGTCTAGCTGTAGGCAGCCTGTTCGAGGATATAAGCGGTCCACAGTCTGTGGCTGTCTCCTTCAGGCCTGGCTATTCCTTGCTCTTCTGCCATGCTGGCTTTTTATCACCACAAGGCCTAGGGATGGTTCATTTAATGTCAGACAGCGCTATAAGTACCACCTCCACGTCCTCCAGATAGAGCCTCCGGTGTGATCAGAAGGAGGGTTTGATCCCTAGATCACCCCGGAGAAGGTGCTGTTCAGCCTTTAGGAAGGATGGTGGGTGCATTCCCTCCTTCTTCACCACATGTCTTAGTCTGTCCCCGATTATTTCTACTAATGTACAGTTTCCGATGAGTCAGCTGTGTGTTTCATGTGTGGGGGCAATCTGTGTAAAAGGGTCAGCTCTTTCCTGCTCGGTGCTAATGGCAGCTCTGCGTGAGAGCCAAGGCTGGTAGGACCCTGACTATCTCTTGCTGTGCCAGTTTCTAATCTCTCTGACCTGCTTTTCTCAGTTGAATGTGACCCGAGGAGAAGCCAGCATAACTTCTGATAAAAGTTCATAGAGGGGCTCTATGGAGATTTTTCCCCCCTCTGCAGATGTGCACTTGACAGGGAGTTTTTGATCCTGGCTTTGTTAGGCAGGAATTGCAATCCTGCAGGTGGGGGATGGGCATGACTTCCCCTCCCCAGAGTCTTCCATTCTGTGGTTTGGGTGGCTATTGCCTGGCTGCCAAGAATCTCAGCTGCTCACCTCCAGCCCATCCAGTCCCCAGTTCACTGATTTCACAGGAACTCAGACCCAAACCCTCTGTTCTTTACGCAGTCCCCTGCCACAACTCACCAGCTTCCCTGGGTGAGGCCCCACAACCTCTTCAGTGTGCAGCCTTCTGGGCCAGCTGGGTTCAGTGGCCATGAACCATGCTTTGCATCTGGTCTTGCTGATTGGAGAGCTCACCTCCACTGCCCCTTTTTAAAAAAGTTCCTACATGGCACCCACACGACAGCTCTGAGCCACTGCCTGTCTCTCTGTGCATCCCACTTCCCCCAAAAGCCAAAAGTCTTTCTCCGTCAGGGTTGTCCAGACATCCGGTGCCTCTGACAGTCTTAGGAGCCAGAATATCTCTCCCTAACTCTCCCCGTCTCTCCCAGCTGGCCCTGCAGCCATGGATGTGCCATTCACTGTGCCACTGTGCGTGTGCAGCTTGATTCTCCCGGAGTCCATATACCATCCCAAGTCTCTCCCGGTTATGACTGGGGGATCTCTGAGCAGGACTGGGGCCCTCCACTCCGGGAGGGTCCGTAGCCACCAAGCTACACTTTTTCTCCTCTGTTCCCTAATTTGCTTCAGGCCCTTCATGAAGGGTATTTCCTCTTCAACTGGTAAAAATCTCTTACCGGACGATACAAAACTTCTTCTTCACTCCCTGGCTTTAAAAATTCATGTCAGCTAGGATTCCGTTGATTGTTCAGGTCACTCGTCAGAGGATCTTTTGCAAATCTGCACTGGGGCCATGAGCAAGTGGGCTCCCCTGCCACCCACTCGGTGGCCATCTTTTTGGCCATAACATTTTCTTTCTGGTTGAAGCTGATGGTAGAAAATTAGTTTAGGAGATAAAATTTTCCCTAAGCTCATTAGTTCACTAAATATCATGTCCTTCATATCCAAATGGCTAAATCATATATTCTTTAAAGATCCGTGGAGGAGACACATCTTTCATGAAGAACATATGATTCTTCAATGATGTGCAGAATTTCTTCAGTTAAAATGCTTTATTCAGTCTCCATAACCCAGCTGATACATACACATTTTATACTCTATGATGAATGGGAAGATATTGAAGTTAAACTTACAAACTGAATTTTTTTTCATACCATGAGATATAAAACACATAGTATCTCAAAAATAATATAAATACTATTATACTTTATAGTTAACCAAAAAGGTCGTTGTTATAAGTTCTTAATTGAGAAACATTTTTAATGAAACTACTGTTTTTTAAAGCACCATTTTTAAATGAATAAAATATTAAGATTGAATATGCAGTAAAATTAATTTTGATCATTGTAATAATACTAATTTAATTCTAATCTTATTTTCCTAAAAATAAATTAGTATATATTTGCAATGCAGACTTTATTGTTATTTTTTTCTAGAACTAGATGTAAATTACCTGCAAGTCCATTTTTCTTTTTTGATAAATACTATAGGCCAAGTATCAGTTACTTGAAATTGTTATTTGGTGGCCTTGGTTGACAGGGCTCCTTAGTTGAGTGGTGGCTTGTGAACGGAAAGGTTGCCAGTTTGATTCCAGTCAGGGCAAATGCCTGGTTGCATGTTCAGACCCTGGTTGGAGCACGTGGGAGAGGCAACCAACTGATATTTTTGTCTTGCATCAATGTTTTTCTCACACTCTTCCTCCTTTCCCCTTCATCTCTCTAAAAATAAGTATTTTAAAGCATGTTATTTAGTGACCAAGAATAGATTTTTAATGTATTTTCAATTAAGAAGTAACAATAAAAACAAGCTTTCTTCACCCAGCTTTTACAAATTTAAAATATAGATAGAGCGACAAGATGAAGATGCTCCATGTCTAAGAATTCCGGGGAGACAGGCCAACCTGTCTTCCTACACCTTTCACGGTGCAGAGACAGTCAGTCACAGGGAAACATTCTGGCATTGAATTATGCCAGAGGATATTATAAAATGCAGCACTGATGATTGCCAATATTTCAGTGTGTTTGAAGAATGACTGGAGAGGAAGAAAGAGAATGATTCATGCTCAGGGTATCAATTTAAGCATATCCTTAACATCACCATACCAAAAAAGCAATTACTATCCCAACAGCTTAACAGCTTTGTGTAGTCCATACAGAACAAACACTCACATTACTGGCAAATTTCATCTTCTTGTTAAGGACTCTTTTTGTCAGGTTCAGACATTATGAAAGAATAAGAATGCTGATTGATTTCCTTAACCTCATCACATATGAACAGTCAAGAGATGATGAATGACTTTCTGTCTATTAATCATGCAAAAAAGGACAACATGAAGTATTATTTTTCTCTTGAGTACAAAATTAGGAGAGCTGTCAAAAACAGCGACACAGCCAACAATTACTGAAGTGTTTTCCAGTTATTCCATTAATAACAAAATATTAATTAAAATACTAAAATAAAAAGATTTTAGAGTCTGGCAATATTATTCAGGATATTATTTATAATGAATTAATGAACAATAAACCAAAAACAAAATGGAATTTAAGCTTAAGTCAAAATAAACCTCATGCAAGTTTTATATTTACAGAAATGTAAATTGGAAATTAATACAAGATGTTATATATTATAGGTACTAACTATGGCTTCATCTGAAGAATTTTCTTTTTATCACAGAGCATATTGGTGTTACGTATACTTGCTACAAAAAGATAAACTAATACAGATAATGTATCATAGAATCGTACATTTATAATTATATACTAATAATTGAATTAACCCATGTTACCCCAATGAATTTAATTTTAAAAATATGATTATAAAATGAAACTAACATATTTTATTACCTGTCAAAATTTGGATGAATACTAGATTTCCAGATCTGTGTTTAGACTGAGGAAAAATAAATGAAGACATAGACTTAAGCATAAGTATATACCTTTATGCCAGATATTTAGAATGAATTATTAATATGTATCTCTAAAGAACTCATGGATGCATGATACAATTATGAAACTAAATTTATTTTTATTTTTATATTTTTATTAAAGTATTGGGGTAACATCAGTTAATAAGACTAAATAAGTTTCAAGTATATAATTCTGATACCTAATCTGTATATTGCATGTGTGCCCACCACACAAAATCAAACCGTCTTTCACCTCCATGTATTTGACCCCCTTTACCTTTTACCGCCTCCCACCTCGTTCCATCAGATCCCACATTGTTGTCTGGTTCTTCAAGTTTTTGTTTGTTTAGTTATCTTGTTTATTCACTTGTTGCTATCAGGTTTGCACTCATATCCACATACGAGTGAAATAATACAGTTCTTGTCTTGTTCTGTCTGATTTATTTCACTTACATGATATTCTCAAGATCTGTCCATGTTGTCACAAATGGCAGTTTATCTTTTCTTATGGATAAGGAATATTCCATTGTATTCCAAGTACAAAAATTATATTTCCTATATTCTCATAGAAAACTGCTCTTTTTTTGTAATAATCACATCATCCTCCCAGACTGTCAAATCAAAATCTATAGTTCCAACCTTGATTCAGCTTTTCTGCATACCTTCCACCCTAATGCTATATAATTTACCTTTAGGATATGCCCGTAGGAGTGAAGTGCCCTAATGTTTGCAATTTACTTAAAAAGCATTAAAATAAAAATGCTGGATAGATATAAGGATGAATAGCTAAATAGATGTGTAACAAACTATTATTTTAAAATGTAGTTGATGGAACTATGTGTTTCCTATATATGATGTTAACTATTCTATGCATTTGAATATTTTCATAATGAAATACTGAGGAATAATAAATCAATAACATATTATCTCAAAACTCATGGAGGATTAAATTTCCTCCTAATAACAACTACAAGTTTTTTGTCAAGTATAAAAATAATAAAAGCGTCTTAACACACTACAGAGTGATCAAATGTAATTGGAAGCTGGGAAGCACGTAACTTTTGAAAACAGTGAATCACTATGAATCTCACTATGAGAGATCCTCATTTCACTGGCTTAGAGCATGTGGTAGGGAGCCTAAAATTGAAGTCTAATAATATGTGCTGCTTCAGTATCTGGTGAAATTGGGAGGGTCTCGGATAGTCTAGTTAGGTTTCCTTTCCTCCTCTGTTTCGGTAGAAAAGGTTTCTTAGCCAAACAACCCTCCTTATTAAAGAGAACAGACATAGTTTCTGCTTATTTTTGATTAGTGGGTTTTAGTTCTTTGTCAGCCTGCAAAATTATTTAAACAAGTCAATTACATCTTCCCCTGGAAACCAGGGGGTACCTCATCCTCTTGATGCTATAATACTTACTGCACATAGTCCCTAGTGGTTCACTTTATCCTGGGCACAACATCGATGTGGCCTTGCATAGCATGTGGTGTCCTCCTCAGTTTTTGGGTATACACGGCTAACAACCAGTCTTCTATCTCATCTGTCCAGTGTTATCATGTTGTCAGCCATCCCCTGCACCTTACAGCTGATCATGATGATTTGATTTTTATACATTGTAAATAATTACCACAGTAGGTTCTGTTGACATCTATCTTCTCACATAGATACAATTTAAAAAAGCAGAAAAAAATTTCTCTCTGTGATGATAACTTCTGGGATCTACACTGTTAACATTTTTCTTATGTCTCGTATAGCAGTGTTTGCTATTGTCATTATATTGTACATTGCATCCCTAGAATTTATACATTTTATAACTAGAAGTTTGTATGTTTTGATCATCTTCCTGGGTATGGTATATTTCTGCTCACGTTTCAGTAGAAACTGTTTTCTGTTGAGATCAAAGTAAAACTGATCTATAATAGCTCTTCTCATTACCTTTTTATTGAAGTTATTCACAGGCTATGTATGAGACAAACTATGTGGTAATATAGCAGTCAGTCCAATAACTTTTTATCTTTTGACTAATTATAGAGTATTAATCATGTGGCATAGAAAAATTACTTTTATTCACATGCCAGAGAGGATTTTGGAGGATTATCATTAAAAGTTGGAGTTAAAAATGACTTTGGCATAACACATATATGATTTAAGAGACTATAATTTATAACAGTTTACATTAAAATGTTAGTATATATCAACAAATTTAGTTTTGTTTATTTAATACTTATGAAAAATAAACACTAGGAATTTCATTTCCTAAATTTATAAGGCAGATTTCTTTTGACAAGTATTTCAAGAAAAAGTTCCAAGTTTTTATTTTTGAATACTGATTTTCAATTGTACTTTGTAGGCATTACTTTGCAGACTACCATCTGTTTCATTCTAAGTTTCTTCCTATCCAGTTTGAAGGCAATTATGTCATCAATAGACAAGTCTTCAATGGAAAAAGATTTCTTAAAACTTTAAAAGTTGAGATTGCAAGCAGTTGTTGAAATACAATTTATATATAGCTCCCCATATTGCAAACTGTGAACTATTATTTTAAAATCTCAAAATATAGAAGCTTTTCATATCTTTTTTGATGCGATATAGCTGTAATTTTAAAATGTTTTTGGCCTGAACACGTATTGCCCTCTATGCTGCTCTTAGAAAGTGAGAGTGTGTTCTGATTATACACATACAAACATGCATGTACCCACATGTGCAGACACACAAAGGAAATAACATTTGTTTAAAGTTTGGCTGTTTGAGTAAATTTTCTATGCGACAGTTTGGTCTTTTTTCTCTTGGTATATAGACAAGATATTACCACTTTCAGTTTTAAGCTATTATTCCTCCTTAATCCCTTTGAAAATTTTTATCTCTACCTGGAAACTCTGTTAGTCTCCTTTAAAAAAAAAAGCAGCCTCTAATTCAGGGTTACCTAATTTAGCAAGAAAAAAAATACGAGAATCAAAAATACACCCAGTTATATTTTAATTTTGGATAAAGAACTAATCACTTTTATTATGTCTCCAATACTGCACAAGATGCCCAGATAAATGCAATTTTTTGGCATACTTATGCTAAAAATTACCAGTTGTTGATCTGAAATTCAAATTTAATTTTAATACTCCATATTTTATCTTACAGCCTGCTAATATTAGAGCACATGTGTTGGAATCATTAGGACAGTCATTCATCCCTAATGATCAATATCTAATTGTGCCTTAGAAAGAATCAAACACTCTCAATTCAGAGGGCTGGACCCTGTATATCTCAGGACTAGTGAGAAGAGAAGAATTTTTATTACCTGAGTCCCTTTCCAAATGTATCTCCAAAACTGAAATTCAAGTTCATTTCTGGCCCCAAAGAGTATCCTCGCTTTAGTGTTTTATGTGCCATTTTCTTAGAATGGGAGCAGTCCACGGAGCACTGACTTCTGCCGTGCAGCACCCATTCTCCCTACAGGGTGGGTCACGAAGTACCTATGTGTTAGGATGCAGGGACTTCAACTTGCCCTCCTGCCCCAAACCATCATCTTTGTCACCCTGTCAGATACTTAAAATTAATAGCCTTAGAGTTGGATCTCTAGAAAAAACTGAGAAAAAGAAACAGATAACCAGATAAACAGTGTTTCCAAATCTGGCTTCTTGTTAGAATTTGGAATGTTCATTTTCAAAATAGATATCATAAAAGTGTGTAGGGGACCAGTTTGTCTTGGCCTGGCAAATGTGACTCAGCTGTGTATGGAAAACCTACAGATGCGAAGTGGTAGGCAGGGGCCAGACCTCCAAACTGGGTTTTCCTGTGGGAATCAGGCCTAGAAAATACATACAGATTGGTATGGCTTGCTCTTGCTAAAACTCCATCACTCTGGTCTGAAACAACAAATGTGTATTGTTTATCTTCAAGGTAATTTTCAAAGCCTGTGTGAGTTCTCCCAAGGATGGAGCTGATCAGCTCATGGTCAGTCCCCTCTGCATGTTATTTTCATTTCCTTGATTGTACCTAGAATATAGACAATAATGTTCTATGTGATAGATAATAAATCTTTCTTTGATGTAAGACCCCAGGAAAACAATAAAAGCCTGTCTAGGCAAGGGTCGGGGCACTCCCCTCTTGAGGGAGTGGCCAAGGCACTATAGGCACTCTCCCCTTGAGAGAGTAGTCGTGTCTGTTCCCTTTTTCCACACAGGATTGTTGTCGCCTGTGCATTCCACAACAGGCAGACTCTGCGGGACGGTGTCTGCAACAAAAGTGTGATTCACTAGCCTTGACAATATCTTTTGTGTTGTTCTGTTTTGTTTAAATAAGCTGTCCTATGAATGACATTTGAACATCATGTATAAATCGATTCCTTAATATTAGAAAGAACTTCATAAAAATGTTAACTTGCTCTTGTAAGAGATTGGGAACTAAACCTGGGCTTATACATTTCTTGTCTTTCCCAAATATCCAGGCCCTGTTCCCTGCTATGGGAGAACACCCTGAAGCTAGCCTTTGGAAGGTTCCCTCTTATCACCAGGTTATCACATTATTTCTATACCAGACTTTAATTAAATGTTTCTCAGTCTCATTTTGTATTAACCTGGAAACAGCAATCTACTTTTTTGAATCCCAGAGAATCACACATTTCCAAGAAAATGGCAAACGTGCTAGGGAAATTCTAAGAGAAGGGCTTGGGCGCATTGGGTAGTTGGACAGACCATTACGTAAGGTCTGCTAGATTACCCATGGGAGAGATTCTTGTAAAATCATGCAATCTCGTTATATGTGAGAGCACAGGACACTCAGAGTAGGGACCAACAAAGAATAATACTGAATGGAAAAGCTGAGAAAAGAGAAGATAATTTTTTGTTGAATTTATTGTGGCGATACTGGTTTGTAAAACCATACAGGTTTTGAGCGTGCAACTCAATCATCATCATTTGCACCCTGCATCGTGTACCAACCACAGACCTAAGCAAAGTCTCTTGCCATCCCCATCCCCAGCTTTGCCCACCTATCACCCACTCCCCCTTTCCTCTCTGTGACTATGTGTTTTATGTGGGTGCATGTGTTTGCTCCATCCCTTTACTCTTCATCCAGGCCACAACTGCCCTCCCTTCTGTCAGCTTTCAGTCCATTCCATGTGTCCTTACCTCTGTTTCTATTTTGTCTGTTCTTTTTTTTAAATTAAATTCCACATGTAAGTGAGATTATGACACTTGGGAAAGTAGGATAGATACCTGCAAAAAATTAACATAACTTCCTATACACAAGCATAAACTCAAAATGGATCAAAGATTTAAAATGTAAGACTCAAAACCATAAAAATCCTAGAAGAAAACATAGATAGTAAAATCTCAGACATTTCTCATAGCAAGACTTTTTTTCTGATATATCTCCTCAGTCAAGTGAAATAAAATAAAAATAAACAAATGGGACTCTATCAAATTAAAAGGCTTTATCACAGCAAAGGGAACCATCAACAAAAAAAGACAACCCACTGAAAAGAAGAACATATTTGCCAAGGAGACATCCTATAAGAGATTAATTTCCAAAATATGAAAAAAATGTATACAATTAAACACCAAGACAAAGAACCCAATTAAAACATGGTCAAAAGACCTGAATAGACACTTTTCTAAGATCACATAGACATGGCCAATAGACATGAAAACTGCTCAATGTCATTAATCATCGGATGGAAGCAAGTTAAAACCATAATGAGATATCACCTGATGCCTGTCAAAAACAAGTGTGGGTGAGGGTGTGGATAAAGGGAACGCTCATGCACTGTTGGTGGGAATGCAGATTGGTGCAGCCACTGTGAGAAGCAGTAAGAAATTTCCTCAGAAAATTAAAAATGAAACTGCCTTTTAACCCAGCAATCCAACTTCTGGGAATATGTCCTAAGAAACCCAAAACACTAATTCAAAAAAATACATGCACCCCTAAATTCATTGCAGCATAGCCAAAATCTGGAAACAGCCCAAGTACCCATTAGTGGATTAGTGAATATAAAAGCTGTAGTATATTTGGTACATTTACACAATGTAATACTGCTTGGCTGTTTAAAAAAAGAAAGAAATCTTACCTTTGTGACAGCATGCATGGATCTAAGGTTGTTTATGCTAAGTGAAAAAAGATAATTTTAAATAAATTTCACCACCTAGTTCATCCTTTCTGAACCCAGAAACACTAACTTTTTAACGTGATAGTTTATTACCTTCATCTAAAAATCTTATAATTATGACATATTCTCATGAAAATTACTAAAACCTATGCCTGATAATAACTGCTACAAGTTATCAAATGATAAGGAGAACTTTTTTCCTTCCTTATGGAGGTTGAGAGCATTAATGTGAAATTAGAATATTGGTGAGAGAGGAAAAAGGGGAAAGTAAGGAAGAAAAAAGGAGTATTATCGATCCAAATCAACTTGCTCCACTGTTTTAGATAGATGATAGAGAGAAATATTTTCTAATTTATCTCAAATCAGGAGTGAATATGATTAACATGTTATAAAGATGTATTTAATGGCAATTGAATGATTAAAGAATGTGCTGGACAAAAAATTTACTCAAAGTTGAAGGCAGTGGAATAAGAGGAATGAGGTACCTTTCAAATTGTACTTCTGCACACTTAATGACTGTGGGTATTGCAACTTAGTGGAATACATTGGCGGATTTTTTTTTAGCACAACTATTGTTTCCCTTTG
Organism: Sturnira hondurensis; assembly: GCF_014824575.4. NCBI lineage: Eukaryota > Metazoa > Chordata > Mammalia > Chiroptera > Phyllostomidae > Sturnira > Sturnira hondurensis. Next base: position 2,318,914 of record NW_028073279.1, read on the forward strand.
ATTCTTCAAAATAAAACACCAAAAAAGAAGCATTTAGTAGGAGTGAGAATCACTGTCATTTTTGTCAGGTAATTATTTAACTTCTGGTAAAATGGATATTATCCTTTTATTTTAGGAATAAAATTTAAATATTCCTGCTTTTGAAAGAAATATTTTCCCCATCACAAGGTAGTAATTATCTCAATTTACTTTCTGCAGAACATTTCACAACATAGATCTTAAAATTTAAACTACTTTGTAGGCTCTTAGTATGTGTCAGGCAATTTACTTGACATTATGAGGAATAATCAATTTAATTTGTGTGCCAACCATGTTCTAGGCACTAAGCAAAATGGCTGAAAATGATTAAAACTGAGTTTATATCCAGGTAAGATATGTACTGGTGCAATAACGTACTGAGATCCTTTCTGCTTTGTGAATTTAACAATTTATTTATTCCCTTTGTGCCTGAGGCTTTAATGAGTGTCAAAGAAATAAGTGTTTTATAAATATGTATAAATATATGTTTATATATAAAATACACATAATTATTTATGATAATATATAAATGCATATATAAGTATATAAAACACACACACACACACTATATGGCCTGGAAGAATGGAAAACTAGTTTACATCAATATAGAGACTAGAACAGCCCCTACATATATATGTAAGTGTTCAATAGACTGTATGACACATGGTAAGCATTCAATATTTGTAGCTATTACTAAAGTAGATAGGGGTTGTTTATTTCTGAAATCTGCACGATATAGTAATTATACTGACAGCTATTAGGCTTGCCAAAACAAAAAAGCTAAGGCAGATTAAAATTGCCTGATTAAAGCTAAAATTTAGTCTAAAAACACTTGAAACCGACATAATTTCAGCAACCAATGTCACCCCAGTAAATTTTATGAAAAAAATATCTTCAAATGCCATTTTCCTTATGAGAATAAAAGTGGATATAAATTATCTAAGGTAATTGTTGTAAGATTCATGGACATAGAAAATGTGAAGCTTCCTTACACATATTAAAATGCAAATGCTTCTCTTGGAACATGATAAAATAAATAAATATAAGATCAGGATCAACTTGAAGAGGAAAAGATGACAAGGTCTGTCTTGGTCATCACAGGATTTAGATGTAGACAAAGATGGACCTTTCTGAGGAAAGCCATTTATTCACCTTGATGATAATATAGTAAAAAAAATGTAAGGATGAATGAATGAGGGAAAGGGTGATGGAGGGAGACAGGGAAACAAAGAGTCAGAGGGAGAAAGGGAAGCAAGAGACCAAGTTATCATTACTAAAGACTGATCTTGATATTGAATTATTTTCTCTTATTAACTATCATTTTTAGAGTTTCTACTTAGGTACATATAAATATTAATTGAGAAGATAAAGTGAAAAAAACCTAAAAACTTGGTTTATAACTCTTGGTCTAGAGTAATAAATTCATAACAAAATGCTATCACATTTTCTAGTGTAAAGAATTCCACCTCTTCAATACTCTGAAGAATAAATATTAGTTTCATATACTCTTTTTAGAGTAAATGTATCGGGGTGATATTGGTCAATAAAATTACATATGTTTCAAGTGTACAGTTCTATGACATCTCATCTGTATATCGCCTTGGGTGCCCATGACTCAGTCAAATCTTCTTCCATTACCATTTGTTTGACACCTTTCTCCTTTGCTACCTTCTCACTCCCCTTCCCTCTGGTAACCACAGTGCCGTTGTCTGTGGCCACGATTTTTGTTTGTTTTTCTTGTCTCTCTGTTTCTTGCAACAGATATATAAAAAAGATGCTCAACTGCACTAGCGACTAGGGAAATGCAAATCAAAACTATTGTACAATGAAATATTACTTTACCCCTGTTAGAAGGGCTCTTATCTATAAGACAGGTAATAAGAAGTGTTAGAAAGGTTGTGGAGAAAAAGGAAGCCTCACTTACTGCTGGCAGGCTGTAAGCTGACACAGCTACTATGGAAAATGATATGGAGACTCCTTGAAATTAAGAATACAGTTACCCTTTTACCCAATAACCCCTCTCCTGATTTCTACCTGAAAATTTTGAAAACGTTTATATATAAGGATATATGCACCCCTATGTTCATTGCACCATTGATCACAGTGGCCAAGACCTGGAAACAACTTAAGTGTCCTTTGACAGATGTTTGAATAAAGATATGGCATATATATATATATATATATATATATACACACACATATGTATATACATATATATATATATATATATATATACATGCACACACATATATATGTGTGTGTATATTCTACTATATGTGTGTGTGTGTGTAGTATATATTCTATTGTGTGTGTGTGTACTGCTCAGCCTAAGAAAAAATGAAATACTACCATTTGCAACAACGTATATTCCTACAAGACCTCTTGCAAACCATGGTCTACTTAGGCAGGCTGATTAGCGCCTAAGTGCTTAGTAATTTTTGTGTGAATGAAGGAACTTTGTGTTTTGCTCTGGTTAGGTGTTGGCTTTCAATGGACTTTAATTTTGTCTAAATAATTTGTGATTTTTATTTAAGATAACAATAATACAATGAGTCTCCATTCTGTCCCAAGGGGACTAAGATGTCAAAGGTTCACCAATTCCCCTCTTTTGTTTGGGAACTCATCTTTTTGGTCCATTCTTCTTCCAAATTACCAGGATGTTTATAAAGAAAATTTGCATCATTTCATATCAAGAACTATAACCCTATATGATATATATTTTAGTGAAGCAACATGATCAGTAGTAAATTGTTTATAATACTATACATGAATTGTAAATGGTAATTTGTGTTTTGAGAAGACAGTAACTTTTAGAAAATTTTATATCCCTTATTAACAACATATTAAGAAAGAAAATTTCAGTGTACAAGGGTTCCCTTTTCTCCACAACCTTGCCAGTACTTGTTCATGAATTTGGTTATGATAGCCATGCTGGCCAGTATGAAGTGGCATCTCATTGTGGTTTTAATTTGCATCTCACTCATGGCTAGTGATACCAAATATCCTTTCATATGTCTCTGGGCCCTCTGTATGACCTACTTGGAGAATTGCCTGTTCATGTCTGTTGCCCATGTTTTAATTGTGCTGTTTGTCTTCCTGGAGTAGAGTCCTGTGAGTTCTTTATATATTTTGGAGATCAAACCCTTGTCTGAGTTATCATTTGCAAATATATTTTCCCATACAATTGGTTCTTTTTTCCTTTTGATGATGTTTGCTTTAGCAGTGCAGAAGCTTTTATTTTTGTAAACCCCAGGACACTGTTGTTCAGAATGCAGACTGGTACAGCCACTGTAGAAAACAGTATGGAATTTCCTCAGAAAACTGAAAATGGAACTGCCTCTTGACCCAGCAATTCCACTGCTGGAATTACCCAAAAGATACCCAAAGAACCCGAAACACCAATTCAGAAGAACCCATGCACCCCAGTGTTCATAGCAGCACAATTTACAATAGCCAAGTGCTGGACGCAACCTAAGTGCTCATTAGTAAATGAGTGGATCAAAAACTATAGTACATTTACACAATGGAATAGTATGCAGCAGAAAGAAATAAGGAGATCCTGCCCTTTAGGACAGCATGGTTGGAACTGGACAGCATTATGCTAAGTGAAGCAAGCCAGGTGGTGAAAGACAAATACCATATGATTTCACCTGTAAATGGAACCTAATCGACAAAACAAACAAGCAAGCAAAATATAAATAGAGACATTGGAATAAATAACAGACTGACGATAACCAGAGGGTAGGGTGAAGAGTGATAGCAGGAGAAAGAAGGGGGTGGGTCATCAAGGAACATAATCATGGGACCCATAAGAGACCCATGACCAAAGCTAAAGAGGGTAAGGTGGGGTGAGGGGATGGGGAAAAACTGTACTTGAAAGGCAATAAAAAATAAATAAGTAAAATAAATAAAAAAGGAAAAAAATTTCAATTTAGCAACAATTTGTTGGCAAGGACTTATTTAGGAAAGAGATCAAAACTATCAACAATAAATTAGCAATAAATACATTATTTATCAACAAGTGAATCCAAAAAATTATTTAACCAAACAAGAAGAACTGAGACAGATTCATAGATATGGAGAGTGTTTTGATGGTAGCCAGATGAAAGTCCAGTATGGGTGAAGGGGTGAGGGGATAAAGAAACAAAAATAGGTAGTTACAGAATCCTCATGGGGATATAAAGTACGGTATAGGAAGTAGAGTAGTCAAAGAACTTACACACCTGACCCATGTCCATGAACAATGGTGTGAAAATTGTCTGAGGGAGTGGGGGTAGGTTGGTGGATAGTTGGGGCAAAGGGGGGAAAATTGGGACAACTAAGAATGCACTACTTATAGAAAACATATACTCCAAATGATGTTTAAAAATGATGCATATTTATTTTCAAATACTTGAGATAAAACTTTGTAGTAGGTTTATGTGTAATCTAATAATATGTAAGGTTCAAACACTGTTATTCATAAACCAAAAGTTACTTTTAGAAGTTTATTCCTGTGGAAACAACGTAAGTTCATAGCCATATACACAAATTTTTCAAATTAAAAAAATATTTTTCTTTGAGAAAATTTTAAAAACAGTACTCTAATTTTGGAAATCCTTGGTGAACAGTAAAAAATGTTGCAGAATAGTCTCATATATATATATATATATATATATATCACATGCAATATAAAATATGGAGAATTTGATATTATGTTACATACATATAATATCAATTTCTACATATTTTATTAAACTCATATTTTATTAGTTGTAATTACATTTGCTATCTGTATATACTACTGAAGTTACAGTAAGAAAGCACAACTTAGTTTTCCAAAATTATATGTATTCAGTGTTGTCCTTTTTAATTTCTAACTGCATTTTTAAATGACTGATTATCTGAAGGTTAAAGGCATCTTGAAATGAGCTGTTTCTACCTAATTCTCTTAATTTAACTCAGATCCTTCCTGGAATATGACATCTATATTTGTTGGTACTGTACCTAAACAAAAATATATATTTTATTGCTGTTATGCATATGGAATTATTTATTAAAAATATCTAGAATTTTGCCCTGGCTGGTGTATTTCAGTGGATTGAGCGCGGGCCTGCGAACCACACGATTATGGTTCGATTCCCAGTCAGGGCACATGCCTGGGTTGCCGGCCAGTTCCCAGCAGGGTGCGCACAAGAGGCAACCATACATTGATATTTCTCTCCTTCCCTTCCCCTCTAAAGATAAATAAATAAAATCTTTAAAAATATCTAGAATTTTAGTGATGCAAATTGGAATTAATCTATCATTTACCGGTTTTGCCATTATAGTAAGAAAGCCCCCCTCTCCCTCTCCTTCTCTCTCTCTCCAACTACTTTAGCTGCTATGGAAGGCATACAAGCTTTTTAAACACACTTTTTGATTCCCCAGAATATTTTTGAAATTCTAAATTTGTACTGACACACTTTATTTTGGTCACATACCTTTCTATTCAATCCCTCAATCATGCAAGACTTTTGCTTCATTCTGAAATTATGTGGTAAATTATGTCACTGAAATTTTATGTTACAGTGAATAAAAGTGTAGTTATATACAGCTATCTCTGTACAGTTATAAACAGTTTATATAGTTCAAACATTAGTTCATATATGATATATTAAGCGAATAACACTATAAATAAATATTTTTAAGTTTATAACACATTCATTCACAGAAAAAATATACTACTTCAACATAATATAAGCTATAAACATAGAAGAATTATCAAGGTTCATGAAAAGTTTTATGGAAAACTAACTAGAATATTACATGTAAAATTATATGCATATCTTTACAGATATATGATTATCTAACCAAAAAATATTAGATAGAGTTTCCCTGTATGAGCTTTAAAAATGACACAGTGGAAGCAACTCAAATGTCCATCAGCTGTCGAATGGATAAACAGAATATGCTATATACTTACAATAAAATACTATTCAGCTTTAAAATGAATAAAATGATGATATGTTATTACAACATGAATGAGCCTTGAAAATATTACATTAAGTGAAATAACTCAGCCTCCAAAAGCCATGTATTAATTATATGATATCATTTATATGTAATATATAGAACAGACAGATCTATGAAGATAGCATAGTAGTCGTTTCCAGGGGGTGGGGGAGGGATGGATAGGAAATAACCTCTTAGTGGGAATGGGTTTTCATTTTGGAATAATGAACATGTTGTGATATTAGATAGTGGTGATAATCACACAATATTGTGAATGTCACTGAATTATGTAATTTAAAATGGTGACATTATGTAAGTGTTATCTCAATAAAAAAAGAAAGGTGCAGAAGTGTGAAATAGTGTGATATATTTTTATGTTACTATAATGTAGTAAATGACATAAAATAATCCCATTGCCTGGTATGCAAGATATTAAGCACACTTACTTAAAAGTTAATGAATAAGAAAAAGGAAAAATTTTGGAGGGCCTTGAAAAACTCATTAAGAAATTTGAGTCCTGGCTGGTGTAGCTCAGTATATTGAGCACGGGCCTGTGAACCAGAGGACTGCAGTTTGATTCCCAGTCAGGACACATACCTGGGTGTAGGCTGGTTCCCAGCAGGGGACGCCAGAAAGGCAACCATACATTCATATTTCTCTCCCTCTCTACTTCCCTTCCCCTCTAAAGATAAATAAATAAAGTTTTTTTTAAATTTTATTTAAAAAAAAGATATTTGAACTATATCTTAAAAATGGCAAGCCCTGGCCAGGAAGCTCAGTTTGTTAAAGGATCATCCCAATTCACCAAGGTTGTGGGTATGATCTAGAGTCAGGGAACATAGAAGAAGCAACCAACGAATGTATAAATAAATAAATAAGTAAATAACCAATGCTTCTCTCTCTCCTCCTCTTCTTCTCTTTCCCTACAATAATTCAATATTTATTTATTATTTTAATTTGGAAAAAAGTGACTATGTGCCAATGCAGGTCTGTGTAGGAGACAGTTCTGAGTGGCATGGGCCCCGCTCCCACTTGGAAAGGACCCACGCCCATGGATAGGTTCTCTGGTGGGGAATCAGTCCTGCAATGTGCCTACCCCACTTTGAGTCTTGCTTTTTGCTAAAAACTCCCTCACCCAGATTTTTGGCAAACATTTACTGCAAAGTAACTTCCTAAAAACCATTCTAAACCTTCCAAGGATGAGTGTACCGGGTTCAACCACTTTTGCCCTTTTCATTTGCAAATATCCCTCTTCTGTGATGTGATTACCAGCATCCTCTTCTTTGTTTTCTGTAAAAAGTAACCACCTAAAGCAACCTGTGCACAGTAAAAGAGGACCATCATGTAATGTGCTGAGAAACCCAATAAAGTCTGGTCAGGGCAAGGGCCACAGCTTTTGCTCCCCTTGAGAGAAAAGCCACGCTGTCCTTTTTCCTCCACCCGACTTGGTAGTCCTTGTTAATGTCTGATTTCATCCATAATGATTTGGACACTACAGGCTGGTGTCCACATCAGGTCTGTAATAAAGCAAGTGGTATTTTCTAATTTAACATATTGGGACATCCATTGTCACTAGAAAAGTGAGTGAAAAAGTCTTTGGAAAAGTAAAAGGTGGGACATTATTTTAGTCAAGAGATGATGAGGAGGCCTTAAACTACAATAGAAGCCATCGGCTTGTGGAGGAGACTAAACTTGCGTTTAGGGAATCATCACTAAGGGCCAGTTGTTCACTGAATATTTTCCCTAAGTTAAAATACAGTCACTGGCCTTAATGAGGTTAATTCTAATAAAATAATGTTGAATGTGAAATTGCAAAGTATATTAACAAGTAACAAAAACTACTGATAATGTGGAATACTATATATGCATATATATGTATTATATGAACTTGATTATACTGCACATATCTTTATATACAGAATTTTATTTATATATAGTATATATCCATAAATATATAGATTAAGATGCAACTAACAGAAACTACCAATTTTCAATTGCTGAGAATACAGTTCAGCATCTATAATTAACTTTTACAATGTCACTCAACCAGAAAGATGATTAATGACACTATTCTTCATTTTAATTTTAATTAATTTTATGTTTCCTAATGCATTTTTATTTTATTTTTCTGGAAAACATAAATAGGAGAATAAGTAAATTTTAGGATATTTGACCCTTCTAACAGAAAGAGTAGGAGAGAGAAAAGTGGGACAAAAATTACATTAAATCTACTTTGATATTCTGAAGGAATTGATACAGGGTAAGCAATGTACACTCTTTGCATGGTCATAATCAAATTTACTGACTAAAATACTAAATAACTGTCCAAAATTGTAAATATGGTATCTTTCTGGGCATCTGCACATAAATGGAAAGCTAAAGAAATCTTATTCAATTTTATTAAATGCATTTTTTTACTCAAGATGAAGTGTCCATGCATTCTATACTGTAACTTACATTTGAGACATCTGAACTTTGCCTTTTTTACAAAACAAACTATCAGATGCCAGTGATAACAAAGTAAGAGATGATGAATACATCATCTTCCACAAGACAGAGTCAATTACTTCTAGCTTTGTCTATTAAAAAATATATGAAAATGATAACATCTGTTATCTTACCATTCTAAACCAGCTAAGGAAAAACAACTGCTTAAAAAAAAACAACTTATTCTATTCTGAGAAACAGAAAATAAAATTTGCAACAGAGATTCTGTTTAACTATTTAGTAAATGTACTTTTACCTACAGGATGATATATTGATTTTATAATAAACAGCTTTTCAATACATTAAAATAGATTAGTAGCATTACAAACTAACATTTTTTTAAAAAGTTGATATGTATTAAGTTAAAGAAATTTTCAGTTGAACATATGACTTTTCCTTTATGATTTTGTCTTTCTCACAATATGGTACACACTTTGATGTTCAATTTGTACAAACTTACTTCTACATTTTTTTAAAATATATTTTATTGATTATACCATTACAGTTGTTCTATTCCCCCCCTTCATTCCCCTCCACCCTGCACACCCTCTTCCCCACCATTCCCCCCTTTAGTTTATAACCACGTGTCTCAAGTTCTTTAGATTCTATATTTCCCCTACTATTCTTGCCCTCCCCCTATCTATTTTCTACCTACTGTCTATGCTATTTTCTGTACCTTCTCCCCCCTTCTCCTCCTCCCACTCCCCTGTTGCTAACCCTCCATGTGTTCTTCATTTCTATGGTTCCACTCCTGATCTAGCTGTCCTCTTGGTTTGCTTTTGTTTTAGGTGTGGTTGTTAATAACTGTGTGTTTGCTGTCCTTTCACTGTTCATATTTTTCATCTTCTTTTTCTTATATAAGTCCCTTTAGCATTTCATATAATAAGGGCTTGGTGATGATGAACTCCTTGAACTTGACCTTATCTGAGAAGCACTTTATCTGTCCTTCCATTCTAAATGAAAGTTTTGCTGGATAAAGCAATCTTGGCTGTAGGTCTTTGGATTTCATGACTTGGAATACTTCTTTCCAGCCCCTTCTTGCCTGTAAGGTCTCTTTTGAGAAATCCGCTGACAGTCTGATGGGTACTCCTTTGTAGGTGACTGTCCCCTTATCTCTTGCTGCTTCTAGGATTCTCTCCTTCATTTTGGTCTTGGCTAATGTAATTATGATGTGCCTTGGTGTGTTCCTTCTCGGGTCCAACTTCTTTGGCACTCTCTGAGCTTCCTGCCTCTCAGAAGCACAATTCAGGACACTATTTATCAGGATGCTCACAGAACTGGTAGATTATAGTCACAAATTAGAGGAACATAGTCACAAATTACAGGAACTTATGAAGGCTAAACTAATTGAAATGAAGGGAGATGCACAGGAAACCAATAGTGATGGAAAGGAAACTGGGACTCAGATCAATGGAATGGACCAGAAGGAAGAACAAAACATCCCACCAGAAAGGAAGGAAGAAATGAGAATTCAAAAAAATGAGGAGAGGCTTAGGAACCTCCAGGACATCTTGAAACGTTTCAACATCCGGATTATAGGGGTACCAGAAGGGGGAAAGAAACAGCCACGAGTGGAAAACGTATTTGAACAAATAATAAAGGAGAACTTCCCTAGTCTGGCAAAGGAAATAGACTCCCAGGAAATCCAGCAAACTTACTTCTACATTAATAGACTAAAGAAAGCATGAAATTTTATGGTTGGAATGACAGCATTGGCTAACGCATTTATTTACTTTCACTCTTGTTTTAACTATTAGAGAAATTTTGAGGAGTGTTTAGCTATCTTAATTTTGTATTTAACCCATGCATTTTATATGTTGATTAATTCATTGATTATTAAAAATCTCTATTTGAAGTCCTACTGTACATCATTTAAGCCCCCCATACAAAATAATATCAATGGTTAAATAGGTGATAAGTATATTTATGAATATATAACACATATAAGTAAAAAAACTAATGTTTACAAGACAAATATATTTGTTATAAAAAGGTAAGAAATCATAGTTAATATGACAATACAGTTTTACTATTTACAAATTATGAACTGATATTGACCATATAAATAAGATGCCATTTGCATATATAAGCAACCAGCAGCCAAGAATGAAAAACGGATGTATCTGATATGGTACATGGTAAAATGATTAATTTTATTATTTAAGTGGCATTTTTGTTAAATTATTGATGGTACATCAGAAAGTATAATGCTTTTATAGTAGTATATATACTTTATAAAATTTCCTACTTCAAAATTTTACAAGTTGAAGTTTTATTGAAAAAGTTTAGTAACACTAAAAATGAGATGACGTATGTTAGGGTCCAATTATGCAGACAAATGAAACTTCAGGTATCTTTTTTATGTGACTATAACTTTTACTAGTTCTCAAATTACCTCATTTTTTGCATGTATGTCTTTTTTCTTTAAATTAGGCTGAAAATACTGTATTCTTTAACCATTAATTAAATTTTTAATTTCAAGGCTAGAACATTCCTCTAGAGATGAATTAACTACCCGATGTAGCAATAGATATTTCTTCTTGTTAAGATAATTTAAAAAAATTTATTTACCTCCCCATAAAAATAAAACTATAATTTTGTGTAGGACACCACATTTATATGAGCTCTCCTCTAAAACAGGATATGAAGAGGTAACAGACAGGTAAGACTTAACACCGGAAATTGAACATTTAAACAATAAAAGTTGAATTCATTCTATTCATATACCAGAAATTATTCATGCTGAGAAAAAGCACATTTATTCTAATAATAACTGTGTTTAATATAATTTTTACTAAAGCTATTCACATTTTAAATGCCTCTTTTATATTTAAACAGTTGGCATAATATTAGACAGTTCTTAGACAGACAGCCGTGTATAGCATACAAAAGGCAACAGAAGTAGAGAATCAGAAAGGTTAAAATCCATAGCGTCTATTTGAGAAATAGTTTGAAGTTATTGAGAAAGACTGTTTAAGGAGAGTTTACTTATAACTTAAGTCACCATAGCTAATAAGAAAACTTACTTTATATAATAAAGTAAAAGGATATTTTCTAGAAATTTTACTTTTGCATGTATTCTAAGAGGGGTCAAATCTGGTGTTATTTTAGTATTACAAATATTGAGTGGATTAAAATACAAGGGTAGGAAACATAGATAACTACCTTTACACAGGCTATACGATGACCTGAATAGAACATTCCCTATTTAGAAAAGTTTGTCAGTGTCTTCATATACTTAGAAATTACTAGTTATATAATAATAAACAGGAGAAATCTAGAAAATGCCATAAGGACATTTGTTGAAATTAGGTTTTCTAGAAAGGAAAATGACATGTAAGGCAAATATTTTTCACCAAGTGTTTTGTGTATAAAAATTCAAAAATAGAAAAGCAAATATTTCATAGTTAATATCAAGGGATTGGAAGCAATACATTTGAGATCATCTGATGTCAGAGGTTAAAGAGAACAGACTGGGTTCACAGCATTTTAGGTTATTGAGAGAAATGTCATATAAATAATCTTCATTATCTTTCATTTTCTTTTTTTTAATTGTTGTTCAAGTACAGTTGTCTCCATTTTCCCACCACCACTTTCCCCCTCCTTACCCACCTCCACCTCCTACCCTCCATTCTTTTCCACTTTGGCTTTGTCCATGGATCCTTTATACATGTTCCTGGATGACCCTTTCCCTTCTTTTCACATTATTCTCCTCCCTGCTCCTCTCTGGTTACTGTCAGTTTGTTCTTTATTTTCATGTCTGGTTATATTTTGCTTGCTTCCTTGTTTTATTGGTTAGGTTCCACTTATAGGTGAGATCATATGGTATTTGCCTTTCACCACCTGGTTTATTTTACTTAGCATAACACTCTCCATTTCCATCCATGCTGTTGCAAAAGGTAGGAACTCATTCTTTTTTTCTGCTGCATAGTATTCTATTGTAAGTGTACCATGTTTTTTTGTTTTGCTCATTTACTGATAGGCACTTAGGTCACTTCCAGCACTTGGCTACTGTAAATTGTGCTGTTATGAACATTGGGGTGCATAGGTTCTTTTGAAATTGATCAGGTACAGCACACATGATAAAAACACTCAACAGAGTGGGAGTAAAGGGAGCATGCCTCAACATAATAAAGGCCATATATGAAAATCCAACAGCTAATGTCATACTCAATGGGAAAAAACTAAAAGCTTTTTCACTAGGATAAAGAACAAGACAAAGATGTCCATTTCACCACTTCTATTCGACATAGTATTAGAAGTCCTAGCCACAGTGATCAGCTAAGAAAAAAAAAAGTCATCTGAATTGGAAAGCAGGAAGTAAAACTGCCATTGCTTGCAGATGACATGATAGTGTACATAGAAAATCCTATAGACTCCAAAAATAAACTACTGGACCTAATATGTAAATTTTGCAAAGCAGCAAGGGTCAAAGTCAATATTTAGAAATTGAAGGCATTTTTGTACACCAACAATGAAACATCAGAAACAGAAATCAGAAATAATATCACATTTTCTATAGCAACAAGAAAAATAAAGTACCTAGAAATAAACCTAATTAGGGGGTAAAAGATCTGTACTTAGAAAACTACACAACACCGAAGGAAGAAATTAAGGAAGACACAACTAAAAGGAAGCATAAACTGTGTTTGTGGATTAGAGAAGTAATATCATCATAATGTCCACGCTACCCAAAGCTATTTATAGATTCGGTGCAATTCCTATTAGAATAAGAATGACATATTTCACAGATGCAGCTATCATCTTTCATTTTCACGTGTGAAATTTTCACTATGGTGCACATTGGCTATACATGTTAACATACCACCATGTCATCCTTAGTATTATAGGTTTGCTGCCAACAGTTACCTTAAAAAGGAGAGATATACCAATAACTGATATGGAACTGCTAGTCATTTGTTTATTGATTTTAACTAATAAATGCCAACATACCTAATTTTCTCAAGGAGATTTTTGCTTTATCTTTTGATGTCTGAATTTTGCCCAGGAAGTAAATATCTTATTTTCATTTATGACTCAAATAAATATGCCCAGAGAAACTAGAGGTATGTCACTGGACTTGACCTGCCACACGGCATTTACCCTAAATGCATTCTTGAATGTATAAACTCTAAGTATAAAAAAAATACAAGGTAGTGAATACATATATCAGAAAATACATACATACACACACAAAGAAGCAAGATTGTCTTGTTTTATGAACAAAGAGACATCTAAGTTTAATCAAGTGATTTCCTCTTCATTAATCAGCTCATCATACTGCTAAGCCTACACCGGGATCAGATTGTCAGATTGTAACCATGCATTACACTTAACTAAATAATGGCAATGACAAAGGCAAACAAAGGCTCACAAAAAGCAGGAAGAAGTCTGGGTGGTAAAAGGCACTTTCCTAAATTCTTCATGCATAATATATGGACTTTTGGCTTAAGATAGATAAGATTTGTATTTGAGGTTCATAGGAACACTCACATAAGGTGGGAATTTACATTCTGAAATTGTCATTTTATCCCCCAGATTGCTGTATAATCTACATTATGTGGCATAGTGATATGTCACAGGTCCTGAGTTTTATTTACTAGAAGATACACTTAGCCAAAAGCATCCCTTAAAAGATAAGGTCTCTGACTTAACAAGTTTTTTTTTTTTCTCAAAGATTTTATTTATTTATCTTTAGAGGGGAAGGGAAGGAGAGAAACATCAATGAATGGTTGCCTCTCATGCGTCCATACATTTTAAATTTCTCTTCTTTTAAAGATTTTATTCATTTATTTATTTTTAGAAGGAGGGGAAGGGAGGGAGAAATAGAAGGAGAAAAATAACAATATGTGGTTGCCTCTTAAGGTGGCCCCCACTGGGGCCCTGGCCCACAACCCAGGTATGTGCCCTGACTGGGAATCAAATCACAATCCTTTGGTTTGCAAGCCCACACTCAATGAACTGAGCTATGCCAGCCAGGCCTTTGACTTACCAAGTTTTATTATGTTATTTACTGAGGTGACCTCCCTTTGCACCTGCAAGAGAAGATTAGATCCCAAACCAGCTGTGTAACCTCTCTTCTCCCCAAGTAGCCTCCCAGCCATTCAACAGTAAATCCATTTACCACCACGCACAGTGTTCAATAGGTTATAAATACATCTGGAGCACACTTTCTACAATCACAGTGCTTACTATTTTATTACAGATTTAAAAATAGTTTTATTACAGATTTTTTTATTTTCTGATTTTATAAAAAGTAATTTGACAGTCTCCTATTCACCACTGTATCTTCACTATCTAGCAGCTGTCAATTAAAAGTCACTCAAAATGTATTTGTTCAGGATATGTGTAGAGTTTATTTAATAGTGTAAAGATCTGTGATTTTGAACAAAATTAAGCTTAAACAGGCAAATCATATAGGACAGGTAGAAATATTATTACCATAAATGTAGGGTATGCATCAGCAATATATTTAGTAGCTAGAGCTATGGTAGTCCAGAGAAAATAAAATACAAAAGTAATTCATCATACCCCTCATTATAAAAAATACCTATAAGCTATATCAACAAAGACAAATGCAATATAATGAATTAATAAAAATGTGATATAGAAAAAATTTTGTATATAATTCTATATTTTTCACATATATTTTACAGCTTAAAATTAGTGAAACACTCCACTCTTTAATTTAATATTTTTGTCTATGATTCACACTTATTATCCACTTTACACAATAGGATGGTGATCCTCATAAAATCTCAGCAATGTGATGTATGTGATATTGTAAGTGAGAGTTACAGCCAATCCTCAAAAACAGTTTTTGAAATTTCCATGTTCTTCTCACTGTAACACACTGACACCCCTTATAAATGTGGTATTTTAGACAAGCTAAAAAAATCAAGTCTTTTTATATCCACATCTATTTTCACTGCTGAAAATTCATCACACAGAAATATGAACAATTATACATACTATGACATTAAAGCAAATTGTAATACCATTACTAATTTTTAACTGTATATTGTTTTAGAAAAATAAGGCTTTTCTTTAGAAATGTCTAGAATTTTTAGCAGTACATAACTTATAATTCTAAAGTACTCAAAAAGTGACAGAAATCACACTTTTCTATGGCTAGGTTTCATCTTCTTCAAAGTAAAGAACAGTATGGTAGAGGAAATATATTTCATGATAAAGACTCATATTTTCAAGAAAAGTAATGCATGTCAGTATATAATTGTATGATATTTAAAAACGTAAGTATTTAATAGGTAAACTTTTTACATACATCTTATTCTATACCAGAGAGAAGCTATTTAATGAAATAAACACAGTTTAAAAGTACTATGACATTTGAGTACATTTATTTTACTTAAATGTACTATTGCCCATTTGATAGGAAGGCATAAAACAGAACCAGTGTCGATCAGAAAGTTCTATCAAAAGCTGGTGAAAACATTCAGGAAAAGTGGTTAATCAAAACCATATTTTTTTCCTAGCAAAATGGGCCAAGACTGTACTTGACCATGAGTATACCAATAAATGATGCAAGGTACATGATGAAACATGTATTTTGTATGTAAAGAAAATATTGAGGGATTGGAAGATTGTTTATATGTGTAAGGTATCTTAAGTCATCTCTTAATCTAAATTACAGGTTTTAGACATACATGATTTGACATTGTAGATTATCATAAGGATTAGTAATAAAATAGACAAGAAAATTCTCTGTTATGGAAATAAATGAGGACTTCCTGATTCAGTTTATCAAGAGTCAGCTAGGGTTGAATTATTAGATTGGATTCTTTCCTTAAAATTAATAATCCAGTTAAATAATCAGGGGGTTAATTGTTTTGTAAGCTTGATCTTTAATGAAATGCTTCTTAAATTTTATAAAAATGAAAAAATGCTTCTTAAATTTTATATTCTATGGCTTAGGACAGTTAAAAGGAAGGTGTTAAGACATTTTATAACAGGAAAAAAGAACTGTTTATATTGTACAAGAAGAATCTCTGCCTCCCGATTCAACCAAAATTGAGATAGATAATTTGAAAGATGAAAGTATCAAGACTGTCTGTCTAGCCAAGTGTCTCTGATGCTAATAGAGACCACCAGGGACATGTCATGGGTGGCTTCTGCAATGTTTGCTAATATTAGATTTGAAGGCTCAAATTTCTAATTTAAATGTACAAAGTCTCTAAAACAGAATGGATGTCTCAAAGGGCTAGTCTGAGGTGTGCCTAAGATTTGCAACAGAAGTTTAATGTTGCACCTAGATTTTGTATCTTGGCACTGGGATACAGTTCCTTTCTCTGGCCTTTTACAAGCATGTGTTTATAATAGTCAATATCCCTATTTTGCAAAAAGCAGCAGAGGGGTAAATCACAAAGCAAGGCTTCTGTTGTCTAATAATGAAAACTTAGTTATTTCAAGAGATTCAAGTTTCCAAAGTAACTTAGAAGATTGACCAAAAAACCAAAGGCAGGTCTTAACCTTGGGCAAAAAATACTGCTTAATGTCTGTCCCTCAGGTTTAAAAATGAATTTGTAGTGTGTATATTTTCTCCTGAAGGAGTTCCTGTTTTGTTTTTCTTGAATTGTTGTCATTCATTAAGGGGACATAACAGGGTAGACAATTTTATTCTAATTTTTTTTGCTGATCAAACAGAAGGAAGTATGCACTATAGAAATGGAGATTTAACCTAATTCCAATGTATAAGCATTGTAAACCATATTCTTCAAATTCATCTGAGCAGTGACTATCCACTTTTATATGTTTTAGCTGTAATTTTATATGACCTTGAATTCCTGCTAGGCTTTTATGATAGAGGCCTCTTGGAATCTGAGTCAGTCCTGATGGTTGCTGACAATTGGGGATTTGCAGTCTCTAAAATGGATACTACTGGACTTCTCACTGATCAAACCATGGGTGATTCTTTAGATGATGACGACAGTATTGTTCTCTGTGCCACATAATACATGGAAATGTATATCTGGACTGAATACTTCAGTAATTAGAGGCTACCAACTTTATGCTTACTATAGAATTGCTTCTGTGAAGTCTTACCACTTCCTGTGTCCAAAACTTCAAGAAGTACCAAGGTCTTTTCTTTCTCCAACACCCAACTTGCTAGCTTTGACTGAGTCTCCTCCCCCCCCCCCCCCCCCCCCCCCCCCCCCCCCCCCCCCCCCCCCCCCCCCCCCCCCNCCTTCGCTTCCTTCCCCTCCCCTCCCCTCCCCTCCCCTCCCCTCCCCTCCCCTCTCCTCTCCTCTCCTCTCCTCTCTCCTCTTCTCTCCTCTTCTCTTCTCTCTGTCTCTCTCAATTTTCTTTATCTCTCACCTGGCAGTCATTAAATATAATTCTTCTTTGCACTGAGTGTCTTAGCACCATTTCTATCATGAGCTCAGGCTTTGAAACTATAAGGCAGCAAGATAAATAACTTGCAAAAAATTGTATTTTTGATCTCTAACTGATGCTATGTTTTGAATGTTTATATTACCCTAAAATTCACACTGAAATCCTAACCCTCAAAAGTGATGGTATTAGTAGATACAGCCATTGAAACCTATTAAGTTGTGGGGCCTTTGAGTAGTAATTTTTTCATGAAAGAGGAGCCCTCCTGAATAAGATTGGGTTCTTATTAAAGAGATCCCACAGAGCTCCTTAGTCCCTCCCTCCGTGCATACGTCTCTGACCCAGAAGGGAACCTTCATCCAACCCTGGTAGCACCCTAATAATAGACTTAAGCCTCCACAACTGGGAGAGAGTAATTATTGCCATTTATGAATCTCTCAGAATGTGGTATTTTGTTATAATAGCCTTAAAGGGTGAAGAGATTTTCTCTTAAGGCAAAGGAGTGCAAATGAATGTAGGAATGTTTGTGGTTGGTACACTTGCCCACATAGGTATATAGGTGAGTGGATGGGCATATGGCTATTAAAAAAACATTATCTCATTAAATTATTATGCTGTAATGAACTTTTCTTTCACTACCTACTGTAGTGAAACCTGAGTTATGGGTAAAGCAGATAATAAACAAGAAATTACTATGGGATGTAACAGGTGTCATGAAAAGGAAAGTAGTGTAGATGAGAGAATACTCATGGACCTATTAATCATGTTTACATGATACAACATAAGGCATAAAACTAGCTAAGCAAAAACTGGAAGAGTAGCACAGGAAAGACTCAAAGCAAGTCACATTACTTAGATCGGTGATTCTCAAACTTTTTGGACTTAGGGCCTCTTTAATCTTAAAAATGAGGATCACTAAGCTGTCCTCAGCCTTGTTCTTAAAGAGTTATATCTATTGATACCTACATATAAGACATTGGGACAAAAATTTCTTAAATGTTTTCATTAACTTGTATAAAATGGCAATACCAACTTCGTTACACAATTACATATTTTTATAGAAAATAATTGTTTTAAAATAGTGATAAAAATGCCACTGTATTACATGTTTCCAATCTTTTTGATATCTGGTGTAATAGAAGAAAGATGAATTTTAATATCTAGTTTTCTTTGACCTGTTGCAAGAATATACAACACATAGACTTTTAAAATTTTTACTATATGTTATAGAAGAATGAGAGTAAAATAGACAGAAGAATCTCAAACTTCTTATGGAAAAGTTTTATATCACCAACCCTCAAAATGCTGTTTATGCAATCCCAGGAATCCTCAGGATCGTGCACTGAATTTCACTGTTTTGGAAAAAGAAAAACCCAATGAATAGCAATAAATACAGGGTGGGACACAAGTCAGTTTACAGTTTTTCATAGGGAAAATAATACAACAATTAATAAATAATGATACAAGAATAAACTCTGTGCTTTGAGTACTGAAAGCAGTAAACCTACTCCCCCCTCCCCCTTTAAAGAGGTGGTTTGTACCTTTATGTAGGTTATACTGCAGGTTGCAGAAAATTAGGGACTCATGGCCAGAACTTCTTTCTATTCATTATGGAGAAGAGCAGCCTTTCAAAGAAATACATTCTCCCTCACCAAATTTTATACTTTCTTCTACATAGAGTTGACTCTCAAGTTTTGTCCCTTGAAATAAACACTTGTTTGGTATAAGCAGAAGGATTTAAATGCATCCGCACTTATGAAGTAGCATTACATCCCTGACACTATTCATTTCTTTGACTTTAAGTGGATTTCCAGTCTTAACAGCAAGTCATTATAGAGCATTCTTAAGCAGTACTGTTACCTAAAGTATGACAGAAAAAAAAATAATGGTTGTTTAGCAGGAACATTTAAAGAAAAGTGTGAGGATTTGATGGGAAGACTAAGTGACTTCTACTGAGATTTGAATAGATGATTTTAGTAAAAATAATTATTCACAGTGAAATTGTAAAAGATATTATAGTACTTTCACAGTGTAGAATGAATAAAAAAGGTGTCAATCTAGTATAATCAGTCTAAAATTTAAAGCAAAAACTACAAAAATTCTGGGAAAATAGCAAACCATTTTAAAAGTATCTCCTGGCCTGCAAGACCGACCTAATTTCCATTGTTGGTAAAAAGAACCATTTTATGTAAATGTATTTATTTCAAAGATTATGTTGAAAATAGTAAAATGAATTAAATTCTAAAGTGGAAAAAAGTGTTGCAACCTCAGTCAGCTTAAACTTTCAAATAGTAATTCAAAATTGGGAAATAATTTGAAGCAACTGATGAATAATTTCCCATTCCTCATCACTTCTGAAAAGAATTGTCTTGAAGAAATTTTCCTGAGTGCTTGTCACATTTGTCTTCATCCAAAATATGCTACTAATTCTTGATATATGTCAGTTATTGTTTTCAGGGTGAGATATAAAGGTTTCTACTTCATTCCTAGTACAAGTAAAGATACCCAACAAATAATAAATATTTTTAATGACTAGGGAATAAATAAAATATGACAAGGCTCATCCTCTCCAGTAGTTCATAGCCTAGAAAAAGATACTAAATTATATAAATTATAGATACATAAATTATATAAATAAAGTACTCACGAGCAAGGGAAACAGACTAGGTAATTCTGTATTAGAGAAAATTAACAAAGAACTCTTTTAGAAAGTAATATATGAAAAAATATCTTGAATGAGCCATGATGGAAATGAAGTTTCCATTGAATAGGTAGACATGGAATCAAAATGTGAAAAATCACATTCATTAAAAATACCTAACATATATAGGAAACTGATTTATTTTTGTTGTGATTGTTTGCAATTTAGAGATTGATTGAGTAGAAAATGTAGGAAAAAAAACATTTGTAAAGATGAAATACTTTCCAGTTCTGGAATTATACCCTAGGAGTCCTGAAATACCAATTTAGAAGAACCTATTCACTCCAATGTTCATAGCAGCACAATTTATTGGAAACAGCCTAAGTGACCATCAGTAAATGAGTGGATCAAAAAACTGGTACATTTACACAATGGAATACTACACAGCAGAAAGAAAGAAGGAGCTCCTACCCTTCACAACAGCATGGATAGAACTGGAAAGCATTATGCTAAGTGAAACATGCCACGTTGTAAAAGACAGATACCATATGATCTCACCTTTAACAGGAACCTAAACAACAAACCAAACAAACAAGCAAAATATAACCAAAGGCACTGAAATAGAGAACAGGCTGACGGTGACCAGAGAGGAGAGAGAGAAGGGAATTTCAGGGGAAAGGGGGAAGGATTTACAGGAACAAGTATAAAAGACACATGGGAAAAAACTAGGGGGGTGGGGTGGAAACAGGAGGGAGGTGGGGAGGGTTGGGGGGTGGGCTAGGATGGGAGTAAAAGACAGAAAACTTTACTTGAACAAAAATTAAAATAAATTAAAAAAAGAAAGCAAAACAAAAACAAATAAATAAATAAAGTCTGGCTGAATAGAAAAAAATTGAAAAAGAACAAACTAATAGTAACCAGTGGGGAGGGGAGGGGAGAGAGAGATAAGGATATTAAGTTGTGGGGCCTTTGAGTAGTAATTTTTTCATGAAAGAGGAGCCCTCCTGAATAAGATTGGGTTCTTATTAAAGAGATCCCACAGAGCTCCTTTGTCCCTCCCACCGTGCAGACGTCTCTGACCCAGAAGGGAACCTTCATCCAACCCTGGTAGCACCCTAATAATAGACTTAAGCCTCCACAACTGGGAGAGAGTAATTATTGCCGTTATGAATCTCTCAGAATGAGAGGGATTCTCTCCCAGGAAAGAAGGGAAAGGGCCATCAGAGAGAATGTGTAAAGGACCCTTGAACTAGGCCAAAAGGGATTAGGGTTGAGGCTGGGAGGTGGGGGTGGCGGGGATAAAGGAGCGTGGTGGGAGGAGACAACTGTGCTTGAACAACAATAAATTTTTTTTGAAGAACTGCTTTGGGAACAAGGGAAGAAAACAGTTGTGATAAGCTTATAATCCCACTCTAAAATTTGAAAAGTAGTAGTTGGATTGTGGGAATCTGCTGAAAAGTTTTAAGACAGAAAGTGACAAGATTCCATGTATTTGATGGAAACATTATTCAGATCATTGTGAAGGCTGAAAGAGTGTTGAGATAAAGGTAGGTAGTTTTAGAAGGCATTCATTAATGTCACTTTTGCTCTCAATTAACTGTATTACTGTTTTTATTTTCTTCTATAAATATATCCCAATATCTTACCATATTGTTCACTTCATTTCCTTTTTAATAATTTTTTGCCAATAAAATGGAATCATGCGTAGTTTGTTTCTGCATTTACAAACAGTGATTTAGTTTATATACATGTGAAAGATTTAAGGTTTGGAGCTCATTAACCCTAAATATGAGCATATAGACAGAGCACCTCAACAATTAGTTTTTGGAAGACTGAAGTGCTATGTATGTAGAAATGCTTTCTTGTGTACTTTGCATCTTTGATAGCAAGAATAAAGTTTGCCTTGAAAAAAATGTCAATTTATATAGAGGTAAAATGCATGCTTACACAACACTATAAAAATGATGTGTTTTCTGGCTTTTTTAGCAGTATATGTTTATAAGTGAGTACTGTGCTTGTATTACAGGTGAGCACATTTGGTGATTTGATTTTTTTTTTTGCATATTGCTTTAAAATTTCAGGATGCAATCCTGGCTGGTGCATGTCAGTGGATTGAGTGCTGGTTTGCACACCAAAGGGTCACCAGTTTGACTCTGTCAGGGCACATGCCTAGGTTATGGGCCAGGTCCCTAATTGGCAGCATGCAAGAAGCAAGCACACATTGCTGTTTCTCACCCCGTCTTTCTTTCCGTCCTCTCTAGACATAAATAAATAAAATCTTTAACAAATAAATTTCAGGATACAGATTATACCTACCTTGTACAGTTTTCTGTGGGAGCACGCATGACCTTGCTTTGTTGGAAAACACATTTAAAGAATGTGGTTTCAGTGCAGTTTCTTGCACATCCTAGTAGAACATTATGCCCTAAATTTATATTGACTATGGTAATGTTGACAAAGTACTATAGTAAATAACTTATGAGCTTGCCTGCATAAGTTAAGTCATTAACTTCTTTTCCAGGAAGCAGATCTATAATTACAAATGGCTCATGCATTTTCCATTTCTAAAAACATTCAAGGGAAGTATGAAGAACTATGCTAAAAAGAGAAAGCACCATATCAGCTCACGTTTCTACAAATCCTGCTAGATAAGTTGTAGTATAGCTAAAATCATATTGGCCCTGTCATCTGAAAGCCTTTGCTACTAATTGTGTTGCTAGTTCATTTTAGCAAACCTCCATCTCTCCAAACTTCTGTTATTACATTAGTACATGGAATTAAGAATAATCATTTTCTAGAATTATTCTGAGGATCATGTACATAAAATACCTCACATGTTTCAAATGCTGATTTTATTTTTTAAGATGTCTACTTGTTTTCCATTTTTTGAATGCTAATTTTAAAAGAAAGCTTACAATAGGATGACTCCAACTCTCCAGGGAAGTTTTTATTAGTGATAACAAGCTTTATTATTTATTTAGAGCAAATGTTAGTAACTAAATAAGTAAATTTGGCATATTTTTTAATCCTACAACTTTCCACACCATCGCATTTTCATCTCTGAATGATCAAATGATCATTTTTTATTGCAATTTATTTCTATGACATCATTTCCATAGCTAAAAATCATAAGGACTCAAGGGTAAGGTCTAATCATGCTGTTGTGTCATCAGAATTTAGCACAGTTCTTGATAAGGAATACTGATTCAATAAATATCATTACCTGTGAAGGCAATTATCTTTCTTCACTTTTATCATCATGGTTTGGTAAAAACAGTTAAAGAGTTAGAAAAAATAAAACACATACTTTTGGAACACAGCAACTTACCTGTTACTCTGACAAACATTTTCTCAGATCTTTTCACTTGAGTGCTCTACTTATGAATTAAAAGGTATTCTTGAAAGTAGTTCAGCAGCCCTAGTGCACAAAGTTATTTATTGCTTCAATTGGAATTTTTACAAGGTCAATGAGGGTAAAGAAAAATTCATTTTTTACTATTATGTACAAACCTTATCTGTTAAGGATACAGTCTAACTGGAGAACTATATTTTCAAAAAGAGCTAATAAACTTGTACTTGGAAAATATAAATGAAAAGAGAATGTGAAAATTATCTAATATGAAATTCCTTGGCCTAAAAATAGTTATTACATGTAAATCACCTTAAGTGCAGTTGATATACTCCACATTCGAAGGCATTACATTGCCTCCACTGGAAGAAGTTAAGAAAGGACCTCAGAATTCCAGGTGCTCCAGGTAGGACAACCTGTCCTGGCCTCCATCACTAAAGCACTGTCTTGCTCCTAGAACTAGTAGGGAGTTCCAGGAATGCAGGGGCTTTGGATGACATCTCAAGTTTCTGAGATTCCGTGTCACTATTGAAACCAGTGAGAAAGGGAGTCTTGGAGTTCTGCATACTTCTAACAAGGTCCACACCAACTCTTCCCTAAAATAATGTCAACTACCCATGTTTGTGAGGTGACAGAGGTACCTCACAGGTGTTCCTCACATGAGGAACACGTTCCTTACGTGTTCCTCATGATTAGTTCCAGAACTTTCTTCCTGTTCCTTCTCTAAATATCTGAAGATATTTTAAATCAAATTAAACAACCCTGTTCCACTTTGTAATCCTCCAAAGACACCTTAATCACAACTTCTGATCCCTTGAAGATTCTGAAGTCTGGATTGCTACCACTCTTGGTATTTTCTCCTAACATAATTTTTAGTAATTTTAATACAAAAATAGATTATATGTCTATTACATTCAGATTTCATTTACCTTGATCTCTGTGTGTTTGATGATCTTGTCTACCTTCCTTCCTTAGCAATTCATTCCTATGTCGGTACCACAGAAGCACTCAATCATACCCTTATTTTACACTCATTTATTTTCTGACCATAACTTATTAATATAACCTCACTCTTCCAAGTGCTTTAACTCCATTATTTGTATTATATCACATATCCTTATTAATTGCTTTTCAACCCTCTCATTGTTTTACCTCCTTTCCTCTTTTCTAGCTTGAAACAAGATTAATATTATAATCACCTCTTTTCAGAGAACTTCAGTTTCCTTCTTTCTTGCTACTTCTTATTCACCTGTCTAAATCATAAGACTAAAAAAAATCATGCTGGCTGTTCTCACTTTGAAATCATAACCAAAAACCTCGAGTGGATCTTTAATGATGTGAGCAATCACATTTCATTTTCCTATTTCAGTCTCTCACCCACTCTCACAGGCTTCAATTTTGTTCTCCCACCTCATCAAACATACAGCCCCTCCTCCTCACCACAAAATCATTTGATGACCTTGTGTCTATTAAAGTTAGAAGATGAAATTAAACTATTGAAGTTAGAAAATGATGTTAGAATAGACCAAGTAGCACCTACATTTACCGACCTGCTAAAATCTATGGTCACTCTTGAACTACCATCCTGTTAGTAGAGGTAACTGCCCTTGAACCTGACTAAAGCCAGACCTACATATATATTAGATTCTATCTATTTTTAAGAACGTACCTCCACCATTATCCTGCTTGTTTTTCATCATCAATTTTTATTTTCAGCTAGATCATTCATATCAGATGGTAAATATGTTTTGTTCCTCCTTTAAGAAAATAAACACCGTTCTTCACTCAATAATTGTCTCTGGTTACTGCCCTATATATCAGCTTGCACGAACAGCAAAAGTTGTTATCTTGCTCATCTATTTTCATTCTTCTTTTGTAAGGTTTCAAAATTCAGATTTTATTAAGTATAACACAAATATGTAAAATGAGCACATGTGTGGCTTACATAAGTATTATAGCACATACTGGCTTACAACTAACTATTATACATGTCAGGAAATAAGAATTTGCCAGACACACAGAAACCCTCTAGCATATCCTCTTAATCACAGACCCTTCTTCCTATTCTAAGAGCTACTACTGTTTTGACTCAAATTGTAACCACTTTCTTACATTTTTCCTACAGTTTCCTGTTATATCTGAAACATCTTCTCATTGGCTTTAGCCTTTCTCTACAAATGCTCCTTTAAATTTCACCCATGATGTACATGCTGCTACACTGAATGAGTCTTCATCTTGGCCTAAAAATAGTTATTACATGTAAATCACCTTAAGTACAGTTGATATACTCCACATTCGAAGGCATTACATTGCCTTCACTGGAAGAAGTTAAGAAAGGAACACAGAATTCCAGGTGGTCCTGGAATTATCATCATTTAATTCTAATATCTATCAACTTCTCTAACACCACACTTCTTTCTTACTGAACTGACCGCTCAATCTTCTTTATTATTTTATTCTTATCTCACTGACATCCTCATCAACCTCATCCTGATTATTATTATTATTACTGTAAGAGACATATAAAAGAAATCTGCCCTCAAACTTTTAAGTGCTAAGTACATTATTATCACATGCACATTGTTTTAAAGACAATATCTGGAAATTTTTCATCTCTTGAGACTCAAATTCTATTTCTGTTGACAGTAACTGTCCATAGTCCCTGATAACCGCCATTTTACTTTGTGCTTCTATATATTTGACTACTTTAGCTGCCTCATGTATGCGGAAACATGCAGCATTTCTTTTGATTGGCTTATTTCACTTAGCAAAATGTCCTCAAGGCTTATTTATGTTTTACAATATGGTAGAATTTCCTTCTTTGTTAAAACTTAACAATGTTACTTTGTAGGTATCACCATACCATATTTTCTTCTTCAGTTCATCCATTGATGGACATTTAAGTTGTTTCTGCCTCTTGGCTATCATGGATAATTGAACATGGGGGTAAAAATACTACTTCAAATCTTATTTTAAATTCTTTTGGATAATATCATACCCAGAAATGGAATTGCTGGATCATATGGTAGAGCTAGTTTTAATGTTCTGAGGGGCCACTCTATTATTTCCCATATTGGTTGCATTATTTTAGAGTTGTGGGAATAATGCACAAAGGTTCAACTCCCCAACTTCTGCACATTCTCACAAGCATTTATTTTTGTTTATTTGGATGTGTGTGTGTGTTTTTTTAAATACTTTACTCGTTTATTTATTTATTCATTTATCTTTAGAGGGGAAGGAGAGAGGGAGAGAAACATCAATGTACGGTTGCCTTTTGTGCGCCCCCTGCTGGGAGTTGGTCTGCAGGGAACTGGACTACAACCCAGGCATGTGCCCTGACTGGGAATCGAACTGCCATCCTCTGGTTCGCAGGCCCGCACTCAGTCCACTGAGCTACACCAGCCAGGGCTCTGGATGTGTGTTTTTTATAATGTCTATCCTAACAGATGTGAAGTGACATCTCATTGTGGTTTTGATTTGCATTTCCCTGATAAGTGCGGTGTTGAACATCTTTTCACAGAGCTGCTAACCACTTGAAGGTCTTCTTTACAAAAATATCTATTTAGACCTTTGCTCACTTTTTAACTGAGCTATTGTTTTTTTGTTATTGATTTGCAGGAGTTTCTTATGGTAATGCCATGTCAGATGCACGGTTTGAAAATGTTTTATCTCATTTGTACATTCACTTTTAAATATGTGATTTTTTTGTTGTTATTGTAGCCAAGAAGCTTTTATGCTTGATGTAGTCCCATTTGTCTGTTTTTGCTTTTGTTGCCTGTGCTTTCGGTGTCAAATTTCAGAAGTCATTGCCAAGACAAATGTCAGTATTCCCCATTGTTTTCTTCTATATATTTTATAATTTTAGGTTTTGCATTTAGGTCTTTAACCCCCTTTGGTTGATTGTGTGTGTGTGTGTGTGTGTGGCAAAATACAGATCCAATTTCTTTATTTTGATTTCGCCTATCCTGTTTCCCCAATACCATTTATTGAAGAGACTATCCTTTCCCTATTGTGGGAAAATATTCTCAAGATTATTTGTCCATATGTGTACAGATTTATTTCTTGGCTCTCTGTTTCAATCCATTGGTCTCATGTATGTCAATGCCATGATCATAATGTTTTTATCATTGTAACTTTATAATGTGTTCTGATGTCAGGACATATGAGGCCTCCAGCTTTGTTTTTCTTTCTTGGCATTATTTTTGTGGTTTATCATCCTTTGTAGTTCCATATGAACAACAGGATTTTTTTCTATGTCAGTAAAAATTACCTATATTATTATTATAGAGATTCCATTGAACTTGTAGATAAGTTATGGTAGTCTGGAAATTTAAAAAATAGTAATTCTTCCAACCTTTTAAAATAAGATACCTATTTTACTTTTTCAACTTTAGTTTCATTCAGCCATATATAAAGTTTTCAGTGTATAAGTACTTACTTCCTTGGTTAAGTTTATTATTAACTATTTTATTTTGTCTGAAAGTAGGATAAGTGGAATTGTTTTCTCAATTTGTGTGTAATTTATTGTTACTATATAAAAACACAACTAATTTTTACATGTTGATCTTGTATCCTGCAAATTTGCTGAATTCATTTACTATTTCTAAGAGATTCTTATATGTCACCTTTTCTTATTAGAAGGTTTCTATTTCATTTCTGCTCTTAGTTACTCTTGTTAAGAATTTTAATACTACCTTGAATCAAAGTGGTAAAAGTGGAAATTCTTGCCTTAATCTTAAAGGAAACACTTCCCATTTTTCACCATTGAGAATAATGTTAACTCTGATCTTTTTTGTGTAAAGCCTTTATTATGTTGAGGTAGTTTTTTAAATCATAGTTTGTTGAGTGGTTTTGCCATGATAAGCTTAAATTATGTCAAATTTTAGTACATCTATTGAAGTAATTATATGCTGTCTGTCCTCTATTGTGCTAATGTTGTATGTCACATTTATTGATTTTCATATATTATACTATGCTTGCATCCAATGGATAAGTTCCACTTATTCTGGGTGTATAATGCACTGTTCAATTTGCTAGTAATATGTTGCATATTTTTGCATCTGTATTCATTGGGGATATTGATTTTCTCTTCTTGAATGCAGTGTCTTTGTCTGACTTTGGTCAGGCTAAAACTGACCTCAAAAAAATTAATTTGGAAATATTCCTCTTAACTTTTTAAAAAGATTTTTGAGAAGGATTATTGTTAATTCTTCTTTAACATTTGGTACTTGTACAATTTTATATTCCCTATAGCAATATGTGAATGTCCATTTATTACATATACTCAATATTTGGTACTTAGTGTTAGCTAGTGGATGTGTTGACATGTCTTTATGGACTTTATTTGCATTTGCTTGATAACTAAAAACAGTATTCATGTTTTCATGTGTTAATGATAATTTTCACATTTTTTATGACTTACCCATCTAAATATGATGCCCATTTTGTAACTTTTTCTTATTGTTGAAATGTTGGTGTTTTAATATATCTAAATAAAATTTATATCTATTGTAAATATTTCCTCCAAGATTGTAGCATTTTTTAATTTTTATAAAAGTGTAAGTTATAAAATGTTAATAAAATCCAGCTTAATTATTATTTTTACTTTTATAAGTTATATTTTTGTGTTCCATTTAGGAAATATTTGTCTACCTCAACATCAAAATTTTTTTCTAAGAATTTATAATTTTTAGCCCTGGCTGGTGTAGCTCAGTGGATTGAGCTCGGGCTGCGAACCACACGATCGCGGTTCGATTCCCAGTCAGGGCACATGCCTGGGTTGCAGGCCAGTTCCTGGCAGGGGACTCAAGAGAAGCAACCATACATTGATATTTCTCTCCTTCTCTCCTTCTCTTCCTCTCTAAAAATAAATAAATAAAATATTTTAAAAAAGAATTTATAATTTTAGTTTTCATGTTTTGTGTTTTATCTATTAATTCTTTTTAAATATATCTTCACATGAGGATGTGTTTATTAATTTTAGAGAGAGAGGAAGGGAGAGAGAGGAAAAGAGATAGAGATAGAGAGGAATCTACATGAGAAACATCAATCACTTGCTCTGACCAGGGGTCAAACGTACCACAAAGGTATATGCTATATATTCTTTATGACATGTGGCTATTCAATTGCTATGAAATTATTTGTTGAAAAGATAATCATGTCCCTAGACTTGGTTAAGATGGCAGTGATGATAACCATAGGATTCACTTCTTTCCACAACCACATCAAAATTATAACTAAACAATAGAAAAACCATCATTGAGAATCATGAGAAATCAAAAATAATCAAAGTCCTGTGACCACAGAATTAAAACACACATCACACTGAGACTGGTAGGAGTGAGAGAGACATGGAATATGCTGGTCCCCCACCCATGTGTGGTGAAGAAAGATCGAGAGAGATGTCTCAGCTGAGGAGATCCCCCATGATGAATAAGAGATTTCAGTACCACACCAGGTTCCCTAGCCCAGAGTTCCAGTGCCAGACGACAAGCCCCCATAACATCTGGCTGAAAAAAACAGTAGGGATTGAGACTTAAGAAGATAGGAACTTCTGGAGTCCCAGGAAATTCTTTTTAAAGACTCTGCACATGGACTTACTCAGACTCATTATCTCTGAGGTCTTACATTGGGAAAGCAGCTTGAAAGTCACCAGAGACATATGTGGAGAAGTTGAATTTTTTTGGCACTAGTGAAAGACTTGGAAGGTCAGCATTCTCCTAGACAGAAGTGTTGGCAGTGGCTATTGTTCTTTTGCTGAGCCCTCCCTGCACAGAGCCAGCAGGCAGGTACCTTATTAAAACTCCATCAACTTTATTCCCACTATTTACCCACCCTGGCAATTTCCTGAGGTCCTGCCCCACCCAACTTTCAGTATCACCCAAGCTGTCACCAGTGGCTTTTGCAAATGAACGACTTGTTTTGGTTCATACTTCAAATATACCTAAATTATCTCGAACAAGCAGAATCTGGCCCCAGCAAGCCTCTCATTAAGTGGTTTCTCTCATTAAGAGGCTCTGGGCAGGGACCTGAAGGAACAGCAGCCAGGATCCTTGTGCTGAGGCATTCCCCATATTGCAGAAGCCATCTTTCTCAGGCAGAACACCACCGCTTTCAGAATGGCATAGCCTGAGGGGAAGCAATAGCCCCGCCCACAGAAATTAATCTTCCCTACACTGTGGTGCTGGAAAACTGCTGATACAGATTGAGGCTATATCACTTTTTAGTTTAACAACTAAGTGGAGAAATACAAAGAAGCAGTAAAATTAGAATGACAAAGAATCAGACCCCAAATGAAAGAACAAGAGAATTGTCCAAAAGAAGAACTAAATTAATTGGACTAAGAAATTTATTAGAAGGAGTTTAGAGTAATAAAGATAAGGATATTGAACAGCATGAAAAAAGACAGAAACCATAAAAAATCAGTCAGAAATAAAGAATGCAATATCTGAAATAAATAATACACTGGAAGGAATAAACAATAGGTTAGATGAAACAAAGGATAAAAATCAGTGCTATGGAAGATAAGATAGAAAAAAACACTCAGGCAAAGAAGAAAAAATAATTTAAAAAATGAGGAGAATTTAAGAAACATTTTGGACAGCATGAAGCACAAGCACATCCACATCCTGATAATAACTAAAGACGATGAAAGCAAGTAAGGGTTAGAGAGCTTATTTGAAGATATAACAATGAAAAACTTCCTTAATCTGGTGAAGGAAAAAGAAACAAAAGTCCAGGAAGCTCAGAGGGTCCCAAACAAACTGGACTTAGAAAGACTTATGCCCAGATAGATCATAATTAAAATGATATGGCTTAAAGGCAAGGAGAGAATCCTAAAAGCTGCATGAGAAAAGCAGGTAGTTACATATAGGGGAGCATCAATTAGACTGTCATCTGATTTCTTAACAGAAACATTTTACCCAGAAGGGAGTGGCATGAAGTATTAAAAAAGATGAAAACCAAGGACCTACAACCAAGGTTACTTTACCCACTATCAATTTTTAAGTGATACCCACTATCATTTAAAATTGAAGGAGAAATAAGAAGCTTCCTGGATAAGAAAAAAACTAAAGGAATTTGTTAACATCAGACTAGTACCACAACAAGCATTAAAGCACTTGTTTGAAGAAGAAGAAGAAGAAGAAGAAGAGAGAAAAAGAAGAAGAAACTAGTCTAACAATAAAATGGCACTAAAAATGTATCTATTGGGAATCACCTTAAATGTAAATGGCTTAAATGCCCCCACCAAAAGACAGGATAACTGAATGGATAAGAAAACAAGATATGTACATATCTATACATATATATCCTGCCTCCAAGAGACACATCTCCAATAGAAAGACACAAACAGATCAAAAGTAAAGAGATGGGAAAAAGTATTTCATGAAAATGGAAAAGAAAAAACAAAACAAAACGTGGAATAGCATTACTTATATCCAACAAAATAGACTTTAAAACTGAGTCTATACTGAGAAACAAAGGACACTATGTAATGATAAAGGGGAAATCCAACTAGAGGATATAAACTTAGTAAATATTTACACATCCAATATAGGGGCACCTAAATATGAGAAACAAATCTTGATTGACATACAGGGGGAGATCAACAGAAATATAATCATAGTTGGGTGTTTTAACACCCCATTGACTTGGATACATCTTCCAGACAGAAAATCAACAAGGTGACAGAGCCTTACATGACACACTAGATCAAATGGATTTAATTGGTATCTTCAGATCATTTCATCCCAAAACAGCAGAATATACATATTTTTCAAGTGCACAGGGAACATTTTCTAGGATAGACCACATGTTAGGACACAAAATAAGTCTCAATAAATTTAGGAAGATTTAAATAACATCAAGCATCTTCTCTGACCCCAATGCTATGAAACTAGAAATCAATCACAAAAAGAAATTTAAAAATACACAAAATAATGAAGCTAAATAACATGTTGTTAAACAGTGAAAGGGCTGACAATGAGATCAAGGAAGAAATTGGAAGGTACCTTGAATGTAAATGAAAATGAGGACTCAACAATCCAAAATCCATGGGACACTGAGAAAGCAATCCTAAAAGGAAAATTCATAGCATTATATGTCTATCTAAGAAGGAGGAGGAGGAGGGGGAAGAAGAAGGAGGAGGAAAAGGAGAAGAAGAAGGAGAAGAAGAAGGAGAGNTAGGAAGATTTAAATAACATCAAGCATCTTCTCTGACCCCAATGCTATGAAACTAGAAATCAATCACAAAAAGAAATTTAAAAATACACAAAATAATGAAGCTAAATAACATGTTGTTAAACAGTGAAAGGGCTGACAATGAGATCAAGGAAGAAATTGGAAGATACCTTGAATGTAAATGAAAATGAGAACTCAACAATCCAAAATCCAAGAAATTGGAAGATACCTTGAATGTAAATGAAAATGAGGACTCAACAAGCCAAAATCCATGGGACACTGAGAAAGCAATCCTAAAAGGAAAATTCATAGCATTATATGTCTATCTAAGAAGGAGGAGGAGGAGGAGGAGGGGGAAGAAGAAGAAAAAGAAGAAGGAGGAGGAAAAGGAGAAGAAGAAGGAGAAGAAGAAGGAGAGGAGGAGGAGAAAAGAAAGAGAGAGAGAAAAAGAAAGAAAGAGGAAGAAAAGAACAAGCTTAAACAATCTAATTTCACACTTAAAGGAATTTGAAAAACAACAAACAAAGCCTGCAGTGAACTGAAGGAAGGAGATAATAAAAATCAGAGCACAAATAAATGAAATAGAGTCTAAAACAATGAAACCAAAGATCAATATCCAAGAGCTTCTTCTTTGAACAATTAACAAGATTGACAAACCTTTAACCAGGCTCATCAAGAAAATGAGTGAAAGGACACATATAAAATCAGAAATGAAGGGGGAAAAATAACAACTGACACTAAAGAAATACAAAGGATCTTAACAAACTCTTATAAAAAACTATATGCTTACAAACTGGATGAAATAGATACATTTATAGAAACATGCAATCTTGCAAAACTAAAGCAGGAAGAGTCAGAGAATCTGAATAGACAGATTACACCTAGTGAAATTGAAGTAGTAATAAAAAAACTCCCAATATACAAAAGCCCTGGACTGCATGTAGTCACAGGTGAATTTTACCAAACATTTCAAGAACCTCCTCTTCTCAAACTATTTTGTAACATTCAAGAGGAAGGATAACTCCCAAACTCATTTTATGAGGCCAGCACTATCCTAATTCCAAAAACCACATAAAGACAGCACAAAGAAAAAAAATTAAAGGCCAGTATCCCTGATGATGGTAGATGCTAAAATTCTCAATAAAATATTAGAGAACCAAATACAGTAATGCATCAAAAAGATGATACACTGTGATGAAGTGGGATTTATCCAGGAATGCAAGTTTGGTATAACTTAGGAAATCAATAAATGTGATTCACCATATAAAAAAAATAAAGGACAAAAACCACATGACCATATAAATAGATGCAGAAAAAGCATTACTATCCATCATCCATTTATGATAAAAACTCTCAGCAAAGTGGGATTAGAGAGAACATACCTAAACATAATAAAGGCTATCTATGACAAAGCCACTGTCAGCATCATACTCAATGGGCAAAAGTTACAGGTGTTCCCTTAAAATCAGGAATAAGACAGGGATGTTCACTTTCACCACTCTCATTCGAAATGTGCTGGAAGTCTTAGCCATAGTAATCAGACAAGAAAAAGAAATAATAGGCATCCAAATTGGAAGGAAGAAATAAAACTCTCTCTATTTGCAGAAGACATGATATTGGACTTAGAGAATCCCAAAGATTACATCAAAGGACTACTTGAACTAATAAATGAATTCAGCAAAGTAGCAAGATACAAAATTAATATCTAGAAATCACTTCCATTTTTATATGCCAATAAAAAACAGAAAAGGAAATTAAGAAAACAATCCCATTCACAATTACTACAAATAGAAGAAAATGCATAGGAATAAACCTAACCAAGGATGTAATAGACCTGTACTCAGAAAATTATAAGACACTGGGGAAGAAAATAGAAGGAGATATAAATAAATGAAAGCACCTACCATGTTCATGAATAAGAAAAATTAACATAAATAAAATGTCCATCCTATCCAAAGCAATCTATAGATTCAACAAAATTGCTAAGAATATCCCAATGATGTATTTGACAGAACTAGAACAAATATTTCAAAAATTTATATTGAGCCACAAAAGTCTCTGAATAGCAACAGCAATCCTGAGAAAGAAGAACAAAGTTGAAAGAATCACGCTATCTAATATGAAACTATACAACAAGGCCATAGTAATCATAGTAATGCTAGCATTGCACTAGCATGAAAACAGACACATTAGATGAATGGAAGAGAATAGAAAGCCCATAAATAAACTCAAAACTTTATAGTTAATTAATATTTTACAGATGCATAAAGCACAATCAATGGGCTAAAGATGGTTTTATTCAACAAGTGGTATTGGGAAAATTGGACAGATACATGCAGAAAAATGAAACTAGACCAACCACCTTTTTACACCACACACATGAATAAATTAAAAATGGATCAAAGACTTAAATATTATACGTGAAACCATAAATATCATAGAAGAAAATATTGGCAGATTGATGCAGCTACTGTGGAATGCAGTATGGACATATCTTAAAAAATTAAAAATGGATCTGCCTTTTGGCCCAGCAATCCCACTTCTGGGAATATACCCAAAGAAACCTAAAACACTAATTTCAAAGAACATCAACACCCTTATGTTCATTCCACAGCTATTTATAATCACCAAGACATAGAAGCAGCCCAAATGTCCATCAATAGATGAATGAATAAAGCAAGTGTAAGGCATTTATGCAATGGAATAGTACTCAGCCTCAAAAAAAAGAAGAAAATTTTACCCTTTGTGATAGTATGGACTCACCTGGAGAAATGTATGCTAAGCAAAGTAAATCAGTCATAGAAAGAAAAGTACTGTGTGATTTCACTCATATGTGGAATCTAATCAACTGAACTAAGAAGGAAAATGGGGACAGACTCATAGATGCAGAGCAGAATGACAGCTAGTGAGGGGAGGTAAGGGAATAGAGGGATTTAGAAAAAAGGAAAAAGGACTCATGGACATGAACAATAGTGTGGTGATTGCTGGAGGGGATGTTATAAGGGGACTAAATGAGAGTGGAAATACTACAATAAATATTAAATAAAAAAAAAGCTTTGCACAGTGGCAGTATGTAGCCAATGTGGTTTATCTGAGGCATGATTATTGCTAATTGAAAAAATAAAATAAAGGCTTTGAAAAAATAAAATAAAATAAAATAAAATAAAGAAAAAATAATAACAGAAAACTTTTTTAATTTGAAGAAAATAGACATACAATCTCTTGAAAGCACAGAGAATCACAAACAAGATAAATCTGAAAAGGTCCTCACCTGGACACATCATAATTAAAATGCCAAAGCTTAAACACAAAAAGATAATCTTAAAAGCAGGAAGAAAAGAGTAGTTACATACAAGATAGTTCCCTTAAGAATGTCAGCTGCTTTCTCAAAAGAAACTTTGCAGGCCAGAAGGGAGTGGAAAAAATATTAAAAGTCATAAAAAGCAAGGAGCTACAACTAAGATTACTTTACCAAGCAAAGCTGTACAGATAAAGAGCTTCCCAGAGAAGAACAAGGTTTAGGACTTCATCACCATCAAACCAGTATTATATGGAATATTAAAGGGTCTTCAAATAGAAGAAGAATAATAAAAATATACGAACAATAAAATGGCAATAAATACTTATTTATCAACAACTGAATCCTAAAAGCAAAGTAAATGAACAAGCAGAACAGAGAAGGATAATAGACACAGAGAACATTTTGATGTTTGCCAGATTGGTGGGGTATCAGTGGGAATGGGTGAAAAATATGAACAGATTAAGAAGTACAAATTGGTTGTTATAAAATAGTCATGAGAATGTCGAGTACAACATAAGGAATACAGTCAATAATAGTTTAATAACTATGTATGATGTCAGATGGCTATGAGATTTATTAGGATGACTACTTAATAAGTTATGTAATATCAAATTATGGGGGTGTACACCTGAAACTAATATAATAATGTATGTCAACTGGAACTGCAAATAAAAAGTGATTTACAAGTGACAATCATTTCTCAATTAAATTATATTTACTCCATTGATAAAATAAATTGACCATATATGTGAGTCTATTTCTATAATCTTTATTCAGTGTAATTGACCTGTATGACTCCACATGCCAATATCATATTATCTTGATCTAGATTAGAATTAATTTATTAAATCACATATTAGAAATATTCCCACTTTATTTTTCTCTGTTAAACAATATTTTTTCTGATTATTGATCCATTGCATTTTCATATATGCTAGAAATATATAAAGATGATTCCCAGTGGGCCTCACTTCCTCTTCATGGCCTTGATTAAAAAACACCACTATTAAAATGAGGATATTATTTCCAGGACTCTGAATCATCTTGCTAGCAGGATCTCTCTCAGTGATCAATGTAAGTTGGGGAAGTCTGAATGGCAAGAGACTAAGGATGACCACTGGTCAACAGCCAACTATCAAATGAGACCCTTAGTCCAATAGACCAAAAGGAAATTTCAAAAGGATTTCAATCTGATTTTGAAATCCCCATAAGTGATTTCAAAAGCAGATTTTCCCCCAGGTAAGCACTGGCTGGCACTGGATTGTAGCCATAGAGAAAATGAAGCTGAGGAATAGGTAAGGTGTCTTTGTATTTCTTTTTTAAAAGATTTTATTTATTTATTTTTAGAGAGAGGGGAAGGGAAGGAAAAAGATAGGGAGAAAAATATTAATGTATGGTTGCCTCTCACATGCCCCTTACTGGGGACCTGGTCTGCAACTCAGGCATGTGCCCTGACTGGGAATCAAACCCTTTGGTTCACAGCCCATGCTCAGTCCACTGAGCTACTCCAGCCAGGGCAAGCATCTTGTATTTCTAAGCCACAGAAACTATGATTTAATAAATGTAAATTGGTTATAGCTGATAAGCTTGTGGTAACTTAATACACATCAATCGATGATTAGTATTCCAATATGTTTTAATATCAAGTTCTCAAATTCTACAAAAAACAAAAACAAAATATGATGTTATTTTGTTAGGAAGATTGCTTTTAATCTCCATATTAATACAGGGAGAATAGATACCTTTAAAATATTGAGTCTCACAATTAAGAAACATAATATATTTTTCTGCTTATTTGCTATTTCTTTAATTTCTCAAAATAGTTTATACTTTTCAAGATGTAGTTTTTGAATACATGTTAAATATTTAAGTATTTTACTCCTTTGATATTATTGTAAATGGTCATTTTTAATTTTATTTTCCCATTGGTTATTGCTCATCTATAGAAACACAATATAAATTTGTATATTAATCTCATATCCTGTGCTATTGTTACATTTGCTTACATTACATTATTTTTCATAGTTTTTAATTTTCTGTTTGCACAGGCATGTTAATAGATATTAAAAGTAGTTTTACTTATTTCTTTTCAAATTGCATAATGTTTGTCTTATTTATTTGTTTATTTGCCTTATTTAACTAGATAGTACCTCCAATTTAATGTTGTGTGGAGATGGAAAGAGTAAAAACATCATTGCCTCATTTTTGATCTTTGAGAAAACACATTTAATCTCTCACCATTAAATGTAATGTTAAGTGTAGATTTTATTTTTTTATAGATACATTTTATCAGGTTAAGGTTAAACCTTTTCATTCCTTTATTGCTAAGAATTTTATTATTGAGCAGATTGTCAATTTTTTCAAATACCTTCTATATTTTTATTTGTTTTTAAATTATATTTTTCATGTTTATTTTTTGTTTTTCTATTTAACATTGGGCATTTTTAAACTATCACAATTTAAGTAAATGGCATTATACAATGTCATATATAATCTTAGATTGTTAAATTGATACATTTCAAAATTCCCTTTCCCATCCTTTATAGAAGCTATATCTGTCACATAGTTTACATTTGCATGTGCTATATATTAAAATATGTAACAATATAAATGTCATTTATAGTATATGTAACTAACAAAAATAATTTTGCATTAAAATAATATTGTAGTAAGATGATTACCATTTTTATTTTAAAAGCCAACATACATTAAACAAATTGAAACTATAAAATACATAAAATAGTGTATTTATATATTTACCATTTCTAATTTCCATCATTCTTTGTATAAATTCAAATTTCTATCTGGTATTCTACCTAAAAAAATGCTTTAGTATTTCTTATGGTATGGGATGCTGGTGATGATATTATCATCATTATTTTCCTGAAGATGTCT
Source organism: Sturnira hondurensis (assembly GCF_014824575.4). Lineage (NCBI taxonomy): Eukaryota > Metazoa > Chordata > Mammalia > Chiroptera > Phyllostomidae > Sturnira > Sturnira hondurensis. The sequence goes on from NW_028073279.1 coordinate 2,358,109, forward strand.
TTATTTTACATTGATTTCTAAAGGATATCTTTGCTGGTTATAAAATTCTACATTGGTAAAGCTTTAAAAATTCATTTATAACTTTGAAGATGTTTCATTCTCGTCTTATGCACTTGGCAACGAGAACTGTGCTGTTGTCTCTGCTTCTTTGCTCATGTGCCCTTTTATTCCTTCTCCTTCTTATGTTTTTACAGTTTTTTTCTTGTTTTGTTTTTAATGAATCATCATCTACCTAGGACTTTTAATTTTCTTAAAGAGTTCACTGAACTACTTAAGTCTGAAAGTTTACAATTCATTACAATTTTCTTTTAGATTATTACTAAACTTGGTATCATTCCAAGTTTTCCCTAAAGATCTGTTTACTTTAGTTTTATCTCCCCATCCAGTGATTTTTAGATAGTTTGTATTGCTTTTACTTCAAGTATAATGATCTATATTTTTAGCAATATTCAATCTAAGTCAAAAACAGTTTTTTTTCATTTATTATAGTTTTTATTTATAGACATACCATTTAGTATTTTTTATTTCTTCCATGTCTGAGAGATTTCAGGAAGAGTTTCTTCCTTTTAATGGTTGAATCTCATATCTTTCAACCTTGTGTGACTTCTGGGAGTTTTTATCTGAAACCTCCCCATTTTATACCTGGTCGAAGGACATTTCTCCTGAACCATGCATGGTTTATGACTCAGCAACAGACGAAGGAGGATTTCCTTGCAGATTTCAGGAGCTCTTCCTCTACATAGCTCTATTCTTCTGGGAAGACTGTCTCACAGATTAGAGCCATCTCTATGTTCCTGAATTTAGAGCTCTGTTTTTTCAACTTAGCCAGGCCTCTGTAATCGGTATCAACACTAACACTGAAATGAGGCTCGGAAAATGCTCCAAACAGAAAGTCAGGGCACTGTGGGACTCACTTCACTTATTTTTTTCCCTCTCAATAATTACAATGATATTTTTAATGATTTTCAGTTTTCCTTAAAATTACATTAAAAGGCTAAATCCGCTTCCAATCATTATGTGACGACCATAAGCCTGGTACTCTGATGTTCTTTGTTTGTTTATTATAGTCTGATGTTTATTAAACTCCATGGAGTACAGATTTCTGTCATCTTTTTGCTTCACTGTATGTCTACTGTGTCAAGATTATCTTGCACACAAGCCCTGGATACATATTTGTTGGATGCATACTTGTGAATATATATGAAAAAACTGGTTGCTACATAAAGTAGTTAATTATATGTCATTCATATAGTATACAGTAGCAATTTTAGACCTAAAGGGAAATACCAGCATCCCCTTTCCTTTCCTAATCATTACTCATTTTCCTAAATAAATTAGATCACCATATGCTTATCTTGAGGTAGTTGGTATCTACAGTAATGAGCAAAATACACATTTGAAATGTTATAATTGCATAAGGGTATAGTATACACACTGAAACAAAGTAACCACGTGGTGCTTATATATAGATAGTAATATTATCTGTAAAATCTATACAGGCTGCTTAGACCCAGAGTCAATAGTGGACCAACTTAAACTGTAAATACGGATGTTCTCAAGTAATAGATGGGATACCCTGGGTTTCATATGATTTTTGTCTTTTTGTATATTCCATCAATAGCATTTGCTTTAGCATCGCCACACATCCTACTGTAACCAGGCTATGATATGGTCTGGAAATTAACTCATATTTCAAATGTTTTTAGAGCACCCACAGCCTTTGACTTATGCTATCAGCTACCCACCTCAGCATTCTCCCAAGTATTGGCTAAGCACACCTAAGTGTGTATTTACTACGAAAATCTAAGGAATCAGAACTCCATTTCTGGTTATGGTAAAATGGCAGGGACAGAACTGACCCTCCCACTTTAAATATCTGTGACAGCAAGCAAAACGTATGAAACAACAGTTTTCAAATATTGAATGACATTCAATTTAAGATAGTGACACCTAAGAGAAGAGAAACAAGTGGTAATATGCATGATCGACCCACTTATTGTCTGGTAAGAATTTCCAGGATATGCAGGAGAGAAGAAGATCCCAAACAGAAATGAGTAGTCCTGAGAAGGCAGAGTCCAAAGTTTAACCAAATATTGGGTCTCTCCCTGTTATAATCAAGTTAGCACATAAACCTAATCATCACAAAGCCCCTAGGAAGGATGATGGTGAACTATCCCTAGGGGGATAGCCCCTATTTGTTCGTAAGTGATGGCGCAGGGAGGAAACCAGAAGAAGACTGAACATGTTATTACAATATGTTAACTTATAAATGTTTTTAGGATATTTAAAGTAATTTCTAATTTTAGCTCTCCTTTTGTAGTCATATATAATTGAGCAAAGTAAAACAACATATTTTAGACTAAGTAACCAATAAGATAAAATTGCTTACTTCAGAGAACCATTATAAGTATCAAATTGGATATATTTTGCTTCATAAAATTGTTAAATTATTTTATTGTTTGTCTTAATTTGAGAGTCAAATACTTCTTTGTCCACTGAACTGGCAGCCTGATCACAATTATCCATTGCCTTCCAACTAAATACAATGCCATGATTGTAATTCAATATAACTTTTGATAAATTTAGTGTTCCCTATGTCATCAAATAACCCCATTAAAGTACTGTACCACAATTTCTGTGTTAATAGACTCCAAAGTAAACCCCAAGCACAACAAAGGGGAAGCTTAAACTCACTATAATAAAAAAGGATACAATTGGACAATAAGTAATGTATAAGCAGAAATAGTTAGGCCTGGGCTAGATTCTGATTAATTATACAAGTAATTTTCCAACATAGCCCCTACTAGGACTACATAATCATAGTAAGGGACCATATAACCACTAGTAAGGGATATTATTAAAACAGCCATATTAGATATTAAGTCAGTTGAGATCACAGGGTCGTTGTCTCAGCACAAAGTTCTGCAGCAGCTTCAAGTCTGATGCTCTTGCAAAATACTCTAGTGTGAAACTAGAAAAGTCAAAAACTTTTAGCCTACAGTCTAATTTTTAACTATTGGAAATTATAGCCAAGAAATATTTAGTTTTGCATACAAATGAGTTTTTCAATTTATATCCAGCTTGAAATTATGTAGAAATATTCTGAGACTTCAGAATACACAATTTACTTATAGAAGTAAGTTTCAAAATAATTATTAATTTTGTTATTAGAAGATTTTTTTCTTATTTTTATTTTCTTTTAATGTGGTTGATTGAAGTTTTCCATCTCAGGAAAACTTATTATTTCTTTTCTAAAAAAATATTTTTTCTACTAGACTTAGGGCTTCTGGCTGGTAGGAACCACACCATTAAATATTTCTGGCCTATGAGTTGATGAGTTGATTCTAATAAAATAAATTCTCTGGATAAGTTAAATAACAGAATATATAAATGAAGAAAAATTAAAAAAATAAATAGGAGTAAACCAGAATAGGGAAATCAGAGCATCAGAATAAAATATATAACTTTGAAGCATCATTCTTTGAAGCATGTTCCTCCAAAAATCTAATGTCCTTAAAATATAAGTAGTTCTTCTGTTAATAAAAACTTCCTGGTCAAACCACAGAAATGAATAACACCTTAATTTATTTGATGCATTAGTGAAAATACTTGTAGTGTTGTGTACCTTTGAATTTCCAAGAATTAAGATAAGGTATTAAGAGTTCCTTGAAATTATTTAGTGATGGGCAGTTTGCCATCTAGAGTGTGGTAATACCCTATAAAACAGTTTTAAAATGTGTAGTCCAAAGGCTTAAATTTATAAGGCGGCACTTTTTTTTGTAGTGGAGCACTAGACTCTACTAGCTTTAAGAGCTTTAACAATCATTTTTCTCCTTAACACACTTTACATCCTTCCCTACCAACACACACACACACCTGTGTGCATCACTGTTTCAGCTGGAGTGAACACTGACAGTGAACACTGTATCAGGAAGGTTTTCTCAATCATTCCACCTGGTGGCATGTTCTTCATCAGTCATCCATTCCTAACTCCCCAGTGGTAACTATTATTTTGTTACTACTTAAAATTATAATATATTTATTTTAAACTCTGAGGCTAGAATAAATGTATATTTTAATAGCTGTAAACTTTGCACCTAATGAAATTTTTTAAATATTTTATTTACTTATTTTTAGAGAGGGGGATGGGAAGGAGAGTGGGAGAGAAACATTAATGTGTGGTTGCCTCTTATGTGTCTCCCACTGGGGACCTGACCTGCAACCCAGGCATGTGCCCTGTCTGGGAATCAAACCAGTGACCCTTTGCTTCACAAGCCCGTGCTCAGTCCACTGAGCTACACCAGCCAGGGCTGCACCTAATAAATTTTAATAAAAGTTTGAACGACTACAAGAATGTTTCCAGTATCAACATTATTGTGTACAATTTCATTAAGCAAATAAAGGAGTTCTGTGTGGAAAAATAGGATATTGAGAAAAATAAAGAGCTTGCTATTGATGCAAAAATTTGGTGGGAGATGTTTCCTTAAATTCTTCCCTCACTCCCAACTTTTAATAAAGAGGACAGAGAGGTAATAAGGACAGCTAAACCCTATATACAGAATTGGAGCCTTGACTATGCATCTTGTTTATTCCAACCATGCATATAAATTTAATTCAACGCTAAATTTCCCTAAAACAAGGATAGACAATCACACCATAGTCTAAGGTCAAGATGGACAGGGAAATAAGGGCTTGTCCATAAAGTGGGTGACTTCTTATGATGGTTCACCTGGATGCTACATATTATGGTGCATTTGAAGAGTATAAAATATATGTCATTATATATGAATCTTAGAAAATGCACCCACCTAGGTAGCCATTTGAAAAATATGAGGGAAAGAGCAGGAAATTGACACCAGGGTAGCAATCCGGACAAATATTTACCACAATTTGCAACATGATAGTTCACTGCCAATATCAGTTTAAACCAGAGCAGTGATGGCAGTGGCAATGAAGTAATTCCATTTAAACCTTTGTAACATTTCACACTCAAATCTGCCACCTCTCTCACTGAAGTAGCTGTGTGCTCCTACTGCTGCTAAAAGCTGAGGGGTTTAGGCTGTGTATGGCTAATTAGGTTCCACGAAAATTTCCCTCCCTATATTTAGTTTGGGATTTTAAATTCTCATTATCACACATGCCCAGCCCCCTGCACCATAGATGCTTTAATATAGGCATGGCAGAAAGCCACACTTTTAAAGGTTAAGGCTCTGCCTACATTACCCCCATAGGAGCTTGGCTGCTAAGAGGCAATAGAAACCTGCTTAACTTGCAATTGCTTATATTTAATTGTATGAGCAAATCCATTTCTTGAAGTATGAGTTGTGAGTGCCAGGAAGATTCATATACACTTGATGGAAACATTTAGTCTCAGAATATCCCATGTTAATACTTTAAAAGTTAAGACTCATTTTATGGAGCATAATTTGGTGTGGAGAAGAATATCTAATGAAGAGAATAATTTAACAGGATAACATTGGGAATGCAACTGGCCCATATTCTTTCAGTAGATGAGGAGAGTATTATAAAATTATGTTTCCAACAAAACAAATACAAAGTTTCACCCCTACCGTTATCAGCCTCCCTTTAGATTATTTTCTCTCTTCTTCTCCCAACCCCAGGGCCATTCGGAAGATTTCACACAAAAAGAAACCAGGCTTAAAAGAGTTAGGCAGTCCTGACAGGCCCATCCGTCCAAATATGATTAAGTAAAAGGTAGAGAGCTCAGTTCCACGACTTGGCAACAAATTTAACATTTTGTGGGGAAACCAGTATGCTTATAAAGATCTCGGAACACTTCCTTTGTTTAAGATCTCACAGCAACTATGACTTCATTTTCTATTTACTAGAGGATTTTTTTCTATTGGAAGAACTAGAATTTAGACTATGATGGTGTTTTGCATTCAATATTTTGAAGTTTTTTTTATCAAAGAAACAGGCTGGCTGTTGAATATTAGAATTTAAATGCTGAAGTAACTGGATTATGTTAATTAAACTAGTTAGGTAATCTCATTAATTAAATTACAGTGACTTTTTAAAGAAATAATCTATTAGCAATGAGCTAAATTGCACACAGAAGAAAATGCATGACTTTTTTAAAATTTTTGGCACTTAAGAATACACAGTATAATATGTTTTACAGTTTTCGAGGGCCATATAAAAAGAAGTATGCTTAAATTATTTGGGAAAATTCTATTTCTGCTTTATATTTTATTTATGAGATAAAAAATAATAATCTGTAATTGTTAAATTATAAATGTGTATGACCCACTAATCAAAAGAATAACGTAAGTGTAATAAACATTATCTTCACCATGATGAAGTAGATCAGTTTTATATCCTTCTGTCTCTCGTAGTCGAAATATTTGAGTAACTAATTATTTTATTTCAGGAATAGTTTAAGAATACTTTGTTTCTACATAGACTGTGGCCAGTTTATTCAAAAAGAAGTCATGAGGCCCTGGCTGGTGTAGCTCAGTGGATTGAGCACAGGCCTGTGAAACACATGATCGCAGTTCAATTCCCAGTCAGAGCACATGCCTGGGTTGCAGGCCAGTTCCCAGCCGGGGACTCATGAGAGGCAACCACACATTGATATTTCTCTCCTTCTCTCCTTTCCTTCCCCTCTAAAAATAAATAAATAAAATCTTAAAAAAAAAGAAGTTGTGAGGAGTTAAATTGTTAACATGACTCCTGTAAACACAGACAGTAAGTAGTATATCTGTTGTATAAAAAATAATTTATCTGGACCTGGTCTCAGATTCCTAAGACAATTTCTAAATCCTTGAAATTTTCAGAAGGGATGGAAGTGTCTGTTATATTCATGGCGGACTCCTGGGGCCAGGCCTGAGTCTGTGCTAATTAGGTGATTCAAATTGGCCCATAGATAGTTTCAGGATGGAGGCTGGTCGAGCTGGAAAGGCTACCCATATTACTAGAGGTTTGGGTCTTTGAGCCGCTTGATATTTGTCTGAACTTCAGGGAGGAGAAGGGGGCTGGAGACTGAGTTCAAGCAGGTGGTCAATGATTTAATCGATCATGATTATGTAATAAAACCCCACTAAAAACTCTGGACATGTAAATGTGGTTGGGGCCCTGGCTGGTGTAGCTCAGTGGATTGAGCGGGGGCCTGCAGACCAAATAACCATGGTTCGATTCCCAGTCAGGGCGCATGCCTGGGTTGCAGGCCAGTTCCCAGCAGGGGACACACGAGAAGCAACCATACATTGATATTTCTCTCTCCCTCTCTCCTTCCCTTCTCCTCTAAAAATAAATAAATAAAATCTTTAAAAAGAAATAAATGTGGTTGGGGGGGTGCTGGGTGGTGCTACCTATTGATGTGGTGGGAGAATGAGGTGTCCTGAGGACGTGTTTTGTACCTGGACCTGCCAAACTTCATTCTATGCACCTCATCATCTGACTGGTCCTGATTTGTATCCTTTAAAATAAAAATCTCCACATAGCACTTAACTTTTGTGAATAGTGTGAACCCTCAAGTTGTAGACAGTAATCAGAAGTGTGAGTGGCCTTGGAACCCCTGGTTTGAATACAGTGCTGGTATCCAAAGTGAAGAAGGTTTTGTGGAAGACATTGCTCTCAACCCGTGAAGTCTGCTAACTCTGGGTAGCTAACATTAATACCTCAGTACAGCGTTCTGCTGCCGCCACGGAGGAAACTGTGTGATGTGTATTGAAGGTCCATATCCAGCCAGCACGGTTATGTGATGGGGCCAAGCAGGAAACAAAACTCCTGTTGACAGTGGGAACATGAGAACCCCACTGCAGAGAGCATAAGAGATGGCATGCTGGATTGCTGTAGAAGCATGATATTACTTTGCATCCTCTAACACGGCTCAGACTACATATATTGCATTGAAATTATATTTAGCTGCAACACGCTGTAATCCAGACATTTTTATATCATTACCAGAGTTTGTGACAACTCCTTTAGGTACCTAGAGTCTTTAACAGGTTGCAGCTATTCTAGGCCAATGCTCAATCCAAGAGGAAAGAAATCAAAGGTATTCCACGGAGAAAGGGTACATGTAGGAATTCTTAGGTTATAAAACATGTTCCCATTTCTTCCTTGATGTGAACCTAGAAATTATATAAGAGAAAGAGGCTTTATAATTATTCAGACAACTTGAACATGTTTCATTTTTTGATACCTACAGAATCTACAGAGCCCCACGATTCTACATAATAAAGCAGATTATTTTAACTGCAGTAAACACCAGCAGGTAAGATCACATACCAGCATCTCTGAGGAAGTAATGCTTGAATGGAAATATAAAAGATGTGAGCGAAGTGTGTTTTAATCAGAGAGACTAGCACATGCAAGAGTCTTGGGACAGGCGGAAACAAATTATCAGGAGGTGTAGATAATGTTTAACAGATTTGACCTCATCCTTTAGCCATAGCAAACTGTTAACAGCAAAACAACCTCGGTACTTGACTTCTGGCTGATAAAGAATTCAGAACTAACTCAAATACAAACAAAATTGTATTTAGAAATTCACAGAGGTAGAAGAGGTGAGCCATGAAAGAAGTGAGCTAACTGGCTGCATAAACTCAGGCAACAAGTTACAGAGGAAAGAGAAGACCCCTTGGAGCCTAGGAGTAAGAAAGGCAAAGAAAACGTGCCTGGGGGAGGACTGGGAGAAAGGCCCTGGGTGCTGCAGAGAGAGGGAGCTGCCCTGGGGAACGTGGGGGTGGGGAAAGGTGCAGGTGTGCTCAAAGGAGAGAAAGGGGGCTTGCTCGGTTCCTTGCCTCATGGTTTTTAAAAACAGGAATTTTAGGAGAAGCCTTATGGGAGGATCTCAGTGTAATATTCATTAGTTTTCCAGGTGTGTCCTTTCAGGGTCATGATCTCTTCTGATTGGTCATTTCCGGGGCAGGGGTCATTGGTCATGGCAGCTGGTCCTGATGGGAGCCATAGTGTCACCCACCTTGTTGCTTTTCTGGGCCTGGAGCTGAAACACAACTGAGGCCTAAATGTTATCTCTAAGGGCTTAATGCTTAAGGCAGTGTGTTTTTGCTAGAGCTTGTATGGGGGCCATACGAGGCTATCCTCTCATGCCCTGTTCTCCCTTTAAGAGGCCTGCCATGTGACTGGTAGACACGAAAGGTCAGAGAATCTAACCTGCATGACCATCGATATGAAAGGAGAGGAAAGACATCTGTCTAACTGCCCACTACACACCACCAAAGGGTCGGACATAAGAAGTTGACAATCAGACTTGTATCCTGAGATGATTATTCTAAACCCAGTGTGGAGAACGGCAGTGGGGAGCAGCTCATTTGAGGCAAGATGAAGTTGCCACATGTCCTGGTTTACCCAGGATAATCCCAGCACAGGCCTTTCATCTCAGAGTAAGTAGTCTTAGTGACCCTTAGTGACCCTGTCTAAGGGACACTTAGTGACCCTTAGTGACCTTAGTGACCCTTCGGCATTTTCTGGTGACCACCGATTCCTGGATGTCAACTTCTGTGGTCCTGTGCTGAGGGCTTTTCTTTTTCTCTCTGTGAACATCAAAGACAATTTCACCCCACAAGCGTGAGGGACTGGGAGGACTAAGAATCAACACCCCCTGATAGCAGCTGTTTAATGATGACTGGTAGAAATTAATAAACTGATGCTAAGCAACTTTATAATTCGAAAGGATACATTTTACATTGTGCCCCAGTATGGTTAAGCTTCAGTCACCAGAGGTAGCTAGCTTAGTGACAGTTCTTTCCTGTATCAATTTTTCTACCTTTATTCCTGCTTCCCGCACTTCCCAAATTAACTGTTTAAAACAGAATCTTTACCTCAGGGTCTCCATCATAGAGAACACAAATTTGAACAATTGAAACCAAAATCGGTCTCAGAGTCATTTCTAAAACTTTCTTGAACTTTCTAGCCAGACAGATGAAATAAGAGCTCTACAGCAAACACAGTGGAGGCATGGTCTGAATGTGTCTCCTCAAATATATTTGTTGAAGTTTCACCCCCAGAGTGATGGTATTTGGAAGCGGAGCCTTTGGGAAGTAATTAGGTCATGAAGGTGAAGCCCTCATGAATGGGATTAGTGACTATATAAAATGAGACCATATAAAGATGAGCTCTCTCTAGACCACGTAAAGATATAGCAAGAATGTATTTGTCTGCAAGCCAGGTAGTGGGGCTCACCAGACACCAAATCTGCTGGCCCCTTAATCTTGAACTTCCAGGCCTTCAGAATTGTGAGAAATGTTAGTTATTCACATCAGCCAGTTTATATTATTTTTGTTACGGCAGCCCAAACCCACTCAGACGAGTGGTAATTACGCTCAGCTTGCTGCTCCGTCAAGCAACGGAGAATCTGACGTGTGAAACAAGATCTACGAGGTAGGAAAAAGCCAAGGGAAAGTCCCTGTAACTCTGATCCCACTAACCCTAAAGACGATAAGCCAGAAGCCATAATAGAAACAGTAATGCCACTTTCAAAAACTTAAAATATGCAAGGGGGGTAGGTCACCTTTATAGCTCTGTTTATCTCACCAATCTGCTTTTTTTTTTCAAGAACGGGCTAAATCGTTGTCTTTGATGAGGGACTACCATAAACTTAAGTGGCGGCCTCAACTGTAGCTACTATTCTAGGTATCTTTAAAGCACAAAAACAGATCTATACTATAGATAACATAGACTATACCAATTACGGCAGAAATTAATGAGAGCACACCCGCCACGTCAATAGCCTCAAAGCGAGCACCAGCAGCTATTGACCTGGCAAATGTGGCCTTTTCAACTTCTGTTTTGAAGAAGAATCTGAAGCAATTCACATGCAAGTGACTGTGGGATATATTCATGAGACAAACAGTCAGACATATTCACGGCCTTGCCCCTCGGCAGTAAAATATTTGTTTCTTTTGTTACAAGAAACTGTATTTGAACATTCTATGGAATGCTGAACTGTCTGACTGGATGTAGAATACTCTGTTAATAAGTGGAGATGATATTTTAGATGCCCTTGTAGGGCAGGTACCCATCAAAGGAGAGAAGATGAAAGTTTAAAAGCTTCAGGTGCCTGGGAAATCAGTGACATTCTGAGGAATTTATTAAAGTGGAGTAGTATTCTGAGAAACCTCTCCAACGGAAAGAACACATTCCCTGTGCATCATGTCTTCCCAGAGAAAAAGATGCAAATGTTTTGTAGCTCCCTTCATGTTCTGAAGGCCGCACATCAGTTGGGAATAACGATCCAGCTAATTTATCAGTTGATTCAGAAAACTGCCAATTTTGATGAGAAGCCAAAACAAGAAAGGCCACTGATGCAGCTGAAGTTGAACAGTCCTGCTTATGTAATGTGACCCAAGGGATCTCGTGTTGCTAGAGGCATTTGTGGTAGATAAGGTTACCATGCAGACTCTTTGGGAGCCACCCCCACCCAAGGTTACAGTGATTAGTCTGAATTTTAGATCAGTAGCATGTGGTCTGCAGTAGGAGACTGTTCAGAATTTGAAAAGCTGCCCTGTGCCTACTCCCAGGCCCTAGTATTATTTAACCACAGGAATGAAGCTCTGTGCATTCTCAGCTGCCCATACTGAGCTGGGTGTTGTCAGACCCAGGAGCAAAAATCCGTCATACAATGACTATAATATACTCAAGAGAGGGCCTAAGAGAGACTATAGGGCACATGTAGTTTATACAAATATGTGGCTCAGTTCCTAATGGGTAGACTTAGTGTGGGGGTAAAAGCTAAAAATGGTATCACATTTTATTCACACTTGGAAGTGGCCTTTAAAAAGAGGTAAAATCTTCACAATGGGTAGAGTTTTGAGTGCCTATGAACTTGATGTGAAAATTGGAAATGGTCTCATGTAATAACATGCATGTTTTTTGGGAACAAAGATAAATGATTAAATGGTTGGTTGAGGTCCTGGAAAGAACAAAATTGAATGACTGGAAACAAAGATATCTGAAGATTTATCTGCGGGAATGGCTATGAAGTACGACGATCTCTGTTTTTCATGATAGGGCCCACCAAAGAACACTGAACAAGTAGTCAGAGTAATTCCTCTAGCAAAGGTCAGCCGGGCTTTACCCTTGGGCATACTAGTGTTTACACAGTGGATGACTGCAGGCTGTGCATGAGGGTAACATCATTGGATCATCCTCACTACTGATGATCTAGTTAGTGCTTGACCTTTCAGCATCAAAGATCGACACTAAATTCTTGATATGGTACCACCTCTAAGGAAACTACCCAACCACATAGCGCAGTGAATTTGACCAAATCCTTCCACCCTGGAAGGAGGAAATGATTCATCTGTATCGAGTTTTAGTCAAGCTCACACTCCTAGGGATCACTGAGTGATTTATCGTGATGGGGTCTCAGATAACAATATTAAAGGCTTCCACTTGACAGAAAGGGAGATGTGACCTTGGGCCTATGGTGATAGTACCCACTGATCATAGTATAGACTCCATTATCCAGAAGTGACTGTCCTGATGGATTGTTGGAATTACTTTTTAAAAGCTGAGCTTAGGGATATTTTTGGAAATGACACCCTGCGGTGTTAGAGTGCTATAGGGTGGTATACTGTGAACAAATGGGCATTATATATGCTGTATACTAATAGGTATTTGTTTATTTTGGGGGGCAATAACCAAGCAGTAAAAGAAGTGACCCTTCTCAACATTATTCACAACAATCCACGTAAGAATGTTGTATTTTCTGTTCCCACAAATTTAGGATCTGTTAAAACAGAGGTGTTTGTTCCTAAAGGAGGCACATTTTTACTTTCAGTCAAGTAAGAGTTCCACTAAATGCCTTTAATTATTTTTATTTTTATTATTTTTATTTTTAGAGAGAAGGATAGGGAGGGAGAAAGAGAGGAAGAGAAACATCAATCTGTGGTTGCTTCTTCGCACCCCCTCCTGGGGACCTGGCCTGCAACCCAGGCATGTGCCCTGACTGGGAATTGAACCAGAGACCCTTTGGATCACAGACAGGCACCCAATCCACTGAGCAACGCCAGCCAAGGCAGAGTTCCACTAAAACTTTAGTTATAACTTTTGGTTGGTTGTGTTGGGCTTATTATACCAGTGCGATTAGCAGGCAAAGAAAGGAGTAATGATGTTGACAAGGATAATTTATTATGACTATCATTAGCCTTTGAGATTGCTACTGTATAATCACAGGGAGCATATATCCGGAACCCAGGTGAATAAGTGTGGCATTACTTGATGGTTTCTAAACAATGTAATAACTGACAACGACATGCTATTCTGGAACTCAGAACTCCAGATGTAAACCTGAGATGGAAGAATACTGGGATAGAGAATAGCGGAACGGAACAACACAAAGCAGTTGTGTGCCTGAGACCAAGTGGGATAGCTCGTCCCACTTTTCTCTCTCATTCCATTTTTTAAAATACTGCGAATAAGCAATGAGAAGATAAAGTGAGTTTTACGTGGGGAGCAAATGAATCTGAGTAGTACAAAGGGGGACTGCGGCAGTCACTGAGAGATTCCTGCATGTGTCCCTTAGACCTCACTATTTTGGTGCAATCAAAATTCTGTCCAATTGTCGATATCTGCATCTCGGTGCCTGAGAGGTTATTTTGTTGTTGTTGTTGTTGTTGTTGTTGTTTGGATCCACGGAAGCCGTTTCTCCTCGATATGCCAGAAGTACTGACAAATAAATATCCTTCCAGAAAAACCCTGAACCAATGACTTGCCAGAGTTGGTATAAAAATGCTGCTTCAAATGAAATGATTTTGTGCTGCTTTATACCATTTCATATCCTTCCTCTATGAGATTAAGTTCTGTTTACTCCCTGTGACATCTGCTTTAACAATTCACCTTGTATTCAGGGGATACATTTCCTACTTTCCTGCTGGTATTCACTGCACCTTCCAAATAAACTATTTTCCTTGATTATTTTGTTTGTTTCCAAAACTCTGTCTTGGAGACCAAGATAAAGATCTTGTGCTTTTCATACAGATAAATGGAAGATCCAGTAATTCCACTAGGAAACCCAGAAAGAAGATAAGGATGACTGAGAAAACTCCTCAATTTCATTTTATTCCAACAGTAGTTACTTTTAGATACTAAAGAATAATCACATACATATATGTATATATCATCTCTATTTTTATATCTATACATTTATATATGTATATATCACTTATATATTCTAGAACATAGGGTCTAAAGTTGTCTTACAGAAACTTCATATTTAAATATTGAGTAGTTATGTAAAGAAGGATGAAGCTACTAGGAATAGAAAGAATAGTTAAAATATGGGGAGAAAAAACCAAAATGTTGAAGGAAAAATAGGGTTTTAAGAAGATGTGTTAAATATTTTCAAATGCTGATGAGATAGCTAGTAAAAAATAACTGAAAAACATCAATTGGTGTTAGGAAATATTGAGATTCCAGTAGTCTGGAAGAACAGTTTTAGGGGTGGGCGGGAACTGAAATTCAAGTTTGAATCGTTGACAAGCTACTGACAGTATCACAAACAGAGGCCGTGGATATTGACGACTCCTACAGGCTGGACAGTGAATGGGGACGAGAGGCAGGGAAGTTGATTTGGAAGAAGAATGAGACAGTCAATGACATTTTTTTTTCAAATTTATACCCAAGACATATTCCCCTGCCAACCTTATTTCTTTAAAATCTATTACTGTTATTATCACTGCCATCTTTCCAGGCTCCTTGAGATGATGCAACAGTAGCATTCCTAATTTACCTTGTTTTTTTTTCATTTTTTTACTTTTTACACTATTCCAGAGGCCCCCCATTTCCTTCCCCTTTGCTCACCTCACTCCCACCCTCTCATCCACTTTCTGCGGCCATCGCCACACTATCGTCTATGTCTACAGGTCATGCGAATATGCTCTTTGGCTAATTCCTTCACTTCTTTCATCCAGCCCCCTTCCTCTCTGACAGCTGTCAGTCTGGCCCGTGCATCTATGTCTCTGCTTCTATTTTGTTCCTGTTTATTTTGTTCATTAATTGTACATATAAGTGAGATCATACGGTATTTGTCTTTTTAATACACACACACATATATATACTTCCATATGGAATGAGTCTTCAACTTCTGGTAATTTTACGTGTTATCTTTTTTATTAAATATATATTTATCTTTTTTTCCTTCACTTAATCTCCTTTCAGTAGGACAATTCATTAGCCTTCTCCTTCCTCATCAGTGCTGCCAGAGAATCAATACTGAGCTACAACCATGATTATTAGTCCAATAATAGCCTTCAAGGATTGCTCAAGTTATTTAAATAGTATTTGATGACTCCACCCTGATTCATGGATTCACAAATTATCTTCTCTCACTTCTGTAAATTTGGCACTTCTATACCTTTCTTTATGTTGTTATCCACATATAATAACTTTCAATTACCCATATACAGAGGTTTAGGTTTTGTGGGTCCTAAAGCTTTTATAAATTGAGGTCTATTTTTTAAAAATTAATTCTACAAATTATAAATTAAAAATTAGTTATGAATAGAGATATTTCTTTAGCATGGGAAAAGAAATGGCAACATAATAGAAATTTTAAAAGCTAACACACACTATAAACATTAAAAGTTTCAAGATGATAACATAATACTTTGCACTAATTGCTTGACATATATTGCTTTTTTTATATTCACCTGTCTTGGATATCTACTCTTTCATCATCTCTTTATATGACAATAATTTTGAACACCATTTTTGGACAGATTACATATTAAGTATTTCCTTCAGCATAATTGACTGATTTTTTTTCTTATAAAATGTTGAGCTGTATAGTTTGTCCTAGCCAGTGTGGCTCAGTAACTGGAACTTCATCCCATAACCAAATGTTTATGGGTTCGATTCCCAGTCAGAGAACACACCTGGGTTGCAGTTTTGCTCACCGGGCATGCGCGATCCTCAATCTGAGCATATACGGGAGACAACAAATCAATGTTTCTCTATCACTTTGATGTTTCTCTTTTCTTCTCTCCCTTCATCTCTTCCTCTAAAAGCATTGAAAAAAGTGTCCTCCGGTGAGCATAAAAAATAGAAATGTTGACTTGCATAATTTAATATGCAAGACCACAAATTTATGTATTTTTATTTATGGTACTGCAGAAAGTTTGATTCTTCAAACAGTGGGTTTCTGAAAAAAGTGTTCCTTTATGTAAGTCTTGTAAAGACAAGGGCAAAAACTTGGTTTGGCTTTTATATTACTATATAGACCATATTATTGATTAGTTTCTTATCAGGATACAGTGGCCATTCTAACTGTGCATTGAAGTAGACTATTATCTTTCACTTATGAATTTTCACACCCGTTGGATGTTTTGAAGAGATTTCGGCAGTCTGTCTTCTTGCCCTGCATCCTTTGGCCCCCATGCTAACATACTGGTAGTGTTCAGCATTCAGCGTTTAGGAAGTATAAATATGACTATAATTAATGGCTCTCCATTTTCCTGTCTTAATGCTGTTTAAGTTATCTGCACATTGAAGGGAGGAGAATATTTCTGGAATATCTTTCTATACCAGTAAACTTACTAATCAATTTGCACAGAGGTGTCTGTGCACTGCACAGTTGTATCTCTAAACCCCAAATAAATGTATTCCCAATTCAACTTTTCCTTAACTAGATTCCAAGAATGTTCATGTTCACTCCAGCACGACATGAAACAAGAAGAATTGTGACAAAGGGAAATCAGAGTGAGAAGAGAAAATAGTAGTTTTCTCACAGCAGTTCAAAATTGCATTACAGAAAGATTTTACCCTGTGAAAATACTGTTTTGCCAAAACCCCTCCACTCAGGGCTTTGGGATATTAAGTGCAAGCAGGAGGACTGATGCTTAAGCTTAAACTTCATACATTTCTAATAACCCTGGCTCTTCAATAATCTATCTGTACTACATAAGCATGATCTGTATTTTGCACAGCCTGCTAATTACTGTTTAAGCGCCGCTCTTTCTTTGAAGAAGACATCTTTCCCTGCCCTGAACTCACACGACAAATTTATTTCTACTTCTTTTTCTGTAACATACTTCTCCCTCCTCTTCTTTCCTTGCTTTGTCTTACCTCATCTCTTCTCTTTATTTTTTCTCTCTCTAAATACATTCATATACAGTTTAAGTATTGGCTTATGTTTGGGTTCAGCCAATGGGAGGCACTACAATTTCTGTAAGTGTGTGGCCTCTGTTTAATGGGTTTAATTGTCCACAATGGACTCAGCATTTAGTGTCAACTTGAAATGCTATCCAGTTAAATACTGAATAAATAAAAATATTAAATTTGTTTTGGCTGGTGTGGCTCAGTGGACTGAGTGCTGGCCTGCAAACCAAAGGGTTGCCAGCTCAATTCTCAGTCAGGTCACATGCCTGGGTTGTGGGGCAGGTCCCCAGAGGGGGGGGCTCACAAGAGGCAAACACACTTTGATGTTTCTCCCCCTCTCTTTCTCCCTGCCTTCTCCTTTCTAAAAATAAATAAATAAAATATTTTTTTTAATTAAAAAATACCAATATAAATATTAAATTTGGGCCTGATGAAAAAGGTCCAAAGAAATAAATTAAACAAATAATATTAAAAATAAGCAGTAAACAAATTCATTGATTCCAGAAATACAAAATACCCTCTTTGGCCTCAAGAAGAAAAACCCACAGACTGACTGAGGCATGAGGTTAACCCATTGAGTAATTCCTTTATATTCTGTAGTCGCAAACCACAGAGTTCATTATGCATTTAAAAGTGAAGGCATCAGGTAAAGTATTTCTACCCTAAAACTAGCAGGTCATAGCTGCAGCAAATATAATATATAAACTGGAATGTGTAAATATAATGGAAAATTCACTGTACCTGCTAAGACAAGCTAAGTTATGCTATAGTAAGAAGTGGCAAAGAACCCTGGTCACTTATATCAACAAAGATTTATTTCTCTGTAACACTACAAGGCCACCTGGGATTGGTTGTGACTTTGTTTTAAATCATAGTCACTCTGGGGCTTGGGGTAACAGAGCAGCCTCTACCCAGTACGATGCTGCTCATTATGACACAGGAGGAAGAGACATGCCAGGTCTTGCACTTCTGCCCCAGAGTGACAAGTGTCTCTTCTACCTATACTTCATCAGTCAAATGAAATCTCAAAGCTGCTACCCCATCAGGGTATCATGCTCTCACGTGAAGAGGCACCACAGGCACAGAAACTGGAATATTTGATAAAGGATATTGTGATCTGCCATACTAATGAACTGCATTTTATCCATGTCAATTGTTTGCCATGAACCTTGATTCCTCTTTCAAAAATACATACTTAGAAAAAGCCAAGTACTTTTCATTCCATTTTTAAAAATCCATTAAGGTTCCAATAGATTGATCCCTACAGGAAGGTCAATAGTATTTAAGTGGCAATTTAAAGCTTTGAAAACAGTTTCAAATAAATATCTCATTTGCTCTTCCTAAGTACTCTATGAAAATCTGAGCTCATGAACTTTGATCTTAAATTCACCTTTCTTTTGGTTAACCCATAGTATTCTCATTTACAAATAAAAAGACCGCTACATGCCTATGCATTTTGTATTCTTTATGTCCATTATGATTTGGATTCGATCGTATTGAACTGAGCTTATAATAACTCACCAATTCATCTAGATTTCCTTTGTGTTTTCTGCTGTATTATTTTATTTTCATGCCAACCTTCCTCTCTGTAATAATCCATTGTTGTTAGCAAACCCTACATTGGCTTCTTCCTGCTGCTCTCTTAATTTTCTTTAAGCAGGTCATGGTACCGGATAATTATGCTGATTTCTTAAATAATTATAGGTCTCATTTCCCAAATTCATTCTATTCATATACTTTGCACAGGAAATTTAGGTATGTACACTTATGAATTGTTAAAACTCAAAGAAACTCTTGAGTTAGTGGAACTCTTTTTACAAAAGATAAAATGGGCCCAGAGAGCTAGAGTGACCTGCTTGAAATATCGAAGCTAGTTGGGGATGCTCATAGCACAACTCAGGTCTTTAAATTTCTGAGATTTGCTCTCTCTGGTGTTCCCCATTTACTTTATTTAGTTTACTGGCATATCATTTTTCTACCTTGGGTGTGGTAGTTTCGGACATTTCCCATTTGTCATGATTCACTGTTCCCCCCTCAGCCCTGTTCTGTGTGTGAAGGCTGTTCTACCTGTACCTGGTCCTTTAGCTTCTGTGTGGGTTCAGCCAGCAGGGGTCATCAGCAATAGCTGAGACTGGGGAGGGTGAGGGTTCTGTCTTGGAGTCCCTCCAGCTCCCTACATCCCAGGCAATGAGTGGTCCATCGTTACACTTTTTTAGTGTCTGTGAGGAAGCTCCTCTGTCCCAGCTATAGCTGCAGGTTTAACTAGACTTTAATGAATATTGTTTTTCTCTATTGTTTTGGGACTAGGGTAGGAAGGACTTCCTGCTTTGTTGGCTAGACTTTCACAGTCTCTATGTCAACTTTTTCTCTAGGTAACTAGTTCCCGTTATGAACAACATTCTTGGTTCTGTCATCCCATCTACATCACTGTAACAGTGTCTTCTTTAAACTCTTTTCATTTTCATTTTTGAGTGTGCCTCTATTTCCTGCTGAAACCCTAACTGATCCAGGGTGTATTGCTTTGATTTCAGCAACGGGGTTATAATGCTTTTTTCTGTTAACAGAAATTCTTTGTTGGACTAAGGGGGCTCTTCTTGTCCTGTTCCTTCGTTATCTATGAACTTTCACAGGTTGGAGTCTCTGGAAGCAAACAGTAAGGCAAAGTCTGAGGTGTAAGTTAGTAATTCGGGGTTTACACCTGCAAACAAAAAGGGTGTAGAAGCAGGGTTGGCCAAGGAGGAAGTCAAACTATCACTCAGGCCCCCAAAAGATGGGGAAAAGCTGCAGGAGCTCTAGATTGAATATTGCTTCTCAGAGCTGCCTGCCATTGAATTAAAATGGTTGGGCCTTTTGAAATGGATACCAGTTGCCCTAGAAAGGGCTTGATTAGCTAGACATGGAGCTCTCTGGAACTGCAGGAGGCTCTGAGGGGCTGACAGGGACAGCCTGTCTGCTCACACTCCACTCCAAGATGGAAAGAAAGCAAGTCATTTCTTTAAGGTTATCTGGGTGATGTCTCCTTCTATCTATCACACAAGTCAGTGTACTTCTATTCAGATGTAGGAAGGTCAGTCCAGAACATATCCAGCCATGTAACAAGAAAATTAGAGACCTTTATTGAACAAGATACAAGAAATGTTGTCCATGGGACAAAGATTCCTCGGTCCCCTTCAAAGTAGGCACTTTGAGACCTCACACAGTTCTCCGAGCACTGCCAGTTGCTGGTCTCTGTTGATTGCGGCCCGTACACATTCGACATTCTCAGGTGTTCTCTTTGTTGCAGGCCTACCAGAATGTGGGTTATTTCCATCAGATTCTCGACCATCTTTGAAGCATTTGTGCCACACTTCACTCCTTGCATCATCCCCAAAAGCCTTCTGAACCATCCAAATAGATTCTGTAGGGGAATGTTCAAACTTAATGCAAAATTGGATGCAGATTTTTGCTCTACTGCCTTATTTTGAATGTGACAGCCACACAGGACACATGTTCACTCGATGGCATCTACCACCCCCACTGCTGGTACAGTGAAGTTGTCATTGTTCACGCGTGTGCATTCCAGTCCACTCTCCTTGGCTACCAGTTACATCAATGTCACGCAAACTGTTCTCATTATATTAACAGTAGCTGGACTTTTTTCCAGACAGACCTCATACATCGTTATACATAGTCATAGGATTACCAGATAAAATACAAGACATCCAGTCAAATTGGAATTCCAGATAAACAACAAATCCATTTTAGTGTTTTCCTCATGCTGTATTGGAGACACCTTTGTTAATGATAAAGATTTGTTGTTCATTTAAAATTCAAATTCATCTTGGTATTTGGGGGTTTTGTCTGTTTGTTTTTGGTTTTTTCTCAATCAGGCAATTCTAATATTAACCAGGACTTATGAAAAGCAGTTTTGCATAGTCTTTACAAATTTTAGCCTCTGGAACTGAACTGCATCAATTCAGAGCTTGCCTATTTTATTTAGCAGCAGTTTAATCTTGGGAAAGTTATTCAATCCCTTGTGCTTCAGTTAATTCATCTTTAAAATGGGGGAAATAAGAGGTCTTAATTCATAAATTCTTATGAAGATCGAATGAGTTAATAAAAGTAGAACTTTAAAATTTAATGACACATAGTAAGTACTCAATAAATGCTAGCAATTGCCATTATTATTTTCATTACATCCTTTCTGTTATACTAACACAACGCCTTTTGATATACCCTTGCACAACACCACAGAGCACCTAACTACCATGGATTCTCTTATCTACATGGAGTCCCGGGTAGACATACTCTGATCCCAAAGACTGGAGAGGCCTTACAAATATGGACGTGAGCAAAAAAAATCTGGACCAGCGTGACCCAAAATTGATAATAAGAGAACTGAACAAGGTAATATGACTTACAGTTTGTGAACTTTAAACTGGACCATGAAAGAAAACTGTGATTTTGACACATAAAAGAGGTGGAGAAGTAGAAACATACTTGAAAAGGGTGGGCAACAAAATTTCTACCTGAAATAGAAGCTAGCCACCATTCTCTCTTAATTTTCTGTAAACAGACTTGAATACAGGGAAGATAGAGAGAGGAGATAGTATCAAAAAACAACGTGGCAAACTACCCATGAAACACATGAGGAGAAGTGAGGTATGTCGCAGGCTGTGGGTTAACTAAAAAGCATTTTGGAGATACCTCATGCTTTTTCTTTTTTCTGTTGCCAATATCTCATCTCTCTTAGAATATTTTCAAAATGATTTAAATATTTTTGATCCACGTGCTATTTTTATTTTATTTTTTTGAGATAGCTGTGCTCCACAAAGGTAATTGTTAAGTTGGCTGTAGACCTCACATCTCTGAGGGTTATCAGTTATGTTGTGAATATTTCAGTGTCCTGTGACTGCCCAGATATTGCATGATTCACTAGAAGGACCCGAGGGACTTAGCACATCGTTGTACCCACTTCTGAGATTTATTTAGAGACACAACAGAGATCCATTAGAAAAAAGAAACAGGCAAAGTCTAGAGCAGGGGTGTCAGAGCCAAGTGTAATTTTAGGACTGTATAAATGTAGCTGCTCCTTAACTGTTGAGTAATTGAAATTACATTCAACTCTTTGAAGGCAACCGCAAGGCTGATGTGGTTCCCGGTGAAAATGAGTTTGACACCCCTAGTCTACACTCTCTGTGCAGGTTTTCCATGACCTCCCCTCCTATAAGGGGTCACAGAGAGTACACCCATCCTCCTGCGATGCCTGTGTGATGATTTTGTCTTGGTCCACCTGTCTGAGGCGCAGAAATTGGGGTGTTCAGTGAGGGCTGGTCACATAGGCCTCATTTGTTTAGTGACTACGAAGATTTAGGCTCTCAAAAGCAAAACAGTGAAGGTTTTCACTGTGAATTACATTGTACAAACAATATAGGCTCAGGCACATGATATTATTATATAAGAAATATCTCAGCAGTCAAGTTCCCAGACACAAGCCAAGGACCAAACTTGTAAAATGCACTCTCCAGCCTCCTATGTCAACTTTTCCTGCACAGCCAGTATGTGAGCAAAGGCAAGACCTCAGTCGAAGCTGAAACCCTGTGAACTCAAGGGTTGGGGCGGGATTGAGCCCCGAGGTTGAGGAAACCTGGCATTAGTACTCCTCATGCCATGGAACAATTCTTTGGATTACAACCTCATTCATTGTGCCCCAAGGGTAAGGTGAAGAGCTTTCCTAAATGCTTGGGAAGACACTGAGAGAAGTTAATTAGTTCCTATATTGTTTGTCTCAAGTCCTGATAAACACAGGTCTATTCTGCTGACTTGATTGTACTGTTGAGGGCACTTGGGCCAGAGGCAGGATTGCCACAGATGAAAAGGCAGATGGTTCATCCCAACACAATGGTGATGGAAGTTCAAGGGGAGGTCCATGCATGTTTTTCCCCTAAGTTTTTCCTTTTACAGTTGGTCTTGTTCCTCCCATTACCCTCAAAGCAGCCACACATCACCCAGGGATTTCCTATCATTTGTTCCTTCTCTTCATGTTCTGCCTCTGTGGTTTCTCTGGAATTTCTCTTCTATTTCTCTTAGGGCTGCAATCCAACAATCCTACTACATCAGCATCCTGGTTTAAACTGATAGACTATCGTTTAAAGCTATTTTTCTCTTTCTTTTTTAGGTTTAAAACATCAAAAGACAAAGGTAAAAAAGTAAACTCACCCACAACACTGTGGTAGAGAAATGATCACTGTTAACAGCTTGTGGTAGATCCTGCCAGTATTTCTTTCTCTCCTCACTCACCCTGTGTTTGCAGTGTAATGATAACACCAGCTTACTCTTGCTCTACTGCTAGGTGATGGATCATCTAAAGATACTTGCTGAGATGTATAAGAAGTGTTCATTTATTTGTGTATGGGGTGGAGGAACCTTCTGAGGAAGAATATGAACTGGCCTTATTTGGGGGATTCAGACACTGTGGTTATAAGCAGAAAACTGATGGGACTATTTAAGTGTTGGGAACCGCTCTGCCTGGTTTCAGGAATTGTAACTGCCCCCCATGGCCAAGGCTGAGTGAGTGACCTCTGGAACAGGAGCCACTAAGGAGACAAAGCTTGGCCCCTGCCCCCAATGCTTGGTCATTTAGTCTATGACGGGTGCGACCCCCCAGAGGAGGGGCAACCTAAGCCAGACACATTCACTTGGGAGGCCATATGGAAGGACTCGGGGGCCTGTAACAAAGAGGGAGTGATGGGCCTTTGCCCCCCAGCTACTCTGACATAGCCCAAGTCCCCACTTCCACCTGGGAGAAGTGCTTCCTGGCTCTAATCCACTTAAGCCTAAAAACCTATGATGGAGAAGGCAGTGCAGCCTTTCGCCGGCTAGAGTGAGATCCGGGCTGACCAGGCCTAAGAAAGAATATGTAAAATCCTGTGAAACCTGCTTTGCTTAGAATGCTCTCATTTAAATGATAAGGGTCCAAGCAAGAAGTTTGTTCCACACAGTTTTATGGCTCTTTAGCTATCTGACCCTGCCTGAGAATAAGCGCTCATAGTTCTTTTAATGCTATCTATTGTTTGATCCTTACCTGTATTCCTGTGCAAATGAACCCAAATAAAAGCCCATTGAGCAAAAGGCTTTTGGCTCTTCTCCTTTGAGAGATTGGCCACCTTTCCTCCCAAAGCAGATCCTGTCTTGGTAGTTTCACTTTCATCCGTGGTGGATGGGGAGACTTTGCAGGAAAAATTTCCCCCACATTTAAGAGAAGCCTATTAGCAATATAAAGAGTTACCTGCTCAGGAAAAACACACACACACAAATTTTAGGGTAAGAGAACCAGGTGTAAAAACATAACTTGATACCACTGTCCAAATGATAAAGGAGTGGTTCTGGGCATAATACAGAATTTATCTGTAGACTTTGCATCTGCACTTAGTTTCTCTTATATTCATTTCTGAGACCTATGAAAGGTATGGGCAAACTGTAATGAATATTTTCCTAAAATTCTCAATGAGCTACTTCAGACATGTGAGGCATATTGCTGTACAATCGACACGGCCTGGAACCACTCCAGCAGCAGAGAATGGTTCCTGAATTCTATCTCCCAGATGCCCTCTCTCACAGTCTCCCATCAAGAGGCTCTGGAAATCAGTACCAGCGGGAACCCACTCTTGCTATTGTGCAGCAGTAGCCACCAGTGAGGAAATGCTGTGCCTGGTGTCACAGGAGACAGAGGTGTGGGCTGTAGCAACGACAGAGTGGAGTCCAGTGCCCTGGGCCCTGAGGCACCCAGAAATGCGGCAGCAGTCACTGCCTGGCTGACCAGCAATAGCCATGAACACAAAACTGTTAGGCTCAGCACCTATTAGAAAAGAAGAAAGAGTGGAGACAGGTGGCAAAATCTGGCTAGCATGAACTTGTTTGGGAGTCCAGCCTATGATAGGTGGTAGGCTTATATTCACAACAAAGCAAAATATTTTAAAAGATGATACGCGTGTGTTAGACACCTGCTGACAATGCAAGTGTAGTATCTCTCCTGTTTAGATGAGAGGTATAAAATGTAGGAGAGTTTACCCCAGAATCCTGGTTGAAGTGGGGCCATACGTTAGGTCTCCTGAATCTCAACCTAATAGAGATTATTTTACACTATAGTATTTCATATGAAATGCCTTGCTCTGTAATTACCCCAGCAGCGTGTGATCACTGGTTCTCAAGTAATGTCAAGTATTGTGCCTGTCGGTAATCTCTACTTATGTAAACACTGTCAACTTTACATGGAAGAGCTCTTGTTTATACACCAAGTTATTTTGTTTAAAGACTATTTGCAGTGCATGACCTTTACCTTTTCCCTCCCTTCCTTCCTTCCTTCCTTCCTTCCTTCCTTCCTTCCTTCCTTCCTCCCTCCCTCCCTCCCTCCCTCCCTTCCTTCTTTCCTTCCATTTTGCTCCTTCATTTGTTTGTTCTGCCTTTCCTCCTTTTTTTACCCAAGTCCTATTTTAAGTGATTAAAGTATAATTTATTTCAAGCAAACTTACCTGCAGTACTGCAGAAGCGAAAGAAACGTAAAGGTCTGAGGTAATATCTGAGTAAGGGAAAATAAATATAAGCAGTAGCAAAAAGTAATAAGATGTTCTACTTTTAAATAATCTCAAACTTTACAGAAATGTTTTATTTTCTGTAACTGAATTTAAGACTACATCTTAGTGTAACAGTGAATTTCTAAAGAGAGATAAACATTCAAAAAAATGTGGAGAATGAGGCGGAAAGGACAAAAAACATAGAAAGAGAATGAGAGAAAAAATGAAAAAGAGAATTAAAACCTATATTTTGATTCTTGAACAAAAGTATTAATGAAATAAATTTTGAAAAAATATAAAGATAGAGGTTCAAGATTTGACACTAATTTATGTTTTCTTAGCTATTTGACATGTGTTATAAATTTATCAAACTGTTTAAAGAAATTGGGTAAATTAAGTTCTTTTTAAGCTTATTTTCCCCTTTGAATTTCAATTTATATGCAAACATTTAAGCTTATCATCGCACATTTACTTACTATATATCTGGGTTTTAATCCCCAATAAAATCTACTTTTTAAGAAAACAGTATGGTTCCTCCAGTCGGAAGCTTCATATTTTATCATTGAACAAATTAACATCCTGCTTTTTAATTCTATAAGATATTTCTTACTATTAAAGACTCAGGGTTATAAATATCTCATATTAAGTGAGAAGGTATTTTTATCTTCCTGGTATTAATTAGTTTGCTAAAAATACATGTGACTCAGGAAGAAAACAGAGGCACAAGAATATTTTTGTGAGATTTCTGGATATGTCTTTGTATGGGATTTCAATTTTTAACCAAACATTTGACTAAAAATCATTTTAAAAATAAAAACAAAGAAAGAAAGAAAGAAAGAAAGAAAGAAAGAAAGAAAGAAAGAAAGAAAGAAAGAAAGAAAGAAAGAAAGAGAAAGACTGGTTTGAGAACTGACAATATAATCTTGGGGGATAGAAAGTAGATTTAAAAAACATTCTTAATAGAGTGATTGAATATTCCCACAGGAAGAGAAACAGAAAGATATGCAGTGAAATAGGGAAAAAAAGAGACTTCTGTTTTGTTTGCGGGGCTGCAATAGCAGAATCTATGGGGACAGTCAATCTGCATGATCCCATTTTCTGGAGCAAATCCTGGCACCGAGAAGAGAAGGCCCTGCTAGGCTAAACTAAGCGTTGTAGAGCAGGTGTGGGTTCACAGGCAGGTGGCGGCAGAGGCTCAGTTCCACTGGGACCACAACAGGGTTTTGTTCACCTCTTATAACCATTTCCTGTTAAAGGAGATTTATATTCTTACATGAGCATTCTTGGCAAAGTTCTACCAAAGGTATTATAATAATCGGATCTGGAAGCGTTTAAGGCAAGGACCAAATGCACACTCATGCAGAATAAGCACAGTAAGGACTTGGCAGCAGCAAAGGCACCAGAAAAAAGTGGAATCAAATGAATAGCATCTTTCAAAAAGATCAACTCTCTTCCTAGTTGATGCACTATACTTTTGAGTAAGTGGACTATCGGTAAATTATCATTTACTTTCATCATATTTTACTTTTGCATTCCTTCAGATTGTTTTTGATGCTTTAATATTAAATTATGGGAAGTTAGTTGAAGCATTATGATTAAACTTAAAGAAAAGGAAAGGCAAAGGAAAAAGCTACAAAAGTGTATTTTGCTATTAGATTAGGTGTGTGAGACAATTTAGATTTTAAAAAGTGATTAAACAAAAGAAACAAGCAAATAAATAAGCAAACAAACAAAGCAACAACAACAGCAAAACTCTCATAGACACAGACAACATCATGCTTAATTACCAGAGGGAGAAGACAGTGTGGGCAGGTAGTTAAGGGTATGGGGCTAAATGTCAATGGAAGGAGACTTGGCTTGGGGTGGTGAACATGTGCTACAATGTACAGATGATGCATTATAGGACTGTGTACCTGAAACCTATATCATTTTATTAACCAGTGCCACCCCAATAAATTCAATAAAAAAGAAAAATAAATTGATACTACCTTCAGGTGTATAACATTATAATTTGACATCTGTGCAGTATATTCTGTGCTCATCACCTGATGTCTAGTTATTAATGCTATTCCAATAAATTGAACTTAAAAATTGGCAAAGGACATACACAAACAATATAAATTTCATATATACATAAAAATTAGGTAGCATTGTTTATAATAAAATAATTTTTTTTAAATTGATATATTTTGAGGAAGACTGTATTGCTCCTTTCCAAAAAGTCAAAGAATGTGTACCTCTTAGTAATCAAGCCAATACAGTTTGATTACCAATAACAAAATGGAAATGCATTGTCTTTTTGCCTTTTTTGTCCCACAATATTAGGAGCCCACAATCAGCACCCTCTTCGGAAACCCAATGCAGTAGACATACATTTGTATCCCTCTTGCCTCCCATTCACCATTGCAACTTGGAAAATACAAAATGCATTTAAAATGTAATCTTCTTGAGAAAAGAGAGCATGGTTTTTTTCCATGTTTCTCACAATGAGACCCTAAAATTTACTTATAATGAATATTTTAGTACATAGTATTTCTACTTCTTTCTTTTTTAAAATTTTTTAAAGATTTATTTATTTATTTGTCTTTAGAGGGGAAGGGACGGAGAGAAGGAGAGAAACATCAATGTATGGTTGCCTCTCGTGCATCCCCTACTGGGAACTGGCCTGCAACCCAGGCATGTGCCCTGACTGGGAATCAAACCGCGATCGTGTGGTTCACAGGCCCGTGCTCAATCCACTGAGCTACACCAGCCAGGGCTATTTCTACTTCTTTCATTTCCAATTCAATAACCCCAAGGACACATTCCTCTGCCTGAATTATCCCTGGCATAGGCAAACACGTTGCACTGAAATTATTTTAAAGTCATAGTACCAGTAGTCTCTATTTCCTTTATGGGCCACTAAGCTACTGGTCCACTCTCTTTTTAGCTCTCTCATACACAGAATATTTGCTTTTTTAAAGAACCCCATTCCCCATTCCATTATCTATCTATCACCTCATTTGTTGTCTTCCACATTATTTTACCTAATCTATTCACATGGGTTTATGATTATATGTTTGTAAATGAAGTTATATGTCTGATTGGCCAATATACCTGATTTTGAAAATACATCCATATGTCATTTTTTAGTCCTTTAAAAATTTTATTTTAATTGTTGTTCAAGTATAGTTTTCTGTCTTTTACTCTCATCCCTGCCCACCCACCCATCCCTCCCCACCTCCCTCCCATTTCCACCCATCTAGTTTTTGTCTTTGTGTCCTTGTGTCCTTTATGTTTGTTCCTGTAAACCCTTCCCCTTTCCCCCTGAAATTCCCTCCCCTCCACCCTCTGATCACTGTCAGCCCATTCTCTATTTCAGTATCTTTGGTTGTATATTGCTTGTTTGTTTGTTTGTTTCGATATTTAGGTTCCTGTTAAATGTGAGATCATATGATCGTTTTTTGGTTTACAAGTTTCTCCTGCCAAGATCATGGCTATCTGTGCATTGATCTATATGATTATATGAATGTAGGCCTCTTTAGTGTGTGTGTATGTTATTTATTAATGGTTATATCCAGGTGAATGAATCAAAGTGGAATGGCTGGATGATGCTCATGTTTTTACAAAGATTTTTTTAAATTATAAATGCAGTACAGAGACATAAGATAGGTCATGGAAAATAGATTTGGCCAGCTGTATGCAGCTGCAGACACCCATGTTCACTGTAGGGTCTTCACTCACAAACCACAATATATTCTTCATTGTAATCTTAATTTTTCTTACCATTATTATTAAACTAGTATTTATATTTTGATACCCATATAGTGAATGTTTCAGTTTCCCTCCCAAGTTTGCTTCCCAACTTTTTTTGCAAATTTCTGTAAAATAACAATGACCAAATTTCTATGACAAAAACTTTAATCTTTTCTGCTGCCAAGAGAATAAGCATATACACATGTTAATGTATGACTGACAATACCAAAATAAAATTACTTTCTTTGGTTTTCTCTTTATCATTTTGCCCCAGTAATTGTGTATCATTTTCTTTAGAAAAATCTACTTCTTGGATTGTGTTTTCCCATTTTTCATGCATTCTTTTTGAATGCTGAATCAAGTAATCCCTGGGGCAATTGTTATGGACATATCTTGTTAAAATGCCAAGAAAATAACTCAAATAAATAAATCAATGCCACAAGAATGATACTTAGAACCTGGATTATATCAACAATATCTTAAAATGCCATCTTTCAGCTGCCCATTGTATCCCAGGGGGTCGACAATCAGTGGGCAGCTCTCCACACCATATGTGCAAAAGACCAGAGGCCCAGAGACAAAATGCAGATTAATTCCTGTGAAACAGTAACAAAAGCATGAATCCCATAGCTCTGTTCTTTCCAAAGGGTCCAATTTGTATGCCTTTTGAAATGATTTATCTTAAAACTATTTAAACTAAAGCAATGGGAATAATGTCAAAATGTAACCTCGTGACTACAAACTATTAAATCCTACTGTGTAAAGAGAAATAAAAACATTTATAACTATATTCACATTCATTTAAATTTGAAAAGAAAAGTATGCATGCTATCCTCTCAGGCAAAGCTTGTAAAAAATAAAAATAAATTCAGTTACTTAGGAGACACCTGTGAACTATGTGTCTGAAAGATCACATTTATGCCCTAGAATCCTCTAGCTATCCATTCCCATCAAGGCATTTGTTAAGAGATCTCCTCTTTTGCCCACATGGGAGGAGGAGAGAAGGGATATTTAGGTAGGGGTACACTGAAACACCTTTCAAATCATTTTGTATTGACTAATGCTAGTCTTCCTTAAGGTAAGGCTCTGTCCAGAGATAGGGGGTGAATCATCACTTACCGTTTTTTTTTTCTGTGTTTCCCAGGAACAGTTGATACTATTGTGCTATTGGTATAGACAAACAGACACAATATTTAAAAAGTTTTTTAAAAAGTATATTAAAAGAGTAAACTGACAAATACCATGCGATCTCCTCTTTAACTGGGACGGAACAAACAACAACAAAAAGCAAGCAAAATATAACCAGAGTGATTAAAATTAAGAGCAATCGAACAATAGTCAGAGGGGAGGTGGGAGGGCATAATGGGGGGAAGGGTTTTCAGGAACTACCATATGGGACACATGGATTAAACCAAGGGGGAGGGTGCAAGCAAGGGAGGGAGGGAGGTTTGGCTGGGGTCTGCAGGGTGAAAATGCAGACAACTGTAATTGAACAACAATGAAATTTTTTAAAAAAAAGTAAACTGAACTTTTCAATGCAAATTCTTACCAGAACTCATTATTTTTATCCTGGTGATGTGACTTCATATTAGGACTAGATTTTCGCATCTCTCCCATCAAGGAAGCATCATGTTACCCAAAATTTGAATATTTTTATTTACCAAATATTGCCATTACATAAATGCCATTGCTCTTGGTAACATTTTTATTTATTTCATTTCATTGTAATTGTTGTTTTGCTGGCGAGGTAAAGGAGAACTTTCTGACTATGGCTAAGAGATGTCTGACTGATTCTAATACCATGGTAGGTGTTTTCTGGGTGTGGAAATGAATCCCACCATCACGGAAGCTGCTTTCAGACTGACAAGGTTATACAGGCAAGTAAGCATAAGCTTTAAACTAGAAACATGAATTAAAGGTTGTTGGCTGAGTCTTGATGTTCAAACAGCCAACGAACATGAAACATAAAGAAAGGAATATGTAGTTGCATATTTTTTCTTGACCCCATGACTTCATTTATTTTACTCTTAAATTGAACAATGGACATTAATATCACTATAAGCCAGACAAAAATATGTGTACAGTCCCTACTCTCAAGGTATTATAAGATAATTGGGAAGGGGAGATATGTACAAAGACAATTTCAGTGTGGGGTAGAAAGTGCTCTAACAGAATGTGTGAAGTTCTGTGGGAGCAGAAAAGATTTGTGCTTTCTGTTCTCAGCAGAGAGAGAGTTGTTGACTCTCATAGAGATGGTGGTGCTTGAGCTGTGTCAAAAGATTCCAGTCTGACTCAACAGCCTTCATAATCAACCACTTCACAGTTGTGTCCACTATACATGTATGTGTTATATATGTATATGTAGAATATATATATATATATATATATATATATATATATTTACAGTTGTAAGAGTCAGATGAGGCATACTGTATTGAAATTTCTATTTGGCAGCAAATTGTCAGAATCTATAGCCACCAAATATGGGCAACCATCAGAAATGACAATGTAAAATATACCAAGTATGAAAAAAATGGATTTTGCAACCTATAGTTGGTCCTTCCTAGTCAATTCGTGTCTAATACAAAAATGCAGTTTTGCTACCAAAGAAATATATGCCTATTCTATTGTTATGTGGCTACGAAATTTCCAGACTGATTAAAGGTACTGTGGTGGGAATTATATTTGCTATTAAGAGATAATGATTGCTGAGTGTCAGATATTCTTAAATCTATAGTTGAGAGATGTTTCATACACTTATCCTTCACTTATCTGAGCATAATCCTGTAGCCACCATGGATATATGGAAAGAGCAATAAAGACTCAGAAAACTATGCCTGGCCAGTGTGGCTCAGTTGGTAGGAGTGTCCTCCTGTAACTGAAGGGTTGCAGGTTTGATAGCTGCTCAGGGCACACACCTAGGTTATGGATCTGATCCCTGGTGCGTATCATCCCCATTCTGGGAATGTTTGGGAAGTAACCAATCAATGTTTCTCTCTCATATCAATATTTTCCTCTCTCCCTTCCTCTTTCTCTAAAGAAAGCAATGAAAGAAATGTTCTCGTGTGAGAGAGAGAAAAACGGGATATATTATTGTGACCTTTAAGCAGCCAGATAATATGCCTGAATCTTAATGGTCTCATTAATTAATTGTAAATAACTTTTGTGAATTAATTGTCAGGGTTGTGTTACAGTGTAATGAGATAATAATTATTAAAGTAAACTTAACTATACAAGTACAAGGCACAATGCAGTGCAGTTTAAAGATTGGAAACTCCTTGTGGAAAGGTGAAAAACCAGAGGTCATATGATTCAAATATATAAAATCATATATTCAAATACATAAAATTATAGAAATTATGAGTAAAGTAAAAAATATTTTAACCTGGGCCCTGGCTGGTGTAGCTCAGTGGATTGAGCGCAGGCCTGTGAACCACACGATCGCATTTCGATTCCCAGCCAGGTCACATGCCTGGGTTGCAGGCGAGTTCCCGGCAGGAGACTCATGAGAGGCAACCACACACTGATATTTCTCTCCTTCTCTCCTTCCCTTCCCATCTAAAGATAAATAAATAAAATCTTTAAAAAATAATTTAATATTTAAAATACTAGAATAGCTATTATGGTCTGAGAAATAATCAGATCAACATATATTACAGGTAGTTTTCATATTTATTTTAATTCATCCTCACATAACACTATCAAAATAGAGGCATTTCTATATTTTTAATGAAGATACTACATATAGAACTGATAGTTTAATTAACTTAAACTCTTAAAGTATCATAAGAGTTATAGCGTGAAGATATCTGTAATATTTACTCCAGTGTTTTCCAATAAATGGTAGAGAAGACTAAGTCAGCATCACCTAGGAATATTTTTAAATCTGGCTTCTGAGTTGATAGGATCTCTAGGAATGAGGAGTCAGGTGAATTTAGTTTGGAAACTTTCTCCAGTTCTTTGCAATGTAGTCTCAGTTATTCTTCTACTGCACTGCTCATTTGAAAAGAACATCATTAAAACATATAACTTCATTATTAGCAAGAAGCGATTGTTTAGAAAGAAATCCATCAGTCCTGGCTGGTGTGGCTCAGTGGATTGAGTGCCAGCCTATGAACTAAAGGGTCACCAGTTTGATTACCAGTCTAGGACATATGCCTAGGTTGCAAGCCAGATCTCCAACAGGGGGCATACATTGATGTTTCTCTCCTTCTTTCTCCCTCCCCTCCCCTCTTTCTAAACATAAATACATAAAATATTAAAAACAGAAAAAAAGAAAGTGATCCATCACAATCAAAACACTGTTTCATGGATGCTTCTAATGGTTTTTGCACACTGTTAAACGCAGCAGTCATGCAGGGTTTGCTTAGTCTTGCATGGGGATTTGAAAAACATAGGAGGACACATTTACAATAAAATTAAAAGCACATAATTGCCCCACATTAAAAATTTTTTTACAAAAGAAGTACAAACTGCCACTTTCTGCATCTCTAATGCCATCTTCCTGAAGGAAATCACAAGGACTTATTTACATATACTTTTTGGATGGATCCTTTAAGTCAAAATTGTATAGATTCAGTAAGGAAATTTATTGAAGAATGAACCTAAGTTGTGGAAGCAGAACAATGACTCCACCAGTATTTCTGAACTTAAGCACATGCATTTTATTAGCTTATATCAGAGAGATTGGGGTGAGGTAATAAACACAGAAAATCCCACTGGTTAAACAGAAGGAAGTTTAGTTTTCACTGAGGAACCTTGAGCTAGATGTCCAGGCCGGTCTCCAGAGCCATTGCCTTCCACCCATTGGTCCAGGTTTCTCATATCACTGGCCTATCAGCACTATGCCTTATGATCACCACAGCAGAAAAAGAAGTAGAAAGTGCAACATTCCCTCTTAAAACCTTCCACCCAGACCTGAGGCATCACATCTGGTCACG
Organism: Sturnira hondurensis; assembly: GCF_014824575.4. Taxonomy (NCBI): domain Eukaryota; kingdom Metazoa; phylum Chordata; class Mammalia; order Chiroptera; family Phyllostomidae; genus Sturnira; species Sturnira hondurensis. The sequence goes on from NW_028073279.1 coordinate 2,392,421, forward strand.
TTTTTATTAAGCCACACTTATCATCAGGAGAGCCTAGAAGCTGCATCCTTCCAAACACTTGGATGAAGAAAAAATGATAATGGCTAATGTTTCAGCGCTCACATTACATTTTACTACATTAAGCAAATTTTGCATGAAGGAGAGAAGTAATTCTAATCACAATTCATCAAGCGACATCAGAACAGCTGCTGGTTTGTTAGATTCTGAATGCTACCTTTAATGTGTAGCCCAAGAATGGCTATTGTTTTCTTCTTTTATTTTGTTTCTTCCCTTATTCTAACAGACCTCTTTTAGTTTTCACTATTAAGTGTCACAAATTCCCAGTCTTCAGTCGTATGCTTGACACAAACTTAAGAATCACATTGAAATTGTGCTGTCAAGGGAATATGCACTTAGTGCTGTGCAGGACTTGGCTTTTTCTGGCTTCTGAGAATTGAGAACTTCTAGCACAGTGTTCAGTGACATCATTTTGGTTTGATAATATCCACAGTGAGAGTTTTTCCATTGTGGAAATCAACAAATGCTACAGCTTGGGTCTGCTTGTTTTATTTTTCCGGAGGACTGCATGTTTAATATAATCTAGAGTAACATATGACTGAGAGTATTGCTCTTTTCCATGTACTCTTTAATATGAATGGGGAAAAAGATTTTTATCTGCAACTGTGGAACAGAGAACTAGGAACAAAAACAAAATTCAAAAAGTCAACTCAGAAAAGCATGTCCAAATTGTTATAAAAGGTAAATAGAACCAGTGGTAAGTGATCTGAAAGAAATAAGGAAGAGGGCCAATACATTTTCATGAATACTTCCTGGCATTGGTTTGCCTTGGCTGGATAGATTCTTCACAGGGGTTTTATAGTAAGAAAAAAGAAAGAACAACTAAAATCTACTGTAACTCAAAACAGCAGGGTTTTGTTCACCATATGATCAACAAGTATAAAATAATAACAGTACTTTACTGCAATTTATCGGAAGTAATTTTTACACTTAAGATAGATTCTGTGAAACATTTTGTGTTATTGTTTCTATCTATTTATATCTCTACCCTACCAGACTGACTGTTGCCATGTATAATATGAACCCACACTTTTGCCATGTATAATGTGAACCCACGCTTTTGTGTGCATTATACATGAGATTATTATTATTATTATACCCATTATCACACTCATTTAATCATTATATCAGGTATAATGTGCATCTTTGTTTTTCCCTAAAAAATCTGGGCAAAAATGTGCATTATCCATGACAAAATATGGTACCCATACCTTCATTCTGAAGTGAAAACTGAAGCATAGGCAGCATCTAACAAAAGTGTTACATTGACTAAAATGTAAACCTTCATTACAATTGCATCATGTCAGGGTGTGTTCCAGTTTACCTACTTTACTTTCAGTAGACTATAGGTGTCACTGAATGAAAACACATAAATTTTACAAAGATAAATATTTGTATAAAAGACTACAAGAATCTTGGATAAACTTGATGATGACCTTTCTATTAAAAATAACCTTGTCTATTAACGATTCTTTCATTGGGACCTTGTTGGATTTAGACTATAAGATCCAGTAAAACAGAGATGACTCTGCAGGATGTTTTATGTGTTCTTATGAAAGATCACAAGATTTAATACTAAAACATTGGCATTTTCCCAAGGTTGTGGAACAAACATATGCAGATTCCATCACCAAAGTGACATTTTAAGACTTCTTGTCTAATTTATTTATGTCGCTAAAAAATACATTTAGTGATGTAAAATACAACATTATCCAAAAGGAAGAAGAGTAGTAGATGTCATTTATAGTGCTGTTTTTCTAGGATTAAACTGTAGTTTAAATTATTTACCATGGACTGTGTTGCCCCTCCCTAGCCCTGGGTATCTTCCAATTTACTTGTGGAATAAGAGACTATGGGCTACAGGAATCCATGTTAAGCCCATTTGCTATGACTGTTACCAGGGAAATTTTGATTCTTCTGAAACCAAAAGATAGTTTTAGATTTATTGTTTTCAGAGTTTGGATATAGGTTTTTAGAGGAGTCAAGGTAGCCAAAATTGTGTCTGCCTTTGCTTTTAATGTACAAGAACTTGGGAAGTCCATTAAGGATGCAGAAACCTAAGTTTTCTTGGGGTTATGAGCCATTGCAGGTAGGAAAGTGAGAGTTTATAAAAGAGAAAACAAAAGATCTATTCTTCATTTTCTTTCATTTTATAATACAAAACACACTTGTTTTTGTTTTAAAAAATAAAAGAGAATGAAATACATAAGTGCAAATAAGACAGAGCAGGTGGCTGCATGAGCCTTTTCCAAACCTACTTTCTCAAGCCTCCATGTACATTTTAAGTAGTGCAATGTAAGATGTACTCTGTACTTAACACACTTTTCCTACAGGACTTCTGATCATTACAGAAACACACATAGATTCTGACAAACTTTTCCGAAGAAAATTATGATTATGTTTGAGAAATAGAAATATAAAATATTTTGTCCTGTTTTCTCTGAGCATATAGAATTGTGTTAAATTAAATTTCATGAGGACTACAAATAGTCCCACTACCATGTATATATTTATTCCACAAGTTAGTAAGTATCTCTATTGCGTAAAACCCCAAATTAATGGCCAAAGTTCAGTTTGAGAAATAATAGCCATTCCACTGCTGGGATTATACCCTAAGAATCCCAAAATACCAGTTCTGAAGATCCTAGGCATCCCAATGTTTATAGCAGCACAATTTACAATAGCCAAGTTCTGGAAGCAACCCAAGTGCCTATTAGTAAATGAGTGGATCAAAAAACTATGATACTATGCACAGAAAGAAAGAAGGAGCTCCCACCCTTTGTGACAGCATGTACGGAACTGGAAAGCACCATGCTAAGTGAAATAAGCCAGGTGTCCAGAGACAAATATCATATGATCTCACCTACAAGTGGAATCTAATCAACAAAACAAATAAACAAGCAAAATATAACCAAAGGCATTGAAATAAAGAACAAACTGACAGTAAGCAGTGGGGAGGGGGATAATGAAGGGAAAGAAAGGGGAGGGTCATCAAGGAACGTGTATAAAGAACCCATGAACAAAGTCAAAGAGGGGTAGGATCAAGGGTGGGGTGGCAGAAAATGATGGTAGGAAAATGGAGATAACTGTACTTGAACAACAATTTAAAACATTTTTTAAATAAAAAAAAATAGCATTTGGGACAGCATTTCAGATGGTAATCAGGTTTTCTTCAATGTTCATAAGCTCTTGTCTTATGAGAACTGCTGTTTGAATTTTAAAGCAAATTACATTGCCTAACTAGAAAGTAGGTATATTTTAATGTTTTCTTTTTCAGAATAGCACAAAAAAAGGGAAGGTAAATTACAAATCTCCTACAGAAGAGTCCAACAAGCAGAGGGGTCTTGAAATCTTCTGCTAAAGAAACATGGACACTCAAAGAAAATTAACTAAAGTAATTTGTATTAATATGTTCAAGATTTTTTTTAATATAGGGAAAGGAATATAAAAAGGAAGAAAAATTTTTTAATAAAAGTGAACTGAAAAGAGTCACCTAAAAGACAAAGCCTAAAATTTCCCTTTTCTTATGAATATTTCATCAGGCAATATGTTAAAATGGGTCAGAAAGTAGCTTCATGGGTAAATTCAAATTAAGATGAGTTTTTTAAATCTCGAATTCAATTTTACTAATTATTTTAGTAATTGAAGATGTTATCCAAAACAAATTGTAAACAACTAATTATTTGTTGTTTATGTTTTCCATCAAATTATATATTTTTGTGTTCTAATAAATGTTACCTTTAGGGAAATTCAGGTGTAATGTCTTTGTAAAATTAACGAGAACAAAATCAGTAACAATATCAAATAAAGCAGGTGTACAATTATAGTGGTTAATTGGGAAAACAATTCAGACAAGATGTCTATCACATATATATGTTTTCTCAGTCTCAGCAAAATCAAAGTATGGAAAACTTAATTCAGTTAAACTATTGCTATATTGGCTTTTCAGACTCATGGGTATTTTAGAGACCCTAAATTTGGCCCTTCTATTTGTTCTATCTCCTTGCTCCTCTTCCTCAAATGTTTATCCCCTTTTTCTTTTCTCATATAATCACCAATTCTTTCATAAAAAATTTCAAGCTCAGACAAACCAGCTTCTTTTGTTTAACTTTTTACTACTGTAGGCATGGTCACACTCACTAGGGGAATAAACAACGAAAACCCTATGTTTACATGTGTTTGGCAGAAATAGTGAGAAAGAGAGAACAAGATGGAGAGAGGGAGAGACAGAATACAGTGGGGAGAAGGAGGAGAGATATTATAGATTTGTTTCTTGATAGGGGTAGGGTCTGGCTAGCAGAAATAAAAGGTACGTAGAAGAAAAATATATCTATAGTTGTAAATATATCTATAGATATCTATATCTATAGATATCTATATCTATAGAAAAATATATCTATGACATTATAATAAAAATATCAGAAAAATATGACAGAGGATGGAGAAACTACCTTATTATACTGGTAAGAAAAAGCTCTTGAAAATTCTTGCTTCTCATTAGACACCATGATTTTACATAGAATATCCTGGACAAGCTATGGAATCCCAGCCTGTGAAATTCTGAAACAGATGTGTGGGCCCAATTGCCCGTGGCCAAGAAGCGTGGCTCCCAAAGCCAGGGTTTGGTGAAAAGGAAAGGAATTGTTTATTTAAATGTTACACAGATTTAGAATAATGGTGGAATTCTGTCCTTATGTCCCACTCCCTTCTCAATACTCACAAACACACACACACTCCTACCTCCCTTTTGTCAAATCAGGCCAGTTTCAGAATATGCCAGTCAGAGGTACTGTTTTTCAGGGGAGTAAAAAAAAGAGTTCACAAGTCTGCATCCCGGTCCAGCTCTTAATCCAAAACCACCTGGCACCTTCTTTCATGTCGGACTTCATTGTAGCCAGTGGGTGTCCTTCTGTACCCTTTTAACCCATACGGCCAAGAAAGGGAATGGCTGAAGCCTTAGTTTAAATTCCACCCAGAGCTTCTCATGTGACTCCATTTCTGACTCCTTTTACCATCGACTACATTCTGCCAGTTCCCCTATTTTCTGCCTCTCTCTGGCTGCCATTATTAGTCCAGCCAGGTGTGACCCCGTGACACAGAGTGTTCTGCCTCCAAGCTCTCACAGAGGTGCAGCAAGCTCCTGGCTACACTATGGTTAAAGTCGTGCCCATCTTCCTGGCCCCAAGTGTGAAGGCGGCAGGCAGAGCCATTTAACATAATTATGAAGCTGGCCAAGTTGCAAAGTAACTCTCAATGGCCATCCTCTGCTTCACCATCCCCTAAGATGGGCTGGTGGTTTTTTTCTAGATTCTTCAGCACCCTGAGTTCTGAACCCCATTACAGAAATGAAGAGACCAATTAAAAAGGGCATTTGCCTTGACACTAGAAAGTTATAAAAAATAAAAACTAAAAAATATTTATTTCACAGATTTGGTGTTAAGAGTTTTAGCTCCTTTATTCTTGAGAAGTATTTAGATCTCTGATGTCTTAGAAGTAGGCTCCTATTAGATGAAAGTCTTGCATCACTGAAATGCATCTCATTTTTCAACAGATATTTTGAGTACTTAATGTTTCCTGTAATGTTAAGAAACAAAGAGTGCCTTCCGCACGCCACTCTAAAAATCTTTCAACCTCGCAAGGACTGGCAGTTAGATAGGTAACAATCATGAGCCCATGGCACACTGGGAGAGCAAAGAGCAGGGGCAGCTCCTGGCATTTAAGTGGAGAGTCTCCCTCGCAACCTGGGAACCGTCAGGCTGGTGTTTTAATTATCAATTAAGTACTGTAAGAGAATTTTTCCGGCGTGTTTTCTTTAAATAATTCTAAGTAGGAGATAATTTCTATCTCCAACACAGAGGGCTAATCTTTTCGAGGTTACACATACAGATTTTTTTTTAAAGTAGACACACACATCTAGCTACAGTGATTTATTTGTTTACCAATATTACAGTTGTACTCTTTCCTTTTAAATTTTGCATATAGGACAATGTGGATCGCTTTATTTAAAAAATGGGATTAGGGACAAACTCTCGGGTTTGAACTCAAACTGCCACTATCTACATAATCTCAAAAGTTAAGTCACTTAGTATCACTGTATCTTGGTTTCCTTTCCTTGAAAATAGGAAAAATCGTACCTACAATAGTGGGTTGGTAAAAATAATTAGAAAGGAAATAAGTGTAAAAAACAGCTTCATTCCATGATGCACAGTGGGAACTCAGTATACTTAAGTATTCCTAAATAAGTTTATTACCAAAAATGTGATGACAACGAAATAAAAATTGTAATTTTCTGCTTAGAGTTGATTGACACCAATGCTGTTGGTAGAGCCCCCTTGTAGTTTTTCCCTTTAAATAAAGACCTCAATGATTTAGGGTGATGGAATCACAATACTGTATACAGATAAAGTATTATAGAATTATACCCCTGAAATCTACATAAATTTATTAACTGTCACCCCAATAAATTCATAAATAATAGTAAAGATCTTTAATGTTATCATTAAATGAATCCGTGGGTTCAGTGGCATTTGAAAAGGGTAATTGTGTTTAACCAACTGCGTTTCTATTAAATAAAGATTAGAAATACAAAGGAGTCTTTAAGAGGCTATTGAACCTTGAGGCATAAATAATAGCTCATTTGGAGGCAAACACTACCATCATTTTCTGCCCCAGAACATGAGCAGATAAATCACAGTTTCTTTCAGCAAACTAGCTTTAGGATCTTCTGAAAACATAGCCCACTTGAATAAAATGCTATTTGTGATATAGAATTTCAGGTCCTAAAGAGGTTGGAAAAATGGTAACATGCTCCATGCCCTTTCCAAATTCTCTTTCTCTTCACATGTTCACTATAGCAGAAATTTTGCCTATTGCAACAAAACCACTTAGAATAAGATTATATTAAAGTTAAATTGTTAATTGCTTCTTTATTATTAGAAAACAGTACTTGCTTTGAAATAATCTCTATAAAATAAAATCAGGATGTATTATTAGGAGGCGTGATTTAGTTTTTTTCTTGTTAAATGCCAACAAGTGTTCTCACCATGTAAGCAGAGTCTAGAAATAAATCTGCCTTTATACTCTCTGTTTATTGTGGCTCTTCGATAGCCATATTATTTTAGAACATTGATCTGTGAATGGTAATTATTCAACTTGTTAATTTTCCATGGGGGATCAGGTGGTAGGATAGGTAGTACTGCATTGTGTAACAATCCTGGGATGGAAGGTCTAGAGACACGTAGATACAAATCTGATAGAAGCTAGGATAAGGGTCAAAGAACCCTGAAGTGTTCAAACTCAGCATCAGACAAGGCAACCAACCACAAGGTTCCATAGCAGAGTTGAACACAAAAAAACAATTTCAGATTAAAAAATACATCTTTATTATTAGTTATGGCTTTAGCCCTCAAACCAAGAGGTCTTGGGTAGCTAGGAATATCATTGTTTCTAAATATTATGTAGTAAAGCCTAAATAACTATAGAATTCAAAAACAAGGGTGCCTAACTTTGTTCTTTTACCATTA